>NC_091007.1:15000000-16250000 GCF_041146395.1 Eulemur rufifrons
ATACATTATAGCCTATATTTGGCACCCTGGTGTATCTTTCTAAATCTCCTCCATGTCATACATAAACTAGCCTCAGCCACGTGGCCACGCTGCAGATGTACTCGGTACAGCACCCTGCCTTAGATCAAATTTTCTGTGCTGGCAAATGTTTATCAGTGATATGCTATCTAGCATTTTACAAAAAATCTAAACATATTTATAGAATTTCTTTAAGGTCAAGAATATTTTAACAATGAGTAACAAAGAAGCTCATACTATAGAGAGAGCACGGGAATGGTTGTTTAGAAGTATTTCCATCATTATATTATTTTTTCCCTTTTGCCAAAAAATGATAAATGTCACTAAATAAAAACTCTCATATCTGAACCTCTAAAAACTTGTTTAAAATCTTCCAAATCAAGATTTTCAGTGGCCTTAAAATCCATTTGTTAAAAATGTAAAAACCTCTCGCTTCTCAAGTAGTTTGCAAGAACAATTATTTGACATCAAGGAGGATGGAAAATTACTAAGCCAAATTTTGGCAAAAACTTTTGCACAATTGCTGAATGGAACTGAAAATTGAGTCTATGGTTTATCGGCAGAACTCCCCTCACACACTTCTTCCACTGGGATCTTGCCTCTTTGTGAGGAATCTTTCTTTTCTATGACAGCCATTAAAACGAAGCATCTAAATAAACTGAAATTAGAATCAGACTTTCACTTTATCATAAAATCTTAAACCAGATTTTAAAATGAACACATCATTTTTATTAATCACTGAATCACTCTCAATAAAAATGGATAGTAACAGTCTTCACTTTTTGGGAAAATCTTGGCTTAACAAACTTCATAATGTAATAATTGGAACTTTGGTTTTAAGGTTAGTTTATTTTTAAAAAATACTTTATCCATTGGTTAATTTTTTTTTCAAAGTGTTTACTTTTTCCTCATCTTTAGACTACCACCTCAAAGGAATGTATGAAGCACATTTCTTTATCTAAGTTTTGACTGAAAAGTCCCATGGCTTCCCATCACACTTAGAATGATTCCTTTTCTTTAAAGTTCCACATAACCTGGGCCTCTGCCTACCTCCAACCTTCCACCATCCTTCCCCGCCCAGCACTGGTCTTCCTTTGGAGCACACCAAACTCATCCGTCTTGGGGATTTTGCATTCCCTCTGCTTTGATGCTCTCCTGCCAGATCTTTGCATGGCTGGCATCTTCCCTTTGTTCAGGCCTGCACTGCATTTCCATCACCTCAGATAGGCTTATCTATCACCGTAAGCACCAAGGGAAAGCTTCCCCTTCATCCTCTGAACGTTCACTGAAAATGAATTGACAAAAAGCAGAGTAATAGAAGAAAAAACATAGAAATTTATTAATGTGCAAGGAGGAGAATTCCAGAGTGATTACTCCACAGGCAATGGGGGTATGGGTAGTTATACATCCTTCTTCGTAAGGGAAAGGGAGATGGAGAGTGTCGATGATTTTAGGGGGTAGTAAATGATTTTTTAGGGAAAATCAATGGGCTCAAAGAACATACAATGGACGGGGACAAAGTCTTTTGGGCCCAAAGAGCAGACAATGGTTTGTGACAAAGTCTGTTCAGGTGTGTTGACAGACTTCAGTCTCTCTTCCTGCGATTCCTTTCAGTTAATGAAAAGTCAGGGAAGGGATCAGAGGTGATTGTTTTCCTCTTTGGTGAGTCCAGACTTTAGGCAGATAAGGGAACTTCAGAGAACAACTTCTTCCTGTGCTTTGGGAGAGACAGAGGATTGAAAGGCAGGAGGGGTGGATGGGCAGAGAGAGCTTGAGGCTTCTTCCTCAATTTAACATGTCAATCGACTATATTTTGGGCTATCAGTTTCTGAGCCCTAACATCATCTAACCAAAACGGGCATCACCACCTTATTAAATTCTCTGCACAGCACTGACCACTCTTGGTTATGGTCCTTGTTTATACATTATTTGTGCATTGTCTGACTCTCTGACTAGAATACAAACTCCATGATAGCGGGGACTTTATCTTGTTCATTTCTCCAAACAGTGCCTAGCCCATATGAGGATTTTAATAAATATTGTCGACTTTAAAAATAAAAACTCCTTTCCTCCTCTGAGAGTAATAACAGATTATCTATACTAAGCCACATTCCTAAGATAAAACAATCAGGTAAACTGGAGAATTGTCCACGGTCAAGCCATAGGACTGTATCCAGCTCTCAGAATAAGCCACCACCTCCAGGATAAGGTCCCTGTTTCACCATGTAGAGTCAACTGTAGGACCTTCGTGGTGAAGGGTATGATGAGTTGACTCACATGCTGTATTGATAGAATACATTATTTTGCATTATTTTGTTATGTGATGATTCTGAGGTAACACTGACTCCGCAGAACACTGCTTGTAGTTATTCATTTTTGATTAGCAGGTTTTAAACTATTCATGACTTTTTAAAAACAAGTTAGATTGTAATGTGGTGCCATAATGAATACCAAGTCTGGAAGTTCTTTACTCCCATAAAAATTCCCATTGCCATGTTGAGTAAATACAGCTGAGGGAGATGATTAGTATTTATGTCACCTTCAGTTGCAGCAGGACATGCCACAGACAATTCTAATTTTTCTCAAAATTTGTCCTGCAAGTTCTAGGCCATGTCTTCAACATGCAACACTATTTCCAGGAAGACTCAGATATACAAATGCTACGATAATTTCATACACTTACTAGAAAAGATTTTTAAGCCCAAGTAATTCTTTCACTTATTAATAGTACAGGATTGCATTTCACAGAAACATCATTGTTTCCATAGATATTCCAGAGCAATGCTTGTTAATATTCCAGTTAATGTTATCCTTTATTAGCTTTATCATCACATATCTTATGTAAGGTCAGAGTTGTGGTTAAGACTTGTTTTATAATGATCTCTCAAGCTATATTCTTTTGACATAGAAAGCACTTGGTTTTAAGTACAGGGCAATATTCTCCTTTCCACAAAGAATAAGGCTTGTTCCCATTTTTTTTCTCTCTGAAACTTACAAGCTTCATAGTAGAGATGTCATATTTAGCAAATAAAAATACAGGGTACCTAATTAAATTTGAATGTCAGATAAACAACAAATATTGCGTGGGACATGCTTACACAAACAAATTATTTGTTGTCTATCTGACATTCAGATATAACCGGGTATGTTATCTGGCAATCTTGGTCTGTCTTTATTTTTCCCATTTTTGCTAGAGACTTAGGCTGAAATACATTCAGATGGTCTTCTAGGAAGTAGTGATGTTTTCATGACTTTCTTGTTAGTTATCTTTAAATGTTGTCAGCTGTTTTAAAATCAAAGTGGGGAACTTCCACTTCTGCCTGAGATGGACTATCAGGGGTCTGAAACAACTGGAAAAAAAAATCCAGATAAAATAAATGAAATATCAGTTCTCAAGATACTGGACATCAGGCAATGAGGGATTCCATTATGTCAAACAATGATAAAGCAAATATTGACTCAGCACTTATCATGTATAAGGCATTGTATTACAACATGCCACAAACACAAGAGAAGGAAAGAAAAAAAAAAAAGACAAGCTCTCAGTCCTTGGGGAATTCATAATTTGGTAGGAAAGATAACATGGATATGGAGCGAGAGAGGATAAACAGTACAAAGCAGTAGATGGTAGGTGCCAAAGGGGTAATACAGACAAGAGGAGACCAGAAATAGTCAAGTTAAAGACCTCAAAGGGAGAGAGTATAAGAGAAAGGGTGTTTCACTAAATGCTTTACATTTAGCATTCTGTTCAAGCCTTCCAACACCCCTATGGGGGAGGTATTATTATCACCAGTTTCCACCTGAAAAAAGAGAATGAGAGGGTCTAGGTAACACGCCTCCTGTTACATAGCTAGAAAGCAGCGTATCCATTTCCAAGCAGGTCCTCCTGACCCCAGAGCCTAAGCTTTTAACTACCAGTGCTACCTCTGACATGACGGGAGAGCAGACTTCGACCTCTACTGTTAGACGGAGCTCCAGTTTAAGTAGGAAAGTGAGATAAAAACTACTTTAGAAAACAAATTCTGCACATCCTGTTCTTGACATTGTGGATACAAATATCATTTGATCACATTGGATTGCAAGGAGACTAAAGAAGGAGTCAAAGGTCAGAACCATTATGAAATCATAACAAACTGAAATGAGCATTGCATGTACGGCAAAGAGAGAATAAGACAGAAAGGCAAAGATGAAAAATAAGTGCAAGCCTAATGATTCTATTAAAAAAAAAAAACAAAAAACAAAAGAAACAAACCCTGTTAGAACGAATAAACAAATTCAGCAAAGTTGCAGGATATAAAACCACCACACAAAGATCAGTGGTGTTTCTATAACCTGACAATGAACAATCTAAAAAAGGAAATTGTCTACTGCAATACCACCCTGAACGCGCCCAATCTCATCTAAAAATTAAGAAAATAATTCTATTTTCAATAGCATCAAAAAAGAATAAAATATTTAAGAGTAAACTTAACCAAGCACATAAAAGACATACACTGAAAAATTACAAAACATTGCTGAAAGAAATTAAAGATGATATTAATAAATGAAAAGACATCCTGATTTCATGGATTGGAAAACTTAATATTGTTCAGGTGTCACTTCTCTCCAAAGTGGTGGCAGGGTACATCACTGTTGCACAGAGCATGGTCCCACCTTGCTCAGGCGGTGTGACTTTTCCTCTGTGCTTCTATCCCTACACACGATGACCAAGTTCCTCACCTTCTGATCAAGGACATTAATAAATGTCCAGGACCGCAGGATGTTCCCAGAGGGTGGGAGCTTCCTTCCCACTTGAGGCTAGCTCAGCCCTGAGTCCTGTCTACTCCACTTCCTGGATCTCTCAACTTTGGGTCTTTCTTGCCCTTCCCATTTCAAGAACTCCACTCTTTCCAGGTTTCCTTATTCTTTGTGAACTATTCTCATTAGTCTCTTTCCTGTTATGGGAGCCACAACTTACTCTGCAAGTCTGTGTCAGAATCTTTCTGTCTTATATTTGCAGCAGAGCCTTCCTGAGTCTTTGTTTCTTCTTCATTGCATGCTAGGGGGAGAGAAAAACAGCCTTCCAGGTTCTAGACAAAGCAAAGGAGGAGAGAAATAGAATAGAAAACACTCAGGAAATCAGAGGTGCACCCCATCTCAGATGGATTTATCCACGAAACTGTTGAAGTCATCAAAAAATGAAGACTGGAGTAGAGGTGAAAAAGAAGAGGGTGAGCCTGGTGTTAAGGTCATCAGTGGTTAAAGTGGAGGGATCAAGACAGGGAGGTGTCAGCAACGGAGAGGTAGCAGCTGGAGAGTTTGATGACGTGAACTTTGAAGGAGAAGGGGGAGTGATAAGGCCTGGAGGTGGTATTTGGGGAGCAAGGAGGACTCTTCTCTCCTCCAGGTCCCAGGTACCTGAGTCTTGAGAGAGAAGAACAGTCTCTACCTGGGAGGTAAAACACTGTCATCAGGGGGCAGAGAGCTTTCCATTCCAGATGGAAAGTCTACAAGGATATTTTGTCACGTTGACCTTCACATCTCCAACACCTCGTACCATGCAATGGGTACATGGCATGTGCTCAACAATGTGGTTTGAGTAGAAGGGCAGTTAATTGAATCTCGTACGTATATTTCAACCACATGCTACCACCCTACCCCTGTTCTGGGAGAAGTGGCAGTCTCTAGCTTCCTGCTCCAGAACATATGATTGCTGTGGGGAGCAAAGGACCCTTCTGGAGCCCTTGTGAGTGGGATTAAGGACCTTATAAAAAAAGGTTTCACAAAGCATTGGAGCTCTCTTGTCCTTCCTCTGTGTCTTCCTCTGTTCCAGAGAATGCAGCCCTCATCAGACAACCAACCAAGTTGCTGGTGCCTTGATCTTGCTTCTCAACTTCCAGAACTGTGAGCAAAGTAATTCTTGTTCTTAATAAATTACCCAGTCTGTGGTATTCTGTTATAGCAGCACAAACATACTAAGACACATACCTATCACTAAAATTTCTGGGTCATTTAATAACTCTAGGCCAGGCTCACACCTGTAATCCTAGCACTTTGGGAGGCCGAGGTAGGAGGATTACTTGAGGCCAGGAATTCTAGACCAGTCCAGACAACATAGCAAGAACCCATCTCTACAAAAAATAAAAAAAAATTAGCCAGGCATGGTGGTGCACACCTGTAGTCCTAGCTGAGCTGGAGAGATTGCTTCAGCCCAGGAGTTCAAGGTTACAGTGAGCTAGGTTTGTGCCACTGCACTCCAGCCTGGGTGACAGAGACAGACCCTGTCTCTAAAATAAAAAACAAAACTAAACTCTATGTTTAAGTTTTTAGCATTTAGTATGCAATAGCATTTAGTATGTTCAGAGTCATGTAACCATCACCAAAATCAATTTTAGAACATTTTCACCTCCTGAAAAAAAAATCCTATACCATTTAGCTATTATGCCCTATTTTTCCCAACCCAATGCCACAGCCTTAGGCGATTGTTAATCTACTTTCAATCTCTATAGATCTGCCTATTCTGGGAATTTCATATGAATGGAATCATACAATATGTGGTCTTTTGCAACTGGCTCTCTCACTTAGCATAATGCTTTCAAGGTTCAACCATGTTGTAGTATGTATTAGTATTGCATTACTTCTTAAGGCCAAATAACATTCCATTGTATGAATATATTACTTTGTCTATGCATTAATGAGTTGATGGAAATTTGGGTTATTTCTGTTTTGGGGATATCATAAGTAATAATATTGCTGTGAATATTTTCTCAAGTTTTATTTATCTGAGAATGTTTTAATTTCTCCTTCATTTCTGAAGGGTAGTATTTCTGGATAAAAGATTCTTGATTGACAGTCTTTTCTTTCAGTACTTTGAATATATCCTCCTACTACCTCCTAGCCTCCATGATTTCTGATAAATAATTGGCTGTTAATCTTATTAAGGATTCCCTGTACTTGATATGTCTCCTCTCTTACTACTTTCAAGATTGTCTCTGTCTTTGCCTTTAGAACCTTTGGTTATGATGTACCTAGGTGTGTATCTCTTTGAGTTTATCCTTTTGGGAGTTTGTTGAGATTCTTGGATATGTAGATTAATGTTTTTCATAAAATTTTGGAAGCATAGCCATTATTTTTTTCAATACTTTTCCCCCATTTTCTTTCTCCTCCTCTGGAATTCTCATTTGTGTATGTTGGCAAGCTTGATGGTGTCCCACAGGTCTTTGAGTTTCTGTTCATTTTTTTTTTCTTTCTGTTCCTTGGACCAGATCATCTGAAATAAAATATCTTCAATTTTGCAGATTCTTCTACCAGCTCAAATCTTCTGTTGAGCCCCAGAAGTTAAATTTCATTTCAGTTATTATACTTTTCAACTCCAGATTTTTGAATTGGTTCCTTTTTATAATTTCTACATCTTTTTTGATATTCTCCATTTGAAGAGACATCATTCTCATACTTTCCTTTAATTTTTTTAGACATGGCTTCCTTATTTGACTATATTTAAAGTAGTTGACTTAACATCTTTGTCTAGTTAGTCCACCATCTGAGCTTCCTCAGGGACAATTTCTATTGTCACCTTTTTTCCTGTGTATGGGCCATATTTTCTTATTTCTTTACATTTCTCATAGTTGTTTTTTGAAAATTGAGAGTTTTAAATTATATAATGGTACAAATATGGAAATCAGATTTCCCTTCAATTCCCAGGGTTTGCTGTTGTTGTTACTATTTGTTTTTTAGTGAGTTTCCTGAATTCTCTGTAGTCTGTATTTATAAAAAATGTATAGACACTGATGTCTCTGCTTGGCTGTCTTAATGGGCAGTTAATGAGTATACAGAGATTTCCTTAAATGCCTGGAAACAGTAAGCCTGCCAGCCTTTGCTGAGGTGCTTTGTGTGCATATTGGGACATGCCTTCAATGTTCAGTCATGTTTAAAACTCTGCCTTAACCTTCACTTTCTGTTTGCAAAGAGCCTCCTGGTTAGCCAGAGGTCAGAGTTTAAGGCCTTCTCAGGTATTTCCTGGGCATGCACACAGCCCTAGGCATATGTGTGGCCTCCTAATTTCCCAGGAAGATGTCAGGGCTTTTCAAAGCTTCCTGTCAATATCTCATTTCCCAGCTTTTCCTTTTAACTTTTTTGGTCAGCTTATTGTTTGTCCCAGCTGCCACCACTGCCTTAGGCAGCTGCCATGCTAAACAACTGCCATTGATTATTTTTTTACAAATACCCTTTCAGAAAATGCTGCTCACACGGGACAAGCTCTGAGTCAGGACAAATAAAGACAAGTCTTGTGAGTGGGATTTTCCAGGGACTTGCAGGACAGGTCACATGACAGACATCTGGGAATGACGCTTTGGAGGAGCTTCAACATTCTGTCCCCTCCAGTGGCTGCTAGGCTGTTGGTTTTCACCAGGATCGCAGTTCTCTTTGTTTTCAAGGAGCTGGAGAGAGGAGGATGACAACACAGTAAATTAAAATGCCGTAAAGCCCCCTGTTCTTACCAGGATCCAGCTGTTTTTCTTGAATAAACACTCAAATTGTTGCAAAACTTTGGTTAATTTCCAGAGTTCTGAAAAGTTGACTTTGACAATTTTTGCTAATGCTCTTACGGCTTTTATGGAGAAACGAATTTTCAGAGATCCTTACTCTGCCATTCCTGAATCACTCTCTAGTTCCTATTATTATTTCTTAACTTTTTATTTTAATATAATCATGGATTGACTTGCAGCTATAGGAAATAATACAAAGAGATGTATTATATTAATACCTTTCACCCAGTTTCTTTCAGTGGTAACAGCCTGCATAACTGGAGTACAATATCCTGACCAGGAAATTGATACTGCTGCAATCTACTGACTTTATTCAGATTTTGCCAGATTTACACGTATTCATTTGTGTGTTTGTGTGTGTATATACAAGTGTGTGCAGTTTCATCACTTGTGTCGATTTATGTGATGATCACCACAGTTAAGTTACATAATGGTTCCATCACAAGGATCCTGCATGTTATCATTTCATAGCTACAGTCATGTCACCTCCCCCAAAACCATCACTCCTAAACACCTGGAACCACTACTCTGTTCTCCATGTCTATAATGTTGTCATCTCGAGCGTCATAGAGTACATCGTTCAATGAAATATTTATTTGGTAATAAACAAAGTACTGATACATGCCACAACATAGATGAACCTTGAAAACATGCTAAATGAAAGAAGCCGACCACAAAGGACCACACACTGGATGGTCCTTTTCATTTTTTTTTGAAATGTCCAGAATAGATAAATCTTTAGAGACAGAAAGTAGATTAGTCATTGACTAGGGCTAGGTGGGATGGGGAGAATACTGCTAAGAGATTAGGATTTCTTTTTTGGTGTCATAAAAATGTTCCAAGATTGACTGTGGTGGTGGTGGCACAACTCTGTGAATATACTAAAAACCATTACATTGTACACTTCACATGGGGGGATTATATGGCATGTGAACTATATCTCAATAAAGCTATTTAAGAAAAGAATGTGCTATAAATGGAACCATACAGTATGCAACCCTCTGAGACTGGTCCTATCATTTTCAAGCAGAAGTTTCATCCCAAAGAAAATATCTGTTACCAGTAGTAGATATGCATAACACAGTGAAGTTTATATGTAAGACATCATAGTTGAGTATGACAAGAGGTCAGTAGGCATGATTGGAAGGAAGGAGAGAATCTGCCCTTGATCTCTGAGAAGTCGGGGTGGTGTTCGCTCATGCACAAAGCAATTCAGGCGGTTCTCTTTTCAAGACTACTCTATGGATGAGATTTCTCAACTCTCTCTGGGACTGGCCCAGAATGGGATGGATGAGAATAAGCAGTTTCAACTCAATTCAGATAAGATAAACTTACTGGAAGAGAAAGCCAGCAGCAGTGGTAGCTACACACCGACACACTGAGGTTCACAGCCTCAGCACCTTCTAGATTCACAGATAAAAACCATAGTGAGGCCTTTCTGTGTGTGGCACAGAGATTGAACACTCGCCTTTCAAACATGGCTCTCATCTTGTTTTCTGTATTCTTATTTCCCTCCACACCAGATCATTATAAAGCTTTCTACTGGGAGAGCCAGGTTTGCAGACCTTACATAATTCTTTTCTGGTAGAAACAGAGTCACTTGTTCAACTATAGAATGCTGTCTCTTGATCAACGTTGTCAGGATTATTCATCATTGATATTCAGTAGAAGTAAACTTGATGGCAATTAGGGTCTATAGATCAGTGTGTGATATAGTGTCAAAGCTGGAATTTGAGAACTTAAAATTTTCAAAGAGAGCTTATAAAGGCAAGTCCTTTAATAATTTCAAAATAACAAGAACTTGCAATTTCACGAAATACACAGCTTGTCTGAGTGATATTTAACCCGGGGGGGCGGGGCAGGGAGGGGGCGGGTGTCAATGTCATTTGCCATTATTCTGACTCTGGGTTCCAGTCCATTGTGTATTGCACTTTTGCAGAAGAACAAAACTACATGAATACTTAATCCTCAACTGGCTAAACAAACCCTCTCACAGACAGTTACCTTCTCTGACTTTTAGAGATATTGACTACAGTAGAAATGTTTCACAAATGTGACATTTCATTAACGTTAGAACAGAGTTCATTCTCTAAACCAGGGCTGGAAAACTTTTTCTGTAAATGGCCAGATGGTAATTATTTTAGGTTTTGTAGACTATATGGTCTCTGTTGAATCTAGTCTTTTTTGCTATTGTAGCACAAAAATAGCCACAGGCAATATGTAAACAAATAGGTGTGACTGTGTTCTAGCAAAATTTTATTTATGGACACTGAAATTGGAATTTCATATCATTTTCAACTGTCATGAAATATTTTTGTTTTGATCTTTTTTCCAAAACTTTTTTCTTAGTTCATGGGCTGTACAAAAACAGGGATGGGGTCAGATTTTGCCTGTGGGGCTTAGTTTGTCACACCTGCTCTAAACTAATGGAAGAGGAGAAACATCAAAGGCTGTGTAGCACAGTGGTTTGGAACCTACGCTTTGGAGTTAGGCAGACATGAGTTTGAATACTGGCTTTGCCACTTACTAATTGGACAAGTTATACAACTTGTTTGAACCTCAGTGTCCTCATATGTGAAAGGGAGGATGGTAATACTTATTCCATAGAACTGTTGTGAAAATTAAATGAAATAATACATATATGTTTAGCACATACAAGGTCAGAGTGAATGTAGTTAACATTGTAATGTTTTCGTTTTTATTTATTTTTATTTTTTATTTTTTTAAGACAGAGTCTCACTCTGTTGCCCAGACTAGAGTGCCGTGGCGTCAGCCTAGCTCACAGCAACCTCAAACTCCTGGGCTCAAGCGATCCTGCTGTCTCAGCCTCCCGAGTAGCTGGGACTACAGGCATGCGCCACCATGCCCGGCTATTTTTTTCTATATAGTTTTAGTTGTCTGGTTAATTTCTTTCTATTTTTTAGTAGAGATAGGGTCTCGCTCTTGCTCAGGCTGGTCTTGAACTCTGGACTTCAAGCGATCTTCCTGCCTCAGCCTCCCAGAGTGCTAGGATTATAGGCGTGAGCCACCGCACTGGGCCAAAATTGTAATGTTTTTAAATCTAACTCAGATTTCTTCATTCCTCTGCTCAAAACCCTCTGATCAGTCACTCAGAGGAAAATCCCAAGTCCTTACCATATAAGCCCTGTGATCGCTGACACTCTTCCCCCTGCTCCCTCTGCCCCAGCCATAATGGTCTTGAATTCATGAAAACAAAACAAAAATCACAGATACACATCATATTCAAATTACTGGAAACCAAAGGTATGGAGAAAATCTTGAAGACAGCCAGAGGGGGAAATATATATATATATCATACAGAACAAAGCTAAAAATTAGAGCAGACTTCCAGTCAGAAACTATACAAACAAGAAAAAAATAAAGTGACATTACTAAAGTACTGACAGAAAACAGAGAATTATCAACCCAGGCTGGGTGTAGTGGCTCATGCCTGTAAGCCTAGCACTTTGGGAGGCTGAGGCAGGAGGATTGCTCGAGTCCAGGAGTTCAAGACCAACCTGGGCAACTTAGCAAGACCCTGTCTCTTGTCTCTAAAAAAAAAAAAAAAAAGATTACAAAAACTTGTCAACCCAGAATTTCCTTCATTGATACAATAAATGAGTCAGTAATACCAGTGTGGTAACAAGGTAAGTAAAGTAACATGTTTCAACAGTAAACTGTTCTAGAGTAATCACTTCCTTTTTTATACTTAGTGTTAAATATTTTAAGTATTATGAATTCATGAATTTTCCTATAAAGCCTATTTCTCATATAATCACTATTTTCTTTGACGTTCCAATTGTTTATCCCAGCCAATATTAAACTCTTTAGCTGTCTATTGGGCCCTTTTGACTTAGCCCCATAATACGAAAGTTTTCTTTCTTTCTGACCCGATAAGGTATCACAGACTCATGTTGTACCTTCTGTGCCTTAGATACAGAATCGGCCATTTTTTTTAAGTCATTTTCAAGTCACTTTTTTCCTCTGGTTCATTTAATGGAAAATGGTATTAAGGACAAAATTCCAGACCCCAGAGCACCAAATCCAGTTTGTATTGAAGGGGTTACATTGTTCTCCGACCATTTCAGTGGACAGAGCTAGAAAATATCTGTATCTTTACTTATTTTTAACTTTTTATTTGGAAAAAAATCATATTTGAATAAAGTTGCAAGAATGATACAGTGAATCCTATATACCTTTTTTCTAAACTTACCTATTGTTAACATTTGGCCACAATTGCTTTATCACTCTCTTATTTTATGTTTACATACAATTGTTAATATTAATATTATCAATATTATTAAGCTGAACTATGTGAGATGAAGTTACAGAGATCATGAACATTAACCTTAAATACTTCAGTATATACTTCTTAAGAAAAAACAGTCTTTATATTACTACAATATCATTATGAAATCCAGGGAATTTAACAATGACATAATACTTTCATCTGCTGTTAAGTTTCATGTTTAAAATTTCCAAATTGTCCTAGCAGTATCCTTCAGGGTACTTTGTTTTCTAATCCAAAATCCAGATCAGGATTATGCATTGTACTTACTAATCATGTACTTTGATCTTCTTTAATCTGGAACAATTCCTGAACCTTTCATTGTTTTCAGGCCATTGGCATTTTTGAAGAATGCGAGCCAGTTGTTTTAGAGCAGGTTTCTCAATTTGGGTCTGATTGTTTTCTCGTGATTAGATTCAATAGTACGCATTTTGAGAGGCATTTTATATTAATAATGATGTAACCTTTTGGCGTATCACATCTAAATCAGGTTCCCATTATTGGCGATGTTACGTTGAATCCAGTGCATTCCGCTAAGGCGGAGACTGCCAGATTGGAGACTGCCAGATTTCTTCGCTGCAGTTGCCTTGTTCCTCTCTGTAATCAATAATCTTGGAGGAGATACTTTGAGACTGTGTAAAGATCCTGTTCCAATTAAACTACCAACCATGGCTTTAGCATCCATTGATGGGTTTTTTCCCCTGAGTAAATACGTATTATTATGATGGTTGCAAAATCGTCGGTTTTCCAGCTCTATTATTCCTTCTACATTTATTAATTAATAAATATTATTAATACTAATTGACATTCCATTGTAACGCGCTTTCCTTTTCATTCCTGCTGCCCCTCCGCCACCACCTTGCTTGTCTTAGTATGGATTCAAGAAAGTAGTAAGTTCCCCCAACAGCACTTAGTGCAAGTTCATCTCTCTTGGACCACAGCATAGTTCAGCAGTCACTGAAAGTCCTTGACTGCCAGAGGTTCTGCATGGACAGTCCTTGGACTTGACGCTACATGCTGCAAATCTTTGGGGCTAACAGGTTAGTGAGAGGGCCGTGTATATTTGGAAATAAGTCTTCTGTTTTGTTTTGGTTTTTATGAATAATTGGCATGGTAAGCAATTATGTTGCTTACTGCAAGGCTGTTTCCATTCAAATGAATGAACATTTTATGCTATTTTCATTTATCTTCTTCCTAATGTTTTAAAAATGACTCTGCCCTGAATTTGGTTGTTGCTATTAACTATAAAGTAGACATCACTTTGCAATACACACGTAAAATGAGTTTAAGGAAGTCTGAATATACAGGGGGTTCCAAAAGTCTCCACACATGGGAAAAATTAACAAACTGGTGTTTTATATTATATTTTATGTTTTTAATATTTTTTATATTTATTCCCATTTTCCCTATGTATGGTGGCTTTTGGGACACTCTGTATTTTGATTTAAGCATATAGTGGATGCTGTGGTTGATACTCAGATGTCCTCCCACCCCCTCAACTCCTCACCTCCCAGTTACATCCTCTCTGGGACCCGCCCTCAGCTGAGAAGAGTCACCCTTCCTTCCTTCCCAGAACAGTCTGCGGTCCAGGACTGGACAAGATGGAGCCGCACTGACTAACTCTCATCAGGACATCTCTGAAGGGCCCCTCCTGCTCCACAGCTGTCTATGGGACTGTACCTCATCTCAGCCGCTCCCTCAGCCCAATTTCATTTCCTTGACTTTTCCAAAGGTGTTGAGCCTCAGGTCCTCCTCGACAAATTCCTGTACACAGAACTCCTTCCCAGGGAAACTGATCTCAGTCAGCTTTGGAAGCAGCAGCTCCAGACAACAATCCTATTAATATTTTAGTATGTTTTTGTATGTCTGTCACAAATCTATTTTATTTACATGATTACAGGAAGAGATAGTTTTGGGTTGAATTTTTGTGTTTGTTCTGCATCACAATAGAAGAGTATTTTTGGAAAACGTGAAAATAAATACAACTGGGAACTCAGTTTAAAAATGGGTTGCCCGTGTAATCTTATATTTAGAAACCAAAAGGCGTTCTTTATGCATTCTTTCTCTTTTTTTAACCTTTAAAAACAGAGCAATAAACATTAGAATAATGATGTGTGAAAGAGACAGACTAAAAGTAAAGCTGTAGAATTGGTGGCACTTAGCTAAACTTTGCCACTCTTCAGGTCTAATTATGAAAAATACTTGAAATGAAATATATACGTTTAGTTTTTTAAATTCTAAGATTTCACAGTGCTCTATAATTTAACCACAAGGTAGGAAAGTAATTAATGAAACATTGAGTATTAAGAACCTCCCACTTTACATAAATATATTTAATTTCAACACCATATCATGAGGTAAGTGTTAGTATCCCAATTTTAAGGACAAGAACATGCTGTCTCAGAGAAATTAAGTAATTCTTCCAAGTCACCAAAGCAGTAAGTGGTGGAGTCAGAATTCAACTCAGATCTGCCTGGTTTCAAAATTCACGTTCATGAGCTAACCCCACATTGCGTAGCTTCTGGTTTCTAAACTTAAGAATGGGCTGGACTAGACCAGAATCTGGTTCTGTCGTGACAATAGGCAAGTTATGACCTTGACTAATCTGAGGTAGCTTTTATTTATATTTGCCCCAATGGCAAAGTACAGAAGATATTGAGATAAGTGTTCTGGTGTGGATAGAACAGCCAGTACTGCTCTTATTTTTATTTATTTATTTATTTTTTGAGACAGAGTCTCACTCTGTCACCCGGGCTAAAGTGCCGTGGCATCAGCCTAGCTCACAGCAACCTCAAACTCCTGGATTCAAGCAATCCTCCTGCCTCAGCCTCCTGGGTAGCTGGGACTACAGGCACGCGCCCCCATGCTCAGCTAATTTTTTCTATTTTTAGTTGCTTGGCTAATTTCTTTCTATTTTTAGTAGAGACGGGGGGGGGGGGGTGGGTCTCACGCTTGCTCAGGCTGGTCTCGAACTCCTGAGCTCAAGCAATCCGCCCACCTCGGCCTCCCACAGTGCTAGGATTACAGGCGTGAGCCACTGTGCCTGGTCTGCCCTTATTTATTTATTTATTTTTTTGGAGACACGTTAGAGGTTAGGAAGGCTAAGCAAGCTACGAGCGAGATGTTTGCCAGGTTGGAGACACATCAAACCAGCAGTGACAACATTCAGCATGCAGAAATAACTCCTACTACTGTTTATGGCAGTAATTCTGCCCACTGAGGAGACCATGTTGATGTTCTGAGCCTTGAAATTCTCTGCCACTACTGGGTACTGTACCCTCATCTCTCTCAGGGTCTCAGGGCATAGAAGTTTCCACGTGTCCACTTGGGCTAGCCTGTCCACAGCCTCCTTTAAGAAGGCAGGACACCTAGCCATTTGGCTAAACCGTCACCTCAGTTGCCAGAATTTAAAGAATTTATATGCCAAATATAGTATCTGTAATAAACACATGATTTAAATTACATGGAACAATACATTTTGGGACCAGTTTTATTATCTGAATAGAATTTACTCAAAAAAACTAAAATATATTAATCAGTCACAATGACCAAGTCCTTGGGTGATAAATTCACATAAATTTAAGTTTCAAAATGTGAGTATAACAATATGTCACCATAGGATTTAAGCTGCAGGGAAAAAATTATGAAATTTATATTCCTTGGTCTAGAACTTAGTGAAAATGACGAGAGTATCTGAGGCAACCGAGGCCGCAAAGAAAGTGAAGATGTCTTTGTATCCTCTGTTCATACATAATTGTAACCTGTCTTTAAAGATAGTAAAGCAAAAGCTTAGAACAATTTAGATTGTTTAGCTGGGAGAAAAGAAAACAGATAATATTCTGTTCTTAATTTGCAATGTAAAGAAGGATAGGAGAGTATTAGCCCATGTTTTTTCTTTCTGTTGCTCAGTGAGAATTAGGCTTTACCCATATGAAGAGGGACTCACATGGTAAAAAGATGAACAAACATTATTTTTATTCTTAAAAATTATTTTTCATATTATAAAAGTAATGTATATCATGTAGAAAGTTAGGAAAATATTGACGAATCTGAAAGGAGAATAATGGTTGCTCAGATTCTAATCACCAACACAATTACGTTAACATTGTGGTGTATTTCTTTCCTTCCTTCTTTTCTATTTTGAGCAGTTAATACGTTCACATGGTCCAACAATTAAAAGCTAAAACGAGCATATCTCAGTCACCTAGGCATGAAGTTTTGCCACCTAGAAGCAACCAATGTACATTTCTTATGTATCTTTCCAAATCATTGCAGAACTAGTTTGTGTATATAAAAACAGATACATACATGTATGTTTCCTTTTTCCAGAAAGCTAGCATACTATACACACTGTTATGCAACTTGTTTTTTCTACTTAGTGGAGATCTTGGAGATCTTTCATGTCAATCCACAATGAACTTTCTCATTTCTTTTACTACTGTTTATGACATAATTGTATAGCTATATCACGATTTATCTGAGAAATTTCCTTTTCATAGATATTCATATTTTTAGGAAGTCTTTTTGCAATTACAAATAATTCAGTAAATTACCCTATTTTCATGGCATTTCTCACCTGCGTGAGGATAACTTTCGGATAAATTCCTAATGTGAAATTACTAGGTCAGAAAAAGTTTAGATCTACGTTGCCAAATTGCCTTCCAGAAAGATTCGGAACTCTTTTTTTTATCCATATTTTCTTTTAAAGTTTACTAAAATAAAAAGTGTGTTTATTAATTTACTTCCAGAGCAAAATGGCAAGATCATGGAACATGCCCCCACTAGCATTTTAATGAATAAGACATAGAAACAGTGCACACACATCACACACACACAGAGTTATCAAACTGGTGTGGGGAGGAGCTTTTCTCTCTGAACTTTGAGAAGTGTTATCAGAGACAGGATGTTGTGGGGATCAACAAACAGACACTCAGCTGCTTACTCAGAAACAGTGTTCATTTTTTCTCCATTCACCCATTCAACCAAGGTCTACTGAGTGCCTGCTGTGTGCTAGAATACCAGGCCTGGGATAGATTTTGCACATACAAGAGTAAGAGAGAAGAAAAAGCAGGGGAAGCCGTTGAGACAGAATTTTAGTCTGTGACTAACACGTCCACATTGGAGTTGAGCAAAACTGATAGTGACAGGTGGCCCAGAAGGAAAGACAGAGAAAGTTGCCCCAGCGTGAAAATCCCACACCCCCTGGCAGAGTAGTGATGACTCCGTAAAAGCCAAACACGATGCCGATCACATGGGTTTCTTTTTCTCTTGCTGGGAGGAAGGTAGGAGAGGAATTGAGGTATAATGAGGAAGAATTATCCCCAAACATTAAAAAAAAAAAAGTCTTGACAAAATGAATGAAAAAAAGAAAAAAAATTTAAAACTCCTGGAGACGTAGGTGGTACATGAAAAGTCCCACATGAAACCAATCTCTTGTGGTTCAAATAGTGCCTTAGCTTGAACTAGAAGAAAGCCTACATTTTGCCCTTTCTTTTTTCCTTATTTGGCCAGGAGAAAAATCCTGGGGTATGGCTGGTGAATGAGGAGTCGACCGTGAAACAGCTTCCAACAAGTAGCAACGGCTTAGCATCACTTGAATTAGAGGCACGATCAGGAAATAGAGGCTTTCCCCTCCCCAGGCCCCCTACCTCAACAATGAGGAGGTAGAAGGACACCTGAGCAGGAGGAATGAACTCTGGGGCAGTTCTTTAAACACAACCACAGGTGTGAACGTAAAGATAAAATCTACCAAATCCACTAATTGCTACTGTGGCCTGGCCTGGGAACTCCCCATTCAGGCACCAAAAAGGCATGACACAGAATACAGAAATATGGAAGCCCCCAGCCATAAATGAGACAAGACCATAAATCTCTTTGTTAAACAAGAAATCTAGTAGAGTTACGGGCATTTGTTCTCTTTATCATGCAGGTGAAAGCAGAACAAAAAAGTGCTAGCAATCCTCTACTGATTTGACAGAACAAGCTTACAAGTATCCACATTGTTTAGGAATACACAAGTGTCAAACATGACATTAAGAGAGCATCAGATTGTGGGGTAAGACAACTCCTTAGAATTATAGGGCTCTTTGCAGATTACTTTCAAGGATGTGGCAATGATTTCCAGAGTCTTTGTTCATATTTTCCTTCCAAGAATAAATTTGTAAGAATAAAGAACAGAACTGGTTGTATAAACATTCACACAAGTCAGAATGCCACACTAAAACGGATTCTTTGAACTTGTTTTTATGACACAAGATGCTCATTCTTCTGTGGCTGCAGAGGAGAAAGCACATTTCCTTCTTCTGTCTTTTAGACTCATTCTGTTAATTATGAAGTCTTGCTTTTTAAAGAGCCAACTCGGGAATTTTATTTGTAATTTAAAGCAAAAATCAGGCCTGTGGAGCTCAGTTTTGGGGGAAATGGAGAAAAAGCTGAACATGATTTTACTGAGTAAGAGTGAAAGAAGCTGAAGCTTATTATAAAGGAAAGACACAAACTGAACCTCGGTAAGGAAGGAGGGAAGGCAAGCAGAATCACCTTTAGCATAGCTGGAAAACTAGAAGGTGCAGAAAGCCAAATTACTTTTAGACTAAGTAGTCTTTAAGATAAACTGTGTTACTCAGGACAAACAGGGATAATTTGTAATAATGAAAGGCTCTTTTCAACTGGTAGCTTTAGCAATTTTAAATTTGCATGTACTTAATAATAACTTAGCCTTAAAACTGACAGAAACAGACACATCTGCACTTATAATGTATTTAATACAACCACTCAGTAATCGACAAAGCAAATGGAAAAAAACAATTCTTAAGAATATATATGATTTAAACATCATGATTAATAAACTGGACCTAATAAACATACATTGAGGATTCCATGTAACAAGCACATTTATGGAACATTGACCGTATACTGAATCGGAAAGCAAGCCTCAACAAATGTCACAGGGTTGAAATAATAATAAGCATACTTTCCTATACATAATACAGTATGTTAGAAATCAACAACAACAAAAAGACATCAAAAAAACCTTCATATGTTTGGAAACCAATTAAACACACATCAGTGTATCTCATGGGTCAAAGAGGAAACCATGGTGTAATTAAAAATATAGTTTGAACGGAACAATAATGAGAGTATTACCTAACAAAACTTTGGAGATTTAGCTAAAGTAATACTGAAAGGAAAATTATGATCTTAAAGGAAAATTATGATCTTATATGTACATATTAGAAAAAGGCTAAAAATTAATCAGCTAAGAATATAATTTAAGAAAATAGAAAAAGAACAACAACAACAACAAAAAAAAAAAAACCCAAAGAAGGTGGAAGGAAGGACATTATAGAAATAAGAACAAAAGCTAATGAAATAGAAAATATACAATATGGAGAATTAATAAAGGCAAAGAGTGATTATTTTTAAAAAAAACCTAATGAAATTAACAAACTTTCTAGTGAGATAAATTTTTAAATAAAGAGTGACAGTAAATATACAAACAACAAATATCAGAAAAGAAAAAGAGGATATTACTATAAAAGTTAGAAATATTAAACAAATAATAAAAAGTCATTATGAACTTTATGACAATGAATTTGAAAATGTAGATAAAATAAACACATTCTAGCAAAGTACAATTTACACAACTGTCTCAAGAAGAGATAGAAAAACAGAATGGTCCTAAAACTTGAATGGTCTTTTAGTACAGTTAAAAGAAATTGAATTAAGGAAAATTTTGTGCTTACATGGCTTCACATTGAATTCCAACAGTCAAGGAACAAATAATTCCAATCTATTCTCATATTAGGCAAAAACTTTTTCAGAGGCAAAAACTTTAGGCAAAAACTCATCTCATTTTGTGAGGTTAGCATAAACTTGATAACAAGAAATATTATAGGCCAGTCTCGTTCAAGAATATTCTGAGATTCAGGCCAGGCGCAGTGGCTCACACCTGTAATCCTAGCAATCTGGGAGGCTGAGGTGGGAGGATCACTTGAGCTCAGGGGTTTGAGACCAGCCCGAGCAAGAGTGAGACCCTTGTTCTCTACTAAAGATACAAAAATTAGCCAGTCGTCATGGTGCATGCGTGTAGTCCTACCTACTTGGGATGCTGAGGCAGGATGATTGCTTGAGCCCAGGAGTTTGAGGTTGCAGTAAACTATGATGATACCACTGTACTCTACCCAGGGTGAAAGAGCAAGACTGTCTCAAACAAACAAACAAACAAACAAAAACTCCTTGAAATACCAGGTATAAGACATGGTTTTCAATCTTTTACAATAATAAATTAAAATATATTATTTAATTGGCATTGCTATAATTACAATTTATATTGAACATTTTATTATATGCATTTGAGTTTGTATTCATTCTCCATTGACTTTCCTCATCATGCTCTCCACTTTTTATTTAGTTGTTTTACATGTTCATATTGATTCATAAAAGCTCTTTATATAGAAAGACATTAAAAAAAGAATATTTTGAGAATCAGTTATTAATGACATGGTGGCTTCTATCTTTATTGATTCTCTCAGATCATTCACTTTTGGGGAAGCCAGCTGCCCCATGAGCAGCCCTATAGAGAGGACTACATGATGAGGAGTTAAGCCCCCTGCCAACCACCACGTTGATGAGCTAGTAAGGGGATCCTCCAGTCTAGCCAAACCTTTCAGTGACTGCAGCATTGGCCAACATCTTGACTGAAACCTTAAGACCTTGAGCTAGAATCCCCCAGCTAAGCCACTCCTAGATTCCTGACCCACAGAAGTTGTGTGAGATAGTAAATATTTGTTATTTAAGCTGTTGCATTTTGAGTTAACTTGTTATGGAGCAATAGATAACAAATATATACAATGAACAACCTGTGTTTATTCCAGAAATAAAAAGCTGATTTGACATTAGAAAAATCAATTAACGAACCCCACCACATTAAAGGAAAAATGTATATGATCATCTCAATAGATATAGGAAAAGTGTTCAATAAAATTCAGTATGCATTGATGATTTTTTTAAAAAAATAACAAACAAGAATGGAAGAAATGGTCTTTAAAAGCAATGAAAATGAACAAACTAAAGCTTCATGCAACAATCGTGGATGAAGAAAAATCTAAAGTAGGCAAAACTAAACTATATTGTTTATGGATGTGCACATAGGTAGTAAAACATAAAGAGAAGCAAAGAATTGGTCATTGCATACATAGGACAATGATGCTTACGGAAATAGGTGGCAGATATGATGTGTGAAAGGCTCACAGGTAACTTCTAAACTCAAGAAACTGTTCTCTTTCTAGACCTGGCAGTGGGTTATACAGGTGTTTGTTTTCTAATTAATCTTTAAATCAAAGGGACTTGTTTAAATTGAGGGGACTTCCAAAAGTTTGTGGAAAAATGGAATTAAAAGATATAAATGAAAAATGTAAACTTTTTTTCTAACATAAGCTGCATCAAGTTCAAGACACTTTTGTAAGCCATACATGTCAGACACTTAGTCCCTCCCTAAAGAAATGAGCATCCTGAGAATTTAACCATACAGGCTTTATTATGTTATTAACTGAAGAAAAATGGGTGCCCTTTACAGATTTTTTAACATTAGGAAACAAAAAGAAGTTGGAAAGAACCAAATCAGGACTGTAAGGTGGATGCCTAATGATTTCCCATCAAAATTCTTACAAAATTGCCCTTGCTTGACGAGAGGAACGAGCAGGAGCATTGTCATGGTGGAGAACTCTCTGGCGAAGCTTTCTTGGGTGTTTTTCTGCTAAAGCTTTGGCTAATTTTACCAAAACACTCTCATAATAAACAAATATTATCATTCTTGGGCCCTCCAGGAAGTCAACAAGCAAAATGCCTTGAGCATCCCCAAAACTGGTTGCCATGACCTTTGCCCTTGATCAGTCTGCTTTTGCTTGACCAGACCACTTCCACCTCTCAGCAGCCACTGCTTTGATTGTCCTTTGTCTTCAGGATCAAACTGGAAAGCCATGTTTCATCTCCTGTTACACTTCTTCAAAGAAATGCTTCAGGATCTTGATCCCACTTATTTAAAATTTCCGTTGCAAGTTCTGCTCTTGTCTGCATCTGATCTGGGTGCAAAGGTTTTAGCACCCAACAAGTGGAAAGTTTGCTCTACTTTAATTTTTCAGTCAGAATTGTGTAAGTTGAACCAGTTGAAACGTCTATGGTGTTGGCTATTGTTTCTGCTGTTAACCGTTGGTTCTCTTCTGCTAGGGCGTGAACAAGATGTATTTTTTCCTCACAAATTGATAGGGGCAGCCTGCCACTGTGGGCTTCATCTTCAACATTGTCTCATCCCTTCTTAAAACAAGTTATCCATTTGTGAACTGCTGATTTCTGTGGGGCATCATCCTCATAAACTTTTTGTAAAGCATCAATGACTATTTCAACTATTCTTCCACCCCAGCTTCACCATAAATTTGATGTTTGTTCTTGCTTCAATTTTAACAGAATTCATGTTGTTTTGATAGGGACTCTTTTCAAACTGATGTCTTGATTTTCCTAATGCCTCAAATTAGACCCTGTTCAGATATGTTATAAGAAGTTAGTATGAGTTTATTTTGGTGCAAAAATTTTTTTAAAATCCATACACAGTTTTTTCATAATTTGCATTTTCTATGACTTTTTCAAGACCCCTTGTGCATGTATGGTTTATGTACTTTTCTCTATGGATGGTGACTCTCACAGTAAAAAAAAAAGTTGATGCAGAAAAATAACATGTATTAATGTACCATATTAACAGATTAAATGTGAAAAACCATATTATCTTAATAGATGCAGGAAAAGGCATTTGATAAAATGAAAGCCATTTTTAATAAAAACGACTTAGCAAATTAGTATTGGAAAAAGAAACATCCTTAACTTGCTAAAAGATAAATGGCAAAAACTACAGCAAACATCATACTTGCTAAAACATAGCAAAAATTCCCTTTAAAATTAAGTATGAAGTAAGAATGCCTTCAATCTTGCTTCTCTTTCCCCTTGGATGAGAGGACCAGCCTTTGTAGTAAGACAAGAAAAAGTAATAAAATGTATCATATAAAGATTGCAAAGAAAGTAAAACAAAATTTGAAAACAAACAAACCCCCCGACATTAGTCATACATGTCTACAGAGAATATCCAAGAAATTTCAACAGGCTAATTATTAGACTTAATAAGTGAGTTCAAGAAGGTTATTCTATTAGAAAATCAATGATTAAAAAAGCAGTGACATTTATATACATCAGCAACAACTGAAATCTTGGAACAAAAAGCAACCACAAAGTACTTATGAATAAATAAAAAACAGATGTGTAAGAAATTTATGACCTAAATAAATTTAGGGGTAGGAAAACATAGTAACATAAATGGTCAATTCTCTCCAAATTAATAAAATGCATTAAAATTATAATTATATAATTATTGTAATAATTATAATAATAAAACACACAACTTTTAGTGGACTTGAAACGGTGATTATAAATTTTTTACAAGAGAAGACAAAAGGGCCCCAAATAGCCAGAAGAAATCTTGTGCCAGATATGAAGACTCATTTTAAAGCTATATCAGTTAAGACACTTACGTCAACATGTGACTGATGATGACAGAGGCAGCATTGCAGTTTAGTGAGTAAAAGATGAACTGTTTAATGAATGGTAGTGGAACACTTGGTTTTCCATTTGTACAAATGTAGTACTGAATTTTTGCCTTCCATACATATACCAAAATTATTTCCAGGGCGGGTGTATTAGTCAGAGTTCTCCAGAGAAACACAACCAATAGGGTGTATGTATGTATATGGAGAGAGAGAGAGAGAGAGAGAGAAAGAAGAGGAGAGAGATTATAAGGAATTGGCTTACCCAATTATAGAGGCTGGTAAGTCCAAAATCTACCAGGTGGGCTGGTGGTATGGGAGACCCCAGGTAGAGCCAATGTTCCAATTCAAAGACTGTCAGGCAGGAAAAGCCAAGATTGCAGATGAATTTTGAAAGCTGTAAGCTGGAAAATTCTCTCTTATTTAGAAGAGGGTTGGTCTTTTTGTTCTATTCAGGTCTTCCACTGGTTAGATGAGATCCACCCACATTAGGGAGGGCAATCTGGTTTACTCAAGTTCACTGTTTTAAATGCTAATCTCATCCAAAAACACTTTCCCAGAGTAATGTTTGACCAATTATCTGGGCACTCCATGGCCCAGCCAAATTGACACATAAAATTAACCATCACTGGGGTTAAGGGTATGTGGGAACAAAAAAATCTTACCTTGTAGGAGAGTATCTTTATGACCCTAAGGTAGGGAGAGATATTTAAAATAAGATACAAAAAATACAAACCATAAAGGAAACAATCGATAAATTTGACTACCTAAATATGTAAAAAAAATTAAAGTTTCTATCTAGCAAATGATTCCATATTTTAAAAAGGAATGAAAAGACACTGAAACATCCCAAACTTGATGTCAGATATGCTTCTGCAGAGCCCAACATATAACATGATACTCTTTATATTAAGTTTTATGAAAAATGACATACTGTATTGTCTACAGTAAATGTTCATAAAGTATAATTCAGGATAGTGGTGGTGTGCGGGTTAGGAGATACACCTTGAGAGTTGTCTAGGAACTTTAAAAGTATCTGTAATACTTTATTTCCTAAGCTAACAGTGGGTGTGGGTATGTATTATAACACTTGGTATTTTAAACATAAAATATAAATAAATAATTGGGAAAAATTAAACTGTCAGATTAATGATCTCTTGGAAAACAATCAAAGAAAAAAATGAAAGCCATTATTTCGTATTTGAACATATGACCATCAGAGTTATAAATAAAACATCGATCCTGATAAGCTGAATTTAAAGGCTTGAATAAACTAAATAGTAATTAAATCACAACTGAACATTTCGTTCTGGCCCACAGCCCTTTTAGACATTAAAAACCCACTGAAAAGGATTTC
Source organism: Eulemur rufifrons (assembly GCF_041146395.1). NCBI lineage: Eukaryota > Metazoa > Chordata > Mammalia > Primates > Lemuridae > Eulemur > Eulemur rufifrons. The sequence continues at coordinate 15,025,774 of NC_091007.1, forward strand.
TCCTCGATATAAATGAAAAATGCTTTCATTGCTTCTAAAGCATGGAGACCTATAGATGTACTTACCGCACAGCCATTAAGATGAGCTAAATTAAGAACCAATTTCCCCAAAACAGAAAGATTTATATTTTGTATATTAAACTTTTGAAGTTAGACCTGCATATACATTTTATCAGTCAACAAATACTAAACGCCTACTCTATGCCAGGCACTATTTTCAGATGATACGGTTAAGCTGCGAGCAAGGAACACAAAGTGCTCTTAAATCATCAGCGTGATTTGTTTTAAGAGTACTGTCTTACATCACCGAAGTATCTAATTGCTAATGTCTGACTCCGGCAAAATATTTCTGTTTAAATAGTAAAGCTATTAGTGGCCATACAGTACAGTGTGTGTGTGGGGGGGGGTGGAAATCTCCTCAAAGATTGCACAGAAAATTAAAGAGTTAATTCCGTTTCTGTCCGATGTTGTAATGGAATTTTTTCTTCCAGACTGTTCGCACATGTCTCTTTCCCTGAATGCACCAAGGATTACAAATTTAGAATCAAATGTTTCTGACCATAAAAGTTAACTATCCAAATCTTTAACCACATTTAAACTTGCACAAGGTCTAGGCAAGGAAAAATTCACAAACAGTAATATATTTGGGGGTAGAAACATAAATTATGAGAAACCACCTAGACAACTTAAAATAGAGCACAGTACTCCCAGTTTTATTAAATTCTTACTATTTCTCCTACCATAGTTACCCAGAAACACTTTCCATTTTAATTTTTTTTGCAGTGTTTTCTTTATTTTTTAAAAAGCTGTAAAACTAAATCAAAGCTAAAATTTGGAATCACTTTAACTTTGAATTATGAGCCAGTAAATTTTTTAACTTCAGAGAGTTGAAATGATGTCATAAGAGTTTGAAGTTGACACACATAATTTGATAATTTAATATTCATGGATGGCATGGAAAACTAAACATTTTAGTAAAACAAGTCTTTGAACAGTTTGACAAACAAAAACCTAAACTGAGCTTTGTAATTCTTTCTCTTAATTACTAAAATAGTTGGATTCATGGCAATAATAATAATGATGCATGTATATATTTTAATCCATATTCTAAATGTACTTATATTTATTTTTTGCTATTTTCATATGTTGTTTATACAACATATACTTAGGGGGTGCCAATTATGTGCCAGGTACTCTTCTAGTGCGTGGAGTGAGCAAAAACAGATGTGATTCCTCTCCTCATTTAACTTTTAGTCAAGTAGAGAAGAGAGACATTAATCAAATAATTACCAAACCAATAAAGCAGTGTGACTGAGAAGAGCTAGGAAGGAGAGTCACATAGCACTAACTTAAGAGGGGTATTTGAGCTAATCAAGAAGGAGATCCAGGTAGGCTTCTTTGAGGAGGTGGCCCTTGGGTTGAGACCTGGGGGTTCTTGGAGTTAATTAGGAAAAGAGGGGAGGAAGAGGATTCTTGGCAGAAGGTCCGAAATGCATGTCTAGGCCCTGTGGCAGGAGGCCCCATGTGAGTTTCTGGAAGACACACAATGAGCAGGAGCTTCTACAGGCTGAGACCAGTGAGGCAGGTAAGGGCCAGATCATAAGGGCTGCTGTAAGTCACAGTCAAGAGTGTGTCTTTGTCTTGATGGGTGTGCATTTGACAAACTCCTTCTGCCGCCAACGTGGAGAACAGATGGGAGAGAGACCAGAGCAGGAGAACATAAGATCACTTGGGAGGCTGCGCCAATAATCTCTGAGTGAGACATGATGATAGAGGTGGTGTTAATAGCAGAGATAAAGACACTTTGGAGTTGGAATTGACAGGACTTTGTGATGGATTGATAATAAGAAATCTGGATTGGGTTTGTGGGCAAAGATGTTAATAATGAAATATAATTAACTATACTAGTAAAATCATCTTAAGTGTAATTAGCACACATAAATCTTCATGGTAGGAGGCTCAATAACTATATTAGATGGCATTACTTCTAATAAGTAAAGTCTAAGTAAAAATGACTTTGGCCTTATAGTATAGTTTGAATTCGTATCATTTACATTAAAGAAAATTTACCTTTAATGCATTGACTTCCTTCATCCTTCTTCTCTAAATGTTTTTCATTTAAGACTAAAATCAATATTGTTACATTAATTTTTTTTGTCCGTGCTAGATTTTGAAAATATCATAAATTTTAGGATTACACTTTCCCATTTAACTGTGCATGGATTTTTACCTTTTTAAATATAAACTCCTGGTTTTAGAAACTCCTACTCTAATCCACACTAAATTACTAAATTGTGAAATTACTAAACTCCACTCTAATCACTAAATTAAACATAAAACCCATGAAATGAAGGCTTAAATTTGACCTAAATTTATACTAATATACATAAAACTCTAGAATCTTCGCGACCGGACTTGCTTTTTAAACCCAAAGCAATTTCAAATGCATTTGCAATAGCTCCCGTGTCCTTCATGAACGTAGGCTTTAACATAATGTAATCTGTTCGTCCTTTCCTGTTTGGGACTAAGTCAACTTTAATGGAAATTGCACGTGTGCTAGTGGAGAGGAAGCTAATTTAATGTGAAAGGCAGCAATTGCAATGGCAGGGCCTTGCAGATTCTATTCTCTGCTCATTTTCATTAAGATTGTGTGGCTGTACTTCTCCCTTTATTCTTTCTCTCCCTACCCGCCATCCTGGGAGGGTTTTTTTTTTTTTTTTTTTTTTTTTTTTTTTCAGTAGGGAAGAGCCACAGAGCATAATGCACGTGTGCTATAAAGGTGGTTGATAACCACAGGAGAGGAAAGTTGGTCTGGTGGAGGTTTTTCCTTCTCTGAGGGACCAATGATCCTCCCCAAAAGATAGATGCTGCTCCGCCCAGCCTTCCTGAGGAGAAAACCAAAGCAATCCATTGACTGGGATTGGAAGGGGGAAAGGAATAGTTAGGGGTAAAGAGACTAAGGGAACAAAGACAGAAGAGATCACCAAACACCTCTCTGATGTCTCCTCTAAGTACTGAGAGAGAACGTGATGCAAAAAAAGGCAAACATCTGTTTTGTGACTTAATTTGGCTTTTGTGTATTTGTGATCTCTTTATGTAATAATAAGATTTTTCTTCTGGTAAGGAATAGTACCTTCACACTCTTCCAGATGTTACAGGCATAAGCAAGAGTCCATCCTTACTACAGTATTAATGCCATAAATTTTCCAAAGACCTATATTTAAAATCTGACACCTCCTTTTATGGTGCCTAGGTCAACAGAACTTTCTATTTTGATACATAGTTTTAGAATACCTTGTATTGTTATCATCTTTACTAGCGTCATCCTAAAGATTCAACACCCTCGGGATATTGTGACATATGGTTTGTTCTTTAAATCAAATATAATATTTGTTCCAATCTATATGTAGTAACTCAGAGCCTAGCACCCTGGGTAGTTCCTGCTATAAAAATACTAAATAATACCACAGTCATTGGATGAAAGCCAGCTGTACAAGTGACCTAGACAGACCGTAAAACTCTAGGTACCTGACACACTTGGGACAAGGCAGCCCTCGCTGTTGGTTGTGCACAAGTTGCCATGCTTTGTGCCATCTGATCCTGTCACCTCAGCCACAATCAATTAGACCCTGGGAATCTGCAAAACAGTGGCCAATAGGGGCTCTTCCTACTAGGCCAGGATTAACCAACACGTCAGTTACTCCGTCACTGGCGACTTGTGTTCAAGATGCCCAGAGAGCAGAAGTGGAGAGGAAGCACTAGAGAGAAGTCGTGTCATGAATTAATAGAGTCACCTGAATAGAGAGCAATGGAAGTCCACTTGGAGCCTAGATGCCAGAGGTCTTGAACACCAGGAGTTACCACCGGGACAGGGGGACTCTTTATGTCTTGCCCAATGCTCCAGTTCTCCAGTGAGCATAGACTGTGCTCACATATCTCTGGGTCTGTCTGACCCTATCTGGTGTCTTAGTTCCTGCTGCTATAACAAAATACCCCAGACTGGGTAATTTATAAGTAATAGAAATTCACTGCTTACAGTTCCAGGGCTGGAAGGTCCAAGACCAAGTCAGTTGGCAGATTTGGGGTCTGGTGAGGGCCTGTTCCTCCTCTGGCACCTTCTTCTATGTCCTCACATGGGGGAAGGGCGGTAGGGCCAGGGCTGCAGAATGCTCCCTTCAACCTCTTTTATACGGGCACTAACCGTATGTATGAGGGCAGGGAGAAAGTTGTGAGGTGATAATGATGCACCTTACCTTGTGAATACGGTAGTTACTCGTATAGATGCTGTGGTGCTACAGGGATAAGCCTATTTGCAAAGGGCCTTGAAGGTCATACGCTTAAGGTTATATAAAGATTTTGGGCAGAGGAGTGACATAATCAGAGCAGTGTAATCCACTAGTCACATGGCATATTTTTTTCTTATCATTATTCGTGACAGACATTACCATTCTCCTCCCATAAATTGAATCATGCATATGACACACATAGAAACATGGTTTTATTTCATATCATTTCATTTCATTTCTTCCTCCCTCCCTCTCTTCTCTCCCTCTCTTCGTTTCTTCCTTCTTTCTCTCTCTCTCTCTCTCTCCCCTTTTCTCTTTCTTTCTTTCCAGATTGAAGATCTCTTTGACGATATTATATATATTCACCTGTGTTCCAGACTTTTGGACACCCTATAGATTGCAGTGATTTTTTTAATTTCTGTGTTTAAGCATCTTCTTTTTAGCTCTTCATTTTTGAGCTTCCTCCATTTTATTGGGGACACCATTTTATTGGTGTCTGGATTGAATAAGTTCAAATGCTTTTTCTTTTTAACTATTTTCTTTCATCATTACGTGAATCTTGCTCAAAGCTTTAACATTCCATATTTCTCTTTAAAGCACAGCTTTGATTCTCCTTCTCTGTTGTTCTTTTGTTTCTACATCCAAACATCACATTGTGTCATCTATCACAGAACTTATTATGACTTTTCATCATGGGCTTGGCTTAATTCTAATTGTGTCTGTGAACCATGTATCATTCTTTTATAATAAGAAACTTCTTTGCCTTACTGTTTTCTTTTCAGCCTTTTTTTTTTTTTTTTTTGCATGTTGTTACTCCAAACTGAAGATTTGCTTATCTGCATAAAGAATCTGCCTTTACTGCTCATTTCTTCTGTTTATTTACTGATTTATTGTCTAACTCTTAAGAACAAACTGATTCTAATGGACTCACACTGCTGTTTGCATCCTTGTAGGTGGCCACGAAGAGGATGTGAGATCAAATTTTTCATACAATTATCAAATGAATAGACAAAAGGATATAAAACATCTGGACTTTTGGGTAAGCATTTGTACCATATGCATTAGAGAAATGGAAATGAATGCCTTTGGTTATTGATACCATGAAATGGATCTTAGATAGGACTGTAAACAATGGATAGTTTAAAATGAAGCAGTATGTGGGTGAACGATCTTGGTTTAGATTAGCAAAGCTGGTAGAGTTTAAGGTCAAACCCAGTTTTGTTTAACATCTTCATAAATAATCTAGAAGACAGATTAAAAAACACCTTTAATTACATGTGTAAGTGACTTCAAGCTGGGAGGTGTTAAACACGATATGGGGGAAAAAACTAGAAGAGGTAAACAGATAAAATGATGAAAGCTTTTTTTTCATTAATCAGGAAAAGCATAAAATGATAGCCTTGTATAAGAACAATTTCAAGTCAAGTCATTAAAAGGAAAAAACATAAGTAAAGGAATCACAGTGTTGAAAGAGGCCATGAAAAGCAATTTGCAACATGGTATAGAAGCTAAAATGGTCATTATCATACAGAGTTCTCTTAAAATGACTGTATAATTTCTCTCATGGGAGACTTAATATGACACCGAATTGTTAAGGTTTAGATGCCAGTCATAAAATCATATGCACAAATTCATGAAGTTTTGTACTTAATTTTTATTGATTTTAATTTTTAAAAATCAACATATAGAAAGATTGATTTTAGGGGGAGTAACAATTGCATGAATTTTAAGACATGCATAGATTCACATAACAACCACTACTATTCTGGTGACAGAAGAGTTCTATCTGCCAAACATTCCCTTTGGTGTCCATCCTCTTGCGCTGAACCTCTGGCAACCACTTACGTTCTCCGTTACCATAGTTCTGCATTTTTGATGATGTCATGTAAATGGAATCACACCTAACTTTTTTTTTCTCCCTTGAGGTGGATTTTATTTTCTTTACTGTGGTCAAAAACACATCATATAAAATTTACCATCATGACGATTTTGTATAGACCAAATATACAGTACAGTAGTGTTAACTATATGCACACAGATCTCTAGGGCAACAGATCTCTAGAACTTTGGTGTGACAGATCTCTTGAATTTTTTCATCTTGCAAAACTGAAACTCTATATCCATTGAACAACTTCTCTTTCTCTGATCCCCACATCCCTGGTAATCATTCTAATTTCTAAGAGTTCAACTACTTCAGATACTTTGTATGAGAACACCCATGTAGCATTTATCTTTTGTGACTGGCTTATTTCACTTAGCATGATGTTCTCAAGGGTCATCCATGTTGTAGCATGTAACAGGATTTCTTTCTTTTTTTCAGGCTGAATAATACTCCATGGTATGCATATATTAATATTACATTTTCTTTATGTGTTCATCTACTGATGGACATTTAGGTTGCTTCTACCTCTTGGCTATCATGAAGAATGCTGCAAAGAACATGGGAGTGCAAATGTCTCTTTGAGATCCTGTTTGCAATTCTTTTGGATATATACTCAAAAGTGGAATTGCTGGATCATATGGTAATTCTATTTTTAATTTTTGGGAGAACCTCCATACTGTTTCCATAGCAGCTGAAATCATTTAATATTCCCACCAACACTGCATGAGTTCCAGATTCTCCGTATCCTTGTCAACACTTATTTCCTGTTTTCTTTTTTAAATGACAATGATACTAATGGGTGTAAGGTGATATCTCATGGTGGTTTTGATTTACATTTCCCTAATGGTTAGCGTCTTAGTCTATTTTGTAGTCTATTTGTTACAGCAAAATATCACAGATTGGGTAATTTATGAAGGACAGAAATCTATGTCTCACAGCTCTGGAACTTGGGAAGTCTGAGATCAAGATGTTGAAAGTTTCATTGTCTGGTGAGAGTCTGGTCTCTACTTTCAAGATGGCACCTTGAACGCCGTGTCCTTACATGGCAGTATGCAGTAGGGCAAACAAGGATGAACTCCCTCCATCAAGCCCTTTTATGAAGGCACCTAATCCATTCACTAAGGAGGAGCACTCATGACCTAACTACCTCTTAAAGGCTTCACCTTAATACCGTCACATTGCAACACCTGAATTTTGGAGTGGACATTCAAACATAGCAATTAGTGCTGTTGGGTGTCTTTTCATATTCTTGTTGACCATTTGTATATCTTCTTTGGAGAATGTCAATTCACACCTTTTGCCCCTTTTTGAATTGGGTTGTTTGGATTTTTGGTTTGAGTTGCAGGAGTTCTTTATATATTCTAGATATTGACCCTTTACCAGATATATAGTTTATAAATATTTTTTGCCCTTCCATAGGTTGACTTTTCATGCCGTTGATTGTTACTTCTTGCTGTGCAGAAGTTTTTAAGTTTGATGTAGTCCCGTTTGTCTATTTTTGCTATTGTTGCCTGTGCTTTTGGTGTCATAGTCAAGAAATCATTGACAAATCTGATGTCATGAAGCCTTTCCCTGTTTTGTTCCAACAGTTTCACAGTTTCAGGTCTCATCAAATGAATTTAGAAGTGTTCTCAATTTTTTCAAAGAGCAGTTTGAGGATTGTTATTAATACTTCTTTAAAGGTTTGGTAGCATTCTCCACTGAAGCCATTTGCTCCTGGGCTTTTCTTTGTTGGTGAGGTTTTGATTATTGATTCAATCTCCTTACTAGTTATTGGCCATTTCAGATATATTTATTTCTTCTCTAATCTTTATTATTTCCATTCTTCTGCTAACTTTGGGTTTAGTTTGTTCTTCTTTTTCTAGTTCTTTGAGATATAAAGTCAGGTTGCTGATTTGAGATCTTTCTTCATTTTTAGTGTAGGTGTTTACTGCTGTAAACTTCCTTCTTACTACTGCTTTTGCTGCATCCCATTTCAGGATACTGTGTTTTTGTTTTCATTTGTCTCAAGATATTTTCTAATTTATCTTGTGATTTCTTCATTGACTCATTGATTCTTAAAGTGTGTGTGGTTTTATTTCCAGATATTTGTGGATCTTCCATTTTGCCTTTGCTATTGATTTCTAGCTTTACTACACTGCAGTTGGAAAAGATTCTTGGTATGATCTCAGTCTTCTTAAGTTTGTTAAGACTTATTTTGTGGCCTAACATATGATCTTTCTTGTAGAAGAATGTGTATTCTGCTGATGTTGGTTAGTGTTCTGTACACGTCTGTTAGTTCCAATTGGTCTATTGTCAATCAAGTCATCTCTTTCCTTGTTAGTCTTCTATCTGGTTGATATACCTCTTATTGAAAGAAAAGAATTAAAATCTCCTGTTATTATTACTATTTCTCCCTTCAGTTCTCTCAATGTTTGCTTCATATATTGGCTGTTCTGCTCTTAGGTAAATATGTAACTGTTATATCTTCTAGTGAATTTACCCTTTTGTGATTATATAATGTCATTCTTTGTCTCTTCTGACAGTTTTTGCCTTAAAATCTATTTTGTCTAAATATGGCCACCCTGCTCTTTTTTTTGCATGGAATATTTGCATAGAATATTTTTTCCATCCTTTCTTTTTCAGCCTGTGTATGTCCTTATATCTAAAGTGAGTCTCTTATAGGCAGCATATAGTTGGATCTTGATTTTTTTTATCCATTTAGCCACTCTATGTCCTTTGGGGAGTTTAATTCATTTACATTCAAAGTCATTACTGATAGGGAAGGACTTACAACTGCCATTTTGTTCACAGTTTTCTGTATGTCCTGTGGTTATTTTGTCCCTATTTTTTTCTTATCCTGCCTTCCTTTGTGTTTTGTTGATTTCTTTTAAGTAGCATGTGTTGACTCCTTTCTCATTTTCTTTTGCACATCTTCTATACATATTTTCTTTGTAGTTATGCTGGGGATTACATAAAACATAATTATAATGATCCATTTTAAACTGATGACAACTTAACTTCAATTGCATACAAAACTCTACTTCTTTACCTCTCCTCCTCACTTTATGATATCAGTGTCACAAATTACATCTGTTTATATTTTGTATTCATTAATGCACTGCTATGGTTTGAATGTTTGTCCCTCTAAAACATGTTTGGAATTTAATTTCCATTGTAACAGTCTTAAGAGGTGGGACCTTTAAGAGGGGCCTTAGACTATGAGGGCTCCACACTCGTGAGTGGGATTGGTGCTGTTATAAAAGGGTGAGTTTGGCCCCTTCTAGCTCCTTCTTGCCATGTCTCACCCTCTTGCCTTCTGCCATGGGATGACACAGGAAGAGGCTATCACCTGATGCTGGCACCTTGATATTAGACTTCCCAGCCTCCAGAACTGTGAGTCAATAAATTTGTTTATTATAAATTACCCAGTCTCAGCAATTCTGTTACAGTAGTGCAAAATGGACTCAAGTACATAGTTGTATAGTTGTAGTTTATTTTTTATGCTTTTATCTTTTAAATTCTATATCTGAATTGAAAGTGAATTATGTACCACCATTACATCACAGAATTCTGTATTTGCCTATATATTTATCTTTACCAGAGAGCTTTATATTTTCATATACTTTTGTGTTACTGTTAGTGTCCTTTCATTTCAACTCTCTTTAGTAATTTTTGTAAGGCAAGTGTAGTGATGATGAACTTCCTCAGCTTTTATTTATCCAGTAAGGACTTTATTTCTTCTTCATTTTTGGAGGACTTTTTTTTTTTTTTTTTTGCTAGAGATAGTGTTCTTAGATGGTAATTTTTTCTTTCAGTGCTTTTTATGTATTATTTCACTCCCTTCTGACATGTAATGTTGCTGCTGAGAAATCTGATAATCTTCTGGGTCTCCCTTGTTTGTGATGAATTGCTTTTCTCTTGCTGCTTTCAAGATTCTCTTTGTTTTTGACTTTTGTTTTTGACACTTTTAATGTGTCTCAGTGTGAGCCTCTTTGGGTTTATCCTAGTTAGAGTTCTTTGAGCTTCTTGAATTTGGATGTCCATTTTCCTCCTCAGGTTTGGGGGGTTTTTGCCCGTTAGTTCTTCAAATAAGCTCTCTGCCCATTCTCTGTCTCTTTTTTCCTTCTGAGAATACCATAATATGTATATTGATCTGCTTAATGGTATCCCATGAATCCCTTAGGCTTTCTTCACTTCTCATCATTTTTTTCCTTTTTTGTTCCTCTGACTCAATAATTTCAAGTGACTTGTCTTTGGTGAGTCTTTCTTCTGCTTGATCAAGTCTACTGTTGATTACCTGCTAGTGAATTTTTCAATTCAGTTACTGAATTCTTCAGCTCCAAATTTTGTTTGGTTTCTTCCTCCTCCTCCCCCTCCTCCTCTCCCTCCTCCCCCTCCTCCTCCTCCCCCTCCTCCTAATAGGTGTGTAATGGCATCTCATTGTGGTTTTAATTTGCATTTTTCTAATGGCTGATTAAAAAATTTTCATGTCTTATTTGCTGTCCATATATGCTCTTTGGTGTAGTAGCTGTTCAAGTCTTTGGCCCATTTTTTAAAAATTGGAATGTTCGTTTAATTGTTATTGTGGTTTCAGAGTTCTTTATATATCCTAGATTCAAGTTCTTTATTAGATATATGATTGAAAAATATTTTCTCATAGATATATGATTCAAAAATATTTTCTCAGTCTGTAGCTTGTTTTTTCATTTGTTTGACAATGGCTTTCACTGACTAGAATTTTTAATTTTGATGAAGTCCAGTTTTTTAATGTTTTCTTATATGGATCATTTTTGGTGTAACATTTAAGATGTATTTGCCTGGATTATATATTATAAATTTTTTTTCTATGATTTGTCTTAAATTTTATAGTTTTACTTTTAGATCTATGATCCACTTTGAGGTCTTAATATTTGTTTAAGCTGTGAAGTTTAGGTTGATGTTAATTTTTTTTTGCATATAGATGACCTATTAATTTCAATATCATCCATGGTAAAGACTATACTTTTTCCCATAAAATCACCTTTGTATCTTTGTCAAATAACAATTGGACATCTTTTTTTTTTTTTTTTTTTTTTTAAGTCAGAGTCTCGCTCTGTTGCCCGGGCTAGAGTGAGTGCCGTGGCATCAGCCTAGCTCACAGCAACCTCAAACTCCTGGGCTTAAGCGATCCTACTGCCTCAGCCTCCCGAGTAGCTGGGACTACAGGCATGCGCCACCATGCCCAGCTAATTTTTTCTATATATGTTTTTAGTTGTCCATATAATTTCTTTCTATTTTTAGTAGAGACGGGGTCTCGCTCTTGCTCAGGCTGGTCTCGAACTCCTGACCTCGAGCGATCCACCCGCCTCGGCCTCCCAGAGTGCTAGGATTACAGGCGTGAGCCACCACGCCCAGCCAACAATTGGACATCTTTATGTGCATATATTTCTGGACTTTGTTTTGTCCATTAATCTATGTGTTATAGTGTGATTCCTCTGATAGTATTTTTTTTCAAAATTGTTTCAGCTATTCTAGTTTCATCTTTCCATAAAAATTTTAGAATCAGCTTGCTTGTATCTACAAAAATTACTTCAGCATTTGGAATTTTGTTAAACCTATAATACTGACATCTTTACTGTGTTGAGTCTTTCAATCCGTGAATACCGTATGTGTCTCAATTTATTTGGATGTTCTTTGATTTCTTTCATTGTCATTTTGTAGCTTTCAGCATACAGATCCTGTACATCTTTGTTAGATTTATACCTAAGTATTTTCTCTTTTTCTGAGCTCTTATAATTAGTATCTTTAAAAAAATTTAAGTTCTAATTTTTCACATCTTACATTACTATGGTACATTTGTTATGACTAATGAACCAATATTGACACATTATTTTCAATTAATGTCCATATATATTTGTATTTCATTAACTTTTACCTAATGTCCTTTTTCTGGTCCAGAATCCAATCCAAGTTACCACATTACATTTAGTTGTCATATCTCCTTAGGCTTCTCTTGGCTTCTCAGTTATTCAGACTCTTCTTGTTTCTGATGACTTTGACAGTTTTGAGAAGTACAGATCAGGTATTTTGTAGAATTTCCCTTAATTGGGAATTGATGTTTTCTCATTATTAGACTGGGGTGATAGGTTTGGGGAAGAAAGAACTCAGAGGTAAAATGCCATTTTTATCACATTATAGCAAGAATACATAATATCAACATGATATACCAGCATCAATACTGATCTTGATCACATGGCTGAGGTGGTGTATGTCAGCTATCTCCATTGTAAATTTCCCCCCTTTCCATACTGTACTCTTTGAAAGGAAATCACTATGCATAACTGGTAGTGAGTTATGCTCCATATCCTTAAGAGCAGAATATCTAAAGTTTTTAGAATTCTTCTGCATGAGAGCTTTTTTCTTCTTTCCCATTTTTTTGTTTATTCTGTCATTTATTTATATCAAGAGGGACTCACGGCTATTCATTTTATACTTTGGGTTATGATCCAATATTACTTTATTTTCTTGCTCTAATTGTTCCAGCTTTGGCCATTGGGAGCTCTTTTAGTTGGCTCCTGCACCACTTTCACACACTCCTGTAATTGTGTATTTTTTTTTTTTTTGAGTACCTCTTTATTTCCTGGTGCTAAAAATGCCCAAGCTCATCATATACATTTCCCATCCCAATTCCAAAATCAGCCATTACTACAGGAAGCCCTGGTTCCTCTTACTGGATAATAGCATAATAAACCAAGACTATGCCCTAGGTACTAGGTGTGCTTGCTGCTACTACAGTTTCACTGTTTCTATGCCTTTTCAGCTGACAGGACAAGGAAATACATGTGTGTATAACAACCTGTACATATACAAATATCTATAAATTTTTCCATATGTAACAATTTGTATCTATATTAATTTAAATCTGTGTTCATACTGTCTCCAACTCTAATTCATTATCACATGGATCATTCTAGCTTTCTCCCCTTGCTTACTATAAACTCCTACTCCAGCAGTAGCACACTGGGTTTGATTTGGTTTTTCTTTGCTCTTTTTTTTTTTCTAGTTTCTTAAAGTGGAATTTTATTTTATTATTTTGAGACCTTTCTTTTTTTTAACTAATATAATGCTACCAATGTCCCTCTAAGCACTGCTTTAGCTTCATCCTACAAATCTGAAATGTTGTTCTTTTATGGTTTTTCTTTCAACTAAAAATATTTTGTAATTTCTTGAGACTTCCTTTTTGACCTTGGAAACCTGTTGTTTAACTTCCAAGTGTTTGGACACTTTCCTGTTACCTTTCTGTTATTGATTTCTAGTTTAATTTCATTGCCATCAGAAAACAAACTTTTTATAATCTCATCTCAGTTCTTTTTCATTTGTTAAGGTTTGTTTTATGACCCAGAATATGGTCAATGTTGGTTAATAATCCATGAGTAACTGAAAATAATGTGCATTCCAGTTGTTGGGTAGACAGTTCTATAAATGTCAGTTAGATCCATTTGGCTGATGATATTCAGTTCCTGTATATAATGCTGACATTTGGTCTGATGAGTCGGTCATTACTGATATGGGTTTGAAGTTTCCAACTATAATTAAAGGTTTGTCTATTGCTGTTTTCAGTTTTTGCTTCATGTATTTTGTAACTCCATTGTTTGGTGCATAAGAACAATGTTTCTTCTTAAAGAACAGTGTTCTTTAAGAACAAAGAAAAGAACAAAAATGAAAAACAAAGAATTTTGCTCACTCTCTTTGAGCTCTAGGAATTTCCTTTTTTCATTTTTCATTCCTTGAGCTGGACAACTAGAAGAGCTCACTCTGTGTGCATAATACCCTCTTATAGGTTTCAGGCTACCCTATATCTAGGCAAATGGATTCTGCAGGGAGAAAAATGGTAAACCCACTGCTACTTTGGTGTTATTTTGATTTCTGGTCTTCTTCTCCAATCTACCTGCTACTATTTACTTTTCAGAGTTTCTAAATAGCCACTCCCTGCATTCGTTTCAGGTTTCATAGCTGCATTCAGTGGGAGGACAGGGTGGAGTGTGCTTACTTCATCTCACCTGGAACCAGCAGCCCACTGATTTGTATTTGCCCACTATAAATTATAGTCTTTTATTAGGAACTTTTCACATTAAAGTGTTATTAGTGCTACCCTTAAGATCCTTTCCTTTTCTTATTTTTCTCCTCCTTCCTTATCTACTCAATATTATTTACCTAAATCACCCACTCAGACATGTGCAGCTAAGGAAGGAAACACCCAGAATCAAAGAGTGAAAGTGAAGGTAAACGCAGCCAGAGTCTTTAACAGGCTGGTAAAACTAGGCAGTGTAAATTATAAAGCATGTTTCTCATTGTTAGAGCAACTCAAAGATTTAAAAATTCCACTTTAATAGGAATGAGCTTCTCATCATTAGAGACTCTAAGTAGAAGCTAAATAATCAGCTGGTGTAGGTGACTGCTGGGAATTCAAGCCCTAAATAGGAGGTCATATTAGTCAAACTTTAAGGTGCCTCCTAGACCCTCCTAGGACAGAAATTTCATTAAGAGTTTTTAACAAGTCATGGGTGAGAGCAGACAATCATACTCACCCATCAACAAACATTTATTGAGTAGCTGCCATTTGGTTGGACACTGGGGATACACAAGTGAACATATATATGCCCTCTTTCAAGGAGCTTATAGTTATGAAGACAGATAAGTAAATAGGCAATTGTGAGTTGGTAACACAAGTGCTACAGTAGAGTGAAGTACAAGGTGTTATGGAGTCCATTGGAGAATCTCCATATTTAGGAATCAGAGAAATCTTCATGGGAGGTGAACTTCTAAACAGAAGGTCCACTGGGAATCAGCTAAGTAGAAGGAGGGAGGGAGAAGAGGCTGTTCAGAGAGAAAACAACCTGTGCAAAGTTGAGGCAGGAGAGTGTGGTGTGTTCCTAGACCTGAAAGCACTATCAGCATGTTGAGTAACATCATCCCTCTCCAGTAGGCTGAAAGCCACCATGTCATTTTTACTCAATTGTTTGGATGAGTGTTTGCACAGTTGAGAGCAATGGCACATTGTTGAAACATCTGCACAGTAGTCTTAAACATTATGCGTTTATTTTAATTTTTATTTCAGCCTTTCTTTGTCATTGCTATAAACAGTAGATGGCTAAGTTTCTATAAATATCCAACTTAGAATCTTCTGTTAGGGAAGTTCAGTTCATTAATATATTTATTGTGTTTTTTACTTTAATTCATTTCATCTTATTTAATGTGGTTTTTTTTTACTTTTATTTATTTCATCTCATTTAATATTTATCATTTATTGTAATTTCTTTAAATTCCTCTTTTTTCCTCTCTTTACCTTTGCTGGAATTGATCATACTTTTTAAAAAATTTTTCTGGTAACTCTAGATCTACTATATATTTGTATTTAGTTAGTAGCTATTTTTTTTCTTTGAGGCTCTGATGTAAAGTTTTATCTTACTGTTTTTAATAGCCATATTTAAGCCATTATTTCTCTATAAATATGACAAAATAAGATACTTATTCCTTCCTTCAACTAGAAGATTTTGTTTTCCCATTCCTTTTCTACACTTAGATAAGACTTTAGAACATTTTTATTTCCTCAATCTCCATTTCTAGCTTGATCCCCTTCATCTAAGACTCTATGCCAGACCAATGAGCAAATAAAATGCCTCCTTAGTTTTGCTAAGAAAATTTATAATGTTGGTTTCAGGACATTGTTTAAGTTTTCCTTAGTAGGAAATCTCTTCACTTAAGCATTTATTCAACAAATCTATGAGCACCTACTGTATGCCAGTAGGCTTTAGGCACCAGAGATACAGCCATGTATAAGTATGGTAGGGAAGACAGACAAAACACGCTAACAAGTAAACAAAATATGAAGAAAAAAGGCTGACCTGAAGTGCTAGAAAGTGGCAAGGCCAGGGGATGGGTGTGTGAAGAGGACGACACCAGGCTCTGAAAAGACCTAATTGTAAAGGTTCAAGTCTGGGCTGAGACCAGAATTAGAACGGCAGGAAGAGCATTCAGCCCGAGGGAACTGCACGTACGAAGGTCAAACGGTATGGGTTTGGTCTTTGAGGTGGGCACGGGCAGTTTTTGAAAGATCTTGGCGGGGGAATTCAGGTAAGGGATTAGGACTTTTAATCCAAGTGTGATAGGGACTCATCAAAATTTTACTCTTACAGTTTTATTAAGGAAAATTTCAAACATGTACAAAAGTAGAGAGAACAAGTGTAAAGAATCCTCATATATCCATCAGCTGGCTTCAACAATTACCAACACATGGCCAGTCTTATTTCATTTATTCCTGAACCCATAACCCCATGAAATACTGTGAAACTAAGTCAAGATATCATCCCATCCTTGAGTATTTCAGTATGTACTGTTGAAAGGTAAGGAGTCCTTTTAAAAACAGAATACATCATTATTAACATGTCTAAAAACTAATAATATTTCCTTAATATAAGCAAATAATCAATGTTAAGGGTTCCCTGACTAGCACATAATTGTTTTTTATAGTTTGTTTAAATAAGGATTCCAGAGGTTTCCATATATCACAATAACTTCATAAGTCTTATAAGTCCCTTTTAATCTGCACACACACACACCCTCCCTCTTTTATCTTCTTGCAATTTATTTTTTTAAGAAACTGAATTGCTTGTCCTATAGCACTTTCTACAGTATGGATTTTGCTGGAGCACTCCATCGTGTGGATATGCTATAGCGCATGCACCCAGTCCTGCAAACATGAAAACTGGATTGTTCATTAGAGATGTTTAAAGGAAAAAAGTGATATAATCTGGTTTACATTTGAAAAAGATCACTTTGGGTAACATGTAGAAAATGGATCTTGGTGGGCAGAGAAGTGAAAGCAGAAAGACGAGGCCATTGCGAACATCCTGAGGAAATGGTGATTGCTTGAACTTAGGTGGTAGCAACGGAGACGGAGAAAACTGATGAATCCCCGATTGTGATGGCAGTAGAGACCATCAGACTTTTTGATGGGTTGGGTGTGAGAAATAGAGATGAAGAAAAATCAAAGGTGACTACCTAATTTGGGGACTTCATAAATTAGGTAGACTTCATAATTAGGTGCTATGCATGGACAAGACTAGGGAAGAAGTTTCAGTTGTTGTGTTTTCATGTTTATTTTTTGTGAAGAGAGAGAGAAATCAGGAGTTCTTGACATCCAGGTAGAGATGTCAGGTATATCTCTAGGAATATGTACTTGGAGTTTGGTGGAGATGTTAGGAGTTAGGGTGGAAATTTTGAAATCATTGGCATATAGATGGCATTTACAGCCATGGAATTGGAGGAGCTTACACAGAGAATCAGCATGGTGGAAACAAAGAAAGAGGCACATATGCTAGCCTGGTCCACGCTAATGAAGAAAGAGCAGCCCCTGAAGTGAAGAGTGTGGTGTCACGAAATGCAAGAGGAGAGAGTGTTTTAAGAGGAAGGGAACCATCCACCTGCATGGGTCAAATGCTATGGATAGCTGGAGTAAGAACAGGCAATAGAAATCACCACTGGCTTTGGTAACAAGGAGGTTTTTAGCGACTTTCCCAGATGTTTCAGCAGGGGGATGAGAGAATAGGAGGTGAGGATCGAGAGACAGACGAAGGGGAGTTGTGCTGTGGAATGGGAGCAGTAGAAGCAGGAAGGTATATGCTGGGGGAGGTGAGGTCCAAGAAGGGTTTCAGACAGGAGATTCTCAAGCATGCTTGCAACGCTTTCCTTGCAAGGGGAAGAGCGGTGACATGGGAAGGAGCGGGTAGCTGTGGTGGGAACCTTCACTGAATATTTACACTGCAGTTCTCAGACATCATGGTCACCCAGTTACATTTAACTGGAGATAACACAAGATTCAACACTCAGTCCTGTTCTTTGTACTTTTTATTTCTTCCCATCTTGAGATATTCTTGGATTTCAATTGGTTTGCAGTTCTTCCTTGGGTAGTTTTCCCAGAAAGAGAAAATGGCTATATATCTTCCCAAGCTCTTGGTGTGTTGAAAATGCCTTTTCTTTTGCTATCACTTGGCTGTGTCGTGGATTCTTGGATCTCTCACTACCCTCCAAATGTGGTTGTACTATTTTCTAACTTCCAGTGTTGCAGGTGAGAAGACTGATGCTCGTTTGATTCTCTTTCCCTTATAACGTAACCCATTCTCTCTGACTGGAAGCTTCTAAGACTTTGCCCTTGGGATATAGACATTTCACCAAGATAAGACTATGTGTCTTTTCCATTGTTCTGACCTATAGCTGGGATGTCTATTAATCCAAAGACCCAAGGCCAGAAGGCACCAAGGGATCCACTGTCTTCACCCCTGCTCACCCCAAGACAAGCCTCTTCACAGCTTTTGAGTCCTAACTTTGCAAACAGTGATGTTCTGAACCTGTACCCTATGCCTCAGAGGTATTTGTGTGTTCCTCCAGGCTTCAACAATAGTGGACAGTTGTCTGAGTGGCCTTGGAATCAAAACAGAAAGGAGCTAGGAATTTGAGCTCAAAATCCCATTTAATTTGATTTCATTTGATTTTTAAATTTGCAACTTTGACACCATCACCCCAGAGTGTAAAAATAAAACATTATATACTATGTTGTATTATAATATATGGTTATAGAACACGATTGTTGGTATTGCTGTTAAATACACATAATTAATTGAAGTGTATAATCAGTTGAAGAGTCACAATGAGAGCAAATTATTTTTTTAAATGAATTGAATCCTAAAAACACTTTTTTGTTTCAAGTAAAAACTCTGCCATGAAATATCACATGTATTTTAATTGTCCCATCTGGGGATTAAAGGGTATTTATAACCCAGGTTAGGGTTTGTAGTTTAAAGTTATCACATGAAACAACTTGTGTGTTGGTTTCTGAATAATTTTTACTTATATTTAGCTAAGTCCATCCAGAAATTGAAACATGGGTGGGTTGAAATTGAACAGATCAGATTTTTGAACTCTGATAGAGAAAACTGCGGCAAAGATTCTGAGTTGCCCGTCCTAAACTCTCGTTAATTCTGAAAGTTTTAATCATCCTGGTTCAATTAATGTCTCTAAATAAATTATAAGTTAACATAATGTTTGTCAGGCCAAGCCCTGATCCAGGCTTGTCTCACTGCGAGCAAACAGTGGCCGCAGGCCAAGCACGCTGCGTGCTCTCCAGCTGAAATACGAGCTGGGCTCCTGGGAGACCAGAGAAGCCTAAACAAACATCTGGGCCCTTCTAGCTGCTTACTATTTTCAGTTTTTATAACAGTCTTCTCTGGATTTCTATAGAAAAACAAAATATACCGTGTGCTTTCACTTAGGAGAGACAAGCTCTTCAGATTGTAGCTCTAGTTTGGTTTCGACTAGTAACAATGGACCCTTCTCCTCTTAAACAAAGTGTCTGTTGCCTCTGTCGTCTTTTCATTTCCATTATCCCTCTTCTCTTCTTGTGGGTTTTTTTCTTTCTGCATTTTGATTTTTCATTAAATTACGAAAGGGTATTTAATTAATATCAATTAATGGCAAATCTGTGAATGGGAAAAACCATCTGTCACAGTTGGTATGCTTGGATAACCACCAACTGAAGATGATAAACTGACTCACACTCTGCGCTAGACACTGGCCCTGTAGCAGTGACAATCAGCCCGGGGACCGCGGATGTGCTTGCTGTGCTCAGCACACTGTTCTTGTAAAACATGGAAAATGAGCAACATTAAGTGGAATGCACTTTTTCCAGTTGACCTCAGGCCAAAGAGTGTTCAACCCCTGTCATGTTTCTGCTACCTGAATGGCTTCTGAGTCAGCTGAGTTTTGTACCTGGTTAGGATTTCCCTGGAGAAAGACCCGCAGCAGCGTGTGTCAAGCTGCCTGAAGGAGTTGGGAGGTGCAGCCCAGGACTCGCTCTGCACGTTTAAGGAGCATTTCAGGTGATTCTGTGGGGATAGTCTTGGGCCCCACTAAAGAAACATTACCTGAAAGATTTTCTAGTGGTCTTTACCTATGTATGTGTATGGCTGAAAAGTCAAATCAAATCAAAATACTTTCCACACTACAATAGAACGATGGAAAGCAAGCTGACAAAGTGGATAAACGAGTAGGATGCATCTCATTAATTCATCAGTTCTCTTCTTGCAAACACACTGAAGTCCGTATAAAGGAAAATAAAAAGTAAACATTTTAAATGAATTTTGTACAGAAAGAAGCAATTAAAACACCATGTGTACATAATAGGTGTGATGATATTGCCAGATTTGGAAACACTTTCTTTTCTAGCATCCCTAAAAATGACATATTTTTTTTTTAGTTTAATTTCCTACAAATTCATGTAATGGAAAACATTTTTAATCATAGAGATTTTTTTAAAAAAGGGCAGAATTAGCTCTTTGGCTCTGTGATATTCTGAAATGATCACTCTGTGTTGAATGACAAGTTTGTTTTTTTTTTTTAAATAAAAAAAGGAAAGTTTCAAGGCAGTTTTATTACTATGACTTAACTCGAACATTCTGAAAAAAAATTAAATGTTTTAAGAAAAAAAGCACAAAATTATCCTCACTTTGTAATAAAGGTAGTAGTTGCTGAAATTAGGTTACCTTCGATCCAATTACTCTAAATAAAATGATTGACTTCTTAGGCTCTCAAAATATGAACTAATTTACCATTAAATCTAAAGTAGGCAATGTCTTTGAGCTGTAGAGCACACCATTTACTACCACTATTCTTCTGAAAATTCTGCACAATTTTCTTTAAAATTGGTCTAGACAATCTTTTTAACTTGAAAAAGTAGGCGACATTTCTCTAAGTAGTTTTTCTCACTCCTTTTTTTAAGCAATTTTTTTCCCCTGATTTCTAAACATTGTGCATCTAAGAAAGTCATATAATATAGAAAAGTAGAAAAAGCAAAACAGAACTTCACCCATCTAGAAACTTTTAATAACGTATAAAATAATATGAAAGATGACAAACTCATAATATAAATATAAAATATTTATAAAATTTAAAAAAGCTATTTCACAAAATTAAAGAAGTATTTGTGTGAAAAAAAAAAGCACTGATTTAAAAAATGCAAATTTCATAGAACAGTATAAAAGAAAATGTAAAATTTTTCTTTCCCAAGTCAGACCTAATAGGTGGCTCTTTTTCTTCTCTCTTTACTTTACAAAATTTATTCCAAGGGGCTGACATTATAACTTTAAATAGTAGACTTAGTACTTTAATTATTTTTCCCTTGTAATTTAGGTTTAACTTGCATATAGTAAGTTACACACAAATCTTAAGTCAGCACAAAGAAATCTGACATATGTCTACAACCATGTACCTGCCAACTGCTATCCAAATCAAGTGACAGATCACTCCTAGCTCCTCAGGAGCTCCCTCTGCCTCTTCGCAATCAGTACTGTTCCCCTAAAGACAGTCACTTTTCTCACCTTTATCAACACATGAGTTTCTCAAGGGTTTTGCAAGTGTCTAAACACTGTGTAAATGCAATCATACAGTATGTACTCTTTTCACTCTGGTTTCTTTCAACATTACACATTTGCTGGCCGGGCGCGGTGGCTCACGCCTGTAATCCTAGCACTCTGGGAGGCCGAGGCGGGTGGATCGCTCAAGGTCAGGACTTTGAGACCAGCCTGAGCAAGAGCGAGACCCCGTCTCTACTAAAAATAGAAAGAAATTATCTGGCCAACTAAAATATATATAGAAAAAATTAGCCGGCCATGGTGGCGCATGCCTGTAGTCCCAGCTACTCGGGAGGCTGAGGCGGTAGGATCGCTTAAGCCCAGAAGTTTGAGGTTGCTGTGAGCTAGGCTGATGCCACGGCACTCACTCTAGCCCGGGCAACAAAGCGAGACTCTGTCTCAAAAAAAAAAAAAAAACAAAAAAAAACTATTAAAAAAAAACATTACACATTTGCAATTCATTCATGCTTGGTATATCAGTGATTTATTTTTTCATTTTTGTGTGGCATTCCATTGTATGATTATGTCACAATTTATTTACCAATGATATCATGGATGGACATTTCCAGTTTTTGACTATTCTGAATAACACTGCTATGACCATTCCTGAACAAGTCTTTTTGTGGTCATAAGCCCTCCTGTCTTCTGGTTAATGCCACCAGGAGCTGAATTTATCAATCTTTTTTATTTTTTTGTTCTTTATAAGAAATCTTTACCCTAAAGTCATGAAAATATTCTCTGAGGTTTTTCTTGTACAGGGTTTGTTGTGTTATCCTTCACGTTTGGGTTTAAGATCTTCAATTATTTTGTGTGGACAGTGTGAAGTCAAGGCCAAGATTCTTTTCTTCCTTCCAAGCGTGACTGGAGTGTCACCTCTGTCACAGATGAGGCAACCATAGGTATATGGGCTTGTTGCTGAGATCTCAGTTGCCTTCCATGTAGCTATCGGATTATGTGTACCTTATTACCACACTCACTTAATCACAATGAATTTATAACTCTTGACATCTAGTAAAGTCTTCCATCTTAGTTCTTTTCCAAGATTGTCTTGGCTATTTCGAACTTCCGTATTTCCGTATAAATTTTAGAATCACCTTGTCATTTTCACAATTTACCTGTTAGGGTTGTGCTTAGGATTGAACTGAATTTATAAATCAGTTGGGGCAGAACTGACACCTTAATATGATGACATTATCATCACTTCATTTAAAAAATATTATTTAACTTCTCTCATCAATGTTTTGCAGTCCCAGGTTAAAGATCTTGTGATTCTTTGGTTAGATATGTTCCTTGGTTTTTAATTTCTTGTGCTATTTTAATGGTATTTCTGAAATTTTATTTTCTACTCTTTTTATCTAATATATAGAATAAAACTGATCTTGGTCTATTGACCCTGGATCCTGTCATCTTGCTAAATTCTCTTAGTCTCATAATTTGTTTGTAGATTCTTCTAGACTGTCTCTGTACATGTCATGTCACCTACAGCACGCCATCTACAAATAATGACAGCCGCGTGTCAAGAACTGTGAAGGGTCTGAGATTTTGCCCTATTTGAAAGTTAATAAGGTAGCTCATCACTGCTTCATGGAGGCCAACAGAGACACAAGGTCCTGCACCAGGATGAAAGACTTTCTTACAACAAAAGCAGTGTCCAGCGTGTCAGCATGTCTGCGTTGGTCCCAAGCCCCATTTGCAGGGCAAGGTAGATGGCTCTAGACAGATGCCTGCACGCACGGTGGGTTGTGTCACAGGAGAGGAACACTGAACTTGGGGAACCCTTTGGTTCTGGGAGCCCCAGCAGGCAAGTTGCTGTCGTTAGAGGGCAGCTCTCAGGCCCTTGTTCTGCCAAAGCAGGACGCTCTGCAAGGAGGCAGCAGCGGTGTGGCAGGGGGCAGGGGCGGGGGGTCTCGCTGTCACAGCTGTTGTAAGACGACTCCCCTTCCTGTTTTCCTGGTTATGTTTTCATTTCTTAAAAGAAATAAATTATTTCTGTGATTCTAATGGAACTTTGGCAGTCAGGAGAAGTAAGCAGGAACGCTCACTTCTCTGTCCTAATTTTTGAAGGATTCAGATCATAAGAAGAGAGCTGCAAAAACCTTCTTCCTGCCCCAGCCCTCCTCCTCCCCAGCTTCCCTCTCTCCCCGCCTCTCCCATACACTCGGCACACAGGCAAACCGCAGGTCAACAAAGACTGTTAATATCAAAGGAATAGCAGTTATTTTCATGACGTTCATTCTTTCACGCTTTTGCGGATGCAAAAAAACATTTATTCGATGTCTCCTCGTGTTGAGCATCCCGGTAGGTACCAGGAACAGAATGACCTCCTACGTCCCTAAGGTCCCGGGAGCCCAAAGGGCAGCAAGAGAAACACAGTGGACAATCGGTGTTCTGTGTTGCTTGCACAGGGAGACCTGGGCTGGGGGCAGGAATGACTGACTTAGGAGGGTGGCGAGGGCCTGTGGGGAGGGCGCAGAGGGACGGCATTGCCGGGGGATCGTGTGCCAGCTCAGTCACAAAAGCTGAACAAGACTGTGTCACACAGGTAAGGCGGAAGACGCTTTCTGATAGAATAGCTCACGCAAAGTCACCGCAGTCACGAGATAGCAAGGAACATCCCGGGAACTTCCGCATCTCCAGAGCTCAAGTGCATACAAGTGAAGGTGAGGGCAGCAAGGCCTGGAAGGGCCCTGGGAGTCACCCTAAGGAGCTGGCACTTGGTCATTGAGGCCAGGTGTTTCCCAATGTGCAACAAAGATGATTTTACTGAATACATGGGCTTTCTTAAAAAAGTAGTTTTGAGTCTATTTTATATATGTTAGAAACATGAATCAACACATCCAATCCGTGATTTTGCAAACACGAACCCTTAGGGCAAGGCCAGGAGGTGATGCTGTTGGGGTCCGCCTTGGGCAGCTGACCCACAGGTCAGTGCACAGACAGTCATATATGTTCCACGCCTTCAGCGACCACTGCACTTACAGAGAGGAGAAAAAAAGAACACACCAGTAATATCAAAGAGCTTGAACTAAGGAAGGAAAAGTGAGAGCGGTTTGGGTAACTGCTCTTTCCACTCCTGAATTCACTTTGCCACTTACTGTGTATTTGTTGGGGTTTGAGGGATTTGGGGCTGATCTTGACCTCTTGACAAGAGGCAGTGACACACAACAGGCGTCACTGAGTGGTGCTTACACACGGTGCAGGTGGCAGGAGTCTGTCCTGTGGCCACAGCGTGGGGCCACCACCCAGAAGGGGAGGAAGGCAAGGGGACTTTCGGGGGAGAGGGGGCTTTTGTGTCCAGTGTGGCATGGAGTCTCAGGGTCGGAGAGCTCTGAGGGGCACTAGCGGCTCGGGATCTTATACCCACGAGGCTCTGTCTTATTCATGGCAGCAGACAGGAGTGAAGTTTCACAGAATATGTGGAACAGGCTGGCCCTAAATGGCCAAAAATGTGCTTGTTTGGGTTACATTTTAAAATAATTGGATGTGTCAGGATTTGAGTTTGGCACCTGTGCGCTTTGCGCTAACACGTCTCAGCCTGCAGCGAAGAAATAAACAACCGGGGGCCAATGCACCGAGGCCAACTCTGGCTCCTGTATGTAACGGTATTTGTCCCGTTGAGTTCCTGAATCCTGCCGTGTGTGAATATGATTTATAGCAATGTATGGACATAAAAAAAAAAATCACATTCCAACAAAGCAGTTGGGCTCTCCTTTGAAGTTGTATTTCTTTTCATTTAGTAGAATTCAAAATAAACCTAAATGTTGAAATTTTATTTGGCTTCTAAACAATTTGCATTTAGTTTAGACTAAAGAGTCAGTCTGGGAGTTAAGAGCACAGATTAGGGCTAGAAAGACCTGAATCCAACATCCAGCATTACAACCTATGCTGGGCAGAATTTATGGTGGGAACACAGGAGTTATTTGTCAATGATTCTTAAAGCCCCTCGCTCGCTCAGAGAACAAGGGTTAAAGTGTGGAAGAGAATTTTGCTAGGAGACTATGGGAGAAACTTTGTTGGAGAGGGTGGCTACGGAGCTTTGAGTTCTCACTCTGCCTCTTTGTGGCAGGGGTCAAGGGGTTAGCATCTAACCCCAACTTTCGTGGCAGCTGGTGAGGTGCTGGTTTTCATGGAATCCCACGGAGAATTCTGCAGAAGGCAGCTCGTCTCTGCGACACATCTTTACAACATGCTGTCTAATCAGCCTTACACCTAGTTGGTTATTTATCTCAATGACATGTTTTAAGTTTTATTGGCAAACATAAATAGACATGCATATAATATCAAAAAAATCTCTTTTGTTCTCTCCAGTAATAAAATGACAATAATCCTATCTCCACCGTTCATTCTGGATTGCCCACCTCCAGAGACTGAGCGAGTCAGGCCCAATCGTTCAGACCCGATGTGGGACCACTGTGGCCAATGCTTGCTCCAGAGCTCTCCTCCAGTGGCTCAAGGCTTTTGCAGGACTGCATCCATTTGTTTGACTTCTCCTTCCGCCCAATCCTTCCTCCTCTTCTTTACCTTCACAGATGTTCACCTTAATAAATACCTCGCACCTCAAATTGAGTGTCAGTGTCTGCTCTTAGGATACCCAGTCCCT
Source organism: Eulemur rufifrons (assembly GCF_041146395.1). Taxonomy (NCBI): domain Eukaryota; kingdom Metazoa; phylum Chordata; class Mammalia; order Primates; family Lemuridae; genus Eulemur; species Eulemur rufifrons. Next base: position 15,051,966 of record NC_091007.1, read on the forward strand.
GATATCCCCACCACAAGCTGAGACAGCTTCTCACCCCTGCATTCCCACATCCCATCATCCTCCAGTGCTGGTCTTAAGAGCAGAGAGGGACAGCACACTAAGGACAGGGGACAGGTGCAATGCTGGTTAGGGCCTCATTTCCCTGCCCGGCCCCTGAGTATACATGCCAGGACTAGGATGTGGTATCTATTGAGATGGTGGCCTCTCCCTGTGCTGGGGGACTTCTGGTTGGGGATAGAAAAGGCAACCTGGGAGCTCCTCTGGGTGCACTTTGGGATACTGGGCATGGTTCTTTTTCTTGCTGTTCACTTGGGGCAAAGGCCTGCTTCTGAGTGTTCCAAATTGGAGCTTTCATGAGGTTGGCATTTCCTTCTCTGGCCCCTGGTCCCCTACCAGGACAGCATTCTGTGTGCCCCTGAAGGTCAAGCCTCCAAGCCCCCTCCTTCACCCCTCCCGTCCCCCCAACCCCTCCCAACACCCTTGAAGATGGAGGAACCGAGCACCTCCCCATGGCCAGAAGAGGGCACAGACCCCCAACTGTGTGTCTGCTCTGGGTCTCCCCCATCCCCGTCTCCTGTTCCCCTGGGTGGCTTGGACTTCAACACGTTTTCTGAAGCTTTCCTCAGAACAGGAATGCCTAATTAATGCATCTGGGAGAGAGCCAAGGAAATGTTTAAAGTTCTGTCTTATGATAGAGTTGGGAGCCGTGGCAAGAAGAGATGCAGACCCTGGAAAATACTGTTGCTCCCTACTCCCTCCGCTCTCAGGAAGTCACATTTGCTGCCACTATCTTTCTGGTCCTCTGATTAATAGTTGCCTATTCATTAGCACATCGACAGCCATAAATATTTATTTTAAAATATTGAACTTGGCCATGAAAGAACCTGGGAAATGGCATTATTTCCTGTTCAACCAGATTATTTTGCCCATAGATATTTATCTCCTTATTGCAAAGCGAAGAGACTCACCTGTCTTGCATTAACAAAAAGGGAGATTCAGTCAATTATACCCTGGGGGAAAGAATAAGGCAGAAGGAAGAAGCAATGGCTAGAAACTACTAGCTGGAGGTTTGCAAGCTACAGGGACCGGACTTGACCCTGAAAGAGGCCAGGTACTGGGGAGGGGAGCACAAGGCTGCTAGTGAAATGCAAAAATCTTTGTTTTTCCATGCTAGCTAATTAAGATAGTCTGTTTGAAGTTAGATTCTGGCTCAGCTCTAGGCGGTCTGCTCTTGCTTCTTGGATCTGTGCCCACACCTTATAGGTTTCCTGCATGGTCTGTCTGACTGCACGACCCTGTACAGTGTTTTCAGGAGCTGTCAGGCATGTGCACTAGTGACAGGGACCACTATGCACGAGCAGAAGTGGGCCTAAAATGGCAGTATTTCACAGATTGTAGACAATGTGATTTTTTTCCTGAAGACCCTGCACTTAAAGCTTCATCTGCAGAAAATGGGGGCTTTCTGCATAGACTCATTGCAGGTGTCACCTGTTGGGGAACTGCAAGTTGACGAGATCACTTCTCAGAGCCCCTGTGTGCCCGAGGACCTTTCTGGTTTAAGTTCAAGAGTGGGCTTGGGAATTAAATGATCAGAGCTGATCTGACCACAGCCCTGCTCAAAGCCAAACATTCCACAGGCTTAGGAAGAGGTGCTGTGAAAGTTGATGAGGATGATGGTTACCGCTTATCCCCAAAGTTCTCCAGACCAAGGTGATGTCTTCTGTGCTTAGGGTGCAGAAGTCTGGGTTTGCAATCCCACGAGCGTCCGAGCAGATGCAAAGATGCTTTCCAAGATGAGTGCTGGCGAGAATACCACCGAGGCTGTTTACTTTACATAGCAAAAATCAACGTTGCCATTTCCCACCCTGTAAATGACCCACGGCTATCTCTCCAGGTAACCACAGGAACTCCCTGTACCTAGTGTCCTCATCTGTAAAGACAGAGATAATAACGACATTGACCTCATAGGGGAATTGCTGTGAGTTACAGATGAGATAACACACGAAGAATTCTTAGTATTGTGTCTGGCACAGCTGGCTACCTACAGAATTTATTACCCTTGCTTCTGTTATTCAAGCATTTGCAAATGATGGGGGTGTCGTCTAAACCCAGATAAAAGCTTGGCTAACGCTATCCATATTTGAGAAGTCCATGTTAACTAATCGTGCCTTGGTTTTCCAGTTCTACCTTTATTACCAGGTAACGAGAAAGCCACATATTTGGACAAATTATTTTGACTTCCTATATTTAATTATTTTCACTCCTCCATATTCTACCAATGATTTGAAACCACATATGTATTATGGAAAAAAGGTTTTAAGATTCATATCTAGGGTAAATAGAAACAAAGGGAGAGATAAAATTGATATATATGTATAATTTTATATATAATATGTAATCTAAATAATATAATTTATTTAAATTACAAATAAAATCAAATGTAGAAATGAACAGTACACAGAAATGATGGCTATAAAGATAAAGCTGGGATGAAAATTGACTTTTAAGTTTCTTGGAAACCAAAGGAAAAAGAGAAATATGATTAGCTGCTGTCTATGTTGTGTGAAAGAAGAAAGCACTCCAGTTCTTTAGGGGAAAAAACACACACAAGTACACGAAAAGCTCTTCCTGATACTTGGGTATTAAAAAAACGTTATGCCTCATTTTTCATATGAAATACTGAGAATTGCTGTGCCTAATGTCCTCACCATGTCTGAACAAGGAACTACGTAGTAGCTGGCTGAGTACGAGACTTTTATAATGTCCTTCGATGGATTCCAAGTGAATAAGGCCATTAATGTTGAAGGCGATTGTGGAAACTCAGTACAAGGTGTTCTGATTTGAGATCCCCTGTGTGATCTGGCTCAATTGAGGAGAAAACACACTACGAAGAACCAAAGGGGGTGGTATGTCCTTCAATCTCTCTGCCATTTTATATAGTTTCTCTCAACCATCTTGACAGAAACCAAAGACACAGAAAGCAGCAAACAATTTGATATTATATTTTTTGGTAAGGGGCTAGATTGGATTAGAACTGAATGTTTTGAACTTTGTTTTTTATTAGGAATTAGTATTAGATAATATATGGTAAAAGTGTATCTTTTAAAAAGTATTTTTAAAGAGGTAGTTTAAAATATCCTTCTATTAGATTCGCATGATATATTTTTCTTAGAACTATATGCTAGGAAAAAATTGACAACTGGGATGCTTTCAGGTATTAGATAACAAGAGTTTGGTGCCAGAAACTGTGAGGTAAATTTTATATTTAACATCACTAGCTCTCCTTCCCCTAGGTTTTCTAGAATAACTATCTTTCTCTTTCCTTATTTAGCTCTTACTCTGTTACCATGGTTTAAAGAGTCCTGTACTATTTGTGTCATTTACTCTAAGCAACCTCAGAACATTTTCTTGAAAGAAGGTAAGAAGATTAAATGCATAATGGGCATTTTATGATACAAAGGGAAATCATTTAAAACTCATTCACTAAATGTATTAATCATCAATATTGGTTTTGGCTGGAAGTTAACACAGAACCCGACAGAACCTTGGCTTAAAGGGTTTGTCTGACACATCAGAAGTCCAGGGAAAGGCAGACCAGGGCTGATACTGGTGTTTAATGATAACCAAGGACTCAGAGCCTTTCAGTCCTTCAATGCCACCACCTCTATGTGTGGCTTTCATGCTCATGGTCAAGGTCGCCGCTCACCCCTCACCACCAATGTGTCATATATGCACACCAGACAGGAAGAGAGGAAAGAGGTGTAAGGCCAAAAGTAACATATCAGCTGAGTCTGTTCCATTTAAAAGCTTTCTCAGAAGCCCCACCCTCACTGCTAGCAAGCCCTCCTCACATGTCACTTGTTATTATAGTTCTGGGTCACACAGCCACCCCTCACTGCAAAGGGCTCTGGAAAGGTGAATATTTTAGTTGGAAACATTGGCTTCTTAAACAAACTCATGGTTCTGTTAACAATGAAGAAGGTAAGAGTGGATATAAAGTAGGCATTGAAGCATGTCAGCTGCAAAGAAATGTTTGTAGCATAGTATTAATAGAAAAAATAGAAAGCAAATTGTCTCTTATGAATGATCTCAGCTATATAAACCAGTAGACACAGGATGAGAAAAATCACCAAAATGTTAAAAGTCATTGTCTATATGAGTGGAGAATTATAAGTGATATTTATTCTCTTATATGTATTTTTCTAGATCTTTGTTTCATTAAGAGAATTCTCTGCCAGTTTACAATAAAAATAATACCTTAGTTTTTTTTTTTTTAGAGTCTTAGTCTCCTGGGCTAGGGTGTAGTGGCATCATCATAGCTCACAGCAACCTCAAACTCCTGGGCTCAAGCGATCCTCCTGTCTCAGCCTCCCAAGTAGCTGGGACTACAAGCATATGCCACCACATCCAAATAATTTTTCTATTTTTTGTAGAGATGGGGTATTTTTTTGAGATCGTTCTTACTCAAACTTGGAATAAATTATTGACAAATTGAAATCTACTTTCCGTGGATGTTTACCTTATTGCTAGACTACTCTAATTATACATAGAAATAAATCCCAGGCATCTAGCATTCAACTAATAGGAATTATAGGAAGCTATAACAAAGGAGATGGAAGGGAAGGCTTAGCAAACATAAATTTCCAGAGCTGAAGGTCATATCAAGGTTAAATGGGTCCAAAAATTTACCATCTTAACCATTTGAAGTGTATAATTCAGTGGCATTAGGTACATTCACAATGTTGTATAATCATCACCGCTATCCATTTCCAGAACTTTTCCATCATCTCAAATGCTTTACCCATTAAACAATAATTCCTTATTTTCTCTTCCCTGCAGTCCCTGGTAACCATGATTTTACTTTATATCTCTGTGATTTTGCCTATTCTAGGTTGCTCATATGAGTATAATCTCACAGTATTTGTTCTTTCGTGTTTAGTTTATTTTACTTAGCATAATGTTTCAAGGTTCATCTGTGTTGTAGCATGTATCAGAATTTCATTCCTTTTTAAAGATGATTAATATTTCATTGTATGTATATACCGCATTTTGTTTATCCATTCATCTGGCAATGGACACTTGGATTGTTTCCATTTGGCTACTATAAATAATGCTGATATGAATATTGGTGTAAAGTATCTGTTTGATCTCTGCTTTCAATCTTTTGGATGTACACCTAGAAGTGGAATTGCTGGATTGTATAGTAACTCTGTCTCACTTTTGAGGAACCACCATACTGCTCCCCATAGCAGCACCATTTACATTTGCATGGGTAATACACAAGAGCTCCACCTTCTCCACGTCCCTGCCAGTAACTGTTATTTCTCATTTTTTATTTTTACTTTTTATTATAGCCATCCTAACTGGTGTGAAGTGGTATCAAATGACTTTTAATGACCCTACTAATCTAGTCAATGATTCTACTATATAATCCACCAAACCCCACCCTGAATTCTCCATATAAACCAACCTGATGCATTGATCCTTTCCTGAGAACACCCCATCCATCCTGCCTGTGGGTCTCTGTTCGTTATTCTTCTTGCCTGGGGTGCCCTCTCCTCATCTAAATCCCATGCGATTTTCTAGATTTGGCTTAAATCAAAACTCTCCCAATGTTTGGGAAAGATAACATAGTAAGTAGAGGCTTACAGAAACTTCCTTTCCAAAATCCAACAAAATGAAGCAGACAAAATAGCAAAGAATATTTCATCAGCACTAATAGGGAAGATGGATGATTACCAAACAAGTATACAAAAATCAATAACTTCTTAATATATTGAGAAAATAAAAAACAATGAAAGTATCTTTTTCATGATAGCAACATAAAGAAAATCAAATCTAAGAACAAACTTAAAAAATAAACCTTTAAGAAACTACTGAAAGACTTAAAAGCAGATGTGAGTAAATAAAATACGTTTAACTTCTTTTTTTTTTTTTGAGACGGTCTCGTTCTGTCACCCTGGGTAGAGTGCAGTGGGGTTACCATAGCTCTCTGCAACCTCCAACTCCTGGGCTCAAGCAATCCTCCTGCCTCAGCTTCCTGAGTAGGTGGGACTACGGGTGCGAACCACCACACCTGGCTAATTTTTTCTATTCTTAGTAAAGACAGTATTGTTCTTGCTCAGGCTGGTCTTGAACTCCTGGCCTCAAGCGATCCTCCCACCTCGGCCTCCCAGAATGCTAGGATTATAGGCATCAGCCACCGCGCCTGGCCTAAAATATGCTTAATTATTGAATAGGACAACTTAATATTGTAAAGTTACTGCTGTTTCCTGAAAAATCATACATTCAATGAAATTCCAATTCCAATCCCACTGTACCTTTTTGGGAACCCGATAAACAATTCTAAAGTTTATCTGGAAGCATAAATGTGAGCTGATGGCCAACAAAGTTATTTTTATAAAGAACAAAGAATAATGAAAGTGCACTGCCCAACCAAGGATTAAAACATATTTTAAAGCTACGATTGAAATGTTGTACTAGTACTGGTGTAGGAACAGAAACATGGAAAATGCAGCAGATGATAAAGTCAGAAATAGATCTACATTTATTTGGGAAGTTAGGATATAATAAAGAAAGTATTTAAATCAGTTGGCGGAAAAAAGAGGTATTATTCCATAAATGGTGTTTGGCCAAATTTGTAAAGAATAAAATCTGAGTCTCTGTTTCACTTTTTATATCAAAACAAATTCCAGACAGAGTTAACGTTTTTGAGATGTTAAGTTATTTTTAGACATGGGTGCTACATATATATAATAAAAATTCTAAGTCTCTAAAAGAGAGTGCAGTGGAAATTCTCTCTCCTTCCCATCCTCCAGCTTCCCAACAGCATAACCCAGAGGCAGATGCTGTTACCAGTTTTTGGAGTCTCCACTCTCTCCCACTGGACAGCAGCCAGCTGGTTTGGGTGGGAGAGACTCCAGCTCCAAGAGTAGGTAACCTCTGGCCTACTACAATTAGCATAAAATAAAGCAATCTTTTCCCACAGTGTTTGATTCAATGGTAGTCAGGTGACCTACATTGGTCCAATCAGAATGATGGCTGGAATAAGAGGAAATCTCTCTTCTGGAAGGCTTAGTCCATGGAAGAAGACTAGAACTGCTGTGTTCATTTGGATACAATGAAGTAAGCCATCGTGGGCATAAACTCAATACACAGAGGAGGGAAGAACTGAAATGACTTTAGGAAATGGAGTCAAGACCTAGTCAAATCATACTTGAAGGATGACCTCCTCAGTGACATAAGTCAGTAAAGAGGAGGCCTTTGTTAGCATGACACAAAGCCTACGCTTAATTATTATTAAGCCTCCTGAGTTGCTGGGACTGCAGGTGTGTACCACCATGCCTACTAATTTTTGGTTTTATTTTTTTGTAGAGATAGGGTCTTGCTGTGTTGCCCAGGGTGGTCTTGAACTCCTGGCCTCAAGGGATCCTCCCACCTGAGCCTTCCAAAGTGCATGGATTATAGGCATGAGCCACTGTGCCAGACCTAATTTTGATAATTGAAGTGAAATTCACATAATAGAAAATCAACCATTTTAAAGTGTACATGAGGCAAAGACATTATATGTAACTAAAATGTTTGTACCCCCATAGTACTCTGAAGTTAAAAAATAAATAAAGAGTACAATTCAACGGCATTTGGTACATTCCCAATGTTGTGCAATGGCTACCTCTATCAAGTTCCAAAAATTTTCATGTCCCAATACAGAATCCTGTATCCATTAAGTAGTCTCTCCCCATCAGCAATGTACAAGGATTCCAGTTTCTCTACATCCTTGACAAAGCTTATTCTCCATTTTTTAAAATAACCATCCTAGTGGGTGTGAAGTGGTACATCATTGTGGTTTTGAGTCACATTTCCATAATGGCTAATGCTGTTCAGTATCTTTTCCTGTGCTTGTTGGCCATTTGCATATCTTCATTAGAGAAATGTTTACTCAAGTCCTTTGCCCATTTTTTTTTGGACTGGGTTGTTTGTCTTTTTGTTGTTGCATTGTAAGAGTTATTTACATATTCTTGTCAATGATTTGCAAATATTTTCTACCATTCTGTAGGCTAATTTATTCACTTTATTAATAATGTTCTTTAATGCGCAAAAGTTTTTAATTTTGACATCTAATTTATCTATTTTACTTTTGTTGCTTGTGCTTTTGATGGGATACCTAAGATTTCGTTGCTAAATCCATGAATATTTACCCCCATGTTTTTTCTAAGAGTTATATGGTTTTATCTTTTACATTTACGTTGGCCCTATATACTGCTTTATTTCTGACTCTCAATTCTATTCCACTGGTCTCTCTGTTTATCCTTTTGCCAGTACCACACTGTTTTGATTACTGTACTAATTTTTGAAATTTTTGTATTATTCCTCCAGCTTTGTTCTTATTTTTCAATATTCCTCTGGCTATTTGTGGCCCCTTGTAATTCCATATAAATTTGATAATTGGCTTTTCTATTTCTTAAAAAATGGCCATTGGAATTTTGATAAGAGCTGTACTGAATGTCTGTATTACTTGGGGCAGTGCTGTCATCTTAACAATATCAAGTCTTTCAATCCATGAATATAGTAGGCTTAATTTTTTTTAATTGACATATATACTATGTAAAAATTTAAAACTCAGAATGGAAAAAAAAAGCATTAGCAATATTGAAAACCAAAGGATAAAATTGGGAAAATATTTTCAACATATATGACAGATAAAATATCATTACTCCTAATTCACAAAGAGCTCTTAGACATCTAAGAAAAAATTTAAATAATTTCATAGAAAAATGGATATGAAGAGATAATACAAAGATAGACAACAGAGTGAAACCCTGTCTCTAAAAAAGACAGACAAAGTAGGAGAGGCCAAAAAACATGAAAAGATGCTCAACCTCACTAATAATCTCTAACGGAGGCCTCCTTGAAGGTAAAAAGCACTTTTATTCCCAACACTCCCATAGTGGCTGGCATAACATAGGTGCTAATAAATATTTTTTGATTGAATGAATTATATGTACTCAGTAATCTGAAAGGACAAGAAGTATATATATTTTCCTCTGCACTTTTAACAAATAAGCTACTTGCTTTTTAAACTGACGGTGATAGGATTATAACCCATTAATTACAATTCAGAACATGAGCATTTAAATTGCACAATAATACTCTGATTTCCTAAGTGTTACATTTCAAACCAGGGTTACAAACTCTGCCAGAGGTACATATTCATGATCAAAGGGAAAATGCTATATAATCTGTCAATCAGCTTTTTTTCTGTACATTAAAGTTTAAAAAATTAAAACCAGTTTAAATGTAAGACATTAATTTCCTCGGTGCTCTTACATGAAATTTAGCAACAATTTGACTTTTAGCTATGACATTTACACACATCAAGTTATATAAACATGGTTTATGTCTAAAGATCTTATATCAGGTTAGACCAGCTAAGTTCCTTAAAAAATATTTAACTAAATAATAATAGCTAAATCATGAATAACACTTTATTATCTGTAGTCTACATTTGTTTTTGTTTTTTAAGTGAGAGTTTCTGCCTTGAATCTAAAATCTTCCACACTTGTATATTCTGAGCTTCTTTGAAACTATATGACTTTTGAAAACAAGAATGAATTTTTTTCTTGTGGGACAAGAATGAATTTTCAGGTAGACCCTTTTCTTTAAATAAATAGTTCATGCCAGTTAACAGAAGGCAATAAAATGCTTTTAAATATGTGCACATCATTACAAACATTTGACTTAAATAGTTTTCTTATACGTATTTATTAGTTTATTCCAGCATTTATCGAGTACTTACTGTATGCCGTGCATTGGGTTGGGTGGTAGAGGGTATTTTGTTTTACTTCAATGGCAACATTTGACTATAAGGTCTATATTTGCTCAATATGAATATGAGAGTAGAGCTGATGAAGTTCTGTCATTCTGGGATATTTGATCCAACACTGTTTTGTAAAAGTTAAGATAATCTCATATAATGATGTCACTAGGAAAACTAACTTTTGAACCAGAAAACCTTTAGTAAAATCATAAAGTTTTTAGTGGCATAAATTTTCACAGGGAAGAATTTATCCTATTGTAAACATACCACCATAAACATGAAGGAATGATTCCTGGGTTTGTTTTTGATCTTACCATATAATGGACTATACAGGGGTATCATTGGCTATTTCTGCTGTGATACTTTTTTTTTTTTTTTTTTACAGCATAGAGGTCTTAAATTTTTTTATGCATTCAAATCTGTCTTTTATTTATGATTTGCAATTATAAAAACATTTTTGCAATATTGAGATTATAAAAATAGTTATAAGTTTTCTTTTAGGACTTTTTGATTTTATTTTTTAAAGTTTACATTTCAGTCCCAACCTGACCTGGGGATTGTGACATACGCTGTGACATAGAGCATCCAGCAGCCTGCTTCACACCTGCACTTCTGCTTCTGATGGGCATCTCAAAGCTGTCTTGGCCGAATCGGAATTCTATGTGTCTCCTCTCTACAGATTTATACTTTTTCTAGTCTTCCTGCCCTTAAGAGAAGAGATGGTGCTGCCATTTCCCCAGTTGCTCAGGCCAAAAACCCTATCCATCATTGTTCAGTCCTCTCTTTCCCTCACCTGCAACATCCAATCCAACAGCCAGGCCCATCAATTCTACCTCCAACACATACCCCAAGTCCACCCATTATTCCCACACTGCTAATGCCACCCAAGCCTAGGCCAGCAGCGTCTCTTCCCTGGACAGCTGTAACAGTCTTGTTTGTCACTGTGATCATTGTTCCACTTCCTCCCTCCACCCCTGCCATAATCCATTCTCTCCATTAGCAGTTGAGGAGGTTTGAAAAATGCTACACCAAAATTATATCACTCTCCTGCTTGAATCTCTATTATCACATGATGAAATAAAATCTATGGGCCGGGCACGGTGGCTCGTGCCTGTAATCCTAGCACTCTGGGAGGCCAAGGTGGGAGGATCGCTTGAGATGAGGAGTTCAAGACCAGCCTGAGCAAGAGCGAGACCCTGTCTCTACTAAAAATAGAAAAAATTAGTCTGGCATGGTGGCACGTGCCTGTTGTCCCAGGTACTCGGGAGGCTGATGTAGGAGGATTACTCCAGCCCAGGAGTTGGAGGTTGCTGTGAGCTAGGCTAACTCCACGGCACTCTAGCCTGGGCAACAGAGCGACAGTCTGTCTCAAAAAAAAAGAAAGAAAGAAAATCTACGATCCTCACCACAGACTTCCAGTCTCCACAGTGCCCTGTGCCACTAATACCCCTTGAACCCCAGACCTTCTTGCTTTCCCCAGCTCCAGTGTTCTCCTAATAGCTGCTTTAGGGCCTTCTGCTATTCCTTCTGCCTACAGCTACCTTCCGGCAGATCTCCACATGGCTGGCTGCTTCCTTCCATTCAGGTCTCAGTGAAAATGTCACCTTCTTGGCGAGGCTCTCCCTGACCGACCTGTACAGTAGCTCCGGTCATTCCGTCCCTCTCGCCTGTTCTATTACACCACAGCACTCACCTCTACCTGACATTTTTTTCATTTGTGTATCGTCAGAGTAGAAGCCAAATGAAAAGACTCGATGAAGTGGCAGGACCGCATCAGAGAGCTTTAAATACAGGCTGCTAGGATGGGATTAGCCGGGCGGGCAGCCTGCAGCTCTCAAGGTCAAGGTCACGCTCTGTGCCTCACAGCTAAGCCAAACCGGGCACTTCCCATCAAGGTCTAATTGAGTCTACTAGAAAAGTGCTCAGAAAGAACCAACTGCTGGCTCCCTTGGCGGGGTGACAGACGGGACAGGTAGGGTGAAGCAGACAACACCCGTTGGGGAGGAAGCCCTGCATTTCCTCTGTATTGTTTTTTTTTTTTTTTTAAAGCCTTAAACTTAGACGGCAAAAACCTAATAAAAATATTCTCTTCTGAATTTCCTGCCTTCCCTTAGCCAGCTCTCAGCCAGAGAAGCAAGTTCCTCTAACCTCTGTGTGCAAGGCCCACAGGCTGACAGCTGGATCTCAATATTTACATTCTGTTATCACATCTGGTGAGGAACACCAGGCCTAAGTAGCTGAACTGAATTATTCTGGTTTTATCTCCCGACTGCGGGATTCTGAAAAACACACTTCCTCTTTTTGAAAGTACGGGTTTGGTGAAGGCCAATATAATTTTTTTTCCCCTAAAATACCATAAAGCCTTCTCACCCCACGAGTTAACCCTTCCCTAGATAAACTGGCATTTGCTGATTGTCACAACTTGTTAGAAGCCAACGTTAAAACAATCTGTCATCCGCAAGGCACATCTCCAACACGTCGGTAAACAACGGGAACAGACGTTAAATGAACGCTGGCAGGAGTCAGCTGTCAGCAACAGCAACGGGAAGACACATGTAGGTCATGTAGGTCCGGAGGTCTATCTGTGACTTAGACTTTATTAAAAAAAAAAAAAAAAAAAAAGGGAAGTGCTAAGGGAGACAGACTTTAGGATAGCTGTCTGACCACCCAGGGTGGAGACTGCATTCCATAAGTCATAGCAAGGTTGCCTGATATGCAATTTCATTGGGGAAGAAAAAAAAAAAAAAAAAAACCTCTAAGACTGATACCCTTGGCTAGATATTGCCCATAGTATCAAATGCCAGACAGCTTAAATGCTTTGCTGTGCTCGGGAGTCCTACTATCTATCCCCTTGATTTTCCTTTTTCCTCTCCCATTCTGATTTTCATAAGATATGCATAGGTGCAGCGCAGCCCAATCCAGATTTATTTTAGTGTCTTCTGTTCTGCATTATATATGGGTTGGTTTACATGGAGACAGCACTTGGCCCCGCTACAGGATTTCTCGCTCTCTCTCACATAATGTCAACATTCAGCTGTCTGTTTTACAAACCATGAGGATGGAAGGAAACATCTTTGGTCTTTCAGTTCGGTCTCTTAATTTAGTTCCTTCCCAGGGAGAGGCATCATTTCATGCATGTTTCCTTCACGTTCACTTTCTCTCGATCCCATGTTCAAGGTCACCGCAATCCCCCACTAAGATCTCAGTGGAACTTGTTCAGAGGCTAATTCGCAGGGCGTGTGACCCTGCGTCCCCTCACATGCTGGGACAACAGCCAATAAGCATGTGCGTCTGTTCACGTACCTGTTATCCACAGACTCGCTCACAAAAGGAAGTGACAAAACAAAGCTCTTAAAATTCCACTTACCGGCACAAAGGCGTGAGGGCGACCTGAACACCAGCGCAGTTAAGGAAAGCGCTCCTCATTTCCAGCTGTAGATTGGGGCTTTTCTTTCCTGGCAGCCAGGGAGTTTGAACATGGTTCGATATAAACTTTTGCCAGACTTTGAGTTGGGTCAGCAATTAATTGCATTCTGCATCGTAAACCTGGTGTTGTAATGGACATTTTTTGGAGGTCATTTTTGGGTCTTATTTTTTTTACAGCCCAGCATCAGATCCCCCCATGAGGAATTCTCAGTCTTGTGCGAGTTGTCGTGGGAAACAACGAAAAGTCCAGATCCTCATGTCCTCAGCCTCCTTAGCAGTTGGGGGCAGGCATGTGGCCTAACCTTGACCACGTGAGCTCCCCAAAGCATGAGTCGAGTGCTAGGGATTTAAGGCTAGGGCAGCAGTGAGGGCCGGGCTGTTTTGGCCATGGGGCACAGAGGGGGTGTTTCAGGGTGCCCATTGGCCCCACAACCTGGATCCTTGGCAGTATTGGGGTTGGTCCCTGCTGTTTCATATCATTCCTGGTTCCTGCTCCTTCCCCAAAGCTCGATCTCCAGCAACCCCAGCAGTCAGACGAGCTTTCCACTGTCGTTTCAACACTTTCTGAAAATCATCCTGGGTCAGTTTCTGTTGCTCATCACAGGCCAGGAAAATAAAAGAAGATTCTGTGCAGGGCAGTGGTTCCAAGCTGGTGTGCCCCTGGGAGGCGCGTCTTGACATGAACACAAGGTGGGGTCTCAGGGCCCTCCCTTCGCCCATGAATTCTCTTGATCACCAGCATTGGGCCTCTGTCTTCAAAGGCAGAATTATCACCTAAGTTGATGATCACTTTTTGATAACAGACCAAATAAAAAAAAAATCATTAAAATGAAACAACGCAAAACTAAGCACCAATGTTCACAGTTACTCCTCACCTCCCAAAATGGTGAGATCACATTTGCTGAGGTGTTCAAGAGTTGAGTTCTTGATGGTCAAACTACATAATCCCATTTCCCCCGACTTCCTCACCCATATGGCTTTGGTGGTTTTTAAGTGTACCGTCTCATAAATAAGATATATAATATACACATATATACTTTTTGTCACTTTTTTTTTTTTTAGGACAACTCCACAAACTGCTACCTCTTTTCTCAATAGCTGGTTTTAGTTACAGTACAGGTTTTTCGAAGCTGTGTCCTAAGCACTTTATATTTATTTAAAAATGTAGTATGTACCACAAAAAGCTGAGAACAAAGGAGTTAAGGTGCTGAGGTGCTCATACACCCAGTAGGTGAAGAAGCTGGGGGCTGAGGAGGATTTAATTATGGCTGTCTGCTTGCCTGTAGACTCACAAACTGGTTCTGCACCGAACGCGTCTCATGCCTGTTTTGTACGTGTGACGAAGGCCTTTGTAACCAGGCAGGCCCAGATGCTATCATTATGAATTATATCCTTTGGTTCTCTGCAGAGGTGGTGAACAAGCACTTGCTTTGTTTGGTGTTCAAGTTCCAGCTTCTCCAAATACAACCTTGATTTGCAGTGGTGTTTTACTCTACTTTCCAGAAGAAGAGTTCTTTGAGTGGGAAATTTATTAAGGTAACAACTTCATCCCCCAGCAAAGTCTCCAGAAAAGATTTCTGTGAGCTTCTAGGAGTGTTTCTGGAGAGTTTATACCCATGTCCAGCTAACAATCTTGTCACTTCTGTCATGCTCTTTTTTCTTCTTCTTTTTTTTTTTTTCCTGTCTCCTGCTCTGGCCTCCTCCCATGGGGCCATGGGGCAGTGCTGTCCCAGCCAGTCCCGGGCCCTTAGGCAGGTCCCCCTGCCCCTCGGTGGGGACACCTCCCCTGCCACGGGAACCACCGCTGTCATGTGGGGCTCAGGCAACATCGGCTTGCTTTTCCTTTCAGGGTTCTAGATCCTTCACATCTAAAACATTCCATTTGGAATGTCTGAAATTACAACAATAAAGGCTAGATGGAAAAGTCAATTTCTATCATCTTGATTAAATTTAAATATGCCATTTATGTTTTTAAAATCTTACTTGGAATTATCCTGCCTCTCAGCTACGACATATGACCCTTTCTCTTCCAGAGAATGAATTCAACCCACTTTGAAAAGTCTCTCTTTTTCTCTCTGGCTGTCACTGGATTTTTAAAAAATCAACACACTTGTACAGAATCTGTTTTGAAGTTTGTGAATGACTATCAATCGGGTGACAAAGGTCAGCAGAGTGGACAATTTACGAACTTTGTGTTTTCCTATCAGACGTCATGCGATCTTCATGGAGTAGGCTATTCATGCTTTGCCGTCTGATGGAGAACATTTTTTCCTAATGTATTCAATTTTCAGCACTTTAAGTTTTTTCTTTTTCTTCTCTTTTTTAGCACTTATGCCACTTTAGATGAATTATTTGTACAAGTC
This sequence comes from Eulemur rufifrons, assembly GCF_041146395.1. Taxonomy (NCBI): domain Eukaryota; kingdom Metazoa; phylum Chordata; class Mammalia; order Primates; family Lemuridae; genus Eulemur; species Eulemur rufifrons. Next base: position 15,067,572 of record NC_091007.1, read on the forward strand.
ATTGTTCAGTGTTTGTTTGATACATGACTTCTTACCATCTCCGCATGTACCAAGCACACCTAGCAACTGCTGTTTCTCACCTGCACTGTGTCAACAGCCTGCTCCCTGGAGCTCCAGGCCTCTCCTCTTGCCCCTTCCAGTTCATCCTCCACACAGCCAGAAGGAGCCTGTTAGTACAAAAATGTGATCATGACACTCCCTTCCTCAAAAGCCTATATAGGCTTCCTTCCATCACTTTCCCCACACCAAGCCTACAAGGCCCTTCTAGATCAGGTCCCTGGCTCTAATTGTGTAAGAACTGAATTGGTTTTAATGTTTGAACTTGTGTCCAAGAAGGGTAGTGAGCACTAGTAGTTTATCCATAGATTCCCTCTAAATGCCTATGCTTTCAAATCATATCATCTGAGAATAAGGCCTGTTTTGTTTCTTCTTTTCAAATCGCTGTATCTTCTTTTTTTTTTTTTTTTTTTTTTACCTTACTGGGTGGGACCTCCAGATTCATATTGAATAGAAGCAGTGACAGCTGGCTTTCTTGTCCTGTTCCTAACTTTAAACGGCATGCTTTAAACATTTCACCATTAAATAGGTTTGCTGCAGGTTTTTGCTAGGTGTACTTTACAAGAATAAGGAAGTTTTCTTTTGTTGTATTTTGATGAGAGATTTTTAAAATCATAAATGCACACTGAAGAATAATGAAGTCAGCCTTACCCCAGATTTTAATGTATTACAAAGTTGTGATAAAGAGAGTAATGGTAGCACAATGATGGTAGATAGAACAATGGCAGATTAATAGACAATCTAAAGCTGGATGCAACCATCATCGCTAACACTTACTGCATGGCTACCACAAGCAAAACCATGTTCTAAGCACTATATATGCCTTATTTAATTGAATTCTCATGGCAGTGCTAGCTCCATTTTTTTTGATGGATACACTAAGGCAGTGGGTCCCAACCTTTTTGGCACCAGGGACCGGTTTCATGGAAGATGATTTTTTCACAGATGGGGGGTGGGGGTTGGGGGAAGGAAGGGGAGGGGAGGTGGAGCTCAGGTGGTGATGTGAGCTACGGGGAGCGGGGAGCCATTGGGGAGCCATGGGGAGCCATTGGGGAGCCGGGAGCCGCTGGGGAGCAGCTGTAAATACAGTGAAGCTTTGCTCACTGCCCGCCTCTCACCTCCTGCTGTGAGGCCCAGTTCCTAAGTTTCATGGAAGACAATTTTTCCATGGACGGCTGGGGGGTTCAGACAGTAACATGCTGCCTGGTTCCTAATGAGCCACAGCCCGAGGACTGGGGACCACAGCACTAAGGCACTGATAGATTAAAAACTTGTCTAAGATTGCCCAACTACTAAGCGGGGGAACAAAGTTTGGTACACAGAGGCTGTGCTTGTAACCACTAAGCTGTGCCGTGCAAAGAGCTGATGGAGCAGACAGCAGAAAGGGGAAATGCGCAGGGTTTGAAGAAAAGCCGCAGATTAATAATACCAGACACTAACAAGAGTGTCTAGTTTCTGGAGAGATGAAATCAGGCTAAGTTACGGAAGACCTTGAGTTCTTTCACCAAATTTACTTTTCTGGGACTTATTGTGTGACTAGTAGAGAGCTACCAAGGTTATTTTGTAGATGAACGGTATAAAATCTGACTTTAAGTAGGTAAGTTTGGCGGCAGTGAGTAGGATCTACAGATAACTGAAATTCAGCAGAAATCGCCAATTCTCTTCTTTCCTTTACAATGGGTTTATCTAGTGAAGAACTTAGCATCTAGTTTAATTTGACTCAAATGTAGATTTTCGAAACAACGTAGCCTATGACACCCCCAACAAACATGAAGAAATAAGAATTTGGTTTTTTATGGGCCAGCAGGTATATAATGATAGTGACTCTTGCTAACTTTACGAAATTACTATTGTCCAAATCTCCTTCCATGACACACATCCAGCGGCTCCTCTAATTACTGGATGTGTTTATCAGCTGCATCTTTATTAAGTAAAGAAAAAACCACAGAGTATGTTTGGTCGGCATAAATCTTTCCCCTTCATTCCAGGCAGGCTGCTATTAGCAGCCGAAGCAATATTGAAAGGGGCTTAGAAAAGAACAATCAAAGATGTGTGAATTATGTGTATGAACTGAGTTTAATTAAATCCCTTTGCTGAGAGGAGTGGAAGAGCTCACAGTTACACTTTTCAGCTGCTCAGATCAAGCTCCCAGTGGAACGCTCCGAAGGTAACTGCAAACGGCAGAAATTCTGCTCTGGGCAAAACCGCTGAAGTTCAGGTCCAAAATGGCTCGGGCCACTTACTGTGCATAGTTTCTAACCCTTGTTTGTGGCATAGCTATGTCAGTAAAACTTGATTGTTTGTGGTTAATTAGCTTAATCCATAAAATTACTGAGTTGTTTAATAAGCCACAGTTTGGTTAATATTAATGTTTTGGCAGCAAATCAAAAAGTTTGCCCCATATATATATATATCTATTATCTTGATTTCCCATCTTTCTATTTAAAATAAAATGTATTTTCCCACAAAACTTCCAACTATTCCAAATATGAGATTTATTTCAGAACTCTAAATTCTCTGTTTGCTTTACTCAGGAAGTCACTGTGTTCATTACCTTGGGGGGACATTTTTCAGCGAATGCGACTGAGTGTGTTCATTCCAAGGGCTTATGCTTAGGATCTGGCATTTCCTTGGGAATTACTGACTTTTTGCTGCAGCCCTAAAAGCAGACAAAGCATTGTTTTCTACGCCCAAATCACTTGGTTCATGCATTATGGCATAGAGTGTGGAGTCTCAAGCTCTTGCTTCTGCTTCTTGAGAAGGAGTTTTGTTTTGTCTGCAGGTGCCCCTGTCTCCCAGCTCGGGCTAAGATGGGGTGGCCCTCATCTGAGGGGCCTGCTGCTTAAGCCTCTCAACTTTCATTAAAAAAGGTAGATAAGACATCCACAATTGTTATTATGTTATAAATATGTCTTGAAGCAGCAGCCATTGCTGTAAAGCTATTGCCAGAAAGTGGAGTCTTGAACTCAACTTGAACACAAAAAACATTTTTATGTAGAAGTTCTTCAAACATAAAGAACATCTACAGTAAACTGAAAGCTAACATACTCAATGGCAAGAAACTAGAAGCTTTCCTGCCAAGATTAGGAACAAGGCAAGAATATCCCCTTTCACCACTCATTTTCAAAATCATATTGAAAGTCCTAGCTAATGTAATGAAACAAGAAAAGGAAATAAAATGTATACAGATTGGTAAGAAAGAAATAAAGCTGTCTTTGATAGCAGATGACATGATTATCTATGTTGAAAATCCCAAGGTATGAACAGTTGAAATTTGAAATTAAAAACATAATACCATTTACATTAGCAACAAAAGAGAGAAATACTTATGTATAAATCTATGAATAACATAATATGTACAAGATCTATGAGGAAAACCACAAAACTGTGATGCAATAAATCAAAGAAGATCTAAATAAATGAAGAGATATTTTGATGCACATTGATAGGAAAACAATATTGTAAAGTTCTTTCCAACCGGATCTATAGATTCAATGCAATACCATTCAAAATTCCAACAACTTATTTGGAATATTTCAACAATTTGATTCTAAAGTTTATGTGAGGATGAAAAAGACCCAAAATTGCTAACACAATATTGGAGGAGGAGGAGAAGAACAGAGTTGGAGAACTGACACTATCTGACTTTAAGACTTACTATAAAACAACAGTAATCAAGACAGGGTAGTATTGGTGAAAGAATGGACAAGTAGATCAATAGAACAGAAAAGAGAACAAAGATATAGATTCAGACAAATAACAGTCAACTGATCTTTGACAGAGGAATAGTCTGAACATTCGCATTAAAAAATATGAATCTAGACACAGACCTTACACTCGTCACAAAAATTAACTCAAAATAAATCACAGACCTAAATGTAAAACACAAAACAAGAAAACTCCTAGATGATAACAAGAGAAAATCTAGATGACCTTGGTTTTAGCAATGACTTTTTAGATACAACACCAAAGGCATGATCCATGGAAGAAAGAATTGATAAGCTGGACTTCATTAAAATTAAAATTTCTGCTCTGTGAAAGACACTGTCAAGAGAATGATAAGAGAAGCCACAGGCTGGAAGAAAATATTTGCAAGAAATATTTAAATATTTGAAGGAAAATTTAGTTTGAATAGACTATTGGTTAGAAACTTACTGCACATCTTACAGGCATTCCTACTAGTGTAAGAAAAATATACGAATTCCTACTATGTCCTCTCCTACTTGATAATATTCCAGAAACCCAGGTAATATGATATTTAAACAAAAATATAAGAATAAGTATGCAAAGGTAGAGCTAAAAATATGATTATTTGTAGATGATATTGTTGGCCACCTAGAAAGTTCTAAATAATCAACTGAAAAATAATTTGAACTAAATGTGAAAGTTTAACAAAATATAGGATGAATATACAAAACCCCCAAATAACCAGTGACTATGTAATTAGAAGTAGATCCTGTTCAAAATATTAAGAAAAATATTTTTCAAAAATACATGTGGATGAACTTAACAATAAATGCACAAGAGCTACGCAAGGAGAACTGTTATGATTTGAATGTTCTCTCTGAAACTCATGTTGAAATTTAATTGTCAAAGTAATGGTATTGGGAAGGGAGGCCTATAAGAGGAGATTAGGTCACAAAGGCTCTACCCTCATGAATGGATTAACCCATTATTGAGGGAATGGGTTATTTTGAGAGTGGGCTCCTGACAAAAGGATGCATTTGGCCCAATTTTCTGTGTCTTGTGTGCTCTCTTCTGCCTTCTGCCATGAGATGACTCTTACCAAAAGCCAGTGTCATGCACTTGGACTTCCTGTACCCCACAACCATGAGCCAAATAAAGTTCTTCTCTGTATAAGTTTCCTTGTCTGTGGTATTCTGTTATAGCAGCAGCAAACAGACTAAGACAATAACTATAAAACATTCTTGGACAACATAAAGAACACTAGACTACTTGACAAAATAAACCATTTTTCTGTATCAGAAAACTTAAAATGGTAAATATGGCAGTGTTCCCTGTTTTCACATGTAAATTCAATGTAATCCCATTCAAAATTCCACTGGAACTTGTAAATTATTAGATTGATTCTGAAGCTAACTGGAAGAGTACATAGCTGAGAACATTGTGGATAAGTATAATTAGTTATAAAAATAAAAACAGTGTGATAGTGGAAAATTTTAAAGATTAAAAACATTTTAATTATAGTATAAAGGAAGCATTTCAAGTTGGGGAAAAATTATCAATAAATGAAGTTGGAACAATTGGCCACTCGCTGCAGAAAAATGGACTTGCCTGAATTAAAAAGTTAGAAGCAAGAGAAAAATGATATCATAAATGAATTTGGGAAAGACTTGAATACTCTTTATATGACCTGGGAGGTAGCAGAAGGGAAAAGCCATTTCAAAATAAAGGAAAAGGTGGAAACCACGAATAAAAAGAGTAACAGAATTGATGGCAAATAAATTAAACATACATAGATGCACAGACAACACACTGGAGGATTTTTTTCTGCATGAAATTAAGGTTGACATTTTTTTCTTTGTATTTCTTAGTTTTTTCAATTTTTTCTATAAAAATTATTACTTTTATTAGAAAAATACTATTAAACAAACAAAAAAGATTTGAAAAAAAGAATTTAACCAAGGAACTTGCCTGAATCTCACCACAGTTGGCCAAAGATCTACCTGGAGGCAAATCTCTCACAATTTTCTTGACAGTGATAACCTATTACTCGTGTACATCTTCACTTAATATTTGTCTCCCCCTCTCATACCCAAATCCACCAGTCTTTCTTATCTGGGATTCAGAAGGAGAATTTCTTCCTAATGCCTTAAGACTTTCATTAGAAATGATGAAAAACCTTCTCCCTTAAGCTTGTAGACTGGTGCTAGTTATGTATCATCCTTAGAAAAGTTGAGAATGTGTTATGTAGTTCAGAGGAGAAACTGTGCTTGAAAAAAGCATAGAGTGAACACAAAACTCAGGCATAAGAGCAGGAAATAGATCTGTTTTCCTCTGGGCTTAGCTTAGCACCTGTACTGTGAATGATATATGCCAGATGTTCAATCAGCTGATATCTGCTCAGAGCTCGATTGGATCTTTACCTACTCACTGAGTGTTTCCATTCGAAACCAAGTGAAGCCCAGGAACTTGTACTTTCTACATTCTTACATTTCAGGGACAAAAACATTATGAAGAAGTGTAACAATACAAGGCGTTTGGACCTCATATCCAATGGATTCAGGTAACTGGAATCCAAGGAGAAAATATGTAAATTTGTATCATGGAAAAAAGAAAAGCTATATCTATCAATGCTCAAGTTTTTCAAAACATAGTATCAGCCAAACAGAGACTAAATATACCGCGTGGCTGATTTCTAGTCTAGGTATAGGGAACAATGACACAAATAGAATGTAGAAGCCATAATTTTGAGCAAATTTCCTTATTTTCTTTGTACTGGGTGTTATTAAGTTGATTAGTCAAAAAACCCCACAAACACCTAATTACAATTAGGAATTAGATAAAGCACTTTGGACAAGTTGTTAACATGCTTTATTTTGGTAACAGTATTTCTCCTATGAGGCAGAAAATCAGTTCAACAAATTATTTACATAAACCATGTTTATTTTACAATGGCCACTAAGAAAAGGACTTAATAATCTAATATCTTGATTTAGTGTTTCACACACTAACATCATTAGATTTTCCCCTCCCTTTGTTATAAGAACAACTTCTTCATTCATCAGACCTTGATGCCCTTGTTCAAGTCTGTTGTTAAGGACCAATCAGTTCTGCAAGAGTCCAGTATCATGCTGTACATTCTTTTCCATTAAATCCAAAAAGGAAATAGTTATCTGCGGACAAACCTCCTGTGATGTCCAGTGGATGCACCTTTCACTTCTTTGGATATTTTCCCGGACATCTGGGCACACACTGCTCAATAGGATTTTTTTGAGGCCTCACTAATTAGCCTCCACCTTTAACTTTGCATTTCTATACAGTATAGAATTGCAAGAAGAGAGAGAGAGAGAGAGAGACCTCATCCATAATTCAATACCAGCAGAATAAAACACCCAAGTATAAATCTATACATATTCTTCCAGATAACACCAGACTGCACACTAGCCACCAACATTTGTAGACCAAAAGAGGGCTCTTTTTACAGTACACAATAAAGCCTTTCTATTGAAATTACCATTTTTCAAACTACCATTTGCAACAAGGTAGTTATTTAGAAAAAATTCCCTTCCAAACCAAAGCAACTTTACACAGTGCTGCCCTTAATTACAACTCCTTTTCGTTTGGCTTTTGAAACCTGAACCAACTGGAATGTGCCCAGCCGCGGGACAGCTGAGCCATGAACTAACAGAGAGGGGCGAGGTAAGGAAAACCAACCAACACAAACCAAAACTCAAGCCTGGAGAGGAACCACCAGCCTTGCCGGGGTGGTTATCGTCTCTTGAAGATTCAGGTTCGAGCACCTGCTTCATTTCATTGAACGCCACTTCTCTGCCACCTAGCCCATGAAGAACAACAATTGGGAGGTTACATGAGCAGTTTTCAGCCCAGGTACCGGAGTAAGACACACCTGGATCTGAATCTCAGGTGTTCCACTTACTAGTGGGGTGATCTTAAAAAAAAAAAAAAACCTCTTACCCTCCCTAAATCTCAGATTCCTCATCTTCAAAATGCTAGATAACTGTGTTAGTTCGTTTTACCTTGCTATAAGGGAACATCTGAGGCTGCAAATAACATCTTTGTTATTTACAAAGAAAATAAATTCATTTGGCTCACGGTTCTGCAGACTGTACAACAAGCATCACGCCAGCATCTGCTTCGGGCGAGGGCCTCGGGGAGCTGCCAATCAAGGCGGAAGGTGAAGAGGCAGCAGGTGAGTCACATCGCGAGAGTGGGAGCAAGAGAGGGAGGAGGCGGAGCCAGGCTCCTTCAAACAACCAGCTCTCGCGTGAACTAATAAAGCGCGGGCTCACTCATTGCGAGAGGGCACCAAGCCACGCGTGAGGGATCCGCCCCTCAACCCACCCAAACACCGCCCACCAGGCTCCACTTTAGACACTCAACAATAACAATACCGACTTTTCTGTGACCAGAGGTGGGGAGTGGCAGGGGTGGGAAGAGGCTGATGAAGAGGGTCATTGGGTAAAGGTTATGGTCAAGGTCTTACCTTTCGCCTGAAGTGGTGGGTTCATAGGTGCTGATTACCTCATTAAAAATAAACAAACAAATAAACAAATGGGGGTCTTGAATGAGCCAAGGATTAATTCGATTTCGTACACAGAAATCCTAATAACAATAATAATAGTAATAATATTCACTTTGCAGGATTTTCAGATTTAAATAACATAGGTGAAATGTTTAGCATATTGTTTGGCACATTCTAACCGCTCAAGAAAGCTGCAATTGGGCCGGGCGTGGTGGCTCATGCCTGTAATCCTAGCATTCTGGGAGGCCGAGGTGGGCGGATCGTTTGAGCTCAGGAGTTCGAGACCAGCCTGAGCAAGAGCGAGACCCCACCTCTAAAAATAGAAAAAAATTATATGGACAGCTAAAAATATATATAGAAAAAATTAGCTGGGCATGGTGGTGCATGCCTGTAGTCCCAGCTACTCGGGAGGCTGAGACAGGAGGATCGCTTGAGCCCAGGAGTTTGAGGTTGCTGTGAGCTAGGCTGACGCCACGGCACTCACTCTAGCCTGGGCAACAGAGTGAGACTCTGTCTCAAAAAAAAAAAAAAAAAAGAAAGAAAGCTGCAATTATGGGAGGTGGGTGGCAGGCAACGGAAGGAGAGAGAACAGAACTTCTTTTAAAAATGCACTGAAGAAATGACAGTGTCTCATAAAGAATAGTCCTTCTCTATTTACTTACCTAAAATTCAGGGAATTGAAATTGCATCTAAATGACTAGATGCCTTCTCACAAACTAGATCCTTAACAAGTCATTTTAAAGTCTAATCCTAGGGCATATCTAATGCCATTTGAACATCTAGGAGTCCGATTTTCCAGGCCAAGAGCATAACAGCTGATCATAAAGGAATAAAACTAGAAATATTCCTTTATGATTTCTGATCATAAGGGAATAAAACTAGAAATCAAAATAAGAAGGGGAATTTGAAAAATCACAAAAACCAAACAACACACTCTCAAACAATCAATGGGTCAAAGAAGAAAGCACAAGGGAACTTAGAAAATACCTTAAGCTGAATGAAAATGAAACACAACATACCCAAACTTACGAGATGTAGCAAAAACAATGGTAAGAGAGAACTTGTAGCTATAAACACATACATTAAAAAAGAAGAAAAATCTCAAATCAGTAACCTAATTTTACACCTTAAGGAGCTAGAAAAAGAAGACCAAACAAAACCCCAAACTAGCAGATAAAAGGAAACAATAATGATTAGGATGGAGATAAGTAGAGAATAGAAAAACAATACCAAAAATCAACAAAACCAAAAGTTTACTTATTGAGAAGATCAACCAAATTGACAAATCTTTAGCTAGAATGACTAAGAAAAAAGAGAAAACTCAAACTGCCAAAAAGGAATGAAAGTGGGTATATTACTACTAGTTTTACAGAAATAAAAAGACTTAGAATACAATGAAAAATTGAACACCAACTAACTGGATAACCTAGATGAAACGGACAAATTTCTAGAAATATACACTCTACCATAACCGAATCATAAATAGAAAACTTGAACAGATCTATAACTAATAATAAGATTTAATCAGTAATCAAAAACCTCCCAGCAAAGAAAAGCCCCGGACCAGATGGCTTCATGGATATTCTACCAAACATTTAAAGAATTAACACCAATCTTTTTCAAACTCTTCCAAAAAACTAAGCCATTACTCTGCTACCAAAGCCAGGCAAAGACATTACAAGGAAAGGAGACTACAAACTAATATCCCTGATGAATATTGATGCAAAAATCCTCAACAAAATTATAGCAAACTGGATTCAGCAGCACATTAAAAGGACTATGCACCAAAAGCATATGTTGGATTTATTCCCAAAATGCAAGGATGGTTTTTACATATAAAAAAATCAATCAATGTAATATGCCACATTAGTAGAATGGAGGAAAAAAACCCCCACGTGATCATATCAATTGACTCAGACAAAGCATTTCACAATATTTAACACTCTTTGTGATAAAAACACTAAATAAACTAGGAATAGAAGGAAACTTCCCTATGATAATAGAGGCCATTTTTTAATATATGCATTTATATCTATAAATTTTCTTAGCAAGATTTTCACTGTATCCCATAAGTTTTGCTTTGCAATATTTTGTTTTCATTTAGCTAAAGGTATTTTCAAATTTCCTTTGTGATTTCTTCTTTGATCCATTGGTTGTGTAAGAGTATCTTGTTTGGTTTGCACATATTTGTGAATTTTCCAGTTTTCCTTCTGTTATTGATTTCTAGTTTGATTTCATTATTATTGGAAGAGATGCTTTGTATGACTTCAATCTTTTAAAATTTATTAAAACTTGTTTTATGGCCTGACATATGGTCTATCCTGAAGAATGTTTCATGTGCACATGAGAAAAATGTGTGTTCTGCTGTTGTTATCTATTTTTAATTTAGTCTATTTTTGTGATCATGTTGGATGTTGAACTTTGCCAAATACTTGTTCTGCATTTATTAAAGTGGTAACATATATGATATTTATATTTATAATGTAATATATAAATGTAAAAGACATATAAATTTCCCCTTTGGGCTATTAATAAGTGGTCATATATATTTCCTCTTTGGGCTATTAATAAGGTATAATATATTCATAGCTTTCCTAATATTGACTCATCCTCGCAGTCCAGGAGGAACCCAATTGGTAATGGTATGTTTTTTAAAGTACTGCTGAATCACAATTGCCCTTGCTTTATTGGGATTTTTACATAAATATTGGTAAGTGAGTTTTGCTCTGTCTTATCAAGTTTTGATGTCAGTGTTAAACTTTTATAAATGTAACATGAAAGACCTCCTCTTTCGGTGTTTTGGAACATTTTAAATTCTATCCAATTTACCTGTTTCTTAAAAATTTTAAAGAATTAACAGTGAACTCACGTGGGCCTGGGGCTTTTAAGGCGACTTTTTAACTGCATCCATTCTTACTGGTTTATTTAGATATGTCTATCTTTTCTGCTATTCAGTAATTTTGCTTATATTTTTAAATGTATTTTCAGGATCTTTTCATTTCTTCAATGCCAATAGTCATCGTCCCCTTTTCATTTATAATTTTGTGTGTTTGTCTTTTTTTCCTTTTCATTTTATTACTACACTAGCCAGTGGCTTATCTGGTTTTTGTCTGTATTCCCATCTTCAAAGAACCAGCTCTCCTCTGCAATTCTGTATTTCTTTCTTCTAAGTGTATGACTGCATGTTTTTAAGTTGTAAATCTATTCTGTGGCTTTTTGTAATGGATGAACTTATCCCCATTTATACATATTAATATAAGTTAATAGTTACTACTTTTCTATTTTATCTTAAGTTCTCTATTATCACTACCACTATCACATGTATCTTTTCTGTATTTGGTTTTATGGGTGTGTGTGTGCGTGTGTGTGTGTGTGTGTGTGTGTTTCTTTGGATAATTTTGGAGGTTTGTTATCTGCTTGGAGTGGGGAGGTTGGCAGTCATTATAACTTTATTCACTATCATCGACTCTCCATATCTTGATTTTATTAAATAGCAACTTCAGACTACATCTGTTGACTGCCAGTTATAGAGGAATATCAAAGAAATGATCACAATAAACTTCCTCCCATTTCCTTCCTTTCTCCCTTCATGCCTGATTTCTATTGTAATACTACCATTTTATACATTGCTCAGGCTTATAACATTTATATTCTGTAACCACATTTTCAATAATTGTTTAGTCTTAATTGTACATTTAAATTAATTAAGTCCTTATTACTAGACTTTTTTATTGTGGCTTTTCTGTTTATTCTTAGCCGTTTGGTTTTGATTTTTCTTGCTTTTTTCAAAAAGGGCATGTAGTTCCTGGGTTTGTTTATGGTTGAGGCTATCTTTGCCTTTATATTTGAATGTCAGCTTGACTGAGAAAAATATTCTTGCATCTCACCTTCTCTTTCTCAGCATTTTACAGACTTCGAATAATTCTTGAGAATAATTCTTACGAATTGAGAGAAGTCTAAGCTATTCTGATTTTTGTCCTGGTAAATAATTAGTATTTGCCTGGATACCTAAATAATTTTGTTTTAATCAACGAAATGCAGACCCACTAGGATATATCTCTGTGTTGCTGCTCCCATATTTTTTTTTCCAGGAACAAGATGTTCTAGATTACTTCGTTCATCTAATCAGGAAAAATCTCTTTTTCTGATCCATTTGTTAGTTTCTCTAATTCCAGGACTTTTATTCCGATTAGTTTTTGTCCTCCAAATATCTTATCTTCTCTTTAAATTGCTTTAGCATCTTTGTCTTAAAAAAAATCTTCAGACACTGTGATTGTCAAGACTTTTCCCTGTATCAGTAATTTGGTTTTAAGATGTATCTGTTCTGTTCTTTGCTGTTTCTAATTTTTTTAATGGCTCTTAAACCGAGTTGTTTTGGCTCTTATTTTGTTTCCTAAACTATGTGTCATGGTTTGCATTCCCCAAAAGCAGACCCAAGAATTTGAGTACAAGTAGTTTATTTGAGAGGCAATTCCAGAAAACACTATTAGGGCAGTGGAAAAGTCAGGCATACAAGGGAAGGAATCCAATAATATTATTAAATGAGTTGCTGCTGTGGACAGAAATTGAAAACAATTTTTACAGAGCTAAAACCTACTGGGGAGCTCTTTGAAGCATTGTAGAACATGTCGCAGAGTTATGTCAACCAACAGGCAAAGAAGCTGGAGCATTTATCCACCAACTCCTTGTGTGTCACTGGTTGTAGGCTGTTTCTTGGGAGCATTCACACTCTGGCACTTGTGACTTGCTGAGAATGTGGAATGAACATACATTTCTGCTTTGATCAATACTTGGGTAATCACAGCTATTGACAGGAACCAGGTATATAGAGAAGAGGGCAAGGTTGAGGGATGTATGGTGGACCCTGTCAGCAAACTCCCTTTTCATCTTTGTGTGGTTGTTTCACCTCATATTTTATCTCGCTGATTTTTCTTTTTAATTTCATAGTCCCATTAGATTCCGCAATAGCTACACTATCCAATATGGTACCCACTAGCCACAAGTGACTACTGAGCAATTGAAATGTGACTACTCTTCATTGAGATGTTGTGTCAAATGTAAAAATGTAAGTCTAAAATACACATCAGGTTCAAAGACTTAGTAGAAATAAATGTAAAATATCTCTTTAATAATTTTTATATTGATTATATGTTGAAATAATATTTTGGATACATTGGGTAATTAAAATATATAATTAAAGTTAATTTCATCTGTTTTTTAAAAAAACAATTTAATGTGGCTACTATAAGATTTTAAATTATGTACATTCTTCAAGAATGGATTTTTCATCTCTATCTTGCATGCTATTTTTTTTTTTTTTTTTTTGCTTGAAGAGGATTTAGTAAGTTTACCCGAATACCATACTATTTTATTATTTCTTTCATTTTACTTATGCTTGTGTGTATCTGTCAGGAAATTCTCTTTCTGCTTCTATAATGTAGGTATATTCTTTCAACACACAGTGGGCCTGTTAATTATTAAATACATATTAATTTAATGTTTTATTATTTATACTTATGAAAAGGGAGATTTTTACTTCCCACAAAGATGAATTAACAAGGACCAGATTTACCTGCTCTGGAGATTCTTGGACACCAATCAATTTTCTAATTCTTGGACACCACCTGGGTGTCCTATGATACAATTCAATTCTGATACTAACTACTCCCCAGGTCCAAGGGCTCAGTGGCACAAGACTGCCCCACTTCAGATGCCCATCGCGAGTCCCAGGGCACCTGTACTTCTTACTAACCAGCTATGAACCAGGGGTTCTCAAGACCCCCTCCTTAGGTTCAAGAATTTGCTAGAATGTCTCCCAGAACTTGGGAAAACACTTGTCTTATGTTTACTGGCGTATTACAAAGGTTACCACTCTGGAACAGCCACACGGGAGGAGCCCCATAGAGCAAGGTATGTGTACATGTGGGAGTGGCACTTTCAGGCCACCTTTCCAGCAAGTCAAATGACCTTTGACAAAGATGCAAAGGCACTCGATCAGGTAAAGGGTCGTCTTTTCAACAAATGGTGCTAGAACATTTGGCTATCCACGTCATAAAAACAAGCAAAAACTTTGATCTGTACTTCACACCTTTACAAAAATGATCTCAAACTGATACGGATCTAGATATAAAACCTAAAACTCTTAAGAATTCTAGGAGAACATTTTTATGACCTTGGGTGAGGCAGAGACTTCTTAGGTATGACACCAAAAGCACAATTCATAAAAGAAAAAAAATGATACATTGGGCATCACCAAAATTAAGAACTTTTGTTTTTAAAAAGATCTATTAAAAGAATGAAAGGACAATCCACAGACTGAGGAAAAACGTTTGAAAATTACGTATCTGTTGAACAACTTGGATCCAGAATATGTAAAGAACTTTCAAAACTCAATAATAAGAATCCCATAAAAAATGGAAACAATTTAACCAGACATTTCACCCAAGAAGATTACCCAGCAATACAAAGGAATAAACTATTGATACATGCAACAAACAACATGAATGAATCTCAAAATAATTATGCAAGCAAAAGAAGCCAGACAAAGAGGAGTACATACTGATAATTCTATTCATATAAAATTCTGGAAAATGCAAAATTAATCTATAGTAATAAAAAGCAGATCAGTGATTTCCTGGGAATGGAGGGAGAGGTGGAGAGAGTAGATTAGAGAGAGAGAGGAAGAAACTTTTGGAAGTGACAGATAAATTCATTATCTTGATTGTGACCATAGATGCTTGAGTATCTAATTGTAGACTTTATGTACAGTTTATTGTGTGTCATTCATACTTCAATAAAGCTGTTAAAAAGCTTATTAAAGTGAACGATAAATGTATCCATTAAAAATAATGCACGCTGTGTTTAAGAAATAGAGGGTCAAGGCAGTTTGTGGTTTAAGAAAAATGATTTGAAATTTCAAAGGTTCTATTTAGGGCATAACATAAACCTAGGTCTTTTTCTCGGACTTAATTATTGGTTTGATCAGATGCTCCCCAAGGTAAAACCAAGATTCATTAACCTCAGATGGCCAATTTTTGTCTCAGGAAAATATACCCCATCAGGTGGATTTATAAATATTTATAGCTATTATAGAAGACTTTTGATGCTATATACTGAGACATGTACAGAAACGAAGTATAATTTGTAAGTCCGAAGACTAAGACACAACTTTCACAATACGTTTTTTAAAAAGCATTTCAGGATGTCAGTAGAGGAAATTAAAAATAAATATGGAGGGCCAGGTGCAGTGGCTCATGCCTGTAATCCTAGAACACTGGGATTACATTGGGATCCTCCTGAAAGCTTGAGCTCAGGAGTGTGAGACCAGCCTGAGCAAGAGCGAGACCCCGTCTCTACTAAAAATAGGAAAATGAGCCAGCCGTCATGGCCCCCCATCTGTAATCCCAGCTACTCGGGAGGCTGAGGCAGGAGGATTGCTTGAGCCCAGGAGTTGGAGGTTGCTGTGAGCTATGATGATGCCGTGACACTCTAGCCCGGGCAACAAAGCGAGACTCTGTCTCAAAAAAAAAATGTGGAGACATGAGATGAGATGCTACTTAAAGGCACTTGACACTTTCAACTTGGCAGAAACTTGAGAACCAGATTGAACCTCATTATTGGAATAATAATAATTACAAGATAATACTAAGTAAATTTATCCTTTTTGACTACAAACTTTTTCCTTCTATCTCATACATAGGAACAAAGAATCCCAAGGACAGTGTTTCTTAGACCGAGAGTTGAGGATCTTTATGATGCCAGAGGGAGTTTTAAAATAAAGCAAACAAAGCTGAAGCACTCATGCCAGTTGGGTTGGGTTATAGGCTCAAGATAAATCAGGCTGCTCTATGGCATTCATCATTAATTGGTCAATTTGTTAATTCAACCAAGAAATAATTATTGAGCATCTACTAGGCACTGCACCTGGCCAAGTGCTCTTCAGAATTCTGACCTATAATTAGTAAATTTTCCTCTATTTTTATCATCTTCTGTGAATGATCTTTTTGCTATAATGTAATCATAGATGTCCCTTAGGGACACCATGTCCTCTGCAGTCCTCTCACATGGAGAACCCACCCAAACGTGCTTCTTCCTCCTCATTGCCATGACCAGCATATTATTTCCTCTCCCTTTTGTAAAACTCTTGTGCCTTCTGGAATCAACCACCTGCCTATCCCTCCCCTCCCCACAGCAATCGTCATTGTCCCCTGGTCACTGCCCCTCATTCATGGAAAACTAAGTGCTTGGCTAAGGCTGTCTTCATCCTAACTCCTACCATTATCCTGAGTTATTTCAACATACCCTTGGGCGACCCATCAACTAGCCATTCAATTTCTTAACCGCTTCCTGTTCAGTGATTTCTTTTTCACCTCAATAACTCACTGCCAAGACACAACTAGATTAGGGATGGCATCATACCAATGACACTAACGCATACATGCCCCTTTCCCGTATGACTTTCTGTCTTTCCAGTTCAAGTACTTGGACTGTAATACTTTTTGTGTTTGCCTCTTTCCTTTCTTCCTTCTTTTTCTTTTATTCTCTTTTCCTCCCTTTTTTCTTTCTCTTTCTCTTTTTTCTTTTTATCTTTTTAACCATTATTCCTCCACTACCTAGCCATCACTTTTCATTTGTATTCACTTCCTTCTGTATTCAGTTTAAAATTAAACATTGTATTTATGCACTTTACTAAGCTCTCATGGTTATTTCTAACTTTTCTGTAGGTTTCTTGAGATCTCCATGTATGTCATCTGCCAATAATGACAATTTGTTTACTTTTCAGTTCTTGTGCTCTTAGTTTATTTTTCTTATCTTATTGCTGCATCTAAGACATACAGTAAAATAATGAACAGGTGTGGTGCACTAGTGAAATTCCTCTGAAAAATCTAATCCAAATATTTCCTCTGTCTCCATCTCTAAGGCAAACTTCTTTGTCTATACCACTATTATCTTTCACTTGATCAACTAGACTAGCCTCTAAAATGGCCTACTTAATTCTACTCTGTTCATTTTTGATCCTTCTGCACTTAACCACCAGAGTAATCTTTTCAAAACACAATTTATGTTATATCATTGTCTTGTCTTAAACCTTTCACTGGTTTATATTATATTTTCACCTACGATAAAATCCAAAAGCTTTAATAGAGTCTACCTCTTCAAGCCCTTCTTTTTCCACTAGATTTTGACTTGTGCTGCTTTGTTCTTTCTTTGTTTTTCTTTTTTTCCCCGAAAATAACAAAGGTTTCCTGCCTCAGATCCTTCTCAGCTGTTACTTCTGCCTGGAATGCTTTTTGCCTCATGCTTTGCCTGGAAAACTCCTACTCATCCCTCAGGGCCCAGTATTCTCCCAGGGAAGCCCTCTCATGACTACAGAAATTTTGTCATCTCTCTCTCTCTCTCTAAATATTTCATTCAACTCTTCATTTTCCCTTCAAAGCACTTACTAACTCAAGTAATTGTATGGATTTATTTGTGTGGCTACTTAATATATGTCTCTCCCCTTATGCTAAAAGCTCTGTGCTTAGCCCACCATCCCTAGCCTATGGCACTTTGCCCAGGAAACTGTGCCCTTAATAAATATTTATTGAATGAATAAATGGATGAATGAGGACATAAAGAAGACACAATCCTGGCTCAGAAAATGCACTCCAGTTTCTATGAGTTGTTTTCCTTACCAAGATTAGAAATGGCAATAAGGAATGAGATGGCGCCATCATCCTAACTTCATATTCCTCAGTGAGAGGACTTTGTTAGGTCAGAAATGGGCTAACATAAGCATTTGTAACAACCTGAATCTAGGCTAGTGAAAATGGCAGGAGAAGCAGAAAAGATTAGGACAAGAAATTAAAGCCAAGATTTGATTCATTACCCAACCAAATCCAGTAGCTAGGATAGCTCAAATATCCATGGTGGGTTTGGATGTAGACCTAAACAATTCGGCACTTATAATCCTTTTCACGTGTTTGTTATTTCTCCTTCATTGCTTAATAAAAGAATTTTTTTATACTTGTGTTGCATGTGCGTAACTAAGGGTAAGAGCCATGATGTTGCCCAAAAGCAAAACAAGTGGCAGCAAAGTGTCAACTTCCAAGGTGAGAAGCAGCCAAGGTCACTTGAAGGGAGATGTGGAGTCCCACAAGTTAAACTGTAAGTTCAGTGGCAAACGTTGGCTCCTTCTGAGAGGTTCCATCTGCTTTCCAGTCTTGGATGATCAGCCATCCCTCCTTGTATTGAAGGACTCCCTCCACCTGTGCCCTGAGACCATCCTCTCCTCCCCACCTTCAGACCTTTGTGTCACCTTGTACCTTCAGCCTGGCGCTCGCACTCTCGCTCTCTTTCTCTCTCTCTGTTGGAAACATCCCCTTGAGCTATAAATATGCTTGTTTCTCCTCTCCCTTGACTTCATATTACTCTCTGGCTACCACATAATTTATATCTTTCTTTCTCATTAAAGCCTCTCCATTTCCTTACCTCCCACTCACTCCTTTACTCACTGCATTCTGGAGACTTACAGGTAATTCTAGGACTCCCCTCTGGAATGATTTCCTATCTAAATATCCAAAGAACATTTTCTAGCATTTATCCAGCAATGTGTCAGTAAAATGTTGGACAATCACCTTCTCAGAAGAGGACTGAGGAGGGTGATTTTGTAATATATTCCGCTTTCATCACATGGCCTGAATACCAACTTGGTGTCAGCTGGCTTGCAAAACTTCTGAGATTTTAGCATCAGTCTAGTGAGCCACTCCAAGCCTGCTCCAGCACACCGTTGTCATCTTGCTGAAACCCACTGCTGCACAGGAATCTGCTGATCACTCCTTCTGACTTCAATTTCCCATTCTCTGATATTCCGTGACATTGCATGCCTTTCAGACTCCTCCTGCCTCTTTGACCATTCGTTGCCTGCTACCTTGCTGGAATCTTCCTTCTCCTCTTGCTTAAAAGTTGAGGTTCCCTGGGGAACTCCAGTGCCTGTCTTTCTTGGCAAACTTTCCTGGTGACATCAAACATACTTCTATAGCTTCAAATACAGTTATATATCTCTTACACAAGAGCTCACCTTGGCTGCCTGAAGAACATCTCTACCTGAAGATCAGACAGACCCCTCAGACCCAAAATGTCATAATCATTTCCGTAATCTGGGTTCCCTACCTCTTTTTAATCAGTAAGGCACTGCTCTTTTATCTCCCAAATAATTCTTAAATTCATCTCTCCTTGGAATGGAAAACCAAATACCACATGCTCTCACTTATGAGTGGGAGCTAAGTCGTGGGTACCCAGGGGCATACACAGTGGCACAATGGATTAGACACTGGAGACTCAGAAGCAAGGAAGATGGGCTGGGGGTGAAGGGGGAAAAACTACCTATCTGTGCAATGTACACCATTCTGGTGATGGGTGCACTGAAAACCCAGACATCACCACTCCACAGTTCAACCGAAAACTACTTGTACGCCCAAATCTATCGAAATGTGAATTTTTAAAAATTATGCTCAATTGAATTGTATAATAAAATTCTACATCATAGGCTTTAAAAAATTCATGTCTGCTTCTCCATTCCTACCACTACTGCTGTTTCAGGGAGGTGGGATCATTTAGAAAGGAATCTATAAGATTCAAAGTTAACAATGTCCCTCCCCACCAACGCCCTGCGTAAAACTGTATTTCTCAAGATATGTATTATGTTCTAAGGGGGAAAGAAGAGGTTCTGTGGTCAAATCATTCTGGGATTCACTGAGTTTGTTTCTACCTTTCAGAACCTTTAGCCTGCTCATGTGCATCGTGGTCTGCTGAGAGAAATGGGAGTTAAAATACTATGACCTGGGAGCTGAGTTCAATCTCTCTTTCTGGTTGCAGTAGTCTTAAATAAGGTCTTCTTTAAAAAAAAACAAAACAACAAAAAACCTATTACTGCCTCACAGTACATAAGTGGTCTTCAGAACACAGTTCCAAGTGACCCTGGTCTGCAGAAGAGTCAAAAACTTCAAGAAATACAAAACCCTCTTTGACTTGGTCTTTACCCACCACCACTCCAGTCTCAGCTCTTTCCACCCCCGACTTTGATTTTAATGTTGAACTTTTACATTTTTGTGTTTGCCCTGCAAACCATCTTGTTTGCCTCCATTCTTTTGTTCACGCTCTTCTCTGAGCAGGAATTTCTCTCACCGGCTTTCTTGTCTAGATAACGCCTACTTCAGTTCTCAGTTCTGGCATCATTCCTTCCAGAAAGTCCTTTCTGGTTTTCCCTGCCCCCTCCACCTGAGTTGGGTGCCTGTCTTGGGTCTTGGTACCTGGAGTGCATCTCTACCATTGCGCTTGCCGCGCGCGCCTATCAACTTCTGTCTGTCTGTGTTTGTCTCCCCCCTGGATTGGGAGCTTGCAGGCAGAGACAATATCATGCTCATTGTCACCACCTAACACAGTATCTGTCTGTATTAAGCATGTCTTTTTATTCTGATGCTTTGACATCTGGGGCCTTGCTGAACCTGGAGAGACCCCCTCCCAGGGCCAGCTAATTCCTAGAGACCCTAAAGGACTCGCCTGCAAGTGCGCCTCTTACCTGCAAACCAACCAGTCCAAAACCTGTACCCTCAACCACCTCCTCTACTGGGCTCTTACATTCCAGGCCACTATGCCCCAGCCCTAATCACCCCAGGGCCAGGTACTGGCAACTAGGAACAGCCCCCTATACCCCAGAACCCGCTGGAATTATTCCAAACCAGCCCATCCTAAGCCTGCTCACCCTGCCTCATTTGATCTTTCAGTGGAAACCATAATAAAGGCTCTTTCTTGCCCAGGTTTTCCCTCGTGCCCCTGCCTCCTGACTGCTTCCCCGTGAGGTCCCCCTGAGCGACGTGTCATTCCTCCTGTTTCGAGGGAAACGTGAGTATAAATTTCTTCCTTCATGACAGTCATTTCTGTGTCTGCATGTCTTACTACTCCTGATTTAAACAAATCCCAAGTAGCTTTTAAAATATTGTCACGTGATAGATATTCAATAAATGTTTGTTGAATAACTACATTAAGTAACAGATTAGTTCACTGTTTGCAGGAATATAAAAGCTGCCATCCTGAGTCAGCCTGCTGGCTCGTCTAGCCCCGTATCGAGACAGCCTAGGTAAAAATTCTGTCCATGAGATGGTGGGAGAATTCCCTTCCAGCCCCAAGGGGCCGTGATTTCGGTGTGAGCAGAGAAGCACAGGCACGTTGCTGTGGGCCTTCCGGAAACACCCTCTACCTTCATTTCCGGTTAAGCTTGGTCACTGAATCAGTTATAAGTTGTATGTTGCAAGTACCAGAAAAACCCTCCCCGGACTGGCTTAAACAATCCTAACACAGAGGATAAGCAGGGAGGTGGACTGATGTCCTTTTAACATTAAAAGCAGCTAAAACGGAAAATACTTTCATGCAAATATATAGATGCAATAAGGGAGGAAAAAAAGAAAGTATGAACAAAGGACTCAGGACAAGCGTTACTTCGAGTCAGGGAAGGCCAAGGGATGAAATGGGGCCATGTGGTTAAAAGTTAGGTTATTTGGCAAGGTCCTAGTTTCTGTTTTATGTGGTGGGTTTGAGGGTGTTTATTACATTATTAAAAACATAATAAATAAGCAAGCGCACTTGGCCGGAGGGAGAGCTAGAACTAGAACGGAATGTTCTGATCCTAGTCTAGAGTTCTAGGCAGCTCCGGCAAAAGACAAAAGCTGTTGCCGTAGGGTGGCTGGTCCTGGTCCCATCCCTCTCCTCTGGAACCGGGAGAAGGCACAGGGCGACCTTGTAACCTTCTATGCTCAGGTAGGCATGGAGTTAGGGTCTCCTTGTATGCTAGGGGTGGATTCAAGCTGCAGAGTTTCGGATAAAATAAATCTGCATATTCTTCTTGTCTTTTTAGAGAACCAATTTAAAGCCTAGGCATTCCTAAATACAATAGATTGGTGGAATAAAATAAATAAACCAACAATAGCTATCAATTAGTGAGATGCTCCTGTCATTGTTAACTGAGAATTTGCAAATGCTGAATAATTAACTTTGGCATCAATAGTTAACACAATTTAGTAATAGGAGAGCTATCTGGTTAAGAAGCTAAATCTTAGGTCCTATTTCAATGAGTAAAACTCACAACAAATACTTCCAACCTTTCTTTTATTAAATCAATCTCAAAGGAATAGGATCTTGAAATAACATATTATGTGATATGTGAAGCTTAGTACTAGAAAAAACAAAAGCATTTCAATATTTTCACCCTAACTCTTCATTGATCAGTGTTATTAGGGGTTTGGTTGGAAATGGAGGTTAAAAAGTATATGTGAGCCTAATAGAAACTTTTTTTCTCCTTCAGACCATGTTTAAAATTTTCTCCTAATGATTGGTCAGTATCGAATTAAAGCTGTGATTCCTCGGGCAAAATAAAGTGAGCTCAAAAATTATCTCATGAATTTGATCAATATAGAAAGTCAAACTAAATCGCACAAAGAAAAGGAACTCTCAAAAACAGCTGACACTATCTTCCTTCTTTCTCCTCCAGTTTATTTTTGAGGAAAATTTGCTGAATTTCCATTTAACTCTATTGCTGTCTATGTAAGACTTAAAAATAAGTTAGTTAGTATCATGTTGAATTGACAAGATTTTTATTTAACAAAAACACGGAGAGAGGGCCATGCCCAACAAGAGAAGCAATACACTAGCTGGCAAAATACAGCTGGTGGGTAGGGAAATGTAGGTGTTTAGTTTGAGCCAAGGGCAGGATTTATTGAAAAGAGTAGAAGATTTTAAGATTGGAAATGTTGGTTGAGGTCATGTCATGATGGCGTCAAACATCATGCCCTAAAAAGTTTGCACTTGATTCTGAAGCTAGGGGAGACCGTCTGAAGATTCAGGAGATGGAAGGGAGGCCTGGCATGATCATAGATGTATTTCAGGAAGACAAAATGTCAGCGCTGTGTAAGACAGAAGGAGGAGGAGGGTACAAATGAGGCGCTTTCAAATTAGGGTGTGGGGGTTATATATCATAATAGGGTATTGATGCCCACACTTCACAATGCAGTCGTGCCCTGTCTAAAGTGGTGGTGTGTTCAAATTAGGATAAGGGGCAATTTTTTTTGCTGTCTCAATATGCATTGAGCCTAAGAACATTTTGTAAAAATTATTACTCTTGAAGATAAAGCATCTTTGTGGAATAACTCTGCTAAAACACAGGACACCATGGAAAAATCACATAGGGCAGTGCTGACTGCTTTCCAAGCATCCAGATCACAACCTTTGCCCCTTCAGAAATTCCCTTGAGCCAATGTCACAGTTAAGGTGACATTAGGATTTCTTTTTAAGCTTTACCACTCTGTTCATAAGAATGGTAGCTAAGAGAAGAAAACAATCATAGCTAATCCTTTTGTTCAGTACCACAGTCAAAGGTAAATGATATTAACCAGGTAAGTATTTGGTTCTATGTAAGTATTTTTTTTCCAGCTGAAGTCCGAGGTAATATTAGGAAATGCAGCCTAAGACTTTTAAGAATACTACCTTCCATATTTGCTATTTTATAGTCCATTAGATCTGTTGCCTCCAATTAATCCTTGATATATTTATAGCTAAGAGAGAAAAAGAGACTTTGGGGTATCTGATGTCCTTCACATTTGCAATCTTCATTCACTAAATCATTCACCTTTGTCCTTTGTCCTTCACAGCACGCATAATAAAGGAGAGAGAGAAACATTGACCGCATAAAAACATACACGTAAATATATGTGTACAAATCCCAGGTAAGTGTTCTGAAAGGGTAAGAAGCGGCACCGTGAGAGAGGAGGAGGCGGATGGATGAAGGAGATCAGAGAAAGCCTCTCTGCAGAAGCAGCGTTGAAACTGAAGCAGAAGTCAGCGAGGAAAAGAGGGGTAGCATTTCACAGGCAGACAGACTCTCAAGTCTGGCTAACTGTGATAATTTACAGTGAAATTACATGACCCTTGTATACACCCTATTGGACCTAGAGGTATAACATAAAAATATTATAGATCATCTAACAATATGTGAAAATGTCACTCATTAATTTCAAATAGCAATTTGCAATACTGTGGTTATAAACTATTTGGCTTGGGGCAATATATTTCCATGTCTTAGGAAATTATTCATTCTCATTAAATGCTAATGATCCTTACTGTGAAGATTAGAGCTAATTAACTACTCCTTTCACCTACATTAATTTATTAGTTACTCATGATGAATCCAGTAAACGTTTCTGTGTTAGTTGGCCAGAGTATGTTTTATGGACCAGATACCAACACCACTAAGCATGCACATAAACAAATACTTTGCAAAATAAACATTGCCATCATTAGATAATCAAGTTGGAGAACAGATGCACAACAGGACCAAATGTTATGATATATTGAATAATCATACACCTAATATCAGTCTGGTGACAAAGTATATTGATTCTATAGTTATAGGCGCTGGTGTAATAGGACTGTTCTGGTGAGCAGGGTTACCCCATCATCATTTTAGAATCAAGAGAGAGTAACTGAAAATGGATCGAGGGCAGTAGCACTGAATTCCCTGACTTAAATACTAAAAGAGATGTAGAACCAGGAAGATTTCAAACAAAGAAAGCCAGCAGTGCACCAAAGAGTGAATAGAGGAAAATGTGTCCACTGATGCTGTGGAGCAGTGGCTTGCAAAGTGAGGCCCAGATATAGGTACCATTGGCATCGCCTGGGAACTTGTTAGAAATTCACGTTATGGATTCCCCACCTTGGCTACTGAATCAGAATGTAAGACCATGCAATCCGTGTTCTAAGCAGACAATTCTGGTGCATGCTGAAGTTTGAGAACTGCTAGAGAGAAAACCTCGTGGATTTTAAAACGAAACCAGACTCAATAACTAACCTCAATTTTCTCGCAATTTTCTAAGACTTATTTTCTTTCATTTCCTTCAATTTAGAACAAGTTGAAGCCATGTAATAGCATATAATTTATACTCACTAACTCAATAATTTAGCAATAATTTTTTACTGTTAAACTTTGAATAAGTTGAACTCCAATCTTGGAATATCTTGAATGTGTTATAGATTTAAGATTCTGAGGATTAAATAGTGTTTGTGCTATCATAGATATGTTTTCAGTTAGTACAACTTAAATTTCACAGTAAATGAAATATGACTTACTTATCTAAGAATGTATTATATTTTCATTTGAAAACTTTCATATATCTTAATATTTCTCACTAAATGGTATACACTAAAATTAATATTTGCCTCTTTTTAAGAGAGCCTGATATAGAATATATCCAATGTTTTTAAAAATAGAAAATTAAAATAGAAAATTAAATAATCATTCTTCACATTCCAAAAAGATCACCTTTGGCTTTAAAATGTATTTTCTTACATCATTTAAAAATGAATTTATGCATAAAAATTATACATCAATTAAATCAACTGTATTTCAAATGCATCAGTTTAAGTTGTAAGCATTCTGTGCACATATAACGTATCCTACACACACATCCAACCACTGGGCTGGAAGCCCTCCCTAACCTCTCCCCAGTGCAGTCTGAATGCCTTCTTCACTGAGCACAGTCTGACTTCCTACAAGAGGATTTTGTCTAATATTTCTTCTGCTCTATACACTGCATTTTTAGGGGCATCTTAATGCTGTGATCAACTAATTAAATAAACAAAAAAAATTTCTAATTAAACTCAAGTGTGAAAAGTAGAAAGGGCTATCTTTGAGCAGACCTTATTCTGGTGCCAAAGGCAGTTCTATGAGGAAGCATATTGGGCACAGTGTTTTGAGTCACTGAAAATTAATATTATAACCAGCCAACCGTGTAACACATAAATAAGAACTCTCCCCTCCTGGAGGGGAGGAGATGGGCTCAGAGAGACTGCAGGGCAGCAAGATAACCCTATTAATTCTAGGAGAAGAGAGATAAAATGCAGGAAGAAGAGAATTGGTATTCCCTATTGTTCCCATTACTAAAGTCTCAAGGATTCCCCAGAAAGAATAGGAGCTATAGCTGTTACTAACATACTTTGAGTAACTATAATGGGGATTACCATCTCCTCCTGGTAAAGACCTGGAGATAAAGCTAGGGAAAAATTCTCACTTGGTATGTGTGTAATGACATTCTTTTTTCTGTTCTTTTAAATTCGTTAAGGTGTGTTTTATAGCTCAGAATGTGGTCTATGTTGGTGAATGTTCTGTGTGACCTTGATTAGAATGTGTATTCTGCCGTTGTTGGATGAACTAGTTTGTAGATGTCAATTATACCCAATTGATTGATGGTGCTGAATGCTGCTATGTCCTTACTGATGTTCTGTCTGCTGGATCTGTCCGTTTCTGACAGAGGGTGTTGAAGTCTCCAGCTATAATGATGGATTCATCTCTTTCTCCTTGTAGTTCTATCGGTTTTTGCTTCATGTAGTTTGATGCTCTGCTGTTAGGTGCGTACACATCAAGAATTGTTATGTCTTCTTGCAGAACTGACCCCTCTATCGTTACTTAATGCTCCTCTTTATTGATAACTTTCCTTACTCTAAAGTCTGCTCTGTCTGAAAGTAATATAGCTACTCCTTTTTCTTTTAATTAGTGTTAGCATGGTATAGCTTTGTCCGCTCCTTTGCTTTTAATCTATATGTGTCTTTATATTTAAAGTCACCTTCTTTCAGACAACCTATAGTTGGGTCTTGTTTTTTTGACCCACTCTGACAATCTCTAATTGCTGTTGTTGATCACTGATGCTCAAAGTGATTATTGGTATAGTTGGATTAATCTCTACCGTATTTGTTACTGTTTTCTATTTATTGCCCTTATTCTTTTTGTCTTCTACTCTTTTTCCGGCTTTTGGGGTTTTAACTGAGCATTTTTTTAAGATTCCATTTTCTCTCTTTTCTAAGTATGTCAACTATACTTTTTTTAAAACTTTTTTTAGTAGTTGTCCTAGAGTCTATAATACACATTTACAACAAATCCAAGCCCACTTGCAAATACTGTATCACTTCATAGACAGTGTGAGTGCCTTATAAAAACAAAATAATTCTAATTTCTCCCTCTTGTCCCTTGTTATCATTGTTGTCATCCATTTCACTTAAATATAGCATATACAAGCATATGTATTATATCCTCACTTAATGGTGAGGATACATTCTGAGAAATGTGTCATTAGGTGATTTTATGATTGGGTGAACATCACAGAGTATACAAACCTAGATGGTATAGCCTGCCACAAACCTAGGCTATAGGGTATAGACCAATGCTCCTAGGGTATAAACATATACAGTGTGTTACTATAGGCAATTGTAACACGATGGTAAGTATTTGTGTATCTAGCCATAGAAAAGATACAGTAAAAATACAGTATTATAAACTTATGAGATCACCATCATATATGCAATCTGTCATTGACAAATGTCATGCAGTACATGACTGTATATATATGTGTGTTTACATATACGCAAAAGATACATACATAAGCATATATAATCAAATACATTGTTGCTATTATTAATTTGAACAAATTGTTATCTATTAGATCAGTTAAGAATGAAATAAATAATAGTTTTTATTTTATTTTACTTTTCTTATTCCTTCTTTGTTGCTCTTTATTTCCCTATGCAGATCCAAGTTTCTGATCTATATTATTTTTCTTCTCTCTAAAAAACTTCTTTTAACATTTCGTGCAAGTCAGGTCTATTGGCAACAAATTCCCTCAATTTTTGTTTGTCTGAGAAAGTCTTTATTTCTCCTCCACTTTTGAAGGATGATTTCACAGGGTACAGGATTCTAGGTTGGTGGTTATTTTCTTTCACAATTTTAAGTATTTCACTTGTATGGTATCTGAAGACAAGTCCAACGTAATCTTATCTTTGTTCCTCTATAGGGAAAGTGTTTTCTTCCTCTGGTGTCTTGCAGGATTTTCTCTTAACCTTTGCTTTTTATGGTTTTAAAATGAGATGCCTAGATAATTTTTTTGGCATTTATCCTGCTTAATGCTCTCTTATCTTCCTGAACTTGTGGTTTGGTGACTGACATTAATTTGGGGAAATTCTCAGTCATTATTATGTTAAAATATTTCTCCTGTTCCTTTCTTTCTTTCTCCTCCTTCTGGTATTTCACTAAGTATATGCTACACCTTTTGTAGTTATCCCACAGTTCTTGGATATTCTGTTTTTCTCAGTGGTTGTTCTCTTTGCTTTTCAGTTTTAGAAGTTTCTATTGATATATCCTCAAGCTCAAAAATTCTTTCCTCTGCTATGTCCACTCTACTAAGAAGCCCATCAAACATTCTTCAACATTCTTCAATTTCTGTTGTGATTTTTTTTTTTATCGCTAGTATTTCTTTTTTGGTCTTTCTTAGGATTTCTATTGCTCTGCTTACATTCTCCATCTGCTCTTGTATGCTGTCTATTTTATCCATTAGAGCCTTTAGCATATTAATCACAGCTGTTTTAAATTCCCTCTTCTGATAATTTCAACATCCCTGCCATGTCTGTTTCTGATGCTTGCTTTGTCTCTTTAAGCCGTGTTTTTGTCTTTTAGTATGCCTTGTAATTTTTTCTTGATAGTCTGACAAGATGTACTGGGTAAAAAGAACTGCCATAAATAGGACTTTAGTAACGTGATGGAAGGTATGGGCGCAGGGGAAGCATTCTTTAGTCCTGTGATTTGGTCCCAGTCTTTTAGTGAGCCTGTACATTTGGACTGTGAACTTCACAAGTGTTTCTCCCATCCAAGTACTAACTGGGCCTGACCCTGCTTAGCTTCTGACATCAGACAAGATTGGACGTGTTCAGGGTTTTATAGCCATAGACCACAAGTGTTTCTTAGCTTATTTTTTCTTCACCCTTTAGTGGGACAGGATGGCTAGAGTGAACTGGAATTGGGTATTTCCCTTTCCCCAGGTCAGTTAGGCTCTGACAAAACTGCAGCAGGTCAGTCTTTGGTTACAGAGTTTCTCCTGAGAGCAGACCTTGTTGAGAAGAACAGAGTACTCTGGCATATTTCAAAATGGCTCTTTTTTCCCTCCCAATGCCCAAAGCATGAGGATGTTTTTCTCTGGTTAGTGAGAACTTGGTGGAGCTCCTAGAGGTAAAATTCACAGAAGCATGGAGGGGCCCCCAGGACTGGGTCCCCCTGAAGTTTTTACCTCTCAGACTTGTCCACACCTAGCCTCCATCAATTTTTAATTATGGTGCGGGATTTCCTACCCTGGCACTGGTTCCTGAGGTTTCTTCTCCAAATGTTGTGATGCTCTGTGTCTGCCTGTCTGTTCTCCAGTTTTAAGCACAGCAAATTCCCCTGTGACTTCACTTCTCTTATGCATCTAAGAAGGGTTGTCGAATTTTCAGTTTGTTCAGATTTTTACTTGTCACGAGGGAGTGGTGACTTCCAAGTTCCCCGCACATGGACCCAGAAACCCAGCAATCTCTTTTTTCTATATACACTACTCTAACTAAATTAAGGAATATATCTGCTTAAAGTGAAGGTAATTAAGAATTGCAATGAACTCCGAACTGTGTAGTTTCCTCATTAGATAAATAGGGATACTCCTTCCTATCTTTCACAATGTTGAGAAGATTAAGTGAAAGTATGGGCATAGAGTGAGAGTGTGTATATATGTCATAATGATCAAGATCACCATCAAAAGAATCACATCATCTTTAGCCTCGTGCTCTTTGTTTTATACACAAAATTTGACAATGTCAGTATTACATAAGTCTTCCAGACTCAAAACTCAACATTCGTCCTAAACCTAAATTGCATTTTAATCTCACCTCTACTATAGAGAGAATGAAACTAAGCCAGCTTTAACACAATTCCTCCTCATTCATGGCACAGTTTCAGAAATTTCTCCAAATATCTATTATTTTTAAATTCTTGAAAATCAACAACCTGCCATAATTCCTAAAAATCAGATTTTTCCCTATTTATTATCAGACAATTTTAGAGTTGAAAGAGAAACGACCTAGAGCAAACACTCTTGCATGGTCTATGGCATGGATTAGTTAAGAGGCATGCCCAAAGCCACTCTGCAAGTCATGCTGGCACAAGTCTCCAACATTTATGTGTTTTACTGAAAATTCTGAGTACTAAGTCAACTGTTTGATTTAGATTTCAAAAAGATAATTGTAGGACATAATTATCTTTTTTTTTTTTTTTTTTACCGATGACCTAGTTTATTCTCCAAAAGAATTTAAAATAATTGTTGCGATGCTTACCTAAGAGAATCGTCCCCACACTCACCTTCTAGCATCTAAAACGCCAGCCCTCCTTTTCCTAAAGTAAATTTGCATTCGGAGAAAGGGTTTGCATAACAGATTTTCTTTTCCAGCCTGGAATTTGATAAGCTTATCAATTTGAGATAAAAATTCAAACTCCAATTTCACAAACTGGCTAGAAAATTCAATGTACCTTCTGCTATTCTTTTTATACATAAATGATAAGAATTCCTTTGATTTACATTGTTTGCCTCAGCAACCAGCTTCCCTTTGCAAAGGAGTCTGGTCAGTCCTGTGTCCTGATGTCTCTTTGCGTAGACTTCAAAATTTATCCAATCCATAGCAGAAGTATTAAGATCTTTCTCTTTTCTTTGTTCTCCCTCACTTTAAACCTGTTTACTTGCTTAAATGGAAAATATCAGCGAATCTATCTAAGCTTAAAAGAAAAGAATAGGTAGGAATAAAACATCTACCGTAACTATAATCATTCTATTACTTTCTTCAGTTTCAAGGTTTAAAAATGAATAAGTAAACTCCAGATTTTCTATATTTGTCTCATGCCATCATTTCTTTTTTAAAAAAAGACCACAAAATCTAATAAGTTACTATTTTGTTTTGTTGTATGACAAAGAAAATAGAACCAAGCAGAGTAAAAAAACAAAAAAAGTCAAAGAAACCAGTAAAATCAAGAAAGAACTCAACAAAAGCAACAAAGTCTAAAATTTCCAAAGCAGATTCACTCTGAAATATTTTTTGTAGTTTCACCTTTAATTATGTCAAAGTTCAGAACAATACGGATTTTTTTAAAAGCACAAGTTTGTTTTACGTATTTCTACACTACGATATGTTTTATGACAATGAAGAGAATAAAACAAGGGCAGGGAAAAAATAACTCCTAAAGCACTAATTTAAAAATCTCAGTTGTAGTTGAAACTGCAGTTATAGTTGCACCTTTCCATCTGGCAATCTCTATAGAGTCCTCACTACTAACTCTTTTGGCTGTTCTTTCAAACTTATATTACTATATCTCAAAATAATCCTTTTATTCTGCTATTCCTTGAGGGTTTTTTGTTCTTAATAAAAAATTAATCTAAAAAATTCCTTGATTTTTTTTTGTTGTTGTTGTTGTTCTTAAGAAGTCTTTTGACTTCTTCCTATGGAAAATGAAGATTGTTGAAGATTCATTGAAGAAACAAGCAAACCATTTTTCCTCCTCCCCAACTAGTTATAATGAGTCAACTTTCTAGGATTCATTATTATGGCCATCAATCTGCTCAGCGAAGCCACATAAGGTTCTATGATACCTTTTCCCAGACATTTTCCTTTGCGTGGTTTGTTCTATATTTGTCTTGAATTCATCCACATACTCTCCAGAACAAACCTCCAACCTTCTGAAGGGTTGGGGAGGGGTGAGTGAGCCCAAGCTGAAAAGCCTTTCAAATAATTCTTTGAATGTCAGCGGCACTTTGCACTCCCAGCCTCAGAGGTTTCTGCTTCCTACAAATTCCTGTGGCTTTCTTGGGTTCTGCAGAGAGAAGTGGCTTTCTTTTGGCCGGCTCTCCACTCAGAGTCTTGGGTTTCAAGCTCATTCACACTACTAAATCAGTTATCACTCATTTGCTTTCCCTGTCTTTGTTAGCATCTTTTGTCTGTTGTCATTTCTTCTGCCATTCTCTTTGTTCTTGTGGGTTTATTCCTTTTTAATCCTTTAATATCGTTTTAGTGTGGTTTAGAGAGGGAACATAAATAAATGCATCTGTTCACTCCACCATGATTAACCGGAAATCTTGGTGCTGATCATTTGTAAAGCATGATTTTCTATGTTTTTTTTTAAACATAATCACATCCATTTCTCTTTTGTCTACTCAAAGTTGTCTGCAGGTAAGTCTGATTAACTAATTGGAATGGATTTTTTTTTTTTAATGGGGACAACACTCAGTCCTAAGCAAAATTGAAAAGCAAATGAAGTTCATGTTCAATGCTTTTAAGCTTCCCCATTCTTTTGCCATTTTCCCCACTTGATGGCACCCTTCTCCAATATCCATTATCTTCATGTTCCCTCCAGGAAACTAGATGGGGGGAGGGGGGCTAACCCTAACACTTATTCACACTAGAATGTAAATGATTGACATAATTATTAAGTACTTCTCAGTATATCAATACAATGAAAACTCCTCAACTGAAATTAAGGCAAACTGGAATTTCCAAAGATATATTTTGAAAACTCTCTCTGGGAGCAGGAATGTGTTGGGAGGAGTGGAGTAGGAAGAAAATGAGTGAGGAGGGACAGAGAAAATGAAATGGGAAGGAGAAACGGAAAAGATACATTGGTGATAACGTCAAATTTCAAGAGATAATTATTTTCCTCCCTACACATGCAAATCTCTAAGAAGCCAGGGCAAAAATATTAAAAATAAAAAAAAAACCATGAAAGTTCTATGTATTTCAGAAGCTATAACAAGAGATATGATACTGGGAAGATGTAAATGTCATGAAAATACTTTTATGTCTTGTGAACAAAATTACAAAATAAAAACTGTTCCAAATTCCATTTCTACTCCTACCTAGTTAACGTTATTAATAGTAAGTGGCCTGACTTTTCTGGTTAATGGCATCAGTAGCTAGAACACTCAGGTTTCAGATTGGAGAAATAAATATTTTTTTGGACTATTCCAGCACCAGTACAAGAAAAAAAAAAAAAAAGCCCCTGTTTACCAGAAAGATAGCATTGTTTTCAACATGACAAGTAAGGAACTAGAAATGATTAGTGAACCTGTCTAGGTACGTGATCTGTAAGGCTTTGAGGCCAGCACAAGCAAAGAACCGAAGCATGATGCTCTCTATTGGGGGGGGGAAAAAACCCTTAATGAATCAAACTTAATAAGCTTCTTAAAGTATGTTTAGATATACTTGGAGAGGAGTTTTAATTTGCTCATCTGTAAAGTGAAGAGATGGGCTTAGATTCGTGGTTCCCAGTGCAGGTGTGGGAAGCAATGCCCCTCTGGCATTAAATTTCCACCAGCCCACAGCACAGCAAGAAGATAAGGGCCACGTAGCGAGCGCTTCATGAAGCCAAGTGTTCTCAATTTAAACAACTGTCTTTTCTTCTGAGATTGTGTTCCATCTTTTATGAGGCAGTGATGACAATGAACAGTAGTTTTTCTTTCCTTCCTCCTTCTCCCCTCCCTAATTCTACATCTTTTTTGGGTTGTTCTTAGCAAAATTTAAAAGTTGATGAATTTCTATCGGACACCAACATTTTAAAAATGAAAAAAATACCTACTGATCAATGATATCTAAAGTCTCTTCCAGTACTGATGTGAATGAATGCAAAGGAGTCCTTCAATGTTTCTTGCACCAGAGAATCTTAACACAGTTCTTTTAAACCTCAGTCTTTCTCTTACATTGTTAAACCTTTATGTTGATCTATGTTTAACTTATGGGGAAAAAAGTAAATCATTTAAAAGGCAATGAGTACTTAGTTGACGGTCAACACTGGTAGCTGCCCACCCATGTGCTTGGTGATGGTAGATTGGTTGAGAGGAAAGCTACAGGACTCGTCTTAAAAATGATATCACACAATAGACACACCAGCTCTGCTTAGATTGTGTGTTACAGATTCATGACAATAGCATTAATAGGTTTTCAAAGATGTTTTTATTCATTCTCTACATTTGATCAAGAAAATGTCAATCATCCATACAAAGAATAAGAACAATCAGTACCTGAAATCACTCCGAATATGCAAGTCTTCAAAATACTGACGCTCACCATGGCTTTGTTCATATTGTGATAGACATATCACGTGGGCATTCCAGCAAGTTCTCCCCGGCTAATGACATCAGACTAATCACCACAAGGGTTGACAAATCCAGTGTCAGAACTGGACAAGAACAGGTGTTTTATAATCTTTAATCTTAAAGATCACATTTACTCTAAAAGTACTAAGTGAGAATTCAGAGACTTGAGGTCCTATCTTAGCTCTGTGATTCACTTTGAGATCTGGCCAAATAGCTTCACCTCTTTGTGCCCTCCGTTTCCTGGTCCATAAATGGAGAGAATAATATCTCATTAGATCTTCAAGACAGTCTTGTGACGTAGACGGGAAAATCCCTTGAAAAATATAAAGCAGTATGAAAATATTTAAAGGTATTCTCAAATTCAATAAATGTCATTTACTGATTTGGGATGTCCAGAACGTGTTCTTATTTAGATACAGCATCCAAGCCAAGTAGCATAAATTACTAAAAAATTTTCATTCATTTATGTAGATCCATTTACTTCCAGTTAATTATATCTCTACCAAACCAGTGACCGTTACACAAAAGTCTTTGCTTTCTGAAAATGGCTTCATGTAGCAATTTCTTTATGATGCTTAATGAAGGGCTATGTTGCCTATGAAGGCCACTGAAATTTCTTATCTAAATTTTCTATGGAATCTATTATTTTCACTCATTGCTCAATTTACTAGAAGAAACTAATGATTTCAAGACCCAGAAACCAAATAGATCACAGATAGTTATTCATTAGACAGAATCACTATAAATTCATTAGCAGCTGGACTTAGGTACCTCCACCAGCGGTATTCCCAACACTTCAAGTATGAGGACTCCGTTTAAATGTCCAAATACCTCCGCAACTGAAAAATATATAGTGACCAAAAACTATAAAATTAGTAATGCTTTTGACTGAATTTGTATTTTCCTAACAGCATCTGTCTACATTTGAGAATTAGCACACAAACAATGATTGCTGAGCACAGAGAAGGAGGGACCACACCAGTTTTTGACCCGTAGGCTGGCAACCAGTCTAACAGCTGACTCCAGGCATGGTTTTTGTCTTCCAGTAGAAAATGATTAATGTCTCATTTAAACAAAATGGGAGGAAAAAAGAAAAATTCAGAAACTGATGTGGCAAGTTTCTGCCTTGTTGGTTCTCTTTTTAAATCTGGGAATTGATTAGTTTTTAATTCAAATGATCTCCTTCCTGCTAAGGGGAAAAAAAAAAAAAGCTTGCAAGTTGTTGAATGTTTTTAAAAGTCCTAATTGTAAAGTAAACACAGTAGTTCTCAATAATGTCAGATTTAACAACTCTTCTTTTATAACAAATACCCTGTAATGACTCCCTTTGATAGCCTATGTTGTTTACCTATTGAGTGAAACAAACCATCCCAAACAACTACTTGTTTTTTCTCTTGATTCTGTGGGTCGAATGGGCAGTTCTTCTGCTAGACATAGTGTCAGCTGGGGCTGTGGGCCCCTTAAGAAGTCACAGCGGCCTCACTCACATACCTGGAGCTCAGCTGGGGCTGCTGGGCTGGGCCTCCCTTCTCTTCCAGCTCAGCCTCTTCTTCGACTTCTCGGGTTCTTCACAGTGATACAGGAAAGTGGATGCCAAATCTGGGGACTGTTTGAAGGCCAAGTGGGTTCTTGGCTTTGTACAGGAAAGAATTCAAGGGCGAGCCAACAGAGTAAAGCAAAAACAAGTTTCATAGACAAGGCAGTGGCTCTCTCTCAGAGCAACCCAGAGTAGCCCCTTGTGAGTTTCCGGGGTCTTATTTTACACTTTCTATTGAATTTTATGTTAAGCAGAGAGAGGGTTATTCACAAGATTTCTGGGAAAAGGGTGGGGAGTTCCTGGAGTCATGGGTTCCTCCCCTTTTTAAACCATGTAGGGTGACTTCCTGGAGTTGCCATGGCATTTGTAGACTGTCGGTGGTGCTGGTGGGACTTTCTTTTAGTAAGCTAACACATTGTAAGTAAGGTTTAATGAGCAGTGAGCGTAACCTGAGGTCATTTTTCCAGACTTCTGGGTTCTAGCTGGTTTTGGCCAGTTTGTCCTGTCTCTTGATTTATCAGAGACCATGGTTCAGGTCTTCTGATTCCTTATTTATTTATTTATTTATTTTTTGAGACAGAGTCTCGCTTTGTTGCCCAGGCTAGAGTGAGTACCATGGCATCAGCCTAGCTCACAGCAACCTCAAACTCCTGGGCTTAAGCGATCCTGCCACCTCAGCCTCCCGGGTAGCTAGGACTACAGGCATGTGCCACCATGCCCGGCTAATTTTTTTCTATATATATTTTAGTTGGCCAGATAATTTCTTTCTATTTTTAGTAGAGACGGGGTCTCGCTCTTGCTCAGGCTGGTCTCGAACTCCTGACCTTGAGCCATCCACCCGCCTCGGCTTCCCACAGTGCTAGGATTACAGGCATGAGCCATCGTGCAGGCCCTGACTCCTTATTGAATAGACTGCCAGTCTCCAGTCTCCGCAGCATGGCAGCTGGGGACAAAGAAGCAGCGTTTCCAGAAGCAAACATGAAAGCTGCAAACCTCTTAAGGCCAAGCCCCTAGAGTTACACAGCATCATTTTGCTGCATTGCACTGGCCAAAACAGGCCAAGGGACCAGCCCAAATTCAAAGAAAGGGAAAACAGACTCCACCTCTTGATGTTGGAATGTCGAGGTTATACTGGAAAAAACAAGCAAACATGTGGAATGGGAGATACTGCTGTGATCATCTTTGGAAACATAATCTATCACATATCCTGAAATGAAACTCTTAGATAATGTAAACTGACTGCATAAAAATGAAGATAACATCCCAACAATCATTTCACAAACAGAAAGGAAAATAATTCATAAAATATGTCTTTCAGTATGTAAATGCTCAGCTATGACTACACTGAAAGGTCTATTAAAATAGCCAGCTCCTTGCATTGAGTTAATGATTATGTTTTGATTTAAGAAAAGATAATAAGTCATCCCGTAAAAGAGATATCCTGAAATGAACAGAAGTACAGGAGCATACTAAAAAAACAACAAAAAAAATAGTGCTAAGTAATAGTGTATCAGATTTATTTCCATATAATTAAAAAATAATAAGGACAGATTAGAAAGGAAATACAATAGCCTCAAAATGATCTGGGCCGTATCTATAAAGCATAAAATCAAAATAATTCCCTATGTGACTATAGAAAACATATCATTACTTTAAAATTCTACCACGTGTCAAAGCACGTATTTAGCCTCCAGTACTTAAAGACTGGAAGCCACATCTTTCAATAGCCAGAGAGAATACTGGATGGAGTTTTAGAAAGAAATAAAGAAGTTGTGTGATAGATGTCAGAGATACATCAGAGCAAGAATGAAAAACAATAGGCAACCATCAGATAAATAATTTTAAAATGTGATTTTCACATCATTAATTTCTTATTGCACTACAAAAAAATTAAATATGTAGAATGGCAATAATATGAAATATTTTTAAATAACATATGTTAATAAAATATACTGTGACTTTTGTATTGCAGGTGCTTCTTAAGAATATTTAGTTTCTTAGTCTAGTAAGGGGATTCTCAAATCTCTTTCATTACACAACGTGATTTTGATTTTCTTGCTTTGACATTAACTGCATGGCGGCACTAAAACCCTTCCTTCCCCCTGTAAACCGTGTACACCAGGGCTGGGCCTAGGGTGAGAGGAGTGAGCCACTCGCTTTGGGCACAAAATTTAAGGGCTCCTTAACTTTCAACTCAGTAATCAAGATAAGTAATATTTTAATGCCATCTTTTAAAATATCAAATTAATGCCGAAAACCTATGATGAACAAAATAACAAAACTTCTAATAAAGACAGGATCTACTGAGAAAGTTTTTCAATGACAATTTCTTTATGTCATTTCAGCTTCCCTCTTCATAATGACTTTTTCCTATATGAGGAGCCTTTTTGTGTAGCTTCTTATAAAACTTTTCAGTATTCCTTCACATTAAAAGTCCGCTGATTTTCATTTGTATTAAAGTACTCCTGCCGTATTTGTGATAGGGTATTGTTCACTGCATCTTTTGAACTCTAACAGGACAGGACAATTTTTCATTGTGCAGAACCAAATCAAGCACACCCACCCCCCTCCAAAAGTGCCCCATATCAAATCATTGTGTCAACCCAAAACCCCACGTGTTTCCAGACTTTCTGGCCAAGTAGGTGCAGCCCGGAGTGAGAAGTGAGCGAATCAAATGAACATAGGCTATCCGGGTCTTTTGAAAACTGTCTTGGATACACATCTAAGGTTGATTTGAATTTTAATTAAGTCTCACTTAAAGGCTCTCCAGGGTTTTTAAAAATTAAAGAGCTTTTAAGATATAACACTGCATGTCCTGCTTTAGAAACTAGACAATGATACCAGCTTAAAGCTGAAGCAACCACAATGCCCATCACAATATTCAATTTAAAGCTCTCAATGGAAGGGATTTAACATTATACTGTTGCTCATTTCTTTTTTCTCTGTGTTACCACTTAATGCAATTAAAGGTTGTTTGGTTTTATTTAATCATGTTTTTAACTGTTTTGTTCCAAATTCAGGCTTTTTGAGTTTGGTGGCATGTGCATCTCAATGTATACTTTCTTTTGCATTAATTCACAATCATAATGCTTTTTTTTTTTTTTTTTTTTTTTTGAGACAGAGTCTCACTCTGTTGCCCAGGCTAGAGTGAGTGCCGTGGCGTCAGCCTAGCTCACAGCAACCTCAAACTCCTGAGCTCAAGCGATCCTCCTGTCTCAGCCTCCCGAGTAGCTGGGACTACAGGCATGCGCCACCATGCCCGGCTAATTTTTTCTATATATATTTTTAGCTGTCCATATAATTTCTTTCTATTTTTAGTAGAGGTGGGGTCTCGCTCTTGCTCAGGCTGGTCTCGAACTCCTGAGCTCAAACAATCCGCCCACCTCGGCCTCCCAGAGTGCTAGGATTACAGGCGTGAGCCACCGCGCCCGGCCCATAATGCATTTTTTATTTTCAAAAAGCCAATTTGAAGGGGGAAAAGGTGAAATGTATGAGAAGAAATGTCCAAAACCTCCATACATTAAAAAAAAAAAAATCCTAGCTGGGCATGGTGGCGCACGCCTATAATCCCAGCTATTCCAGAGGCTGAGGCAGGAGGATCGCTTGAGCTCAGGAGTTCGAGACTGCAGTGAGCTATGATGATGCCACTGCACACCAAACTAGGTGACAGAGCTAGATGCTGTCTCTAAAAAATTTTAAAAATTTAAATCCCTCATGGAATTTTCTGTGGTTACCAATTCTAAAAGCACATATAGATTGTAGGGTTTTGTTGTTTTGTTATGTTTAGGCAATGAGAAAATTTAATAAATATTATATCGTATTAACTGAGAACAATTTAAGATGCATCTGTTTTTCCCTCCACCTTAATGGTGTGCTAATTAATGCTACTTAAAGGTTCATGTATTTGACTATGTCACTTCTTAATCCCATGCCCCAAACATTTAGTTGGTCATACATTTAACTCAACTAGAAGTTTTAATCACAATAGGCTGAGCATTTTTTATTGTGAATAGATATCCTAGGTTACTAAAGCTGAAAGTTTTTAACTAAAAACATACCTGTGTTCTTAATTATTTGGTTAAGAATTAGGGCTGACATTCCCAGTGATGTCACCCATAATGTGGTCAGATCCGTAAAGCCCTTGGTGGGATCCTTTGGGTACTATAGGATTCTGTGAGTTTTCCAAAACTTGTGCTGGCCACAAAGAAGACAGTCCACTTAATTAACTAATAAATAACTTGAATTGTCTATTTTTCTGTTATTCTACAATATCTGACAGTAGAATTCAAAGACATTAAAAGTAAAGCAGAAAATCTAAATGACTTGTCTCTTGCAATTTCTACTATATGCAGTTCTCAAATGGCCTATAAAAATCTGATCCCTTATCTTATAAAATGCTGTAGCAGTAGGAGACATATACCAAATAACCTTTCCAATATTTCTCATTTGTTTTGTAAATAGAATAAGTCCCTAGTGGAACTTTTTTAACCCAGTTATTGATTTATGGTCTCAAGACTATTTCATTAGGAAGCTTTCCTTCCCCTTTGGCTATCTATTTTTGGTCCAAGAATCTAGGCCAAATACAAAGTTTCTTGAATAATTTCTGCAATAAAGACCATTGAAAAGTCTTTATAAATATACTCTGAGCTTAGAGCATTAAAATTATATTAAAAATGCAACCTATGATGCAAAGTATGTTATTATATACACCGATAAATTGTATTTCTTTAAAGGAAATAAATATACAGGTCTACAGCCTCCACTCTGCCGCATGGGCACAATTTTGTTCCATCTGAAGCATGAAATTCGATAAGTAACAAATTTGTCTAGCTGTGGCCCCGATAAATATACTCTTTCGTTTAGTTTATCACTCATCACTAACAAACATTTATTAATTACCTACCATATATAGTTCTTTCCCTCAAAAAGTTTAAGATGTAGGAAAAAAAGGATGATATGAAATTACTGCTAGTTGCATATAGTATAATTATTAGTACAGAACTTCTAAAAAGGAAAAGTAGAAAAGTTTTTTCAAAGTGTTTTCTAAGTTCAGCGTATGACTTCTTTAATTCCTATAGGAATGCAAGATAACATATTAAAAATATGTAATAACACGAGGCATCACCCACAAGAGCAACAAAGTCATACTTGTGAACAAAAGCCCATTCTCTGTAAAACTAAGGCAGCCCCAGAGCCTGTCATTTGCATGGGCTCCTTCTAAGATTCAGGACTTTTAATTTGTATTTGTAATTTTGCATTCTTTTTCTTTTAAAAAAAATCTCCAAAATTGCATAAACTGTAGGCCCCATAAAACCTGGATCTACCCCTGTGGGGAATAAATAATATGTGATTTGCATTAAATGAGTACGATACTTGGCCCAGCTGCTTCAAAATGCTGTAAACTAGAGAGAGATACCAGGTTCCCGGATGACAAAATTTGCTACTATTAAAATGTCAAGTCTCTCTGAGTTAAATCAAGCATTTCACGCAAGCACAATAAATATTCCAATAGTATTTAGAAAACATCATAAAATTTTGGAAAAGTCTGGAAAAAATAAGAGTCACTAAGAAATTTTTGAATAGATGATTAATTAAATGTGAAGTGCTAGGTTGGGGAGAAAATGGCTGTTTTTCTAGATACAAAACATGTTATAAACCTTCAGTTATCTAAATAATGTGGTACTGGTGAGGAATAGATATGCTGACTAAAACAGACCAGGACATGTAAAAAATTAATAATGGATAAAAGAGGCAAATTTAAGACAGTAGGAGAGGGAGGAGGTGTTAAGAACATGGTAACGGTACAACTGGTTAGATAATTGGGAGTGAAAATCCATTTAGATCTTAATCTCACATCGTTCATTCAAACTACATAAAGTAATGAAATATTTTCAAAGATCAAATTATAGAAAAGTTACAAGAAAACAAATATTCATACTTATCAAATTCTACAGAGAAATATTTTTAAAGCTTAGTAACAATGAAACAACTTAAAAATAAAATATTAACAGAACCGGCAAGAGAAAAATTAAAAATATTTACACGCCAGAAAAATCCATTACTCAAATTAAAGATAAGCAGTATGTGGGGATGAAGTGCTTTCTGCAAGTGTACAAGGTCAATATTGGCCTTATATAAAGAGCCCATACAAATCGATAGAAAAAAGCACCAAGACATTGAGAGATTAATATGCAAAAAAGCATGTACAGTCTGGCAGTTACTAAATATATAAACTAAACATGTAACTTGAAAAAAGTGAAAAGAAGAACAAAA
This sequence comes from Eulemur rufifrons, assembly GCF_041146395.1. NCBI lineage: Eukaryota > Metazoa > Chordata > Mammalia > Primates > Lemuridae > Eulemur > Eulemur rufifrons. The sequence continues at coordinate 15,109,672 of NC_091007.1, forward strand.
ACAGCAATCAATTAGGGAATACAGGAAGAAATCATAAATATAAAAGGAATAATAATAAAAAGAAACCCTAGGAGATTTATGCAGTGGATACTACAGCCCCTCACTCAGGCCTCCTTCAAATCCAAGGCTGTTGCTGGGAGTATTTGTTGGTTGCCCATGACTCACAGCTGAATCCACCCTCTGGAATTGTCCTTGGTCAAAGGAAGTTGCCTCTCATAAGTTTCTGCCCCTTCATCAAGGGCAGCCCACATCCAGTGACTGGCTGATGCGGGGACTAGACATCCCGTCCTGGTGCTTTGATCTGGTGCATCTCTAAAGAGCGATTTCAGCCTCAGTGCTCCTTAGCTTGTGCCTGGAATCAGCCGCATCACAGTTCAACTTCTTCTGCCCAAGACTATTGCTTCCCTTGCTCCTTCAAGGGCGTTGTTTCTGAGAGCACGCCTCCATGCAAATCTCAAAGCCTCAGTTCTCAGGGACATCTGACTTGCAGCAGCTGGTGCCAGAAATGGTCCTAGGAAGTGGCTTTGAAATGAGACTGTGGTGCTGGACCACCCACTGGCCAGCAGGCATTGAGGACCTGTCGCTGGTGGTAGACGGAACATAGGTAGCCTCTGGCCTGAGGAAGTGGCACAGTTATTAAAACATGCCCAGTGTGAACTGGGGTTGGATACTGATGAAAGGGTATATAAGGGCAGGTGCGGTATCTCTGGAGCTTGAGAGAAAGTGGTAATTACAAGGATTATGGAATTGGCTGTTGCTGAGGACAATTAATGCCCTAGAGAAAGACAGTGAAAGGCTGATGTTCATGAATTACCAATTAAGAGTAAGCACGAAAGTGAGACAGCCTCTTTGGCACCATATAAAGAGATTCTCATCTCCCAGGAGTGGACACCAGAAAAGGCCAAAGATCAAGCCCAGGCCTCAGTGATGAGAGTAACAGAGATTCAGAAGAGGTCAAACGTTCAAGCTAGGCCAGGCTGCTTCCCAAGGGCTGGGCCCATTGAGAAGAAGTTGACCTCAATGCACGGGATGAGGACATCTTGAATTCCCACATTCTCCCCACACTCTGGGCTTGCAGATGTGGCTCACTTCACCCTGTCAAAGGCCAGCACTCCCTCCTTGCTTGAAGGTGATGCAGAGTCTCTTGCCTTGCAAGATCACAGGAATTCCCCTGAGACCCACCCCTCCCTCCCCTCCCAGCCATCAGAGAAAAAGTAGGGTTCGGTCATAGCATGACCCAGCCTGCTGAAGGAGAGAAGAGATTATACCCCCAAAAGGAGCCACAGCAGCAAGCTAACATGTACTAGGAGAAGCCAAGAGAGGATGTTTGGGACTGATGCTGAGTATGTATAATAAACCTTCCCCCAGCCCTTTCCCCAAAGGGACATATAGCCATTTACTTGGGTACACTGGGGAAAGAGGAATTCCCAGACATTTCAAGGACTGTTGGACACAGGGTTTGAATTAACATTGACACCCAAGGACTCAAAGTGTCATTATTCCCCCCTCCACTAGAGTGGGCACCTTCATAAGCCAGGTGATAAACGGAGTCCTGGCCTCATGGATCGCCTACCAGCGCTCAATGCATAAATGCGTAATTGGAGTGGACACAGCATGGTAGCTGGCAGAAAGACCCACATTGGTTCTTAGGCATGTGGGGCTTGAGCTAATCTAGCAGGAAAGACTGAATGGAGGCTCTAAAAGTACCTCGTCCTGCTCCAGCTTAGCTAGTAAATAAAAAACAATATCACATTGCACGGAGGATGGCAGAGTTTATCGTCCCTTTGAAGATCCAAAGGACACAGTGGAGGTCCTCATCGTATCTTCAGCTAGCCTGACCTTTACAAAAACCAGACAGGTCCTGGAGGATGACCGTGGACTACCACAATTTCTGTCAATTAGTGGGCCCAGTCATACCTGCAGTTGACACGGCCTCAGGTGTACGGTACGTGTTTTGAGGCCCTTGAGTTTTGAGTTGTACTGGTCAAGTATTTTGTGGGATGACCCTCTATTGAAATTTGTCTGATGCTTTCATTGTGAATAGCCTGGGATTGTGGATTTTCAGAAGGAAAATCACAGAGGTGAAGTGCTGCATCATATCAAGGTCACACACTGTCAATGTCACTTATCACTGTGGATGTTGACCTTGATCATATGGATGAGGTAGTGTTTGTCAGGTTTCTCCATGTAAAGTTCCTTTTTCCACACTGAACTCTTGAGAAGGAAGTCACTATGAACAGCACACACTTAAGGAGTGGGGAGTTACGCTCCTCTTCCTTGACAGCCCAACTTTCTCCTTAATTAAATATCCTTAAATCTGTTTCTGGGCTCTCAATTGTTTCCATTGGCCTATTTATCTATCCTTGTACCAATACCAGGCTGTCTTATGTGATGAAGGGGAACAGATCTCAATATAATTTGTTTTTTAAAACATTTTTAATTGTGGTAAAAATATATAATACATAACATAAAATTTACCATCTTAGCCATTTTTAAGTGTGCAGTTCAGTAGTGTTAGTACAATCACTTTGTTGTACAACCAATCTCTGGAACTCTTTTGATATTACAAAACTAAAACGCTATACTCATTTAACAATAATTCTCCATTCCCCCTCCCCCAGTCCCTGGCAACCACCATTCTACTTTCTGTCTCTATGAATTTGACCACTCTATGTACCTGATAGAAGTAGAATCACACCGTATTTGTCTTTTTGTGACTGACATATGTCACTTGGCATGGTGTCCTCAAGATTCATCCACACTGTAGTGTGTGTGAGAATTTCCCTCCTTTTTAAGGCTGAATAACATTCCATTGTATGTGTATATCACATTTTGTTTATCCATTCATCATATACCAAGTGTCAATGGGCACTTGGGTTGCTTCTACCTTTTGGGTATTGTGAATAATGCTGCTATGAACATGAGTATACAAATGTCTCTTCAAGACTCTGCTTTCAGTTCCTTTGAGCATGTGCTCAGAAATGGAATTGTTGGATCATAGGATAATTCTATTTTTAATTTTTTGATAAACTGCCATGCTGTTTTCCATAGTGGCTCTACCATTTTTTGCTCCCACCAACAGTGCACAAGGGTTCCAATTTCTCCATATCCTCATCAACATTTGTTATTTTGTTTTTGTTTTGTTTTGTTTGCATAGTAACCATCCTAATGTATGTGAGATGGTATCTCATTGTAGGGTGTTGTTTTTTTTTTATTTGTTTGTTTTTGTTTCTGTTTTTTTTTTTTTTTTTTTGAGACAGAGTCTCACTCTGTAACCCCGGGAAGGGTGCAGTGTTGTCATCATAGGTCACTGCGACCTCCAACGCCTGGGCTCAAGCAATCCTCCTGCCTCAGCCTCCTGAGTAGCTGAGACTACAGGCGCGCCACAACACCCAACTAATTTTTCTTTTTTGTAGAGATGGGGGTCTTGCTCTTGCTCAGGCTGGTCTGAACTCCTGAGCTCAGGCAATCCTCCCGCCTCAGCCTCTAGCATTACAGGTGTGAGCCCCCACACCTGGCCCTCATTGTAGTTTTGATTTGCATTTCCCTAGCACTTTTTCATGTGCACACTGGCCATTTGTATACCTTCTTTAGGGAAAGGTCAGTTCAAGTCCTTTGCCCATTTTTAATTGGGTTGATTAGTTAGTTTTTTTGTTGTTGAGTTGTAGAAGCTCCTTCTATATTCTAGATATTAAATTTTATGAGATATATGATTTTTAAATATTTTCTCCCTTTCTGTGAATTACCTTTTCACTTTGTTGATAGTATCCTCTGATTCACAGAAGTTTTAAATTTGGAAGTAGTCCAATTTATTTATTTTTTTCTTTTGTTGCCTATGCTTTTGGTGTTATATCCAAGAAATCATTGTCAAGTCCAATACCATAACTTTTCCCCTGTTTACTATTATTAGTTTTTCAGTTTTAGGTCTTACATTCAGGCCTTTGACTCATTTTGAGATGCTTTTTGTATAGGGTATAAAATAATGGTCCAAACTCATTCGTTTGCATGTGGATTTCCAGTTTTCCCATATCATTTGTTGAAAAAGCCCTTTCTCTATTGGATGGTCTTGCTGAAAGTCATTTTATTACAGATTTGAGGGTTTATTTCTGGGCCCTCTATTCTCCGTCAATATAATTTGTGATGGTTAATTTTATTGACTTCACTGAACCACAGGGTACCCAGATATTTGGTTAAACACTTTCTGGGTGTGTCTGTGAAGGCGCTCCTGAATGAAAGCAACCTGTGAATTGGTAGACTGGACTGAGTAAAGGTTTCCCTCGCCAATGTGGGTGGGCCTCATCAATTCAGTTCAGATTCAGACTGGAACTAAACCATTGGCTTTCCTGGGTCTTCAGCTTGCCAACTGCAGATCATGGACTTCTCAGCCTTCATCATCACATAAGCAAATTCCTTATAGTAAATATATATTTTTCCTGTTTCTCTGGAGAACCCAGACTAATAGATAATTTTAAGAGAGACAAGCAGTATTCAAAATTGTATACAGAGTATGTGTTCAGGTATTATTTTTATGTTAGAAAAAATGTTAAATAATTGTAATATATACTTATTACAGATAATTTGGAAAGAAACGTATAAAAAAGAAAAAAATCAGATGATCTCATTTTGATGTATTTCACTCACTATCTCTAGAAAAAGTTAAAAAAAAAAAGCCAGTCATAGTGGTGCATGCCTGTAGTCCCAGTTACTGGGGAAGCTGAGGCAAGAGGATCGATTGCTTGAGCCCAGGAATTTAAGGTTGCAGTGAGCTATGATGATGCCACTGCACTCTAGCCCAGTGACAGCGTGAGAAACTGTCTCCAAAAGAAAAAAAAAAAAAAAAAAGAAATACTTACAGGTCACCTATATAAGTAATTCAGTCTTATTACAAAATTGAGATCACACTTTTTGAGCAGTTTTGTATCCAGATTTTTGTACCTAATGCTACATTTTAACATTATCCAAAGGCATTGTTTCTGAAGAACATTATATAAATGTCTCTATAAATGTTTTTAGATGTTATTCCAATGCCTAAAGAATATACCATAATTTATTTCACTGTTTCCATTGGTGTTTGATATTTAATCTTGTTTAAACTTTCTCACTATTGTAAATAATGTTGCAATAAACATGCTGTAGTTAAACTTTTACAGATATTTATTTTATAACCTTTGCCATATACTACTTTAGTAATAACAATGAAGAATTTTGTTTGGAAAAAGAGAGCAAAACTTTGCACTAGATTCTTATACACTGACCTTTCTTGAAGGCCTTTCCTCAGTGGTATTTCTGGACTTTCCACAACTTTAAACATAGCTTTTTTTCATACAGCTCTGGATTTCCCTTTATATTTATTTATAGTTTCAAAATGACAGGAAACTATTTCTTTTCCTCCAAAAGAGGACTCTAGATTAAAATTCCTAAGATTTTAGGATATATTATTTGGAAAACTATTGAGTTCCCTTACACCACCTTTTAATATCAAATTTCATCTCGGTTTCAAAATTTAATCTTTATTTTCAAAAATTAAAATTGAATTCATTTAAATGCCATAATCATTTCTAAAAGGTTGTTTTAGTTTTATATTTTTGATGGGTAGGAGTAGGAGTACTTTGTATTTGCTTATAGAGAAAAATAAACACTTCAAATAAATAGCAAATTTTTCATATTTTCTGCCTCAATAGCACAAATTTATTCTTACCAAGTTTATCATAGATGGTTAGGTCATAAGTAAGTAGGCATGGAAAACTGATTTCTAATTTCCATTATTTCTTCTAATCTTCAACTGTAAGTACTCCCTGATAGGGTGTTATGAATTGAATGTTTATGTCCGTCCAAAATTCATATGTTAAAAGCCCTACTCCCCAATGTGGTGGAATTCAGGGATGGGGCCTTGGAGGTAATTAGGGTTACATGAGGTCATGAGCATGAGGCCCTCATGATGGGATTAGTGTCTTTACCATAAGAAATACCAGAGAACTAGACATCCCTGCCCCAGGTGCATGCACAAAGAAGAGGTCATGCAAGCGCACAGCAAGATAGCAGCCTCTTACAAGTCAAGAGGAGAGTCAACAGAATGAAACCTATCTTGCTGGCACCTTGATCTTGGACTTCCCAGCCTCCAGAATTGTGAGAAAGAAATGTCTGCTGTTTAAGCCACACAGTCTATGGTGATTTGTTATGGCAGCCTGAGCAGATTAAGACATAGGGTTTAGTAGTAAATTTATTTTTCAGTCCTGACAACTTAAAATTCACATTTTAACCTAATAATCCATATGTTTGTAGTTTGAAAGTCATATTTTGGTGACTGGTAAAAGGACATGAGGGGGGCTTCTGGTATGTTGATATTGTTTTATTCATTGATGTAGGTGCTGATTACGAAGGTATATTAATTTTGTAAAAATGTATGTGGTTGTATTCTTAATGATTTGTGTACATTTCTATGTGAATTTATGCTTTTTTTTCTTTTTTTTTTTTTTGCAAGTTAAAAACAATAGTTTCATATTTTTTTCCCCACCCCCCCTTTCCCGAGTCAGCACCTTCAAGTGTTACCCCTCCCCAAACGGTGTGCAATGCACTCATTGTGTAGGCATACCCCCATCCCCTCCCCCACCCCCCACCTCAGTCTGATGTCCAATTGGTGTCGTTCCCAGATTTGTATTTAGGTGATGATCAGGGAAACCAATTTTCTGGTGAGTACATGTGATGCTTGTTTTTCCATTCTTGGGATACTTCACTTAATATAATGGGTTCCAACTCTCTCCAGGAGAACCATAGAGATGTCGTATCTTCATCATTCCTTATAGCTGAGTAATATTCCATAGTATACATATACCACAATGAATTTATGCTTAATAAAGTTCCCTTTTCAATTATATTTCACTCAATAAAAATTTTAATAATTTTTATTAAAAATTTAATCTATGAAAATACTGAAACTAAACACCTCTCACCATATACAAAAATCAAAACAAAATGAATTAAAGCCTTGAATCTAAGACCTGAAACTATGAAACTACTAGAAGAAAACTTTGGTCTGGACACAGATTTCTTGTATAAGACCTCAAAAGTACAGACAATCAAAGCAAAATTGGGATTATATCAAGCTAAAAAGTTTCTGTGCAGCAAAGGAAACAATCAACAAAGTGAATAGACAACCCACAGAATGGGAGGAAATATTTGCAAACTCTTCACCTGATAAGGGATTAATAATCAGAATATATAAGGGGTTCAAACAACTCAATAGCAAAACAAAAAAAAAATTGATTTTAAAATGGGCAAAAGACTTGAAGAGACATTTCTCAAAAGAAGACAAACAAATGTCCAGCCAGTATATGAAAAAATGTTCAACATCTCTAATCATCAGAGAAATGCAAACCAAAACCACAATGCAGTATCATCTCACCCTCGCTAAAATATCTTATATGAAAAAGACAGACAATAACAGATGTTGGTGAGGATGTAGAAAAAGAGGAACCTTCATACACCGTTGGTGGGAATGTAAATTAATACAACAACTATGGAAAAAAGACTAAAAATAGAACTTCCATATGATCCAGCAATTCTACTACTAGGTATATATCCAATAGAAAGGAAATCAATATATCAAAGAGATATCTGCACTATGTTTATTGTAGCACTGTTCACAATAACCAAAATGTGGAATCAGCCTAAGTACCCATCAATGGATGAATGGATAAAGAAAATGTGGTATATATACACACAGAATATTATTCAGCTATAAAAATGAAGGAAATCCTGTCATTTACAGCAACATGGATGGAAATGGAGGCAATTATGTTAAGTGACATAAGCCAAGTACAGAAAGACAAATATCACATGTTCATATCATATGTGGGAGCTAAAAAAGTGGATCTCATGAAAATATGGAGTAGATGAGTGGTTACTAGAGGCCGGGGACTGGGAAGAAGAGGGAAGGGGAGAGGAAGGAAAAAAAAAAAAAGAATAGAAATGTATTTATTACCACTGATCTGTACACTTAACATGATAAAGATGGAAAAGTATATATGTATGCTTTACCTCAATACAAAAAGTTAAAAATAAATAAATAACATAAGATTTAAGTATTTAGATTGATTTACAGGTATAGTTTATTCCCACCTTATTCCTGTAAATTTGACATTTATTTCCAATGCATAAAATCATAAGATACACTGACACTACCAAAAGAGATCAACCTGAAGCGCTTTAAATGAAATAGTGCAGTTGACAAAATTAACATTCTTAGTTACTCAAAATGTTTCAAGTTCTTAAACTATTTTCTAGTTAAATGTATTATAGCTTATTCTACCACCAATTTTTCCCTGTTCTGTCGCTGTAGCTATAAGCTGAAGAATATTCTAGGCCTTGTGTCCACAGAAATTCAGTGCCTGCAAGTAGTGAGCACTCAAAAAATGTTAGCCTTTATGAATATGTTGACCTAGGGAAACATATTTTTTTAAAAAAGTATAAAACTATGTATTTGCAGGAATAAGACACATCAGTTCTTGCATTTTTCTTCAAAACTTGTCTTTCAAATTTCTGCAATCTATACCCAAGAAAATAATTATTACGATGAAACTATGATTACTTCTCAAAGGCAGTGCATAGAGAATCGAGTCTAACACAAGGTAACTATTTTGAGAAGGCTTTGCATTTTGTGAAATGAAAGGTAATAGATTTATAGAATGTTGAAGCAAAAATATGGTAGCAGCTTCACTTTTAATCTTTCTCACCGTTTTTTTTTTTTTTAAGTTTGACAATCACACTGTTGTAAAATAGGTTTTCTGCATGGATGGGAGTATTTGTAGCAGCACAAATTCCATTCTCTACAAAATTTTAGCACTTTAGTAAAAAATAGTAAAATATTACATATAAAAAAATCTTACAAGAGTGTCCATGCAAAGGAGTTATTATGGCAAAAATTATTCCTGAATTTATTAACACCAGGAACAACTCATGTTAAGTCGTAGGCTGAGTATGTGTTTACGCAGACGGGGAACAGACAAAAGACGGGCTGACGCTTCAACGACATGAGAATTTTAAAGCAGTTTGCAGCTTGAACTTGACACTCTTAAAGTACTTGCACTTAGCGGCCCTATGGGATTTCAGGGGTTCAAAGCAGAAGCCAGGCCGGGGGCGCGCCCTCGCGCGCACGAGCCTCCGGGGACGTCCCGAGCTGGGGCGACGGGCGCGCGCGGTTAACGGGTACACGCAGCCTCTGCGCGCCCCCGGCGCTTGTCGTCCCGCCCGCTCGGCAGCGGCGGGAGCCTGGAGAGGCAGAGCTCCGCGCGCCTGTCCCGGGGCGCGACAGGCAGCCCTCACCCGACTCCGGGAGAGGAAGGCGGCTGGAGAAGGGACCCCCCCGACCCCCGCAGCACGGCCGGAAGCCGAAGAGCCACCCGCCGGTGGGCCGCGCGACGTGAAAGTCGCCCGTTTCTCTGCTCCGGTCCTGGGACAATCCACCCCAGTTTACCCCAGAGGCCTTAACTCGGCGATTTATGCAAAACTACCGGACAGCAGCTCATAAAACAAGGTCGCGTCCCTGGGTGGGCTCGAACCACCAACCTTTCGGTTAACAGCCGAACGCGCTAACCGATTGCGCCACAGAGACTCTGATGCCACGAGCTCCTTCAGCCATAGCCTTTATGAGGAATAATAAAAGCAGTGCGTAGCTATTATTTTATTTTCAGCTTCCCGATTTATATTACTGGAATCAAAATTTTTCGCTTAATATTTCCAACCTTCTTAATTCTATTTTCCAGCTTTTAAAAATATTAGAAAATGACAACAAGATCGCGCAGGATTACAGATTGCAACGTGTATTAAAATACTGCTGCACTTCCCACCCCCTCCGCCGCCCCCGCAGCCCCCAACTCCCATTCGGAACGTTTTGTCTCAAGAAAATAACTATCTGATTAGTTTCCTCTTACAAGGAAATAAAAAATTTCATCTTGTGAGTTGAGAAACTTTCCTTTTGTTTCGAAGTAATTTTCCAGTGCTTTGCTCCCTAATCTTCTGATATACTTGTGCAGCATTTCCAAGGTCATCTGAATTCTGTTCTTTATACTTTATTTTTATTTTCAGGTGTTATTAAATGCGCATATGCAATCCCTATTTGTTTTGTTACTAACCTACAGTACAATTATTTCACACTAATATTTTGTTACTGGAAACAAACATCAGGAAAAAGCCACGGTAACATTTTTTAGTCCCAGTGCGTTGTAGTTTATTGCTGAATGTGTCCTTGGTTCTCCCTGGAATTAGCCTATACACCCACGTTTAAGCCATGCCCCTTAAAACACACACCTCACCGGATGATTAAAACGCAATTTGAGGAAAGAGAAGTTAAAGAAGAAAAAGTATGCCTTATGCTAACTCCTGAAAACTTTTGCCCAGAAATGCAGCTGGCAAACACGTTACATCGCTGCAAATGCTCTGCAGGAAAAGCGTCCCCTTTGTGTGTTTCCTGATGCCTCCTAAAGTATTCTTCAAACTCCAAACGATCTCTTCTCTCCTCAAAGAATTGCAAGTTTCCACTTGTGAACTTGATATTGAAGTTTTTAATAGTCACTAAATGGCTCTGTCCAGAATGCCTCGAAAAAGAATCCGTATCATGATTTATAGAGGTTGTGTGCGACATGCCTTAGCCCAGTCGACGCTGTGAGTTCCTGTTGCGTGATAAGACAACTCAAATTGGCTTTGGGACCAATTAGCAGCCGAGTTCCTTGCAAGCGTTGAGATGTTAAACAGCTGTGCATTCACGCCAAGCTGCACCAGTCCGCTTTCAACAAACTTCTAGAAGGGCACTTCAAAATTCCGAATTTGAAAAAAACAATCTAGGAAACGCCTAGACGGAGCACATAATGATGCTACCTTCATACTTTATATTTTAGGTACCTGTTAAGGTGAGCTAAAACTATCAGGCATTGGCTTTTCTTCTCCAAATACCAAAATAAGTGTCCTTTCTGCTATTGTTTTTGTGAGTCTCCAGTTAGAACAGACTGCAACTGCTGTACCTCACCACCCTTCGTTCAATATTTGTTCTTCTGCTTAAAATACTAGGAACAGTTCTAGTCAAGGAAATCTCTCTCCGATCTCTTTTGCTCACTTCAGTCTTCATAATAACATTTTAACTTCTTAGAAGAGAGATGATGAGAAACAGCCGATGAGAAAAACTAATTCAGAAAGGAGTATTAACTCATTGTACACTAAAAATTTGTCTGAGGACCACTGTTGTAAAACTCAGTCTTCAAGGCTGGTTCTGTAGTGTTTCTTTGTTTTGGAGTTTTTTTTTTTTTTTTTTAACATTTTAATTAAAATAACTGGCTATTTCCATAGTTAATTAGCTTTGCCTTTTTTTTTTTTCCTCTCCACTCGAAACTACTTCAAAAGAACATATAATTATTAAAAATACTGAATGGAATCTGAACATTTTGCTCCAATGATGTATCTCAAATATAGCTTTTATGCAAAATGCCCACTTATACAAAAATAAGAGATTTGTATTGTCATCTAAATCTTTGTAATTTTCTCATCTTAGATCTTAATATTTATGATCGCTTTTTAAAGCCAAATTAAGCCCACTGGATTAATTTTAGAAACACATATTATCCTTCCTTAAATTTTAAGATAAGCCAAGACAGATGATTCCAATAGCTTCATTAGTACTTAGGTCTTTATAATTGCTAAAAGTGAAATGGACTGGGCATTTTGCCCCTTTTTGTGTGTGTCATACACCAATTGAACTGCAGATTTACTTTTCCCAAGAATATGCGCTATCAGTGCGACTGACCTGTGCAGATTAATGGGCCTACATATTTTATTTTCTTATCATAGAGGAAAAGAGAGAAATAGAAAAAAGAAAGAACATCTTTGCAAATAACCACTGTGATTTATAGACCTTCCAGAGATCGTGAATCCAATGCTTGCGGATAACATGCCTCTGGCTTCATCCCAACAGCGTAGACGACTCACAGGATTTCCAGTAACACGATTATGCGTGACTTGAATTCTTTTCAGTTACTGTATTTCAGAAGTATGGTGACTGAATTGTTAGCAATGAAAAGTCCAGTTAGAATTTTTCAAAAAATCCAGTGAGTTACAGAAAGTCATCTCCATAAATGGAAGATTGTGACACCAGGAAAGAAGTTAAAAGAGAATGCTAAGTCAGATGTCACTAAGAGCAAGAGAAGAACTAGCAGACCAATTCTCAAAGGAAGTTTAAGTCACATTTTACAACTCATTTACAGTAAAGGTGAGTTGAACCCTGCCAACCAATCTCATGCTTAAAGCATGTTTCCTACTCACCAAAAATGTCCTTCTCATACAAAACTGCTGACTACGTTTAACAAGCCACTAGCCACATGATGGAAACCAGTTTTCAGAGAGAATACTGCTTCTACAGTTGACCTTTAGATTGGATCTACTATTCCATTCAATATTTTTAATATTTATATGTTCTTTTGAAGTAGTTTCGAGTGGAGAGGAAAAAAAGGCAAAGCTAATTAACTATGGAAATAGCCAGTTATTTTATTTAAAATGTTAAAAAAAAAAAACACTACAGAACCAGCCTTGAAGACTGAGAAACAAGAAAATTGGAAAAGATATAATTAGCATATTTCTTTTTTCATCATTTTTAAAAGTTGTGTCACTAGGAAAATTTCATGAAAGTAGATAATTATCTCCATTGTATTTTTAATTAAACAGACATCATTTAAGAGAAAAGGTAAAGGGAGACAAAAATAATATACTAATATTCTGCCTACTGGGTTCAAACAAAAATTATTTAAAATACAGTTTTTTCTTTTTTTCTCTCTAATCCCGTGAGGTATTATAAAATATAGTTTTTTCTTTGTGAACTTCTCTTTTGTATGTGGAAATCATTTCAAACCATTTTTATGGGTTTACCAAATAATGCAAAGCAAAAATTTTAATCAGTGCTTGTCTCATTGGTAGAAAAGTATTATTCAGAAATAGCACCAATGATTTCAACTGTGTCCAGACCAAAGGAATCTAGAATCCGGCTGGAGATGGAGGGTGGGTAACTTTCTTCAGTGCTCTGGGGAAACCTCTCCTGGAGGACCCTGTGGTTATCTCAGGAACTTTTGTAAGTTCTGCCTCACAGGACATCTCTTGACCATGCCACTATCAGTACGGGCGCCGTGGCCTTTTACTTTCCATGATGTCTTCACAGAAGCCATTTGAGGCAACGGTTCTTGGCTGTCCCATCAACACAGTGGAAGTGCTGATAAACTGGCACACCTGCCCACCTTTCTGAACTCACCTGTTAAAAATTAACATTTAAAAAGGTCAGGACAGATACTCCTCTTTTCATTTGCTTCAAAAGAACAGAGAAAGTAAGCAGATTCGGAAGAGAGACTCAATCCCTCAGCTGTGAGCTGCCGGAGCCGGGGTCTGGGGGTGTCCAAACTGTCAGCTGCGGAATTCAGACACAGGGGAGGAGACGGCTGTGGAATGAGTTCAGCAAGGTGGCAGATGGAAGAGGAAGAACACTAAATATTTCCTGATTTGGAGTCGGTGTTCCTCTGTTTCCTCCTCAACAAAATTAATAATATTTGCCTTGCCTAATTCATAGGCCTATTGGAAAATTGCACATAAAATATAATTTTTCACTTCTAAAATGTCAGACAAATGTACCATTTACATTTTTAAAGATGAATAGTTATGTTTAAAAGAAATGAAAGAGAAAAACAGTGTCTTAATACAATTGGGGGTACAATTTCAATTAAATCAGAGAATCTAGGACTCTGGTCATTAAGGCCAAGATGATTTATTCAGAAAAAGCACCAGGCCCTGTCACATACTTCCTAGTGGCCTCCACGTGTTCCCAGTGAGGACACAGAGGGCATGATATAAAAGAGAAACTATTGTCCTCCATTTTCACAGTTCCAGTTCAATTTCAGACCAATGCGCCAGGAATAGCTTTCTCCTTATAGCCATTTCCCACAGAATGGATAGGAAACCTTGAGTTAAAGGCAACTAAATCAGAAAGAAAATTGGACCTAGTAAAAAGTTGGTACTCAGTGAACCATTCATTCAATAAATAGTTAGCTGTTGCATCATTACAATTCAGAAGACATATAAATGTTATTTTGGGAATTTATACATACAGGGGTAATCTAGATTTTAAACAAGCTTGATATAAATCCATATTTGAAAAAAATAGCTTTTGTAGTATTACAAAAATGATTCATCTTAGAATATTGTAAATAAGAAGTGCTCTTGTATAGTTAAAGTATGATCCTGCCAAAGAGATGATTTTTGAATGTGAGATAACAGGACTCAAGCCCTTGCTCAGTGCCTGGAGTTTATGGACAGTAGTAAAAGTTGGTTTCTTTTTCCTGCGGCCCTTTCAGGACATGAGCACTCTTCTAGCACCCCAAGTTGAAACCCTGGCATCAACTCAGCTGCCTCTTCTTTTATTTCTTACCTGTGGTCGGTCACATAGATTCTACCTTTGCAATGTCTCTCAGCTGTGACTTTGTCCCCTCCTTCCCACCACTCAATATTAATCCAATACATTCCATGTAGCTATTTCCCTACCACAACCTAAACTCCAATAAATGTGTACCCAAAACAATATAGCATTACATATAGCACATTTAATGAGCATTTACTGTCAGACCCTGATAAATACTACACATGCTTCACATTTACCTGTCATCCACTCTGTAAGAGGGGACACTATTGTTATGCCTGTTCTATGGATAAGGAAACGAAGGCTTACTATGGTTTAAAATTTAACTTTAAATCTATTTAAACTTCAAATAACTTGCGCAAGGTACCACCTGCTGTTCCTTGCTCTGTCTTTTGTGCATGACTGTCCCTTGTCTAGCTCGCCTGCTAAAGTCTCGTTCCTCCTTCAGCCTGGTGCAGTGGCCTCGTCCTGTGAAACCTTTCCTGCCGCCTCCCACTAGCTGTAATCTTTCCTTCTTGTAAACCTTCTAGCACTTTTTACTTCTCCAAACCTCACATTACATTATGACCATTTCTGTGCTTATTGAATTCCCTCTTCTAATTTGTATACTCCTTGAGGTGGGAAATGTCCCTCTTTACACCTCCTGTAGCGCTTGACTCAGTCATGCTAAATACATGTGGTGGAGAACTGAAAATAATAAAGAAAATAAAAGAACTGTATTAAATGTTTGTTGTAGGAAACCAGTGCAGCTTACAGGTTCCTATTAAGAAGCAGACCAAAAAATTAGTGCAGGAGATTACCAAGGGAGACTTTAAGAATCCCAAGTCGGTCAAAGAAGAGACTAATAAGAATCCAAACAGTTGTTTCTAGAAAAATTTTTTTAAAGTTTTTAAGTTTTTAAAGTTTAAAGTACTGCTATTCCTGAAGGTGATTCTGACCTTTTCTAGATTTATTCATTTAACAAACGCTCCCTACAACACTTTGTGTTGGGCACTGTTGCAAGTCCTTGGCAAATAATTGCTCATTCAAATTTTATAACAACCTTGCGAGATACGTTTCAGTATTATCATCCTTCTTTTACAAGTAAGGAAACTTAGGAGTTAAGTAACTTAACCAAGATCACACAGCTAGTGACAGGGCAAGGAGTCAAACTCAGGCATCTTCCTCGAGACTATTCTCTCTCTCTCTCTCTTTTTTTTTAATTACAGAGTAGCATTCATGTACTATATCGTTAAACATTTTTTAACAATTTGGAAACTTAAAAAATCTTTCATTATTTTAAAATGTTTTTATTTTGACATATTTTCAAACTTAAAAGTTGTAAGAATAGGGTTGGGTGTGGTGGCTCATGCCCGTAATCCCAACACTTTGGGAGGCAGGAGGATCCCTTGAGCCCAGGAGTTCTAGATCAGCCTGGGCAACATAGGGAGACCCCGTCTCTACAAAAGAAAAATTAGCCAGGTGTGGTGGTGCCTGTAGTCCTAGCTACTTGAGAGGCTGAGGCAGGAGGAACCCTTGAGCCCAGGCGTTGGAGGTTGCTATGATGATGCCACTGCACTCTAGCCTGTGAGACAGAGCGAGACCCTGTTTCAAAAAAAAGGGGATTGTAAGAAAACTACAAAGAATTCAACCAAATTCCCCAAATGTTAATATCTTACTTGCTACATTTCTATTCTTTTCTCATTCTCTCTCACAATATGTAGGGCCTTTTTCTGATCTGTTTGATGAATGATCTTTTCAATGTGCTGTTGAATTTGGTTTGCCAATATTTATTATGTTGAGGATTTTGCATCTATGTTCATCAGGGAGATTGGCCTGTAGTTTTCTTTTTTTGTTGTGTCCCTTTCTTGTTTTGGTATCAGGCTAATGATGGCCTCATAGAATGAGTTTGGAGGAATTCCCTCCTCTTCAATTTTTTGGAACAGTTTGAAAAGAATTGGTATTAGTTCTTCTTTAAATGTTTTGTAAAACTTCAGCAGTAAAGTTGTCAGGTCCTGGGCTTTTCTTTAATGGGAGACATTTTATTACTGAGTCAATCTTGTTACTTGTTATTGGTCTATTCAGGTTTTCTATTTCTTCATGATTCAGTTTTGGTAGGTTGTGTGAGTCCAGGAATTTATCCATTTCTTCTAGGTTTTCCAACTTGTTGGTGTATGGTTGTTTATAATAGTCTCTTATGATCCTTTGTATTTCTGTGGTATCAGTTGTAATGGTCTCTTTTTCATCTCTAATTTTATTTGAGTCTTCTTTTTTTTTTTTCTTAGTCTAGCTAAAGTTTTGTAAACTTTATCTTTTAAAAAAATGAAATTTTTGGTTCATTGATCCTTTGTATTTTTTAGTCTCTATTTTACTTATTTCTGATTTGCTCTTTATTATTTCTTTCTTTCTACTAATTTTGGGTTAAGTTTGTTCTTGTTTTTCTAATTCCTTGAGCTGAAATGCTAGATTGTTTATTTGAGATCTTTCTGTTTATTTGATGTAGGTGTTTATTTCTATAAACTTCCCTCAGAACTGCTTTTGCTGTATCGTATAGGATTTAGAACGTTATGTTTCCATTTTCATTTGTCTCAAGACATTTTTTAATTTCCTTTTTAATTTCTTCATTGACCCATTGGTTATTCAGGAGCATGTTGTTTAATTTACATGTATTTGTAGAGTTTTCAAAGTTCCTCCTGTTATTGATTTCTAGTTTTATTCCATTGTGCTCAAAAAAAAAATACTTGATATGGTTTTGATTTTTAGAAATGTATTAAAACTTATCTTGTGGCCTAACAAATGATCTATCTTGGAGAAAGTTCCATGTGCTGTTAAGAAGAATGAATGTCTAAGAAGAAGAAGAATGCTGTTAAGAACTCTGCAGCTGTTGGGTGAAATGTTCTATACATGTCTGTTAGATCCATTTGGTCTTTGGTGCAGTTTAAGTCTGATGTTTCTTCATTAATTTTTCTGTCTGGATGATCTGCCCATTGCTGAAAGTGGAGTGTTGAAATCCCCTACTATTATTGTATTGCTGTCTCTCTCTCCCTTTAGATCTAATAATGTTTGCTTTATATATTCAGGTGCTTTTTTCCTGATCTGTTTGAGAGCAAATTACAGACATGATATCCCCTAAATATTTCAATGTGTCTCCTAAATTAAGGAATTATTTTGCATAACCACAGTACAATTATTTATCAAAGTCAGGATTCTGACATGGATTAAACACTATTAGAATTAGGTCTTAATCTATAGAACTTATTCAGATTTCAACAATTGTTCCCATGAGGTCCATTATTGTAAAAGAAAGACCAAGACCATGATTTGCGTTTAATTGTTGTGTCTTTTAGTCTGCTTTAATCTGTAACAATTCCTGAGTCTCTCTTTTTCTCTGTGTCTCTCTTGCTATTGTGACTTTGACATTTCTGAAGAGTACAGGCCAGTTATTTCATAGAATGTGCCTAAATCTCAGGCTGTCCCGTGTTCATGATTAGATTCAGACTAGGCACTTTGGCTCCACTTAACACATTTAATAAAGTGGATATTGCAATGCCAACCCCAAAAGAATAGTAAAATGAAGAAGAATATGGCTAGAATAAGCATAAAGAGATGTGTGATGCTGATCATGAGTTTGGCAGAGGCAGAACTTCTTAGTATTCTTCAATATTATTCATGCAATTCATGTTTCCAACTATTTAAACAAAAATATTCTTGAAATAATAATTAAAAGTTTTATTTAAAAACCTCCTTCTGTATCTCTCTTTCTCTCTCTCTGTCTCTCTTTTTTTGTTCCAGTTACATACTCACTGAATAATTCTGATTTGACATTTCATCTCCTGAGAAATACTCATCATAAAGGTGAACAACTATTGCACAAAATTGGTTCTGATTCTTAGGTGAGACGGAGCCTCAAGATGAGATGAGCCTCAAGATGAGATGGAGCCACAAAACATTGAGTTTTGTGGGTTGAAAACCAAATCCTTTTACACTTGGTTATGAAGAATCACGTCCTCCATCCCTGTTAACCACTTGGTGAACTGATAAACCTGAATGTCTGCAACTGCAAAACTAAGACCCACAGAGAACAGCTGGGGTATATCAAGGTTTAGCCAAGTGTGCCTCCCCTGTCCTGGGTTGCGTCCCACAAAACAGTTCTTAAGCATGACCACTAAGACTTAGGGAGCAGAGAATTTTCAAACATTTAGCAGTGTCTAAATAATCACGAAGATCAAAAATCCTTTTGAGAGATTATCGATAGAGGGTCCATGTAAAACACAAGTGACCTCAACAGGAAACACTCTGCCAGGGGCTTCTCTTCAGCAAGACCAGAAAAGAACTGTGATTTGTTTATTTAGAAAAAAAAAAAAAATCTTTCCTTATGAGCTAAAAAAGCAAATACAACTGTCTATGGCAGTTCTAAGAGAACCAATTTTTCCTCTTTATGATAGGTTCACCTTGCTACTGTATCTCCTTTATCTAGAGAAGATTTTTTAAACTTTTTTAAAAATTAAGGGTGTCACTAACAGAAATACAAACACTGTGAATGGAATCAAGAGATTCCATGGCCCTAGAGTCAGGAGATTTTTTTATTTCTGAGAGTCCTTGAATTTAGAGTAGAGGAATTTTAAATCCTTTGTATAAGTCCACAGGATATAACAAATAAATATTTTTTTTGTCTAATAATAATTTGAAAGGTTTTGCTTGAAATTGAAGGTTAACTTTTAAATTAGATTAGCCTTAAGCATTCCAATGATTGAATGCTTCAATTCATAATTGACTTTTTAAATGATTTCATAGGCTACAGAGAAAAAGAGATTGCCAAAGCCCACATCATCAACCTAAGCAGAATTATATAAAATGGTCCTGCAGGCGAACATTTAAATTTGGATTTATGTATACAATTTAGTTATTTTAGATGGGGTTGGTGCAAAGACTTCTTTTTTAAAGAGATATGAAAGAAAATCCAGAATCACAAGTCTCTTGAATTATCAAATAATTTGGGAATAAAAATTTCTCCTACGCAATTTTTTGATTCTGGAATTGTACCTGTGGTCCTGGCATAAGGATGTCCATACACATCAATGGAATAAGATTGAGAGTCCCAACATCTATGGCCAATCTCTTTTCAGTAAGGGTGCCAAGAAAATTCAGTAGAGAAAGAATTGTCTTTTTAACAAATGGTACTAGGACAGCTACACATCCACTTGCAAAAGAATGAATTTGGATCCCTAACTCAAACCATACACAAAAATTAACTCAAAATGTATCAAAGATCTAAATGTAAGAAATAAAATGATAAAACTCTTAGAAAAAAAACATAAGCCTTAATTTTCATGACCTTGGACTAGGTAATAGTTTCTTAGATATGACACCAAAAGCACAAGCAACAACAAAAACAAAAATAAACTGGACGTCATCAAATTAAAAACTTTCGTGCTTCAAAAGACCCTTTCAAGAAAGTGAAAAAGCAACCCACAGAATGGAAGGAAATATTTGCAAATCACATATCTGATAAGGATCTAACACCCAGAATATATAAAGAAAAATAATCTGAATTTAAAATGGGCAAGGATTTGTAGACAATCCTCCAAAGAAGATAAAAACAATGGCAAATAAACACATGAAAAAATGCTCAATACCAGTAGTCACTAGGGAAATATAAATCAAACTACAATAAGATATCCCTTTGTACTTATAAGGATGGCAATAATGAAACAATAGACCATAACAGTTCTTGGCCAGGACATGGAGAAACTGGATCCTTTATACAATGCTCATGGGAACGCAAAGTGATGTAGCCACTCTGAAAATAATTTTGGTAGCTCCTGAAAATGTCAAACATAAAGTCACTATGTGACCCAGCAATTCCACTCAGAGAGAATTAAAATCATATGGCCACAGGAAAACTCATGGAATGATGTTCATCATAGCAGCATTATTCATAATAGCCAAAAAGTGGAAACACACCAAATGTCCATCAATTGATATGAATAGGTAAAATGTGATATGTCCAGTTAATGGAACATTGTATAGTCATAAAAGATAATGAAGTACTGATACATGCCACAGGATGGATGGATCTTGAAAACTTTATGCTAACTTTTTTTAATGCTAAGAGAAGCAGCCAAACGCAAAAAGCCACATATTGTATGATTCCACTCACATGAAATGTCCAGAAGAAGCAAATATATACAGATAGAAAGCAGAATCGAGAAACTGGGGGAAGGGAAAATAGAAAGTGACCACTACTGGGTATGAGGTTTCTTTGTGGAGTGATAAAAATGTGCAGGAATAAGACAGTGGTGATGGCCGCACAACTCTGTAAATGCACTAAATCATGCACTTCAAAAGGGTACATTTTATGGTATGTGAATTACATCTTAATAACCATAAATAAATAAAAGCAGAAAGCATGGCTGTGCCTTTGAATCATTTACTAGTGTGGAAATGAAGGCCCAGAGAATTAGCTGAATTGCCCAAAGTTAGCTGCAGAACCTGCATTCTGATTTGCAAATATGTGTATTTTGATCTGCTAATCTTCACTGTGACTAGCTGCATCTAACCTGATTCCCATAGTGAAACTGTCACCTGGTTTCCAGTTACTTATTGAAGTTTTATGACAAATCTCATGGGAAACGTTTATCTTCTCGCTATGTAAAATGCAGTTTACTTGATATTTAAATTTACTCCTATATCATCAGTTTATTTAGGATCAACTTTTAAATCAATGAGGACACATTTACTGAGTACCTACACGTGCCCAGTACTGTGCACATTGCTGGAAACATAGAACGCAAGCTCAGTAAATCAGAGAACTGGAAATATAGACTGAGAAATCATTGGTCTACAGCTATCAGTTCAAGTTGCTAATTCGATGAAATTGCTCAGGAGGAACAAGCAAAGAGAGAAGAAGACCTAGGATGCAACCTGGCAGTCAGAAACCGCCCTCCTAGTGACAGATACTCACGGGAAGTGCTTGGCGGATGATAGATGCAGGAGAAAGTTACCCCACCTTAAATGAAATCTTATATCCCATCACACTGCATTATTATCACTGTTTGCATGACTGTCTCCTTTGCTATTTCCTGAGCTCCTCAGGTTTCTGCCTTCCTCTACTGCAAAAAAAAAAAAAAAAAAAAAAAAAAAAAATTTAGGTAAATCACCAGGGCCCTCCAGATTTTAGATTCCATAGACTTTCTCCACTCCTTACTTTTTCACTGTATTGCACTTGATACTGTTAACCATTACATACCTTATTTTTTCTTAAAATGTGGGCGTAAAAATGGTGCTTCTCTCCTGGGGCCCCAGAAAGGACAGCTCCTTGAACATACAGCTGAGCTGGCAGGCCACAGAGCCCTCCCTGCATTGTGTGCTGTGGCTTGTTCCCTGCCCCTCCCTGCCGCCTCCACCTTCTCTACTGAAGAACCAATTCTTTGCCTGGCTCTTTGTGATGCTGTCCTTCTGAGGCTCTACCCAGGGAGCTCCACAAAGAAAGACCCAGGGGCTCTACTGAACAGAACAATAGCAGGGGAAGAGTCCTGGCTTCACCCAAACGCATTGCCTTACACAAGCTTCCTGACACCTCTCCTGGTTCTGTCTCCTTTGCACGATCCTTTCTCTTCATGGAGTGTTAGTTGTACTATTTGTCATAGGAATTGGCTTATATGATTAGGGAGGCTAAGAAGTCCCACAGTCTGCACGCGGTGGCCCCAGGTAAGCTAGTGGTGTCGTTGGAAGGCCTGAGAGCCAGAGCTAATGGTATGGATTCCAGTCCGAGGCGCTGAAGTCCTGGGAGCCAGAAGCACAGAGAATAGAAGATCGATGTCCCAGCTCGATCAGACAGAGAGGGAATTCAATCTTCCTCCCCGTTTTTGTTCCATTCAGGCCCTCAACTGATTGTGTGATGCCTGCCCACACTGGGAGGGCCATCTGCTGTACTGGGTCCCCCAATTCAAATGCTAATCTCTTCCAGAAACACCCAGAAATAATGTTTAACCAGATATCTGGGCATCCTGTGGCTCAGGTAAAGTTGGCACATAAAATAAAATTAATCCTCACATATAGACATGCTTCTTTTCTGTTCCACATTCATCCTGAGCAATCTTACTTATTCTCATGTTGCCAACCCCAATCTATATATTAATTTATTAATTTATATTTCTTTTTCAGATCTGCTCCTGAGCTCCTATGACATGTATCCATTTTTTCATTATAGACATCTCAAATTCAACATGCCAAAAAATGGAACTCTTTCTCCCAAAGACAAGTTTTTTTCTATCTTCCTACTGTCTTATACCCTTTAACCCAAACCTACAATGTAGGAATGATCCTATCTTTTTCTCTCTCCCAAAACCATTTGATAAGGAAATCCTTCTATCCTTCCAGATCTAATAGCATTCCCATTAGTATGCCTCATTTTACGTCCTCATCACTTCCCTCCCAAATGCTACCATTAACTCATGTTCTCCCTACATCCCATCACGCCTTTACTCTAATCAACCCTCCAATCCATGAAAACAGTGATCTTTCTAAACTACAAAATTGAATATTTAATTCACCAAATGAAAAAAAAAAAAAAAAATCTTCATCTGTACCATGGTTCTCAAACTGTGTGCCGAGTCACCCTGGGGCACCAGAGTGAACAAATTCACAAGTTGCTGTTTGATATTTTAAATTTTTGAGAGAAATACAGTCCCATCTATCATACACCACACAGATTACCACTATTATGTTGTTTACACTTAACTACTTAATGAACAGGACTGTAAAATATTTCTTTTGCCCTAGGGCACCATGAAAACACTACAAGTACAATGAACCAAGAAAGTTTAGGAACCAATGAGCTATCAAATATTTTCAAGTCCCTTAGCATGGCATGAGCTGGTTCTGATCTGCCTTTCCAGGCTCATTTTGACCCATATGGTGCCTTTCTTTCTCCTTCATCCTACACAACAGCCAGGCAGATACGCTGGAATCTCCTGATACGTCCCTCCTGCCACCCTGAGGGGTTAGGCTCTGACATCTAAGAGAGTAGGGACATGAGGTTCCCAGAGTCTCAGTATCAGACCTGGTGCCCTCCATAGAACAGAGGACGAAGTGAGCAAACCAGGAAGGTCACTCCAGAATTCCCATGCCTGGTGCATTCTAGATGAGTTAAATTCTATGTGGATTCTGTATGAGTTGGATTATCTGAAGTTTAAAAAAAAAAAAAACTGGCTGAATATTCCTTGGAATTCCATGTGTATTTTTCATGCCAAGGGAAGGGAGAAGGCCAGCCCCCTGGTCCCTACCTTGCTTCTCATTTTTTACAGAGGTCTGTATTTTTCACGGGTGGGGAGCAAAGAGCCAACAAATTAGGAAAGTGAGATTGCGTTTGCTAATAGCTGTACCTCCCCTTTCCTTCCCTGAAAAGAGGCATCACACCTGCAATCTAGAAATTGCTGCTTCTTTCTTCATGCTCATTTTGTCTCGTTCATAATTCTGTCACAGCATCTATGACATTCTTTTGCATTGATGTGTTCACCTGTCTCCTCACTGGACCATAAACTTGTGGAGGGCCAGGACTACGCATGATTCATTTCTGTATTGTCTTCACCTAGCAGAGTGACTAATACATAGTAAGTGATGAGTGGGTGTTTGATGAATATGTTCCAAGAAGATTGTGGTTGAGCCCCACAAAATGTTCAAGTAAGTGAGAAAATAAACACTGTTCATTGGATGAAAAAGTTCAAAAGTCACTGATGACATTAGTCAAAGATGTTTCAAGAGAGTGATGGTTTGCAGGGAGATGTAGCTGACAGTATTGATTGCCTACCCCAAAGCCGTCCTCTCACTTCTTCCTTCCTAAACTGAATTCCAGTTTTATCTAAGCATTGAGCAAATTCCCTTTGATACAGAAAGGTGGGCCTAGCCCCTTAGATAAAGGGTGATAATATGTCACAGTTCTGGCTACTGACATGTAAGAGAAAATCCTTTTGTGGAGTATTTTGGAAAAGTTATATTAAACTTTCTGCCTGCCTTCCCACCCTTGATGCCAATATGAAGATGTGATGCTTGGCGTTAAGGCAGCCATTTTGCAACCATGCAGTGAAGGTCAAATGAATTGCAAAGCTGGTACCACTGAACCCCTGAGAAAACACCAACAACTCTTTATCTACAGACTTCTTGTCACATAAGAAAAATAAATTTGTTTTAGCTGGGTTTTCTGTTACATTGTAACTGATGTAAGAAGAAAGAAAAAGACAAGCCAGTATAGATGATTCTTGTTAATGAATGTATTATAAATAGTAGAGCTGGGTAGCTGAAGGATACAGAGTTTGTTTGGTAGTATTGGAAATGAGACAGGAAATGCAAATGCAATGAGGTCACAGGGGCCACTACTGCTAGGGAAGAGACTTAGGCTTTAATTTTGTTGGCAACAGGGAGTCATAGAAGGATTTTGAGTAAAGTTTTGGAACTTTCAGAAGATTATTTTGGCAGAAATTAGAAGGATCTGTATGTGCCCAAAGAGTGGTGCACCCCTTTACCTAACTTTCTGACCTTTATTTGGCATAATCATATTGGTATCACCCACCACGTGACTCACTGTGTGCTAACCCCCTCTCACTCAGTTCATACATGAGTAAGCAAAACAATAACCATGTTGCTTCATGATGTTTATTGACCTAAAATAAACATAAGGTCTCAAAGCAACTGAAATGTTACATCTTTTCAGTGCTTCCATGATACGAATAATCCCTATGGAAGTTATAAGTAAACAAGACTTCTGTTAATAAAACATAGCAATGACAGATATAAACATTGTATGAACTCCTGCCATTCAAACTGAGAAAATGAGATCTCATATATTCTTCCACTATCCCAATTCCTGATATTTAGACTGCACAAAAAAATTAAACACACCTCTTTTGCATGATAGGCTTGAGACTATTAAATGATTTCTCAACAGTGTTTCTATAATGGTGTGGAAGGTTTTTGCTTGCTCACTTTTTAAAAACTTTTTAAAAATTTTTCATGATTTCATTAGAGAAAGAAGTATGTGCTCTTATACACATATTCATAGTTTCAGATATGTTTCTGCTCTTCTCATTAAATTTACTCAGAAAACACACAAGCTTATGACAAAGACCAAACTAGGGAAATCTCTGCTGTGAATACCATACAACATTTAAACACTGCAGGAAAACCCCTGGGGAATGGTGTTTGCTTTGCCTTCATATATGTGAACACTGTCTTATGGGATTGTTACTGACCAAGGAAAAGAAATGTGTCATCTGTTTGTTTGCTTTTTGGACTAGGAATTGGTGTCAGGGATTTTAAAATAAATTTAACAAGCTTGTACAATACATGTACAAAGAACAAAAAGTGTTAACATTTTACCACAGTTGCCTCTGATCTTTTTATAAAGAATCGATGCCCCTGGGACTCCTTCCAAACCCCTCCTTCCTTCTTTCCTTCTCTCCAAAAGGAAACCACTTTTTTGAAGTAAGTATGTATCCTTCCTGTTAATAGTACTATCCTTTCACTTCATATGTGTATATCCTTGTCTGTATCTTTTACTTATGAAATTCTTTATACATATATGATTTCTTTCTGTATGCTATTTATACATTCTAAATATTAATCCTTTGTTAGGTACATGCCTTGAAATTATCTTCTCACTTTATCTTTTAACTTTTTATGAGGGTTTCTGCCATATAAAAAGTATTTTAAAAATTTTGATATATAGTCATGTGTTACTTAACGACAGGGATGCATTGTGAGAATTGCATCCCGATGATTTTGGCATTGTGTGAACATCATAGCATATTTGCACAAACCCAGACGGCATAGCCTACTGCACACCTAGGCTATAGCCTATAGCTCCAAGGCTACAAACCTGGACAGCAGGTTACGTACTGAATACTGTAGGCAATTAGATTTGTGTGTCTAAACATATCTAAACATAGAAAAGGTACAGTAAAAAGACAGTATCATAGTTTTATAGGACCAGCATCATATATACAGTCCAGCGTTGACTGAAATATCATTATGCAGTACATGACTATGGTCCAATTTATCGTTTCCTCTATGGATTGTGCATTTTAAAGTTTTGCTTGAGAAATCCTTTCCTACCACAAGATCGTGAAGAAATTCTTCTATAGTTTCTTCCAATATTTTTAAAGTTCTGTTTTTCTTATTTAGGTTTTTAATCTATCTGAAATTTAATTTGTAAGTGGGCAAAAGCAGGGATCTAATTTCATTTTTTTTCCATATGACTGTTTTTTAAAAGAGAGAAAACTAAGAAGGATTAATCATTCTTTATAATCTGTAAACTCCTTAACAACAGACACTATAATTGATACCCACCTCATCAAATACACTGCCTCGATGTGCTTTGAACATTTCTGGTATTCAATATTTATTTTTTGGATAAATAATACTTTTTCCCAGCCCCCGGTGTATAGAGTACATACAAAGCTGTCCATCTAAAATAATCTGAGTTGTGCTTAATTTATCCCTGAGCAGGAAATAACATCTTAATAGGATTAACTTGGTATAAGTACTGAATCGCTCCAATGAAACTGAAAGGTATTAATAACTTTGCACATTTTTAGAAAGCTCATCTGGAAAAATATCTGCCCACTCATCAAGTTAGACTCATCTTACCTGTTTATCTACCAGAAGAAGCACATGAGAAAGAAGTAGGAGCTTGGATTAAAAACACATTTTAACCTATTTTATAAGGCATTTATAAATCAACTATTTGAGTCAGAGAAACATCTATACCAAACTCAATTTGATAAACATATTTTGTGATATAAACAATTTACAGATTTAGGCTCTTTATAAGGCCTAGTTGCACTGGTTTAGTTCTGGTCATGACCTATTTACTTTCTCCTTTCTCTCATGAAGAAATAGTCTAAAATTAAGATAAGTTTATAACCTAATTTTATCAAAGGTAATTAATGAAACCCAAAGAAGGTAATTTTTTAAGGAAACATTCTAAGATGCCTTCAAAGGATACTACCCTCATGCATTTTTAAAAAGGAGTCTCTTTACAAAATTTTGCTCTTTTCAAATAATTCCAGAAGCTTTAGGGTTCCGCAAGAGATAAACACCTGTATTTTTTTCTGGAGGACGTGGCTCTAACAGACCATGGGGAGGAGGCAAAACTGAACAGAAGACGTCAGAATGCATTGGCAGAGGGGAGTAGAATAAAAATACAGTTGGTTAAAAAAAAATTGGGAAGCAAAATCATTTTATTTTCAAACATTGCATGTAGACTAGTATTTTTACCACGACTAAAAAGGCACTCAGGTCAGAAAATGATGTCATTGCTTCCAGCTTTGCATTGAAAGAAGCCCTTCACTAGAAATAGCTTCAGTTAGCTGGTTCTCTAATAAAACCAAGGGAAATTCTACTCAGCGCCCCAAAATGAGTCTCTTCTATTAAGATTCAGTACAATCAGGAAATATCATCGTCTGTTTTAGCTGTAACGTAGCAGCATATTTCTCATTGTTTCACTGAACATCGCTTACAAACTCTGAACTTCGAAATCACAACGCTTCTAGAGGCACCGACCCAGAACCACAATTTGGGGCCGTTACGTATTCAAAAGCATCAGTCTCTTTTGAAAGAGCTCATCCTTTCTTACAAAGGCTCAAAAGTCAGCCATGAGTGGTAAAAGAAAAAGTAATTTTTTAAAAAAAGTTTAGCCTTACAAAACATAACTATCTTAGCGCTCGGGAGTTCCCTCTGTTCAAAAGAAAACAAGCAAAAAATGATTAACGTTGCTATCGTCTTTGCACGCTTCTCTTGAAATCGTCATTGGAAGTCCCCTGGGAAAATGAGAATCAGATCCCACACCTATTGATAATCATGCAATGGCCACGAACCACTGCAAAAGTAAGACTCCAGCTTAAAAAATATATATACATATATTCACTTCTGCATAAAACCTGGCCTCGTCCCGGGCCAGCGACTCTCAGCTGGAGAGACAGTGCCGCGCGCGCCCCAGTGCAGCCGGGTGGGCGATGCGAGGCGCAAGGCGAAGTTCAAGGAGATTCCTTGGCTTCTAAAATACCTTTCTTTACCAAACCAGCTCGGTACTCGGCCTCCCCAACCCTACCACCCTCGCCTGCTCCCCCACGCGCAGAAAAATAAAGCGAACCGGGCGGGGGAGTGCGCGCCCAGAAAGGAACAGAGAAAAGCGCCAGTGACACAAAATGGAGAAAGAGGAACCGGGAGGGGAAAGGAACGAAGGAAAAGCGGGGAAAGGAGGTTATTCCTAAGAACAGCAAAGGGCCGAGGGGTAGAGAATTCTGGAAGGCCAGCAAAGGAGGATAACGTCAGAGGGCCGGGGAAAAGCTGACGCAGTGAGAGACAGGAGGAAAGGAGAGAAAGACGTTCTGTTCGCCGAGGCTCCATTTTCTGCAGCGCCATATTCGCTTTTCCTTTCGCCGCTTTTTGTTTGGTTTTGTTTGCAGCCGGTGGACAGGCGCCAGCGCATTTCTGCAGCTTCAGCAGCTCGGCTCGGACAGCCGGGCAGGGCCGCAGGGCCCGGGCGGGGGACGAGCGCCTCTGGCCCCGGCCCCGCCTGACCCCTCCCCGGCCCGCGCGCCCGCCCCCGCGCCCCCCTCGGCTGCACCGCGCCCGGGGCCCCGCGGCCGCCCCCGGGGACGCTCGTGTCGCCCCGGTGCTGATGGGCGCGTGGCGAGGACATGGCTAACTGAGAAGCGTCGAAGAAAGAAACTGAGAAGGACGAGCTGGGCCCATGGGGGAGGAGGAGACGGCGCCCGCGGGCGAGAGCAGGGAAGGGGGCGCCCCTGGAGGTCACCGGCCACCTCCACCTGCGCGGGCCGCGCCCGGCGTGCCCACCGCCAGGCCTCCCGTGGCTTCCGGGAAAACGTCCAGGGTCCCGGCTCGGCCTGGAGCGCCAGGCGGGTCCCCGGGGAAAGATTCGCGGGCGCCCGTCAGGGAGGCGGCGGGGACCCCGGTCTTCGCGGTTCCCCGCGGCGTTAGGTGCGCGCTGGGTGCGGCCGGTGTCCCGACGCTCCAGGGGGTTAAGTTCTGGGGCAAGGGGGGCGGTTCGTGACACCGAGAGTAAGGTCTTTCCCCACCCCCTCTGCTGGCTGGCGTCGCGTGATGTCCCGGCCCTCCGCAAGGGTGGCAAGCACGCCCCCAAGTACACTTGCTTCGTGCCCCTCCCCCTTTTTCTTCACTTGCCCTTGACATCGCCCTTCGCTCAAAGTTACCTCCTCGCCGGCGCCAAAGCAGCTTCTGGGTTCCCGGTGTCCCCAGCGCTACCAGCGGGGCCGCCGGGGACCAGCGGGCGGAAAGACGCCCGGGCGAGGAGGCCGCGCGTTAGGGGCCTCGCGCCGTCGGGTTTCGCGACGCGCAGAGGGCCAGGACCGCCGGCTCCTTTTCTCTCCGGGTCCCCGGCTCCTCGCCCTGCAGAGGTGGGGGCGGCTTGAGGCTGGAAGCGACAGTTCCCTCAGGCGGGTGGAGGGGAGCACAAGGTAGAGACTCGGGATCCCCGCAATGGGAAGCGAACCCCACAGTATCCCGGGGCGACTGGGTCTGCGCTTCGCTGGGTTTGCTCTTCCAAGGAAAAGCCTTCACGCCTGCGTTCCTCCGTCCCTCCACGTCCTCCCTTCCTGGCCAACTCTAACGACAGCCCCGTGCGGGTCACCGGCCCCCGAGTACTTAGAGCATCTTAGGCCGGGGAATCCATCAAAAGTGCCACCCAAACTGGGCACCCTCGAACCCCCCACAGCGCGGGCGGTCGCGCCCTCGAACCCGCTCGCTCGAGGAGCCACGGACGGCGCATGCCCACCTGCGGCTTGGCTTCGCGTGTTGGAAGCCGGCTGCTTTATTACCACTGCATTATTAACCGGCCTTTACATTTGAAATAACATTTAGGTTATTTTCAGCAATTCGTGCTTTAATATATCTGTTTTTTCAGACTACAAGATTTCCACAAGGAAAAATACATCTTTCCTAAGCAACAAAAAACAGTTTTTCTTTTATTCTTCTATTAGAAAAGTTGCATTAAAATGCAGATTTCAAATTACTTGAGGATTAAACTGTCTTCTCTAAGAGAAAGTTAAGTGACTAAGCTCAAACATTTGAGCTCAAAAAAAGTCTTGACATTTTTTAAGATGATCTTTCCCCTGTGTTTTTTGTGGTATGCTAAAATCAAAATTTCAAAAATGATCGAGCCATTTTCTAGAATAGTCCACAAAATTAGGGACTAAAAATGTTGACAAGTTGCAAGGCCTAGTTCACAAGTGACATTCCACTTTGTTTCTGAGTTAGATATAAAGGGCTATGAGAGGTGTTTGAGATTAAAGTATTCACAGCTGAAATAGACATTTATCATTTGACAATATATGAACTTTTAAATTGAGCACTGCCTATAAGTCTCATGTTAATATCATGTTTCTTGGATATACTCAATAGTCTTTTGTGCTTCCCCCTTTTATGGGAAAGCTTACAATTTACCTACCACGTTTCCTTTAATTTAATTAGGATTTGATTTTTTTGTTTGTTTTAAATACAAACTAAAGCTAGTCAGAAAATACATTTTATGGCAGCTAAATACTACAGTAAATAAAGCTTAAATTAAGTTACTTTCTCATCTCTTAAGGCTTGCTTCCTTCTGAAGTAAAAGTTGGAAGTTCTACTTCGGTAGGTGTTCTACCCACTCTTAAATCTAGCCATTGAATACAACTAATTAGGTTTTAAGGCCTACTGTTATTTTTTTGAAATCATTGCAAAGCATTTATTAAACTCTTAAGAAAAACTTTAGTTTGTTTTCATGAGGCCATGTACTGATCAGTTTTCACTGTAGAACAAAGATCACCATGTTAATGTGTGCCACTGCTAACATTTCATGTGTTAAATTTTACTAGGTAATATGCAATTCAAAAAGCAAATCATCTCTGTTTGATAGATTTATCATGTAAAAGAGGGCATACAATCACTGCCTTAGAATTAAGAGAAGCAGCAGAATCTTAAGTAGAGCTCTTATGTTTTATTCAAAATCCATTTAAAAAGATAGGTAACATAAATTACTTCAGAGCAAATTTTTGGCAAGATAATTCTTAGGAATGCAAAAAGCTAATTCACAAATATCCAGTATATGATAGTCAATTTATAATATATACAGTCTTTACAAAACTATATTGATTATTATTTTTAATATTACCTATTGGTCTATATGTTCAAAATCTTACTATTGGTAACAAATACTTTTAAGGCATTTCTTTATGTTAGAACTCCCTGCTTTATTACATCTCAAATCACAATTGCTTCAACCCCCTGAAATATGTTATAATAAAGTGTATTTTAAATGGTCCTTATTTGTATCGTGGATGCTTCAAATTTCAATCTGTAGTTTTTACATTTTTGAATTACACTTTCTTAAAGCCCAGATATTGTCATATGTTAGCACATGGAATACATTTAGGTGTTTCATTTTAATAGAATCCAAATGTAAATGTCTAAAATAAAGTGTGTGCTATCATAGGAATTAGCAAAGGAAATAACTTCATTTCACTGCAGTTCTATTGGCATTTTGAGAACATTCAATTAAAAGCATAAATTTCCAATTTACTAAAACCTTATTTTTGTATCAAAATATTAAAAAGTAATACAATTTATGTCCTTTGGCAGCCTCCTCCCAATCCAGTGCTTTATCAAAACTCTTCTGTTTACGTCTACTTGATAGCAAGCATTATCAAACACTAAGAAGTGAAATGTTTTCATTTCCCTTTTTAATGTTTGGTACTCTTTCTTCATTGCTTTATTAAAAATTGATATAGTTCGAAGATGTTAACAATTTTAAATCTAAAACTAAGAGGGAAACTTGCATTTATCAAATATACAGAATTTATTGAGGTCCAAGTACACTTGAGCAATGAATGTATTGAAAATAAATATTAATATATACAGGAAGATTGATAGTTACAATTCTTTATGTTAACTGAGAATTTAGGAGTAGGTTTTTAAAAAAATTTATTTTAATACCATCTCTTGTTTTAGGAGGGCTGTATATGATACCAAAGATACTAAGAAAAGAGTGTGTAGCAGTGCAGTGTATTTGTAGAGGTGCTAGGAGGGAGTATTGAGGTAATCTTATAGCTTTTTAATCTACAGCTTTGTTTGAAAACAATTTTTGTTTGTTTTTACCTAAGTATTTGGCAACATGTTCAATGCCTCAGGCAATTTCTTAGGTAATTGTAAAGACCTAAAAATAAAAGAGCAAAAGAACATTGATCAGCTAAAATGTTACAGTTTTCATTTCACCAAAAAGAACTGTAAATAAGGCATTGATCTTAAGTGGTATTAGTGAAAAGTCTCCAAAGTATTCCAGAAAAATTACATGGTTATATTGCTCAATAAGAAACTATGGCTATGATAAATGCAGTATTTTATAGAGGTCAGTAATCTTTTACAGTGGTTTTCACACAATGTTTTTTATATGTAAAGTTCTTGACTATATTATAATACAAGTGTTCTGAATTGTTTTTAAGCATATAGAATACCCAGCTGATTTGGCACATTAGAAATAAGAAAAAACTACTGGAATTCTTGGTTACTAACAAGGGTCTAAACCCAATAACAGAATTTCATAAATCAATTATATGCTCCATTTGAAGATTATAAAGCATAATTAACTTACTTGACACCAATACAAACAATGTTTTGTTTCTTCACAGAACAGGCTATGAGCTGTTTTCAATTATTGCACTGAAATGTTGTCCTCTAAAATTAACAAATGAATGAAGCATTTGCATACTGTACATTGCACTGAGAACAACCCAGAGTGGAGATATCCAATTGTTTTTCTAATTATGTTTTATCTATTTGTGTAATTTATTTACCACTGAGGAACTAGTGATTACCTAATTATTTGTTTTAACTAAGCAGCTTGGTGGAAAAAAAAAACACCTAAAGTAATATAGTATTCTTATGAACAATGTGAAATAAAACTAATCATTTGAGATGGCATCTAGAAATTATTATTTTAATTCTTAATTTAGAATATTAAGCATAAAATACCGTAGTTTCATTGTACCTTTTACTGTGCCATTCCTTACAATGACACAGGAAAAATAGAAACAAACATATAGATAATTAAAATAAATGCTTTCTGGTTGTGTAAAACAAAGGAGTTTTATGGGTGGGAAGGGGGTTGCAGAATTCTTGTCTGCCTTCATCACAGATAGGGTAGGCAAGAGGCTCCTTGGTACAAGTTCAAGGGCAACTACAAAGAGTATATCCTCCCCAAATATTTCCATCACCCATTTACTGATGCCTTCAACATTTTTGTAGTTTAAAAGTTTAAACCTAGGCAAAATCCAAATGCTATTGAGAAAACTCACATTCTAAACTGTTATCAATTATTTATACCTTTGAATGAGTGTCAGAGTGAATGCTGGTGGAAGAGAAAGTGTCAGGACACTGAGTAATTAATATGCGTGGGAGAGGAGCATTTACAGAGATGGGATGGGTGTGCAGAGAGAAAGGGCTGAATCCTTGAGCAACAGAAACATGTTTCTGTCTACAGTTTTGCCTGGTCAAAGCTAACTACCTAGATAATGCCCTGTTTTAACATTAACATTTAATGATCCACAATCCACTTTGTTTTATACCATTCCTTATATCTGGGCAATTAGC
The DNA here is from genome assembly GCF_041146395.1 of Eulemur rufifrons. Classification (NCBI taxonomy): domain Eukaryota; kingdom Metazoa; phylum Chordata; class Mammalia; order Primates; family Lemuridae; genus Eulemur; species Eulemur rufifrons. The sequence continues at coordinate 15,143,750 of NC_091007.1, forward strand.
AGTGCAAGATGTAATGGAAAAAATGAATTAGAGATTTCAGGTGCAAACTTGACTTGAAGGTAAAATATTCAGATCATTAAAATCATGTCTATAAAATAGAAAGTGAAATATTAGTTTTGGTATGTATTTGACAACCAGGTGATTTATCTATCCACATAAATTAAATTAACCAGTTTTGCTAAATTTTAGTTTTATTATGTGGTGTGTTAATAAATATCATGGCTAAATACAGCCTCTTAAATAACTTTGTAAAAGATTTTAGGTCCCTCCCCCCATTGGTTATATTAATGACAAATTTCCACATTGTGTGGAAATTAGAACATCTGTCAATTCAAAATCAACCATTAAGATAGCCAATCATGTAATAATTTAGTTACTTCAAACATAAAGCAGACTCACATTTTTTTTTCCTGATGAACTGGTTCCAACCCCTTCAAAATTCTATCCGAAAAGCAGTATTTAGCATTTTTCAGGCTAATTCCAAACTAATGACGAACAGATCATCAGTAAGTTTAGCTTCACAAATGAAAATGACAAATGAATTCTTGATCAAAATGCTAATGAAGTAAATATAAATTTTATGTGTCCCTTCTTCCTAAGTACTGAACAAATATCAACTTATTGAATTAGCCAAAACCAAAAAAAAAATTGCAATATAATTTCTAGTTAATTGGTTTATCATTCATCCTTGATAACCCCTCTTTGCAACAGAGTAACTTATCAGCGATCAAAGATATGTTTCAACAGATTAATTCTTCCTTAAGTTCAAACAACTGGAAACCATTTCTCTACAGTGCAGCATTTGTTAATGTTAATTCAAGAGGTTTGGAGACATATTGCTGATTTTAGAAGCTGATTCGTGCTGATTTCTGAAGGAATTGTTTAGCTTGTACTCTGGGCTCTGATGAGGGGAGGCAGACGCTCACGTAATGTCAGGCATTTAAGGATGCCTCTCGCCTCACTGGTTGACTGCTTCTAATAGCCTGCAAGCTTCTCCTCTCCCATCTGACTTGATTCTGATTTCTTACTTTGTGATTGTAGGCTGATTTTTTTTTCTCGTATTCCTAACTTTGACTTGACAAGGAAACAGATCTCTTGCATTTTGATGTTTGTCTGTTTTGAAAAGATCCTCATCTGGTTCTCTGATCACAACCTACTGCCCCAGTGAATGCCAACCCAGTGGCTTGGCAAAGCAGTCAGTGCTATTTCTTCTGGCAGCGTGACCACCTGCCCGCCTGCCCACCTGCCCCTCAGTGAGAATAGGAACCTGTCAGCTATCGGCTGGCTTTCCCTCTCGGTTGTGCCTGATACCAGCTTGTCTAGGAATGAGTGCTGTGTGTTTCCATCAGAAGAGACACAGGAAAATATCGCACGGTTATGCTAGAATGTCCCTCACTTTCCTGCATTGACTAGATCAGTGAGTACAACTTTTTCAGCCTGTTGGTTGCCAAAGATTGCCTTCCACCAGGTTTATCTGAGAACCCCAAGTAATTAGTTCATCTTTAGTTGAAAGGAAATAGAGGAACTCTCTCCCACATATTCCCATGGTCTTAGTGCTGGGCCAGCCCCAGCAGCGACCGGTTGCTTGTCATTGCAGGACTAGAATGTGAGCAATAGGAAGACCTTGCAAGGCTTCAGTATCCCTGGCCTTGTCTCAGGCCTCATGCTTAAAAATGGTGGGGAACATTGGGTCTCCACCTTTACTGGTAGATCCCCTAATCCTGGACCACACTGCCTTTGTTTGGCCCTGTGGCAGCTTTTGCTGAATGTTAGCATATCTCTGAAGCATCTTTGCAAGAACAGGGAGCCAATGCCAGGTTGTGTTTTGTATACAAAGTGAAGTAAATGTTGGTTTGTAAATTTCTCATCCTGTTTTCTGCAACCCAGGTCTCTCAGTTTTTACTGATACACAACTACTTCTCCAGAGGATTCTGGCTTAAATAAATGGGTGTCAGGGCCTAACCTTACTACTAAACCAAACCAAACCAAATCTGCGAGTAATTCCACTTACTCAGAGATTTGGCTTGCTCCTCTTATTCTGAGATATGCCCACCTGTAATTAACTGAAATCCGGGTATGGCGAAGACCTACCGCTACTTGTTTTTTAAATCTACTTTTCTAGAATAGAATGTTACTTCATTTATTCCTCATAACAAGTTTATGAGGAGGGAATTAGGAAACCTATTTTACAGAAATGCAAGCATTTGTCCTCAGCTAATATAACTCACATTTAGCCAGGCCTTGTACAAAGGGTGCGAAGTGCTTTACACGCAAAAACTTTGTGAGGTAGGTACAATTATGGTGACATCTTACAGAGGAAGGGAGGCTTAGGATAGTTAATAAAGCAACTGAGATTCTTACTGATGTTACTAATGGCCTCCATGTTGTCAAAGCTGGTGGATCCTTTTCTATCATCATCTTACTCCACATATAGCTCCACTCAACCCTAGTGGATTTTTTTTTTTTTTAAGAGACAAGCACGTTCTCACTCCATCGCCCAGGTTGAAGTGCAGTGGTGTGATCATTGCTCATTGTAACCTCAAACTCCTGGCCTCAGGCGATCCTCCTGCCTCAGCCTCCCGAAGTGCTGGAATTACAGGATCAGCACAAGCCACCATGATTGACACCACAATTACCCACTGTTTTCCTTTCTCCTTGGTCCTCTTGGCTGCCTCTTCCTTCTTCACTCTTAACTCTTAGGGATGAAGTTCCTTAAGACAGGATCCTATCCCTCTTTATGTTCTCTACTCTTTGCCCCTAAATGTTCTCAAACATTCTCATACCTTCTATTACAATCCGCAGTGACAACATTTATAGCTCTATCGCAAATCTCTTCTCTGAGCACCAATTTATCCCTCCAACAATCTACCTGATGCTACTACTCTTGGATGCTTCACAGGTACCTAAAATCACATAATATTTCCAAAGCTGACTCCTTGACCTTCCACCTACACAGGAGTGAATGGCATTGCCCTTTACCTTCTTGCTCAAGTCAGAAACCTGGAAGTCATTCTTCTCTTTAAAATGCCTGTATCCGATCCATCACCAAGTTCTAGCAATTTCCCTCCACAATTGCTAGAACTCCTAACTGTTTTTCTCTATATTGACAGCTGCCATATTAATTCAAACCACCACCAACTTTTCCCAAGCGGTCTCCCCTCTGCCTTGCCCTTGAAATCTGTTCTCCATCCTGCCCTTGTAAACATTTATTCTGGTTTTTTAGTAAAATGTTTACCAAAATGTTACAGAGTAAATTTTACAGAAAAGTGCACAAATCATGAGTGTGCCGCTAGGCGATGGTTCACAGCCCGAACACACCTGGATAAGCAGCACTCAGATCAAGACATAGACCAGCCCCCTTGAAGCCCTCATCATGCTCCCCATTCATTTCCCCCAAAGGTAACCACTATTCTGACTTCTATTGCCATAGGTTAGTTTTGCCCATTTCTGAACGTTATATAACTGGTATCAAAAGTTTTGAAACATAAACAAATGATGACATTACTGCCTAAACCTCTCAAAAGCTTTCTTTAGATTAAAGTACAAACACGCACCTGTGGCATACAAGTCCCAACACTACCGGGCCACTCCGTACTTCCCTAAGCTCATGTCCTACCATTTCCCATTTGCTCACTCGGTCTTCTTTGTATTCCCTGAATATGCCAAGGGCTATGCAAAGGCCTGACTCCGGGCTTGAAGTCACTCATGATAGATAGTTCCAGGCTGGTTTGTTCTCACCCTTAAGCATCACCCCGCCGGGAGACTTTCCAAGACCATGATCACCATCATCGTATCTTACACACTTCTCCCACCTTCCTGCCATGGGACAAGGCCTCTGAAGGCCGGTGTGTGTCAGAGATGGTTTGGGGTCTCTTGTGCTTGGCAAACAAAAGAGACACAAGAAGGTTTCAGCAGCTGTGCCCACATACAGTTCATGGGGATATTTGAGTTGGTTACATTTGGTTAACCGGGAAACTGGTAGAATTAGAAAAGCGGTGTCAGAGAAGGCAGAATGTGGAAGTCCTGCTCTGCTGTCTCCCAGGAGGCTGCTAAAGCGGCTCCCTTGGGCACCTCACCTGTCACCTGGTTTAGATTCCTTGCTGGGGGGAGGGGAGTCTCCAATCTTTTCTTTTAAAATGCAAATATTAAATCCACCAGTCTGTGAATAACTGTGGTTACAGTGTGGTGGGGAGCTGGGTACCTCGCAGGCAGAGTAGCAGGTGGGAGGGAAGCAAAGATCCTGCATATTTGGCCATTTCCCCCAGGACCCAGGTGACAGATACTTGGCATAAACCACATTCTCTATACGTCGAAACAACACTCATCACCCTGTATTAAGTATGTATAACTCAATTTGTGTGACTTGAACTTGGATTACTTGGAATCCCACTTTCCCGTATTCCCTCCTTCGGGGATGGAATAGTTTCACGCTGCAAACAGCAGCCTGCACACCACTGACATAGACACCCGGGAGGAAGGGAACCGGAGAGAAGGATGTGGAAGGCTCGTGGACCCAGGGCACTGTCTGGTGAAGAATAACACGTATCCTGGAGGAAGCAGACGCAAAGCTGTCCCCAGCGGGGACGCCACCTTCCCAGGCAGTCTTGAGCGATGCTGGCAAGTCCTGGTTTGTTCTCCTCTGCGTCCCAGACAACATGGGCCCAGGCCTATGGAGGAAGATTGCACAAATATCCTCCCTAGAAATTGATCCTCACTTTACAGAATACTCTGGTTTGAATGGGATTTTTTTAATGAAACGCCCCAGGTAGAATTTGGGTTTCACCTTGGAGAAAATAATGCCCAAGATTACTCATATGAAAATATTTCATGCACCCCCTGCCCCAAAGGCTTGCTCCATAGGCTTGGAGAGAATACAAGAGTGTAATTATTTGTTATTTACAGTATAAAAAATAGGAGAATTTGTTACTGGGTTTGGGTTGGGCTGTTTTTGTTGTAAAAGGCAGAGACTGACTCAAGTTACCTCAATTAGCTGAAAGAGAGAGGGAGGGAAGGAGGGAGAGAGAGAGAGAGAGAGAAAGAGAGAGAAACTGAATGGCCTGTTCTTCCTTCCAAACCTACTCATGCCAAGCTGTGAATATACAGTCCTTTCAGCTGCGGCTGGGACAGGGAATGAAGGGGTCACGCAATATGTATACCTACAGGCTGCCCTTTGAAGAGGCGTAGAAGGGTGATAATATCGTTAGACCCAACTGTGGTTGTAGCAGGCAACGCAGTAGACGTTCCTAGTATATTCTCATGAACAAAATTAAAGCCTTAGCAATGCAAATAATCAGCATAAAACATACAAAATCATCTTTCTTTTTCAATTGGTATTTTAAAATATATGTACAAATAAAATGGTAGATTTTTTTTAAAGAACATATGCTTTTCTGAAAAAAAATCTCTGATTTGGAAAGTATATTTGATCCAGCATAACTTACTGATTCAAGAAGCTAATATATTCTTTAGACGTATTGGTATTCTAAAGTTTATTCCTGCAAGCAATAAAAAACAGAACCTAATGGTTGATGTAAGCATGTAGTTTTGTACACCTGGATTTTGATGGAAAAGAAGGCTTTGGAGATGAGAAGGCTTTGGACAGGCTGATGTACATTCCAGCTACAGCGTCCATAATAGATGTTACATATTTCCAAACTCTTCTGCATTATAAATTTGAGTTTAACCCAGTTTTTCCTTAGGCTCAATGGATAACAGGTGCCAACGGAGCAACACAAAGATGTTTTTAATCTCCCCTAGGTATTTCTGCAACTGTGAGAGTAACAATTTTCCATATTCTGAATTAAAACAAGATTATACATTTCCATCCATCATATCTATATAAAAAACTAGAAGACATCCTTGGTTTCTTCCCTACCCTTCTCCCTTGTTATCAATCAATCCATCATCAAGAACCTGGTTCTACTTCTAAAATACACCTGGAATCTGACTGCATCTCTCTCTCTCTTCATAGCTACCACCTCCTAGATTGTAACACACTTTCATCTGTCCTAGCCTGGCTGCTGTGATGGGCTCTAGATTAGGAACGCAGCTAGCAGCAAACAGAAAACTCAACTATGGTAGTTTTAACACATAGAGGTTTATTTGTCTCTCATAAAAATAGTCCAGTGCTTAGGCAATCCAGGGCTGGTGCAATATCTCAACAATGCCACCAGGGACCCAGGCTCTATCTTTCTTCTCTATCATCCATAATGTGTTAGCTTTTGTTCTCATGCTTGTCACCTCATAGTGTTCATATAGCTGCCACTTCGCCAGGTATTGCATCTGTCTTCCAGATAGGAAGAAGGGTAAGGATAGAGAATGGACTTCAGAAGTTTTGTCTGTCTATTCAGGAAGAGAAGCCCTTGCCAGAAGATATTTCCTCACATCTCATCACCCAGAACTGCGTCCAAACCTATTCATAGACCAACCAACATCCGAAGGACTAAAATTACTAAGGTGGATATGGTAGGCTAGTTTACACAGTATCTCTGCTGACCTCTTCCCACGGTGCCTCCCTGTACTGAAAAGCTAAAAGCTACGTGTCCCAGACCCACCTGCAGCTAGAGAACAGAGGGGTGTAGGGAGAGGGGTGGGTAGGATACAACTGCCCATTTTGTGGGTGTCCATTAGTGGAGGGAGTGTGGTTCTGGAGCAATTAAATAGGTGCTTCCTTGACTGCCCCGTCTTTGTAAAATGATTTAAATCATTAACTGTTAAGATTGACACTTTTTGGTTTCTGCCTCCAGCTGTTTCAAGGACAGCTGTGAAATTAAGCAACCCACAAGAGAGCACTTTACAGCGTATTTGGTTGATGAGTAGTGCTTAGAGCAGGATAAACTTCTTCGGCCTCAGAACCACACGTTGGCAGCCTCCTCCAAGGGGACTGGCTGCTACGGCTGCCGGTGATGGTGTGATTTTTCTCAATCATCTGGACACTGAGAACTGTGACCAATGGTGTTTTCTTTTTCCTCTTGACTCTTAAAAATCTTTAAGGCAAATGTGTGGCTTTCTTCCTGAAAGTATAGTCTTCTTCATGGTATATATTTTGTGTGATAACCTCACTCCTGATCGTATCTTTTCTACTCCCATTTCCCTTTTTCTTGATTCCTTTACTTATTTTTGTCATTTCATTTCGTTGCATCTCTTTTCCACACAGCTGAAATCCTTTTTAGAAATAGACAGGATTATAAGATTATGTTTGCTAAAGAAGAAAAACTATTAAGACATCTGACCTCCCAAATTAGAAAACCCATCAATATACTAGATATCAAAAGTAAAAATTGAGGATAAACATTTTGTAGCTATAAAATGACGTGAGTAGAATATTTTCAGTTGGTCTCAAACATGAACTTCTTTGGTCCTCAGAAAAATCAGACTTTCCTCTATATGCTTGCCATAAACTTTTGACCGTAAAGCATCTCACTAGAATGAGAAAGACTGCACACATCACAGAATTTAACTGGAAGTGTTTGTCACCAACATTTTAGAGAAGATAAATACATATGAAAGTGTTTTGAACACTGATAGAGCCACCAGGTGAGAAACCCACACCCAAATGGCGGTGGTGATGTCCAAGATGATTTGCAATGGGACCACAACCTAGATCGTGGAGTGACATGTGGCCAGCAGGGAGAGATGGCTCCATGGCCCTGCTCTGACTGCAGGGCCCTTGACTGAGCAGAAGCTTCACAGGTGCCATTTTCTTAACGCTGGGAGATGAGATTCTTTTAGAGCCTTTGGGTGATTCTACTTCTGTCGAGCCAGTTAAAAATGGGAGTGGCCATGCGATTAACAAATTCAAAAGTCCATAAATGTCTGTTTTATGAAGTGCAGTAAGAAGCAAAGATTCAGCCTCGTGGCTTTATAATCAGAGCAAGATTTTTACCCCAAATAAAAATTAACCTGCTTCGTCATCAACTCTGTTTCCTAAACACAAGTCCTCTCAATGGTTTCTGGTTCCTGTCCCACCTCCAAATCAAGTCCACCGTCAAACGCATTTATCAGCATTAAGCCCGTTCAAAAGAGTGAGCAGAAGTCAACTTAAGAGGCATCCTATACAGCACTATGGAATACGTGAGTGCCAGTGGGAGCGTTCCCTCCTTAAAACCATCCCTTGGCTCACCAATGCACTGCTAGTAGAATCCAGAACCCTGGGTATGGCGTACAGGAGTCTTGATGCTCTGAACCCTGCTGTCCTCCCCAGCTGCCTCTCTGGGCACTCCCCATGGCCCTACAGGACGTGGCCGTGCTGAATTACGTTTTGCCTCATAGATAAGCCACATGCTCTTTTGCCTGAACTGTTACCCCAGACCAGTAACCCGCATTCGCTGTCCACACTTCCTGCCTGACGACTCCCACAACCTTTAAGGACCTGCCCCCACCTTCTCCTCCACCAGGGAACCTTCTTTGACCCCTATTTTTTTATGGTACCCTGTCGTATCCTTTACTCCACGGTACCCCTTAAGCTGTCCTGAAGTTGCCCGTGTACTCTTCTGTCTCCAACCTTTAAACCTTGAAGGCAAGGACTGTGTCATGTCTATCACTGCACCCCCAGCACCTGGAATAGTGTCTGGAACATAGGAGGTACTAAATATGTATCTGTGGAATGAATGGAAGTTATTATTCTGAAGGAAACAATATACTTGTATGGACAGTTTTGTTGTATTTGGGAAAAAAAAAATCACTCATCCATGGATACAACTCATGTCTTATCAACATTCATGTTTCCTTAATAAGCACTCCAAAAAAGTGTTGTCATCCTATTTGGCAATCCTACTGCTTGCATTTTTATTGCATGTTAAACTTATGAAAACTTCATTATAGCTTAAACAAGAAATGTATAAATTAAAATATTCATTTAAAGAGTGGGACCAGGCAAGGTGGCTCACACCTGTAATCTTAGTTCTTTGGGAGGCTGAGATGGGAGGATCCTTGAGGCCAGGAGTTTGAGACCAGCCTGAGCAACATAGTGAGATCCTGTTTCTACAAAAAATACAAAAACTTAGCTGGGTATTGTGGCAAGTGCCTATAGTCCCAGCTACTTGGGAGGCTGAGGCAAGAAGATCGCCTGAGCCCAGAAGTTTGAGGTAGCAGTGAGCTGTGATGACATTGCTGCACTCTAGGCCAGGCAATAGAGGGAGACCCTGTCTCAGAAAAAAAAAAGAAAAGAAAAAGAAAAAAAAGAATGGAAAAATGTTCTCTAAGTAGAGCTGGCTATTAAATAAAAACAGATATTAGCCAGAGTTCCCTGTAGAATTGTAAAAGACTGGTCCAAATTCACATAGCCAGTAACTGGCAGAGCCCAGATTGAAGCCCAGGCAGTCTGACAGCAGAGCTCAGAACTTTACTGAACTCTGAGAAATGAAATCTCACATCAAGAAATACAAACTGCCATGGCTGACTTTTGTGAATGCTGACGTTATTATCTAACATTACCAGTTACTGAGTAGAATATAGTCTAAAGCTGGTCCTTCTGTGCTTCCATCCAATGGGTTTTAGCTATGAAAATGTTAGAAGTTACGCTGTGCATTGTTTATAGACTGGTGCATAACAAATTGCCCCCCAAATTTAGCAGCTTAAAACAACAAACGCAGTTCTTAAGAGTTGAGAACCTGGGAGCTACTTAGCCGGGCAGTTCCAGCTCAGGGTCTAGCGGGGGCCGAGTCTATTTCAAGAGTCTGTCTACTGAGGCTCAATGATCCACTTCCAACTCACTTGCTTGGATACTGGCAGGCGTCCTTTCCTTATGGGGTGTTGCATCGAGGGCCCCAATCCCACTGAAGGTTTCCCTCAGTTCTTTGCTGCAGAGGCCTGTCGATAGTGCAGCTCCCAACACCGAAGCTGGTTTTCCTCCGAGTGATCCCAGAGAGCGCGGGAGACAGGGGGGCCTAGAGGGAAGGAAACAGCGATCTTGCAAACGAATCTCTCAAGGGATGTAGCATCACTTCCGGAGTCCTGCCCACACTCAGGGGACTACGCGACAGCCGTATGAGGGTCGGGCACAGTGAGCCTTCCTGGAGGCTGCCCACCACACATGCTAAGAAGAGAGGGGTGTCTTAGTTCCTTTCTTGAGTGCCAGGTTTCCATTTGTTAGTGTTGGACTTTTTAATCAAATGATTAAAAAATTAGATTATTAGACTCCAGTGAGAAATCTGAGTTTGCCAAAAAACCCTTTAATTAGAAGGAAGACGGCATTGGAAAGATGAATTACAATTTAAAATATCTTCAATTCACCATTCATCAAAATGTTAGTAAATTTCTTAGCACATATCACATTCTGTCCTAATACAGTTCAAATGTAGGACCAACCTATATTGGGTCCCAAATAAAAAAAAAAAAAAAAAAAACACGGAAATAAGCAAAGAGCATTAAAAAAAAAAAAAAACTACAGAATGTCAATTCCTGAATACAATGGTGTGTCCAATGTAAATATCATAGCAGACTCTTTGGGAACAAACATTTAAGAAACATACGTTTCTTACGTCAGAAACATATGTTTAAGATCAACTTGAGAAAAGTCTGTGTTAACTGTCTTATACTATGCAATTAATCTTTTTTCAAGTATTTTAAAAAAGCCGTTTTTTTTTTAAGTGAAAGTAAATTTATTCAGAAATTATAGAAAGTCTATTCCACACAACAGAGGCAAGTTCTCCCTGCAGAAGAGAACCAGCCCCCTGGTTCCTATTGTCTTTCTATTTAAGCAACAGTCTAAACAAGGGGAGGAGCGTTCATGGAAGGGGCAATGTTCCTCCACCATCTTGGTTCTAACAGGTTGGAACTTTCCCTGCCTGCATCCTGTTTAGATCAGGGCAGTTTGAAACTTTGTTTTGAGGCTTCCTGACTCAGTTAGGTAATGCTGCAGCAATGCCCAAGGCAATGCCCAAGGCAATGCTGCATCTAAAGCAGTACCTGCCAGTTCCCTGTCTCATTCCCCCCTCAGAGACAGTACTCCCCCTTAATCTAAAAGGGTTGTAGAAGGATGAAGATCCATCTTCTGTAGCTTCTTCCTGCTGATTTTATGGGCGTGGGCCTTGCCTAGCATTGGAGGAATAAAAATCTCTGGAAACCTGGTCTAAGGGGCCCAGTGGGAGGATGTTTCTATATTCATGTTCTGGATTGGCTGCTGGGATAGGTTAGAAGTCAGGTATTAGCATCATCTTGGCATGAAATTGTTGTAACCTAGAGGAGACAAATGTAACCAGAGGGTTAAATAAACATGGCCCAAAGATTGAAAGAAGGATAGCTAATGAGGGCCCTAAGAAGGGAAGGAACAAAATGATACTGGGCAAATGTCCCTTAATAGAATCTGAGATGGTCTGGGCAGGGGGGTTATTGATATTATGTAGCCAGGCAGCCTGTTGAAGGAAAATGTTGGCCCTTTGCTCTACCTCCCCTGAAAGCACATTCATATTAGTCATTTGAATGAGGGTGTTACTTAGCTTTCTTACTGTCTTCGGGAGGCGGCCTTTTGAACAGGTACCTGACATGCTCTATGGGCTCACCGGAGTATGCTAGCTCCTCTGTGCCAACCTGTGGGGGCTCATGAGGAACAGGTTTAATCCTAGGCAAATGTTTCCAACTAATTTTTTTCTATAGGTGTCCTTTGAACTTCTTGTACCTGGATATGTAAATTTCTAGCAAGACCAGGGAAGTTTTCCTCAATTATTCCCTCCAATAGTTTTCCAACCCTTGTGTGATTGCTTCCTCACCCTCAGGGATTTGAAGGTGTTTGGCCTCTTTACATAATCCCTTCTGTTTTGTAGGCTTTGTTCCTTCCTCTTAATTCTCTGTTCTTTATCTTTGACTGACTTACTTAATTGGAAGGTGTTACCTTCAAGCTCTGAGATTCTTTCTTCTGCCTGGTCTAGTCTATTCTTAAGATTTTCGACTGTGTTTTGCATTTCCTTGAATGAATTTTTTTTATTTCCTGTTCTATGCTTTTTAAAATAATTTGATTTCTTTAGTGAATTTTTCATTCATTGCCTGAATGTTTTTGTGTGTTTTCTTGTGGTTTCTTTGCGTTGGTTTTCCATTTTTTTCTTGTATTTTGTTGAGCTTACTTATAATCCATATTTGGCATTCTTTATATGTCATTTCAATATTCTGATTTTGGTTGGTATCCATTGCTAGAGCACTGGTGGTCCCTTTTGGGCATGATCTTTCAATCTGATTCTTCATACTTCCAGAGTTCTTTCACTGATTCCATCTCATCTGGAGCAGTTGTTGCCTCATTTTTGGATTTTCTTTTGTTTAGATAATGTCAGGCTCATTTTAATCTCTGAGATATTAGATGGTGCTTGTGGGTGAGAATCAACCACACCCTGTATGATTGAGTCAGAAAATGCTGTAAAGGGTGTGCAGATTGACCTCCCTGTCAGTAGGTGGTTCTTGCTAGAAGGAACAAGCTGCAGTGTTGTTTCTGGGTGCTGTGACCAGCTCTAGTCCCTCAGGAGAAGCACTTGAATGCCCCAGGTGGTGGGTGGGGTCTTGGAATTCAGGTGAGTTCTAATTCTCTGCCACAGCACAGGTGGGTAGGGGAGTGAGGCTGGGCAGAGCTGGGTTGGGTGAGCTTGCCCTCACCCTCCACAAAGGCTGGCAAGGTATCTGTTTCAACAGGGGTCAAAGATCTCCTCCCAGCTTTTGGGCAAAGCCACCAGGGAGGGGCTGAAGTGGCCCCACCCAACCAGAGTGTCTGCTTGTGGAGGCGGGGCCAGCTGAGATTCACAGTCTGGCAGTCTGAACTATCCTCAGTCTTCTCTGCGCTCCCCTGGCATCCCCCAGCGGGCAGGAGCTCAAGCCAGCCAGGCTCCGCCTTGACTATGATGCGGGCTGGGAAGTTCCCTGCCCGGGATCCCGGCCTGAGCTGAAAGTGCAGCCCTCCCGTGGGGGAAGGGGTGCCCTGTGAGCATGCCCCAGCTAGGACCCACACTGCGCTCTCTCCCCGCAGATCTGCCCATATGGGCTCCCTGACTTCCTGACACTAATTCACAAATCTCCTGTCTCTGCCCCCAAGCAATGCAATTGAGACCTGGGGGTACTGGATCTGGCCTGCGGGCCTGTCCCCGGGTCCCTGAAGATCAATCCCTAGTCATGCCAGGGAGAAGTGTGCTGCTCCCGAGTTGCCTGCAGCGTGCTCAAACAGATTCAACGTCCCTCTACCTCAGGGCATGCCCCCGCTCTGATGGAGTCTCCGGGCAAGCAGCACAGGGAGAGCTGGTGGGCAGAGAGCTCGCAGTCTGAGTACCCCCCACTCTGCTGCAGGACCCCAAGAGGAAAGGTCTGAGCCCCACTCTCTGTTGAAGCCTCCCCAACTAATTAGTTTTGATAATGACAGGACAACGAAGCTTGTATGTAGCTAAACATTTAAATTATCTAGTTGCAAATCTATATTAATTTAGATAGAAGCAAAATTATTAAATGAGTCTTAATGTCTCTGAATACAGGCCTAGTCCTTTGTCTCATGAAAGCAGTTTATTTTGATTATTGTCTTTTCCCAGGTCTGAAAACAGGACTTCGGTTAACTTGAGTTTGGTGTTAGATACCCGTGAGTCAAAGCCCTATAATCGTAATTCAGGTTCTGAATAGGGCCGAAGCCTTAATTTGGGGTCAGGGGTGGGGATTCTGTCTTCATCCCATCTGGATCACCGGGAAGATGACACAGGAAAGTGACTCCCATTGCTGGGAGCCACTCAGAGTCCAAGTGGGTGCTTTGCGTCATGCAAGAAAGAATTCAGGAGCCGACGGTATAAGGTGAAATTGAGATTTACTCAGAAACTGTATAGAACGTCTACTCCACAGACAGAGTAAAGGCTGGCCCTCCCTGCAGAAGAGAACTGGTTTTCTGGTTCCCGTTTTATATTACCTGTTTTAAAGATAAGAGAAATATATACTGTAGACCTAGTGGTTAAAATGAAATGGTGGTATTTTCAAATTTTAAATAAGTTTGGAATGTTACATGTTTTCATGGTTAGAAAATCGGTCTCTATAATTTACAATGACATTATCAGAATACATAATCTTTTGTTCTGTGAGTTTATTAATGACTGTGACCAAAAACCTTAAAATTCTGATCTGAAATAGCATGAATCTGGTTCATAACTGTGGTTGTATAGTCAGTCCTATGAGGGATTTAAGATGTTTGCCCTTGACTTATTATAACATGAAAATTATACATGTTTCTGCTTTTTTTCCAATTAATCAGTAATTCATTATCATCAACGGACATACATATTTGATCCATGAGCTCTAATGTCAAAAAATATGCCAGGTGTGGTGGCTCACGCCTATAATCTCAGCATTTTGGGAGGCCAAGGTGGGAGGATTGCTTGAGGCCCGGAGTTCCATACCAGCCTGGACAACATAGCAAGACCCCACCTCTACGAAAAACAGAAAAATTAGCCAGGCCTGGTGGTTTGTGCCCATAGTCTCAGCTACTAGAGAGGCTGAGGCAGGAAGGATTGCTTGAGCACAGGAGTTTGAGATTACAGTGAGCTATGATGACGCCACTGCACTCTGGCCTGGGCAACAGAGTGAGACTGTCTCGAAAACAAAACAAAAATAAATAAGTAAAATAAAGTCAAAGAATAATTCTTTACTTTTTCATATTGTGGACAATTTGTATCATATGTTAGCATAATTTTTTTCCAACTGTGAAATGGTTATGGATATTGTAAACATTATATGCACTTTGGAAATCCAGAACCTACTATTGCACCTAGGACACAGTAAGCGGTGTTGATTGCTTTTTCAGACTTGATCTATGACCTCCAGAAATCAGACTTGAACTGAGGCTTTTCCAGGCTGATCGAAATTTTGCCATTTTTATAATAGTTTCTTTTATGATGATAATATGAATTTAGACCTAGTCTTGACTTTAGCAGGAAAAGAAAATATTCTCTTCCTTATGTCACTCAATTAGATATTCATCCTCTATAAAAGCTATGAAAATTTACAACCATATTTTGAAAAACAAAAAGAATAACATGAATGCTTTTACTGTTTTTAATATCTAGTCTTGTGAAGCCTCATTAATTTACACCTTGTGAATTTTGAATTTGTTGTTATTGTTATTATAAATGTATTTTCACCTTTGAATGCTCTATTTAAGGGGCTTATAATTATTTCCAGAATGTAAATTAGATTCCACACAAGAATGTTTTCATGCTTAAGATAATAACTTAAAATAATATACTTTACAAGTATATTATTCGGGAGAACTTATGAGTCAGTATTACTGTTTGCACCATTATAGTCACTAAAGGATTACAATCCATCAATACTTACTAACTTGGCACTGAGAAACTTATCTTAGTGAAGAAGATGCATTTCTTTACATTGTAATTTAGTCTCACTTAGCCTTTCTCACAAACAGTTCAATTTATCTGTTTCTATTTTTCCAAAAATTTGAAGGTTCATTATTATTCAATAGAATATGCAGACAAAATCTATAATTTGAAAAAGATTTCATTTCAGACAAAATTGGATTGCTAGGCTTTTCTAAATAGTGTAAAATTAATAGTTTATCAAATTGTTTCCAAGTTAATGTTGTATGTTCACTGAATTTTCAAGAAAAAGTTATCAAAGTATGTTTTTAGTTTCATTGTAGAGAAATTATATCCTCAGCGATCACTTTAAGATGGAATTATATGGTAAATAGTAGACGTTCGGTTCATTTCAAAGTGAGATGAAAAGTAAAATTAGCTGTACAAGTTATGTAAATACATTTTTAAAGAAGCAATTACTTTATATTTAACTCAGGGTTATATAATTTAATTTTGTACCCAACAAATCTATCAGTCAATAAGTATTTGTTGAATATCTATTTATGTACCCAGCCTTTGGCTAGGTTGCTATTTGGGGACTGTATAACTGTAACTAGCTGTAATTAAGTATAAATATATAACTATATATTCCTGCATTCACAGAGCTAATAATTTAGTTGAGGACATAAGATTTAAACAACAGAGATACTTTTAAATGAAATTAAATTCAGAGAAAAATTGTTAATTATAAATGCAATACAAATTAAGAAAAGAAAGCAATTAATAGGTGCTGGTGTGCTCTAGTAAAATTAAAAGGAGCAGGTGAATTTCAAGCAGGCAATTAAGAGGTGACTAGAGCCCCGTGCAGGGGCATACGCTTGTAGTCCCAGCTACTCAGGAGGTTGAGGCAGGAGGATAGCCTGGGTGATATAGTGAGACCACCTCCTCCCCGAGAGAGAGAGAGAGAGAGAGAGAGAGAGAGAGGTGAATAGGATTTTAGGGAAAAACCTAGAGCAAAAAAGCGGTCTCATCTGGAGGAAGAGAGAATAAACAAAATATCTGAGGGGGGCAGTTAACAGGGTTCCTTTCCCAGGCAGTGAGGAGTTTAACCTGATAGGATTGAAGGTTTGTTTGGGAAGTGGTGGAAATTGCATTTGTACAGCCACGGGAAGAATCCACTGAAAAACAAATCAGAGGAATTCAGCTTTGATACAGAAAGGAATAGGGAGTCACTGTGGTTCTTAAGCAAAAGAGTAGCAAGGAGATACAGTTTTAGAAAGCTTTCCACCAATGACTTCAATCAAAATATAATTAATTAAATAGTTATGAGCTTCTTATTTGGCAAAGAAGATGTTAAAAGATGACAGGAAAAAAAAAGCAGGACCTCTTAAGTCCCATTTGCTCAAGTTCAATTACATGGTCTTTATTCTATCCAAAAGAATAAACATTAGAATATAAAACATTAGAAAGAGAGTGAAGTCCAAAGCAGGTGGGAAGACAGTAAGAAAACAGCTATTTCCACAATTCAATACAAAAAAATAAATAAATAAATTGATTGAGTGCCTTCTAGTTGTGAAGTACCTGATAGGAGGCTATCAAACATAAATAACATCTAATTCATGTGTTCAAGGAGCTTTTAAGATAGTAGAAGTATTCAGGAATGTACATCAGATTTTTTCTATTACATCAGGCATTTTTATAAATGTCATAACAGTAATGCAGGTAAAATCTGGTGAGCATTCACAGACGTGTAAAGTCACCTTTCAGATACATGAATCAGATTGGGCTTCATGCAAGAGGCAACATTTTCTATAAATCTCAAGATAGGTATGTTGTCAGAAAGAATGGCAAGGGAGCCCTGGGAAAGTAATATTTATTCTGGGTGGTCTGTGTCTGCTAAAATATCAGGAGTTACCGTAGAAAAAGGGAAAGAGTGGATTTGGGGGCTGATAGCAGTGTCTGCCACACCTGGCTGGTACGCGCAGAGGCTGCCGCAGGAAGGCAACATCTGGCTACTACCATGCAAAGAACACGTGTGTTTGCTGCCCAAACTGGTTTGGGATAGTTCCTTAGTAGGAATAGTCTGACTAATGAAATAAGAGTCGCGCAGGTGGGAGAGCAGGGTGAATGTGTTAGGAGGGTACCGAGATGGGGACATAGGAAATGAACGATTTATCTAGCAGAGGGGCAAGCCTGAGGAAGTGGAGAATCCCCTGTGAGATTCCCCCAACCTTTTCCATTTTTGTTGCCCTTTGCCTGCCAAGCCCTTGCATATTCAGTCTTGAATGCTAAAACCCTCATTTCCTCGTTCCCTTTGCTATCTTTATATCTTGTTCCCTAGAAATAAAGACTTGAACTTTAGCGTTAGCCGTACTTTTGCTCCAAACCTTCTATTATCCAGCTACTTGTTGACATCCTTAATCTCCTTTAATGTGACAAGTAATGAACTCAATTAGCTGGAAAACCTTAATGCAAAGAGAACGGACAACTCTTGCCATGTAATTCACAGACATTTCCCTTGACTCACATTATTCCTGCATTAAAGACCTTCTGTGACCCGGAGTATCAGTTGGTTCTTCACTAAAACTGACCTTAGAGCAATTTCACCTTAAGCGTAGTTACTTAACAAAACATTAATGTGTAATTAATTGGACTGAGGATTTGATTTGCATGCTCTCAAGCAACATTGTTTTATGATGAAAAAACCAGAACACTTGACATTCTAGAATGGGCTACAAAGACTTCCCCCAAAGGTCAATTAGTTCTGCAGCTGATTATCTAAATATTTAATAGCACTCAAACACAGAATTAAATGGGCTGTAATTTGTTTGTAAAAAGAAACAATGTCCCTTTATACGCCTCTGCCAAGTTTTCGATAAACAAGTAGAATGTGGTCTTGGGAAAGGGATGCATCGAGTTTAAAAATGACATCTTCCTGTGCTCTTTCCAAACATGGCAGTGATTTTCCACCATTTCTCCTCCTGATGCTCTTCTCCATCTCTCCATCTCCCTGCTTGCTTCCTCCTTTTCTCCTTCAGCTCTAAATGTTGATGCAGCCCAGGGCTGTCTTTTTGCATGTCTCTTTCCAGGTTTCTTTCAAGCAATCTCTAGGCTTTACGAACCACCTCTACGTGGACAACTACCAAGTTTGTGTCTCCAGCTCAGACCTCTCCCCTGAACTCCCATCTCAAATATCTCCCTGGCTACACAACATCACATGGAGGTCTAATAGGTTTTTCAAACTCAATGTACCCCAAAGGGAACTTCTGATATTTCCCCCTAAACAAAAACCGTAAATCTTGCTATCTTTCCCATCTTAATAGATGGCAACTCCATCCTTCCAGATAGCTCAGTTCAAAAACCTGGGTGCCATCCTTGGTGCTTCTCTCTTCTGCTGCACCCCACATCTCGCCTGCGAGGAGGTCCTGCTGGTTCTACCTTCAGAATGTATCCAGACTTTGACCCCTTCTTGCCACCTCTGTCACGGCGCATGTTGCCATCATCTCTCCCCCAGATTCTTGCAATAGTCTCCTAAATGGCTTTCCTGCTTCAGCCTTTTCCTCCAACCCCCACATCTAAGGTCTATTTTTGAATATAGCAGCCAGGATGGTGCTTTTAAAATCTCCTCCTCTGCTCAAAACCCTCCAGTGTATTCCCATCGCGAACAGAGTCAAAGTCCTTGCAATTATCTCAAATGTCCTGCATGGTCAGTCCCCACTGTGCCCTACACCTCTGCTCTGGCCACAGTGGCTTCCTTGCTATTCCTTCAACACTCTAGGCGTACTTACTCCCCAAGATCTTTGCTACTGTTGGTCCTCTACCAAGAATTCTCTTTCTCCAGATAGGCTTATAGATATCTTCAGGTCTTCGTTTAAAAGTCACCTTCTTAATGAGTCTTTACCTGACTAGTTTATTTAAAATTGCAACTCTGGCCAGGCTTGGTGTCTGACACTTGTAATCCCAGCATTTTGGGAGGCCAAGGTGGAGGACTGCTTGAGGCCAGGAGTTTGAGACTGACCTGGGCAACACAGCAAGACCCCATCGCTACAGAAACTAAAAAAAAAATAATTATCTGGGCATGGTGGAATGTGTGTTCCAGGTACTGAGGAGGCTGAGGCGGGAGGATCACTTGAGCCCACGTGTTCAAATTTGCAGTGAGCTATGATAGTGCCACTACACTCTAGCCTGGGCAACAGAGCAAGACCCTGTCTCTAAAAAAATAAAAATAAATAAAAAAATACAATAAAATTGCCACTCCTATCTTCACCCCAACACAAGACGATAGAATCACTCATCTCTACTTTTTCCATCATACTTCTTACCTTCTGATGTATATTTTACTTATTTATATGTTTATTGTCTGTCTCCCCTCACTAGCATGTAAGTTCTATAAAGACAGGGATTTTTGTTGGCTTTATCCACCTAAAACAAAGCCTAGCACATAGTAAGTGCTCAATAGATATATGTCAAATGAATAAATAAATACTGATTATTTATGACTAAGGCAAAAGTATAATTACCAAGGATGCTTTCTGGAAGGATAGATGCCTTAAGAGCAGCAACCACACCTGTTCCCTTTTTGACCCCAGCTTTTAACACCGTCTCTGTTATATTGTACACATTTATTAAATACTTACCGAATTTAATTAGATATTTATCGGAGAGCACAGACTGAAGCCTGTGTTCAAATCCCAGTTTCTCTACTTACTGGATGTATAACCTGGGAGAAAGCACTTAACTTCTCTGTGCCTAGTGTCTTCATAAAATAGGAATAGTAATTATAATAGTAATCATATATGGGGTTGTGGTGAGGATTAAATAAGTAAATACATTTAAAGCACAGAATGGTGCTTGGCACATAGTAACTGTTAGGTGATACTTACGATGATGATGATGATGATGATGATGATAGTCTTATGAAACTCTTAGTGAAATGAGAATCTTCTGATTAAGCTTAAGCCACTTACACTTTTTAAATGTGAAACGGTTACATGAATTGGATCAAATATCCGAGTTCTAGCATGACAGTCCCCAACTGAAAATCCATGAATAGATACTACTGCCTTCGTGACAAAATACAAACTTCCAATATAGCATTCAAAGCTTTCTACAGTTTGCATCCAACATTTAACTCAAAAGTTAACAAGATTTTGTTTTCTCCCAAATATCAAAGTAAGGAATTCCCCCGAAATGTATAAGGATGATTTTTCCAGGGATGTAAATAACAACTCCTATTTTTATAGCACCATATGGCTTTCAAAGAGCTTTTCCATGGTCGATTTGTTTACCACAGTGACCACATTAAAAAGAAACCAGGACAGGCGTTATCTTCATTTTACAGATAGGGAAAGTAAAGATTCAAAGATAATAAGTGATTTGTTTGAGGTTTCGTAGCTAGCAATTTGTATATCCAAGACCAGAAAACTGATTCTCGTGATACTGAACTCCGGGTTGCTTTTACCACAACATTTTGTCAGTAAACTCTAAATTTAAGGAGTGAATTTTAAATCCCTTGTAGTGTTTAGTACATGCTAAGCACGTGATGGGTGCTTAATATGTGTTTACTAATTGCTTAAGGTAAAAAATATATTTATTCTTTTGCTCTGACCACCAGACTTATCATACAACGAAGATAATTCGTATCACTTGGCAGAAAACAAACCAACCTCCAAATCTTGCTAACAAGCACACTAATTGTTTCAGGTGCAAAAGCTATTGTAATGGGCCTGTGACTTCTGTCAATATTCTTATTTACCATTTTTCCTCTAATGGAAAGGCACCATATCCATCACCCAGGAGTTCTGTGACATTAATGCCTGGGTTTAATGATTTGAGTCATTTTCTTCTGAGCCAAAGAATAAATCATCGAACCTTACAAGATCTTGTGTTTCCTTCTGTATGTCTGATTCTAGCTCCTCGCTTCTGAATTCGAAGGGTCAGAGAGATTTGACTTTAAATTATGTTACCCAGGGGTTTAAAATCTTATGCTTTAACATTCCATTGCGTACTCCTAACATTTTCTAGGTCTCATAAAATATAGGAAAATAACATGATATTTCAAGGACTGTATGTTTGAAAATAATCATGTTTGTAACTGGGCTATGAACAACAGCCTTAGAAGAATTGGGCAGATAACTATATAATAGATTTTCATCTTTTCTACTTCAATCACACTAAGATAAGCAGTAGTTTCTCTAAAGCCTAGAAACACCCAGAAAACCTCTTGTTTTTTCTAAGCCAGATATGAAGAGGCATCACAAATAAAACTTTTTGGAGAAAAAGAAAAAGGAAAAAAAAAAACAAAAGTTAACCCTTTTGCCTTTTGGGGAGTGTAGTTTGAAAGAGCAAGTTCAATCTTTTGTGGTTCAATTGTCTGCTGTGGTTGATCTCCCAAAAGGGGTCTCCCTCCTGTCAGAAACTCCTTGTGATGATCTTCGTGGCTTTCCAAGGTAGCTGCCCCAGTGGAATTAATCTGCAGGTTTTAAACATTAAGAACCAGGAGGCTCACTTCCTTCACTGTCTTCTCCCCAAGCTCCACTACATTTCAACTGTCTGGTGGCGCATGCCTGTAGTCCCAGCTACTCCGGAGGCTGAGGCAGGAGGATCGCTTGAGCCCAGGAGTTGGAGGTTGCTGTGAGCTAGGCTGATGCCACGGCACTGTAGCCCGGGCAACAGAGTAAGACTCTGTCTCAAAAAAAAAAAAAAAAAAAAAACAGAGGAGAAAAAATGTGATCCAATCAAGGGAAGCACAGATCCAACTCTAGTGGACACCATGCGTCAGTATTGGGTAGAGGATACATTGACATCGTCCTACAGGCTGCTGGTGAAAACTGTTATTCCCTGGCACCTACATACTAGGGCTGGAGTCCAAACTTGGGAGTGGGCAGCAAGCCATGCCAACAGATGGGAACAGGGATGACAGCCAAAGGACTATGTATGTGCATCAAATATAGGTGTTCAGAACAGGAACTCCAACTGAGAAGATCAAAATGACTGTCTCAAGCTTATGGTTAAGAGCTTGTCAATTCATGCCTTGTTGAATATAAATGGACTGGAATTCGAGAGAATCGACAGATTTTGACAAAATCTTAAACTTATTATTTGTAAAAATATAAAAGTAACGTAGACATTTGCAGTAAACCATTTGGTGGCATTTTCTGAGCAGAAAATGTTTCACCTTTTCCATAAGGTTCCATGATTTTTAAAGCTCCCCTTAAAAAAATATAGAATTACACCCCTTTATAGAATTAGCTCATTAGTTTCTCATTAGTTATTAAACTCCTTAAGTGCACTCAAATCTATTATTTCAATGTCACCTGTAATCCTTAAGGAAATTTGTCCTAACAAATCAATTAAATTGAATTTCTTAACTTAAACAATCAGTTAAATCTCAGAAATGTCTGAGATTTAACAGGCATTTTTCTACATTCTTTTTAATGTAGAAAAGATAATCCAGAAGGGGTACTTGATTAGTGTTTTAAATTTTCCTTTCTAAAAATAATTTCAAAACCTCAAATTCTAAAATCAGATGGTTTGAATCATAGAAAGAAGGGCAGGCAGGAGTGAGATTTAGACTCCCTTAAAATTATTAATGTGAACAGAGAAGGGAGTATATGGCTTATTTTACTTAACTTATACAACTTAACTTCTCATATTACTTAATTGTATTGTTTACATAACCTCTATGATGTTATGTTATACTGACTTACAGTACTTCTCTGTGGTTTTTTCCTAATTAGTAAAATTAAGGAATTGGAGTAGACTACCTCTGAGGTCCTCTCCAGCTACAAATTCTGTATTTCTAATGCCAACAAATGAAATTGGCGCTCTCCTTTCAAAATAGGAATCAAAATCCTGAGTGGAAGTCTCCCTGCGGCTACTGTAACCCCAGTAGAAGCCAGGGCACAATGATTACTGCCACACAATCTGAGTTGCTCTGGATTCCGAAGCCTCTCAGAGGGTAAGGAAGCCTTGTTTCATCTCCCGTCTCTCAAAGGCCCTTCAGAAACATGTTTCCCCTATCACCTAAAACGTCTCCATAAAAATATTTTTAAATTTTTTAATTGAAGGATAATAATATTAAACAGAAAAAGATATAGCTGTGAATTTTCACAGCTTGAATACACCTACAAAATAGAGCACATTGCCTGCACCCCCGAAGGCACTCCTTCCTTCCCATGCCTACTCTAAAGCCACTGGTATCCCGACTTCTAACACCATAGATTAGCCATCACTGCCTTTTGAACGTTACATAAATGGAATCATACAGCATGTACTCTTTTCTTGTCTGGCTTCTTTCACTCAACATTATGTTCCTGGCTGGGATGGTGGCTCACATCTGTAATCCCAGCACTTTGGGAGGCTGAGGCAGGAGGATCGCTAGAGGCCAGGAGTTCAAGACCAGCATGGGCAACATAGCAAGACCCCATCTCTACAAAACATTTTTTAAAAAATTAGTTGGGAGTGGTGGTGCACGCCAATAGTCCCAGCTACTTGGGAGGCTGAGGTGGGAGGATCACTCAAGCCTAGGAGTTTGAGGTTGCAGTGAGCTATGATCTTGCCATTGCACTCCAGCCCAGAGCCCAGACAGCAGAGTAAGACCCTGTCTCTTAAAAAAAAAATTATGTTCATGAGATTGACCCATATTGTTACATGTAGTTTTAGAATGTTCATTTTTATTTCATTGCTATAGTATTCCATTTGTTTATCTATTCTGCTGTAGATGGGCATTTGGCTAGTTTCCAGATTTGGGCTATTACAAATAGCATTCCTATGAACATTCTAGTACATGCGAGTACATGTCTTTTAATGGACCTATGCGTGCATTTCTTTTGGGTATATTCCACAGAGTGTATTTCCTGAGTCATAGGGTATGCATATGGCCCGGCTCTAGTAAATATGGCCAATTTTCCCAAGTAGTTGTAACCAATTTACATGTCCACCACTAGTTTGTGAAAGCTCCTGTTGTTCCACATCCTTGCCAGCACTTAGTAGGTCTTTTTGTTTGTTTGTTTGTTTTTTATTTTAGCTCTTCTGGTAGGTATCCCAATGTGAGTTTTTTTTCTTTGTGTTTAAATTTTTCTTTTTTGTAATTGAGGTAAAAGTCACATAACATAAAATTAACCTTTTAGAAGTGAAAAATTCAGTATCGGTTAGGACATTCACAATGTTGTACAATAACCACCTCTATCCAGCTCCAAAACATTTCACCCCAAAAGAAAATTCCATACTCATTAGGCAATTATTCCCCTTTTCTGTCCTCTGACCCAGTCCTTGGCAACCACCAATCTGCATTCATCTCTATAGATTTACCTATTCTGGATATTTCATATAAATAAAATTACACAATATGTGGCCTTTTGTGTGTGACATCTTTTTCTTAACATAATATTTTCGAGGTTCATTCATGTTGTACCAGTGTCAGTATTTCATTCTTTCTATAGCTGAATGGTATTCCATTGTATGTATATGCTACAATTTGTTTATCCATAAATCTATTGATGGACATTTGGGCTATTTCCATCTTTTGCTATATGAATAGTGCTGATATGAATATGTGTGTGCGTGTATTTGGTTGAGTACCTCTTTTCAATTCTTTTGGGTATATACCTAGGACCTGAGTCATATGGTAATTCCATGTTTAACTTATTGAGGAATTGCTAAACTGTTTTCCACAGTAACTGAACCATTTTACATTCTCACCAGCAATGTACCAGGGTTCCAATTTCTCCACATCCTTGGCAGAAAATTACACTTGCTATTTTCAGATTTTGTTTGTTTGTTTGTTAATTTGTTTTTTAAATTATAGCCCTAGTGGTCCTAGTGGGCATGAAGTGGTACCTCATTGTAGTTTTGATTTGCATTTCCCTAATAACTAATGATGTGGAGCATCTTTTCATGTTCTCTTTGGCCATTTGCATATCTTCTTTGGAGAAATGTCTGTTCAAGTTCTTTGTCCATATTTTAAATTAGATTATTTGTCTTTTTGTTGTTGAGTTATAAGAATTCTTTATATATTCTGAATACCAGGCCCTTATCAGACATATGATTATTTGTAAATATTTTCTCCCATTCTATAAGCAGTCTTTTCACTTTCTTGATAATATCCTTGACATTGGCACCGTTTTTAATTTTGATGAAGTTCAATTTATCTATTTTTTCTTTTGTTGCTTATCCTTTGGTGTCATATCTAAGAATCCATTGTCAAATCCAAGGTCATGAAGATTTACTCCTGTTTACCCCCAAGAGCTTTATGATTTTAGCTCTTTTATTTAGATTGTTGAGTGTTTTTGAGGTAATTTTCATATATGGTACCAGGTAGGTGTCCAAATTCAATATTTTGTACGTGTATATCCAAGCACCATTTGTTGGAAAACAGAATATCTTTTTCCCATCGATTAGTCTTGGCACACTTGTTGAAAATCAATTGGTCATAAGTGTATGGGTTTCTTTCTGAACTGTCAATTCTTTTACAATGGTCTATATGTCCATCTTATGTCAGTACCACACAGTTTTTATTACTGCAGCTTTGTAGTAAGTTTTGAAATTGGGAAATGTGAGTACTCCAACTTGGTTCTTCCTTCTCAGTATTTTTTGGCTATTCAGGGTCCATTGTAATCCATTTTAATTTGAGACCAGGATTTTCCATTTCTGCAAAAATTGTCATTGGAGTGTTGGTAAAGATTGCATTGAATCTGTAGATCACTTTGCCATCCTAACAATATGAAGTTTTCTCTTCCATGAACACAGAATGTCTTTCCACTTATTTTGATCTTTAACTTCTTTCAGTAATGTTTTGTTTGTAGCTTCTAGTATACAAGTTTTTCACCACCTTGGTTAAATTTATTCCTAGATATTTTATTCTTTTGAACGCTATTGAAAATGGAATTGTTTCCTTAATTTCTTTATTGGTTTGTTTGTTGTTGGTATATAGAAAAACAACTGGGTTTTTGTGTGTGTGTGTGTGTGTGTGTGTGTGTGTGTTGATACTATACTTTGCTGAATTTGTTTATTAGCTCCAGTAGTGAAGTTTTTTTGCTTCTTTGTTCTTGTAGATTCTCTGAGATTTTCTATATATACGATCATGTCTTCTGCAAATAAAGATAGTTTTACTTCTTCTTTTCCAATTTTTATACTCTTATTTCTTTTTCTTACCTAACTGCTCTGGTTAGAACTTACAGTATGCTGTCGAATAGTAGTGACTGAAATGGGCATCCTTGCCTTCTTACTGATTTTAGGAGAAAGTTTTCAGTCTTTCACCATTGGGTATGATGTTGGCTGTGGGTTTTCCACAACTGCCTTTTATCATATTGAAGAATTCCCTTCTATTCCTAGTTTTCTGAGAGTTTTCATCATGAAAGAGTGTTGGACTCTGTCAGATGTCTTTCCTGCGTCAATTGAGATGATCATGTGATTTTTTTCCCTTCATCCTATTAATGTGGTGTATTACATTTATTAATTTTATTTTTTTGAACCACTCTTGCATTCCTGGTTTAAATCCTATTTGGTCAGAGTGTTTAATCTTTTTAATATGCTGCTGGATTTGGTTTGGTAATATTTTATTGAGCATTTTTGCATCAATATGCATAAGGAATATTGGTTTGTAGTTTTCTTTTCTTGTGGTGTCTTTGTCTGGCTTTAGTATCAGAGTAACACTGGCCTCATAGAATGAGTTAGTGTTTCCTCCTCTTCTATTAATATTTTATGGAAGAGTTTGAAAAGGATTGGTGTTAATTTTTATTTAGTCGTTCAGTAGAACCAATGTGGTTTTAATTTGCATTACCTTATACTGCAATGAAGTTGAGTCTCTTTTCATACATAGGTTTACTGGCCATTTTTATGTTATCATTTGCAAAAATCTGTTCAAGCCTTTTTTCCATTTTCCTATTTGCATTCTGTCTTCTTCTTGATTTGTAGAAATTTTTACATATTCTAGATGATTCCTTTGTCAGATATACATATTGTCATATCTTCTCCCATTCTATAGATTGCCTTTTTATTTTCTCAAAGGTGTGTTTTGATGAACAGATTTCTGAATTTTAATGTAGTCCTGTTATATAATTTTTTCTTTTGTGGTCAGCCCTCTTTGTGTTGTAGGTAAGCCACCTTTGCCTACTCCAATGTCATAAATATTTCTTGTGTGTTTTCCTCTAAAAAAGCACTACAGTTTTATCTTTCAAATGCAATCTACCTGGCACTTATTTTAAAGTAAGGTGTGATGTAAGAGTTAAGATGCATTTTTTTTCCATACAGATATCCAGGTGCTCCAGCACCAATCCTTTTGTCACTGCCCTGTACTGTTACTGTCCCATAAATCAGGTAATCGTATCTGCCTGGGTCTGCTTCTGGATTCTTTTTCTGTCTTTTGTGGCAGGTTGTCTATGCATGAACAGTATATTGTCCTAATGACTATAACTTTTTAGTGTAAGTCCTAGTATCTCACAGTAAGAGTCCTCCAACCCTGTTCTTCAAGGTGGTGCTGGGTATTCTTCACCCTTTGCATTTCCATATAAATTTTAGAATCAGCGTCTCCATTTTGACAAAAGAAAAAAAAACACCTGCTGAGATTTCGATTGGGAGTGTATTGTTGCACAGGGCTTTGGAAGCTAAAGAATAAAAATAAAAAATAAAGGCTACCTCTAGAATTTCAAGGCAAGAAACAATATTTATTAGATAAGTACTTCTTCAGTGCCTGATTTTTGCCATGTCCTCTACGAAGTGTGTTGGTGTGTAGGGATACAGTGATAAACGAGACATAGTACCTGTGTTCGAGGACTCAAGAAGTCTGATTTATTCTCTGACTTCGACACTGAGAATTTCCATAGAATTGATGCAGTCTATGGGTTGCTTTTTAATCATGACAGTTTTATAATGTGTGAGATTAGACACCTGCCGAGGCATTTTATGATCATTTGTAAATGTCTTCCTGATGAGACTAAGTGCTTTCCAAATCCTCATGAGGTTTCACTTAGACATAGAAGCTCAGCAGTTACTGAGTTCTTAAGATGCGCCACTGAGCACTTTACGGATTATTTAATTCTCATTACAACCTCAGCCAACAAGGAAGTAAATATTATTACCCCCGTTTTTACAGATGAGGAAACTGCAGCTTAAACAGGTTGAGTAATTTGCCTAAGATCATACAAGTAGGTTATGGATCTAGAATTTGAACCCAGTCTTCCTAATTCCAAAGCCAGTGCTCTTAACCACTGCAAATCAAAAATACAAATAATGTGAAACGACTCACCCCTATGATTTAATTACTTGCAAAGCGCCTGCACCTCCATTGTCATAACAAAAGGGCTGTGATATGAATGGAGCCTTAGAAAAAGATAGACCCTAATAATGCTTTAGCTCTAGAAGTATACTGAGACTTTGAAAATCATGGAAACAAAAAGGTAGACGTTTACAGGTTTGTTGGTGTTTCTGCCGCACTCCGCAGAGGGTGGTAGTGGCGAGATAAACTATGTAGAGTCTAAATGGGACTTTGCTGTTACATGGCACTGTTAACTGCATTGTCATCTGTGGTCACCTGGCATGAAGTGCTATTCAATACAAGGCA
Source organism: Eulemur rufifrons (assembly GCF_041146395.1). Taxonomy (NCBI): domain Eukaryota; kingdom Metazoa; phylum Chordata; class Mammalia; order Primates; family Lemuridae; genus Eulemur; species Eulemur rufifrons. The sequence continues at coordinate 15,172,571 of NC_091007.1, forward strand.
TTGGGAGACCCAAGGCCTATTCCAAAGAAATGGCGTAAAAGGCATGAGGAATTAAAAAACTAGAGGGTGAGGTTGATGCTTCGAGTGGTATCGGACAGCTTAAAGAAAGAGAATGGCCAGACTCAAAGTCTGATCTCTAAGCTTATGTCAAGGACTAAAAATCAGGTATTCTTATGATTATTCTTAAAGAATATCCCATCTGTTGTCCGTCAAGGCTGATAGAGCCCCAGATCAGTGCTGAGATGCATGAAAATCTAACAACTTAAATCCTGTGGGTTGTCTAAGTGCAGTATCAGTTGAAGTACCAGCCCCTCAGATTCCTCATGTTCAAGTTAGAGCACTGAATGGGAAAACGTAGGACCCTGAGGATTAGAGGATTCATATACGGGAGGACTAGAAAAGTTCAGAATATACTGGGCCTCCCACCCCGCCTTGAGTGTCCTTTGCCAACTGAAGCTAAGACTTTTCTTACCTTGCTCAAAGACTCTGTAAAGACATGACTTGGTGAAAATTGTTTTCTTCGTTCCTTACCTCCTCCACCCTTTGTTGTGCCCATCTATCTATCTAGCTATTTATTTATCTATCTATCATCTGGTTGTAGTTATATATATTTATATAGTTCCATCATTATTATGATTATTATTACATATACATATATAATCTGCATGTGTGTATGTTCTAGCATGCCTTGTGGGAAACAGGCTCTAATAAAGAAATCAAACAAGAGAGATACCAACTACACATCAAAAGAATTGTATTGTAGGATTCACATCAAAAGAATTATAGGATTATGTTAATGCATATTGACAAACTTTGGAAATGAACTCTGAAGGTGTTAGACCAAAGATAATGGGATGTAATTTTAGGTCTGGCTAAATTTATTGGGTGCATCGACTCAAGCAGCTGGGAATGGTTCTAATGGTTTTCCCAGTTGGATGACTGAAACCTGGCTAGGTAAAGTTGAGATCCAAAAAGTTCCCGGAGGCTCATGCTATAATCCTAGCACTTTGAGAGGCTGAGGTGAGAGGACAGTTTCAGGACAATAGTTTCAGACCAGCCTAAGCAAGAGTGAGACCCCGTCTCTACAAAATATACAAAAATTAGCCAGCCATGATAGTGCATGCCTATAGTCGCAGCTACTAGGGAGACTGAGGCAGGAGTCTTGAGCCCTTGAGCCCAGGAGTTTGAGGCTGCAGTGAGCTATGCTGACTCAGTGCACTCTAGCCTGGGTGACAGAGTGAGACCCTGTCTCAAAAACAAAACAAAACAAAAAATTCCTTGATGTAATCTCAAGGAAGAACTCCAAATAGTAGGGAGATAAGAATGTTGGAGTGGATTGATCGTGCACAGGCTGCTGTCTCAACTGTGTCCCCTTAGAGTGTCCAGAAGATACTCCCTGGTGAGGGGAATGCCAGCATGAAAACAAATGAATAGAACAGCGGCCTGGCCATTCTATGAATATGCAGCCCAAGGACGTGTCAGGTGAAACAAGCTCCTGATTTCATGCCCCAATGGACTCACAAAGGGAATACCAAGGCCCCAGGGTAGTAGAAGACAAGTAGCATCACCAGGGCGAGGTGTGGGCAGCCGCAAAGTGGCAGTGGTAAACTGAACGAGCCCTGCAAGGATCTTGGTTAAAGGCCATTTGAGTATTTGGTCTCTAGAACCCAAAATAGGTGGTCAGCCCCTTAAGAGCCTACTTGATCTAAATAACCAAAAACTAAATTGGATGAACAGAAACTTGCTCTGAGACTTGATGGTGGATATCCAGGGCCACTCCTCCGATTCCTGAGCCTGAGTCGTTTTTGTGACCCAGGGTGCCTTCACTGAGAGGAGGCTGGGTACCGTGGGAGGAGGACCCTGTAGCAACATCACAAGTAGGTACCGTGTGAATCTTCCTCCTGGGCGTTCCAAGCACGCCCACGGCATTGATCAGGATAAGCATACACTGTAAAGGCAAATACCTAGTTGTTTGGGGGGACTCTTGGAAACTGGCTCTGAACTAACTCTAATTCCTGAATGAAATGTGTTTTACAGGATGGAATAGAGTCACTCCCTTACTTCCTTTAATCTTAGCTCCAATGTTACCAGTCCCATAAAGCCTTCCAGGACCACCCTATTTAAAAGTGCAAACACCTCCCCATCTCGAACTCCCTATCCTCCTTTCTAGATTTTTTTTTTTTTTTTTGTTGAGACAGAGTCTTACTTTGTTGCCCAGGCTAGAGTGAGTGCCGTGGCATCAGCTTAGCTCACAGCAACCTCAGACTCCTCGGCTTAAGCGATCCTCCTGCCTCAGCCTCCCGAGTAGCTGGACTACAGGCATGCGCCACTATGCCCGGCTAATTTTTTCTATATAGATTTTTAGTTGTCCATATAATGTCTTTCTATTTTTTAGTAGAGATGGGGTCTCGCTCTTGCTCAGGCTGGTCTCGAACTCCTGACCTCGAGCGATCCACCCGCCTCGGCCTCCCAGAGTGCTAGGATTACAGGCGTGAGCCACCGCGCCCGGCCCTAGATTTTTTTTTTTTTTTTATACCATAGAATATGTTGCCTTCTGACGTAGCATAGTATTTATTTATTTATTTTATTTATTGTCTGTTTCCCTTTCATTTAGAACATAAGTTCCATAAGGGCAGAGATTTTTGTCTGTATTTCTCCTTGCTGAATCCCAAGTAGCTAGGACAATGCCTTCTATGTGGTTGACCCTCAAAAAGTATTTATTGAATAAATAGAAATGAGAAAGTTTTGATCTGAGTGTGCCCCACCTAGGCCCAATGGGATGCTAAGCCCATGCTGTATTTAGTTCCTTTGTGGCTTAAGAGCATAAAGGAACAGACAAACTTAGAAACTGAAAAAAACTCCAAACTTACTCTTTGTTGTAGCAGGAGCTATTAAAGCAGAAAGGGCCACATTCAGAGTCCTTGGCGTGCCCCTGCTGTCCCCTCTCCACCAACAAGTCACCCAAAAGCAATACCCCATCCCTGAGGGATCGCAGAAGTAAGAGTCATCATAACAAACTTAAAAGATGCAGGAATAATGCTTCTTTTCACATGGCTAACTCACCTGTATAGTCAGTGAAGCTGACAGATGTTTCCAAAAAGATAACATACCATCAAAAATTTAATTCGCTTTATAGGAAAAGCAGCAAGACAGTGAGCCTGTATCCATGAGATTCACTTATCATGTGTCCATTACTCAGAAGTATCTGGCCTTATAGAATGGTGGGATGATATGGTGAAGACTTAATGATACATGTGCTCTCTTATGGGATGCAGCAAATATTCTTAACCAGCAACCAATTTTCCCACAGCTACAATAGATGAGTTTGGGAACCAAGAGGTGGAAATAAGAGTGGACCTTTTCACTACTACCCCCGATGATCCACTGCAAAATGTTTACTTTCTATGCCAGTGACACTGGGCTCTGGCATAGAGGTCTAAGTACTGAGGGAGGAACGCTCTCGCTATAGGTAAACCATTGGTTTCACCCAGTTATAACCTGAAAGCGTCACATGGCCAATTCAGGCTCCTCATGCCAGTGGGTAACAGTTGAAGAAAGTTGTTACGTTGTTTTCCCACTACTAAGGGAAAATAAGGTTGCAAGCAAATAAAGGACAAGGAAAGGGTATGCACTGATTGTCCAGGATACATTGGGTCACCTCCTAATACTCCCTTGGCAGTGGTGAAAATTATATTAATAGAAATTCCTATATATGCTGGACCATTAAGAGCTCACATCTTTCAGGGATGATGGTTTGAGTTATCCCTCTGGGTTAAGAATCGCAATCAGCTGAAGTGCTAGGTGAAGGCAAAGACAATATGGAACGTGTAGTAGGAGGAGAAAAATCGTAACATATACCTTGGCCTGTTGATTCATGATATAAATAAGGACTATTTTCTTCTTTTTTGAGTCAGGTAATAACTATACATTTTAACTAATTTCCCTTTTCTTCTCAATTCTCTTTTCTCAACTATTTAATATAGGCTCTTAAATTAATCTAGTGATGAATTTTATAGCTTGGTCCATAGATCACAGAAAATTGAGATGGGATGGTGATGAAAGTGGAAGAGAAATGCACGTCATCCTGAGATCCTGACTTGGAACTGGATGCAATTCATGATGAGACTTGGGGTTGACCCATTTGAGGAAGGAGGTGAACACATTTTCCATTGTATTGGAGCTTACTCATCATGTCAGTTATAAATAGAATCATTCATTTCCTTCTAAGATTCTTTTTGTGTCTCTCCCTCCAACCTCTCTCCTTCCTTTTCTTTCTTCCTTCTATTTTTGGAAATTTAAGTATGGGAAGAAGATTGTATGCTGATATTGGGCAAAGGGGTGAAATACAGAACTGGGCAGACACGTGTCCTTTTTTTTTTTTTTTTTTTTTTTTTGCCACCCAGTATCTGAACTCTTTTTCCACATTTGGAGAACCTCTCTCATTATGACATGGCAGAGCGTGCTACTTGTTTAGCGGAAAATGTGAAATACTTATTTTTTTCAGATTCCATATACCTATGTGAGGGCTGTCAAAGCAGATGCATCTACCAAATCGAAGTCTTCGGATCTAGCAACACAAAGATACAAGGTCATGGTGCCCTGTGACAGATGCCAACTATAGACCTTTCCTAGAGCAGCAAGGGCATTGGCTCTAGCAGTACACTCTTGTGCCCAGAGTCAATGCCAGTGGCAGGGTCAGTGTGTAGCTGTGGTGCAGTACTATCTTCCCCAAGGCAGTGCTGTGAGTGATTTGGGGTGCTGTTTTCTGACTAGGGGTCCCCCAAGCAGTGGTATATTAGAGCCAGCTGAATCAGCTGCTGACTGTTAAATTTTCAGAAATTTTTGAACCAGTTGTTAAATGTAATACTAAAAAATAAATTATATAAACTTACAATTAAATAAATTAAATTAAAAAAACCTCATCATTTCCTATTTTTTTTACTATTATCTATGGATATAAGGTAATTTACCTCTATTGTACCTTTATGGTACATCTCTTCCCAAATCCGTGTTTAGTGACATCACATTGGAAGCTTGAGCCTGGCTGTGATGGGAGTATTTACACCACAGAAATTGGCAAACACCATAAATCACGGCTTGATTCATTATTTTGTTGATTGTCTAGAGTTTAAGTGAGGAAGAAATGTTAATAACATAGATTAAACCTAAAAGTGTGTCATGTCTACAGCTATTACTTGTAAACAGCACAAAAATTAAGAAAACACATTTTTTTCTGGAGAGCTAGTTTTACTGCCCAAAAGCCTCATTCTTGGATCCTTCCAGAGACTCTGAAAGCAGAATCCTTTTTAAAAAAACTTTTTTATCTCGACTAACCTATAAAAATTTTTAAAAATCTCTTTCTGAATAAATCAGAGTATGTTTCTAAGGACTAAGAAAACCAACGGATGCACTACTTTATCTGTAATGGGACAGGCATCTTTTCAGTAATATGTGACAAAAATTAGTCTAAGGGGAGGCAAGATTCTGTCTTTCATTCTAAAGCTTAGCCTCAGCTTGTAACAAACACAATCCAGTCTTTTGGTTGGCCAGTGGTCTAAGTCTTGTTTAAAATTTTTGATTTTTCTATACATCTCAACTGCAATATCTCTTCCACATATTATGATATAGCCCATGTAGTGTCCCAAATGTAGGTTTATATTTTAATGTGGGATTATTCTACACATTTTTGAGGGATTAAGTTACATATATTAAAAGTAACAAACTTTTTAAATTTATTGAGCACCTACTATTTGGAAAAGACTATGGCAGAAGCTGTTGAAGTATAAATCTAAAAGTTTTCTTTGGTTCTTGAAGAACTTTATCATTCAGTGTGAAAGATGACATATACACAGTGACTGTTAGGAAACATAGAAGGGGCTCAGACTGCTATGAAACCTACCAATTTCAGCATGGTAACAACTAAGCAATTATACCATTTATAACAATAAGCCAAGCTTGCTAATGATTGAAATCCAAACAAAACAGTCTAAATCTTCATCGTTTTTCTTCAATATAAGAGGAAGACTGATATGAGCCTTGGAGTCAGAAAGACGTGGGCTGGAGAAGCTACTCAGCAATTTGTTTGCTGTATGTATCTGTTAATAGTTCAATCGGGGAAGCAGAACTGCAAGGAGTAGTATGGAATAAGGGATCCATTGCAGAGATTAGACTTTGTGCAATTGTGAGAGATATGACAGTAAAGGTCTGCAAAGGAGGGGATAGTTGGTGGATCCGATAAAGTTTCACACTAACCTGGGAACATAGATGGGAGCCATACAAGGTTCTATGCCTGAAACCACTGAAAATAGGCAGGGTGGGCTGTTGGTAGGGACAGCTGGACACAAAGTGCTGGAATAGCAAGTCCCCCTACGCACAGTATCACAGGGTGGCGGCTTTATACTGTCTCTCATTGCGTCTAACCTGGCTCAGGACTGAGAGCACCTGAAAGAGAAGGTGGACAGGAGCTGAGGGAGCGGTGAATGCAGCTGCTGCCTCATGCCACCAAGGAGAGCCGGGACATCCGGACCAGGGTGCTTTGAGAGTAAGGGCTGCAGTTTCACTTCTGCATTCCAAATCTTGCCCCGCTATCTTTTGGGCCAACTCTAAACAGGAGCCCTACGAGACAGGGAATTCTAGGAAACATAATTCCAGCCTAGCTACGCTGCCACAATATTAGGCCACCACACGGTGTCACTGCAAGTAAGAGACTGAAGCCCCCTTAGCCTCAGTTTCCCCATTTGTGAAAAAGGCATAATAGCACTTATAGGGAGATTTGTTGTGAGGATGTATATCTTAAGGCATTGCTCATAATACCTAGTATGTTGTCTATAATATTATTTGTTCCATGAAACAAACTAATTTAAAGCCTTTAATGCCAGTTTTATGGCATTTCCCTCTGTTTTTCAAATTATCCTCTTTTGATAAGATTATTATGATTTGTTATTTTTAATAGAATTTATATTTAATTTTCTTGACATATATTTTAATGCTATGTTTACTGTGTCCTTTCCTTGGGTGATAAATGATTTTTAATATCATTCAGAGAGAAACTCAAATGTGGCTAATGTTTGTATTTATGGCCCCGAACTTGAAAATAGGCATATGATTTGAATAATATGAATTCGCTTCAGTCATCAACAGCCTGGTTCTCAACCTACACTGTCTAGAATTTTTTAATTTCTTCAAAAATGTTGTGATCTTCTCTCATGAAACTTTCTCTTCCTTTGAGGCCCTGGGGACCAACATTCACAAGGAAATCACAGTTCTCAGATTCCAGAGTTGCCAGAATTAGCAACAAAAATATAGGATGCCCAGTTAAATTTGAATTTAAGATAAATATTGAATTAATTTTTAATATAAGTATGTCAAATGCAATATTTAGGACGTTCTTATTTAAAAAGCTTTTAAAAAGCAGTCTTTTTTCTTTGGAAATTCTACTTTAACCAGGAAGTTTATGTTTTATATGGCAATCCTACCTAATTCTTTTTTCCTTCTGTGGCACCCTGGCCTCACTAATTCAGGAATCTCTTTTACTGTCATCCTTTGTAATACTATTTTTGCTAACAATTCTTATGGCAACTCACTTAACATTCAACATATCCCAGGAGGAAGCACTACCTTGACCCCTAAAATGGCAACTTTTCCCATCAAGCCACCTGTGTCTACGGTATTGCCATTCTTCCCATCCCTCCAGAGAGAACCTCAAGATCATTCCTGACTGCCCCTCTCCATCTCTCCATCTTTACCTATTCCCAGACAGCTGCTGAGTCCTGTCAATTCCTTCTTTAAAGTGACTTCCAAGTGCTCACTTTCCTCATTTTTGCTACCACCACCTCTGCCATGACCCCTACCTGCTAGGTAGTCTTCTTAACTCTAGTCTGCTTCTTTGATCCTGTCCAAATCCTACTCATCTTACTGAAACACAACTGTTTCACTGTACTGTGCTGCTTAAGAACTTACAATTGTCTGCTATTGTCTATTGTATTAAATGCTATGACTAGTGCAAAATCTTTTGCTCTTTGAATGACACTGTTAAAGAAATGAAAAGATAAGTGGCAGCTCTCCCAAGAAAAAAATAGATGACCTGAATTGTACTATATCCACTTTAAAAATAAATTCATAGCTGAAGACCTTAGAACAAAGAAAACTGCAGGCCCAGATGACTTCTCTGGTGAATTCTACTAAGGATTTATAGGAAAAATAATAGAAATTCTACACAAACTATTCCAGAAAATAAAAGAGGAGGGAGGTCAGTATTACTCTGATACCAAAAGCAGACAAATACATGAGAAAAAAAGAAAACTACAAACCAATATGCCTCTTGAAAATACACACACACACACACACACACACACATCCTCAATAAAATATTAGCAAATCACATCCAGCAATATATAAAAAGGATAAAACAAAATATGCATGAGATCTACATGCTCAACTATAAAACATTGATGACAGAAATCAAAGAAGACATAAATAAAAATAGAAATATACCACATTCATGGTTTGGAAGGCTCAAAATTGTTGTCATTTCTCCCCCAAATTAATCTTTAGGTTAAATGTGATCCCAATCAAAATCCTAGTAGGCCTTTTTTGTAGAAATTAACAAATTGATTCTAAAATTTATGTGGAAGAGCAAACAAAATGGAATTGCCAAAAACAACTTTGAAAAAAAAGAAAAAAGTTGGAAGACTCAAACTACCTAGTTTTAAGACTTACTATAAATCTACAGTAATAAAGACTGTGTGGTATTGGCAAAAGGATAGATACATAGATCAATGGAACAGAATAGAAGATCCAGAACTAGCCCATACAAATGTGGTTAATTTAATTTTGACAGAAGCACAAAGGTAATTCAACAGAGATCCGATAGTCTTTTGAGAAAAATACGGCAAAATAATTAATTATACATATGCAAACAAACCAAAAAAAACCCACAACTTATTCATGTCTCATACCATATGTCAAAATTAACTCAAAATGGATCCTAAACATAAATGTAAAATCTAAAACTATAAAACTTCTAGAAGAAAACAGAGAAGAAAATCTTTGTGACCTTGGTTAGAGAATGATTTTTTAGACATAATATCAAAAGCATGATTCAAAAAGAAAAAATCAGACTTAACCAAAATTAAAATTTCTGCTTTTTGAGAGACACTAAAAAAAAAATGAAAAAAAAGTTCATGAAATATCCACAAAAATATTTGCAAAAACATATCTAATAAAGGATAAATATCCAGAATATATGAAGGACTCTCAAAAATCAATAAGTAAACAAATAACCCTGTAGAAAAGGCACAAAAAATTTGAATATACACTTTCAAATAAAGATACATGGATGTCAAGGAGGTACATAAAAAGGTGCTCAACATATTAGTCATTAGGCATATGCAGATTAAAACCACAATAATATACCTATTATACCAATAATATACACCTATTAAAATGTCTAAAATAAAAATAATTGGTAATACCACATACAGAAGAGGATGTCAAGCAATCGAAACTTCCATATAATGGTGGTGGGAATGCAATATGATATAGCTGCTGTGAAAAACACTTTGACAGCTTCTTGTAAAATTAAACTATGTCATATAACCCAGCAATCCCACACCTTGGAACTCATTCAAGAGAAATAAAGACATACATCTACACAAAACCAGCACACAAATCTTTATAGAGGCTTTATTCATAATTGTCCCCCCAAAACTGGAACCAATCCACATGTCCATCAGCTAAGGAATGGAAAAACAAACTGTGGTATATCCATGCAATGGAATGCTATTAAAAAATAAGAAGACATGAACTGCTGAGACACCAACAAGGGTGAATCTCAAAAATGTTATGCTAGGTAAAAGAAACCAGACATAACATATATACCACATGATTCCATTTGTACGATGTTCTGGACGAGGCAAAACTATGGTGAGACAAAGTAGATTAGTAGGTTTCCTGAGATCAGGGGTGGGGTAAGTATGGGGACTGCAAAGGGGAACAGGGAAATTTGTTGGGATTATGGCAATACTGTATATCTTGAGTGGAGTGTGGTTACACAATTGCATGCATTTGCCAGAATTCATTGAACTCTTCAATATTTTGGTTTTGTAGAGTTTAAACCTCTACATTCCAAATTGTGTGTCCTCCATTCCATGGTAAATGAGAGGTCTTACTGTTTTTAAATTTGCTCAAGCTTCCCAATGCCTTACTCAGCATGTGGCTCTTTGTAGTCAAGGAGAGTCAAAAGGACCACAAGTTATGGGTCACTCTGACTAGAGTATGAGACAGCAACTCCCTGAAACCAGACAAGGGATGTCCCAGAGGCGAACATGAAGGCATCTTGATTTTGCTCCCTGAGACTTTCTAAAGAGCTGTTTGCCAAAGGAAATGATTCGAGAAAAACTAGAGTAAGAACCGGTGAAAAAAGGGGGAATGGAACGGCCCTCTAGGCCTTTTTAAGAGGTGTTTACAGGTCGCCTGACCATAATGGACATTGGTGGATTCTACAGGGTTATTTGTTTACTTATCATTGATTTTTGAGAATCCTTTGTATATTCTGGATATTTATCCTTTATTAGATATGTTTTTGCAAATATTTTTGTGGATATTTCATGAACTTTTTTGGGGGGGGATCAGGGATAATTATTGTCATCAAGGCCTTTGAGGATATTATATGACTGATGTTATTACAAGAGCTCTGTAAGATTCACTTTAGAGTCCCATGAAAGTGAAGAAGTGCCAGGCAGCCCAGAAGGTTTTTATTTTAATTTTCTAAATAGGGGGTTATATGCTTGGGGGTCCTCAAATGGTTACATCACACATACAACAGCTGTAAATTTAAATGAAAAAAAAAAAACCTACACCAGTAAAAACAAAATTCACAATGATAGAATTACATTATTTGGTTAAGACTGCACGCGCGGAGCATGTGCCTTAGTTCTGAATGCTTTTTAAGAGCCACAGGAAAGAGCTGCCATTATTATTTCCACTGAACACTTGGGGGAAAAAGAGACCTAGAGAAAATAAATCTTTAGTCCAAGGTCATAGAACTGGAAGCAGGTGCAATAGGGGTGAGAGCCCAGTTTTCTCTGCCCCATGCACTATACGACCTTCCTTCATTCAACAAATATTCATGACTACCTATTACGTATCAGGTACTTGTCTAATACAAGGACTCTTTATAAGAACAGCAAAGTGAAAAAGTAAAGTAACAACCCATGTTACCTTTCTTATAACCCATATTATAAATCCTGTGAACTTCAGTATACCTGAAGAAGGCACTGTAACTTATTTATATAACTTCATAATAATCCTTACAGTTACTAAGATAAAAGTAAACTTGTTAAGCAAAGTTATGACAATCTCTTCAGAAAAAAATAGAATACATCTCTGGATAAATGCCCCCCCAAAGACTTTTTAATAAGTCTTGTTATAAATGAGTATGTTATTAGAAAAATCAATATTCCTCTTCAAACTAAGGATAAACTGTAATATTTAAATTTGGCACTTAAACCCTTATATTTTCCAAAATAATTATTCATACATCTTAAAGAAAAAAGAGTCACAACTATTTTTATTCAAAGAATGGGGCAATATTATTACAATACACAAAGTAGTATTAGCTACTCCCCTATTGTTATATTTAGCTGGAATGTGAGGATCACTTGAGTTCAGGAGTTTGAGACCAGCCTGGGTAACATACCAAGACCCTGTCTCCTTAAAAAAAAAAAAAAAAAAAAGTGAAAAAAAAGTAAAAACAAAAATTTTTGCATAACATATAACTATGCCTGAGATTCTGATGACATTTCTATGTAAAGTTATATTTTTTAAACCATCTTAGGAATCATAATTGAATATGTTCAAATCTAACCAAATCTTTCCACTTTTCTAAAACTTTAATAAATAAAAGAAAGCTAAGAGAAAAGGCATATAAAGACAATCAGATTGTCTTTATACCATTTGTGGAAATGGGCAGATACTTAAAGCTTAGCTAAAGATTTAATTAAGTCTGTTACCTTATGACATATTCTCCCTGCCCCCCATTACATGGCAGGATGTTTGCTTGTAAAATGACTACTCTCCTATGCTCACTCTTGATTTTAATATAACAGACTATCTTTATGACTCAGTTTGAACATTAATCATCATGGAATGTCATAGTTTCTACAAACAGATGAATATTGATCATAGCAACTTTTAGAAACAGAATAAAAACAAACGAAATTAAAATTAATTTAAAAGTATTAGTTTGAAAATGCTCTTTTAGGTTTCTAAAAACACTTTGATCATTGGTTAAAATATGTCACAGACCTTTGTATTTTATGGTTTTATTTATGTTCACCTTGTTTCAAAAATAACTTAAGGCAATCTTTAAATTTGCAACAAAAATGTATATATAAGAATATTATTTTCCTTCTATTAAAACTGACATGTACAATATCAATATTTCCCAATATTTCCAGTATACACTGTTAAAAGAGTTCTTTGTAAAGAAGAGTGTATATTGTCCATAGAAATGTGCAAAATATGTATGTCATTATTGATACCCTTGGTCTTACAAAACTATCATTCATTTCAATCCACAAATATTTTAATTAAATAATTATTTTTAGCAAAAATAAAAGTTTTCTTAGACCTCTGTTGACTATTCAGCTATATATCATAGTGGGGCCTCATTTAAAATTTTCTGTCACTCTCAAATTTTAAGAAAAGCATATGAAAATTCAGAGTTTTCTTAGGCCTCACTTGCCCACTTATTTCCATCTACATTATTATTTTTACCAAAGTTTCCTCGTTTTTTGGCCTGTAATTTATAAAGTACTGCAAGTCAAATAAAAGTTGCCGATTATCTGATTAATTTTGATTTAGAATACTGTTTCTCTAAACGATCCAGGCCTATTTCCTTCACCGTTAAAAAAAAGAAAAGAAAAGAAAGTAGAGTAATTACCCAGATACTAGTAACTCAGTTCCAAGTGTCTAATTACATGGACTAAATTGACTGTATAAATACAATTCTCCCTTTCACCTGTTGCTAGTCATTATTTTCTTGGCATTTTATTACACTAAAAAGATTTTATAAAAGTTCCCCCCATTCCTTTTCATAAAATACAGATTAAAATGCTTACAAAAAGAAATATAATTTTGAAAATAACATTTGAAAGAGTTAGAACAACAATGTTTATGTTTTAACCTTAACAAAACAATCAAACAAAAGCTTAGGGAGAAAAAACTGAGTCTATAGGAAGTAACATAGTGAAAAAACTTTATTTTTTAGGAGCTTCTTTTCTCAAAAATCTGTGAAATTACTTTCTTAAGACTTACCATGCTGTAAACATAGGTTATAGACAAATGATTCAAAGTATTTTCAGAATAGTTCTGTCTGTGTGAGAAATATGAGAACATTCAACACAATTATTCAACTAAAGTTTTTTTATTTAACTTTTTAAAAATCCAACGTTCAACTAAAGTTTTTTAAAAAGTATATTTAAACTGAATTATCCATAAAATTGCTTCAAGTCTATATTTTATTTTGACAAGGGGATAAAATATATTCTATTGAAAATAACATTTTTACAACAACCGTAATTAAAATGTTAAATTCTTAAACAGTATGATTTTAAGTATTATACATATTTCAAAATATTAAACACTTTTATCTAGACCTTTCTTTGCCAGGTAAGCTCTTTTAAAATAATTTTGTTTTAAATGTTTACTTTAAATGACTTAAAAGTACATTTAGTTACGTAGTTTTCTTGAGTGTTTATAAGGCATTTAATGCAAATCATCATTTCTTATATACATAACTTCCATTCTAAAATGCTTCATTTGATGAGTCAATATGGTCAAACTTTTCAGTTTATGAGCAAGTACAGATTACTGCTACCTGAGTGTTAATCTATAAAAATCTTTTATTTTTTCTGTTTCTACTTTTCTTTGGAAAATTATGTACCCTTAAAATAAACATAGATATTTGTATATTACTTAAATTTCAAATCTTAATGTGTAAAAAGCATGCTTTTTAAAATTCATACAAACTTTTAAACATTTTTGGCTTTTGACAGTAATATTCCATAGCATAGGCCCATTTTTTCAATTTTTTGCTGGGATTCATGGATCTGGCCAAAATTCTAATTTCTGAGGTATGAGAAAGTACAGTGTTAGAATAGAGATTCCAAATCCAGCACCACAAAAGGAAGGAATCTGTTAGATATTCTCTGCTGTTGTAGTCTAAATGTAGGACACCTTGAAAGTGATTAGATTCTGGGCATGACAGATGATCTTCCAGTCTATTTTGAGCATAACTGTGGAGCTCAGTTGAATTCAGTGTAGCTAAAAGAATCTTGCTGTAATGGATTGTGTCAGAGAAGATAAAGAGTAAATAAGCTTTTTGTGATATTTCTTCTCATGGAGGGAAAAACTAGACTGCCTTCCTCACTTCCTGCCTCTTCCTTTTCCCTTTCTCTCTTTCCCTCTCTTCTTTCCTTCCTCCTTCCCTCTCTTCTCTTTGTAAAAATATACAAAAAATTTAAAGGACAGTCTGCATACATGTAGAAGAATTAGATATATTCGTCATAGTAAACTTGTTTCAACAATCTATGCTTCACTTTTATTCTTTCACAGCTAAGCTATTGGCCATTCTGGATGATACCAGATCAATGAAATAGGAAACCAAAATGGTGATCTTTATAATTGAAATAGAGAAAAAAAAGTCAACCAGCCATTGACTGGGGTAAATGTGCTTATTATCTAAATTGTCTACTTGACAAAATTTATTGGATGATTGTCCAGCTCCTAATTTTTGTATCAATTAACTGGTGAAGAAGATATGTTATGTTATTTAAGAAATAAACTTGCTTTTAATAACCCATACAAAATATAAGTGAATTATATTCATTTAAATCACTTACTGAATTTAAAGGCAAATTATTGTTTTTTATTTGTCTATGGAGAGAAATCCTAAAACACATAATTCAACCTGTTCTTTTCTCATTAAATGTTACATGGAGTACAATTGCTTTCTTTCATTTCTTCCTAATTTTCTTATCTTTAATTTTTCATTTTCTTTTTTATGAATCAATTCCTCGTTTCTTCCTAAAGATTTTATAATTTTTGTCTATAGGACTCAGATGTGACATTGTCAATATCAATCCCATGTGACATTAATTGTTTTGCTTAAAAATAAGGGATCAAATTTCCTAAAGGAAGTTTCAATGTGTTACAATGAAGTCCTAAATAGTAGACATGATTTTTCTAATATGCACAAAATCTTTTAAAGTCTATAGACTGGTGAGATATAAAAATTTGATATTAAAAATTATAATTTGATTCTTAGATATGTTCCTCTAATTTTGCAGAGTTAGCTAGTAAACTGACTCAGGTGGCTAAGAAAATCATGGCATGGGACCACTGAAGATAGCTCCCAAATTTCACTTCAGAAATTCAAGAGTATTTTCCTTGCCAAAATCTTGACTATAGAATTTTCTGTTTATAGTTTTCGAACTTCAGAAAATGTTTTGAGATTTATCTTTATAAGAAACTCAATTTTTTAGTAGCGTGATAATTTGATCTTTCAAAACTTAGATTTCAAAAAGTTAATTTTTCTTGCTATATTTTAAAGTTTTATATTTTCCTGATACAACTATATATCATAAATGAAATTTTTAAAATGTACTAAATGATGAAAATATTAAATAGAAATTATACTATTTACCAATCTAAATGTTTTCAATAAAGTTTTAGAGAAAAATCCAAAACACTTGTGCAAAACCATAAGAATGAATTTTCTAATTGGTTTAGAGAACATTGTATCATTGATTTTCATTCCCGTGGTTCCAGTTTTTTAAATTTAATTAGTATTTCAATTGTCCTCATATATAAAGGCACTGACTACACTGAAATTCATTTGAGTTTTATTTTAAAATCCACATACACAAACAAGGCTATGATACGTGAGAAAACAGATATTTGCCTCTATTAATTATTGTAGCAATGACCACTTAGAAATGATCAGGGATTGGTTTATATGTTTAATTTGAAAATAAAAGCTTTACTGTCCCCTCTGAATACTCAATTTGGAGTTTGACAATGTAGGTGATATAAAGATGCAATTTGAAACCACTGAAATCTGTGATCATGAATGTGCAAAAACTTGACCAAATTCCAAGTCCCAATCTATGCCTTACCAAGTTAAGATATTTAACAAAATAAAAGGATGTAGATAGGTTTTATAAACTTCACTGAAATGGTTTTTGAACTATACTCTCACATGTCATATAACTCAGTTAAATACTCTTCCCAACTGTCCATTTGTGGTTAAAATAGCTTAAAAACAGAAAATTCTACTTTCAGTAGTATCTCAAGGTTTGAAGATAATCATCACAAAATCAGTATTAGGAGACAGAGAAAGGATGGTTTCTTATATATGGGCAGTTTTTAACTGTTTTTAACTTCCTTCCCTAAGAAAATGAGCAAGTATTTCAGGGACAGGGATAAAATAGATTTGCACTAGAACACATAATATACAAGCCAGTTAAAACTTCTGGATGTTTCATTGGCATTTAAACATATTAAGATTTTTTTTCCCTTCCCATGGATGTTCCACAAACTCTTCAATCTAAAGGAATACTTTCCTTCAGAGTTCTTAGTACAAAAGTACTTATACAATCTAAAAAAGATAGTATTTTAATTCATAAAACTAACAAGTGTAACAATGAGGCCTGTGGGAAAAGCTGGCCACATAGATCCTGGCCATTTTAACTGTAATCACAATACAGGGGTCAATATTAAGTTGGTTTCTTAAAAAAATTAACCAAAGGATACAATATATTTTGAAACTCTAAAACATTGTTTAAAATGACATTTACTAGTTCTTGAAATAATTTCTAGATTCTCAAAAAGAAAAATTTATCAGCATTGCCTACCTTCTAAACCACCTTTGCAGTTTAGAAGGCAAGATATATTAACATGAAGGTATTTGCATATCTATTTGGTTATTTTCAGTTGCATATAATTGTTATTTTAAAAGGCTCTTTGAGGCCAAATTTATTCTATTGGCTTTGAACTTGCAGAATTTTTTAAGGTTTTGTGAAAGTTCCAGTGCTGCTTTCAGTGATTAAGGCAAAATTTTAACTAGTAGCTTCACACTTTCAGGATATGTTCATACATAGTTTTTCTAATATAAAATGCATTGATTTTATAGCTGCAACCAAGAGAGTCTATGTCTGGGTAATCATGTCTTTTAATCATCATCATCCCTCTATGTATTTCAATGACTTGTCAAAGACGTATGTTCTGCATTTAAACAAATACTCAATCCTGTGCCTCTTTCAAAAGGAGTTGAAATAAATGTACCTGAGCAGGAAAATTCCAGTTTTATAGCATCAGAAAACATTATGGTTAAAATTTTTGTGTGGGCTGAAAATGTACCCATCACTTGGGCCTAACACATGACTATGTTTAGGCAGAGGAGAACAAACATTCCATAAGAGAAAGTACTTACATGTGGGCAAGAGAGTAATATGACAGCTATTAAGGAAACAATCTTCGTGAATTTCCTAAATTTTATGCCCACAAACTCACAACCACTTGTGTTTACTTTCCTCTTTTAAAATAACATTTTAAAATCTATGTTCTTGCAGTATTTTTTATACTAAATTGAATATAATTACAGTTATCAACTCAAATTGTATTAGAGGATTAATCTATGTTATGCTAGGTCATAAACTATGTGTAATAGACATAATGGGTTTGGGTGGTGGTAATATTGTTGAACATTTATACAACTCTGCCCTGTAAAATATTCCCTCTGTAAATCAGATATTTTAAAATTTTTCAACTGATATTTTACTACTGCTGAGAGACAAATTAGAAAGAAAATGAGAGATGGGAAGAGAAGATGAACATGATTAATAGGTGTTTGTTTCATAAAGACCCTAGGGAGACTTTTAAATCCTTCACTGCTACTATATGCTCACTGAGTGAACAGGCAGTGCACGTGCCTTTCAAAGCTTTCAGTGGAGTACTCAGTAGAATTACTCAATCTGTTACTGATGCTAAATTAGTCCATTCTCATCCTGTTGTGAAATGAGATATTCTTTACATATTGATACAAGGTTAAATGTTGACCATATTAACATTTTTTTTTCAAATAGGCACCTAAATTATGCCAAAGAAAAGACTGTTTCACGTTGAGTCTAACTTTGCAAATAATCGCTCCTGAAGACTAAAACAGCTTTCTTGTTCCGTAATCCTTCCCTCCACCCTCGAAGAACTATGCATTTTTTACTTTTCAAATTCTTTTCATCAAAAATGCCTAGTCTGCTTTGCTTCACGGTGTTTTTTGTTTTGTTTTTTTAAAGAATCACTCTTGTTTTCTCAACCAACTTCGTAGAACTAGAGGTGAAGTTAAACTTTATACAGTATTTGAATCTTTAAAGTTACGGGCATCCAAAACAATAATTCACCTCTAATAAAAATCTTGTCATTTCTAACTATATTAAGGTAAATATATTTATTAAGATCCTATGGAGCAACCAAAACTGGATTCATAGATGTAGTGAGTAGAGTAGCACAAAATTTGTTTCGCAGTTTGCTTTTGAAAGGTATTTATTTGCAGCGGCGGTAAAATGGTCAATAATCCTGTCAAATATGTTCATGAACAGTTTATTAATTCCCCAATTGTTGAAGTACAGTATGTGCACACACGCGCTATATGTATAGATGTATATACACACCCCCTCCCAGGCAGGAAGGAATCTATTGCCGTGTTCCAGAAATGACAAAGAAAAAGTAAAAATAGGCAAGAATTATATAATTAGATGTCTTACAGTCTCATTCATAAAAGGGCAGTGCTGTGAAGTTAAGCTGGTGAGTTAAAAAAAAATAATAATAAACACAAAAACAAACAAAAACCAGTTGCCTTAGATCGGAGCTTCCCGCAGGATTTGGCGCTGAGCGAGGAACGGGGAGGGCGCAGTTTGCCGGGAGGTGGGGGCCGGGCTACCCCCACCCGGCACGACCTCCCCAGGGGTCTCGCGCGACCCGAGCTGGTGTCTGTCCGCGGCGAGCGGCGAGTGCAGGAGAAAGCGCCCAGCTAGTCCACAAAGCGCCCGGGGCCGCGCTTCCAGCCCAGCCTGGGCGCTCCCGCGGCCTGCGCGGAGGCAGGACGGGCTGGACGGGGGCGGCGGCAGGGGGCGCGGGGGCGGGCGCGGGCGCGGGGCCGGCGGGGAGGCCGGCGGGGAGGCCCCGGGCGGGGAGGCCGCGCAGCCCGCCCGGCCGTCCCGAGCCGAGTGCGCGCGCGGCCGCATCAGCTGAGCGCGCGGCGTGTGTCACGTGGTGCGCGTGTCGAAGGTCACGGCGCGCTCACAATGGAGCTCTCGGAGTATGTGCAGAAAGGCTTCCAGATGCTGGCCGATCCCGGCTCCTTCGACTCCAACGCCTTCACGCTTCTCCTCCGGGCGGCTTTCCAGAGCCTGCTGGACGCCCAGGCGGACGAGGCCGTGTTAGGTAAGCCGCTCGGCTCTGAGCTGCATCGGCCGGGGTGGAGGGGCGCTCGGAGAAGAGGAGCCAGACGGAGCCAGAGGGCGAAAGCCTCGGGAAGAGGAAGTCTCCGGGCTTTGCCCTTCGCTCCGGACGGAGTGTGGGGACGTGGCTCTGCCAGGACCCAGAGCAGACCCCGGAGCATTGTTCTGTCCCCACTTGGCACCTGCACATAGCCAGCCACACGTTCCTGGCCTGCTTTCCCTCTCAGCCTCTTTGTTCCTTTGTAAAGCCCGTGTTGAAGTCTTGTTTGTGGCCTAAACAGCTAAGGTTTTTAGGCTTGTCTGAGGCTGGCGGCTGTTTTGACACTTGGACTTCATCTGGGGAGTTCCCTGCAATTCAAACTTCCAGGGCTAGGCTGGCAAAGGTTTAAAAGGGTCTGTTTCCGAAGTAATTACTAGGTCAAATAGTGTTGACATTTTTCAACTTAGCGAATACCTCAAGTTCATATGATCACCCCAACACCCTAGTTCTATGTGATTTACACAGGTTCTACGCCTAGAACCTTAAAATATGATCCACAATACTTTGTTCCGCACCAGTTACCAGGAGGCGAGTTTCTTTTAAGCGGTCGGGTTAGTGATTGCGGAGTGTAGTGTCAGTATGGATTGAAGGCATATTTTAAGACAGGTCGTTTTTAGATAATTTTCTTAAATATAAATATCCCAACAATTCAAATTTTTGTGTTTTTTTTTGTGGTTTCATAAACTAAACACTTGTACAAAAAGTATGAAAGTGGAAGTTCTTCAAACGAAAATAGTAACCACCACCTGGGTTAATCTGAAAAAAAAAAAAAAGGATGGCTGTCAAAACCTGAAAATATTGATATAATTGTGAAATTTATATTTTATATTCTGAATTAATGTCCTCCTTTCCATCCCCTTGATGTATTAATGTCCACGGAGCCAGTTACTCTAAATTCATGATTTTTTAGAGTAAAAGTTTATTCATTCCAAAATTTACACCATGTAAAATATTTATCTTCTTGTTTTTTCTTTTGAATTTATTCCACCCAGTGTTAGAATGACCCTTGTACTGTTTTTTTCTTTGGGGCTATAATGTTTTTTAAGAAATAGTAAAAATAAGAAG
Organism: Eulemur rufifrons; assembly: GCF_041146395.1. Classification (NCBI taxonomy): domain Eukaryota; kingdom Metazoa; phylum Chordata; class Mammalia; order Primates; family Lemuridae; genus Eulemur; species Eulemur rufifrons. The sequence goes on from NC_091007.1 coordinate 15,193,193, forward strand.
GCAAGATAAAAGAAGTTAATTGAAACCAGATAACAGAATTATTGATGTGTCCTTTTTATTGTTTTGCAAATTGACCTTGTAGCTTATGTCATTTATTTATAATTGACAGTCCTTATAGTTGAATTATTTTTGTTACCCTGTTTGTAGGATTTTTTTACCCAAATTAAAATACCCTTTTTGGAAACATGACTATAAAGAATTTATTATCCCAGGCATCATTGGTACTTAATTTATTTTAGATCACCCAGACTTGAAACATATCGACCCAGTGGTTTTAAAACATTGTCATACAGCAGCTGCAACTTACATACTGGAGGCAGGAAAGCACCGAGCTGACAAATCAACTCTGAGGTACAGGATTTATTTAAATACCATTTACTTTCAAATACTACCTTTATGATTTCAATTTCAGTTTTAAAAATGGAAACTAAACTTTGGTTTTTTTTTTTTTTTTTTTTTTCTATAGTACCTATCTAGAAGACTGCAAATTTGACAGAGAGCAAATAGAACTGTTTTGCACGGAATATCAGGTTACTTACTTTAAAATTTCAAATTAACAATTACTATTTTTCTTCTCTGTTTGCAAAGATTTTCTTTCTTTCTTTTTCCTCCCCAGAATAATAAGAATTCCCTAGAAAGCCTACTGGGAAGGTAGGTACTGTATAAGGTGTCAAGCTGAGGCACTTTTCACTTGCAGGTATGAACAGAAAGTGCTGGTATGAAATAAAACAGGGCAAAAAAGCCAGGGATCTTGACCCAAAGAAAAGGGGCCAAAGGGCAAGTCAAACAATTGAAGTTAAGCTAATGTTTTTAAAGATAAAGTTTATTGAGGTAATTTTTTAATGCTTTTACTATTCAGAACTTGAAAATAAGTTTAACAATGTTTTAAATTCATAATGGATTAAAATGGGGTGAGGGTGGAAAGTAGACATCATTCTTAGTAAATATAAATACGAAAGTTTTTTTGTAGCTATTATGTACAAAATTAACATTATGTCTTTCAGTATAGGCAGATCTCTCCCTCATATAACTGATGTTTCCTGGCGGTTGGAATATCAGATAAAGGTAAAGTTTAACAAACTTCTCAAGGGGGATTTAGGAAACTTTAAAAATAAATGGACTTAAAGGCTGATATATGTATGTGCTGTGTTGTTTTAGACCAATCAACTTCATAAGATGTACAGACCTGCGTATTTGGTGACCTTAAATGTAGAGGTATTTATAGATAAAGCCCTGTCTAAAAATGAAATGTGTAATGAAATTTGAAATTTCCTTGATTTAAATAAACAGCAGTTTTTTCTTCCGTAGAATGATGATTCCCGAACCTACCCAGAGATTAGTTTTAGTTGCAACATGGAACAATTACAGGTACAGTATTAGGGTCTGTAAATATGCCTATCTTTTTATAAATGTGTAATTGAGAATTTTGCTTCTGAAAGTTCAAAAGACAAAATAATCATCTGTCAGCAGATAATCAAGGTTGGTTAAGGATTTAATGGGAAGGGGGCTTCACAAGTAATACTTTAACATAGGCTTCACTTTTGAAATTAAGATGTTACTAATAGAAAATTGGTCTATATTTGCTGCTCTTCAGATTAAAATAAGCTTTTGAAGTGCAGCGTTTAGTGTAAATTTCTTCTATTCATGAGTTTGATTCAATAAGATAAAGCAAAATTAAGAATATGGCTTTGAAAATGTCTTTGCTTTTAGAAATTGAATTAAACTTTCAAAATTGGATTTTTAAACAGCAGTTTTAAATGGCTTTTTATAAAGGGCATAAAATTGTAAAACTTTATATTGCCAATATAAGACTAGGAAATTTCAAAACTACATTGATTAATGGATATGAAAACGAATTTATTTCTTACCACTTGAAAAAATTAATAGCATTACTGGAAATTTAGATGAAGCTGAAGTTTTCAAAGGCATCTCCTACAGAGTTGTTTTAATGTACCATTAATCAAACTTTAAACTTTTAGAAAACGTGTAAACAGCATAACCTTTGTTAGATAACTTAAGAAGTTGTAGTTATATACCTTGTCCGTTAAGAGGATTCTGTTAGAAATCATGTTTCCATCGGAAGGCAAATAGTCTATTGGAAGATGAGCTATTTTAGAGGACCCGCTTCTTTTGACCGAAAGTGGTTTGTCAAAGGTTGAAATCCTACTGAATTTTAAACTTGTTTGGAAAGTGTCTCCTGAGTTTTTTCTTGCATCTTTCTTGAATTTGGATTCTTCTTTCTGCGTTTTATGCGTGGCATTGTATACATCTTTTAGGACTTGGTGGGGAAACTTAAAGATGCTTCGAAAAGCCTGGAAAGAGCAACTCAGTTGTGACATGGGAAAGTTAACGATCCGCCCAAGAGGGAAGAGGAACACCAGAAACGCCTTGCCTTCCGCCCAACCATCGTTTGTTCGAGCTGGATCCTCCTTTCCAGTAGAAAAAAAATTTTCCTTTTGAATTTATGCCATTCATCAACTTTGACACTTTTTTTACACGTGCGTAAGGGTTAAGAGGGAAATGGTGCCCAAGTATTTGAGTCATCTTTTGTACCTGTACAATTATCCTATTTTGATCTTTTTCAAGTGTTATGAAAGGAAGTAGACAGCGTTACACTGTGAATAAATAAGGTGTTGTTTGCACAAAAAGAGTGGTGATATTTTGTTTGGATTGGAGTTTGTGTGTTAATTATTACTTTGTGTGAAGAGCTGGCTACGATGAGTGTTAACTTTTAACGATCGCCTTTTCCCTGGATTAAAGTTAAACACAGTGGGAAAGGATGCGATCTCCGGGGTTCGTCGAAGACCCCAGCTTCGGGGCGCGGGCGGGGGCCGGCCCGGTCCGTTACCTGCGCGGGAGGACTCCACCGCAGCCCGCCCTCGGCCGTCCGCCCGGCCCGGCGCGGAGCCCCTGCCCGGAGCGACCGCTGCCCGCGCGCGCCCCGCCTCGGCCGCCGGCGGGCGGGGAAGGGGCCGGCGCGGCCGCGGGAAGGCAGGGGCGGGCGCTGTTGTTTCCGCGAGCCCAAGTCGGGCGCAGGTTCCGCGCCGCGGCGCCGAGTCTGGGCCGCGGCCCGTGGGCCCGGCGGGGGGCGGCGGCGACCGTGTGCGCCGCGGGCAGAGGCGGCGGCAGAAAGAAAGAAATAACGGGGGGCGGGGTGGGCTGCGCGGCGTGCGGGGCCGGAGCGATGCCCGCGCCGAGCAGGGCGGCGCGTGTGGCGCTGTGGAGAAATGTCTCCGCGCCCGCGCCAGCGCCGCCACCGCCGCCGCCGCGGCGCAGAGCGAGGGGGAGGGGGCCCGGGCGCGCGGCTCGGAGGGGAGGGGGCGGCCACGGGCCCGACTACACCGACACTAATTCCCAGGCCGCCCTTAAGGAATGAGGGGAGCACGTGACCCGGTGGGGGGGCGGCGGGGGGAGGGGGCGGGCGGACTCCGAGCCATTTTGGAGCCGGTGTCAGTTTCCACTCTGCCTTCAGCGGTGCATTTTTTTTCCACCCTCCCCTCCCCCTCCTCATCCTTCCTCCCCTCCCCCCGCCTCTCCGCACGCACACACACGGCGCCCCCCACCAGCCCCGCTCCCCCCACGGCAACTATGAAATAATCGTAGTATTAAAGGCAGAGATCGGGCGAGACAATGGGGATGTTGGCGAGGGAGCCCCGCTCCGGATTAGCAGCGCCGCCCGGCCCCGCAGAATAATACCGCTCGCGCCCCCTCCGCGCGCTCCCTCCCCCGAGCGCCGAGCGGGCGGAGGCGGCGGCGGCCGAGGCGGAGGAGGCGGCGTTGGAGGCCGCGGCGGAGGCGGAGGCGGAGGCCGCGGCGCAGGAGGAGGCCGGCGCGGAGCAGGAGGCCGCGGCCCGGGAGCGGCGCGGCATGAGCTGACGGCCGCGGCGGCCTCGCGCGCGGTGCCCATTGACAGCGGCGGCTGCAGCTCGCTCCAAGATGGCCGCTTGGCTCGCGTTCATTTTCTGCTGAACGACTTTTAACTTTCATTGTCTTTTCCGCCCGCTTCGATCGCCTCTCGCCGGCTGCTCTTTCCGGGTACGTAGGAGGCCGGGCGCCTCCGGGCCGGGGCCGGGGGCCGGCGGGGGCCGCGCGGGGCTCGGGCCGGCCGCGGGTGGAGGGGAGCGGCCCCCCCCCGCCCGGCCGCGCCGCCGGGAGGGCGCTGACAGCGTGGGCGCCGAGCCCCGCGCCGCCCCGCGCCCGCGCCCGCGCGCCCCCGCCGCCCGCCGGCTCCCGCGGCGCCGGGACCGACCCGCAGCCCGCGCCGCGCCGCCGCCGCCAGCCGGGCTCGGCGCCGCTCCAGCCGCCGCCGCCCGCCCGGCCCCGGCCCCGCCGCGCCGCGCGCGCCCCACGTTTTAGTTCCTTTCTCCCCCGAGCGCCCCTCGGCACCCTCGCGACGCACATGGCCCCCGAGGAGAACACTCGTACTTCCAGCCTCGGCGGCTCCCCCGGCCGCAGCGCCCTTTGTTGAGAGGTAGATTTTGATGAAACCGGGACGGGATCCTGAAATCGGGAGCTGCTTGGGTCAAGTGGCTTCCCTCCTCTCCCGAAAAAGGGGCTTTTGAGGGGTTTAAACGTCCAGAGAACGCCCCCATTTTATAGGGACGGGTTGCGTGGAGGACGGCGATCCCTCCAGGGTGGGTGTTAGCCAGGGGAGAGCCCCAACAAAAATGTTATTAACTTAAGTTGGAGGGACACTTGTGTGAAATTGGATGGCTTGTAAGATGGCGGTTCCCAGTTGTTTCCAAGGTCTCCTGCATTTGTGTGGAAAATGGTAAAGTTTTCAAGGTGGTGTTTGTGGGGAGTCTTGGATAAGTGCTCTAAACATTACTTGGGAAGTGCTCCCTGGGAAGTGGGCATTTCAAATTTGGAGCTTTTTTTGGAGTGAAGATGGTGACTGGACGTTAGTCTTGTTGGAGGTTTCCTTTCTCTCTACTTCTTTTTTCCCCTTTTTCTTTTTTTCCCTCTCGGAGACTACAACTTTGCTCTCAACCTCTGCTATGGGATGCACTCAGAAACATGACTCAAGTCTACTATGTTTTATAGATTTTGCTAAATGTCAGCATAGGTCATTTGGCAAAGGGATGCTTTGGGAAGGGAGCACTAAAAAGTTGATTGCATATGTTTACGCAGTCATTTAGGCTTGTCAGCGATATAGCATGATCTTTTCCCCAGAGATTTACAGTTAATAATTGGAAGTAAACAAGTAGAGAGACTTTGATCATTCCCAATTGCAATAAAAGGATTTAGTGGGCTTAGTGGTCACGGTTCAATATTTGAAAGAGAAGCATGTATTAACCCCTTCCCTTAAAGTAGGCAAAATTCCGAGCATGTTTATCCAAATACAAGTGTAGGTTGCTGGTATGTAGAATGTTATGAGTAGTTCAGTCTATATTTTATAGGAACCTTAACCCCAAAGTTGTGACACTAAAGACTTGATACTTAAGGATGCAAATTGTTGAGAGTATATACCAAGTTATGAGACTATGTATTGACATTTGAGTTTTGAGTAGACTGATTAGAAATCTGAAGTTGACTTTATGAGCAAAATTCTAAATTTTTTATACTTGAGTTCATTCCTATACATCTGTCCCAAGGTGCAAGCAGAGGTGTTTGAGATAACCTACCTTTGCAAGTTATGCACCTAGTAAGGTTATCTTTAAAGCCATATAAAAGTGAATGTGTATGCACGTGCACACACAAACACAAGCTTCTGTGAGAAAATTAAGCATTTAATTGTATTTGATAAATCCATCAATTCTAAGTTCTTGGATGTATTTTAATTGCCCAAATAGGCAAAATTCTCCCCAGGAGCCAAGTTAACCCCAACTTTACCCATACTTGTATTGGGCTGTGAGCCCGAACTGGGGTTATGGAGTTCATTTGCATTTCTTAGATTGCAGTAGGCAAGCTGATTGTTAACATTAGAACTTGCTTCTGTTTTGCTTCATTTTGACATTACTGGTGTTAGGCCTCCAACTAAAAACTGACAGCCCCAACTGAATATGTTATAATGGCAAGTTTTAAGTGTTGAGCATTTTTTTTTTTTTACCATTGTATATTTTGTGCATTTTTGCTTGCTTAACTTGTAGTTTCTGGGTTGGAACCTAGAAGGTTTTCATTTCTAAGTTGCAAGGGATTGTTTCTCAAATCTTATCAAGGATGTCAAACATTTTAGAAGTCTTCATTAGGTTACTAGTACTTTCAAATGGCATAAAGAAATAAAGAACTGATTTTTACATATGTTACAAAGAGATATGTATTAGCATTATAAATGGTAACAGGACTGTGGCCAGATTCTTCTGAATTGAGGTAGAGGAGTTGTGTGAATTAAGGCTTAAGATGAATTTGAAAGAGTTTTGGTCAAGTACAAGTGACTTAAATGTTCAAAGCCAACCAGTAGATAACCCTCTACTGAGATTTGATTGTTCTTGGTGTTAATATTTCTGTTTGTATGGTGTTGGTTTTCTGTAAGATAGAGGAGAAATAAAGGCAGCTATTTTTATTGGAGCCACTTCATGAACTTCATGATCAGTGTCTTTAATGTAATATGCTTTCACAGGCCAACAGAAGTATCACTTCTAACTATCTTTCTAGGAAAGATCCTGTGGTTTCACAAGGAGAATTCTCTTTAAGCACTATGAAGGCCTGTCTTTAATCACCAAGTACAATTGGATTGAAATATTACTACTTTTTAGGAACAGTGCTCCACATACAACTCCTCTGTGACCCTGCTTAGATTGGTGTTAACAATATGTTGACGGTATTCTTCTAAACAAGTAATCCAAAGATAACTGAGGAATCACACAAGTTTTCTGGTTGGGTTTGCTGGTTGCCACTGTGGTCACATTCTTAAGAGAGGCTTTTGTTTACCATTTTTTAATACTCAACTCTTAATTTCAGCCATTGAGGTATGTTGATTGGTATTTCCCTCTTATGCATTAAAATTCCTTGAATTAAAACCTCAGATGCATCTTGCTGCAGGTTTCACAAGTTCCTAGATTCCATTCAAGGGAGCTTTGAGAATGTACTTCAGTCAGGTCTAGAAGCTTAGTCTTATTTCAGGTTCTGAAATGAATGAAGGGTGGGGGGGAGGATAAGAAGTGTATTTTTCAAGAATAGTGCACAAAGTAATTGACTTCCCTGATTGTCGGCTGGTGTATTGTTGCTGACAGTTCCCCACCGTGACTTTTCTGTAATATATGATATCTGTTGGGAATATCACTTCATCGTGTGGGGGGTTGTATGGAAGTTTGGCTGAGAAAATGACATTTGTTTTTCTCTCCTATCATTGCTCAGGGTTGACAAGGTGTTGATTTAGCGTTGGGAATGGGCTAGTCACATGGTTCTTTACATATTGTCACTAATGTACCGATTAAAGTAGTTTTGCTTGCCTCTAGCATAGTTTGTTCAAATAAAACACAGAGCTTTGCCCCCTTCTCCGCCTCTTGTAAAACAGATTTCAGTTTTCAGCCTTTCCAAAACTTTGTATCGCTCATCTAATCTACAAGAGAGCTTCATATTAGAGAAGGAAGCTTTAAAGAGGTTCGGTTCAATAAACATCTCTGCAATTTGAGCCCTGAGGGTTTCGGGCTAAGTGCACACTTGGCAATTCTCAAAAGATCCCTTCGTGAAATTTTTGACCTAGTGATTGCTAACAGGACAGACCGAAGAGTCAAGATCTGAAACCAGCTCTTCGCACCGCGTCGACGTGGAAAGAGGCCCCCAAGAGTGTCCGAAATGGCCGGGAGTGCGGTTTGCATTTTCCTTCCGTTGGCGCCGCCGCAGGCTCCGGAGTCCCCGGGGCTGCCTGCTGGGTCCTCGCCGCCCGGGATCCCGGTGCCCTGCGCCGCCGGCCTCACAGGGCCGCCCCACCCCCGCGCCGCCTGCGCCCGCACCCCACCCCGGCCCCGCCCCCGCGGCGCGCCGGCCCCTCCCCCGCGCCCGCCGCCGCCGCCGCCGCCGCTGGCCGCCCCGCACGGCCGCCGAGGCTCGGGGCTCGGGCCGGGCTCCGCGCGGAGTTGCAGCGGTGGCCGGATGCCAAGTGTAAGTGTAAGTTGCTATGGAAACCTGACTGAGGCGAGTTCCGAATCCGGAGTGAGACGGAGCCCCGGGCGCCGCCGGATCCGCCCCTCGCATCCCGGCCCCGGGCGTCCGCCGTGCTCAGCTCCAGCCCCAGGCCGACTGGAGGTGCTGCGGCGGCCCCGGCACCCAGCTCCGGAAATGCCAGGGATGCAGATAGAGCAGAATTGTTTTCCCTGGGTATCGCGTAAAAACACGCCAGGTTCTGCTTGCTGGAACCGTCCAACACAAGAAGAACCCCTGGGATTTTCGTTCGAAGATTTGTAAGGAAGTTTTACAAAAAATTTGGAGACCTGGAACAAGCCCTAGTGGTTGGTAAATATCTGCGGGGACTGTGGCGTTTGCAGCAGCCTTGGGGCTGCTAGGCTGGAGGACAAATGGAAGAAAGAGACCCGACTACGCTCAGCTCCCAGCCCCCACTCCAGACCTTTTCTTCTCCTTCCAGGAATGACCTGAGACCAGAAGTAACGCCAGTTGCATCCTTTTTCGCCAGTTCGGTAGAACTGATTCGGGTCTGATCTGTGGAAACCGTTGGGGCAGTCCAGCTGTACAGTGTTAAACGAGTTTTATAAACTCAGTGTTTCAGAGTGTACGACTTCCAGGAGATAATCTCAATTCTCATTCTGTGAATTATGGCCAATATTTCTGTGTCTTGCAGGATCTTTTATCAAGCAGAAATGCATCGAACAACCAGAATCAAGATCACTGAGCTAAATCCCCACCTAATGTGTGTGCTTTGTGGAGGGTACTTCATTGATGCCACAACCATAATAGAATGTCTACATTCCTGTAAGTACCGCGCTTTAGTCCTCCTTTGTGTCTTGTGTATTTCACCGTTCGTCCTGAAATTTGAAAACTATTAACAATTCCTGCAGTTCGTGGGAATGTTGTTACAAAGCGGTGGAGTCCTTTGCTTCTCTTACATATAGTGATTTTTTTTTGTTAATACGTATTTGCAATGTATGTGTTCTCATGATATTAATTGAATTAGTTTATTTAATTGGAAATACCTTTGGCATTTACTATCTTGCTTCTCTACTAGTTCTCGGTTTCTGACACTAATTTTAATGTTTTAGCCTCAAATTTCTAAACTTACAAAAACTTTATGTGTTGCTACTTCTAGTCTGTAAAACGTGTATTGTTCGTTACCTGGAAACCAGCAAGTATTGTCCCATTTGTGATGTCCAAGTTCACAAAACCAGACCACTGCTGAATATAAGGTAGGAGAATATTTAAATTCCTTGTTTGTAATTGTTACTGCAGTTGCATAATGTACATACAGTAGGCCACTGTCTTTGTTTCCTCACAGAAAATTTACCTCTGAATTCCCAGCTAATGTGGAGAGTAGCCCTTTAATTACTAGCCATACTAATAATGACCAACTTTAGGCAAAGTTCAGTATTCAAGTGATTTCAAGATTTTGTGTCCCCTGTCCTCTAAAAATTGAATGAATTTCCCATTTTTGCATTGCTCTATGGACTTCATGACATGCAAGAAATGTTTAAAGTGCTTCCATTCTCACCTTTTTATTCTCTATTCATAATTTAGTAACTTGAAAGGTACACTTCTCTTGACTGAGTGAATATGAAGAATGTATTAATGAATATAAAATAAAGTATTTTTCTACTGTTTTAAAAGAGTGCTATACATACACTATTTTCATAAATAATTTTTAGCTTATAGTTACAGACAGCATCACAATCAATTAAAAAATGAATCTGTAAAACTTATGAACATTTTTAGTTTTTACCATATTTGTTAATAGGTGACTATTTTAATTCTTTTTCAGGTCAGATAAAACTCTTCAAGATATTGTATACAAATTAGTTCCAGGGCTTTTCAAAAGTGAGTAACTTGCTTAAAAAATGAATTTAAAGAGATTATTCATTTCTTTTTCCTGCTATGCCAGATGTTTAAATCTTTTTTTATTCCCCTTCAGATGAAATGAAGAGAAGAAGGGATTTTTATGCAGCTCATCCTTCAGCTGATGGTAAACTTCTTTAGTGGGTTGGGTGGGCGAGGCATTTTATTTTGGGAGAGAACTATCCAGTAATTAAAATTTATTAAAATTGAACTTAATCTAAAGTACCATTTCCATTCTCGTATACATAAAATATTTTAATTAAATGTTTAATGTTTTAAAATTGAACTTCAAAATGTCTTTTTAGCTGCCAATGGCTCTAATGAAGATAGAGGAGAGGTTGCAGATGAAGATAAGAGAATTATAACTGATGATGAGATAATAAGCTTATCCATTGAATTCTTTGACCAGAACAGGTAAATTCTCTAGGAAATCTATTTTATGCTAATATGTTTGTTGGATACATTGTTTCTTAATAACTTCTCTTTCTTAGATTGGATCGGAAAGTAAACAAAGATAAAGAGAAATCGAAGGAGGAGGTATGTTCCATGTTACAGAAATATGCAGAAGAAACACTGGATTCTAGATTTTATCAGGTGTTATATTGCCCTTAAATAAAAGAAAATTGTCATATTTGATGTTTAAGAGTGATCTACATGTGATATAATTAGAATTTATTTTATATATGATTGCTCTTCTTGTATTTTAAATGGTTAAATACTTTGGCATACTTAAAATTTCCTTATTAGGAATCTGTTCATTTAGTATTTATAATGATAGTAAACTCGAAGTATAGTTAGTTGAGAGTTTAGTCCAGTCACGTCCAGTTTTGTTGGTATTAGTACCCTTTGTCATATTCAGGTAACTGAATTGAAACTTCTTATCTGAAAGTTAGGAATTGAGGGGAAAAAAATTACTTTTCTAAATGTACTCTTAGGTGAATGATAAAAGATATTTACGATGCCCAGCAGCAATGACTGTGATGCACTTAAGAAAGTTTCTCAGAAGTAAAATGGACATACCTAATACTTTCCAGGTATCTACTTTTATAGTCTTCATGCATTTTATGTATATTTTTAAAATTTAATTTTTGGGGAATTTCAAAAAAACAATAGAAAAAAATTAAATTTAACACTAACATTGAAATATCTCTTTGGTATGAATTTCTTCTATGCTATGAAAACAAATCCCTTAACAATTTCTAGAAATATTTTTTCTCATTGGAAGTTTCAAGGAGAAGTCTTTCTTTGTTCAAATGTTTGGAGAATATGCTTTTTAAAGCACTTTTGGATTGTATTTAGATGACAAAAATGTAGATTTACCTTTGTTCTTATGTTACTTAATAACTGAAATATCTTTCAATAGATTGATGTCATGTATGAAGAGGAACCTTTAAAGGATTACTATACACTAATGGATATTGCCTACATTTATACCTGGAGAAGGGTAAATAGTGTATCTATCTACTGTTAGATTATGGTGGTAAACTATATTTAAAGAGTTGAGTGATTTTTTTTTTTTTTCCTTTTAACTTTGTAGAATGGTCCTCTTCCTTTGAAATACAGAGTTCGACCTACTTGTAAAAGAATGAAGATCAGTCACCAGAGAGATGGACTGACAAATGCTGGAGAACTGGAAAGTGACTCTGGGAGTGACAAGGCCAACAGCCCAGCAGGAGGTATCCCCTCCACCTCTTCTTGTTTGCCTAGCCCCAGTACTCCAGTGCAGTCTCCTCACCCACAGTTTCCTCACATTTCCAGTACCATGAATGGAACCAGCAACAGCCCCAGCGGTAACCACCAATCTTCCTTTGCCAATAGACCTCGAAAATCATCCGTCAATGGGTCATCAGCAACTTCTTCTGGTTGATACCTGAGACTGTTAAGGAAAAAAATTTTACACCCCTGATTTATATAGATATCTTCATGACATTACAGCTTTATAGATGCTAATACATGTGACTATCGTCCAATTTGCTTTCTTTTGTAGTGACATTAAATTTGGCTATAAAAGATGGACTAGATGTGATACTTAACGGACGTTAATTGAAAAGAAAGATTGTTGCTATAAAGTATTGGTTTCTGGGAAGGCAGGCAAGATTTTTTTCTCTGTGTGTTAGGGAAGATGTGAAATGGTTTCTGTAACCATTGTTTGGATTTGGAAGTAATTCTGTATTGGATATAACCATTGGGCCATAGTTTGTTAAACTCAACTAACGCCTACATTACATTCTCCTTGATTGTTCTTGTTATTATGCTGTTTTGTGAATCTGTAGAAAACAAGTGCTTTTTATCTTGAAATTCAACAAACGGAAAGAATATGCATAGAATAATGCATTCTATGTAGCCATGTCACTGTGAATAACGATTTCTTGCATATTTAGCCATTTTGATTCCTGTTTGATTTTTACTTCTCTGTTGCTACGCAAAACCGATCAAAGGAAAGTAAACTTCAGTTTTACAATCTGTATGCCTAAAAGCGGGTACTACCGTTTATTTTACTGACTTGTTTAAATGATTCGCTTTTGTAAGAATCAGATGGCATTATGCTTGTTGTACAATGCCATATTGGTATATGACATAACAGGATACAGTATTGTATGATATATTTATAAATACTATAAAGAAAATATTGTGTTTCATGCATTCAGAAATGATTGTTAAAATTCTCCCAACTGGTTCGACCTTTGCAGATACCCATACCCTATGCTGAGCCTTGCCTGCCAGCATAGAATATTTTTAATGTGGATATTTAATTCTAAATTCTATTCCATTAGAAGCAATTGGCAAATTATTGCAATACTGACTTTTTTCCAGTAATACATGTTTACTTTTAAAATTGTTGCAGTAAAGAAAAACTTTTAAGAAATATGGAAATAGTGTCTTAATTTTTCATTGGTTATGATGGAATTAATGTATTTTTAAAATGCATATTGATCACTGTAATTCTAAAACAAATTTTTAAACAAACCAGCAAATTGCTGGAAGAAGGCATTTTATCTAAAGTTATTTTAATATGTGGCATAGCTGTAATCTCAAATTTAAAAGTTGCTTTAATCATTAACAATGGAATATGCCTTCTCTGTAATGTCTGGAAATAGAAGCAAATTATGATGAGCTTCTATAGGTATTTTTAAATAGAACCAACCAAGCATGTTGAATTTATAATATGAATAACCCCAATTTTCAATTTGTGTTTTGCTTTGGTCGAACTTTTGGTGTACGTTCATCACCCATCAGTTATTTGTAAGGGTGTTTATTCTATATGAATATTGTTTCATGTTTGTATGGGAAAATTGTAGCTAAACATTTCATTGTCCCCAGTCTGCAAAAGAAGCACAATTCTATTGCTTTGTCTTGCTTATAGTCATTAAATCATTACTTTTACATATATTGCTGTTATTTCTGCTTTCTTTAAAGATACAGTAAAGGTTGTTTTATGAAGCCACAAAATACATATATTTTTATTTTGACCTAAATTTGTACAGTCCCATTGTAAGTGTTGTTTCTAATTATAGATGTAAAATGAAATTTCATTTGTAATTGGAAAAATCCAATAAAAAGGATATTCATTTAGAAAACAGCTAAGATCTTTAATAAAAATTTGATACGAAAAGCACAATGTGCAGAAGTTTTGGAAACCCTATAGTGCATTACAACAGGTAAAAGCTAAAGAGAATACATTGCTGTCTTATAGTGATGTTGCTAAGAAGTACATGCTTTGTTGTGTAACTGCTTGAAAGCCCATTGAAAGATGTATCTGTTTATTTACAATCTTTGAAGTAAAAGTTACCAATGTTTGCCAATTTTGGTGATTTTAACTCATTTTTCTAGGCTTTTCTTCTCAAGTTTTTCATGATGTTATTTAAAACAAAAGTTAATGGAGGTTTCAAGTGATATTTTTTACTTTGGATGATCATTTGTATAAATGAAAAAATGTTTTTCAAAGGCTAAATACTTTAAATGCTAGTGGACTGTCATTTGATTTACCCAAAACCAAGTTATAAGATGAACATGGAACTTGAAGACATTACATCTCAACCTCTTTATGGTGGACTTATTTTTGAAATTACTTATTAAAATATCAGATATTATATTTATTATGGCTTAGCACTATTTCACCAGACTTGAACACATTTTCATCTATTTTATTTGAAAAGATTTTCCTCAATTTCAAAACTAAGCTTAAAAAGATGTTTCAAGATAAACTTTGTTTTTTAATAAAACGAGATTATAATGTTTTACATTCTTAACCAGCTATTACAGCTCTGCCAATTAAGATGTAAAACTTTTGCTCAATTACCACTTTTAAAAATTTCAACCTAATGAAAACCCATGTCAAAGCTCCTAACTTTGTAGCTTTTAATAGTTAAAGTAGGGTACATGAAAAGTTGGTTTTCAAGTTTGACTTCTGTTTCTGAAAATATTCTAGTTAGTGCTAACAAAATATTCCACAGAAAATGCCTAAATTGATGTCACAGATTTTTAGCTTAAATGCGAAAAGAAAAATGAGACTGTTTGCTGTTGTGTAAATAGTGATCTATCTTACTTTACACATGCATACCACTTTACAAGTACTTTTTGCTTTTAAAATTGCCGGCCGTTAATTGCAAAGAATTGGGGGGAGAAAAGTTGCTCTTCAGTTGACTTAACCTGCCAACACTATTGCTTCGTTTCCATATCCATATGTGCAAAGGTTAGGAACTCTGGAGGTAAAAATGCAACAGGCAGAGTAAGCTGATAGGAACTTGCCTTCATCCTTTCCTCTTTCCCCAATATTTGGAGTTGCAAATCCTTTGTAAAGTCTTTCCTTACACCCATTGTATAGGCCTATCATGATAAAGTTTTGTGAAAACTTAATAGGAACTTTAAATACCCGTGTGAAATGCTACTTGCATTGACCAACATGAAATGAAGATGTTTGATCTTTTAAAATAGCTTATGATACCTTTTGAGGGGACAGGATTTTAATTTTAGAAACAAGCTGCATATGGAACCCAGTCTCTCTTTTAAAATCCTGGGGCGAAGCAAGTGTTAATTTTTTCATTGCTTTTTATATTTTAAATGTTTAATAAATGTCCTAATCTTTTTCTTCTCATTGAACGAAGAATGACAGTTGGAAATTCTGATTTAGTATAGTACTTACATAAAATGGAGGTTCCACAGTATTTTTTAAATACTATGGCTGTTTTCCCTATAGTCTTCCTCAGATTTTATCCAAAACAAAAAGGTCTTTATCAAGTTACATTAAAAATGACTAGACTTGTATCAGACTTGTATCATTTTAGATCTCTGCTTCTCCTAACAGTATACTAACTAAACCCTCTCAAAAGCCGTATATGCCTTTAAGACATATGTGACCCAAAAGAGCACCAAACCTAGCTCCAACACAAAGCTCTTGGGTTAGATATGTCTTTCCACCTGAGGATGTTTCTTTATGTATAAAATGAACACCACAACAGGTGATTATTTCTAAGGTCGTTCTAAAAAAATTTGACTCAAAAAAAAAAAATTGGGACCCCAGAATTCTGATAGATAGCTTCTTTACAAGGAACAGAGGGACCTACCACATATTCCAGCCTTCCAGTAAATGAGACTTGGGAAATACCTCCGCGAAGACCTTGAGCCAGGCGATCTCCCTGTAAATCTCGAGATCGCCCAGTTTTGATTATGAAAGTCTCCGAAAATGTTTACACAGTCGAGTGTTTCCTGTTTCCGCAGTTAATTTTTTTTAACGTTTTTTCTTCTTTTGGTTCTTGAAACGGATTTCCTTTATTTGCACCAGTTTCTTTTTCTTAGTGTGCAATTTCTAGAGGTCTCACATTAAGAACTTCACTATCACCTCCGTCTTCATCAAATCGACGACATCAAAAATCATTTATCACCTGAAAGGCTACTCTAGGACCCTTGTGAGTTTTCTGAAGAAGTTCAAATGGAAAACTCATCCAGAAGTCTCATTGAGCCCTCCAAATAAATATAGTAAGCGCTCACTAAAAACTTCCAATGAATGAATTAAATCACTCTCATTCTTCTGCCCCATGCCTTAAAAATGCCCCTTCCAGAGATCATCCGAATTTACTTGTAAAAATGGCAGGTGTTGTTCCCTCATTTCAGTAAAAATATTACTTCTTGCTCTGATTGTTGGGTCATCATAAAATCCAAATTTCACTGTGAACGTGATTTCAAGGAGATCTCCAACTCTGTCACCCTACATTAAGTAGAACCCAAGTTGAGAGGAAAGACTTGAAAGGCTGCAGACCAGGGTACTCGGGAAACGGGTCGAAAATTGGGATGGAAAGAATGAGAACATTAGAGAGACGTAAAAAGAGGTTATTGCTGACACAGAAATCTGTCCAGGAGCCAGAATCTGAGGTCTGAATGCCCTCAGGAATGGAAGATGTTCCAATAAAGCGGAAGAGGAGCGCACTGCGCGAAGTGCAAGATAAACCTAGGGGGCGAGGGTGATTAGGGTGGGAAGCGCCAAGACTTAAAAAAAAAAAAAAAAATTAAAAAATTTCTTAGGTTCCAGGCCCCAGTAGAAAGGGCACAGGCCACCGGCCCGGTGGAAATGATCTCGCTTCTCCCCGCAGCGCTGCCTTTCCATTTGTGGGGAGGGAGGGGGGGAGGCTTTTTGCCAAAAGGACACGTTAAGGAGGAAACAGCCCTTCTCCTTTTCCTTATTTTTTTTTAACTCGCAGCTTTCTGGGAGTGACAAGAGCTGCAGCTGCGACCTCCACTCCGCACCGCGCCGCCCGGTTCGGCCTGGCCAGGCGCGCGAGCCCAGGCCGCGGGGCTCCGGTGGCCATTTTGCGCGTGCGCCGCTCGCCGCGCGCCGCCCTCGGCTCGGCGTCCTCGGATCCCGCCAAATTTGAAAGCGAGATTGTCAGGCCCTGCGAGGCTGGAGAGGCTGGGGGACGACGTCGTTCTCTCAAGTCGGGCCCAGTGGCGATCGGCGGCGACACCCCAGGGTGGCCCCCTTTCTGCAGAAGACTTCCCCACCGGCAGGGCCGCCCGGGCGCCAGGCGCGGCGACGGGCCCCTGGCCGCGTGTCAGGAGGGCAGGAAAGCGGCCCACGCCCCGGGAGGCGGCGGGCACACAGGCAGAGGCCACAGAAGCGCGTTCTGACCCGAGTCATGCCCAATTATCGCCTCTCTCTGTCCTCCTCCCGCTTCAAATCCAGTGCCCTTTCTCGTTAAATGACGAGGTGCCCCTGGAGTTTTTTGTGTGATGGAGTTTAAACAAAATTATTAAACATAAAGCTGCCATCCAGAAGGCTCTCGCGGGCCCCGGTGACTGGAAAGGCCCAGGGGGGAAAGGGGCGTCCCGCTGAGCTGGCGTAGTTGGAAGAACTCGGCTTCACCCCCCTGGGCAGGAATCTTGACAAGGTGACAGAGTTGAGGAGGGGGTGGCTGCGGGGCAGCAACCTCAAAGTCTGGGCAAAGGATCACACATTGGGACCCAAAGGCGACACCTAAGTGCATCCCCGGCAAGGTGGCCTTGGGAGGCCGGGCAAGGGAGCGGGCGTGCGGAGGCTGGGCCGTCGCCCCGAAAGCTGCCGAGAGGCAACCGGCTGCCTGCAGAGCCCGCGCCTGCGGGTCCCCAGAGGCTTCTCCTACCCAGGGGTCCCACCTGCGCCCTACAACGGGGAGAGAGAACAGCGACTTTGGGAAGGGTCAAGGGAACAGCGGAGAAGTGAAAGCTGCCTGAAATGGGCGACGCCGGGCGAGTCCTCTTTATGTCAGTGCAGCAGGCTGCAGGAGCCGCCATTTGGTGGCAGATTTCGGAATTTCAGCAGCATGTTGTGCTGAACGTCACAACTGGCTTTGTCTACGTGGCATAGTCATTTTTTAACCGCGGTTTTACAAAATGCAAATTTCCCCCTAGCTTTCCTCCTCCAGGGGCACGGAACCCCCTTGGTATCCACCCCAGGTGGACGGCTCCGCGGCGCAGGGCAGCCGGGTCGACCCCGTGTGGGCCGGGGCCTGTCCTCGAGGCTCCCTCCGCCGCCTCCACCAGGCACAGGGGCCAGGGTAGAGCCTGCTGAAGGCCAGCTCTGACCTAAAGGGGCGTTTCCACACTTTTTTTTTTTTCATTGAGACTGAGACGACTCTGAGCCGGCAGCTTTCTTCTCCCCAGTGCGGAGAATCTCATTTCCTTGGGGTCGCGGCGGGCATTGTTGCCTTTTGGCCTCGTGGTGTCCCTGCCCCAGCCTCCCGCCTCCTGTGTCTCTGCTGTGAGGAGGGGACGCGGTACAGAGGCCTGGCGGGAAGGAGCCGACCCGACGAGAGGCGTCTTCTCCCGGAGGGTCGGGCTAGGATCCTGCGCTGGCGCCTCCAGCTGGGCCCCGAGCCCCCTACCCCACCCCCCAGGGGACCAGAAAAGCCGGTCCTTTCTGTGCAATGCCAGAGGGGCAAGTGTTCCCACCTCGGGTTGCCCAGTCCTCGAGGCTTTCCATGAAAAACCCCGAGGCTGAGGCGAGGTGCCTGCCGAGTGGAGAACAAAGGGCCGAGGGGCGAAGGCGAGGCGAGGCGGCGCGCACTGCCCCAAGGAGCAGCCGGGCTCGGGGCCGGGGACGCGGGCACGGCTGACCCTCGGCCTGGAAACCCGGGGCCGGGTGCTCCGCGGGGAGTCAGCCTGCCCCGCCTGCCCCGCCTCGCAGACGCAGCGAAGGATCCCAGTCTTCGAGCCGGAGCTGCCATGTTGCATTCACGGAGGGCGCCAGTAATTTGACGCTTTCGAGACAGCGACGCCCCCAACCCGAGCGCCCTTTGGCCCTTCGCGCCGCACAGCTGAGGTCCAGGCCCGAGGGGACTGCCGGGCGCGGCCGGGAGCGACAGCCCTGTGGGCGGCAGAACCCGCGCGGCCGAGGCGCCGCAGCCGCTTCCCTCGCCACATTGGTTGCAGGGGCTGCGGGGCTGCGCGCTCGGCACTGGCTCGGTTGCCAGTAGCAACCACACGACGGCGATTTGCAACCGGGACTGCTGCCTCGGGTACCGCTGCCTCCTCCTACACCTCAGGGTCGAGCGTTTGAAGCCCTGGGGGTTGCCTTTGGTGACACCTCTCGCCCCCACTCCCGGTCCTCATCCTCCTGCACCCTCAGCTCGGCTCAGAAGCCGGCGCCATGGCTTGGCCCTGCCCCCACGGTAGACAATAGGGGTGGCCGGGGGCGCAAACTGCTGCGCGGAAACAGCACCTGAGCCCCCCCCACAGGGCCGCTTTGCTCAGTTCCAGCCTCAGGTGCCCTCTTCCTCCACTGGAGCCCAATGCCTTTTCAATGGCCAATCAGCTTTTCTTGACATCAGAAATAAGGATGGTGCCAAAGAAAGAAGTCAAATCAAGACCCCCCACTCCCTTTCTAGTAACGCTGACACAAAGAAGAGCTTATGGTTGTGTCTGCTCTTTGTAACAGTGGCTTTCCTCTAGGTTAGAGCCACAGGCACAAGCACACGCTACAGTCTTTCCTCTTCTTTGTCTACCATGAATATTTTACATAAAATCTGGAATGTAACCATTTGCGTTGGCCCAACTATTTGTCTACATACTTGTTATAACTGGATGGGGCACTAATTTTCTTTCCATTTTATATGATGAACGACATCAGCCCTTGGCAATGTGGACTGAGGGGTCTGATACATAAAGAAAATGATTGACATTAACCCTTAGGGATCTTTCTGCCTTTTTCTGTGGTGCTAGGACAGTGCTTTAACTCTTTATAACAATAGAACTTGTTAGTGTTTTAAACAGGTTTTATTGAAGAAATGTCTTCAAAGTATTCAGCTAAGTCTTTTATTTAGCTACTAGGATAACCCGGGAAACATACACATTGCCAAATATCTTTGCTCTTAATAGTTGTCTGGGCTTTAAATAGCTATTGAGTCAGGTGAATGTTCTTGATGAGTTGAAGTTTCATGTAAATCACAGATGTGCTGAAGTTTCTAAGTTTAAAGCTCCTTGAGGACAAGCACCTATCTTATTTATCTTTGTATGCTCTAGAGTCCTTTTGACATAACTTAACAATATTTGTTGAATTTGCAGAGGATTCCAGAAGTCTCGACAATGATAACTTTCAAACAACTTACTAATAAATGGCACAAAGCATGGATATCTTTAATGAACTCAATGAAAAGCTAAACATTGTCCAAACTAGTAACATCAATTAGATATCCTCACTCATGCATGTTTTACTTAATGATATTTCAAATGTGGTAGACTGTCTTAAAAAATATCTGAAAGATGTTTCCAGAATTCTAAGGAGAAAGATAAATCGAACACAAGAACTTGTAACTTTGCTAATTTCTCATCAAAAGTGTCTGAAAAATTGGTTAAATAGCCATAAGGTGAAATTTTAAAGTAACTTTCATATTTTCTTATAGCAGACATGACATTAACTGTCTTTGCAGTTCAACAGGAATGCTTAAGGATCTAGTGTTGGATATTGCAAATCCAGTAAGACAATGCACCTTGATTATCTACTATTTAATTTAAATAAGCTTTAAAGCAGACTGAAAATAGTTAATGTCTTAATCATAAGTGATAGTAAATTCAAATTAACAAAACCTCCTAAAAATGACCCTTAGGGTATATAAGACATTCACCTTTAAGCTTCACAAGATGTCAAGTTCATTAAATAAGACAGTTTACCACAAAGAAGAAAGTTAGCACTCCTTGGTTCCTAGAGGCAACATAACAACCTATAGCTTACCCAACCACCCCCACCACCACCTTAAAAATAGGAAAGCAAGGCTTTAGTGAAAAGTTCCTTTCTACGGTCTTTCAAGAAAGAAAAGCTCCAACAACTTGCTTTGGACCAAGTTAAAGAGATTATCTCCCTTTTTCATTACGACTGTGTCTTTCAATGAATTGAAGGATAAGATCAAAGTGCATTCATATTCATGTGAATTATCGCTATTGACTTGAATAATGATGGATTTCATTGTTTTATTTAAACTGAAACCAGGAACGCTGCTGCTTTTGAGGCTATACCCCTAAGGCTGTAGAATTTCTTCTATGAGGACTCAAAAGCCAAGCAATTAGGTCTGACAACCACATCATTTCCATAATGTACTTCCGTACAGAGGACTTTTTATTGGAATCGGTTACATTTCTATAGAACCCTACCACTCAATTTTTGACTCCTTTCCAACCTTCTCAACAAAACTCCTAAGTTCAGCAAGTATACTTCCAAAATACTTATGAATAAATTGTACTGGAAAGATACATTGATGTTTTGAAAGCTTTTAGCTGTTCATGAATCAGACAAATTAGTGCTATCAGTAATTACCTCAGGACAGTGTTTTTGCTTTGAACATGATTCATTACAGTTTGTTTTCTAGTGTAACTGAAGAACTCAGTCACAGTAAGCTTGGGAAAATGTGTTTACCAGCTGTTTCTTTCTAAATATGCTTCATGACAATTTTCTTAAAATATTTTCACTTGGATTGTCTTCAAACTGTCCCCTCATTTTCTAAGGAGAAAGAGATTACCAGATTCATTGGAACTACCTCTCACATTCACCAAATAATTATTCTACTCAAATAATTCGCCTATTAAAATGGTTATCACTTTGGAGAACACTTCTTAGAAAATTCATTACAATAAAGTAAGCTTACCGTTGAACTCTGTAAGTAATCTTTAAAATAGACTTAGGAAAATGCATTTGCATGAACTTTAATATATACAATTCATATAGTCCCTCCAAACTTAAAAGGAGATTTTAGTGCAATACAAGTCTGTTATATCATCATGGTCTGTAATGGGTTCTGGGAATATCCTTTCCCAGAAAGATAATTTATACCAATTTCTTGGTTTCCCTCTTAAACTTTTGCCATACATTTAAAGCATTATACATGAGCATCACATTTTTTAAGAATCCACGTTTTTCTCTTCAGTTGGGCTACAAGAAGTCTTTATTTTCACATGACCCATTATGTCTTTTTAGTATTGCAAGACACTCCTTTAAGCCAGGAGTTTAGGTTGCTTATCTTTGGAATATGATCATAAGCAGACTGAAATTATTTGTATACTTCCAACTTTACTTGTGAACTTCTAAGACCATTACGCTTGACTTAAAAATAAAATAAATGATAATCGATTGTGTACAATTTCATCAGGACCAAAAAAAAAAAAAAGCCCTCTTAGAATAAAAAAGTATTTCTTCATAATTCATTTCCTTAAGACTAAGTCTGTCTATTATGAAAGATATTAGTATATTCTTCATTTAGGTAGTTAATCTTTTATGTTGTTCATGTAAGAACCTTTATTGTTCACTCTAAAAAATAAATATTAGGTTACATTGGAGTAGGGGGTAAATTAATCAAGCTTTAGCAATAGTCAGATGTTTCCTCAGAAATATCAAAAAGCAACGGTGCAAATTCCAGTGCAAACCGTCTCTTCTGAAAGAATGAGATGGAGTGCCACCGTGTCCTCGAAATTAGTCTAAGTTTTAGCGGAGCTCACTCTCGGATCTGATCATCTCTGTGGGGGAAACGGACATGCAGAGTGGATAAACAGGAGATACTGTTTTTGTTTCAGTAGTTTCAGAAACCTTGAAAACCTGCTCTCTGTACTTTTGCAGTAATTTCCAAGAGTCAAAGCATACAGTCGATTATTCATCAGAGTAACCAACGCACAAGACATTTAGGCTTGGGACTTGATATAGCGAAATGACGTCAAAATTAAAAAAAAAAATTGAGGCTCGCACATGCGCGGTGAGGTGCAGCTTTTTTTTTTTTTAATTTTTTTTTTTTTTTTTCTAAATAGGCTATTGGCTTCTCTCCCAGCTTCTGGGATCCGGCCTGCGCCGCGGGCTCTTAGGGAAGCTGGCTGCTGTGAGGTGGCGCAGGGTTCTCACAGCCCGCTCCCGGCAAAGAGAGTAGCCTGAACCCCTTCCCCACTTTCCCAGCCCTGGGCTCTCTGTAGAAGTCCCGGGAGCAGACTAGGCGCAGCAGGCCGACCCGAGCAGCTGCTGCGAGTTTTTTTCTGGCTGCGCCAGCGCTGCGGAGCCTCGGGTCCCGGGGTTCCCCCCACCCCCGCGTCCCCGCGATTTGGCCGCATCTTCCCCTGGGCCCGCGGGTCAGCCGCACCGCTGAGCGGTTCGGACCGGGACCTCTGTCCGAGCCCCCGCGCGGCAGTGCGGCTGGAGCGGGAGGCTGGGCCCGGGAACCAAAGCGAAAGGACAGAGGCCTTTTTATCTTAACAGCCGCCCCGCCGCGCCTTCCCCCCATCCCCGCGGCGCTGCCGGGGAGCTGCAGAGTTGGGCCCCCCCGCCCCCCGCACCGCGGCCGCCGCGCGGAGCTCGGCCGGGGGAGGCCCCGCGCGAGGGAAGCCCCGGCCCAGTCTGCTGGGCGCTTCCGCACTCGCGCCCTCGGGCCGCGCGCTTCCGCCCATTGCCCCAGCGCCGCGTCTCGGGCCTCGCCCCGCGACCCACGCTGGCCCCGCGGGCGGCCCCACCCGATTCCCCGTCCCCCTTCCTCCTTTAGACACTCCGGTCTCCGCGAGATTGCTCGTCGGAGTTGGAGAAACTTTGGATGAATGGAAAAAGCCAAGGAAGTCGGGGAGTATCACATTCATCCCTTCCCCTCGGCCGGACACCCCTGTTAACTCTGGGCGCAGCTGCCTGCCAACGCCGTGGAACCGAGGACCCTGGGCACACCCTGCACGGGGACCTGCTCCTGTCCAGCTTGGGCGGGGCGAGCCAGCCACTGCTCAGCCCTTGCAAGACCGCACCTGAGGGATGCGTGGGCTGCATCCCCCGCGGGCTTAGTGGGCTCTAGGGGTCCTTTCCTATGTGGCCCCGTTCACCTTTGTCTCTTGTGCCCTGTGCTAATAGAAAGGTGGGCGAGGAGACAGTGTCTTCAATAAATGGTGCTGGAAAAACTCGGTATCCATACGCAGAAGAATGAAACTAGACCCCTACCTCTCGCCATCTACAAAAATCAAATCAAAATGGATTAAAAACTTAACTCTAAGTCCTGAAACTATCAAATTACTAAAAGAAAATCTTGGGGGGAAAGGTGGGAGAGGAATAGTACATACCTTCTCTGACACAAGTCCGGCAACGCCAAGATTTTAAAGGGGTTGGAGGGCTGAAGGTATTGAGAGGGAGCGGCTGACGGGCTTCTGTGCCAAGGTGCTTGGGGTTTTCTATCTGGTGATGTAGGCTTTGGGTGCAATTTTTAATTAAGAGCACTCATGTAAGTCAAGAAGATATTTATATTACTTAACACGCTAAACTGAAATAATTTAGTTTAGTTTTTATGCATAGCATTGCCTTAGAAAATGTTATGATGTATTTCAGACTTCTCCATTAAAAGTATCTGTTTTTAGTGTCAATCACTTTGAGCTATATGGTACCCTTTTTTGGAAGCAAAATTATTCGTGTGTGGAATCTCCTAATCACGGATTTCTTTAGGAGTGGAAAAGATGTGCTCAATCTCTGCATCCTCTGAATTGCTGGAAAGGAAGCCATGTATAGGTATATTTTTAGGACTTTGGGGCCAACTAAATCATTGCCCTTTTACCATTCTATTGGCCTTTACACTAAAAAGAAGCAAAAACTTAAAAATGTAGAGCTGACTGTAAAAGGTTTGAAAAGCCAAGAATATGAAATAAGACACAAAGCATACACAGAAATGTTAATCTTCCCTTCTGAGATGAAGTGTCCACGTCTCTTCTGCTCGGGTGACACACTTGATGACACAACTGGGTGGTCTGCTCAGACCTAAAGGTAAAATGCCGATGTCATTTCCCAAAAGAGGCACAATGCATGATTTGAGATAGTCATGTCTGCTTTTATCATTACAGGTAATATTTTGGGTTTACTAACTTGATTATGGAGTATGTAATGCCTTTATTTTTAACTCAAGTTTGTAAATATGGAGTTGTTTTAGTAATTTTAGATTTGGTGTTGGCAAAATGATCTTTGTAGTCTCATAACTTAAATAATTACATACAATTGAATGCCTTTTAAAATGCTAACACAATGCTTTTTGGGGAAATTCATTTCAAGGGGAAGGAGATTTCATATCTGAATAAAACTCAGCTAATTTTATTTAAAAACAAGGCTTTTATTATTTAAGTGATGCTTTAGATATTCTCACCCTCCACCTACTTTACTCTAAGTCTCTCATCTGTGCTCCCAAAATGCTCATGGTGCTTAGAGCAATTACAGACCTTAAAACACTGGCAGGCTGCAGTATGTGCTTGTTGAATGAATTAATACAGACTTCTGTAGGTATATGTTTGTAGAATGAATTAATGTCTATCTCTTACTAGACTTCATGTGCTGGAAGAAAGGCACATTCTCTTATTAGCAAAGTGTTTGGCACACGTGAGTATTTAATATGTGTTTGACTTGATGGAGGAATATATATACACTTGACTCACCTCAACAACAGTTTTTAAAATGTGGATGTTAATATCCAATTAGCATACATAAAGCTTTAACTTTTAAAATTCAGCTAGGAGCTGAAGAAACACATAGATGTTAAAATTAGCAAAGTTTCTTTTAGGCACACGTATAACAGATATTCCCATAATGGGATTTTCTGAATTCTCAGAGAAGATATGTAAAGAGAAACAGAACAGGATTTTAAAACTGTCTTTATCCTGTTGACTTTCTGAGTCTCCTTTTCATAAATAAAGAAGGAATTAAGTGAAAAAAATGATGTTGATGTTAAATATTATTTTACAAAAGGAGCCAAAGGTTTCCAAACAAACCTTTCATAGAAACACTTTTGCAAGTTGTTCAGATAATGTTTCATTCTCAATCAAATGTATAGTGTCATATGTCAATTACATTGTATATCTCTAAAGTCAGCTGGTACTTTAAGAACAGTACTCTTAGTTTAATAACACTTTTTCAAAACTGAAGTTATCTCTTTGAATAGTTTTCTTTTTCACTGCTTAATTGTTAGTTTAGAGGTGTGTGAGGTGTGTACGTGACCATGAGGCATTCATTTAACTTTATAAAACAAAATGGTATTTTGTTTTAAAGTTAGTAAGTTGAAATGGGTCAGAAAATCTAGATTGGTTTTCTTGTCAATAAAAGTAATGTTTCCCATATTTTATATTTGAATTACTAACAATTTTATTTATATGCATGTTATGATTATTCTGTGTTATGTTTCTCCATTTAATTTTAAAGACTTTTAAAAAAGAAAGCTAGAATAAAGAGCAAAGATCTAGCTTATTTAATATGTCCAATTTTAGATACGAAGCAAGAATTCTATATTATGTTTTATCAGGAGCAATGCAATTTAACTCAAAGACTCAAAGTAGATATTCAGACTCTATAGTTTAAAATAATTTACATACCACTTGACCTTAAGTTTTCAAAGAACTTTGTATTTGTAGCATTCCATAAGTAGACTGTGTTAAGTTTATAGGTTTAGACCTTTTTTTCACTATTGAGCTCTTAACACTTTTAAAGTAGAAAACAAATAGTAAAGCAATTGCTAAAAATGGCAGCTAGAGTAGTTTAAGAGTTTGAATTGTTTGTTTAAGGACTGAAACCAAATATAGAACCTTTTAGTTTTAAGGGGATTTTTAAAAACAATGCAACAAGGAACTGAAAATTACAGCAGTTTATTTGCAATCTTAATTATTTACTCAATGTTTTGCCCCACATCTCTAAATGGGAGTTCACAATAACTTTAATTTTAAAGGACCTGTTCCCTTGGGGGAATATAGAGATCACTGTAGAATTTATGGCTTAGAGTTAAGTAAAAGGATCGTGGATATCACTGGCTTCTGAACTGCAGAAGGAAAAGACATATACCTGTTCTGGGGTATCAGGGACCTGACTAAACATACTCGTTCCTCTCTCTGATTGCTAGTCCATTCCCCAAGTATTTGGAGCTCCACTAAATATTAGTACTTCATCAGAGAGCTCAGGTCAGGGTGAGATCTTAAAGATTATTATAGAGGATTCACTCCAAATACAAGAACCAGCTAAGTGTGCATGCTCCTTTCTATAGAAGAAGAAATATCAAGGGGTTTCCTGTCTTGCAGCAGCAGCTGTGGCTATCTACCCATTTCACACCTGGTGAAATTGTAGTTTCTGATAGAGAAATATTTAAAGTTGACACCTGTCATTGGAACATTTGGTATATAGTTTTCAAAGACAAGCTAGAAACCCGTGATAGACTAAGTACTTAAATTTTCTTAAAAAAAAAAAAAAAAAGCTAGGTAAAGAGTTCAAATTATATAAACTAGAGAAGTCTGGTTTTCCAGGTAAAGATTCTCTCTCTCTCTCTGTTTCGGAAATGTCATTCAGCAACAAAATAAAGCTTAAATTTAATAGACAAAGACAAAATGTCTTTTAAAAAATCACATAAGTGAGGAAACAGCAAAATTAGTAGTAATTAGGAGAAAGCCACGGAAGACAGGACATTTATCACCTTGTTTCCTCGTCTGCTTTCGTGACTGAATCTGAGTGCTCATTAAGTACTTTCAATAGAGTGTAATTCAGTGTATGAACATGGTCCTTGGGATCCTCCAGGAATCTTGAGACCAGAAATGCCCGGTATATAACAGCTGGGTTAAAGAGGGAAACACTGACTTAAGGGGCGCACTGACACAATGTGTTTATCAGACTACACAGTGTCACGCGTGAGATTTCCCTTGACCGTCGAAGCTCAGACAGCTCCAGGGCTGCAGCTTCCTTGTCCGGCCGCGCTGGGACCAGGTTCCCCGGGCTGGTGGGGCTCTCCGGGCGCCCGCGCCGCAGGCAGGAAACCACCCCAGGCGGGGTGGGTTTGTGAAGATCCCCGAACTCCTGGCTCCTGGAGGACGCCTGTCCTACACGCCCACCAGGAGAGGTGGTGACATTCGACGGGGGGACGACCCCCGCAGCGGTTTGGTGACTTGGGCAGCCTGGGGGAGCCCCTGCAGGCGGAGTTCCCCAGGGGCTGGCCGCCCTCGCGCCGCCTCTGCCCCGCGCGGGGCGCCCGGGCACCGCGACTGTGACGTCACGCCCGGGCCTGGCCGTTGCCGCGAGACGGCCGCGTTCCGGTTCCGGTCGGTTGCCCGGGAGACGCGGGTACACAGAAGGACAGATCCCGTCGGAGGCCGAGCGGTTGCCGCTGTCGTCCCCCCTGGCGGACTCACAGGGTGGGCGCGGACGGGCCACGTCGCCGCGGAGCTGGTCGGGGCGCAGAGCGGCCGCGGGCGCCATGAGTCAGAGGCAGGTGCTGCAAGGTAGGGCTCCGGGCGGGCGGGGCGCCCCGACGGGCCGGCGGCGGGACCGACGGGGGCGACCCGGCAGCTCCACCGAGTCTCTCCTCCACAGTGTTCGAGCAGTACCAGAAAGCCCGGTCCCAGTTCGTGCAGATGGTGGCGGAGCTGGCGACCAGACCCCAAAACATCGAGACGCTGCAGAATGCGGGTGAGCCCTCACCCCGAACCCGCGTCGCTCGGTGCTGTTGGCCTCTCCTGTCACTCCGGGCCTTGGACCCCCGCGCCCTCAGCCCTGCCTTGTTCCCCGCCCGGCATCCCTGGCCTTGCCTGGCCCCGAGTCCCCGGTCCCCCAGGCTCGCCCCTGCCGGCTGAGCTTTGGGGAAGCGGCAGTGACCGCAGAAGCATCCAGTCTGTTTAGCCGGTCTTTGAGGGGGAGGCTGAGAGAGGGTGAAGCTTCCAGATGGGTGTGAGAGGGGCTTGATGTCCTCATTTCCATCCTCATCGCAATCGGACAAGTGGCAGGTTGAAATTCGAGGCCATAGGAATTGCCTGGAAGTCATTTCACAGAAATGAAAATCTACCCTACTCAGACCCGTTTTATCTGGGTGCGGTTGCATGTCACCCTGCCTTTGGTCACCTTCGACTTCCTCACAGCAAAGGAATTCCAGAGTGGTTTACACATTATTTCTCGTCTTGCGTTAGTGGAAGAGAATGATGTTTGAATCTTTTCCAAGAGATTCAAAATAGATAAAGACCAGACTTCGCGAAATTCTTACGTGCTCTCATTCTACCCCTCAGTCCAAACGAACTCTTTCTCAGGAGGGAGGGGAAAAAAGAGAAAGAAATAGAGAGAGAAAGCTAGAGAGATAGAGATGAGAGAGAGAAAGGGATAGAGAAGATAATGGTGGTTCTCTCTCTCTCTCTATTTGACTAAAGATGAGTCCACCACATTTTATAACTACTGTGTCAAGAGAAATCTCCAGTTTATAAGATACGATCTTTAAAACTACTGTAAATTAACACATAGTTAAAAGAAAATTGAGAACATATTGACAGAGAATATTCAGACATAATATTTACTCTGGGTTTCTTTGAGGGGAATTACTGCTGTACCTCTGTGGTAATTTCTTTTATCACTGGGATTTTGGCATTTATTCCTTGTGTATTTCTATTGAGGGCTGTGTATTTAGAATGGAGAAAGTATATTTTATAATCATGCATAAAACTTTTTAGTTTGAGACAATTACAGATTCACATACAGTTGTGAAGAATAATACAGAGAGATCCTGGATGTTGACATTGATAAAAATCCATTGATGTTATTCAGGTTTCCCTACTTGTATGTGTGTGTGTTATTCTATGTAATTTTAGTCCATGTATGTCCACTGTCCACCACCACAGCCAAGATACAGAAGACTTTCATCATCACAAGGATCTTTTGTGTTGCCCTTTTATAACTACACCCACCTCCTGCTGTCCCTAATACTGGACAACCACTAATCTGTTCTCCATTTCTAAAATTTTGTCATTTCAGAATTGATAATCTTTTGTTCTGTAGTTGTTTCACATGGATTAATTTTTTTCTGTATGTGTGAGTGTATGTGTATGTGTATGTATGTACTCTTATTCCTCAAAGTACCCAGAACAATAGTGGGGACACAGTATTTCATGTATACTAAGTTAAGTTTATTAGAGCACATTACTTTTTTTAATACAGTTACTTTTTACATTTTTTCTCTCAGTCCTATCCAGTGGCTTTTGTGAATGGACACTTAACTATTTACAAAAGTTTACTTTCTAGACAATATGTGTACAGCCAAAAAAATTTTATTTTTAAAAATGGGAAAACAATTGATGTTAATTTAAAAATTTAATACTGAAATATTGAAGAATATATAACACTTAAGATATGAGGGATCACCTTTTAGTGAGTAGTAGCACATTATCTCTTCCCATAAGAGTACAATATGGAGGATATTATGGCATTTAATCTAAATTGGCAGGCTAAGTTATCACCAAAGTATAAGTGGCTTAGATATGAGATTCTACACTTACAGTCTGGCTTATGAAGGAATGGAATACAAAAGGAATATAACTTAATGTTTTGAAATTCTCTGTATTTAACTAATATCTGATAGCATGCTAAGATTTTTCTTTTCCTGAGGAACTTATTTTAACATATTTCATGTTATGTAGATTTAATAATTCCCTTAGTAATGTTAAATAGAGACAGATAATGCATATTCCCATATAGTTATTTTTAATTAAAAAATAACCTATATACTTTATTATGAAAGGTTTTATTTCTTTATAGTCAATTTACTTAACCATTCAAATGGTTCATTCTTTTTAAAAAAAATCACCAGGCATTTAAAAATGTTTTTGAATGAGTCACAATATATATGTCTCTATTATATATAATGATCAAGGTTTTTTTCAGTCAAATGCTTTCATTTTAGTAGCATAACATACCAATGTGTTTTACTCCTGACTTTGACATACTGTCCACATATCTGGGAGGATTTTATTTTGTTTTCTTATTTCCCTCCCTCACAATATCTTGTTTACGTAAGTATGTATCATGGATCCAAAATAATGTGAAAAATATTTTCTGTATAGGCATCATGATCAAAGCAGTTACTCTTGTTCAAAATTTTTCAGTTCATTTTTTGTTAAGTGAATATTAAAGTTGAAAATTATCAACAGAGTTTAAGTTCATTTTAAATCTCTGATCTTTTTTTATTGTTTTTGATGTTCTAGTAAGAGAAATTGCTTTATTGAATATGTCCAAAGTAATTACACAAAGCAGACAAAGTGTTGCAAGATCTCTCATCTTCAGTGTTTAGAAAAGAATAAGTTCGATTTCTAATCAAAATTGTTACTAAAAG
This sequence comes from Eulemur rufifrons, assembly GCF_041146395.1. Taxonomy (NCBI): domain Eukaryota; kingdom Metazoa; phylum Chordata; class Mammalia; order Primates; family Lemuridae; genus Eulemur; species Eulemur rufifrons. Next base: position 15,224,197 of record NC_091007.1, read on the forward strand.
AACTGTGTAAAAAGTATCTGTAACCTCAAGGGTTTTTTTTTTTCTCATTGAGGTTTTATTTCTTCTAAAAGAAAATATATGAAAAATTTAAAAGTTTAATGTTTAAGATTTATTTATGTACACTCAAACTCTATATATGCTTGAACTGTTACATCTTGTAGCTATTTAAAAGTGTATTTTGATACTTCCCTTCTCTGAATAATTAGTAACACATGACTGTAATAGTAGAAATAATAATACATTGTTACTTCTACCAATTGTAAAATTTCAGCAACTGGAGGTGGTTGGTTAGTTGTAAAATGTAAGAAACATGTTTTGTGGCATAATGGAATACCAGGCCACTCTTAGGTCTGTTTAGGAGGTCTTCTGAAGTAAGCTAATAAAAGCTCCAAGAAAATTGTTTTTAAACTGCCTAGCTATATAAAATAAACTTCTTTTGAATCAGCTATTTATATAAATGGGGGAATAATTTTGTATATAACCTATATTAAAACACTAAAACGTGGCAAATCAGTAGTTATGCACATTTTCAGAAGAGTAGGAATAAAGAAGTTTGCATGACACTATGCATTGCATGAAGCTAATCTGCAGATTGAGGCAATTTAATGGGTTTAGAATTCAAGAAAAGTAATATATGTTGTTGACATAAAATGATTTTAGATTACATGTGTCTGGATCTAGAGCAGTGTGAAAATCTTCAGATTATCTATTTAGTACCTCAAGAAGCTATGAGAAGGAAAAGCCCCTAATATGCATTTATTAATATAATGTATTTAAAATATATCATTGTATGTACATGTACCATGATCCTCTTACAAAACCTGCTGTTCCAAAGGATATTGAAATTGAAAAGAAAATTAGCAGAGCAACTTCAAAAAATTTGACCAGTCATGCTATTTTAGTTTGACATATTTTGTCTATATAAAAAGAGTCTTACAATTGTGAATGTAAAAGATAATTAACTCAAAGCACTGAGTTCTTTGTAAAGATAGGGATAGAGGGGGATGGACATGCTTGAAGCTCTGACTCGGGTGGGGCAAAGGCAATATATGTAACCTAAACATTTGTACCCCTGTAAATGTACTGAAATAAAAAAATTAAAAAAAAAAAAAGATAGGGCTAGAGAGGTTTTTTACATATGCTTAAGTGGAAAATATGACAGGGGGCTATAAAAATTCTGAACTTGTACGTACCTAATGATATGTCCTAAAAACAAAAGCTTATTCAGAATTTTATTCTGTTCCAAAACACTGTTTCTACATGAACATTTATCTGTTTTGTTATCTAAGCATTGGTACATAGCAGAAAATAATAGAGCAAGGACTAGGCTGTTATTGTTTTCTTAGGAAAAGTTGGACGATTAAAAAAAAAAATCCAAGCTGTCGATGAGCCTGCAGGAGGGTAGGGCTTAGAAATGGCAAATTTTGTGGGTTAAATTTTAATGTTACAGATTAAATTTTTGATTTTTTTCAAAAGTTTTTGAAAAGTTATTTAAGTATTACATAATTCCACTTTACATTTGAATGTTGCTTCAGGGCCTTTGCATTTCTGCCTGGAATCTTACCTTACGCTTCTTTACCAAACTAATTTCTACTTATTCTTTATGGCTCTGTTTTGGTGTTGATTCCTCAAGGAAGCCTTCCCTGAGTCCTCACAGTAAATTAAGTCTCTTAATGTATGCTACCCTTGGTGCTAGTATTTCTCTTTCATAGTACTTATCACAATTGTAATTATTTAGTTTCTGTTTTCCCTACTAACCATAAATTCCATGCATAGCATAATCCTTAGCAGAGAGTAGAAGTTCAAAATGTTTAAATAGGAAGGAGTAATTGAATGAAGGAGAAAAGTTTTTTGAAGTTGTTTTTTGAAGGAGTAATTGTTTTCACGTCTCTTAAAACATTAGATTCTTATAATAGCTCAGGTTAGTAGAATAGTGTGGATACTTTAGCCCAAAGGAGGTTGGATAATTGCCTTCTTCACAAAGTGAGTTAGTGGCCAGACTGGGACTAGAACCCATTCCTTAATTGCTGCCTCATCTTGTGCTATTTCTACTTTACCTTATAGGTATTAGGAAATTATTTTTAGATGGTTCTAGCAGTTCCTAATAAACTTTGATGTTAACTATTGAAATAAGTGCTCTGTTTAGGTCTTTGGGTACTAGTGGCTGTCCAGTAATTTTGAAACTTGGTGGCTGTTGAGGTCTGCTTGAGGAACATCATGGGAATTTGAGTGGAGGCCAGATATGGAGGACCAACTTTAATTGATAAATACCTGGAGGTTTGAGGAAGTAGAAATGGTATTTAGGGTTTAAGCTGGCTTCAGAGCTCCAAAAGACCTTTTGGCTTCCTCAAGCTCCTAAGAAGAGTCTTATCAAACCAGGAGCTCTTTGAAAGCACCCAGGGAATAGCCTAATCCGGTGGGAGTTGAGAACTAAGATAGCACTTCAGAAAGTGGTTGGACTGAGAGCCTGCCTGGATCAGCAAGGGTCTAGAGGAGACTTATTCAGAGTCCAGGACCGTCAGCTGCCCTGTGATTTCCTGACTGCTCTTCTGGGCTTTTGGGAACACATGAGGTAGAGTACAGGGAAGAGGGAAGTACTTGATATTTGTTGGTTAATTGATGTGAGTATATACTTGACACTTCTTCCCTTTTTAAATCATGTCTTTGTGTGAAGTACTTTTCCTTGTTCATTGGGGGTAGAACTTTGGGATTTCTTTTGAGTATTTGTGCTGGCCCTAGGAGAAATCCAGGGCTAGATCCTGAGAAAAATTTTGGCCTTGCCTTGTGGTGGGTGGGATGGTTCATGTGAAGTCAGACTTCTCTCATTTTCAAAGTGAAATATTGATTTTGCTATACTCTTCATACATCTACATAAGGATGGCTCAATTTAAAATTTATTCTTTATTCAGGTTCTATGAAAAACTTTGCTGAAAACAAGTGATAGTGGTGTGTGTATGTGTGTGTGCACACACCTGGGTGTCTCCAAAGGAAATGATATCTATCCATTTTTCTAAATATTTAAGTTCTATACTGTCAAGTTAGAATTACTATTAAAGTATGTACATAGACTAGATTATATTAGTTTTTCATAGAAATGTCTTTGTAGACTTAGTTATATACCATTTTTCTTAAAAAAATGAGGACTTATTTAAAAAAAAAGACACTTTGATTTTCCCATAGCTTTTTTAAGTCTATCAGTGAAGATATTGTCCATCTTGTTGTTAAATTTTAAAAAATTTTTATTTTATTTTATTTTTCTTAGGGACAAGGCCTTGCTTTGCCACCCAGGCTAGAGTGCAGAGGTACAATCATAGCTCACTACAGCCTCAAACTCCTGGACTCAAGTGATTCTCCTTTCTCAGCCTCCTAAGTAGCTGGGATTACAGGCGCTCACCACCATACCCAGCTAATTTTTCTTATTTTTTGTAGAGATGGAGTCTTGCTATGTTGCCCAGGCTGGTCTCAAATTCCTAGCCTCAAACAATGCTCCCACCTCAGCCTCCAAAAGTGCTAAAATTACAGATGTGAGCCACTGAGCCTAGCCAAATTTTTTAAAATATAAAGATACATTTGTTTATTCAATGGATATTTATGAATGATTATATGGCAAGCTAGGTGCTAGATATGAAATTTCAGAAAAAATTTGTTCTTGCTCCCTTTTATTTTTTAAGTTTCTTCCCTTTTTAATGTTCCTGCCAGGAAACTCAGTGCTGGGTTCAGAGCTCAATTGCAGTAACTATCCTTAACCTGTGTTTCTAATAAAATTATCGGTTCCCTTCCCCGCTACATAGGAGAGCCTGTATACATCTTGTATACATATCTTTTAGAGTAAACTATCTCAAAATGTTTGGAATAGTGAGGTATGAATAAAGTAAAAAATTAATTCTATCTGAAGATAGAGTTTCAACTATCTTCCAAATATTTTCTCTTCAAATGTTACACATGAAGCCTCTTGGAGCAGATAATCCTTTTCGTCCTGTTCTATTTGCTCTCTGTGCTGCCCCATTCCTGCTCCTAGTCTTCTGCAGACAGATGGATATAATAGGTATTTACTGTAAAAGAGAAAACACATTAGTAGGAGAAGACAGGACTAATTCAGAATTGGTAGCTCTCTAGAAGACTTTCCAATGAAAACAGAATTTTGCCTTTATGGGGTGATTTTTAGGTGAAGGGAGTAGTTTAAATGACCCATTTGAGTTACCTAAAGCATCTATGGTAATAGTGCCAGTCGGTGTACCTGACTTCTTGTACCTAAAAATAAAACAACTGTGAGCATAATATTACCCATTTTGTTTTTAATTAAAATTTACCTGAAAAAAGAGGAAATTGCACATTAATTTTCACAGTTGGTTCATTCATCATTCAATGAACATTTATTGAGTGTCCAAGTACCAGACGGATGATTAGATGTTGATCATGCAAAAATAGAAGGCATAGTCTCTGTGCTTACAGAGCTTATTTACTAATGGAGAGATACAGAAATAAATTGCTATTTATTTGCAGGGCACCTAACTCACGATTTGGGAATGAGGGGTGCTGTTCAAGGAAGATATCTAGGAGAAGGTGTCATCTGTGCTGAATTTCCTAGGAGTTCGCCAGATGAAACTGCATTCAGGCAGAGGGAACATTATGTGCAAAAGCTCAAAGACAAGAGAAAAGGTGGTACTGGATGGAAAAGGCCAGTGTTTGAGAATGGCTGGAGCTTGGGATACTTGGGCAAGGAGAGGAAGGTTGGTTGTGGCTGAAGAGGAAAACAGGCCTAATTATGAAAGACCTCATAGGAAGTTTGGATTTCTCCTGAAATTGATGGAAAGCTATTGAAGGTTTTACCTGGAGGATTGATGTGATCCAGTTTGTGTTTTTGAAAGATATTTTTGGCAGTAGTGTGGACAATAGATTGGTGGTGGTTAAAATGGGATCCGGAAGACCAAGTGTACCTTATTTATGTAGCCATCATGTTGAATAAGAAATGTTAAAGAGGTAAAGTCTGCAGGACTCAGGAGAAGGAGGCAGGGTCAGGTGAGAAGAGGGATGAGTTCAAGAAGACTTCCCGGCTTCTGGTTGCTTAGACACATTAGCGTTGTTCATTCACAGAGGAAGGGGATAGAGAAAACGGAGGGAAATGGTGAGTTCGCTTTTCAGCAATGTTGAGGTTGAAGTATGTTTGGGATGTCCACACGTCAGTGATTGCGGTAAGCTCCCCAATGGCTTCCCATTTGCCTTAGAATAAAAATCAGAAAATCTCAATTTGGCCGACAGCCAAATTTGATCCGCCCCCAACCAACTTTATCTCTTGCCCCTTCACCCCTCCTACTTTGTTTCAGGCCAGTGTGAATTTATTGAGGCTTCTTCAACAGTCTGTACAAACATGCATCCTTGCCCATACCAGAAACTTTGAAGTATCTCTGCTTCCTCTGTCTCCACAATAACCAGTTTGTCTTCTAAATATCTCCTCATATTTCACTTTTCTCCCCACCCTTTGTTTTTTTTGCCATTGCTATTCTTCAGTCTATTTTCATATTCAGTCCTGTTCATTTACAATAGCTACCTAAGTATCTTCCTCCCTCCCATCTCATCCCTTGTCATCCCTTCTTCCCACTGTGATGAAAGCAATCCTTCTTCATGGACTGCACATTTGATCTTGTCAATGCATTGACATTAATGTTCAGATAAAATTCAAAATACTTAAAATAGTTTATTGCACACTTCAGGGCTTTTGTCTCTATTTATCTCTTAGCTTTCTTTCTCCAGCCTCGTGTCTCCCCTCTTGCACTATGGTCATGCTGCATTCTCAGTTTTATCAACCTATCAAACTCTTTTTGTTTCTGTGCTTTGTTTATGCAGTTTACACAGTGCTTTCTGGTTGCAATACTCTCCAGTCCTTCCCCTCTCCACCTCTTCCAGTGTTTTCAGCAGGCAATCTGCCTGAGAGCCTTCAGATGGTAACCTCTGTGTCACTTCCCTCCTGGGAGCCTCCCCATGTCCATCATAGCCTGGGTTAGAGGCTCTGTTATGGGTTTGCAGAGCACCCTCTACTTCTCCTGTAGTTGTACGCATCATAATGTGCTGCAATTATCTCTCACAACCACTTTATAAGTTCCTTGAGATCAAGGACAATTGTATTTTCAACACTTCGTGTAATCTTAATAGATATTTCTTGAATGAATTACTCATTCCATAGTGATTCTAAAACATATAATAAAAAAGGTTGAATCTGTGGGGCTACAGAACCTTTAATATTTCTTCATTAAAATGGAAGATATTAGTTAATGAGTCATTCAGTAATAATAAAATAATGTTGATGAAAAATATGGTTAATTTAGGGAACCAATTTGCTTTAGTACTTTTATTTATCAAGCACTTGATGATGCTTATTTTGTCCCAGTTAATCTTTCTAGCACTTTAGAAATTTTAACTCTTTTAATTCCCACAACTTTATGAGTAGTCCTAGTATTTGTCACCACTTTACCTATGAGAGAATTAAGGCAGAGATGTTAAATAACCTTGCCAAACCTCACAGCTAGGAAGTGGCAAAGCCCAAATTTGAACCCAGTTTCCCTCTAGATTCATGCTTTTAATCACCTCACTCTGTTGCCTCTCACCATAGGCAGTCATGTAACAAGCAGAGCAAGAGATTCATTCTGTTTCTAAAGCATGAAGTTTCTATTATATTCTCATTGGACCCCAAACAGAATGCCTGAGTCAGATGGTAACACTGACAGGCAAAGGTGAATCCTTTACTATGTGATTGGTTAATTGTATGCAAAAATTATTTCTTCTGAAACTTGAATGAACTTATCTAATAGCAGTTTCATAGTAAGTGGTCACATAGAATGTAGCTTTAGATTAAAATAGAGCATATTGTTAGAATTTGAATTTTTGAAACTTTGTAAAATTTATAGTAACAAATATCTAACATATTTTATGTCTATGCTAGTTAATTTTGAATAGAATTGGAAAGTAAAAAAATAAATGGTAGAAATCACTTTATTTGAATCTAAAAAAACAAAGAGGGTGTCAAAGGATAAAGTGCAAAGACAACTCACAGAATGGGAGAAAATATTTGCAAAGCACAGATCTGTTAAGAGATTAATATCCAGAATATGTAAAGGACTCCTACAACTCAACAACAAAATAATCCAATTTCAAAATGGGTGAAGCCCTTGAGTAGATTATATTTCTTCAAGAAAGATGTACATATGGTCAATAAGTGCATGAAAAGATATCAAAATCACTAGTCACTAGGGAAATGCAAATCAAAACCACAATGAAATACCACTTAAGTCTGTTAGGATGGCTATCATGAAAAAAAACAAAACAAAAACTAACAACCCAAACCAAAAAATAACAAATGTTGATGAGGATGTGGAAAAATTGAAACCCTTGTGCTTTGCTGGTGGGAATATAAAACCACTGTGGAAAACAGTTTGGCAGTTCCTCAGAAAGTTAAACATAGAATCATTTGATCCAGCAGTTCTACTCCTACATATATGCCCAAAAAGAATTGAAAGTGGGGACTCAAATGAATACTTCTATACCAATGTTTATAGCAGCATTTTTCACAATAGCCAAAGGGCGAAAAAAGAAAAACCCTATTTGTCCCTCAACAGATGAATAGATAAACAAAATATGGTATATACATACAACTGAATATTATTTAGGCTTAAAAAGGAGTGAAATTCTGATAAATGCTAGAATGTGGATGAACCTTAAAAATATGTTAAGTGAATTAATCCAGACAAAAAAGGAAAAATATTGCATGATTCTACTTATATATGGTACTTAGACTTGGCAAAATCATAGAGACAGAAAATAGAATAGAGGTTGCCAGGGATAGGACTAGGGAGAAATGGGAAGTTATTATTTAATGGGGCATAGTGTTTTGGTTAGGGATGATATAAAAATTCTGGAAATAGATAATCATGTTGGTTGTATAACATTGTAAATGTACTACTTAATGCCTCTGAATTGTATACTTAAAATGGTTAAAATGATAAATTTTGCTATATATATTTTACCATAATAATAAAAAAATTTTTTTTTTAATTTGAAAAAAAAAAACAGGTAAGGGGTAACCGGTAACCAGGGCAACAAGAAATCTTCACTATGACTTAAATGGACCAAAAGCCCAGTTTGCAGACACTTGTTTTTAAAGGAGCAAAGTTGAGATGTTAAGTATCTTTATAAAACAGATTGATATTATATATATATATATATATATATATATAGTATATGCATGTAATATGAGAATGGATGGGTTTTCTTTTTTATGTCATTGGAAAAGTTTGACCTTTTCTTCGTGATGATTTCTGTATGCCATTGGCATGCAAAATCAAAGTAATTTGGCCTAAGTTGTATTATGAGGAATTAAATGGAGGGGTTATGATTATTTTGAGACTATTTTATAATCTACTCCACTAGACTATTAGTTTCTTGACAGTAGGTGCTGCCTTAACTCATATATGTATTCCTGCTGCTTGCTACTGTGTTAACCCTGGTATATTTTTTGAATGAATGTGGACAGGATCAGTGAGGTTGTTTTTTGACTTTTCTTGGTGACTGAATTGCAATGTAGTTATTAGAAGTAATTTTCAGTATGACACTAGAACAAGAAAAATAGAAAAGAAACTCAAAGCTATAAATTTTGTGTGTGTGTGTGTGTGTGTGTGTATGTGTGTGTATGGGGGAGCATTGTAAAGATTTATTCTTAAGTTAAATTTCAAAAATATTTTCACCTATTTTATCAGTTTTTATAGAGCAGACAGAATTGTTTTATAGGTACTAGAGTATATGAATTATTATTTTTCATATTGGATATAATATTAGATAGTACATGTTGGATCCTTCAGTGGAGACCCCAATGATGTCATTAGGTCTTTACTAGAGGTCTTTACTACAATAGTTCATCAGCTATTGTAGCAACTGTTCAGACTGCTGTAATTTATGGACTCTAAATTTTCATTCATTCACTCACCATGGATCTTTGAATTCCTAATGGACAGGAAGGTAAGGAAAACTTTCTGTTTATATGTTATATATGCTGCCTGCCTGCCTGCCTGCCTTCCTTCCTTCCTTTCTTTTTTCATTTAGTCACCATTTTTATGCAGTTCCTCTTACATTTTTATCTGTATTTTTAGGACAAACCTATAATTAGAATAACAAAGTCTTCATGCTTAATCTATGCAAGAGATAAAAACATGTCCCTTTAGAGAAGTATTTGGGGACTGGCAATTATGCAGCATTAAGAGGCAATTCAAGGACTAGAAATTTGGGGCAACATTTTTGAGAATTTATTTTCTTCAACAATAAAAATGACCACTTCAAAGCCATTTATTGAATAAGCTTATTCAAACAGAGATATTTCAAACTGACACTTTGGCTCTTCTCTAAGTTTGGAAATTTTGAAATTTTTCAAAATTCTCATTGTGCTATTGTCTGAACTAAGGAATATAGGAAAATTATGGTAGAGCAGAAGCCTGACTTGTAGATATAGAAATAGAAGGAAAAGAATTGTGAGTCATTTTATTGGCCTTATATTTCATGAGCCAAATGCAGTAGAAAAATGGATAAAATACATAAGGGAATTCCTTTTAGTACATAGACTAGTTAGATATCTTTTTGGGGGAAAAATATTTTAGCTCTAAATTGTAGACTGAAATGGTCCAAAATAAGATTTGTGGTAGATTAGCTAAATACTATACCTAATAATAAACACTTATAATTAAATATTATAACCCCAGATAAATTAATTCACTCTTTAAATTTTTAACATAAAAGTTTGAAGTTCTTTGGATTTAATTCAAAATATAATTCAACATGAAAACCCAGTATGGATTGACTTTCCAATTATATTTCAAAAGACAATAAACCACTACCTTCACATATCAAGTGGGCAAAAAAAAAAAAAAAAGGAAATACCAGAATCATCAGGAAAAAATAACATGAAACATGATTATGATTCTTTTAAAACTATTCTAAGCATACTTTATTTTATTTTATATTTTTAGAGACAGGGTCTCGCTCTGTTTCCCAGGCTGGAGTGCAGTGGCACGATCATAGCTCTCTAAGCATACTTCATATTTTTTGGCCTCTTTAATGCATTTATTATGAAACTTTAAATATATGTTAACAAATTTAACTTTTCTTTTTTAGGGTATTGACTTATTTTAATTAAAATGGCACGTATTCATTGTAAAAAAAATCAAGTAATACTCAACAACGACAACAAAAACAACCCAATTCAAAAATGGGCAAAGGACATGAATAGATATATCTCCAAAGAAGATATACAAATGGCCAATAAGCATAAGAAAAAGTCACTAACCAACATTAGTGTGAGGGAAATGCAAATCAAAACCACAGTGAGATACCATTTCACATCCATCAGGATGGCTATTATTTTTAAAAAATGGAAACTAATAAATATTGGTGAGGATGTGAAAAGGTTGGAACCCTTGTACTTTGCTGATAGAATGTAAAATGGTGCAGCTGCTGTGGAAAATTTGGCAGTTCTTAGGGTGATGGTCACCCAACTTTGTGAACTTACTTAATGCCACTGAATTGCACATTTAAAAATGGTTAAAATCATTATTTTTATGTTATTTATATTTTACCACAGCAAAAAAAAAAAAAAAAAAAACACAAACCAACAGCGACAACAAAAAAATCGAGTAATAAAGCAAACAACAAAGAAGAGATAGACAATTGTTTTAAATCCAACTTTCCTAAAATAACCTATGTTAACATTTGTAGTTATTCTAATACCTTATTCTGTACTTTAAACTTTTTTTGTTGTGTGACATATGAGAAGTTATATTTATCAAAAAGTATAGATAATAATATAAACAACACCCATCAACATTGGGTTTGTTTAACGTGAGCTACAACCCAAGCGTGAACAGGAGCCCTCTGGCCTGCAGAGCCAGCCAGCCTGTGTGGGGTTCATGCTTGCAACTGTGGCCTGAAAGAAGATAATCTAACCTAGCCAATTTAGGCAGAAAAATGATGACTAAATGGCACTAGAAACTAGGAAGCCACAGGTCACATCATTAAATGTGCCTGTGATAAGCATCATTGTTCTCTGCTTATGTTATTTGGTAGTATTCTTTCTCTTATTTTGCTCTAATCCTAAGTGTCATTGGAATCACTTCTAGGCCTTTTGTCTAAGATCAGGTATCTAAGTGTTATTGTAAATGGTTTCTTTTTATTCTATTTCAAATGTTTCTGGATATAACATTGTGAGAGAATATTGGTAATATTTGCTTTTATGTATCACTGGGACATGTTTTTAAAGAAAAGATGTAATGACATCGAATTGAATAGCCTGGTATAAATTAAGTTCAGAAAGTCAAGGGGCACTTTGTTCTCATTTGAATTCTGTCATTACCTTTCTTATAACCTTAGACTAAGACAGCATCATTAAAGCAGAAATAGTAGTTGACTCTTTTGCAGATTTTATAGTAAGACAAAATTAATATAAAGAGAATGTCCAGCAAAATGACCAAAATTCTATTATTATTGGTCTCTCTTTTGCTGCCTCCTCAATTGTCAATATTTATTATTTCTTTAACAATTATAAATAAAGAATGTCTGAATTCTAACTTTGCTCCACCATTCACTAGTTGTGTGACAGTTAACTTTTCTCAGCTTCTATTTCCTCATCTGTAAAATAGACATAATAATAGGCCCTGCTTCATAGTTTTATGATAGTTGAGTGAATTAACATGGAAAAAAGTCCTTAGAACAATGCTTGCAGATAGTGAGTGCCTGATAAATATAAGCTACTTTTGTTATTGTTGCTCTTGTGATGATGATGATATATACCTACTATGTATTCAACCTTAGGATGAATACTCTGAGAGCTAATAATATCTTATACTTCCTTATCTCAAGGAATTTATTAGGGGATAATACTCATGCAGGCTTTCATGAATGGGAGGCCCTGAAATGAGCCTTGAAAGATGGGATTTGCAAAGGCTGGGGGGAAACCTAGCCTTTGTTTTTCCTCTTTTGCCTGCCATGTGTCAGGCATTGTACCATATACTCCACAGCCTTTCTCTGCATTCCTCATGACAACACTATCAGATCATATAGCTAGTACTCGCTGAATCAGGGACTTAAACTCTTAATCAAAGCCACAGCCTTTCTTATTTCCATGCTATGCTGCTTGTTTAATAATTGTAGCTTGTACTATTCTGTGTCTTGGCCAGTTAGGTGCTTCTCAATATTCCATTAGCTTTTAGAGGATAGTTTTTGGGTTTTTGGTTTTTGATACAGGGTATCGCTCTGTGGTCCAGGCTACAGTGCAGTGGCATCATCATAGCTCATTACAACCTCCAATTCCTGGCCTGAAGCAATCCTCCTGCCTCTTTCTCCCAAAGTGCTAGGATTAGAGGCATGAGCTGCCGTGCGTGGCCAGTTTTTTCACATTTACTGATTTTTTTCTCTTAACTTTCTTGTCTGTGTATATGCTGAATTGTATGTTTGCTTTTTAATGTAAATTTTTCTGATTTCTGTTCATGATTTAACTCAGGTGTAATGTCTTTGCTGCGGCCTCTTCTTCTGGATGTGGTCCCAACAATTCAACAGACTGCTGCTTTGGCTCTTGGGAGATTGGCCAATTATAATGATGACCTAGCAGAAGCAGTTGTGAAGGGTGACATTCTTCCACAGCTTGTTTATTCCCTGGCAGAACAGAATGTAAGAATTAAATAAGTTATAAGTTTTTGTTTTAGATTTTTAAAAATTCGATAGTTTGGGTACAGTTACAAGGCATTAGAATTATTAATGTGTTAATACAACCTTCAGTTCTCTGAACTGCACGTAATAATATCTCTAGGGTATTTTGCTTTGGGGATGATACCCAGCATTTGTCCATTATTGTAAATACAAGGAGAAAATAAATTTAAATTTTGGGGGGAAATTATAGGTAAAGCAGTATTCTGCATATGGGAGATTTAAACAAAGCTATTGGATCTGCCTTAGAGAGGTGTGTAGGGCCCTAGGCAAATAGCTGCTTTCAGCAATCCTTATATGCAGGTGAAATCTGCTTAATGAAAACAGCAAGAGATGGCCTTGAAGCAAGGGGTAGAGAAGCAACCAAGTGGAGGGGAGAATGTGTGTAATAGATGTTTGATAAAGCATTTTTACCAAGTATACAGGCATGCCACCTCTTTTAAGCATCATCTAAAATTGCCCCAATTTTTTCCCCCTCCTATCTAGTGCCGCTCTCTATTTAATACAGGGCTGCCTATTCAGTTTCCACAGTGGTTAAGGACCTGCTGTAGGCAGAATCTTGGGCTGTTCATTCCATCCTATTAGTTTATCATAACCTAGGGATAGATCTTTCTTGATATGTCTTTAAGATTAAATTCCTATTTGGGTAACAAAAAGGTAAACAACCCAGTTGAAAAATGGGAAAAGGACTTGAATAGATATTTCTCTAAAGAATATCTGGAAATAGCCAACAAGCATATGAAAATATGAGCAACAGTGTTAGTCATTAGAAAATGCAAATCAAAACCACAATGAGGTATCACTTCACATCTATCAGGATAGCTATAATAAAAAAAAAAGGAAAACAACAAATGTTGGCAATGATGTGGAGAAATTGAAACCCTCATGCATTGCTGGTAGAAATGTAAAATGGTGCAGCTGCTGTGAAATACAGTTTGGCACGTCTGCAATAAGTTAAACAAGTGTTACCATATGACTCAGCAATTCTACTCCTAGTTATATATACAGAAGAATTGAAAACAGATGCTCAAAAATAACCTGTACACAAATGTTCATAGCAGCATTATTCACAATAGTCAAAATGTGGAAACAACCCAAGTCCATCCACAGACGAATGTGTAAATGAAATGTTGTGTGTACCATGGACTACTATTCAGTCCTAAAAAGGAATAAAGTACTGATAAATGCTACAACATGGATGAACCTTAAAAACATGATGCTAAGTGAAAGAAGCCAGACACAAAAGGCCACATATTGTATGATTCCACTTATATGAAATATTCAGAATATGCAGATCCATAGAGACAGAAGCAGATTAGTGATTGCCAAGGGCTGGGGGGAGAAGGGAATGGGAACTGACTGGTTAACTTGTAAGGGGTTTCTTGTTGGGGTGATGAAAATATTCTGGAACTAGACAGTGGTGATGATTGTACAACATTGTGAATGCACTAAATTCTACAGGATTATACACTTTAAAATGTTTTAAATGGTAATTTTTATGCTATTTACTAGAATAAAAATAAATCCTAATTGTGAAGAAATTTACCTTATCTTTATACATTGGAGTGTCATTTACTAATGCCTGGTATAGCTCTACAAGGACTCACAGAAATTTTATTTTTCTTTGGATGTTTCTTCTATCATCAAATACCATTAGACTTTCTTCCTCTTGAACTCTCCGCTCTTTCCTTTGAGAGCGGGGTCTGTATTTTGGTGTCCCACATAGAAGGTTCTCAGTAGAAGTTGGATGAATCTGGAGGACATTATTTTAAGTGAAATAAACCAGGCACAGAAAGACAAATATTGCATTTTCACACTCATATATGGGACCTAAAAAGAAAATTGATCTCAAGGGGGTAGTGAATAGAATGGTGGCTACTAGAGGTTGGTAAGGGTGGTGGGAAAGGGTAATGAAGAGGTGTTGGTGAAGGAGTAATACTGTTAAATACAAGGAAAAAGTTCTAGCGTTCAATAGTGCAATAGGGCAACTATAGTTAACAAAAATTTATTATATTTCAGAATAGCTAGAAGTTTTCAAATGTTCCCCACATAAAGCAATGATAAATGTTTTAGGTGAATCATGTCCCAATTACCCTGATTTGATCATTATATGTTATATGCTTGTCTCAAAATATAACGTACTCCATGAATATGTACAATTATTATGTATCAATAAAAAATGTAAAAAAAAAAGTCTGAGTGAATATCCATTAACTTTAAGGAGACAAGAAGGCACTAGGGAGGAGGCAGTGAAAAATGTGAAGCCTTATGCTCAAGCTTCTGGCCCCTTCACCTACCCACCTTAAGTCGTTTCTCAGAGATTTAATTTCCTCTTTATGAGGTACAAAGTCCTGTGGTTTTGCTTTTGCTATTTTTTTTTAAGGCATTTCTTTTGGTGAGGAGTAGGAGAGGAAGAGTATTAGGAATTTGGGAAAGTGAAAATTAGGATAAAGAGAGAATGAGATCAGAAAGTGTGAATTATAGGTACTATAGTTAGTAGTGACTATTGGTACCTATAAATTATCTGTAAATTTGACAATTCTGTAGTATAAAAAGTAAAATTAGCTTAAGGTAATGAAAATAATTATATAACTATTATTTTTCCACAATTATAAGAAAATAATTTATGGAAAGTTATGCTTTTCCATCCTTTAAAAATCTACTCTAATTTTTATTCATATAAGTTAATAGAAATTTAGTGACTTACATAACTTAAGAAACTAAGGAAAATATATCAGATCAAAACATCAGTACTAACATAGCATATTTCTTAGGTTAGCAACATATATCAATTTTTTAGGTATACTATGTTAAAAATATACTTGATATGTTTTCTCTCTCTCCTATAATTTTTATTGTATCAATATTGTAACCTAATAGAATGCTTTTGAACAGGTACTATAGACACCTAGACACTTTTTAGTGGTCACCATAAAGAAATGGAAACTCAGAATATAAAATAGGAGATTAATTGAGTTTTATTAATAACAGGAAGAGTTTATAGCCCATCGCTGTCATTATGCTAACTATAAAACAGTGTTATAGCCAAATATTTTCTATACATTTAATTTTTTTAGCGATATGAAGAGAAACATGTTGGTTTTGTGTTTGTTTCATTCTCTCATTCCTTAATCAGATAAAGTTTATGTATAGGAAATATAAATATGAAGCAGTTTAAAATTTACAAATGATAAGTAATTTGCTTTTATCTTAAAAAAAAGCATTTCTAGAGGAAAAAAATCACTTATATCCCATTGTTTGGCATATTTATTTGCCAGGAAAAGTTTAAAAATGTATCACAAATGTTTTACCTTCATGTTTATTTGATGATTGTTTAAGTGCATCTTGGAACATGGTTGTTATTTCAGGATAACTTGGGACACCAGAAAGATTAGCTGAGGTCATGAAAGGCCTACCATGCTTAGAGACGGAGGGCAAGCAAAGGAAATGAATTAGTTAACAGAGAGTTTAGTTGCACATGCTAACAATCTATGAGTTCCAGTGGGTCAAACAGTACCTTTCAGTATAATATAGATACATAAAATCTCATTATTTTATGAATTGTGGAAAGTATGTTTATATTTGGTTTTGTACAATTTCCAAATACACGCTTCAGAGTAAAACATTTGCAATGTATTAAAACTTACCTGGATTTCAGTTTAGTTACAGAACAAAAGCAATGAGGGAACATCAAATAATCAAACTGATTTTGCCGGATGTTTTTCATCTTTTATATTCAAAAGCTGTTGAGCTTTATTTATATTCATGTCATTTTTATGTTGGTCTTGGTGTATTTTAGATTTTGGTCATGTAAGTGCTCAATTCATTTTGGGTTTTTTCTATTTTACTCTTATAGCGGTTTTACAAGAAAGCAGCTGCCTTTGTGTTACGAGCAGTTGGTAAACATTCTCCTCAGCTAGCTCAGGCAATAGTTGATTGCGGAGCACTAGATACGCTGGTGATATGCTTGGAAGATTTTGACCCTGGAGTCAAGGAGGCTGCAGTCTGGGCACTTGGATATATTGCAAGACATAATGCAGGTAATGGAGCATATTATAAAACAGGATTATTAAAGTTTAGATTTATTAGGTAAATTTAGTTTTGCTTAATAAACCATAGATGGGGGTTTAATGATGTTTCTGTGCCTTATGAGAGATACATTTTTAATGATGGCCAAGTTGTTTGGATCACATATTCACAAAAAAACCCTATACATTTCAGTCTTTATCTTAGTTATCAGAAGGGAAATTTGAAGAGGGAGAGAAAAGGAGAGAAGGGCTGCAGGGGGTAGAGGAGTGGGATTGATTTCCAAAGGCCTTGGTAAATTGGTTCAGTTAAAAAGATTCTTCTAGTTTGTCACTGCTCAAGAGGTCATTGGGGCTTCATTCTCACTCATGATATGTGTTCCAAACTGGCCAAGAGTCATATTGTGAGTGAGTGATGTTGAAAAGATATGGATATAATTTCCTAGAAAATGTTGATATTCTGCTCGTACTGGGCAGGAAGGAGGAGGAAGAGAAGAAGGAGCACCTTCTCGTGTAAACAGACTGCTCAGTGAAGCCACCAATAAGGGACCTGGGCCTCTTGTGAGAAGGTTGTGCTGGATACACCCAATTAGGAAAAAATAGACAGGGAACAGAATTGCCCCTGACACTTTACAGAAGTTGCTTATGAACAAGTAACATAAGAAGAAAATACAGTTTTAAAACAAACATATGTCAAAATGACCAGATTTCCAGTAATCAATGAACCACATATTAAAACATCAGTGAAGATGTCTTTTTACACCTGTTATTGTTTGAGAGGGGGAAAATGAGTAAAGCAACAATATAGCCAAGTGATTAAGAACACTGTGGCATTAGGATCTGAATTTGAGTTTAAGCACTACTGTTAGTTGCTGTGTGACCTTGGACATGACTTTTAAACTTTCTGAACCTTAACTTCCTCACCTGCAAAAGGGATAACTAAATAGTTGTTACTTCAGAGATGTGGTGTAAAGAGGAAGATTTTTCAGTGTGTATGTGTATGTGTGAAATAATAGCTACTGTGTATGGAGTCATTACTGTGTGCTTGGCTCTGTGCAGTGTGCTTCAGATGCAGTATCTCCTTTTGATGGAAGCTACCCTCAGGTAGGAATTACTCTCCCTGTCAAATGGAGAAAGATAGTAGAATTTAGAGAGGATACCTGACGTTAATAGTGGAACTGGAATTTGAGTCTAAATCTGTCTGACTCCAAAGCCCATGTTAACTGCTGTACCATATAGCTTCACTAAATACTTCCTGAAAGAGTACTGAAGAAAAACTTCAAAACAGAAACAGGAAGAGGCTCTCCTATGGTTTTTAATTTGGTTCTTAAGATGGTGACATTATTAGAGACAAAATAGAAATAGAACAGTATAAAAGTAAGTTGACAAAGAAAACTATTGTCATTCTTAGAATGATTCTGAATTAATATATTCAAATTATTTCTTTAAATCTAGATTTTGGTTTTCCAAATAGGTTCACCTTGACACTATTATCTAGTACATGTTGATTAAGAAAACTAAGGCAGTGTTTTAAATCAGAAACTGGTTATCATGGGAAATGCATGAGTATATTTAGTAAGTTTTTTACATATCAGAAGGACATGTTATAGATTGTAACATGAGTTTTTCAAAGAGTGGTGCAAAAGAGTTTTGAAGGCCAGCTGAACAGATGTGCTCTCAGGCACGTGCCCAGAGATAACAGTTCCATCCCTCCCTTTGTTGAATCTGGGGAAAAATGATTATAGTTCATAAATAGGATCTGTCTTAGGGATCCCATTCCAATTTCTTGCTATAATCTGACTCTCACATGGAATTCCCACTATAATTTCAATATTTCACAGTAGTTAGGGGCCTGGGACCCAGAAGCTCCTAGAAGAGATTACTGCATAGATTTCTGAGAAGGAAAGGGAATTGTTATCTAGTAAGCAATAAAAGTCATCATTCACATCCATATCAGTGAAAATAGAGGATTTATCACCAAATAACCTGATTTCTTTCTTAATGACTTCCTAAAAGTGGAATATATTGAAATTAATGGGAGAACATTTATTCAGTATTTTCTTCTTAGTATTAGTGGTAAAATGTTGGATTAGACAGTTTAAGAAATATAAACCTTAAATAGAGATACAAAAGAAATAAAATATACCTTTAAGGGCAACAGATAGAGACAGTTTTGTATATGCCAAACAAAAATATAGTTAAAAGTGTACAATAGAAAATGAGAGAAGCCAATGGGCATTATCCGACTTGTCCTTATACAATTTCTAGAAATGATTTCTCTGTATAGATTTTGAAGCATTTTACAGACAACCAGAGGGAACTGGAGGCTGACAACCAGAAATAGTGTCTTAGGTTTTTTTTTTTCCCTAGCTCTATACAAATCATGTAATTAATTTTTTATGATTGAATCATCAGTTGTTTGAGAAAACTAAGGCAGTGTTCATGGGAAACTACATGAGTATATTTAGTGAGTTTTTATGTGTCAGAAGGACATGTTATAGATTATAACATGAAATTTTCAAAGAGTGTTGAATACACATAATATTTACCTTTTACTTTGCAGATAAACTATTTTTTACTATTTTTCCTGCTCCTTAATGAAGGCTGAGGCAGGATTCTTCTCAGATTAATTGTCTCTCTTCTTCCTTCTTGCTATCCTTTCCCACTCCACAGAATTATTCTGTTAAAATATTTATTTACTTAACTAAGGTCAAATATCTCGCTGTTTCCAAGGAATAGTCTTACTTTTGGAGATGAAAGGGTGTCTGAGGAGCCTGAGGGGCGAGATGGAAGGGTTGGTGGGATTCTGTAGCCACCAAGCTTCCTCAGGATGGCAGAGCAGGGAGGCAGCTTCAGGACCCTGCTTCCCCTGGCAGCCTCACTCCCGCCTTGTGCCCGTAGCCCCAGCAATGTGGAAGAGCACTTCCAGTGACCTTCTGTGGAGAGTGTGGCAGTAATTAGAGTCCTTGGAACTTCAGTGAGAACAATGGCCTGGCTGGAAGTGTGACAGAGGAGGAACCATCCCAGTGTTTAGTGTGAATGGTCTTCTATATGTGGGCTCGAAAATGAGTTTTAGTTGTTTATGTTTGGAGCTTTAGCCAAAAAAATGCTACCTCCTGGGAGTAAACTTTGACTGTTGTCAAGCCTGACAAAGGGGAATACATGTGGTTAGGTATTCTACAACTTTTAAATTATTGATATACTTGTCATGTTCTACATGAGGAAACTGAAGTGGAGAGGTTAAAGGATTTATTTATTCTGGTCACGCAGCAATTTATGGTGGAACTACTTGGCAACTGCTCAAAACTTTTCAGAGATCCTTCCATTTTATGCTGTGAGAAAAAGGAAAATATATAAGATGTCATCATTCTTTTTAAGCTCTTTTTAATATCTGGAAATCTTGCCAGATACCTCTGTTTTTAATCCCTGATGGCTGGTTTCCACGTGTGACTATTCTTTCTCTTATAGACCTGACTTATGTCCAGCTCAGAGCAGTTAGGAGAGGAGCCTGCTGTGGCCTGGGAAGAGCAGTGCTCACAGGAATTGGCTGATGTGGACACTACAGAAATATTTAGTAGATTACCTCCACTAAATACATAACGTAAGGAAGGAATCGAGACAGAGCTGGCCAGCCTGATTGTTTTCTATCTTATATACGAAGAGAGATGATAAACTTGAGAATTTTAAAATTCAGAATTTTTGCAAATATTCTTCTCATGCCACCCATGTGCAAATATCAATAGCCTAAATAGCGTAGAACAGGCTTAGGAAGCAATAACTAACTTTTTTTTAAAACCTCACATATTTATTTGTGATGAGAATAAAAAACATACTCTCTTAACAACTTTCAAAGTAACTTTTATAATTTACAAACCCAAATATTAGTGATAAACATCTGAGATAAGAGCTGGGACTTTGTACTACATGTCTTAGAGTGACAATAGATGGGTGGAAGGGTACTAGAATTAAAGATTATTTTATTTTATATTTATTTATTTTTTTTTTAGAGATAGGGTCTCTCACTTTGTTGCCCCAGCCTGGAGTGCAGTGTTGTGATCATAGCTCACTATTGCCTCAAACTTCTGGGCTCAAGCGATCCTGTAACCTCAGCCTCTTGAATAGCTGGGACTACAGGCCCATGTCACTACATCTGGCTAATTTTTTAAATTTTTGTACAGACAGGGTCTCACTATGTGCTCAGGCTGGTCTTGAATTCCTGGGCTCAACCAATCCTCACACCTCAGCCTCCCAAAGCTCTGGGATTACAGGCATGAGCCACTGTGTTGGACAAAAATTATTTTAAGGACTCTGAAGACAACTGTCTTTACTGATGCCTGTAGATAATGTTGATTTTGCTAATATCTTTTGCTCATCTTTCTTTTTACAACTTCTTTCATTTCAGAGGGGTTGAGGAACACAAATATAGAGGCAAATGAGATATATGGGATTATACATATTACATATCACATCTATTTTGATCCTAACACTTATTCTCATGAATACCTTTCTTTTTATTTAGGTGCTAGTGAAAAAAGTATAAAGTGAAAATAAATGTCTCTTCTGTGTTCTTTGGGCATAGAGGCCAAATGTGCTAAACAAAAGAACATTTTAATTGTAACCTTGTTTTATTCAGTGGTTGTTGAATTTATTAGTCATTTTCAGGGTTCAGTTTGTGTACTGGTAAAAAATGTGACCTTTTTTATGTTTTTATTTCTTATGATTTTTTTAGTTAGGAAATCTTGGTTAATAAAAATTTTCTGGTTTTTATTTTTTTATTTTTTTTAGAATTTAGAATGTGGAATAACAAAGTATAATCATACAGCCTCAGATTCCTAAGTCATTCAAGCCTCTAACTTTGTATATGAGGCTAGCAATCAATTTCTTTAGCAACGTCATTATCATGGTAGTCACCAAAAAGAATTTGAGGCACTTATGTGTGTGTTACTGTATCTTTCTTACTATATAAAGTAAACTAAATTGGCTGAGATCTCGCCTATAAGACTTTACAATCTAAGGCAGAAACATTGGTATAGATGAGCATGAAGGTCATGCAGACAGCCAGGCAAACACTGGACGCAAATGTACAACACTGAATTAAAAGGGATATATAATGCATTGGGTGATTATACGTGGATTAAGTGAAAGGTGATTCATGAATTATGTTGTACAGTGGCAAAAAGGGGAATCTTTACTTTCTTCTTAAGAACTCTGTTACATCCAGATAAATTACTGAACGGACTTTGGGCATAGAAATCTGGGAGGAAGTGACACATGCAGTAAAGCTCTCTGCTCCCCACAGTACCTTCTCTACTGATTGTACCTAAAATTATTTTAGCTTAAGGCTTTGTTTTTGGCTATGTGCAAATACCTGTGGGAGAAATGTCACTAAATGTGTGTGTGCTGAGTGGATAAAGAGAAGGGTATTTTGTGTACTAGTGGTTTGGAAATAAACCAAGTTTGAACAGTGCATCATGACATGTTTCTTGAGTTTGAACAAAATTGCTTCTTGAACTTGGTTTATTTTCCATTTACCAGTGTGTAAGCCTGCCTAATACCTTTTAGATAATGAGGGGAAAAACACTTTTGTTTACATTTGAATTTCTAGAAGTACATTAAGCATAATATACTTGACTGAAATTTGTAAGTACTCCAATTGAGCATTTCATAAACATCTACAAGAGAGTTTAGCTATCAGAAGCTCAGGAGTTGGTTAGCATAAGAATTATATTTTGAAATAAGACATGTTCATCATCTTGTCTTACCAGAGATTTTTAAATCCATAGTCTGCGGAAAATAGGAGCTATATTATTACCATGCTAGCTGACTGATTTTGCACAGTTAATTTTTTGGTCCAAGTTTGCTCTTATTTGTGGTTTTAGATAAATGAACCAGCTAGCTCTAAAAGTGTAGAATAAGTTAATCGCATCAAAGGATTTTTACTCAAGATAGAACCTCTGACTTTGAAAAGGTATTAACTATAGCTATTTAACCATTTGTGTCATAGTGCCATAACTATGCCATTTCTTTATATCTCCTTTGATCTCACTCTACAGTTTTACCAATATGGTGGTCACATGTGACTGGAACACTTAATCTGTGGCTAGTGCATTTGAGGAGCTAAAAAATTTTTAATTTTATTTACTTTTAATTAATTTAAATAAAAATTGATACTCAATTTAGTTATTAGAAAAATGTTACATGTGATTGGAACAACCATGGATATGTGAATATACTTTATCAACTTTAAACTTTTTGAAATCTAGATAGAGATCAAGGATTTCTGATGAAAATTTAGCTGTTGAATTGAGACATGGTATAAGTTTAAAATACACACTAGATTCTAAGCTTAGTGTGAAAAAAAGAATGTGAAATATCTCATTACATTTTTAAAATTGATGGTATGTTGAAATTGTATTTCAGATATATTGCATTAAAGTATATTAGAATTAATTTCAGCTATTTCTTGTTTAAATGTGACTAATTTTAAATTACATTACATGGGTCACATTTCTATTGGCCAGCACTTACTTAGAATTACTGTGTTTATGCTTTATGGATATTTGTTAAAAAGCAATGTGTTAGTAATACTGTGATCTCAAAGTCATATGTAATATTTATGTTTATTAATCAGTGTAACTAGACTCTAGTTTGCAGTAAATTAAGAAATATGGAACTAAATATACTATTTGGTGAGAAGTAAATGATGATTCAACTTCTAGCAATTTTTATTGGTGTCACAGAAAACCCTTGTACCCTAAATTTTTTGAAATAAGGAAGAAAGAAAGAGAGAAAGAGAAAGGGAGGAAGGGAGGAAGGGAGGGAGGGAGGGAGGGAGAGATTCAGTGAGGGGAGGGAAAAAGCTTCCAGCAATTTCTTACTTGATGTAAGAGCTACAATGTAAGATATGTGGCCAAATTGCTAGTCTCATCTCATACATTTTGATGGCGATGCCTACTGATACAATCCCTTTGGAAAATATTGCAGTATGTATTAGGTTGACCTATATGAAATTACCTATATTTGATTGGTTTTGACCAACAAAACAGAAATTTCATGTGGTTTAATTTAAAAGTATCAAGAACCTGAAAAAATGCCAACCCCCTTCCGCTCTGTAATTTCACTTCTGGGTCCTATAACTTAAATAAATTCACACATACACACACATGTGTGATGTGTGTGTGTGTGTGTGTGTGTGTATACTTGGAAAATATATATGTATGTGTATACAAACTGTGGTAGTCAGCCTCCCAGACCCTGTGTCCTGGTATTCACACCCTAGTTTAGTCCCTCCCACGTTACCTCAGGGCTGGTCTATGTGACCAGCAGAAGTCATGGTGTATCACTTTCTGAGAATAGGTTATAAAAGATTAGAGCTTCTGTCTTGGGCAGTCTGTCACTCTCAGATCACTTGCCTTAGGGAAAGCCATCTACCATGTCACAAGGACACTTGGGCAGCCTATGGAAAGGTCCACATGGTAAAAAACTGAGAGTTCCCAACAACTGAATTACATGAGTGAGCTTGGAAGCAAATCTTCCCCCAACTGGGCCTTTGGATGACTGCAACCGCAGCTGACAATTTGACAGCAATTTCATGAGAGACTCTAAGCCAAAACCACCCCACTAAACTGCTCCTGGATTCCGCACCCACAGAAACTGAGATAAAAAGTGATGTCTTAAGCGGCTAAGTTTTCAGTAATTTGTTACATAACAATAGGTAGCTAATATGTAATCTGAATGCAAAAGAGGTTCATTATGGTATATAATAGTAAGTGATAAAATCAAGCCAAACCAAAAACTAATTAAATGTCCTAAAGTGGGAGACTTGTGGCATATTTACTCAGTGGGATATTAGGCAACGGTTAAAAACCTTGGCTTAGCTCCATCCTCAGGAATAAAAGACGCAGAAGCCCCTGAGGGGCTTCAAGAAACTACTCAAGGGAAGTCACATCAAGAGCTGCTGAGCAGGGACCACTTTTATAAAAATATGATATAAACTTTTTAATCTCCTAATATTTGTTTTTGTTTCCCTTTTCTGTTTCCTTTCTCCCTTGCCTATTCTTGTAGATAATTACATTAGAGTACGTATAACCTTTTACTGTTCAGCCTTCTCCATCAGACTGAGCTCCTTGAAGGCAGTGACTTCTTATCTAGCACTGGGCTGGAGCAAAATATGAATACCACTGTAGTATGAATAATAAACATGCATTTTCCATGTTGGTTTTTTTTTTTAAGCAGAATGCAAAACCGTAGGTAGAGTGAAACCACAGCTGTGGTTACAATGCTATATCAAGCAAGCAGAAAACAAAGGGAAAACTTCTAGACATAAAAAGTATTATTTTGTAAATATCTAATTCCTGTTATTTTAGTCTATCTTCTTGGTTACAAGTGTACTCTAGACCCTCTCTGTAGGTTTGCCTTACTCGATTCAGCTTATTCTCAGCTGTTGTTAATAAAAGTCAAATGCTAAATTGGTGGTGGTGGGGGGGGTTAAAATGATTTTAAATTTCCCTGACCTGTTGTCATCCAAGGCCATACCAAAGTCTTTACCTTTTCCCACATTGTCCTTCTCTGGTCATCTCCACTTCTTGACTTCTCCTTACCATGCTTTATAGCTGCTTTTCATACTTGACCCCTGTGAGAGTTCTCTATTCATCCCAGCAGATTGTAAGTCCTTACTAAAGCCCTGTTAACTCCAGGTCAGTGGCTTGACTCACTTGACATTTTAAAGGAGCCAGAATTATTTCACCTTTAAAGCAAATCTATGTATGTATGTTAATCCTTAAACTCTCACTCAACCCATGTGTTAGGGTTAAACCGATGGCCCTGAAGATTGGGTGGAGGGAAGCAGGGTGGAAATAATGAGAGTAGGAAAAATGACATCTGTATGTGTGTTGGGGGTGGGGGGAGAACTAAAAATCACATATGAGACTTTTTCATAACAATATGCAAATTCCCTCTTCATGCTTATCTCACTTCCTCACTTCCACCTGCAATCAGAGATGTCAGTCTCTCAGCTCAGAATTATAGCTATAATGAGTCATTCTACCTCTGGAAGGATGTTGCCTCTCTCAAAGGTGTTGGTGAAGAACAAAGGGCTTTGTGGTTGCCAGCCTCCTTGCTGCCTGCCTCCCATTATTCACATCCTTGTGCAGTCCCCTCGCCCATTGTACCGATGAAACATCACAGAAGTAGTTGCCAGCCACTTCCAATCTAATTTTAGATTCTAACAGAGTGAAGCCTTTGTCATGGATCCTCTCTTTTGGATCCCTTACTTTGGGGGAAGCCTTATGATGAGCACCCTGTGTAGAGGCCCACCTGTTGAGGAACTGAAGACTCCTCCTAACAGTCACATGAGTGTGCTCAGCATCAAATCTCTGGGTGACTGCAGTCCCAGCTGACACCTTGATTGTAGTCTAGTGAGAGATCCTGAGCCTGGACCACCCAGCTAAACCACTCCCAGATTCCTGACCTGCAGAAACTATGAGATAAATGTTTACTATTTAAAGCTGCTCAGTTTGGTGTGATTTATTACGTAGCAGTAGTTGTAAACAGCTGGATTAGACCAAAAACTAAACAAATTTCTTTTACTTTGGAAGTATTTTTACTAAAATCATCCTGAAGTGTGGCCAGATAACCAGCTTGGGCAACTGCAGCACCATATTTGTTTTTATTATAATTTCACTCTATCATGAAAAATTTGGTTGAATGGGATGACTGATTTAACATAAGATTAATATCATAAGTGGTAGCCAATCTAAAATATGGTTTTTCTTAAACTTGCTTTATTTCAAAAGGTTTTGAAATCTATTTTTATGTCCAGATGCAAAAACCAGCCCTTTACACTGATTAATAGGGCCACCTAAGTGCAAAGAAATGATTGATTTGTGACTGTCTTGTATTTCCTAATGAAACAAATAAAATACAACTTTTGTAGAGCTTAGAAACAGAATTAAAAGCAGTGTTTAAAAAATAAGTTAAAAACAACAAAGTTTAAAGAAATTAGAGTTCCAAAGGAGTTTTTGAATTAGTGTGTTGGATACGTATTTTTTCTTTTTTTCTCCCTTCCTTTATTCTTTTTGAAGAAACTCTTCATTTTGAGTCCTTTTTATTTTTTCTCATGATCACTTAAGTTTGCTGAAATTCTTCCCTTCTACATCTCTGTTATAAGCTGAAAAATTAGTTGAGTATCATATGTTTAGATTAATCTTTTTTCATAAGCCAATTTTTAGGTTTTCATCAATTTCTTAGACTTCTCCTTTGAATTTTCTTATGTAATCTCTATAGTGGTTCTTCCCTTCTGACCCCAAACATGACTTCAGAATTAAAAGTAGAAGGAACATCAGCTTTCCAAATCCAGAAAGCCCCCAAAAGGTCGATTTAGAGGGTGTAAGATTTAAGCCTGAGGTTGTAAAATGGTGGTTCAGGCTGGAGCGGGGCCACAGATGGATGTGTTTTATTTGGCCAGCACTGTGTTGTCTCACACAGTGTCCTTAAAAAAAAAGTTGCCAACACTTAAAAACTAGGCAATTTCACATTTAAAAAAAAAGGTTTAACAGCAGTAGGCTTGTATTCCTACAAGGCAACACTTGGCTGAAGCTAAGTAACTGCTGCCCCTTACAGATGGGGCCTAGACTTTTCTAATTGCTACTGTTGCCCCAGTCCCTATTTTTCTTCCATCTTCTGGCTTGGCTTATTTTAGTTACTAGCCTGGGTTCTGTGGGTATTTGAGTTTACCACTTCTGATCTGAACAGACAGCTGGCCATGACACGATTTAGAAGAGGTTGAGGCCATTGTGGGCAGCGCTATTAAAGCCAGATCACTTTTGCCTAATTTACCTGGTAACAGCCATGCCTGTGCTATGCTGACGGGCATTCCTGTCTGCTCTCTTCCCTTCCACTCAACGTAGAGGCATTTCCAATGTTCCATTCATCTGGCTCTAGGTAGCACTAATTTTATATAGAATGTTATTGATCTTAAAAATTTTCCTTTTTGTTTATGTTCTTTTTGTTTTACACTGAAACCTAAAGTTATGCTGAGGTTTTTGATTATTCTAAGTTGAAGATTTTGATCCATTTAAATTGTAACATTTCATATCTGTTAGTGAGAGATCAATGCAAGTTCAGCCTTTATTAGTTAGGAAGAAAACCCCAATAAACCCAAAACCCAGGTTCCAAGAATAGCATAGAGTGAAATTCTTAAGAAAATGCAACTGTGTGAGAAGCAAA
Organism: Eulemur rufifrons; assembly: GCF_041146395.1. NCBI lineage: Eukaryota > Metazoa > Chordata > Mammalia > Primates > Lemuridae > Eulemur > Eulemur rufifrons. Next base: position 15,252,183 of record NC_091007.1, read on the forward strand.
GGCTTGTCACCTTAAATTTTCATGTTATTATTATGAAAGATTTATGGAAAGAATTATGGAAAAACTGAGAGAGGAGGAGAAGTATGATAACACTCCCTCCCCCACCCCGCCAACCTTGTCACAGTCCCAGGGAGGAGGTGGCCTCAGTTCCTTCACTCAACAATGAGCTATTCATGAGACCCAATACAACTAGATATTCCTTTATTGAAAACAGCTGACCCTCAAATTTGGTGACTGTACATTCAGTTGTTTATATGTATACAATAAATGGCTTTAATTATTTTTGAATAAGGAAGATGCTATCAGGTAATCTTATTCCCTCTGATAATTTTCAATTCAAAAAATGGTTAAAAATTAATAACCCCAAAATTTTAAAAATGTAGTATTTTTAAATATAATAAGAGCATGAATTAAGGTAGCAGGGAAAGTGTGGAAAAGTTAATATTGTATAAAGTATATATTAGTAATTCTTCAAAGAAGGATAATTATATTACACATTCTTTTCTAGTATTTTATTTAAGGAGACTTACATTCTACCATTTTTTAAAAAACTTTCTGCTATAATGAAAATAAGGTAAAAATTTTATATGTTTTTTTCCTTTGTATTAGTAATGTTAGTACAGTTAGCTCCAAAAGTAGTTACATGTATGGACAAGAGGCATGTATATATTTCTTATTTAAGAAAAAACCACATTGAAGAAAATTTGGCAAATAAAGAAAAATATATCACCAATAGTACCATCAACCCAGTATAAATGCTGTTAGTATATTGGTATAACATGTAGCCTCTTTTCTTTGCTTTTTTTTTTTTTTTTGAGATAGGGTCTTGCTCTATCTCCTGGGCTGGAGTACAATCAATGGTGTTATCATGGCTCACTGCGACCTCAAACTCCTGGGCTCAAGCGATCCTCCTGCTTTGGCCTCCCAAAGTGCTAGAATTACAGGCATGAGCCACTGTTCCTGGCCCTCTTTGCATTTTTAAACATAGTTACAACTTTTAGAACTTGCTAATACGGTGTGTTATCTCACAGTGTATGATTATGGCACATGATTATTACATAACAGAAGATATATTTTTAAAAAATATAATTTTGAAGATTCCCTTAAAATTCAAAATGAAGCAATGTTATTTTTAGGTACTGAAGATAAATTTCTTGGCTCACTGCCTTTTCTGGTCAACCTTTTATGAGCATCTAAGTCTGTGCGTATCAATCTTTGATTTCATAAGTATGATAATTAAGTGAACAACTAAAAACTCATTTCCAAATTAGTTTAAAAATGAACTCTGTGAGATTTCTCCTATGGGAAGTAATTTTTAGATATGCAGAATTTTGTATGTGTTTTGGTTACTATTGCTTTTTTTTAGAGTAGAAAAGTATAGAAAAAAAGAGAAGAGAAGGAAGTAAGTTGGGAAGCACTTCCTTAAAGAGCAGCCCTGTATACATTTTCCCGGAACTCTCTGCAGACTTGACTCCTGGCTCTGCTCTACACTTGTAGTGGTCTGTTCATACATTCACCCTGAGCAAGGTCTTCTGGAACAGAACAATGTTTTACTCTATTCTGCTTCCCCAAGATCTAGCCAAGTTTACAGCACATAATAAGCACTTAATGAACACTCACTCAAATGAAGGAGAGAGAAAAATATGTACATACACCAAGCACAAGACAGGAAAGAATTATATCAGGATGTTTTTAGCCATAAGTTATAGAATATCAACTCCAAGTGGCTTAAACAATAAGGACATTTTCTATTTCATGTGACACAAAGTTCAGAGTCAGGGCAGTTCCAGGGTTGGTTATGCAGCTGAGCAGTGTCATGGAGGACCCAGATGTTTTTCATTTTTGTTCTCAGTCATCCTCAGCATATTGGTGATTTCTTCTGTTATAGTTGCAAGATGGATGGATGTAGGAGTTCCAGATGTCATTTGCAAACATGACCACATCCAACAAAGAAGAGGCAGTGTTTTCTCCTGTGTATCTGTTTATTACAGAGGAAAACCTTTCACAGTTGCTTCTAGCTGACTTCCATTCAGGTCTTATTGGATAGGATTGGTTTACAAGCCCATGCCCTAGCTGGCAAAGGCTACTGGTTAGACACCAACCAGTGACCTGTTGCAGAAACACCAGAAGAAGCAGTAATAGGAAAAAGGAGAAAGATATGTCATAGAAAAAAGAGTAATGATAGAGGCAAGATGAAACAGTCTGTAGTATGTGGAATATGTTAATAGTATGGTGTACATTATTTAGGCCTATTGTATTCTCACCTGTACATATACTACCTTATAACTAATATATGTATGAAGTTAGGATCACTTATTAATGTGAAATATTATTTCTAAGTAACAGTGTGTGCTACTCAAGAGCAGATTCTGATTTTGTAGGATCATATACATCTGGAGATGTAAGTATATGAAATTACAAGTACAAAATTGCTAGGCCCAGGTTAGGTCCTTGGAACCTTCATTACTGTCACAGCAAATCTCTCTCCAGTGCCATCCCCATCCTTCCCCACATTTAATATCACTACTGTGGAAAGAATAGAAAAGAACTTAGGATGGGATTGGGTAATAAGTCAGAAGAATAGAATTTGGTTTATTATTATTATTATTACTGTTATTGTGGGGAAGGAGGATATGGCACTCTAACAACTATTCAAAGAAAAGATCAAATATATGGGAATTATAGATAATAGATGCTTTTACAAAAGAACTTGGATTTTTTATTAATAGCACTTTTAAACAACTGTTGTTTATTGCATATTATTTACTCTTAGAAACTGTATAAAAGTGAAAATGCATGAGTAGATGAACTAATCCTTATAATTTCTTAAAATGTTCAGCTCAATACATATATATTTTAGGTGTGCTTAAATAGGTACATATAAAGTTGTTACCATATGACACTTGTATAATTTGGATTGAATTGAATTCTGAAGTAACATGTTAACAATTAACAGAAAATATGAATATGTTTAGAAATTACGTACAACACTTTATATTTTCTTCCCGTTTCCTTTGGGTTGGTGAGGAGGTGGAGTGGGGACAGAGAAACGGTGATCACCTGTTTTACCTGCTGTCTTATTGTTCTTCAGACTATCGCGGTAGCATCCCAGAGACTGCTTCTGAGGAACTTGTTATAATGCTAGCCTGATACTCCTCTGTTGCTGCTATTGTCTTCTTTTTTAAAAAAGCCATTCTCCTCTTATCTACCTCTGCTGCTTGAGATTGCATATAAACCTCCCCTTTGTATACCTTATTTCACACCAGATTTTGAAGATTGAAACATATATTTGCTAATGAATATAGTGTTAATTTGCAGAAGTGTGTCATCAGCACCAGAGTTCAATGAGCCTGGTACACAATAGCCTTCTATTAATACTTGTTTAATGGAAAAAAATGAATGGTTTATATAATATTGGGACTTCTAAGATAATTTTGTTAATTTAAGGAAAACAAATATTGGACACTAACGTATTTGCTAACATTATTTTCTTTTATAAAAGAGTGATATTACCAATATTTTGAAAAATTAAAGAATTAAAAAATTTTCTTCAAATTAAAGACTGAGTACAAAAGCAATCCGTGTAACCAAAAATATTTTTACCCCCTTAATACTTTGTAATTTAAAAAAAGACTAAGTGATATGCTGAATAGGTATATTAGCTTGACAATTAAGACATTTATCTATTGCTAAGGTACTACAAATCTGGGGAAATAAGAACATAAATTGAAAGGAAGAGGTTATAGAAAAGACTGTATGTGATTCAGTAAGAGAGGCCATGAACACAATGAAAGTAGAGTTTGTAACTATATATGGTGCATATTCTTCTCAAAAGACATTTTTTTACATATTATATCATATGGGTCTGCCTGCCTGTCTCCCATTATATATTATTTAAAATGTGTTAATTTTATAGCTGTTATTCTTGGAAATACAAGTAACTCAACATGTTTTGTGTATTTAAAAGATATTTACTTGATTTCCATCATGTACATGGTTAAGATAAATTTATTCCTTAATCTAAACATTAGCATTTATATATAAAAGTATTGGTCAGTTGTAGATCTCATTTTTGAAAGTGTTTTTATATGTATTAATACAATGAAATGCAGCTTTTTATTTTGTATAAAGTTTTTTTAAAAAATCTTTTAAAAGTACTTACAAGATGAAAGGAATTTAAAAATCAACATTATTGGCACAAGATTCATGCTAATGTTTACTCACGTAAATAGCACAAAATACTGCCTAATTAGTGTGGTTGGTAAATTTTTGGTACTTTAATTTTCTCTGTTATTGTAAACCATGCATAAAATGCTTGCCTATTGAGAAGTGCAGAATTGTCAGAGCTTAAACAGCTGACATCTGCTTACTCTCTTAAAAAAAAAAAAAAGAATAACAAGCCATTTCAGCCTAATCTACCTCAAATGTGTTCATGTAAATGGAGGTCCATCTATTGACCTGTGTTCTTTTCAGCTCGGGATTGGTCCACATGGTTTATGAAACCAGGACGGCTGATTTGAAATGCAGATGTCGAGAGAGTGAAGTACACCCTCCCCTTTTTTCTTTGCTGTATCTGTCAGGGTGAAAAATGGCTTGCACAAGGGTCAGTCACCCATACTCACTTAATTACTTTTCTTGGACCCACAGAACTGTCACAAGCTGTGGTGGATGCGGGAGCTGTTCCTCTTTTAGTACTCTGTATCCAGGAGCCAGAAATTGCTTTGAAAAGGATTGCTGCTTCAGCCCTCAGTGATATTTCAAAGCATTCTCCAGAGTTAGCACAGACAGTAGTGGACGCAGGGGCTATTGCTTACTTAGCCCAGATGATCCTCAACCCTGATTCTAAATTGAAGGTATTTAAAAATAAGGTTAAAAACTAAACAAACTAGCCTTCTTATAAGGTAAGAAAATGGAAACGTGTAATACTACACATCTAAAAACAATTAGTAAATTATCATTGAAAACAGATATAAATATATTATTTGGTCTTTTAATATGTGAAAATAATGCAATAAGAATTAGAAAATAAAGATGTGATTGGGAAAACTGTGCAATGTTGAAGATTAGAGGTAGCATCAGCGTTAACATTAATAATTAAAATAAGGAATAACATAATGATTAAATCTCAGGGTTGGAAGGGACCTAAAGGTTTTCTAACCTACCACTGTAATATTTAAGTTTCTTATGAAAATTGCCATATTTGTGTTAGTCTTTTTTATAGCTTTCTAAAATCTGATTTTCAGTTAGTAATCACCAGTGATACTTTTATATTCTAATAGGTATAGTCTATAAAGTTTTTAAATTGTTCATGTTAACTAAGCAAAATGGCAAGTTCTTTGAAATGGTAACAGCATCGTGCCAAAAATAAGATGTTAGTTCTGCTTGATCATTTTTGTACTAAATTATCACATGTATCATAAATTAACAATTTAAGTATTGCATAATTAAGAAATGATATTCATCCAAGGGTCATATTATTTAATCATCTGCAATAGATAGAATTTTAAAAGTCAACAGAGAACTAATTTGGGAATTTTTAAAAATTGAGTATAAGACTAGGATATGAATGTCTCAAGACTCAGAAATCTTAAGTTATGGTGGATATGTAATTCTTTTTCTTTTTGTAAAGCAATTGAGTATATATAAAAGTGTTTAAATTACATCCGAGCTCTGTAGTGGACTCTACATAATGTTTTGTTTTGTCTTTTGCTTAACAGCGTCAGGTTCTTTCAGCTCTCAGTCAGGTTGCAAAACATTCTGTGGATCTGGCAGAAATGGTCGTTGAAGCAGAGATTTTTCCAGTTGTACTTACCTGTCTGAAGGACAAAGATGAATACGTGAAGAAAAATGCTTCTACTTTAATTAGAGAGATTGCAAAACATACACCTGAGGTGAAAAAAAAAAAAACTTCAAGATATAATAATATATAGTAGTTAGTTTTAGTTTTTAAATAAAACATCAATTTGTTTATAGGGCCCAGGGTTTGTGCCACATGATCTAGTTAGGTCAGGGATTCTTATCCTCAGCGCTACTGACATTTTGGATTAGGTATTTCTTCGTTGTGGTATCTTGTGGGGAGCTATCCTGTACATCATATAATAGATGTTTAGCAGCATCTCTGGCCTCTGCCCACTAGATGCCAATAGCACCACTCTCCCCCAAGTGGTGACAATCAAAAATGTCTCCATACATTGCCAAATGTTCCCCAGGGAGCAAAATTGCCCCCAGTTGGGAACCACTGGGTTATATTAATGGAGTTCAAATTTGAAATCTCAGATTCTAATCATCTCCAGCTCTCCATTTCTGGACTGTGGGGACTGTGGGCCTTTGTCATCCTTACCGTTTTATGTCAGCTGGGAGAAGTGAGAATGATATTCTACCTCTAGGTTGGGAAAGACCAGAAAGGTCCCCTGGCCTAGTGTGGCTACTATAAATATAGGTGCTCTTACATGGTGATTTCTTGCTCTGAGTTCTTAGATGGGAAAGAAAGAGAGACAAAACAAGCCTGTGTCGATTCTGAAGTTGTATCTCTTTTCTGTGTATATTTTAACTAATCAATTTACATTTCATTAAAGTCCTCATTCTTTATTTCACTTAACATCTTTATTTGGTAGAGATTTTTCAAAATTGAAGTGCGCTCAGCTAGTGATCATTACTAGCAAAGGAGGAGGGTAATTAGGTTAGAATATTTCAAGTCTGACATTGTCTTTCAGCATTCAGTGATTAATCTGCTACATATTCACCCATTGTGATTGGGGGTTTTGGTAGTTAGCTAGTTATGAACTAGCCCTAGGCTTAGAGTCTAGGTGAGGAATTTTGACATCCATTATAATAGGGATAAAAGTTGTGCCATCGATGCATGAAAAATTGAAACACAGAGTAAAGCTCCTCACAGTATATTTGTGCACTTAAAATAGCAGGATTATTATACTGGTATATTTCTTTAATAGGTATAATAATTTCACCAAATGATACTTCAATTTTACCAGTTGTTTTTAGGCCCGAAATAAAGTGTGGTGTTGCTAAACTAATATTTAAAGATCATCTTATGCTTGGTGGTCCTGATTAGCTAGCTCTCATTCTTCTCTCTTAGCTTTCACAGCTGATAGTGAACGCAGGAGGAGTCGCTGCTGTGATTGATTGCATCGGGTCCTGCAAGGGGAATATAAGGCTGCCTGGCATCATGATGCTTGGTTACGTAGCAGCTCATTCTGAGAACCTAGCAATGGCGGTGATCATTTCCAAGGTTTGTTCCCGCTTCATTTCTTCTAGTTATTGCAGTGAGATATTCCAAGACAGAACCACAGATTAATACTCTCCCACAGAATATAAAATATAACTTGAGCAGAAAAAAATTATCTAAAAGTTTTTTGATTATGTCAGTGCTTATTAGCAAGTTTTCCAAAGCAATCCTTGAAGAGGAAGGTTTAGGTTACAGGAAGTTTAATTCAGTGTTTAATATGAACAAAATATGAACTCTCTTGAGTATCAGTTTTATCTGTATTTAAATACTAAATTTATTTGTATCTTGAAGGATTAATTTGTACGTATTTACAAACATGTAAAGCATAATTTGGTTAAAAACAACTATTATAAATGACATGGCCAGTAGTCATTTTCACTACTCTCAGAGGTCTATACATTCCTCCCTTTCCTGTCATTTGCGTAGGAGATGATGATGGCTAGGACATCCCGTTTTATCCACTTTCTCTCCTTCAGTTTTCACAAACTAATTTCTCTTCTTAGATGTAGGCAATTCGGAGCACACATCAGGTAGCAGTGTTTTTGTTTCCTTGCTCTGGGGATGTTGCCTTAATTCACAACTTCATGGAAACCCATGGCATAGTGCAGCTCCAACACATAGTAGGTGCTCACAAAATATATGTTGATGAGTAAACATTGATCTCCTGAAGAATGTTTCAAAGGCTGTGTGTTTATAGTGTGTGTGACGACCCTCGGGAATGTGGGTTTCTTATCAGCATGGAAAACCTGCTGCTGCATGTTAAACAGAAATGTGGATTTTTTAATCCCTTGCTAATCCTCAGAATAAAAAAGAGGCTCAGATCTTTGTTTTCTACCTATTCCAAGATAATCCTTTGCTTTACTCCCTTTATCCTGCTCTTTCCCTTTTCTTCTTCCATTACCATAGACTGTGATAGTGACTGGAGCAGCAGTGGCGCTTTCTGAAGGGCCACTGTAAGGGTGTTACTGGATTTGGATCCTTGGTTCTTTTGTGGATAGTCGGAAAGCTTACACATAGCAAGAATGATGAAAGAAGAAGAGATTGTTTTTGCTTCCTACGTTCCTTCCTCAAACTAACCAGGAAGCCCTTCCTTGGTCCAGGGTTGCTGCTGGCCTCCCCACTTGGTTTGTTTTTCAGTTAGTTGGAGATCAAGGTAGCTCAGCAGTTTGAGGCAAACCCCACGGTACTGTAGCACTCTCTCCTTTTCCTGTGTAATACCATAAGGACTAACAACAATACCTTACATTTAAATAATACCTTATAGTTTTGGAAGCACATTTACGTTCCTTAGCTTACCTGTTATTCATAACAGCTGAAGCCAGCAAGTCAGAGCTTTGGTTGGGGTGGAGGAGCTGTCTCCTCCTCCAACTTCTTCATTCTCATTACACCCTGCAAGTATGGGCTGTCTGGAAAGTTGCTTCACTCTGAAGACAGGTCTGATCTTTTGTATTGGCAGACATACATTTTTAGTTGTAGGAAAGAAGCCAATGAAGAAATATGGCAGGTCTCTTCAGGAATTGGTCTTAATAACCAAATTAAAAGGTGAAGAAAAAGAGTACCTGTTATGATTTCTGCAAAGTGGTGGCATGACCATGTGATACTGGTTTTTGTGGCACTAAACTTAATGTGATAATCCCAAATTAGTTAGAAAATTATGCCTGTACAGAATCTGGAATTAGAATTTGATTTGGTTATTTGTTTCTTCCTTGAGTATATAAACGATGATGTATTTGAGACCTTTTAGTTAATTCTGTTTTTATTATTTAAATAAAATTGAAGCCTAGGATGCACAATGTAAGCACATGCTATCTGTGTAACACAATCATTTCTACTTTGATGTTAAATCATGTTAAAATGGGCAAAATTATAGTTTGAAAGTTGACAGAAATTAATGGAAAATTATTTTTGTGCTGCTTCAGTAAAGGTATTAGTGAATATATTTCATCTAAAAGACACTTAGTATTCTTACTCATATTATTTATTTGATTTTGAATCTATAGCAGTTATTTTGTTTTCAGATTTATTATACTTGGTGAAAAGACTTTCTTTAAAGATTCTAAATTAACTTTTTTTAACAAAGGAAAATAAAAGATTTTAAAATCCGAAACATTTTTAGCTTGTCACAGTAGAATCTGGCTTTGCCTATTTCCTAGTCTGTGGCATCTGTCATTTGGTTAAATGCCTTCTATTTGGGGGGTAAAAGCTAGTAGAGATATTCTTACTTTAGTTGGATTGTTACAGATAATTAAGGTAATTTAGCTCTAGTCATTTTATTGACTTAAGAAATGACAGCCCCTGTGATGTGCTCATTTATTGAACCGTTTAGGAAAAAAGGGATCAAGGCCGAAATGATTTCTTCTAATGTTTGAGAGACACGGAAGACTCTTTAATCCTGCTCTAGATTCATAACACTTGCTCTTTTGATCAACGCTGCAGGGTGTACCCCAGTTGTCAGTCTGCTTGTCAGAAGAACCAGAAGATCATATTAAGGCTGCTGCTGCTTGGGCCTTAGGACAGATTGGGAGGCACACTCCTGAACACGCACGGGCTGTCGCAGTCACAAATACTTTGCCAGTTCTGCTGTCTTTGTACATGTCAGCAGAAAGTTCCGAGGATCTTCAAATAAAAGTAAGTGCTTAATTCCTAATTGTTTTATGAAGATTTGTTAGATTTTGACTTATTTTTAAAAATGTATAATTTAAAATATTTTAACTTTCATTATAGACATTATTGCTATTATAAGTCAAGAAATTCAAATTTATGAGAAGAATTGAGGTCACTCTTCTTTGAAAATGGGTTACCGTTGTCTCTAAAAATCAGTAATATATTTAAATAAAGTTCTCTACAGATGCAAAGTTGTTTTTTTATAAAATGAATGTATGGTTATTACATTCTATATTCCTATTGACTTATGGAATTAGAATTGAAGAATAATAGAATTTATGAGTTAGAATTTGCTGGAGAGAACTGTAGTCCATTTTACATTAAAAAATTGAGTCCAAAAGAATTTAAGGTATTTTTCAAAGGTATAATGTAGCTAGTCAGAGGGTATTCCTGAAGCCATAATTTACCTCTCTTAACTCCAAGGCTGCCTGATCTTTTAATTATATGTCTTGTATTTGTTCCTCCAAAAAATTGTTTATAAGATTCACTAGATTAAACATTTTTAAATAATGCATTTTTTAAAAGGAAGATTTTTCTGAAAAAATATTACCAGCTGCAAAAATGATTCACAAAACATGAATGTGAAGTAGGATGGAGTCTTTAATAATTTTAGAATTTAAAAGAAAGAAAAAAATGTTTCTCAATATAGTTCCTATTAGGAAAACATGTAACTTTTTGAAAACAGCTTTTAGAATTGACTTGGATTGAGGGAAGTTCACAGAAAAGATAATAATTCAAAATAAAATTAATAACAGCAAGTTAAATTACATTTAAATTTTAATTAAAACAGTAAATTAACAAATAGGAAAACACATTTGCTGAAACATAACTTTAGATGGTATAAAGTGGCAGGAAGTTTACTTGAACTATATAGTTGAGGGACTCTGAAAGTTATATATAGTGAACCATTTATTTGCATTATTTGGCATGTAATAATTTTTGAGGAAAAGACATTTATTACTGAGCCATAAATTAGAGGGGGTGGGGTTGGGTGGGGAAGCCGAGCAGTCATGTTTTGGGCATCCACCCTTTTTCTCTCTGTCCTCCTGGGCCTGGATTCCGAGTTCCTCATCCAGGCTCTCCTTTGCACACCACCTTTGACTCCAGGTAGAAGCAGCCACCCACAGATTTATCCTTCACCTTAACCAAGTGTCTGTAGTTCCTGAGCCTCTTTGGGGCTCAGCTGGAAAACATTGAGAATATGCTGTGCCTCTGGAGGCCCAGCTGGCTTTGTGGCGGTGAGGATGATCACTCAGCCTTTGGCAGTCCAGAGCTCTCCCTGGACCTTCCAAGTGGGCAACTCACCCCTGCCAGGTGCTACAGGAGAAGTGACACACGGGGACAGAGGTGGCCAGGAGCTGTCTCTTCTTCAGGAGTGGTTTCTGCCAACTCCTGCTGCAGGGCCCAGGCAAAGGCCCTGCTGGCCACATGCACCCCCATCACAGGGATTCGAGCCAGATACTTTCCTGGGGGTGCTTGGGGGTGTGGGCTGTGCTTCCTGGCCCCATTGCCTGGATGACATATACATTTTATAAAAGTGAATTTATATATGTTTGGTTATGTTTACATGTTTTTCTCTACAAATTCATTGAGGGAAGTTGATTTCTAAGGTTAATATTTTTTCATTTTTTTAAAAAGACTTTTTAGAGCAAAGCAATGATTTGATGGATTTAGAGCATCCCTCACGTTCTCCAGTGTTGAGTGTATTCCTTGGCAATGCTTGGAAGAGAGAGAAAAATTGATGGTGTGCTCTCTCAGGTCTTTTCTCATTTAACAGGTCTCTGTTATTTAACTTTCTGGTGAGAAACCAAAACTCTATGTCCAGTTTTGAGTTGTCCAAGTACAGCTGATTTATATATATGTAATTTTAACCTGTACAAGTAATCCTCTTTTGGCCTCATATTTCTTTAACTCATTATCATTGTCATCTTTCTCCTCCTCTTTCCACTGCCCCCAGCCTCCTGAGCATCTACTCCTTCCTCTGCCTCTTCCTCCCATCCCATCCCATCCCCCTCCCCCATATCCCCGTCTCCAGGGATCCCGTGGCTCTCTGCCTTCTCTATGGGCATAAGCTATGTCCAGGCTATAACAGTAACTCTGTTCAATTTAGAGCTTATTAACAGATAAGTTCTTAAATTTAAAATAATCTGTATCCTTTCAGATTCCTGCATTTAACAACTTCTATTTTCCTTTAAGTTTTAGAAATAAACTAAAGTAATACATGAGCTGGAGCCTGAATCATTAATAGTGGACTCATTAGTAATTATAGCTTGATTAATCATTGCAAATAGTTCCTTAGGTAGCACAATATATTTTTTATATACTACTGAGTTTATATAACTTGTTTTTTATGAATTATTATGATGTTATGTCGTGTACATATCATTAAAGTAAATTTGAAAACTTCACTTTTTGAAGTAAGATAACTTTTACTGTGTTTTAGTTTAACAAAGGTGGTTTTATTAGGTTAACTAATAGAACTTAAGTTTCTTCTGCATAGATTTGATATAGTATTTGCTTTTAGGAAGCACATTGTATGGTAAGTTAAAAAGTGAGATGTTTATCAGTCATTATCCTATCAGCAATCTTTCTAAGGCTTTAAGTCCATCTGAATATTTTCTTATTGTAGGGACTTGATCATTCTTTTTTCTTCCTCAAGTTCTCTTGAGTTCTATCAGTTGTTGCTTTAAAGGCTTTAGAATGAGAGTCCATTCAAGCCTGTTTGATTTGACACTATCTCAGTAGGGAAAAGTGTATCCGAGAGCGTCAAGAACTAATAGTATTTCTCATTTGTTATTCTGTGGCAGCTTTCAAATTATAAGGCCGTGTTGAAGTTCATTTTGTCCCATAGGCATGTCAGCTTCTGTAAGCATTCTCTAATAGATTCCCATCCAGGAGGACCAATAAGCAGCCTCTTGGAATTTCTCTCATGTTTTCTCTGGAGAAATGTCTGTTCAGACCCTTTGCTCATTTAAACTGGGTTATTTACCTTTTTATTGAGTTGTAAGAGTTCTTTGTATAGTCTGGATACAGTTTCTTATCAGATATGATTTGCAAGTATTTTCTTCTTTCTATGGGTTGTCCTATTTGTTCCTATGTTATTCCAAATACCTTAATAAAAACTGAAAAACTAATATTTTTTATCTAATAAGCTTACCTACATATATTTTGAAAATATCCAGGGAATTACATTTATACTTGTTTTGATTTAGAGGCATCATTTTGAAATGTTACATCTTAAGTTGGCATTTGAATCAGTTCATTCTGTTTAGTTATAAAACTAAGATAGTTATTGTTCCTACTTCATTTTTTTAGCAGCATTATTGAGATATAGTTCAAATACTATACAGTTAACCTATTTAAAGTATACTATTCAATGGTTTTTTGTATATTTACAGAATCATGAAGCCATAACCACAATTTCAGAACATTTTTATCCCCCACAAAAGAAACTCTGTACCCATTAGCTGTGACTCCATATATCCTCTGCCTACCCCCAGGCAACCATTAATTTACTTTCTGTCTCTGTGGATTTGCCTCTTCTGAACATTTCATTTAAATAGAGTCATACAATATATATGGCCTTTTGTGCCTGGCTGCTTTACTACTTAGTTTGAATTTCATGGTTCCTCCATGTTGTTTATGTATCAGTATTTTGTTCCTTTTTATTGCCAAATATTACATTGTATTGATATGTCATGTTTTGTTTATATATTCACCAGTTGATGGACATTGGATTATTTCCACTCTTGACTGTTATGCATAATGTTGCTATGAACATTATCATTTTTTAAAAAACAACTGTTATCTCAAAAAAAAAATCAAAAAAACGAATACAGTCTTGCTCTGTCACCTGGGCTAGAGTGCTGTCAGCCTAGCTCACAGCAACCTCAAACTCCTGGGCTCAAGTGATCCTCCTGCGTCAGCCTCCTGAGTAGCTGGGACTACAGGCATGTGCCACCATGCCCGGCTAATTTTTTCTATATATTTTTAGTTGTCCAGCTAATTTCTTTCTATTTTTAGTAGAGATGGGGTCTCGCTCTTGCTCAGGCTGGTCTCGAACTCCTGAGCTCAAACGATCCTCCTGCCTCAGCCTCTCAGAATGCTAGGATTGCAGGTGTGAGCCACCGCGCCCAGCCCACTGTGAACATTAGTATACAAGTTTTTATTTGGTTGTATGTTTTCATTTCTCTTGGGTATATACCCAGGGGCGAAATTGCTGGGTCAATAAGTAACTCTGTTTAACATTTTGAGGAACCGCTGAACTGTTGTTTTCCAGTGTACTACCAGCAGTCATGAGAGTTCCAATTTTTCTACATCCTTGCCAACTCTTGTTATTATCTTTTTGATTATAGCCATCCTAGTGGGTGTGAATTGGTATCTCATTGTGGTTTTGATTTGCATTTGCCAAATGGCTAATGATGTTCTTTTCATATGCTTATTGGCCATTCTTATATCTTCTTTGGAGAAATGTCTATTCAGACCCTTTGCTCATTTTAAATTGGGTTATTTGTCTTTTTATTATTGAGTTGTAAGAGTTCTTTGTATATCCTGGATACAGATTCTTATAAGATATATGATTTGCAGGTATTTTCTCCCATTCTATGGGTTGTCTTATTACTTTCTTGATGGTATTGTTTACAGCACAAAATACTTAAATTTCAATGAAATTCAGTTTATCTATTTTTGTTGTTATTGTTGCTTTTGGTGTCATATCTAAGAAGGCTTTGCCTGACCAAAGGTCATGAAGATTTATTCCTGTGTCCCTCCTTCATTTTAATAATTATGACTCTTCATGCCAGAATGCTTCCAGAACAAAAATAACTTTATGATAAAAATTTTAATTAGTCTTTATTAAAGATCATACATTAAAGAAAGCAATACTGCATTATTTTTGTTATTCCTCCAATTTTCTTTGAAAAACAATTGAAGTGGTATCGTTATTTGCATAGTATTGACAATTTTGTTAATTCTATGTATCTTGTTAAGAGATTAAAAAATAATGTTGTCACTTACTGATTTTTTTACAATAGCCCTAATAAGTGAGAATAGAGTCAGTTTTTAGAAATTACAAAAAAAAAAAAAGGATTTAGAACTGTAGATGCTACGCTAGTTCATAGAAAAACCAGGCTCATTTGCCCTTAGTAGATAGCCCAGGATTCCTCCTCTGGCATAATCATATATTTTATCTAAGCATAAACATTAGCTACTGAGTGCAGTGACAATTAGCAAAATTCATAATCTATTATTCATTAGTTAAAAGTAAGATATTACTTGATTTACTGAATTAGGTAAATAAAAGCGTTTGTTGACTCCAATAAATTTCTTTTTTTTTTTTTTTTTTGAGACAGAGTCTCACTTTGTTGCCCAGGCTAGAGTGAGTGCCGTGGCGTCAGCTTAGCTCACAGCAACCTCAGAGTCCTCGGCTTAAGCGATCCTACTGCCTCAGCCTCCCGAGTAGCTGGGACTACAGGCATGCGCCACTATGCCCGGCTAATTTTTTCTATATAGATTTTTAGTTGTCCATATAATTTCTTTCTATTTTTAGTAGAGACGGGGTCTCGCTCTTGCTCAGGCTGGTCTCGAACTCCTGACCTTGAGCGATCCACCCGCCTCGGCCTCCCAGAGTGCTAGGATTACAGGCGTGAGCCACCACGCCCGGCCAACTCCAATAAATTTCTATAACAATTCACAGTATGAAGTTGTAAGAACTACTTTATTTTGCTCACAGCCATAGATAACCAAACATAATGTATATCTTAAACCCAGCATATGACATAATCTTGTATGTAGAAAATCCTTAGGAATTCTCACACACACGAACTAATAAGAGTTCAACAAAGTCATAGGATACAAGATCAATGTAAAAGATCAATTGTACTTCCATATACTAGTAATAAATAATTCAAATATGAAATTAAGAAAATAGTTTTATTTACATAGCATTAAAAAGAATTAAATACATATAAATAAATTTAACAAAAGAAGTATAAGATTTGTACAATGAAAACCCTAAAACATTGCTTAAAAAATTAAAGAAGATATGAATAAATGGAGAGGCATTCCATGTTCATGGACTGGAAGATTCAATATTGTTAAGATGGCAATACTCCAAATTTACTGTATATTCAACATAATCTCTATCAAAATCCCAGCTGGGTTTTTCCCCCCAGAAATTGAGAAGCTGATCATAAAATTCATGTGGAAATGAAAAGAATCCAGACTAACAAAACAATCTTAAAAAAGAAGAAGGACTTACACTGCCCAATTTCAAAACATACCACAAAGCCACAGTAATCAAGATAATGTGGTATTTGCTTACAGAAAGACATATGTATCAATGGAATTGGCTTGAGCATCTGAAATAATCCCTTTTATGGTCAATTGATTTTTCACAAAGGTGCCAAGGCAATTTAATGTGGAAAGGACAGTCTTTTCAACAAATGGTACTGAGACAATTATTGCATCCTGAGGCAAAAATATTACTTTGGACCTTTATCTCATGCCATATACCAGAGTTAACTTAAAATTGATCATAGATGTAAGTACAAATTCTGAGACTATAAACTGTGAGAAGAAATTTAGGAGTAAATATTTGTGACCTTGGACCAGCCAATGATTTATTAGATATGACACCTAAAGCACAAGTGATAAAATTGATATATTAAGTTTCATCAAAATTAAAAACTTTTATGCTTCAAAAGACACCATTAATAAGATGAAAAAACAAGCCATACAAACTTGGAGAAAATATTTATAAATCATATATTCAAGATAGGATTTATATCTAAAATATATAAAGAACTCTTACAACTCAATAATAAGAAGACAGCCCAATTAAATAATGGGAAAGAAAATTTGAATAGACATTTCACCAGTGAAGATATTCAAATGGCCAATTAGCAGATGAAAAGACATTCAACATTAGTCACTAGGGAAATGCAAATCAAAAACATAATGAAAAAAAAACAAACACCATCATGAGATATTACTTCACACCCACAAGAATCCTATAATTAATAAAACGGACAGTAACAAATGTTGACCACCACGTCAAGAACCTTGAACCCTCTAACATTGCTGGAAGGAATGTAAAACGTTGCAGTTACATTGAAAAACAGTTTGGCAGTTTCTCAAAATATTAAACATAAATTTATTTTTATCATTCGACAATTCCACTTCTGTTTACCCAAGAGACATGAAAGCAATTGTCTACACAAATCTTCATAGTTGCATTATTCATAATAGCTCAAAGTGGAAACAGCCTAAATGTTATCAATTGACGAATGGATAAACAAAATGTGGCAAATCTGTGTAATGGAATACTATCTGACAATGAATAGAAATGAAGTAGTGATACATGACACAACATGGATGAACCTCACAAACATTACACTTAGTGAAAGATGCTAGGCATGAAAATTCACATATTGTGTGGTTTCATTTAATATGGATTGTCCAGAAAAGTCAAGAAAATGACGTTTAGAAACAGAGAGTAGATTAGTAGTTACCTGGAGCTGGTAGGGGTGAGAGTGACTTCAAACGGGCATGAGGTTTCCTTCTGGGATGATGAAAATGTTCTGAAATTAGATTGTGGAGATGGTTGTACAATACTGCAGATTTTATTTATTTAAAATTATTGAATTGTGTACATGAGTGAAATTATGGTATGTAAATTATATCTTAATAAAGTTGTTAGAAAATTTTAAGTTCAGATTTAGACATGTAAACAAAATTTTAATAGTTCTATCATGCTGGATAACATAGCTGATTATTATGACATACATTCTATCTAGACGAATATAGTCATAAATTGAGTATATTTCTTCCAAATGAAAGATTGTAAAGCTCAGTGAATTTCTAGTGTCATTAGACTCTTTTCTAGAGTCTTTGATTAATAACTTGACAATACATCATCAACTTGAAACTATTAGAATTAGATTGTCTGCATGGTACAGTGGATGTGATTTCTGCTATACTGTTCATTGATCATATAACCGATAGCAGTTAAATTTGTTGGCTTGCTAAGGTCACCATGATCTTAAGATGGTTCACAAAGGTATAACCAATTGTGTTGGGAATCAAGAGTTTAGTTCTAACTTGTTATACTACATGTGGAAAAAATCTGGGCTGCATATTTTACATTCCTTGTTTCATTTAATCTAATTTATAAAACAATGTTTGAGGACAAATGTGTCAAGAAATAAGAGGTTATACAAGACTGCTTAGCCTGGGTCTCTGAAAAACCTTAAATTCAAATTTATTGATAGCACACATGTGATAAAAGTTTTCGATGAACCCACTTACCAATTATAAAACTCTTGATGTGAAAATCAAAACACTGCTTGACATTTCAAGAGCATTGTTTAACATCAGTATAAAATAAGATTAGGATTCCAAAAGACCAGGTTGGCTAAGGCCTCCAAGAAAGAATAAGTAAATAGAGGAAAGGCCGCAAGGATGCGCTGCAGCACCAAACCACAGACAGGCAGATGTGGAATCTTAGCGGAAAACAACTATAGAAAAACCCAATTGTTGCAAAGCTTTCCAAAGTGAAGGGGACAGGCTTTAATACAAAGAAACAGAATTACAACCAGCCATGGCCTGAGAGCTGGCTGCAGTGATGTGTTGTGGTCACATTCGGGCCCTTCTCCAGCCACATTTGTGGCAGGTTGTCAGCACCACGTGATGCCACTTTGAAATACACGGGAGTGCTAAGGGGAGTGGGAAGGTACACGTGGTACCTGTTCCTTTGCTTATCGGTCATACACTCTGTATTGTTGAGAAGAGCTTTCCTCTGCAGTTGAGTAGAGCCTGTCTGTTTTGCTTCTGTTTGTGAATGGGGAAGTGTCTACCCATGACCTACAGCAGCATATCTACAAATGCTCATTGACTGATGCACACTGTAGACATTTCTGACTACCTGTGTATAAGCAGTGAGATCATCTGGAGAACATAGAACCTGATAGTGAAATTCTACAAAAAACTAAGTTATTTTCTCATGTTTGTTGATTGGAAGAAACAGGTTGTACTAGTTATCTCACAGTTTGATATGTATACATTTTTACACTAATATAGTACATACTAATTTATAGTTTGTAACTTTATGCTTTAGACTTTTAATTTGCTCATTCATATTTTAAGAGCTCAGTAATACACTGTGCTTTTTAGGTTTAATAGGAAGACAATTTGTAGGGTACTCTCTGACAAAACCAACCAATGAAAGAGTTTTTCTGAGAATTTTTTAAAAAATGAAACAACTGCAGGTTAGACCAGGAAATTGATTTTATTTTCAAATTCCAGAAACGTGAGATATGAATTCTTGTTAAGTCTCTCATTGGTTACTTACTTTTGCATGCATTTTGCTTTGCATTTCAATAGAGTAAAAAAGCCATAAAGAATATCCTACAAAAATGCACCTATCTACCAGCCCTTGAACCATTTCTATATGATGCTCCTCCCAACATTCTGAAGCATGTTGTTGGACAGTTCAGTAAGGTAAGAAATGCTCTCTTAGCCTGTCAGGAGAGGAAGAAAGATAAAATGATTTGTTAACTTATTTTTTCTGTTGGTTCCATGGTTTTTTGTGTTAAGATGGGGGTCAGAGTTTTACTACTTAACTCTCACTGATGTGTATTGACAGTGAAGGTAAGATAGGTTAATAAAGCTCACATATAAATGAAACACTTCATCCCTCCTCACATTTTCCTCACAGCCTCTGTACTATCTTACAGTGTTCTCGGGAGGTAAAAATTTCCTAACAAGGTACTTTATATTGATAAGCAACTTTTAGTAATTTTCCCAGTGTCTTTTAGTCTCACTCAGCTGGGAACACTGCAAAGATTTTATAAAGACAGGACAAAAGTCTCTGGGCCGCTGAAATATTTTTCACAAAGTCCATGTACTTTATTGGAGATGCTCTCAGACAGTAATTTGGAGCATACTGACTTATTTTATGAACAATTTTAACAAGTGTAGCTGTCATATTTCTTAGATCATTGCAGACTAAATGATGGTAAATGGTAGTAAGGTAGAAAGGTCGAGCTGACAGAAGTGGGCACAGCCAGCAGAGCTGATTACTGATAGAAAAGGATGCGAGAGAATGAATGCGTTACCACAGTCACTGAGAGTCAGGATGCTGACCCTAAGCTGCCAAGAACTGGTTAAGTTATGCTTAGTGTATTTGACTTTGGAAAATGGGGTCTGCACAGGTAGTATCCCGTAGTGGCTGTGAGCTCAGGCTCAGGAGTTGGAGTACCTGGGCATCCCATACCAGCTCGTGTTCTTTAGCAAAGTCTTAACCTTTCTAAACCTTAGTTGGGTTGCCAGTAAAATGGGAATAATTGTTAATTATAATTATAATTAATTAATAATTATTATTAATGGGAGTACTCATTACAATATTTCCTAGGCTTGTTGTAAAGAGTAAATGAGATATTGCATGTTAAAAGTTTAGCTCAATCCCAGGCACGTATTTCACACTTATAAAAACAAAAACAACCAAAGAGTTGTTTTTAAGAAATAAAACATGCAAATGGTAAGGCTAATTAAAAAGGTTTTTTAAAAAATGAATGGAGAGGGAAAATTCATTTGAGTAATCAGTTATAATGCTATATAAATGAGGAGCTACTGTTGGTATGCTACATTTCTACAAATAATGCACAAAACTATATATTTTTATAACTTTTAAAGTAGGCCCTGCAGGTAAGTAGGTCTAGTTTTAGGTGTCTATCTGAAAGACAGACTGTACTAACAGCTTTCAGTTCTCCCAACTCTGTCCATGATCTCCAGTAGCTCAACTGACTCTCAAGTACCATTGCTACCGGGAAGGAGAGGTTTGACGTTGCTGAAGCCTCCTCAGGGTACAGTTCTGTGTATCAAACACCTGTGTCCTTAATCAAACTTTTTTTCCTCTCTTAGTTACATGGGCTGCAGGAGATATAATGGCTTGCCCCCTTGACAAAGCGACTAACTAGCCAAATCATGCAGAGAAACAGCTAAATTACCACAAGGGGAAAATTGATCCATTTCTTTAGTTGTCTGTATTTTTGGTTGCTAAGTAAGAAATTGGCCAGCTAATTTGGTCATCTGAGAGGGAGACGGGATAAGGGCCTGAGTGGATCATCTATAAATAGGGTCGTTGGCTCTTACAAACAGGTAGTTGACATTATTTCTGAAAGTTTCATTTTGTTGTTTAATCTTTTAGGCTAATGAGTGAGATATTCTAGTTTTATTGAACTTGCTATGAAAATGAACACTAACCTATGGTGAGGTCAAAATAAGTAAATAAAGTCAGTAGGATTTGTGAAAGTTTGATAGCCAAGGTAAAATAAAGACAGTATCCCATATCATATACTCTTTTGATGGGACTTCAAGGATATTTGCTTAATCTAAGGATACCAAAACACTAAAAAGAGGTGAGAAAGCAAGGCAGAAGGTGAAAAGATATTAATGTGGCAGTAATTAATGTGGCAGGAAGTAATGAAAATTCTCCAGGTCAAACAAAATATTTAAAACTGATCTATTCAAGTCCTGCAGAGAGGAAAGAAAAAAGCTCTGATCTATGGCTAGTCCATTTTTTAGAAATACATACCAGTGCAGTCTTTTATTGTCCAATTGATTTGTATTGCCATTCTATTAGCAAGATCCTTTTGTAGTTTTAGTTATTTGTTAAATGCCTACAGGTACCCTGTACTTTTAAGCATTGGGGAATAGACAAAAAAGAATAAAATAAAGTAGTTCTTCAAGTAAATTTATAATCTAGCTGAAGACAGCAGACAAAACAGAAAACACTTCAATGTTCTGGACTTTGCAATAAACTTTTTTTTTTTTTTTTTGAGAAGGAGTGAGTGAATGTAGTCTGAGGTATTCAGAAAGGGCTTCAGTGGGGGACGTACAGGCGAAAAGAGCTGGTCCTTGAAGAAAGAACAAGATGAAGCGGGGACAAGGGGTGCTTCTGTCAGAGGGATAGCAGGAGCCACCGAGGAGGAGAGCAGGAATCCCCACAGTGTGAGCCCATCCTCTCCCCAGGACCATCCTGGTCTGGCCAGTCTTGCATAGTACATTTCTTCATCTTCATTGGCTTTTTCCTTTCCACACACAAACATGCTCAAGTCTCCTCAATCCTAAGAACAAAATCTGAAACACCTGTAACCTTTAGTTCTATCCCAGCTTGCCCTCAACCTACTGATTCCCTTCTCTTTCTGAAACTTTAAAGTTTGACTTGACTTGACTTCTGATGTTTTCCTTAACTGCTGTTAATCTGACTGCCTCAACTTTCCATCTACACGCAACTGCCTTTACTTAATTCTTCAGCACTCTGTTGTCAAATCCAGTGATTTTTTTTTTTTCTCATTGGTTGCTTTTAAAAATCTTCCCTTGGATTTGTTGATTCCTTACTTTCCTGATTCTTCTTCAGTATCTTTAATATCTTCTCAATTTCCCTTCTCTACCTACTGTTTAGTACATTCATTCATTCATTTGTTACACATTTGTCGAGTATCTATTAGGTACCAGACAAGAGGGAATTGAATGAATGTATAGTTTCTACCTTCAATGACATTTCTGTATGACAGACATATAAATGGATAACTAAAATATTGTGGTAAGTGCACTGGTAGTGGTTTGGCAGAAGGCTACGAGAGAAGAAAAGAACTCAACGTAACCTGGGATGAGAGGATGGAAGTGTCCCAGAGAAGGTTTCTTACAGGAGGTAACGCTTGAGCTAAAAGTCTTAAAAAATGCCTACGAGTTAACCAAGCAAAAGGGGGAGTTTAGGAAGAGGAAACAGCATGGGCAAAGGCAAGAAAGGGCACAGCATGCATGCTTTGATGTTATCGAAACAAAATTTAGGATGTCGATGGTGGGTAAGGTGGCTGGATAGGTAAGGAGCTGGTATTTAGGCACAGAGGAATCTCTGTGCCTTGTTAAGGAGCTTGCCTTTCCATTTTGTAGGTAGTGGAGACACCTTGAATGGATGTGAGCTTTATGTTGTACATTTATGAGTGGATGTCCATTGCCTTTGCCCATGTTCATTGCCTTTATTTCATCTTCACAACATAAAAAGTTAATACATTTCTAAAACGAGTGTATTCCACTTCAAGTAATTATCAGATTTGGCTCATTATGTTATAGGTATATTGGGCATAAATTCTCTTTTACATTTTCTCAGATACAGTATTGCTTTTTAATAGTAATAATCTAACTTGGAAAAGAAAAGCTGACATCTTTATGTGCCTCACCTTTCAAGGTGCTGCCGCATGATGGCAAAGCTCGGCGACTCTTTGTGACAAGTGGTGGACTTAAAAAGGTTCAAGAGATAAAAGCAGAACCTGGTTCTGTCCTTCAAGAATACATCAACAGTATTAACAATTGTTACCCAGAGGAAATAGTAAGGTGAGGAAAAATGGACTTTGAGAAGGTCAATATCATAATGTAGTTTTTCTGGTTTTAAATGTAGATTTTATATCCACTGTGCCAAAATGTGGACTTTGAAATACTACATGAGGCCAATGTATACCTTTATTCTCTCTGGATCTCTCCTCCTGCAATTAAATAATGTTCTAATTGATACACACATTTCCAAATCAAACTGGAATGTCACTTAAGACATTTCTGTCCTAACATGCATCACTAAAGAGTACCCAAATACAGAATTCAAATTAAACTAATAGTTTTTAAATTGTGAATTCCTGATTTAGAAAAGGCCTACAGATTCTGATTTTCACAGTTCCTTGAATATTACTTTTCTGCCTTAAGCTCACCTTTACATGAAATGGAGTATTACAAGTAGAAAAGAGACGTTGAGTAACAAGAAGAAAGTTACTATCTAAATGCAAAAAAAAATTAAGTAATGTTTATCATATGCAGGTACCTCGGAGTAAGGTAGCAAGATGCCATTTTCAAGATATTTTTTTAAATGAAATTGATTTGCAGAGCATTAAACCTAAGCCTCAGTTCTTATAAGCCTGAGGGAGAGCTATACCACTAAACCCCAAATAAATAAAAACAAAGTTATCAAGAAAAGATAGAATGATTTAAACTGAATCTTGAAAAATGCCCACAAAGAATGCAGAATAAAAGACATATTTATCTATGTTTTTCTAGTCCTGCATTCATGTCTTATTTTCTTCAATTAGAAAATATAAATTGATTTTTAAAACATATACTATGACATACCAATTATAATTTGTATCTGTTCATTCTTTCTATTTAATATTAATGGCTTTTTAATACATATAGTAACATTGATTTTAAAAGCCAAAAATAATTTTAAGCTTAAAATTTGTTTTGTATTCACATATATTCACCCAGTAAATTTTTTCCAGAGTTGCAAGTTTATTACGCACTTTTGGGAAGTTTATGAGAACTCTTTGACCAAAAGAGTTCTGATAAGTCAGCTTTGAAAATATTTATATATGTATCAAAGGAGTAGTATATCATAAAATGTATAGCTACTATATATAATTATTCAATTTTATATTTTAAAAGTTTGTATAACAAAATATGTGTGAAACCACTAAATGAAAGAAATGCGAAAACCTTTTATCAAGAAAATAAAATTAATTTTTATACATGAAATACATGTCCCTTCAGGAAGAGTGCTATTTTATATAAGTTTAAAATAACTTTCAATGCAATTTTCTAACAAACAAAATTATAGAAAGATGAATAAAGATAAACTTAAAGGGGCCCCGAAAATGGAATGACCTGTAAGAATCAACCAATGATAGGTGCTTTCTTGAAAAGAAATTTTTCTTTCTGTTTTTTTTTTTAGGTGTCTTTTAACTAAGCACCAGGAGAAATTGAACACTCAGTCACATTAGACTTTAATCTGGTGCTTTGTCAAAATATTATAGTAAATTTTTAACTTCTCGAATTCTGTGAGCTGGCATTTCACGTTAAAAATTGGCTAATTATCATGAAGAATTTGGTTAGCTGACTAACGTTTTCAAAATTCAGATTTTTTTAAAGTATTAGGTTTTATAAAATGGTGTTTTATAGGAATCTTTGAAACGTCTTTCTGTGAAATAGACAAATCTAATTCCAAAATGGTTTCGTTTTTACAATTACGTAATTCTCAAGAATCACTTGGTGATACCTATTTTAAACTAATTATTCTTTATAAGATAGATTATCAACTGATACATTCTCTCATCTGTTACTAGCCTAAATATTTATTTCATATTGCTTTCCAATTTTAGTAATCTTTAAAAATGTTTTAATAAAGGTAGGTAATATAAGAGGAAAGGGGCCCGGACTAGACGTTAGGAGACCCAAGTTCTAGGCCTGGCCCACTCCACAGCCATAAGATGAACTCCTTTGTCTTCTGAATCTCTGCCTAAGCTGGGGAGGGGAGTGGCTTTTGGGAAACATCTACTTTGGGGAGGGAGACATGTACACATCTGCCATTCAGCATATTCTGGTAGCGTAACAATATAATAATAACCCCAGTTCTACAGGGGTGTAGGATAAGGTTAATCCACTTACATTCTTAAAGGACATTCAGAGGTAAGTTGGGATAGCAGTGGTTGACAGCCAGAGGGAAGTTCCTGTTCTTTTTTTGGAGGTTCATTTTGGTTCTTCCATGGGGAGTATGGCTAAAAGCTCAGGCTGAGGTATCAAGCAGACCTAGATTCCTCTCTCGGTTCCAGCTACTTACTATGTGACCTTGAAGGCAATATTTAACCCTTTTAGCCACAGTTTCTGCATCTGTAAAATGTAGATAAAGAACATTACCTATTATAGAGTTAGAATTAAATGAGATAATGCTTAGCCAAAGGGCTTATACATAGGAAGAATTCAGTTCAGTAAATATCTGTTATTGTCCTCTTCCAGCACCTCCATTCTCATTTTTCTTTCTATGGAGATTAAGTAACATTACCAGGTGAAGCAAATTTAATATTATTATAATATTGGAGAAACTATGTAGCAGCACTTGGCCACTTACTATTTTTCGCTACTTGTTTTGTTGGTAAATGCATGTCAAGCAAATTTTTGTTTCATTTTTTGCAAATGACATAAATAAAAGTTATTCTGGTTAGATTTAAATTGCCTTTAGTTGCTAATGTTGCCTTTAGTTGCTTTTTCCTGATGAGAAGCTACTTTTGAATTCCTGAGCATCAGATAGACTGTAATTGGAATGGGGCTTTCTAACAGTTAATGGACAACTTGATGCATTTATTTATGGGTCTGTGTACTGAGATACATAGGCAGTGTGTTTGCATTTATGGGCAGTTAAGTAGTGCTATGTGTGTGCTCTGCTGATGGGGGTGAAAGGAATCGGTGCTGAGCACATCCTCTTCCCGTTGGGAATTCTGGAGACTAGGAAGTCTCTGAGATCTTTGGGGAGAGAAATATAGGGTGCTAGCTTGGAAATTAGCCAGGTAAAGCCTCTAGAATTATTGGTACATCCTAATTGATTTATTGGGGACCTTTATTTTAAAGCACACTGTTCAATAGAAATATAATGTGAGCCACATATGTAATTTCAGATAGTCTGGTAGCCACATTTAAAAAAGTAAAATGAAGTCTGAGCAGCATAGCAAGATCTTGTCTCTACAAAAAATAAAAAAAATTATCCAGGCGTGGTGGCGTGCACAACTCTGAAGTCTGAGGCAGGAAGATTGATTGAGTGCAGAGGTGTGAGGTTGCAGTGAGCTATGATGACACCACTGCACTCTAGCCTGGGCAACAGAGACAGACGCTGTCTTTAAAAAAAAAAAAAAAAGTAAAATGAAACAGAGTAGAGTAAATAAATTTTAATATTTTTGTTAACCTAGTATATCCAAATATTACAATGTCAATTTGTAGTCAATATAAAAATTAATGAATTATTTTATATTTTTATACTAATTTTTGAAATCTGGTGGGTATTAATAACATTATATTAATAAATACTATATCATTAAAGGCATACATTTATTAATATGTGTTAAATTAAGTATTTGACACATTAAATATTAATAAATGGATTTATTAATAATTTAATTAAAATATTAAAGATATTTTAAAATCTACCTCTTGCATTTAGATAAAAGTAACTCTCTGGTATCTGGCACATTTATAAGGCCTAGGAAGGTGAGGTCTGCTTTAAAATTTGTGACTAACTCAGACAGAGAAACAGTTACGCGTTCCTAAGTGTAAGAACACTTTGAAGACACCCATGATGAAGGACAATTTTTTCAAGGGTAGGAGGCCTTTAGAGGAGAAATATTCTTTAAGGTAGCTTTTTACACATATGTACATATGTATCTGTTTATGACTGCCTATGAGTACACTATTGAGAAAATACAGCTCTGTGTTTAACTTGACAAATTATAGAAGAAATTAATGTAATATAATGATGAGTTTTTAACTCAAGCATCTAGGCATAGATAAAGATGACTAACAAAGCACAAAGCGAGTCCCTAACATTAGGCTTTATCTGGAGAAAATGCCCTCAGGGGCCTAATTTCAAATATTTGGGGAATTTTAAAATTATACTTCCATAGATTTTTAAATCCATTTATTACAGAATAACTGCCAAATTTCATTTGACATACTTTTATATGCATGTAAATTCTTTCCATGGTATATTAAGCATCCCACAATGCATCAAATATACTTAATATTTTTATACTCACTTTTAAAAAATATTCAGTTTATAAATATACATTTATAGTACTTCAGATGCCCAAGAACCAACAAAAATGATTAATTTCCTAGGTTTGTGTGATACAACTATTTGTAAGCCATTTGTTAATAGTATTTAAATGTGAATTATACTCCCAGAAATTTTTGTTTTTGAAGGTGACCAGACCTGATTAAAACATGTGCTGAGAATGATCTCTAAGGCAATCATAATGCAATTGATTAGTAACAATAGACTGTGTAGTCTAACTTATTAAAAAAATCTATTAGCTCTGATCCTTAAAGTAACATTAGTTACTTGACATAATACAATAAAGCCTCTGTAATAAAATATTATCACTGGATTGAAATCTCTTGCTTGGAAAATGTCCCCTTTGCCATTACATTTATACCCCTTAAGTTTTTGCTACTTCTCTGGCGCAGTGTTGTGAGTTGGTATTCTCTTCTCGATAGTCTCTAACCTTATACACAAAGCATTACTGGAGCATTTGAGGTTTCATTCAGAATTATTTCAGATACATTCCTTATATTGAATCTTTTCTGCCTGCTGCGTTGAGTCTGCTCATAAGTCTCTAACAGCCAATTTTCTTTTTCAGGTATTATTCCCCTGGATATTCAGATACACTTCTGCAGAGGGTGGACAGCTATCAACCACTTATTAACTAAGTAAAGTTACATCTTTATGCTCAAATTCACAGCAGAGTAGTTATGGATAACAGTTGTTAAAGCTCTTTCTAAATATTTGAACTAAGTACATTTTAGATTTATTCAATGTGAAATACTTTTATAGATAATATTGTCTAAATTTATGTAATACTTTAACAATTAGTAGCTTGACTATATGAGGAACTATTCATGGTCACTGCTAGTATAGGATTTGCTCTAAAGGTAGATTTAAAAGAGACATTAAAGAATTTTAAGGCATTTGTTATTGTTCTATTAAAAAACCACCCCCCACCCACCACTAGATATAGACAAGAGATGGTGTTCAAAAACCCGTAGTTATTTTGGCCAATTCTTCATAGGCATAGGCTAGGAAAACCGTCCTTGCAAATTACACAGTAAGATATAGAAGGGAAATTGTTGAAAGAGGAAACTGATGACAAGAATACAGAACACTTGGAAAGGGATTCTGATGCTGGTTACATATGGGCATTAACCTGACACACAGACTCTGTGGATAACCCATCAGGTTCTCCTAAAAATTTAGGAAGGCGCTCCTCTTTATCACAAGTCTTCTCCACGATACCTAAAGTTCCTTTCCTGGGGCTGGAGAGGGGACAAGTCCGTACTGAGAGTTACACTCCTGCAGACATGCTCTCCGTTTCACTGAAAGGTTTCTTAGTCCAGCTCTGCTCATGAATGAGCAAGGAAGCAGATATGTAAAATGGGTCCACAGTATTCCCTTGTCCTAGCTTCACTTTCCCAGAAGTCACATTTTCAGGGCCTTAAGGAATAATTTGAGAAGAATACCATCAGGCTCAGACTTTTACATGCATTCTCACTTGGAAAGCTGTAAAGCGGTGGAAGGGGGTTTCAATAAAATTTTAAATGAAAACAGCACTGGAACTGTCCCTTTCATTTTTCGTATCCGGTGTGTTTTTGACCTGGGGAATATGTGATTTGGATTTTGGGGCCTTGGCTAGTTGGTGTGTGTGTGTCTTTTGATCTGAAGGGATATTACTTCTAGTGCTTTCTCCTGGAGGCCCAAGAGGAGGTGAAGGTAGCCCAGAGAGCCCCAGGCCACAGTGTGTCCAGTCTGCCTCTGTTTTCAGGCTTCCTTCTTGGACTCTGATTTTTTTTGCTTTTTGTTTTTTTTAATTCGAAAGGAGCCTACCCATTTATTTATGGTATTTTATAGATTCATCTCTGTCATCGTTGTTCCCCAACAGTGCATAGTTTTGTTGTGTATTTTAAAACTTTATCATACCCAAGATTGCCCCATTTCTTTATGCCTTATGTCAGGCTAAGATTGCTGCTGATTTCATTTCTTTAATACTTCCTTGAGTCTATTTTGTTTCCTTGCAGCAATTTCTTTGACTCATTGAATAGGAAAATGTAATTTTTATTCCCAATTTTGTAGCTTTCCTTTCTCTCCTTCCTGCCTGCCCAGCTCATCTTATGAAGCTTTTTAACAATCTGAGAAAATAAAAGTAGCTTTTATTTTTCTTCATTAAGGCTATTTTTCTTAGATGACCATGTTGGTAATGAGAGAAACTAGTTTGTCTGGGTTAAAACCTCCTCAGATATTATTGGAAGAGTCAATTTCCTATTATGTATTTTTTGCCCTTGTACTTTATAGGTGAAGTTTTTCACTTCATATATCATTTCATACTTACCAAATAGTACTAAACTAACAAAGTGATAAAATATTTAATAGTGTTCAGATGGGTTGTTATGTCTCTTAACATAAAACACTTTAAGCAAAATGAAGCTTTCCTTACTTTTTGAAAAGTCTGTTGTGAGATTTTTTGAAAAAATAAAACCAAAATATTTTCCATTTGGTGCTAGAGCAAAAATAATGTCTCTCATTGATGATATCCTGATATTTTCACCCCTGGCTCAAATCTTGTCAATTCGAATTCTCTGTGTAGACAAACCTCTGTCCCACTGCTCCCTACCCACCTCCCACCCCCCAACCTGGGAGTTTATTCAAAATTCGTCTATCATTAGGACCTGTCAATTTACACAAACAATTATTTTTAGGACTTCAGTTCAGAAGCAGAATTGTTTGAACCTTATTATTATAGATTCAGTCAGTTTACCTGTTGTGAAAATAGGTAAAATCAGTAGTACCAGAAAAGAAATGTTGGAAACCTGGGTTCTAGTCACTATTTTGTTATTTTGTTAAGTAGTAAGGGGGATAATACTCGCTCATCTCACTCATAAGACGCTTATGAAAATAACCTCCCATGGTGCATGTAACAATTTTGTAAATGATTCCATTTTTTGCAAACCTGACATGTGACTAATGGGAAATCTGATAGTCCATGACAGATGACACATTTTGGCCAGCAATTGTGTGGTATCGCCCAGACCCCGCACTCTTAGATAAGTGGAGTTTAAACCAGGTGATTTATGATAAAGAAAGACTACATTTCCTGCCCTCATGGAGTTTTCTAATATAAACACCTTTGCCCAGACGGAGTGGAATAAGGCACAGGACCCTGAACACAAAACAGGCATATTTAATGTAGTATGGAAAAACAAATGACAACCCCCTGTTTGCAGGATATTGACCTGTTTTTCTAACCCTTTCCTCTCAAAGAAAACTCTTTTCCTTAAAGAAAGGATAAAAGGTTTGCTTGTTTCTAAAGTTGATTTGAGGTCCTGCCTAACATAAACCCTGACCTTAAATTCCTGGGTAAGGCCATCTCCAATCCCAGATGTCAAGTTTAGAAACTAACCTTGAAAGAATGAAGAGTTTTTCTGTTGTGTTTTCAAATAGCCAACCTTTTGATAAGATAGGTGCTAAGAAATGTTGAGGCTTGTGTATACTGTGGCTTATTTTGCCACAAAATTCACTGCTTAGAAAATGTTGATTTGTAGCTATTCTGCTTCTTTCAGAAATTAAAAGGGTCAAATGACAGTCTTAACTATAACTATTGCATTTGCCAGTTGGTTAAGAGACTGTTGACTTTTAAAATTCAATTTGTCCATGCACTTATGTTTTTAGTAATATGAACACTTATTTTGTGTTTAAGAGGCTTTGGTAGGCCGTAAAATTAGATATATATCCAGTAATATTGCTTTAAGGAATGGTGGGTGGGTTTTATTGTTTTGTATATATCAATGTAATCTTTTAAAAAATTTAGGTGGTATATGAATTGATAAGGAAAAAAGCAAAAACATCACTCCATTCTCACCACACAGAACAGAATTGTTATTAATAAGTTAACATAAATCCAAACAGCTCTCTAAAGCCTTTGTGAAGCTGGAAAAAATTTTGGAGAAATGTATTCATGCTATAGATGTTGTTTTAAAATAAAAACCAGAAGTTGTAGCAGTTTGCTTATTTCATGGAAGATAGAGTTTTCACTTTTTCTTTTACTTCAGTGGGTTTCGAGAAAAGTATTTCCTTAGTGATCAAGTTAGGGATCAATATAAAATATTTATAAATGGGCTCCTTTCATGATTAATATATTTTCTATAGATTTTAAACTAAGTTCTGGATCAAGAATATCATACTGATATATCATTATTGAAAGGTGGCTTGGTATAGATACCTGTACATTAAATAAAGCTTCGAAATTTTCCCATGTATATAGAATTTGTGGTAATGTACTCTTGGCTAACATACTAAAATTTATACATTACTGATATTAAAGGTTTATTAAAACATTTTGTGTATAAAGTCCAACTCCTTGAGAACTATTGTAATCTATATTGAGTTTGTTTTTCATATTTCTGTTGCATATATAATTTAAATCATACAAATGTGATTTAAAGTACCAAAGAGAATGTCATCATTTTCCTATATTTTCCTTCATTACATCTAGTATGACCTTTTTCTTAGATAAGTGAAATCTTCCCTGTTCTCTGCAGTCCCCAGTGTCACCAGCACTGTGGTGAGCACATAGAACTGGTGGCCAGTTGGACTGAGAGTGAGGGCTTCTAGGCTCCTGGCAGACTTAGGCTCACTTCCTTGGATCCTGAGGATCAAATGAGCACGAGTGAGGGCAGGGCTTGGCATGTAGTAAGTGTCGCCCCCATGAGTTTATATGATATCTTTGCATAAATAGAAAAAGGTGCCTAGTCCTTAAGACACTTTATTTCCATCTGGCAGAAATTATTGTAATATTCTTATTTTTTTAGAGCAACACACTGTACTGCCATCTGCTGGAAAATTCTCTTTATAAATATGCAAATCCATGATCTGTAATATGTGAACTGTGCCCCCTTAGATGTGCTGGGGCCCTTGTGTAGTACACAACCTGCACTACTGTGCGTGTGAGTGCTCAATAAATTGTATTTGCTACTCTTCTTTTCACTTTCATAAATGGGGTTTGGAAGAAAATTCTAGATAAACAATGCTATTGTATGAAGAATGTCATTTAAAAAAAATCAAAGAGTCAAAGCTAATCGCAATAAAAAGAATCAGCATTTTGTTATAAAACCTAGAAACATTTGTGCTCACTGCTTTCCTCACTTCGCCCTTCCCCCTAGAAAAGTATGTCCTATAATAAAACCTGCAATTTAAGTTAGCAGAGATACTAATTAAGCCATTATTCTTGCATTTATAAACACTGGATGTGAGACCAAATCAGGGGACATTTTATGTATGCAAAAGCAAACATGTTTTGGAATAACCCATATATTCTATTCATCTTGACTTTAAAAATTAGATAAAAAATATATCATTAATACAGGATGGCAGATCTCTGGAAAGCAACTCGGTTGGACTCCATTCACCTTTCTTCGTCTCAGAACCTAGGCTGGGATATAACAGGTGACCCTCCTCTTCTAGCCAGATAGTCCTTATTGAAGAGATGGTAATAGTAATGTTTTGCACACAAAAAGGAAAGATTTGGCTCATTTTCATACCTGGCAGTGCAGTCATGGAGAAGACTGACCAAAGCCGGATAAGGGAGATTTTATTAATAGGAACACAGGATACAGGATTTATCACCCTGGCAAGGACCCCAGGTGCTAGGATGGCTCTTGGAAGCTTGGAGAAGGCAACAGTTCATGGTAAGTGAAGTGGAAATAGCCCAACTGCCCTGGCAGACTGGAAGAAGATATCAAAAGGCTCAGAGAGGTGGGCATGCTGGAGTACTTACTCTATGTAGGGATGGAAAACCTACCAGCCATGTTCCAAGGGAAGCCCCAGAGGGCACATTATTTACCAACGTGATAAGGAATCCATCGTTTAGAGGATAACAGTCACTGAGAATCTCAGTGGAATCTCTCTTCGGTATGCCAGGTTGACTGGAGGAGACAATGCCACAGAACCGGGCTCCTCAATAGAAAGAAGGATGATAGGATCCTGAAACAGGGAGGCCAGGAAGCAGTACTTAACTGTCAGGAGCAAGGTGTGTACAATTATTACAATGAGTGGCAAGATTGGTGCGGCATCCCAGGACTCAAGCCACGGAAAGCTAAGAAGATGGTTAACAGAAGTAGCTCAACATTCTTAGAGGCAAGATAAATGGGCAGTCAACAGGGGCACCAATTTATTAAGTGAAAATAAATCTGAGGCTAAGGGCAGCTGCCCTGGTAAAAAGTTACAGTCACTAGCCCAGTTTCTGGACCTGAGTCAGTTCTCACATCTGGGACCCCTTGTCTGAAGGAGAGGCTGATCCCCGTGAGGACAGAGCCTGGCGTGCCTTAGCAAGTGTATTCAGTGGTTATGTCCCCAGCACTTTGGAGTGTTGTTCCAACCTCTTTACCAGCTCTTTACCAGAGCTCTACCAGATAGAGCTCTGCAGCAGGTCTAGACAGCAGTGCAAGCAGCCCTGCCATATCTCTCAGCAGACCCCAGCGCATGAGAAGGATATGTGGTGGGAAAGGGTTCCGGCAGAGTCACTGGTACCCCCGATAGGAGAATCGCAGCATCGAGTTTCAGGATTCTGGAGCAGGGCCATACCATCTGTAGTAAACAACTAAATACCACTGGAAAAGAAGTTTTCGCAGACCACTGGGCCCTGTATGAGAGTGGAGCATCTGACCACGGGACACCGAGGAACGAGGCAGCCTGAGATAGCCATCATGAGGTGGTTTTGTCAGACCACCAAGTCCTAAGGTTGGGTGGGCCTGGCAGCAATCCATCACGGAACAGAAGTGGCAGATGCAGGATTGGGCATGAGCAGGACCAGAGGACAAAAGTAAATTTTACTAGTTGGTGGCCCAGAGCTGCATGTCATCCACTACTATTGCATTGGTGTTCACAACTGTGGTGTTCACAACTATCTCAGCTCACAACTATGGCTGCATGGGGGTGTCCTTTATGGCCAGCTGATGGGAAAGGAAAAAGGCCTACCTCATTCACAGATGGGTTGGCTCAGCATAAGAGTGTCGGGCTGGGTGTGGTGACACATACCTAATTGGGAAGCTGACACAGGAGGATTGCTTGAGAAACATAGTGAGGATTGCTCTGAGAAACATAGTGAGACCGAGTCTCAAAAAAAAAAAAAAGAAGAAGAAAAAGTAAAAAAAAAAAGAGTCCAAGCCAAAAATGAATGCTACTGCACTATAACCTCTGCACTATAACCTCTCTTAGGGCGACCTCAAAAGAGAATGATGAGGGGAAATCCTCCCAATGGGCAAAGTTCCTGGTGATACATCTGGTCATCCACTTCGTGTGGAAAGAAAAGTGGCTCGAGGTGAGAATATACACAGGCTCATGGGCAGTGGTGAATGGAGTGGCAGTTTGGTCAGGGACTGAGAAGGAGAAAGATCAGTAGGGACACAAAGTGTGAAGACCTTTGTGTTGCATGTTAATGCCCATCAAGATATTATTATCTGCTAACAAAAGGCACTGAGCAACATCAATTACTCAGCCATGTATGTCAGTCAGCCTCTCTCATTGGCTACTGCAGTGCTGGCAGAGTGGGCACGTGAGTGGAGTGGCCATGGTGGCAGGGATGATAGCTATGAATAGGCCCAACAGCATGGACTTCCATTCACCAAGGCTGACCTGGCTACTGCTGCTATCTAACCTGTCAATAACAGAAACTCCAGTATAGCACCATCCCTCAAGGAGACCAACCAACCATTCAGAGGTAAGTTAACTTCAGTGGACTTCTTCCACCCTAGAAGCGACAAAAATTCACCTTGACTGGGATTGTTGTATCTTCTGGGTATGAGTTTGCTTTTCCAATCCACAGGACCTCAGGTAGTACCACTACCCAAGGACTTAAGAATGCGTGATCCACAGGTTGATCAAACTCCATCTGAATGTATTTGAGATATGTATATTAAGTGTGTTCTTTCAAATCCCAATGATTAAATATCAAATTATACCTAAAACAAACAAACAAACAAAAATCGAATGCTTGATTCACTGATGTAAGGATCCCATATGGTACTACCTTGGACCAGAGTCCACTGGTCTTATCACATACTGCACCATTCCTAAGCCACAGGCATTACAGAATGGTGGAATGGCCTCTTAAAGACACAGCTGAGGCTCCATCTTGGAGATGATACCCTGCAAGGTTGAGATGTCACCCTAAATCAATGACCATTGTATGGTGCTATGTCCCCAATAGGTAGGATACGTGGGTCCAGGAACTGTGGGAGGAAGGAGGGGAGGTAGGCATAGTCCTGCTTACTCCCATTCCCAGTGGTAAATCTGAGGAATTTGTGCTTCCTGTTCCCAAAGCTTTAGATTCTATGAGTCAAGAGGTCTTGGTTCCCACAGGGCTAATACTTCATCAGTAGACACAGAGTCCCATTGTACTTTACGCTACAGCTGCTGCTCAGTCACTTTGGTCTCCTTATGCCAAGAGACCAGCAGGAAAGGAGCCACTAAACTAGTAAGATCATTGACCTGGGTCGCCAAGAGGAGGCAGGGCTCTGCTACAGAGTGCAGAAAGGGAAGAATGTTCGGCACACAAATGATGGGGTGTCTCTTGATGCTCCCATGCCTGGTTTTAACAGTAAACAGACAGGAAGAGAAACTATGTTTGGGAATATAGACATGGTCATCAGGATCTAAGACTCTTGGAAATGAGGGCTTGGGTGACCCCACCAGGCTATCAGCCTAGACCAGCTGAGGCTGAGGCAATTCTAGAATGAGGGGGGTGGAGTATCACTGTCAGTTCCTTCAGGCTTGAGATTCATTGCAGCTGAGTGACTATAGTTCTTCTCACGAATCCTGTAAATTTCCCCAGTAATAAAGACTAAAGAGAATGCTGGAGTTGCTGGGTACCAGGTGGGTGAACTTACTCTTAATAAGAATGTGGATCTGAGCTGCGCAAGTAGTGAACTACAATAATTACTCACGTGATCCATCCATATCTCCTCCTCGGGGCTAAGGGCCAATGCACTCATCCTCCAGCTGCTGTAATTTTTGAGTCACACTTTTTATATACTTACCGCAGATGTGAACTGAATTAAATCCTCAACCCACAGCCAGAAAGTCTTAATAATTTGCTAAATCTTAAAATTAACACCTTAATGTGAACTAAAAAATTTAAGAACACTCAGGCAACTAGTTAAAATTGGAATCCAGCCAAACCAGAACATCAACTTTTCTCAGATCTAAACCCAAACCAAAGGTCCAGACACCGCACCTATAACCCTGTAGACTCTCTCTGTGGCCTTAACGCTTTCTAATAAGAAACTCCTTGTTGCCTCTGGGAGCTGAATGTCTTCCAAAGTGTGCTCCCACCTGAGCTTTGGGGCAATGGCTAGAGACAACTTATGCTCACTTATCTATTTGGTTCAGAGAGGAAAGAATATTATTTTTTCAAAAAGTAGTAATTCTGTACCCAACAACATTCCTCCATGTCACAGCATAAAAATAAGTGAGACCTGGCTGTGGTTAGCTGTGAAGCCATCTCAGTTCTCATCTGATGCAGCATAATGAAGGCTCTGAGTGCAGAGTGAAATCTTAACCTCCTTAACAATGACTTCGCCTCACATTTCTTAGGTTTCTCATCCAAGGGGCAAGGGCTTAAAAAAAACAGTATTTCTATAAAAATTATGCTTAGAAGCCCTTAAGATTGTTGCTCACACAAGAGATACAAGCCTAGGTTTACACACCATGAGGGCAGGAGCCATACTTGATTCATCTTTGTAACCAACACAACACTTAGTATAGTTGCCTGGTGCTCAAGAAATAATTGCTGAATGAATGAGGCTGCAGAGTTCCACGAATCATCCTGGTTGTTGGCAACTCTTGAGGGGACTTTGGCCAAGACATTTTTAAAGTGTAGCTTGCCCAAGCAAGAATGTGTCTTTTCAAGCTCTACTCTGTTGGCCACATCTACTCCAATTAGCTTAGCAGTGGCCGAAGTAATTATTCTTCTTAGGACCTTAAAATGGTAGCAAAAAGGAACTGTCTGGAAGGAGTAAACCCACACTATAGGATGATTCTCAGAGTTTATTCAATAGCTTGAGCTTTGAATACATACTGTCTGTGTGTGTGTGTGTGTGTGTGTGTGTACACGTGTGTATGTCCCAGTCAGATTCTCCCAGGAATTTTAGATTTGCACAGAGAAACAATGACTGGGGCTTGGTAGTTGGCTGAATCATTAATGGCAGCCCTTTGGAAGAACTAGAAGACTTCAGCCTCTGAGGTCTTGGTAACTGCCGTGGACCAATTCTCCCTGAGGGACGCTTATTGTTCAACTCTTCCTTGTTAAGACTCTTCCTTCCAGTAAATTTACACTTTTACCTAAGTTCTCCCCAGCTCGGTTCTTTTATTTGCAAACAGAAAAAAGGCATTTTGGAGGAAACCAGTGGGGTGGATCCAAGTTGGGCTCTGGAAGGATGGTGGAGTTGCTGATGGAAGTGTTGGGGCCAGGAAAGGAGAGCTGAGTGGAGAGATTGGGGTGAGGTGAGTGGGGAGAAAGCTCTAAACACAACCCCCTTTCTGCCCAGTCGGCGATGGAAGATGGGCTCCAAGCAGAGAGTTCACTAGAGCCCAGCAGAGGGGCTGCAAAGGGGCCCCACAGAGTGAAGCTGATTTCTAAACTCCCATTTCGAAAGCAACTGAATGCTCTCTGCCGCCTCCTGTCTGCTTAGGCGCATCTGCAGTTCTTGCTCCAGCCACTTGAACTCCTTCGTTTTGTGTCTCCTGGCTCTGCTATCTTCTAAGATGCCAACTAACCATGAATAAGAAGGCCACAAGGTCTTCTCTTTCATTCCAGGATATTTCTGTGACTTAGCCTTGTTATTGAGCCCAAGGAAGGAGCTCAAATGGTGAATTAGTTCATGTCCCTCTCCCCCTACCCCATCTTCCCTGGTATCCCATTGTGA
Organism: Eulemur rufifrons; assembly: GCF_041146395.1. Lineage (NCBI taxonomy): Eukaryota > Metazoa > Chordata > Mammalia > Primates > Lemuridae > Eulemur > Eulemur rufifrons. The sequence goes on from NC_091007.1 coordinate 15,290,647, forward strand.
GAATTTTGGAGACAGATCTCTGCTTCAAGACATCTATTTAAATGATTTTATTGGATGTCACTGAAATGGAAAGGCTAAATCAGGAAAGGGAAGAGAGTTGTGAATTAAAGAAAAACTGTGTGGGAGGAGGGAAGTGAAAGAGGAGGAATTTGGACCATTTATTTGCGGCATGTCTTACTGACAGTTAAATACAGTGGTTTGTTCTGTTTTCTGCCACTCGAGGGTTATTTAATTAAATTCATGACCGAGGATGCTAACCAGCCCCACATCTAAAATAATTGCTTCTCTGTTGGTGAGATGTAAAGCCGGGATTGATTTTCCCCTGGCCGATAGCTCTCCTTTCTGACTCATGAATGTCATCTCCACTCCCCTCCCCACGTAATTTGATCTCTGTATTTGATCCCTATTTAGTAGTACACTCCACCAAACAGATGTCCGAGTAATTAAAATCCCACATGGGCACACTCGTCGGTGAGTTACATCTATTTAATAGTCAGCTTAGAAACTTGTCACCCTCAGCTTTTCTCCCATCCTGGTGTCTCGTGTCACTGGCCTTTACCAGGCTTTTAAATATTAGAGTTCAAACCTGGTATGTTTGTTTTCCTGTATTCTTAGAGCCTCTCTTTTCATTTTCTGACTGCGCTTTCCTCCCAAGTCCCTGATCTCTTCCTTCTTCAACTCACCTGGATTATCTGTATGGTTTTACACCGGCACTCAAATGCTCATTGGATGAATCATCCTATATTTCATTCATGCCAGCATCGGCAATAAAAAAAAAAAAAATCAGAACAATGTTGTTATAACCATGGATTAAGAGTGCCTTTTATTTTTTTCCCCTGAGGCATAGCCCAAATATTTCAGTCTGAACAATTCACTAATTTTTTTTTTAAACTATGCGAGATCAAATACTGGAAACCTGTTTGGTGGCTACAGGTCACTGAAAGATTTTGGTGGCAAAGAATTATAGAAGGAAAGAGTGTGTGTATGGAGCAGGCAAGTGAAGTTAGGAAAGACTTAGGATAGGGAATTTTTTCACTTTTAAGAGAGGATTTAGGTGGACACATTTATGAAAATGTTTGTACTAAAGAGACAATGCTCTTAGGAAAAATCTTATGATACTGATGTGACATTGCGTACAACTTGAGAATAATGCTATAATTTACAGTGGGTAAAAGCATTTTCCTTGCAGTTGATAAACCATAACAATTTTAAATTCCAAATAACTAAAACATTTTGAAATAATATAGAATATATGCATCTGTTCTGATAGCTATCGAATCAGACTTAAAATTAGATAAATGAATAGCTACATTTATAGTAGAAGATTCTTTATTTTACTACTTTATTTTAATTTTTTCAGTTGCATTTCCAACAAGGTTTTTTTCCTACTTTTAAATAGATGGAGTTCCAGTGCATTTAGCGTGAATCGTTTTATAAAAGTTTGTCAGAACATGCATGTTTCTTGTGAAGTTCCTTTGTATTCCCAATATTTCAGAATTAAAAAAATGATCAAAAAATAAGCAAGAAGTTCAGAGGTTAACTGACAGTATTTTAGTTCTATGTAAGCACATTCTGAAAAGTATTTGTATTTGTTACCTTTATTACCATGGTTGTATTTAAAAAATAGGTGAAAATCCTATTGTTCAATGGGAACTTCATTTTGGTGGTTTATACACAATTTCTAGTCTTGTTATCTAAACTTACAAAGACCATGTAAATAAACAGACATCAATTAACAACAGGATTTTTAGACTGTGACATGGGATAGGAGTTGGAGTTGGTTCTTCAGGAAGGTAGATAGGTTCCAGGTAGTGGGAATGCTGTGGGTGTGGTTTATTATCTAGCATCATTGTAACCCTTGCTGGCTCATGAAATGGTATGATTTTCATTCTCGCTGCATTTAGGGTAACCTCTCCCTGCTATTCCCCAGTTCCCTTTCCTCCGTGCTTGTGTTTAATCTGTTTACAGTTCAGGGCACTTCTTTCTCTGATCCAAGCTTTTTAAGCCTCCTGTTCTTCCAGTCATTCCTTATCACATGTCTATCCATGCTCTGGTGTCTGTTTCTTTCAGGTGATTAAAAAAAAAGATTTATTCCAATAAGCCATTTCTGGCTTCCCATTGCCTTAGTGTAAATTGAGGAGAATATTTCCTAAGGTTCTCACAAAGAAGTTGTGAGTATCAAATGAGTTCCTGTGTATGAACGGGCTTTGCTGGTTACCAGCTTCATGTGGCCAAGGAGTTCCAGCTCCAGCTCCAACTACCTGCCTGGCTCAAATACAGCTTCTGCTATTTCATGGCTGTGTGAAGTTCAGCAAGCTCTTAACTTTTCTGTGCTCAGTTCCATAATGTGGAGAATGAGGATCATAAGGGTACCTAAATCCTGGGGTTGTTTGGTGATGATTACATGAGATGAATTATGCATATTATGAGGTCAGAACATGCTTAGAACAGTTCCAGTTTTAAGCCCCCTGTAAGTAACAAGTGCAGGCATCAAATGGTTTCCCACTGAGGTCAGCGTACTTCCTCACAGACTCATATCTTGCCAGTCCGAGGTCTCTGGGACCTGCCCTCATTTGGGCACCGCTGAAAGTGAGGATATATCCCTTGGGTGTGGTCTGTGACAGCTAAGGATGGGGGCTGGTATAAGGATCCAGGCTGAGCACATGTCTTTTGAGGATTGCCAGGTACTTTTAACAGTTTTCTCTCTTTCTCTGAATAGTGTTCACTCAGCTTGGCTTCTTTAATGACTTTATTTTGAATGATTTATGTTGATTTTTCAGTTTGCTGCCTGCTTGTGCTTAAAGCCACAAAAGTACATTCTTCCTAATTTGGAAAATGGGAATAGTAAGAGTATCTGCCCCTGGGGATTGAAACTTTCCCAGAGGATACAGGAAAGCACAATATTCTCGAGGTGCTTTTGAAAAAGAAACTGGAGAACAAATCATTTGAAATTAAAATGTCACCTTATACAGAGGAAATGAGGTGGGAACAAGCAAAATAAAGTACACAAACAACAACCTAACATCCCAGTTATGGGATAAGTGAGTGACTGTTTCAAATGAGCTCTCCTCTTCAAAAGTGGTTCCCTGAGTTTAAGCCAATAATGCAATGATGCTGTTGTTGCCCCAAAAGTTTGCGATTTCTTCTTTCAAAAGGGCTGTTAAGGACTGTATGCAAATACGAACTCTTCCACTTTGTGATATTCGTGACGATTATCTATTTTATAACTTATTATTTGATATTGTTTATAAATTTTGATGTACAGATGTTCTAAATGATTATACTGATCAATCTATATCATTTATTCCATTGTTTTGTGGTTAGTACTTTCCCACTCCAAAATCACATAAGTACCGATTTAGATTTTTAGTTCTTTTCTAGTTTCATTTTCAAAATTACCTCTGTAATCCATCTGAAATGTATTTCACTATATAGTATGAAGTGAGCATTTAATCTGATTTCTTTTTTCTCCCAAATGGTTGGCCGGTTTTCCTACTACCAGTTATTGAATAATCCCTGTCCTCCTCATTAGTGATGCTTCATCTATTGGTATATTGAATTTTCTTTCAGGGCTATCTGTTCTGAAATATTAATCTATTTGTCAATCTTTTCTGAGTAGTTCAATATCATTGTAATTATCATGGCCTTATAATATGTATTAACATCTGGTAGAGTAAGCCTCCTGTTATTACTCTTCCTTTTCAAAAGTATCCTGGCTACTCTCTGTTTTTTCTACCAGATGGAAATTAATTTTTTCAACTTCTAAAAAAAAATCCCTTTTTAATTTTAGTTACAATTGCAAATATAGGGATAGATATATGTATCTAGAAGCATAACATATTTCTCAATGTATTTAAATCTTTTTGCTTTCATTTTTTCTCCTTGAATAGGATCTTTTTAAAAAATTATATTTGTTCCTGGATTTCAGCACCAAAAAAATTATATTTCCTATAGGTTATTGCCGGATCACTGGAAAAGTTCTTGAATTTTAATCATTATTTTATAGTAGCTTTTCAATCAGATCTCAAGTTTTCTAGGCAAAAGTATTGTCTGCAAATAAAGGCTGTTTTTCTACTGCTTTGCAGTATTTTACCTATTATTTCTGTTTCTTATTACATGTTTATTTCAGCATAATTTTAAATAATAGTGGTGGTAGCAGGCGTCTTTTTTAAAAAAATTTTTGTAGAGTTGGGATCTTGCTATTTTGCCTAGGCTGATCTCAAACTCCTGGGCTCAAGTGATTGCTTCAGCCTCCCAAAGTGCTAGGATTACAGGTATAAACCACCACGCCCAACTAAGCAGGCATCTTAATACCCAATTTTAATGGGAATGCCTCTATTGTGATATTATTAAGTATGGAAATTTCAAAATATACAAAAGTAGATTGAATAATAAACTCCCTTGTGCCCAATCACCTAGCTTCAACAATTATCAACTTTTTGCATACACTTTTAGTGGGATTATAAATTAATCCAGCCTTTTTGGACACTAATTTGGAAACATCTATCCAAATACTTATCTGGAATTCCATTGCTAGGCATTAATCCAACAAGTACACCAGCACCAATATGCAAAGACATTCAAGGATGCTCACTGTAACAGTGTATGTAATTGCATAAAACTAGGAAAAGTCTAAATGGTCCCCAATAGTTAGTTGAGTGAAAAATTATGGTTCACCCATATAATTGTACTCAACTGTTATGAAAAATTTTGGTAGATCTATGTATTGATGTGGGAAGATGTCCAAGGCTCTTTATCAAATAAAAAAGGACTATTCATATACTTTTATGTGCATGGAAATTTCTGAAAGGATATGTAAGAAATTGTTAAAAGTTACCTCTCGGCTGGGAGGAATGAGCAGTGAAAGGTTGAGAAATTAACTTTACACCTTCTCTTTCTCTTATAGCTTAACCATTAGTGTGATTACTTTCATAAATTTTATTAAAGGATATGAGTTAGTTATTAGTTTAAAAAAATAGTTGTGTTAATCAGGAGTAGGTGTCTAGGTGTTAGATTTTTATCATTTATTGAGATAAGGTTATTTTTATATGGCCTAAATGTATGATTTCTTATAGCAACCATTTTCCTAGTATTGAAATATCCTGCCATTTCTGGGATAAAACTTACCTGATTATGTTAAAAATGATTTACTTTATTGAACTTAATTTGCTGGTATTTGGGGGGAAATTCTGGCATTAGGTTTCTTATCTGAGCTTATATTTTTTGTTGGCTTTATACCATCTTTAATAAGTTTTATAATAAAATTATGTTAAATAAAAATGAACACATTTTAATATCTTTAAACACTGAAGAAATTATATGTGCTTCAAAATTTCCAAGAATTTGCCCATAAAATCTCTAGGCCTGAAACCTTTTTTGATTTCTTCCCTGGCTTTGCTCTACTTCGTTTTTTCTGCTTCTTCTTGATTCAATGTGGGTGATTTATGTTTTTCCAGAAAAAAATGTATTAGCACATAGCTAACTTCCCATAGTTGTGTCATATAATTTTAAAAAGTCTCCATATCTGTTATGTCTCCTTTCTCCTTTATAACTTTATTTACATTTTTTTCCTTTTTATTAAATAGATATATCAGGGATTTCTCCATTTTCTTGATCTTTTTTCCAAAGAATTACCTTTGGGATTGATTGATAATACTGTTTATTTTCTAATTCATTAACTTCTGCTTCAATCTTTCCTTAATCCACCACTTCTTGAAGTTTAATTTTTTAAAAATATTACTCAGTTCACTTATTTTTATTCTTTCTAGTTCAATTTTTCCTTGCTAAACAATGTTACTAAGCTTGATGTCATTTCAAAAGACTTTTGGGTATTTCTAAAAATCTGCTCTCAGAGGAGGAAGATTTGGTGTCACTGATGATGTCATTTAAAAGAATGTGACTCAGACTCTTGTGGTAAATTTCTAAAGAATTCTGAAAATGTTTGAGTAACGGCAATACAATGGCAGCAAGCTTATGACCTGTTCTGAAGGGGCCAATATCTATTTGTATAAACAAAACCTGCACATTTGCTGAACGTGATCTGCCCTCATATTTGGAAAGGTCAAGTGCTAGGATTGAGAAGCTCTCACATTTGCTTACTGGGATGTCCCCTGGTACTGAATGTCTATATAGCTCAAGATATTCTTAAGTGTTTGTTCTTTTTGTCAATAAAATAAAATTTTTATTTTATTATTTTTTAGAGACAGGGTCTCACTCTGTTGCCCAGGCTGGGGTATAGTGGTGCGATCACAGCTCACTGCAGCCTCAAACTCCTGGATTCAACTGATCAGCCTCCCGAGTAGCTGGGATTATAGGCACGCACCACCATGCCCAGCTAATTTTTTAATTTTTTGTAGAGACAAGGGGTCTCACCCATGTTACCCAGGCTCGAACTCCTGGCTCAAGTGATCCTCCTCGACTCTGCCTCCCAAAGTGCTGGGATTACAGGCATGAGCAACCACACCAGCCTGTGAAAATGTATTGACACATCATGTGTGTACAGCCTGGCTTCCTTTTTGCTTCCAATTGAAATTAACCTCAAGTGAAATATTTTTCAAATGCAAAATATTAAAAATTGTTCCCATGGTAGGATAACAAAGTTTTCCCTGCAAAAATCAATTCACTATGATGACATAGATCAAGGGAGAATGTTTTTAAAAATAATTTTTAAGTGCTCTGGTAGGCCAGAATTATAAGCAATAAAAATAATCTCTAATTAAAAACATTGTGGCAATAAAGAGGTAGATTTGCAGGTGTGACCTTTGCCAAGGTATGTAGTAGAAATCGTCAGATCCATGTGCTTGTAGATTATGTAACAGTTTTTAAGTGGTCAGGAAAGGGAGGATTTTGTGGTCAGAAAAGTAGAAACACCCTATTTAACACATGACCCTGGCCTGTCCCATCTCAAATTACCGTTGATCAAGTTACAGATGGTTGGCAAGCCAGGTGGGAGGGAAGCCTAGAGTAAGGCCTGACAAACCTGCAACAGATAGGAGGCCATAAAGCTGATGGCTATTAGCATTAAAACCACTAATTTGCTGAAGTCTTCAATATTCAAAATAATGGAAGAAAATTTGTTTTGCCAAGCCTTGTGAGCCAAAAGAAGTCACTTAAAAAGACTTTAACATATACTTCCCTGATGACTTTAGGAAAGCTAGAACATAGCTTTGTAAATGAACCAAACTAGATCCCCAGACTAAAAGCTTTGTAATGATTGAAAACGTTTTTTTGTTTGTTTTGCACCCGCATGCATCTCAAGTTTTTCAAACTTCCAAATGTTTAAAACACGTAAGTGCCTATGCTCTACGAATTTACTCTTGAGAATAAATCCCAGTAAATGGAAGCTCAAACTTTTATCTCTACTAACTTCAAATAGGGGCACACCTATAAAAATGTATATATTCAGCATTGGTCTCAATTGGTTGATTTTAAAGGAGCACTTTAATGGGACAGCAAACTGGAGCCAAACCAGAGAAAAAATAATCCTAATTTTGTTTGTTATTGTGGTTTTGAACTTATCAGAAAAACACAGACCTAAAGCCCAGAGGCTGCTAAAGGATTCCCTAGAAAGCAGAGCCTGACGCAGAGTTTAAGCGCTAAGATTTTTATTAGGAGGTGCAATTCCAGGGCAGCAAGGGTGAGGAGAAAGGCAAAGGAAAGCAAATACAAGGTGGTGCATTATTGAGCTGACATGGGGCCGTAACTTGCTGGGGAAACAAGGGTTCTGAACTTCATTCTGAGCCAGAGCGTCCCACCATCAGAGCCTGTGTGTTAGGGAGGCCGTGCTGAAGCCCGCACCAGGAGGCGGCTGTGGGGACAGGAAGCCACAGCAGGGAGGCCAGTCTACCCTGAGCAAGAGGGAAAGGTGGGGGTGGTGGCAGGTGATGGAACCTTGCAAATCTGGGGAGGCACATAAAGCGGGGTCCGGCGCACCTTATCCTTTTTGGACCTGAGCTTTTCCCAGTGCAGGTGTTTGGTGGTTCTCAATGACAAGAAGCCACTCAACTCAGAGATAGCACGGATTTCACTCAGATTTTGTAAACTGCACAATCTTTTCCACCAACCTGCCCTTTATTCCTCAACAACCGCGGAAAGTATGTTTTTTATAATTTGAATGTAATAAACTTTACCCATTTAGAAACCACAGTTTGATGAATTTTGGCAACTGTGTATGTCATGCAACCACGGCTCCTATCAAGAACACGGAATTGTCCCGTCACTCCGGAAAAGCTCCCTCCTCCGCTCCTGTGCATTCCATTCTGTCCCTGTCCCACTCGCTTCCCAGGCCACCGCTCTCACGCTTGCCACTTCTAGAATTTCATATCAAGGAATCAGAACACCGGGCTTTGGGGTCTTTCCCTCCGCTGCATCATGGTTTTCAGACCCATCCACGTTGTTTCGTGTATTCACGCTGGGTTAACCTCGCCACATGTTGAAGAACTCCCGAGTCCTCACAACCACCTTGTTTCACAGTGGAGGAAACCGAGGCGAGCCCAGGATGTGATAGTGGGAGGGAGCACGGGGCAGACTCCCGCCAGTCAGGCGGCCCGGCTGCCGCGCCCAGCACGGTCGGAGCCCGACCTGTTGGCACCTGCTGCCAGGCTTAAAGGGACAGATGGGGGCTGGCGACGTGGCGAGGGCTCAGCGAGCGTGAGGCTGAGGTGCCCGGGAGGCCGGACCCGCTGCGGCCCCGGCCCGTGCGAGAGGCCCACAGCGGCTGCTCCCAGGTGCAGAGGTTGCTCCCAGGTGCAGAGGTTACCCCCAGGTACAGACGCTCGGCCGCCGCGCCGCCCCGAGACCAGCACGCATCTCCAAGCCTAATTGGCCGGCGCCGCCGCGGCGCTTGCGTGGGCGCTTCACCGCGCGGCTATAAAGGCGCACGCGGCCGCACCACCCTGGGCGTTTCCCTCCGCGCGCAGGCGGCGCTACTTCCCGCCCGCCCAGGCCGCTGGCGAGGCAACTTCGCGGCTGTTTCCCTGCTCTTTTAAGAGCAGACGGCGAGGGGCTGGGCTCCCCACCATGGCGGTGGGACCGAGGGAGAATAGGAGTGCTGTTCGTTGTTTCCCGCACGGTCCTGCTCGTCACAGTAGTACCTGAGACGTCGCTGTGAGGGCGCGGGGAAACAAAGCTGCTGGGTGCCTCCCGTCGCTGTTGTCTGGCTGCCTGGCGGCGAGCGGCAGCTGGGGTTTTTGCTCCTGCCGAACGGAGGCAGCAGACGGGCTTCCGAGGAGGCTTTGTCTGAGGAAAGCGGGCTGTGGCGAAACGGCCTCGGAATGGCCGCCGCCGCCTTCCGCGGGGAGCGCGGGCTTTCCCCACAGCGGGAAGAGAAAGGAGGAGCCCGCTTTGTCGTCACCACGATTTCGTGCAGATTTGAGCCTTGGTGCTTGCTAGTGGTAGAGAGCTATCCTCTGCCGCTACAGACTCCATCTCCTTTAGGGTCATGTTCCGTAGATTTTTATGCTAGTCTGAAATTCTGTGGGGAAAGAAGTTCTTTGGGCCTTTTCTACCCTATGTTTTCCCTTTCTTCTCTCAGAAATAATTGAGCGGGAAGGCTGAGGGGTGGGCCGCCCTCGCAGGGTGCTTGTTTCGCTGACGCCTCCTGGGCCGCCTCGGCCACAGGCCCTGACGGAAACCTGAGGGAGGCGTGGACTGCGCGGGCAGCGGGGTACGGCCTTTGGGATCCAATAATGATGTGGCTTTTTATGAACAGCCAGTGAAAGTACGTGGTTAGAGAAGGGAGAGGAAACTGAACCTGAGAAAGGGGTTTTGAGCAGCAGGGAAAGCATCTGTCGTGTGGGCACGACCTGAAATGGCAAAAAAGGAGAAGTATTTTGATAGCCCTGAAGTAAAGTTTGGGTTTAGAGCTTCTTGTCACTGCTTATCTCTTGTACTCTTTCATTTCCTTTCGTAGTATTTATAACCTCACGTGTTACAAATTCTGTTGGTTTCTTTTTGCTCTTGAAAAACCTAGGACAGCAGAGAGTTATTTGTTACTCTTGTTCCCTAGAGCCTAGTGCTTCATTTAAAGGCATTGTAAGACAAGCACAAAGCCAATTTAGCCCATAATGCGAGGAAAATTTGCATCTTCGAATCTACTCTTCTCATTTTGAGCCAATAATCTGTAAGGAATAGCCAAGACGTAGTCACTCCACCATTCCATATTCCAAAGAATTAGATGAAAAGATCTCGCTTCTAAATAATGCTTTCCACTTTTCTCTAGGGATTTTCTGAGGTGAATTTGCCAAAAATTTATAAGGAAAACGAAAGCACTTACTGTTCCTGTGACCCTGAGACGCATTCTCATCTCCAGCATCTGGGGGTGTGGGTGGCATGCCTGGGGAGTCCCCTCCCAGGGCCCTTCCACCCTTTCGTTACATCTTTTCTTTATTTTTTCCTTTTCATTTGCTAACACTTCTTTACTACTTGGCTCCTTGCCTTCACTACTTTTTTCAATACTGGTTTTTATCTTTCCCTCAACTCATAAAAATATGAACATGCCAAACAAAAAACGAGATAAATTCTTAAAATCGGGTCTTTAAGAAGCTTTTTTCTAGAAAGAATCTATTTCTGAAACTTCCATGGCTTATTTCTTAAAAGCCTAAAAATGATTTTGTTGTTGTATAAGTGAAAGTAATTATCGTCTAATCAGCTTTCTCACTTCCGTGAGAATGCTTCCTTCACAAGACTTTTGCCTGACCATGGTCAATTTTACAGCATACAACAAAATATGTAAAGACCAGCAAAATCAAACACATGTTTAAAAATACAGATGTCTCTTTGCAGGATTTTTTTAAGGAGTAAACGATTTTAGCTTAGAAGCTTAGCATATAAATATGCAACAGGTTCTAGGGCACAACATTGTCCCAGGAGTTTGCAAGCCTAATTCATCTCAGTTGTATTTGTCTTCTACCAGTTTTGTCCAAACTTACTGTTTTTTATTCAGTCACTCTGCCAAGTGTTTCCAGAATGTTATGGCTTAATTGTAATTCTTTCCCTTCCCTGTTTCACATCTAAATGTATTTTTTTCAAACTTAAAGTGCTTCAGAACTATCCCTACTTCCCTGCTCATTCTCTTCAGCCTAAAGCAAGGAAGCAAGCTGACCCCCTGCCCCCTTTCCCTAAATTGCTCAAGCCTGGGGTCAGAGTTGGAATACCCCGTGTGCTAGGGTGATTATCAGTACTGATTGTCATACTGGAATCACTTGCGAGATTTTTAAGAAAGTCTCTGGGCGTGGTGGCGCGTACCTGTAGTCTGAGCTACTCGGGAAGCTGGGGCGGGAGGTTTGCTTGAATCCAGGAGTTCAAAATTGCAGTGAGCCATGATCGGGCCACTGCACTCCAGCCTGGGTAACGGTGTGAGATCTTATCTCTTTATATATTAAGTTTCCTAACCTTACCCTTGACAGATTAGAATCTATGGAGTTAGAGTCCCAGCACTGGTATTTTTATAAGGCTTCCCAGGAGATTCTAATTAACAGCCAGTTTGAGAAACTGCAATGGGCAGCTCAAGTTAAGGCAGTGATACTCAAACTAGCATTTCAGAATCACTTGAAGGGCTTGTTAAAAAGATTGCTACCCCCTGAGTTTCTGATTCAGTAGATTGGAGGTAGAACCTCCAAATTATTTCTAACAAGTTCATGGGTGATGCTGCTGGTTCAGGGATCATCTTTTGAAAACCACCGTTCTAGGACACCAGCAAAAACAAGGACATCAAGAGAAGAATCGGAGGAAAAAATTAGGGATTTGATATTTCAAGTAAAACTTTGAAGTAATTATCCTCGTGCAAATCGGAAACTTGGGCTGCTTTACCATTTATGGTTTAGTATGATTTTTTATTTAAAATTTTATTTGGGGATAGATATGGGACTACCACAGTTATACTTTATTGTTAGGGGTAACTCCTAAAAGTCAGGCTTGTTCATTTTTTTTCATACCAACCTCAGCCTTCCCCACTCCATGAGAATGTTTCCTTCACCTAGATCTTGCCTGACCATAATGAGTCTTGCAGTAGCCCATAACAAAACATTTGTGGACAATAGCAAAACAGAGGTATCCCTTGACGACTTCTGAAAAAACTCATAGGCAGAAAGGGTGTCTGTCTTTTTCAAATAATGGGCAAATGTGTCTTGCATGTTCAAGCCTGTGACAGAACTTGACAAATGGAGGGCATGCAAATATTGTAGAGAACATGTCAGTTACGGAAATGCAAAGTACTGGTGCTTTTGAATAACTTTCCCATCTGTTTTTTTAGTTTATGCTCTCTACCAGCCCGTGAGATAGTTCTATTTTATGTGGGGAAAATCGGGTGCAGGAAGCTTTCAAACTTCAGAACCGTACAGCTGGTTAGGTATAAAATGAGAGTTCTTCGCTCCTGAAGTCTGCATTCTTTCATTTAGAATATGCTGTAATTGAAATGCAAGAACACTGGATCTGAAGGGAAGAGGGAAATGATTTGATATTTTGTATCTGTGTAAAGGGAAACGTAAGGAAAACACCCTACAGTTTTCAAGTCCATGACACAGCTACCGTGTAGTTAGAATTTAGATGCAATTTGATACCTAAGGGAAGAGTAATCTGAACAGAATAAAGAGAAATAGAGAAGACTTAACGTAAAACATCTGGTAGTTAGCTAATACTGCTAGCATCGGAAAGAAATCGTGTTGGATCTTGAAGACAGGACAAAAGATTCATCGTTTCAGTTAACTACTGCTGTGGTACAAAGCACCCCAAGATTTAGTGGCTTTAAACAAAGAGCATTTTATTTGCCCATGGTTCTTTGGGTTAGGAATTTAAGCTGGGGTCAGTGAGGATGGTTCTTCACTGCTGTGGTCTCGAATGGGGCACCCCAGCTGGGGTGAGAGGATTTAGGTGGCGTCATCCACATGTCTCTGGCTTGGTGCTTTTGGGTGTGGGGCACCATGGTTCCTCCTCCATGGGGCCTCTTCCTTTCTCCACATGGTCTTGAGTAATTCGGTAGTCTAGCTCAAGCAGTTTGACGTGGCAGCTGTCTTCCACGGGGGTGAAAGGGATCACAAAGCATTATTTTCATCATATTCTGTTGATCAAAGCAAGTTGAGCACCAGCCTGGATTCAAAGAGTTGGGAAATAGATTCTACTCTTGATGGGAGAAAGGTACAGGCACGCTGCAAAAGGAATATGGTTAGGCTGAGTGAAAGAAGCCAAGACACAAAGGAGCACATTCTATATGATTCCATTTATTTGAAAGTCTAGAAAAAGCAAACTAATCTAATGACAGAAAGCAGATCGCTGGTTGCCTGGGTAAGAGGGTGGGCATTGCCTGCAGAAGGGCATGAGGGAACTTTTTGGCTCTTGATGATGGTGGTACATACAGTTAAATATTTTGTCAAAATGTGTGCATTGTAATCATTCGGTAAAATATACCTTAATATAAAGGTAGAACATAAGAAAGGGATTATTCTGACTATCTTCAGAAATCTACCATACATGAAAACTTGGATCTGAAGGGACTTTCAAAAATCGTCTGGTCCAGTGTCTTCATTATACAGATAAGGAAAGTGAGGCCCAGAAAGGGGAACTTGTCTGCTAGTTGTGACAAAACCAGGAACCCAGATTCCTGACCACAGGTTTCCTGTCACTCCTCCCACGTCCTCTAACGGGATCAGGGAAAAGGATTCCCTGGGCCTTGTGTTCTCCCTTGAGACTCGCTTGGATGTGAGCATGCCTGGGAATTCAGGGATTTGGGACCACATGAGCTGTCAATGTCCTTGTGCACTATAGAAGTTTCCAGTGATCAGTACGAAAAGTCGAGAGTGTGGAGATTTCTGTGCTCTGTTCCTGGTTCTGAGTAGACCACGGACAAGTTCCTGTAACTATCCCACAAGTTCGTGATATAATAAAGGTGAATGGAACACTGCTTATAAATAGAAAAGAACACGCTGGAGGAAAAAAAAATAAAAAGAGCGGCTATGCCACAGCCACCTGTTGTTGACAGTGCTGTGTTGGGTTTCCTAGGAGGGTATTAGTAGGAAAGGACAAAGGAGGACATGACACTATGGAACTGGTATTAGGTTTTACTAATTTAATAAACGCACCTCTCGGGGCCTGTAAGGTCAAAATTACTGTTAGCTTTTGTTAATGCACTCCGTTAGAGTAACAGCTGAAACAAGTCTTGCAACCCATAGTAAAATCTGAATAAGTGAATACAGTCCACTCCTTTTTAGTGTACTTTTTCACTCAGGAAAAAAATGACTTTGAACCTTGTCCAAAGTCTCTCATATTTATCACATGTATTCGCTCCCTTGGACGTCAAAGAAGCTTTAAAAAAATCTGAGATGGCAGAATGCTGTCGGCTGAAGTGATTTGCTGCTGCTACATCAGAGCGATACTCCACTGATCTGTGGCAATTGCTCAGAACAGTGGGCTTGAGCTGTGGATGGAATCTGAACTTGATGCTAACAAAAAGTCACATTTGAAAAACGAATGATGCAGCAGGGAAAGTTTGTTCCTTCCCCCCCCCCCCCCAAGAGAACATTTCAGATAGATTTCTGAAAGTTGGGTTTTTCTTCACTTTGGTTTTCAGTTGTTGCTACTTCCCCATCTTTCTCATACCTGTATCTTAAAAATCGTATCCCTTTACTAAAGGGGAGAGAAAGGGACACTGATTGGCATCTTGAAGTTACTGGCTTCTGGCTCATAGCTGCAGGCTGGGAAGAGCCTGTTCTTTCCCAAACATGAAATGCAGTTACAGAATAATTCTACCAGGCTAACACTAATGCCAGGTGGGAAGTGGTGCAATTATGGAAATAACTCAAGCCAAAGAAATGAACTCTTGTTTGGATTACCCCAGCTGGTTAGTGCTTTAGTACTGAATGGATTCGCCTTACTTTAAGTTGGGCTAACGAGAACAAAATGATGTCGAATCGGCCTGGGGCTCTTGGAGTTTAACATCAGCGATCCCACAACAGTTACCTTGGTCTAGGCCAGAAGGTATCAACCAGAGATATTTAAAAAGTTTATTTCCACTCTAGGGGCTGGCATGTCTTAAAATATCCAGACTATCCATTGTGTACTAGTATTCATCACCCATGCATCCTTTACTTGAGTATATGCACATTTTGGTAAGTTTGTTTTGTTTTGTTTCAATTAACATTAGGAACCCTGTACAGATCACCAGTATTACCTTGGGAACTCGGGAGCCCAGCATGAAAATGACTCATGAGACAGATGAACCAAGACTTCTAGGCCTTCTATATCCCTGCCCTACCCGGCCCCCACTTGTCACCATCACCACCATTCCTCTGGTATTAATGGTTTCAGTTGCCTCCTGTGTGTACCACGTTGGTAAGGGAGGGATTCCCACTGTAGAGTCATGGGGTTGGCCAGACACACAACACCTAACATAAAACAGATGTGATTGACAGCGTTGATTAGTCACATATACTGATAACTGGGGAAGAGGGATATGGCCCACAAGAGCCAAGTGGGAGCAGAATGACTGAGCAGAGGCTGTGAGAGGAAAGCTTTGTAATACCAAGAGAGTGGGGTACCCCCTGCCTCCCATAGGAGGGTAGGGTTGGCTTGTTTGAGTTCTCTGGGCTGGCAGGAACTGAAATCTACTCAGGGATAAGCAAGAACAACACCTGTTCTGTTTGATGAGGAGGGTTGCTTGGCTAGGGGACTTTATCTGCTATAGCAGAGGGGGAAAAGAACTTTGAGTTAGGCCATTTCCCCAGATTTTTCCCCAGAGGCATACATGATATTTGGCCTTTTTGGGCTTACACCACAAATAGCAAAGTCGGGACATTGTTTCCAGACCACTGTCGAGTATAAATGCATTTATAACTGGGAGGGAAAAAGGTAGAGCAAAGTAAAGGATGCAGGCCAACCCTTTTTAGTTAATATCTTCGATTAGTCACAGAACAAATGTTTACTGAGCATCTTTGTGTGCCAGCACTAGACTAGGCACAGAGACTTACAGATAAATGGACCACAATCCCTATTTGGAAGGAGTCAAATGGAAGGAGATACGGAGGACACAAAAGATGATTATAATACAGAGTGACGGGTACAGGAACTAAGATCTGTGCATGTGCTGTGAGCAATAGTGATAGGAGCAGTTCGGCCATCCTGGGCACAGTGAAAGACTCTCCACAAGGACAAGGAGCAGTGGCCCCTGAGCTGGGCTTGAAGGATGAATAGAAGTTTGCCAGCTAGAGAAAGGGACGGATGGACATCATTTCAGATCAGCTGGGAGTGTTGTCCCGTGGAGCTTCCTGCTACTTGCTTCCCCCCTTCCCCAACTCTGCATTTACTTTTGGTTGGGTCTTTCTCCCCCAAGCATCTTCTCATACTTGTAGAATCGGATCCTACTGTCATATTGCTCAAGGTCACTGTTGCTGGGGTTGGGGTTGGGGTTGGGGGTGGTGGGAGAAGGGAGAGCAGCAGGGACAGATGAGGAATATGCCCAGGGAGCTGAGGAAAATGGCAGGAATATGTCACTCACGTGACCATCTTGCCAAAGGCTGCCTTTGAATATGTGTGTGAGATGTGCTGATGACTGAATGTCCCAGTCTCAGAACAGGCCAGCTGGGCACTGCCCAAAGCTTTGTTTACAGAGTGCCGAGATTCCCTGACCACTCGGATCCTGTGCTCATTCTCTGCTGCTCTTGAAATGCTTTCTGAACACTGTTCCTCCTCGCCTTGGCCAAGATAATCAACTTTGAAAGCCATAAACTTCTCTGGAAACTGAGCAGGCAGGAGCTAAGCAGCCAATTGTCCTGGAGCAGGAATATGGGAGAAGGAGTTTAAGATACTTTTATCCAGTTCAGGGGCCCTGTTATCAATAGACGAATAGATCTTTGAGCTGTGTTTATTTTCTAATGTGATTCATTTTTATTTATTTATTTTGCCTTCACATATCCTGATCCTTTGGATTGGAAATTGCCTGCCCTTGCCCTCTCCCTATGTTCTCTCCTGGAAAACTCCTACTCACCTGTCACAGCCTAGTTCAAAAGTCACCTTAGTCATAAAGCCTCCGATGCTTTCCACTCAGGCAAGCTTACTTGGTAGCACCTCGGGGCTCTTTTAGCAGTTACTTTAAACTTCACCAAATGCATTGATTTATTGTTTGAATGTATTGCCCACACCCTTAAGTTCCTGAGGTATTTTTGTTTCCATAGCAACTCGCAGTAACAGACACCTAGTAGGTATTCAGTAAAAGTTGAATAAATAAATGGAAATAAAAGCTAAAGAAAACATAAAAATCTTGCATATGGATCAAGTTTCCAACTACCAATTTACAGAAAATAGAGTACAGAAGAAGTCAAAAGCCACCCCAAAATACAATCAGCAAAACCCTGAGGGGTGAATCTCTTTAGGACAAACAATCCAGTTTTTTGGAAAATAAATTGCAAGAGGGGAAAAAAGATGGAAGAGGGCCTGTAATTTGTAAAGAGACTTAGACGTATCAATTGCAAAGCATGTACTTTATCTGGATCCTGATCTTTAAAATTATGAAAATTGGGCCGGGCGCGGTGGCTCACGCCTGTAATCCTAGCACTCTGGGAGGCCGAGGCGGGTGGATTGCTCAAGGTCAGGAGTTCGAGACCAGCCTGAGCGAGACCCCGTCTCTACTAAAAATAGAAAGACATTATATGGACACCTAAAAATCTATATAGAAAAAATTAGCCGGGCATAGTGGCGCATGCCTGTAGTCCCAGCTACTCGGGAGGCTGAGGCAGTAGGATCGCTTAAGCCCAGGAGTTTGAGGTTGCTGTGAGCTAAGCTGACGCCACGGCACTCACTCTAGCCTGGGCAACAAAGTGAGACTCTGTCTCAACAAAAAAAAAAAAAAAAAAAAAAAAAAAAAAAAAATTATGAAAATTGGAAACTTGAACATTGGCTATTTGAAGACATTAAAGGACTATTGTTCTAAATGTAATAATGGTGTTACGCTTATTTTGACAAAGTTGTCATATCTTAGAGTTACATGCTGAAATGTTCGCAAGGTGAAATTACATAATGTCTAGAATTTGCATCAAAATAAGGGGGGGAGGAAGTGAATAAGAGCATCAATGGAGGCAGGGTTAGCTCTGTGGTGGGTGGTGGTTGCAGCTGAGTGATACACATAAAGAATCACTATATACATATTATGTATGCTTGAAATTTTCACTGTATTTAAAAACCTTAAAGATCATGTAACTACTTTAATAAGAGTTAAAATGATTATTGTGTAAATTCTGAAGTTTAATTATGGATGTGTGATTTTTTTTTTTTTTAATAATGTATTTGTGCTAAAATACTCCCGAAAGGGACATCATTGGCAAAAAAGTAAAGCCAATTGGGAACACATCTGTTTTTCCAAGTGATGTACTACATAATTTATCAGCTAGTAAGCTACTCTGTTTTAACATTAGTACTGGTTGCAGGCAGTTCTTAGAAACCGTTTTTCCAAATGTGCTTTTCACCTAAGCACTATCACCAACAACATTAGCGATAAGTAGATCTTGAAGTTTGTTCACTTCTGCAAAGTCCAAAGTTCTATAAGTTAAACAGTTTCCAAGGGTGCTTTCAGTGTGGTTAAACAAGGTGTGGTGAATACTGACTTGGGCAGTGTTTTTGGAGGGGGGGAAAAAAGCTTTGTTGAGTCAGTTAGCACAATACTGGTTATATACATCATTTTATTATCTGTATGTTCAACTTAACATTGCCTTCCATGTTTTTTGATGATACACATTTCCAAAACCTAAAGATTGCATGTCAAAACTTGTATCTTCTTTTGTCAGACTTGACTGACGGAATCTGAGGATGAGGGCTTGGTGTGTACCCTGCCTTCCCCACACCTCCCCCAAGAGTAAGGACACTGTGAATTGATGACTGGGCCTTGGAACAGATAGTTGCCATTAAATGTGTGTTTAATTAACAGCAATGTTATATATAAAAATTTAAGTTACACTTAAAACTGATAAACTTCTAATTACTTTAAGGAGCATGTCTTTGTGTGTTGCTGTATAATTGGGAAGTGGGGGTGAAGGGTAAGAACCACCCTTTAATGAATGGCTACTGTGTCAGCTGACATACTAAGTGCTCTTCAGGCACGGCTTCATTTAATCCTCCCAATATACAGTCAAGAGTTGTACTATTTCCACTGTGCAGATGAGGAAAGTAAGGCTCAGAGAAGAAAAGGAAACCTGCCCAAGGTCACACACTTTGTAAGTGGAGGCGGGGCAGGGAGTCAGATAACCATTACCTTCCCCCTTGTATCCTGTTTGATCATTTTCTTCTCGAGATGGTGAGCCCCTTCAGAGCAGTCTCCCATTAATCTTTGGGACCTTCACTGCTCCTTAACTCAAGTGGATGTTTAATAAATACTTGTTAGGTAATCTCAGCAAATCATTCAAGTGTCAATGTCATACAGCTGTGACCTCAAGCCAGGAGTTAAAAGCTCTTTACCAAGATTTTCCAAGCCCACCTTTGGGACTGACTATGTGTGATTATACCCAGTAACCATTCAAGAAAAATGTTTGAGAACACATCTGGAGGCTTTAAAAGTACATAAATAAAAGTGGGAAAAGGACTGAGTCCCAAGCCTAGCATCGAGGTTGAGGAAAAATTGAGATTTAGATTTGGAAAATGACAAATTTACCATAAAGGTTGATGTAGTTTGGGTTTCACTATGTGGTCTTGATACAGAACAAGTGGAAGAAAATGGCTAGAACACTGGAATCAAGTCAAAAATACCTGATGGTTCTAGAAGGCATAATTTTCAGAGACAAAAATAGAACCAGACCACTCCCTGTACCCCGATTTGCCAGCCCATGGGTGCCCGCCTGACTTCTTGTGTCCATGAAAGGAGCATTTTCCTGGCATGGCCTTATCCATGGTGTCAGAGCAACCTCTCACCAGAGATGAGGCTCCTGACTCAAGCTGCCATGTAATCTGACAGGTGAGATGTTGAATAATGGCTAAGAATATCTACCGTTTGTCACAGGCCCGATATGTGCCAGGGGACAATATAAGTATGTTAAACAAGTTATCCAATTTAATCCTCCCAGAACCAAATGAAGAAACCGTTGAGGGTTCAAGAAGTTGTAAATTTGCAGCTAGGTGTTACCGAACTTCAAAGCCCAGGCATGTTCCCACAGGGGGGTTACGATAGGTGAGGATGGCCAGTAGTGTTAGGAAAGTGGGTTTGTGTGTAATGAGCTGTCACAACAAGAGTTTGGTAAGCATTTGGAAAGTTACTGAGGAAGGCATGCTCTCAAAATACCTAGAGGAAGCTATGAAGGTGATAGTCCCAGGAGTGGAGGATCATTGGCCCCAAGACCCTTGAGGATTTCTTTACCAGAAACTCAGCATATAATAGGGTAAAAAGCCAAGAAGGAAACAATCTTTTAAGATGAGAATCTAAGTTTCCAATAAAGGAAACACTTTTGGGGAGGTGTAAGTGAAACTATTGGGAATTTGCCCCATTATTTCTAGCACCTATTCCTGTATGTCTGAACTATGCCCCACTCCCTGCCTCGGTTCCTTCCTGCTCCAGTTTCGGCTGCCCAAGCTGCTGCCAGAGTCACTTGTTTGAAGCATCGAGGTTCCTGTAAGCTCTTTTAGGGCGGAAGCTGGGTTCCTGATAAGATTCCAATATGGGAGCTGCTAAGTAAACACTTAGAGGGGACTGTTCCAGGGATGGCAAAGTCCCTGTTGTCAAGGGAGCACCCTGAGCAAGAACCAGGGCCATCTTTCTTAATGATCTTTTCCTATTGTCTAAGGAGCTCAGCCATGGAATGTGGGAAGATGGCATGGGGACACTGGCTTTGCAGTCATGCCAGGCAGGTCCCTGTCTCACTTCTGTAGACTGAGAGCCTTGGCCTACTGTGAGGACAAGCTTACCTTATTCCAATGTCATGGTATTAAGGTCCTGTATTTATTTTTTTTCAAATGTTCCATGCAAAAATGGCTAAAACGAAGGACTACAGTATCAAGGGTTGGCGAGGATGTGGAGCAACTGGAATGACTAGACTCTGCTGACAGGAGTGTAAACTAGGACAATCACCTTGAAAAACTGGGAGGATCTACTAAAGCTGTAAACATAGACATACCCCAAAGCCCAGTAATTCCACCTCTAGGTGTATAGCTAACAGAAAGATGTACACATGTACTACTTAATAGAATGTTCATTGCAACGCTATTCATATTAACCTCAAACTAGAAATAATGTCTATAGTAGAATGGACAATTGTGGTATACTTATACAGTGACACAGAGAAACTTACAACTACATGGCAATAATACACATGTTGGGCAAAAGAAGCCAGGCACAAGAGTCCATACTATGAGTCTAATCGTATAAAATTAAGATGTTTATATTAAAATACAAAAACAAATTTTATTTATGATGTCAGAAATCAGGATCATAGTTACAGGGGAATAATGACTAGGCATGGTGTGATTCTGGAGTACTGATAATGTTCTGCTTTTTGATAAAGTTCGTTACATAGGTTTGTTCACCTTGAAAAATCAAGCTGTGCACATATGATCAGACCACTTTATGTACATTATATTTCCCTACAATCCACCAAAAAAGGACAGTGAGGCCTTTGAAACCTCTCTATTAAAAGGTGTCTGAAATGAGTTAACTGACATTTCTTTACTAATACAAGTAATTCTGAACTCTCAAAGCATTTGTAATATGCAAACATCATGATGCTTTATGTAATTAGAAATGATTAGTTTCAAAGTTTTCTTTGAAAAAGTAGTTGTCTATTTAGAAGGGAGCCCTTTTGCTTGTGTTTTTATACGTACTTAGTAATAAACATGTTTCACTTGCCTTGAAACTACTTTTGGAGTGCCTTTGCTTCCTTAGAACAAAATGGGTTGTTGAACTTTGTAAAGGAACAGTAAATGGGTCAGATTTCTAAGGACCAATAACTGATCATTTCTGTCATTAGTTTGCTAATAAAACGTGGGTATCTCAGTTCAGACTTCCGTAACAGAATATCATAGACTGGGTGGCTCCTAAATGGCAGAAACTTACTTTTTATCATGATTACTATTTTTTAGAGACTTGGCCTCGCTATGTTGCCCAGGCTGGTCTCTAAACTCCTGGCTTAAACCATCCACCTACTTCAGCCTCCTGAGTAGCTGGGATTACAGCTACATGCCACTGTACCCAGAAACTTATGTCTCACAGTTTTGAAGGCTAAAAGCCCAAGATCAGGGTGCCAGCATGGGGTTGGGTTCTGGTGAAGTCCCTCTTGCAGGTTGCAGATGCAATTTTCTCATTGTATCTTTATGTGGTGGAGGGCAGAGAGAGCTTGCGTCTCTCTTAGGAGGGCATGAATCCCATTCCATGAGGCCTCTACCTTTGTTACCTAATTACCTCCTACGTGCTCCACATCCTAATATGACATTAGGGGTTAGGATTTCAGCATGTGAATTTGGGGGTGTGGATACAAATGTTCAGTCCATAACAATGGCATCCCTGTGAAATTACAATAGAAAATTCTTAAGACCACAAGGAAATTGATGTCAAAGGCGTTCCCTGCCTGTCTGAGCCTAGGGAAACAAATGGACATTTCAACATTCGTCACAATTTCAGGTGTGTCGGAGCTGTGACTATAATGTGTAATGGAGGGTCAGTAATGCTTTATGACGTGGACCTTTGATCATAATCACGCAACAGATAGCGACTATGTGACAACCGTTAAGCGAACAATGGCCAAATGCTACGGTAAATTTAAAAACATAGATATTGTTTAAATCTAATGCATTAAAATGCTCCTCCCTCCCAACCAAGTAGAATGGTGAATCTGTTTTCAGGAGCTTATTTCTTCCACCTCCCACATTTACATCCCCCTCTTTGGATATTTTGTTGAATAGAGAAGTCAACTTAAACCTCAAGGCCCCAAGCCAACTTTTCAAAACGGGTCACCGTTTAGCCCAAATGTTTAGAAGATAACCTCAGTGCGTTCCTTCTTTAGGGCCTTCATGTAACAGTTCTAGCACTAGTAATTACAACCGCTAACATTTACATAATGCTTTCTATGTACTAGGAACTGTTTTAGGTGTTTTCTGTACATTAAACCCTCCCAACAAGCCAGTTAAGGCAGTATTAAACTACCATCCTCAATTTTCATTTTGTAGAGAAAATTCGGGCCCAGAGGGGTGAGAGAATTTGTAGCTAGTGGGAGAAGGAGTCGGGATTCTGGGCAGCAATTCTCAACCTTGACTGCATGTTGAAGTCACCTGGAGAGCTGCTTAAACTAATGCCTGGGTCTCACTCACAACGTCCCCTACCCCCATTCCAAGCTCTAGTTTAATTGGCCAGGGATTTTTTAATGCTCTTTGGGTGATTCTAATGAACCTCCAGGGGTTGAGGGCCACATGTCCGGGGCCTGCCATTGTAGCATCACGCTACACAGCCCACGAGACACACCTGAACAGAAGACACACCTGGGTTCCTATGACTTCCCCCATGGGGAACAAACTGGTTAAAGGAACAGCCAATGGAAGGAGAAGTTCGGTGAATGAAGTGACAACTGGATTGGACATTTTAGCTAGCCACAGAGCCTCAGGCAGGTGACGGTTTCTTAATCTGCAAAGCAAAGGGTTTGAAATTAATGATCTCTTCCTTCCAGTGCTACCAGTCTATGAAATCAATATATTAAATCCTGGATTATCCATGAGTGGATGATCCACAGAATGTTTAATCTGAAGACCAGTTTCCTTCAGCCAACTTTATCAATGAATGCTCAAGGAAGGCACATCAGCTTTATTTTTGGCCTAAGCAGAATATAATGAGGAGGGAAGAAATCATGTGTGTACATGGGAAAATCACTCAAAAGATAAATGATTTGGAGGGATTATCTGCTGTTTTGGATTACCCACATCACTGCCCCCTCAATAGCGTTGATAATTGAAAGTTGCCTGTAGTCTGATTGCCGACAGCTGAAGTATCCACGTTGTCAAGGAACCTATGGCTGGGGGCCAAGTAACGACCTGATTAATTACCCCTTTGTGTCATCCTGCCTCTCCATGCTTCCCCCTCACCAGAGTGGTGTGCATTTCAGGAGCACAGAAGAGGACAGTAAGTCCCCAAAATGAACAGTTCCTATTTCCTGAGGCAGAAAATACACTAGACACCTTTCCATCCCCACTACTTGGTGGCTTATACCTAAGACGACAAACCAAAAAGGGTCTGTCTGTCACACGGGCTTTCCAGGTGGTTTTTGGCATAAATGCTCTTTGATCGGATGCATATGGAAGTTGCCTCCAAAATATTATGTCAGAGACCTCAAGACAAGAATGTGCTACAATGGCCAAGAGGCTAAACCTTATCCCCAGAAGCTTTATGATGACTGGGCTTATCCTCAGTATTTTAGTTTGGAGTGTCATATAGAACTCTGATAGTCTTCACTAAAACCAGTTTTTAAATGATTGGCTTTCATAGAGGAATTAAATGGTCACGAACTGGTGGCACTAGACAGCTTAGGGCTTCACAGGTAGTTGCATCAATGGCCAGGATGTTTTCATCTGGACTATGTCACCTGGAGGAATGGCCCTCGAAATGCAAAAGCCCACGACTCAATGATCTTAGCACAGAGTCCTCCATTCTCTGAGAGGCGGCACCCTGGGTTTTCTGCACTCGTATGCTGAGTGCTGGCCCTCCATGGGTGGCCTCTGGAAATGCCCCACAGGAAGACGGATGGTTTGACTCATGACCAGAACCTTTTGCGTCATCCTTGAGTCTGGTAGAATTGGTCAGACCTCAGGCGACTGCTTCATCTGAGGCCTGGCTTCATCTGAGGCCTGGCTTCGGCTCAGTGGTGGTGATTTTTGCTCTGAGAATTACGTAGTACATTTCAAACAAATCTTTTCAGAATAGGGTCCTATCCTGGAGGCAGCTGCAGGAAGAGAAACTCCCTCTTAGAACTTGGCCTTTGAAGTCGGCAATCTTGCTCTGAGCTTTTCATGAATACAGTTGTAAATTGATTTGGGGTTTGTCCTAATGGGCTGAAAAACACAGCTTTCCTGTGTGGTGTGGCTCAGGGAAGCCGCAATTTTAAAACCACTGGAGCTCCTCAAAGAGCCACCCTCCATGAGACCGTTATAGATACTTCCTGAGGTCAATAAAAAGAAGCTGGGCCTGTTTTTTTTTTTTTTTTTTTTTTAATCAGAATAATCAAGTGATCAGATACTTGGACACTGGTTTAGGCATAGATTTGTGCCTAAACCATATGAACAGATTACTCTGGTATCTAAGCCATATAGATACTTAATTTCACTATCCATACATTTCTATAGATGTAGTTTATTAGCTTGTCTTAATGCCTTTCTTACAAAAAACAGCTTACGTAGCCTTTAGAAAACACACTGACTTTTAAATAGTATAGCTTCATTAAATAACTCTAGCCTAACCTAAAATGGCTTCACTGGTCTGCACATGCCACAGATTGACTGGGGTGTAAAATATCAAATTGATACTCTCTTCATCTCTTCATTAAATTACTTTATAACTTTATTGCCCTAAGAATACGTGTTGTAAGATATGGAGATCTATTCAATTTTACTTGTCATTGTGAAGGAATATAAACTGAAACTAGAAGACAATGATTTTTCACCCATTTAAATAGTTAAGGAAACTAATACTGTCATATGTGGCTGGTGTGACATACAAAAACACATCCTGACACAACTATGTTTAAGAGGAAAAGTGTTAAGTTACAAAGTAACTTGCACTACTCTAATTTATAAAAAATGTTGCTGGGATTGGTGACTCACACTGGTAGTCCTAGCACTTGGGGAGGCTGAGGTGGGAGATGGCTTAAACCCAGGAGTTGAAGACCAGTCTGAGCAAAGATAGCAAAACCCTGGCTCTACACAAAACAGAAAAATTAGCTGGGCATAGTGGCGTGCACCTGCAGTCCCAGCTACTTGGGAGGTCGAGGCAGGAGGATCACTTGAGCCCCTGGAGGATACATGAGCTATGATTGCACCGCTGCACTCCAGGTCTGACAACAGAGTGAGACCCTGGTCCTCTACGCACCCAAAAAAAAAAAAAGTTCAGAAACATTTAATCTGATTATAAAGGAATGGTTGAATGAATTACCATTTTGTTATAAAAAATGGCTGTAATGAATACCTTGAAAACATGTGTAGCTAGGACAAGAGCAGAACACGACATAGGATAATAGACTATGACAGCAGATACAGTATTTTAAAAAACCTATGTATAAAATGTTTCTGGTGACAATGCTTCCCCCTCCTTCAGTGATGGCTCAGCACCTTTAAGACACAGCCCTGAAATGTGAAGCGATTCCGACCTGGGCCCAGCCTCCCCCCATCTCTTGCCTTGCTGTGCTTCCATCAGACCAGCCTGCTCTCCCGTGCGTCCTGCCTCCTGGCCTTTGCATGTGCTGTTTGTCTTGCTCAGATACGGCTCTCGTCGCCATCTCAAAACATCCACCAGTACCTGTGCCATGTAGTTGATCATTCAAGGTGTTGCTTTCTCCTGACTTTTTTTCATGTGCTTTCATTTTTAAAAATTTCTCTGGGCAAAGAATGCATATACTCGACAAGACGAAAGCTCCTAGGAGCATGTGACTATTGGGCTTATTCAATGTATTTTATGAACAAACCATAGAGTTAGAGCTACCCAGATCCCTTGCTGCAGGCCCCAGGGAATTGGTAATCAGCACTTCATGATCTAGCCAAAGGTGGAATAAAGTTGTGTTCGACAAATCGTCACTCGTGTTTCATGACAAACTAATGTTACATTTGTGGCTTAGATGAGAGTTTGTGCGCCCTGGTAGTAGCACAGCCAGTGATCTTGGGAAAGAGCTTGTAAGTGATGCAGCTGCTTCCTGAGCCCGCATTTCGGGTCACTGCCCTACCCTCCCCAAGCTTTGCCCAACCTTGGTGCTCAGTGCTTGCAGACTAAAGCCTGGCTCACGTGGGAAAAGTACAAGATTGGTGGAAAGCAAAGCACAGCAAGTGTCTATCGGGCAGTCACGGTAGCACACAATGAAAATAAAAATTCCATGCAAATCTTCCATGCTTAGAAACATACGGGGCAGGAGCCAAGCAAGGTTCATGATAGTGACTACAGAATGTCTCTCAATATGTCTAACAATACAAAATCAATTTACATTTAATACATCTTCAAATATTCAACCCCACCCATATTATTTGATATTACTAAGGAGAGCTAAAATTGAACCTTAATGTGGTTCATAAGCATATTCAGCTGAGGTTTATTTCTAATAATGCTTTGTGTAATCACAGTACTTTATTGTTGAAATTGCTAGGTTTTGTGATACAAAAATATTAGATTCATAATTAAAATGCTGCTAATACCACCACAGCACTTTCCCCAGGTAGACACTTCTTTGAAATTCTATACACTTTGCAGGATGAGTGAGCTCCTCTTTTAGCAGAGATTCCTCCTTACATGTGCTTTATTAATGTGCTTGAGGAAGAACAAAGTGTTACCAGAATGAGCACTAATGAGGCTAAAGGGGTCAAAATTAGAAACGGTCATCACCTTGACCAAATTGTGCAATAGTCTCTACAGGATACCCACTCTTCTGTAGTTTTAAAGTGACACCAATTTTTAAGGCTCATCAAACAATGTTGTCAGAGTAATCATAGAAAACATATGAAGATAGGATAAGCTTTTAAAGGTTCCAGTATAATCAGAGTGAGTAGCTTACTCTGTGCTCCAGTCTATGGTTTAGGCAGAGATGAGGAAGGATGGGCTCTGCCTGCCACCCGCAGGGCTCTGGGGAAGGATTTTCACCATTAGCTATTCTGGCCAAGCATAGCTTGAAAGCCAGGCTTACAGGCAACAGTGCGGCAGGGTGGACCTCTGTGGGCAGGGCCATGGAAAAGAGCTTGGGAATATTCTTCCTGATGTCTTTGCCCTCTACCAACCAGGTGCTCACAAATCTAAAAGGAGTTTTGGGGTATGCTGATCTTGGAAAGCAATGGTATATTTCACCCATGAAACCAAGCACTCACCCAGGTGCCTCTAACTTAGACCAGACTTTTGGGCTTCTGTGGAAAACCAGGCATTGGACCTTACAGACTCATAGTATCTTCACATATCCTCTTTGGCCACCTTTGGTCTCATTTCCATGAAAATCTGTACTAGTAAAATGGCATTGACTAGAGCAGAGGCATCTAGCCTTTTGCCACTAAGAACTCTTTTTTATTATTCCTGATCCCCATCGAGGGAGAAAGGGAGTAATAACCGATTGGTTTTCCACTTTCAGTACACTGTGAGCATCTGACCAGCAGGAGGGACAAATACTGCCCAACAGAGCTGATGTACTTCCAGAGAAATGCCAAACTCATAGCATTTTTTTGTTTGTTTGTTTTTTGAGCTAGGGTCTCACTCTGTTACCCAGGCTAGAGTGCGATGACCCAGTCACAGCTCACTGTAGCCTTGGACTCCCGGGCTCAAGGAATCCTCCTGCCTCAGCCTACTAAGTAGCTGGGGACTGTAGGCGCACCACCACACCCAGCTAACCTTTAAATTTTTTGTAAAGATGTGGTCTCACTAAGTTGTCCAGGCTGTTCTCGAAATCCTGGGCTCTCAAGGGATGGTCCTCCCACCTTGGCCTCCCAAAGTGCTGAGACTACAGGCGTGAACCACCGTGCCCAGCCGGCTCATGACATCATGACATTTTAATTAGACATGGCAGCTCTTAGAGCAGGCCCATCTGACTGTTGCTAGACGTTTTTTTTTTTTTTATTTTCAAGTGCTTAATGTTAATTGGATTTTGCCTGAGGGAAAAAGGCTTACTTTTCTAAGCCACAGTCCCTTGATTTATAAAACTAGGATAATAAACGTGACCTGAAATCATGGAGAAGCTCCGCTGTTGCTGGCCAGAGAAAGTGCCCGATATATGTTGGCTGATAGCAAGTGGCCTTTGACGTCATCAGTACAGTTCAGTTTCGTTTGTCCTGTGCAGGCTTTGAGCTTCTTACCTGAAGTACTTGGATTGTTTGTTTTTTCAAGAGGCCTATTTAATTAAGTTTGGCTTGAGGTTCTGCTGTTTTTGTCACTAGTCACCTGAAGTTCTTTGTGCATCTTTATATTTCTGTCTTCCTTATCCATAGCACTTTGTCTAGCTTCACATAGTGAAGTTTTCGGCTTCTGAATTTCCTTTCTGGTTTTTCATTCATAGTCCATGTATCAGGATGGCTACGTCTTTTCCCTGTGGCTGTCTTCCTGCCTTCCTCCTGGCTCCACTGGAATTGCTGGAACCGGCGAGGCAGGCTTCCCAGCACCGCGCTCCGGGGACTCCGACATTTTCCTGTTGCTAGACGTTTTGAAGGGTTTAAAATAGTCTGAGGATTCCTTTCACCATCATGAAGACTCTGGACAAGCTGGCGCTCATTCTGATGGGTAGAAGAGGACGTGGGGAGGAAGAAAGGCTGGAGCAGACCAGTGTGGAAGCTGGGGCTGGGGGTCTTAAGCATTTCCTATAAGAGCAGTAGAGCTACAAGGTGAGAACTGCCACAGGGCTGAGCAGATTTTTTGCCAGGGGTGGTTGGAGTTGTCAAAGGGGGACAGAATAGGAACCAGTTAATACAGTGAGGTGATCCAGGGACACAAAGGTCAAAATTAAACAGAAGTAAAATACAACCCCCCCCCCCCGCAAAGATGCGTATTTTAAAAGATACCCAAACAGCTTAAAGTGGTAAAAAGGAAAACACAAGAAGAACGTATAATCGAGTGTTCCCTTCAGTCCACAGGTGACGGACACAAGTTTCAAGAAGGGAAAGACCATGTCAACGGGGGAAATCGGCATTACTGAGCAGGTGCTATGTTACTGGTATTTAGGTGCTTTGTACAGTTGGAGTTCTTATATAAAAAGCATGGTGTCAGCCATTCACTTTGTTCTCTTTGCCTTGTTCCCAGGGACTCACGGTAGCATCCCAGAACGAAAGGAGACAGTAGTAGGAACAACAGTGTAAGGTTTCTTTGGTGTAGCTGGCGCCAGAGAAAGACGAACAGAGTTCGTCTTTGAAAAGGGGTTAAGCAATGAGGCTTTATTGGGGTGCTCCAGGGAAAAGTTCACGGGCCCTGTGAGAGACCCGGGAAGTCGCGTGGCACAGAAGTTTGAATGGGTTTATATACGTTCTTGTGGCTGGGGGATGGGAGCTTCTTCGGCCAGGAGATGTCGTGTTGAGGAGTAAGGAATTT
Source organism: Eulemur rufifrons (assembly GCF_041146395.1). Taxonomy (NCBI): domain Eukaryota; kingdom Metazoa; phylum Chordata; class Mammalia; order Primates; family Lemuridae; genus Eulemur; species Eulemur rufifrons. Next base: position 15,320,837 of record NC_091007.1, read on the forward strand.
GTTTCAGTTTTGGGGTGGGTACTGAGGAATAGGAGGGGCTTCTTCCCCCCCATTAGGGAAGGGAGGGGTGCCTGTCACCAGTCTTACAAGTAGCACCAAGTAACACTGATTGCAACTGTCAACAATAACAACTAATGTTTACTGAGTGCTTAACCAAGATCAGGCACTGTGCTAAGCCTTTTACACCGGTCAATTTTAGTCCTAAGGACGTTCCTCTTAGGGAGGTACGCATATGATCAAACAGCCTCGATGACTGGCCCTGGGTAACAAAACGAGAGGAAAATCTGAGACTCAAAGCCCCAAGTCTGACTTCAGAGCCCTTGCTTAGAGTACAATAGACTGCCTGCTATTAAATAGGTGGGAATAAAAACTAAGAGCGATTTCATTAAAATTTCCATGGACCATGGAAATCAAAATTAGTCTGAGTGGCCATGGGGGTGGAGGCAGCCCTTAGTATGGGACCTCAGTGAAGCCCGTGTGGACTAAGGCAGGCCTGCAGCACCCTGCTCCTTCACCCACCATGGCTACACATGACATGACACCTTGCTGTGGGTTGGGGGAAAGGGAAAGAAAATTGCTGAATGGCATGGGAGCCAAGAGAGACAACTTCCACTCCCCACATCAACCAGGCCCCCCCCATCCCCCAAATCCCAGAAGTGTTCGGGAGCAATCTGGGAATCTTGGGGAGAGGGGGTTGGAGCTCCCACTGAGAAGGGTAATAATACTGTGTCCTGAGAAATATGAAATTGTGACTATTGATTGGACACCATAAACTGGGGGGGCCTGGGAGATACGGCTTACATTTATGGCGTGTGACGAGCTGTCTGCGGGGCCTCACATCTTTTCCACGTTGATGGTGGGTGTTTTCTGAGTTGGAGTTGAAGCTGCTTTTCTGCGAAGACCTCACCTTCTTTGTACAGGATTTTGCAAAGCATCATGTGAAAGTAAACTTTTTTTGGTTTTTGACAAGGTTTTATTTAAAACGTCATGTTAAATACCTCATATACACTCTAAAAACTATGGAAAAATTGGCATTGGGGCAGCGTTATGTTTTTAATTTGTAAAAATTGGAACTTCAAACATGTTAGTGTGCAGCTGACAAGAAAAATTCATTTCATTTAAAAAATAGTGACACGATTAGCTTGATACAGGGGAGACTAAGCTACCTTCATTTGCTGTACAGTTGCTAAAACTGGACTTTTTTTTTTCTTTGAGGACACACATGAAATCTTTAGTGTATGGATTATTATGGATATTTTGTATTACTGTTTTCAAGAGTTAAAGCACTAATTTCACTTTAAATTTTATCAAGTGGGAAATGTCAACGTTTTATCTGTTACTAAAAGATAGAGGTCTTCATAAAACTATTTAATTCCTGGGGACCCACTCCTTAACAAATCCTTGGTTATACACACATTTCCTAGAAATGTGAGGACGATGCTCGCCTGCCATTTAAAGTTCACTGGCTTTGAGTATGTTCAGTTTGGTAATTCCTTTGTCTAATACTGACACATACTTAGTGGGTTTAAGCCCCATCTAGGCCATTTGGTTTCTCGGCCATCAAGTAGATTGTTTTACAATGTGATTTGATTGTTATAGACTACCAAAGTAACCCAAGGAGGCCACACAAGACAGATGGGTCTTCAAAGGCTCTCGCTGCATTGCTCTATTCTAGAATGTTCAGTGGCTCCCTATTGCCCTCGGAATGAACTGAGATTCCACCCCACACTCTGGTTCCTCCCCCTCACACAGGCTCCTTGCAATGTGCTGCTCTTCCTGCCTCAGCTCTCTCTGCTCAGGGGCCTCCACCCCTCCGGGAGCTCGGGAGGAAAAATGTGCTTCACTCCTACAGCCCGCACCAGGTGGAAACGAAATGAAGACATGCTCCAGCAATTGATGATTAACATCCCATTCAATAGCCTGACAAGCTTTAAGCTTTCTGAAAACTGAGGACAGGATTTTGTATTACTGTTTTCAAGAGAGAGAGAGAGAATGCCTTAAATAAGGACTGTTTACATTTGTCAGCATTTCTACCTGAAATGCTATAATAAAACCCAGAACAGAAGCAGCCTCACAAAAAACAGCCTGTTCAAAACTACTGAGATACATTAAAACACCCACCAGCACAGACTTTTTGTCATTTTAAAAATGTTTTGAGTCTCTGAAGCCATGCAGGAGATGATGCTAGGGGCTTCTTGTAGCCAGCATGAAGTGTCAAGAAAACACAAAAACAAATGAACAAACAGAACCAAACCCCTACATGTTGACTTAGTCAAAATAAACACATCATTACCCCCATAATAAAGACAAGTTCTTGACTGAGGAGGTGGAATTCCAGGTAGCCAGCTTACTGAGTTGTACCTTGTAGGTGATTTTCAGAAACAGTTACAGTATCGAACATGATAAAGTATTGAATTCAACTGGCTGGAGGGAGATTGAGGAGCGAGCTGACTCCGTGAGTGCGTGCAGTGGGCCCTGTTAGGGGATGCATGGATGATCAGACCCACAGAACAGCACCTGGTGTCACAGGTGGTTACTGGCGAGCCCAGCAGCTTACAAATGAACTAATTGTTGAAAATGTGAGGAGACAGTGTCCATATGGGCATGCTCAAAACCAAATCTCGGGCTGGTTTGGGGCATTTTTAGAAAAGAAAGGAGAAAGAAGGCGGGGGGGGGGGGATAAAGAGAAAGGAATGTAGGGAAGAAAGCAACGACAATAGTGGTTTTGAAATTTCTCCTCAGTCACACGAGTAGCAATCGTTCATAGATTTTTCAAGTCACTCCTCATATTTGACCTTGTTTCACTCTCTGCTCAATCTCGAGGGAACCGTTTTTGAATGCCGAACACCCAGAGGTTAATATGACTTGACCAGGATGATGCAGCAAAACAGGTCCAGGGCTGAGTACCGCAGCCGATCCCTCCCCCAGCAAAGCCCGCTGGCAGAGGTGGGCCGGGGGGGTGGCCTGGGTGGCTGGAATTAACCCTGTGACTCCTGCTTACGGCCCCTCTGCCTTCGTGTTGCTGTCGGAGTCAACATATGGAATAATTTAGAGAAATTCTGTCTGAAGGCAGGGGGATGGACTTAAGGATGCCCAGAGACCCTCTGACACGTGATTGTAATAAACGCATAGTGGGCCTCTAGGGAAACAAGAGTCCCATGTGCCAGAAGTGGGGATTGGGCCCCGTTTCTTGTCGTTGATCAGTTGCACGTGTTGGGGAAGGGTATAAAAGGAAAGAGGCATATTCATGCACGGTCTGCCTTCCGGATAAGGCGATCTCATGGCTATGAAGCCTGCTGGACAGAGTGAGAACTCAGAATGTAGGTGAGGCTCCTCATCCTCTAATCTTCCTGGCTCAAAACTCTGGGAGTCCACACCCCGCAGTTCCGCGGGGTAGGCAGGAGATGGAGGCTCTTTTAGGGTGTTAGGGTAGCTGATGGGGGTCTTTGGCATGGGTTTCTTTCTCTGATATGCAGATTATCTCCTGGAAAAACAAAATCTGCCATGTGACTCTACAACTATTTAATGTGGTGATGAGTTGCCGTAGCAACGTGATTTCTGCCTCAGGTTGACAGAAAATTCATGCTTGTCTGGTTTGAAAAGAAAAATTGGACATTCAATCTCACCAGAGAATTTATGCATAGGAGCAGGTAGTAGCTACAGATGCTGGCTTTTTTATTTTTAATTATAACTAAATAACTTTTAGTATGAGTTTTGAACATACACAGAAATAGAAAGACTAGTATAACAAAGCTTCATGTACCCATAGCCCAGCTTTAACAATTATCAGCATATGGCTAAGTTTGTTTCGTTCTTGTACTTCCTCATTCAAATCCTCAGTATCATATTTCATCCACAAATACTTCAGTATGAACCTCTAAAAGGTAAGGACTCTATTTGAGTCCTCCTTGGAATGAAGAAAGATTCCAGAATACACATTCTGCCATTCTCCTCAAACAAGTGATTTCGATTGCATCTACTCACTTTTTTTTTTTAAAGCAAGGCCCATTGCTTCAGAATCTATTCACTTTTATTAATCGCTCTACTTCAGATACTATATTTTGGCTTACAATATAATGCCACTAGGTAGCAGTCAAAATTCCATGTTTACATGGATTATTTCATTTAATCCTCAAAACAACCCTAATATCGCATTTCACAGATACGGAAAATGAGGGACAAGGAGGTTAGTAACTTTCCCAATATCAAACACTTAGAATACGTGAATGAGCAAACACATGGCTTTTGGTTCCTTAACCGGACTAACCTTACCACTGAAGTGGCTGAGTATTTAGCTCACAGCTTGCAGCTTGTCAAGCAGTGCATATTTTCCTGGGCTTTCCATTCTTGTAGCCACCCTTGAGACTTGACATTAAAATCTTACTGAGCAGATACAGATCCCTGGAAGATGGATGCTGCATGATTTAAGGCTTATCCTCAAGACAACCACCTATCTGAATCCCCACAAGGTCTATATTCACCTCTTGAATATGTTCCATTAATATTAAATCCTGAGCAGTATCCTTCAATGGAAACTTGTGGGAGGTTTGATCCCAAAAGTTCATCGGTGCTGTGAGGTAGATGCCATGCCAGATGACATCACTCAACCACTTTCTGACCATATGACCAGGCGAGTAGCTACCTGTCCCCATCAGAATCTTGCAGTGTTGCATTGCATTTGTCTACTTACTGCTGGTCTGTTTGCTTAGAGGCTCCTTGAGGCCAGGAGCCAATTTGCCATTTGTTGGTTTGGCTGTTTGCTCTTTCTCTGCATCTGAGCACTGAAACTGGCACATAGTAAATATTCAGTAATAAGTTTTCCCAGATACGATTCTGAGTTTTTATTTTTCTTTCAAATGAAACAAATAATGACGTATCTGGCTGTGATTAAAATACAGAATAAAGTATATTTTCAGGAAATAATTCGGGGAAAACACAAACTTTTTAATTGAGAAAAAAAATCCTTGTCTGATTTTTCCATTATGTCTGCCCACACTGACATTTTTCAATGTACAATTTTCTGATGATTTTATAGACACTCTTTGGAATTTATCCTGGAAAAAATAGCACTATATTATCCAAAGTTTAATATTTTAAAAGTTAAGACTCTTAAGTTGAATTGGCATTACTAATAGTCATTCTAGGTTTGTAAGAGATAGGCAAATATATACAACTTGAACTTAGACCAATTAGTTAACATTTATTAATATTTCCAAGTCATCCCTAAATACTTTCCTCATGCTTAATAGTACAGTGAGGTCACCTAAATTTTCTGAGACTTTGCTGATTTTTTTAAATATTTGCCCTATTTTTCCCACATGTATTTACCAGATCATATGCCAGGTTTCGGTTCAGGAAATATAATTACTATACATAATAGGCTAATAAAATAATCAAACTTGTATATTGATATTTGTTCTTATTTGAGCTTGTGCTTCTCTCTATTTCATTCTATGGGACAGCAAATATTGCAAGTATCTCCTATGTGTGCTGGGATTATATTAAAAATGATTTTATTAAATGTAACTGTGTAGTCTATATAGTTCAAACTATGTTTCCTAATAGAAATAATCCTAGGTAAGCACTGTGTGAAAAATCAGAACTCTGGTAATTTGTTTTGCTTAATATGAGACAACTGTTAACATAAGTTACCCACCACCTATTTTCTGCATTTTTGTCAAGAGGCCTAAAAATGCTATTTTTTTTTTTTTTCCTGATACTGAAAGTTATCTTCGTTGGAACAGTTCATAAATCGGGCATCTGAAATTCCAGTTTAGCTGAATTCTTTGCCGTCATAGAGAAATTGCTTAATTTGTGGCTCACTTAAACCTGCCAAAAAATGGCATAAGAGTCTTCCCCACAGGGTTTGTTGGAAGAGACACAACATCAAAATATCAAATGATTAGGAAATACAGACACGTGTCTATGCAATGACAGAGCATGCAACAAATACTTATTTGAATATTTACTCTTCTGCCTAAAAAATCATGGGTGTCATTCCAGGTTCTTAGACTCTTCACTTCCTAATCCCACAATCATTGTGGGGTTAGGCGAGGCCATGTCCTTGGAATTCTTTTTTAACTCGAGGAAAATGACAACTGAAACATAGGTATGCAGACAGTACAGGAAAGGTTCTGGGACTGCAGCAGTCACGGCAAGGGCCTCAAGAGTGAGCAGGAAAGCTGCTCCTCTGCCCACTCACAGGCCTTTCATGATACACTGATGCCAAGTGCTTGAGAACAAAACGCGCCACTCCTGGGATCACCCCGTGGGTGCCCTCCTGAGCCCAGCCTGAGCTGCAAGGGCTCTGGGTTTCCACGGAGAGTGCAGGCAGGAGTGCTGGCCTCCCACAATGCACAGCCTCTCACGGGCGTTTGTCCCTAGATCTCTTCTCTCCTGGGCTGGGAGCAGGTGGGGATGTTGGCCAAATGCCATCATTGCCAGGCACAACGTTTCTGCTAAGTCAAATGTGACCCCTTGCCAGAAACAAAATAGAAAATTGTGCTTACTTCTGAAGCTGAATTTTAGTGTTCCAGTTTCAGAGCAGAGAAGCATTTATACTAGTGCTTAAGGGAAATACCTGATGCTAGCAGAAGTCGCTAACAGGAAGGCTGGCCTCACTCTTCCAGCCCGCAGGAGTTCACCCTGCAGGCCTCTGTCAGAAACGTCTGGAGAGCTGACCCAAGAGTCAACCAAAATGAAAGTCGGAAAGTGTTGCCATCATCTGGGAGGAAAAAGCTTTTTATTTTTGCTGCCACGATAGTTCAGGAGAAGCAATAGAGCAAGGTTTCAGATTTACCTAAGAAATGACACCCAAAACTTTGTTTCTGTCGAAGAAAAAATTACTGTCCTTTGAAATAGGTGTAACACCATTCCTTCTGGTACCACTTACTTTAAATTCAGGCATAATTCTATGGACACTAGTAGATCCTGGGATGGCTTATTTGAAGACCCGGACTTTGAGAAGTAAAAAACTCTAAAAGATAACAAAGTGTAAATATAACTTTGCACCAAGATAGCTAAGTGGGCTACTGCAATAGATAAACTTATTGAGTCTTACTAACCTTGCAGGTACTGTGCTAGGAATATTATTGTCCATTCAGGCTGCTATAACAAAATCTTAGGCTGGGTACATTATAAACAACAGAAATCTCTTGCTCTCAGTTCTGGAGGCTGGAAGTTCAAGATCAAGGCACCAGCAGATTCAGTGTCAAGTGAAGTTTCACTTTCTGCTTCATAAATGGCATCTTCTTGCTGCGTCCTCACATGGCAGAAGAGGCAAACAGGCTCTTGTTAACCTCTCAAGGCCACTACTCCCATTCATGAGAGTTCTGCCCTCTTGATCTAATTTTCTCCAAAAGGCCCCACCTCTTTACTACTGCATTGGAGATTAGGTTTCAACATACAAATTTTGAGGGGACACAAACATTGAGACCATAGCAACTACCTAATTTAATCTCCATAACAAGTAAGATAAGTACTACGTTGTGTCCAATTTTTAGAGGGAAAAACTGAGCTTTGGAGGTATGAGCTTGCCCAAGGTCATGCAGCCAGCAAGTGACAAAATGTGGCAGGACTCCCCTCTCCCTCTGCTCCCTTTAACTTGGGGCGGGGGCAGTTCTTGTCTACAATGCTACACTTCTTCTCTCTAAGCTATGGGGGTACTCTCTCCCTCAGCACTCACCACAATCAACCAATTTGATTAAGACTGATGTCTTTGTTCTGAAGTATTAGAACTTCATATTTTGGTTATTATGCCCACTCTTAAAGAATAAGCTAGAATAAGCAAATGAGTTGGCAGAAGTATTTATGATAATCCATCTTCATAAGTCTCAAAACTCCTCAAGACATCATAGACTTGGGGATCAAAGCAAAAAAAAAATTAAAAACCTCCTTGAGAAATTTTATAATGGTTAAACAGCTTAACCTAAACAAGGGAACTAACTATAATTCTGTACATACTTTCATGTTGGAAGTGTGTGTCAAATATGGCTTTAAAGTGACTTTCTGCAGAGTGAGTGCTGTTTGCCCTTGAGTTTTTCCATTGACTGAAACCGTAAGTCTGTTTCTCACAAGAAATTGTCCTGAGCTAAATCGGCTAAGATGATGAACGTGGTCATATAGAATACCCTAGAAAAGGTTGTTGCAGGCTTTAGTCATTTTCCAAGTCGGGTATCTCCCCTCCACCTCACTTTCCTGCTATTATGTCTTCGCTCTTCTTAGACTACAGGGATTTCTCTGAGGCGACAGGTTGGCTTCACACTGAATTCTTGGTGCTCTGCACTGGTTTGAGTATTCATGGTACTTTCTAGAGTTGGTAATTGCGTATGATCACAGTGGACACCCATGGCTGCTCCACCTCTTCTTGAGGTGCCTCCTCATGCATATGGCCCTGGGGTGGGCTCTTAGTAGCCCTGCTCATAAATGTTACAGCCCTGCCCACCTATTCTCCCACTTTCAGAACCTTGAATCCATCTACCCCCTGGACACCTTAAATATTAAGATCAAGCAGTGTGGTATTTGGGATCAAATAAAACATCTTCCTCCTCAAACCTGCTCTTTCCTCAGGGTTCCCCCCTCAGTCGAGAGCTCCACCATCCAACCAGACCCCTAAACAGAAACCTGGGGCCTTCCTCCTCCTCTCTCTTCTCCCTTCTTTCCCACAGGATTTGCCTCTTCTACCTCTGGACACTTGTCTCCATCCACAGCCCATTTTCAGCTCAAGCTACCCTTACTTCTCGCCTGGATCGATGCCATGGTTTTCCCCCAACACCCATGCCTGGCCTCTGCTCTGGCAGGCTTTTCTTGCCCACCTGCATCCCCGAGTCTGGGCTAAACACCCTATAAGTTTGCACCACATCTTATCCTGTGTGCAACTGATTGTATACTTAATTTTGTATCTTCCTCCAATTCACTGTAAGCTTCTTGAGGGCAGGGACTGTGCTTTCTCTATGAATTGCCAGCTCTGAGCAGTGGCTGACATTCATTGCAGTTGGTCCCATGTTCTGTGTTTCTGGGGGAATTTTCTTAGGATCTGAGTGTGAATACACAGCTTTGGGTAGGTTTGCCAAGAGTTGCATATTCTTTTCATTTGTATCTTTTACAATAATGAACAAGGACACAGTGAAATCAACAGCATTTTGCACAATGTTATAGCTATAAGAGGCCAGAACTGAGCTTTTTAAATTTAAAAACAGGTCAAATGGTGCTTAAACCTAGGGATTCAATTTTTAAGCTCTAGGTTAGTAATACATCTGTTTTTCTATATTACTGGAAACTTGGCATATAATATACTACCTGGTTATAGTAGGTATTTAAAAACAAGGAACAATAACAAGTTATCATTTACTGAATGCTTTCTCTGTGCTATGTGCTTCCTATTCTGATGTTATGCAAATTTCTCATTTAAGCCTCACAACAATTTTATAAAGTTAATATTATCTCCAGTTTATAGTTGAGGGCACTGGGGAACAGGAACTGAGTGACATGCTTAAGGTCACCCACAAGTCAGTGGTGGCACGAGATCTGGACTTGGTTGTCTAATTTCAAAGTCCACGTTCGCTAATCACTATGCCTAAATCGGTGCACATGTAACTAACTGTCATGTTCTACTCCGCTGAACTCTCAGGTAGTGAGTGACAGCTTATAGAAATACGATTTGTAAGCATGCAGAGAAAAACCAGGATTTGGTTTTTGACATCCAGGTAGTCGCAGTTAGCTTACCTAGATCCAGGCAAATAATTTAAAAGATCACAACATGCTAGGATGTTTAACATATGTCTTTTCTTAGCTATAATTAAAAGTAGACTTCATTCAAAAGGCATTACTCCTCAAATTTATTTTTACTTTCTTCCCAAAATCGCCATTCTGGAAGATACTTGCTCATATTACTTGATTTGTATGGGAACTCAGGTTTTTTTTTTTTTTTTTTTTTTTTTTTTTGAATGGATGGAAAATATATTTAATGCTAAATGACACAGAATTTTGAAACTTTTCTCGTGGCAAAAGAATGAAAACCACTTGCCTACTGTTGCACCTTCCAAACAGTCCTTTAGTCTCGTTTGCTTGGTTTTCACTTGTGGATTGAGACAGATAAGTATAATGTGGGCCAGAAGTATGTTGGCATGAACATGGCCTGACTCTAAAAGCTATGGTAGCCAAAAACTTCTAAAAGGCAGCCAGAAATTACCAACAGCTGCTTCCTCTGACGTGATCACCCTCATCTTAACATGGACAGAAGGTCTCCACCCCATCGGGAAGGTTTCTGAGTTTCTTAAAAATTGTCGTGCACGAATGGTGAGAAATACACGCTTCAGTTTTGTCTGACTTTTGTCTCTGACATCCACTACTCTGTATTAACAAATCATAGAAATGTGATCCACTGAGCCTGCTAGCATGAAACACCATACAAATGAAGAGGAAATTAGATTCTGTTAATCTCATGTTTTACTCACCTGTTTTAAAATGTGTCTGCTTCGGGTTCTGAGTTACATCAGTGCTCACAACGACCTTAAGACTTCTGTTTTCTTTTTCCTAATTGTTAAGCGCCACTTCTAAGTTCTTAAACATTCCTCAAAAATAAATCTTTAGAGGTCATAGCATGTGTCAAATTTTCAAGGATTTAAAGAAATGTGGAATACTTATTTACAATTAGAATCGGTGATCTGTGACAAAATTACCAATGTCACATGTAATAACAATTCTGAGAGCTATGCACAAATAAATGCTTCAATATTAAGAACTGCAAAACAAACTTCTTAAAATTTCAGAGCCACCCCAATAAGCTTTCCAGTCTCATCCCCCAGTTTGCCTGATATCTTAAGGAGCGTGCCTAGACCATACTGTCTATAGTGAAGAAAATGTTTTAGAATAGAGAACAGTCAGTAGCTTGTGTCCAAAAGATTATTGAAAATATAAATCATTAACTCATGAAGCTAACATTAGCTTTTTAATTTTGAACATTCTATGAGATTGAAAAATGTTAAATATTAAGTTGGAATTGAAAGGTCATGAGGAAATTCTAGTGAAATGTATATGTGGGAGAAACTATACACACATCTGTAACATTTGTGTGATGATATTTTAAATATCGGATGTTTCCTATGCAAAGTAGATTATATATTAAGTGTGATATGGTCCAAACTCATACAACTGTAATTTGAAATCCTTAAGTTTCACTGTATGTAAATTATACCTCAATTAAAAATCAAAATAATTCTCAAACATTTCAAGGTCAATAAGCAAGAAAAGTCTGAGAAGCTGTCACAGCCTGCGTAGGAGACAAGAGGACTAAATGTAACGTAATATCCTGGAAGAGATCCAAAAAACAGAAAAAGAAAAGTGAAAAAATGCGTAAAATCCAAATGAGGTGTGGAGTTCAGTTAATAATATTGGTTCATTAATTGTGATAAATGGACCACACTCAAGTTAATCAGGGAAACTGGGGGTGGCGTATAGGAGAACTCTTTGTAACTTTTCTGAAAGTCTGAAACAATTAGGAAACTTTTGGAAGCTTATTTTAAAAAATAGAAACAAGCAGGATAAGGGGGAAAATGAATAATGGGGCAATCATCCAAGACACACTGCTGGTGGAAGGTCGAGAAAATGAACAGTAAAATGCCAGTATACATGATCTATTTCAGATTTCAAGCAATAAGTGTAAATTAGCCATAAAGAGCAAGTGTTTTTATCTAGTGGGTATTGGCACTGAATAGATTACTTTCCCATCAGATTGACTTTCCCATGATAAAACAGTTCAGATTGTCATTATTAATTATATTTTTAGCTGGGCTAACGTTGAAAAGGCTTACATACATGAAAAATGGCAATGAACTATATAAACAGCATAGTTTTTATTTTAAACATCAATCTCATGGTAAATTAATGCCCCCATTCCATCCTGTTTGATGAGCTCCGCCAGCAATGAGTTACATTCCTTACAGACGAAAAATTCATTTCGTGCCTGCCCAAACCGTTTTCTTCTCAAGTGTGAGTGCATGTGTGCAAAGATGTAAAGAAAACTCGCTTACAGTGTCATGTGTCCCTTTGTTAAATATGCCTTTATGTCATAACCCACGTAATTCAAAGCGGCTCGTCCCCCTTTTAATACACAGGGAGTCTTCCTGGGCATTTCCTGGTGACGGTGCTTACTAGCCCTGGGCGCGGCTCGCAGGAGCCCACGCAACTGTGGAGCAATGTCTGCTGTCGCGGTCCCCACAGGACGCAGCAGGGTCTTCCCTTTGTGGCGCGCGGCTCCATCGGAACCCCCTGGCGACGAGAGCTCCCTCTTCTTCCAGTTAGCAGTTCTGGGACAGAGGCTGAGGGAGACGCAGAGTGCCCAGGTAGACGGAGATGAAGATGAGGAAGACCAGGATTAAGAAGAGGCTGGCTGCTGCGGCGGCCACAGCGAACAGCTCCATCCTCAACGCAGCCTCCCGCAACTGAGAGTCCTGGGCCGCCGCGAGGCGCCGCGTTGCCATGGGAACGGTGGCGGTGCCCCTCTCCGAACCCCGCGTTTATTACGGGAGAATCGACCCGTGGCCTCGCTGGCAGGGGCGCGGGGCCTGAGCCCACCCCTGACTACGCGCCCTCTCTGCCCCTATGGGCCGTGCGGGAAAAGCAGAAACCAGAGAACCGCGTGCGGCACAGATGGCAGCCGCCTCGTGTGCGTTTCCTGGGGCCCGATCGCACGGCCAGACCCGACCGCTCGGACGCTCCCAGTGGGCGCGGCGCTCGGGATGGAGGCCGGTGCGGGAGCCACCCGCGCAGCCCCGCGTTCTGCCCTGCTCGAGGGCGTACCCAGGCCCCGGCCGGTCCCGGGCTTGTCCAACCCGTGGGACCCGCCCGGGGCAGGAACTGCGGCGCGGCGCCCCCGCAGCCCTCAGACAGACAAGGCTTGAGGCTGGGGGGCGTTTTTTGCACATCCGCCCCAAAGCCAGGGCGGTTTCTCTCGTTTGCTCCGCAAGCTCTTAAAGGGAGGGAGGAAAAGACAAGACATCTACCTCGGACCGTTTACTTAACAGCGTTGTCTGTTCTGGGACCCAGAAACATTGCAGCGATGGTTGGGTAATAAACAAAGCGCCATCGCTGGGAGGCTCTGCAAGGTGCTTGGTGCGGCTCGCGGCCTTCGAGACTCACGGATGGCCGTCCCCGCAGGGCCGTGCAGTCCTGGCCCGACTCCACTGCTCACGTAATCGGGGGAAACGCAGAAGGCGGGACGCGCCCCGTTTTACCCACCGAGCCTTCTTTTTCCCGAGTCACTGCCAAGCCCCTGGCTCCGGAGACACCGGCCCCGCCCGGGCCTGAGAATCCGCCTCCACCGAGCGAAGGCTCCGTGGCTCCGGGCTATAAATATTAATAAGCTGTGCGGCTGCGAGCTTAATTATCTCTCTCTAATTGCAACTCAACCAAAAATCCAGCCTGCTGCTACTCGGGGCCCCCTAAGTCGGGATCGTTGGTTTCGGTGTCAGGGTGGCTTCCTCAGCTCAAAGTCGTTCTTTGTGTCCCGCCGCCCAACCTGGAAACCATATGCTGCGCCTCTCACTGGTTGCAGTCGCCCTCGGAGAGATTGGAGCTGACGCCTGTTTGCCTTTCATTCGGTGGCCTGCATCCCCGGCCGCTGCGGGTTTCCTCCCCTTTGCCAGGGGACCTCACCTCTGTCCCTGCCTCTCCCCAGCCCCGCACGTGCCGCTAAAGCAATAGCTCGGGGGCTTTGGCAAATAGGGGCGGCCTCGGAGGGGTGGGATGAGCCCCGGGTTTAACCCAAAGGCACCTGCGGTGGCCCCAGCCCTGAACGAGGCCTGCGGGCTGTGGAAGGGCCTCGGCGTCACTGCGCCCGGGATGCAGTCCCGGCGGCTTCCCCGAGGCGGGGGTCGCTCCTGTCCGCAGGCGTGTCGTGTATGCCTGCGTCGGGGGCACCTCGTCCCCACCACCCCTGCGGGCCCGCTTGCTTCCCGAGGGCTCCTCCGCGAGCCCCTGAGGGGCCGCGTGCGGCCGGGAAGGGACGCCCGACTGCTGGGGGCCACTGCTCAGGGACTCAGGCGTGGGGTCGCGGGCTGCTACCATGGTTCACCTTCCACCGCTCTCTCGGGAGACGCGACACCAAAGCAAAGCCAGGGTCTTGGCGAGACACCACCTGCCCCTGGGCTCCGTGTCCCTTGGGCTTGCGGGCCCAGCAGCAGAGGAGGCCTCGGGAGCCCAGCTGCGCTCACCCGGGAAAGCGGGATTCCTTCGGAGGACACTACCCGTAAGAGCGAATATGGTCGCTCAGACTTACAAGGCACCAACGTAGGCCAGGAGCAACTGTCGAATGATTTTTTTGGCTACTTACTTCAGTGCCAGGCATGGTGTGCCCATAAAACAGCTGCCCAGGACAGAGACGTGCTGTCTGCTCCCTAGGGAGTATTACGATCATTTAAAAATAAAACTATTTACTTGATACATTTCCACTTAAATTGCAAGAGGCAAGTTAAAACTGCACAACGAGGATTTAGGCAAAACCACCTAGGTTTTAGGTAAAATACGAGTATTCATAGTTAAATTGGCACCTGTTATGTTTCAGTTTAAAATGCAGGCCTATCGCCAAGGCCCAGGGACAAAAAATGACGCGTTCCACGACCTGATATACCAGCCATTAGTCTGTGTTGGCAACTGAGTTGCATGAATGCTAACCTTCCATTGAAATGACAAGAACGAAATCCACCTGGAATACTTCAAGATTGTAGCATTTGCAGGTCACTTGTGCAGGTCACTCCAGAGGCCACATCGACTTTTTTTGTGTACCAAAGCGAAATTTCATATATAATGGGGCTCGAGGCTCTGGCAACAAATAGTTAATTGAGGCCCAGAGTTGGGGATACCCATTTTGGTGGGCAGGCAGGAGGTCAGTTGCAACCACCATAAAAACCTCTACGGTTTTGCATCTTCCCCTCTCTGTCCCCGCCATCTAGCACCGGGTAATCTGGGTGGGGAAGTGAGCTGAGAGGAGGTGGTGGCGTTTGGGCAGGCCTGAGTTTTACTTATCCCTGTCCTTGAACTGAGTCGGTGTTCAGTAAGCATTAAAGGACCCAGAGCTACCTGAGGACAATGTGGTGTTGGCCTTCTCCAAATGGACATTTAAAGCTGCCTGGCTTAGAATCGGGCCCAGAGGCTGCATGGAGTGAGGAGTGTTTTGTCCCATTTTTCTTTCTGCTGTGGTGGGAGCTGGGCAGCCACAAAGGCCTGCTGTCCCTTCAGAGCACAGGGCAGCATCTGGAAATCTAGTAGTTGGGAGTATTTCTTGGAATGTCTTGGAAACTCTTTTATCTCAACCAAGAAGGGTTGCATAAGGCTGAGATAGGCGTTTAGAAATTGTTCTTTGCTAATGACAGTCTTGGGATCTCTCTCTCTCTCTCTCTCTCTCTCTCTCTCACCTCCGCCTCCCCCCCACCCCCGCACACATATACACTCATAAACCTACCCTTTTTAAAAATTTTATATTACCTTTTTTTAGCTTGATGAAGATCAAAAGTCACGTACCGACTTGTATCTCCAATACCCTACAAATGACGACTCCTCTGACAGTAAAAGTCTGAAAGCTGTGTTTGAATTCTGCTAGCTCAACCCCCCCCTGCCCCTCCCCAAATGATGCAACACTCGGACAGGGCCCAGAAAGCTGCTGTGTCTGTCACCAGCAGGCTGAGGCTGGCCTCGAGGTGCCAGGGAGAAAGGGGACCAACAAGAGCTCTGTTGAGTGATGATCCTCCTTCCACCACTGGAGCCACTGCAACTTTAGATCTGAGAAAATTCTCCATAGCTCCTTAGAACAACTCTTTATTACCTGCATTCACAGATGAAAAGTGATGAGGCTTAGGCCATGTGGAGAGAAAGGGGAGATTTCCGTGTCTATCCTGGGGCTCTTGGTACCATACAAGTTGCTGCAAAGTCAGCAGGAGACACCGAGAAACATAATTGGGTTTTGGAGTGATGGTTTTCCCTAGAATTGACATTGCACCTCTGCTCTGTTTGGCAAGAGGTGCACACAACATATCTCTGAGCAGCAGAGAGACTAGTGGGTGCCTAACAAGAAACCAGGTGCAGTCCAGGCAATAGAGCCAAAGACGCAAGTGGGGAGCCAGGGCTTTGCACAGAACAAAGGCTTCCAGCCGGAGGATGTGGCGTGCATGAACTGGAAGCCTCTCTTTACCAAGGCAGACGGCAGCACGGTAGCACGGTGGGGAATCCCCCACTCCAACCTGTAGTGGTCATGGGTCTCCTGTTTCTCCTCTTCTGCCCCTTCCTCCCACCTCACCTGATAGCTGGACACAGGCCAGGGCAACTGGCCTTGAATAGCAACGCAGGCCACGGACGGGGACAGTTTTATTTTCCCTCAGAAGCTACAAGATATGATGTTTATCAGCCTTAGACATTCAGCAATTTCACACCTGTAATTCCTCGTGAGTTTTATACAGCATTGACACCTAGACACACCCACCACTCACGGCTGTGAAAACCAACACTAATCTGTACCTCACACCTGGTTAGGGACTGAGAAAATGAGATTGGGATCTGAAAATAATCAAATGCAGTTGTTTTCTCTTTTGTGTGGCTTTTCGTATTTTACTACTTAGAGTTGCTTATGTCCTCAGCCTGGTGGCACAGAAAATTTTGGAAAGAGATAGGTAGGTATACCAGAAGAGAGATGGCATTCTTTGACATGTAGGGCTGGACCTAATGAGCATTTGGGAATTTTGAAGAGTTTTGGGGTAAACTACTTGTAAATGTATGAGAATTGCTCAGTGGTCATGCACCAAAGCAGTGAGGCTGGTTGGTGATGATGGTGGACATTTATGAGCACTTACTATATACGTGGCACTCTTCTGACACGTATTGGACTCACATGATCTTCACAGGAACACTGTAGGATGAGTACTGTGACTATACCCATTTTCCAGGTGAGGGAACTGAGGCATAGAGATGTTCTGTGACAGTGCTGTTAAGTAGCAGAGTTGGTATTGAACTGAATTTTGTTCACCTGTGAATTAGCACGAGCCATCAACCAGGCAGGTGAAGCTGGTTTCACCAAAGCTGTGGTCACTAATGCCAAGTGGCTGCATGTGGAAAGTAGGTCTTCACCTTCTCAGCAAGAACACATTGAAGTCACTGTCTCCTCTCCCATCAAGGCTGGAGGAAGGTGGCAAGTGTTAAAAATGGGATAATTTGTTGCCTTAGTTCCTCCTATAACTTGAGTGTCCCCCACAGTTCTCAGCTGTGCCCCAGGCAGGGTCTGGCTGGGCTGCCAAGCACATAGAAAACACCTGCCGCCAGCCATCCAGCACTAGATGTGTCTCAGGTCAATAACAATAGTGCCTTTTTATACGAATTACATGTCCATACAGTCTACTGAGGATCCCAGGCTAGGCCACCCTGCCCCAGATAGAAGCTGGTGACTCACTGTGCCCTCTGAATGGAGGAACATGAAAACGTGCCAACCTCAGGATCAAAAGGAGGTGGGTGATTTTACCCACTTTCCTACCAGGGGTTTCACTTCCGTTCAGCATGTGCTGTTGGCTCATATTGCAACTTGTTTTTTCACAAATTGTTCTTTATCTTATCTACCAAATCAGAGTTTGGAAACTTTGCTATACACAGGCCCACTGGTAGCATGGCGCAGAGCTGCCTTCCCGACTCTTCAGTCTTGACCCATTTTGCCTCTTGGGTGACATTCAGACAGGAGACCAAATCCAGGTTGTGTCAGAGTAGTGTCTCCAGAAAGGGGATGTGTGTCTTTGGCAAGACAGAAAGTGGAGCAGTCGCATGTATGTTTCTTCACATAAGTGGAAGACTCAAGTTCACGTGTTCGTACCCTGTGCTGTTATATTTGCTTCCATCAGCTCTATTACCAACACTTCCAGCTTTCTGACCTCTTCCCCTTCTCACGGGGCTAACACTAGGGATGAGGCATTTCCCTTATGGCACAAAATTTAAGGGGCTGCCAAAAAACCTCAGTAATCAAGATATTTTTAAATTTTAATGCAATTTTTTAAAAATATCAATTAACACAAAAAAATTCATGACCAACAAATACTGTTTTAAATAAAAACAGTATTACTGATCTTTCGTTTTGCGCCAAGCTTTAAAATGGCTTGTTACAGTACAGCTTTTTTATTTTATCTTAAAGGAAGTGAGCAGGAATAAAGCTAACTGAAATCTGTGTAATAAACCGGCGAAAGTGGATGTGAACAAAATGAAACCGAAAGTAAAATCAAGTGTTGGAAATAAGAGAATGAAAGTGAGTGACTAGATTAATATATAAGTAGTTGTTTTATCGATGGCAATTAACGATTGTCATAGAGAACTATTTGACTCTTAAGGTATCAAATTGTTTTCAGCAATTATTAAAACCTAGAGATAGTTCCAAGCATTTTTTAGACACATATTCCCCCTTAGTCTGCCAAATCTATTTTTTAATAATACTATGCTGTGTTTTTAGATTGCTTGTTTTTCAAAGCACTTTTTCTGTGCATATTTTTCATTTATTCTCTCATATCTAAACAGTGAGACAAGTTGTGATCTCATTTCTCAAAAAATGGGCAGGTGGGATGGCAGAAGAAAACGAGAAGTAATTTTTTAAGTGCCAGGTTCTGAGCGTGGTGGTTTTATGTATGTTCTAATATTTCCCAGGCAACCCTGAGAGAGATGATCCAACTCCTTTTTATAAATTGGGAAAGTGAAATCCAGAGTGATTGGTTAATTAGCTGATAATAGTCTCAGAATATTTACTTCCTAAAAGTATATATTTCTATCCTTATTTTAGTGCATTTGGTTGTTAGTAAAACTTTTAAAAAGGCCAATTAGACTAAGAAGTGACATTCTAATTCCAAAAAATGTTTCTTGCCTCCAGATCTGGACAAAGTAACTCCAAGATTTTCTGTTTGCTTCTTCGGAATAATCTACCATGTTACCCATGCCAGAATGAGTCAGCTTCTAAAGTGCTAATTGGACAGAAGTAGAGTGTCTCTTCAAGTTGGAAATATTTTGAACAAGTAGATGTAAATTAGTAAAGGGACTGAGTATTTTTTCTTTACAAAGTGCATTTGGTTTGTGCCCTCCCATACTGCTTTCTGTTGGGCTTGTAATAGTGTAATAATTCTTCTAGCAATGAGGAAGAAAACCAGTCTATACCTTTACCTTGATAACATCGGCTGTTATTTCTTTAAAAGGATGCTGCATGGGCAGGTGTAAAATTGTATCTTGGGGTTGTTCTAAATGCATATTTCTTTGATTGCAAATGAAGACAAATAGACTTGTTAGATACTTGCTAATTTGTCTTTACATGTGAATTGCAGTTAACATACTTTGTCCCTTTACCTATTGGTGTCAATGTTTTTCTCATGAATTTGAATGATCTCTTTATATTTTATACATCACCCTTGACTTTCCCATCTGATTAAAATACTATCCTAGTTAGTGTCTGGCTGGCCTTGTAATTTTTGGTAGACTACACTTAAAAAATAAGTTTCACAATTTAAATGATCAATGTTGTAGCCTTGCCAGATAACTCAGTGGTAATTCGATTATACAATATTTATCAAAGCTAACTGAAGCTGATAATTGTGACATTAATTAGGGAATTAACTACCTCAAGTCAACTCTAACAAGTCAGGCTCAAGCTTGGTTGGAGAGAGAACATATTTATGCCATTCTCTACCATTGAAGTCAGAGATACTGAAATACAATCATGGAACTTAAGTGAGCTTATGTGGCATTTATTTTTTTCCTTAAAAATAACATTTAACAGAAGCAGATATGGACATCTCTGTTATGCATTTATTTGTAGAAACATTTCCAAGCAAAGAAGAAAAATAATAATTCACTCAGATGAACACGAGTAATCTGAAAAGATAGATTGTATTGTTAACTCAGATTTAGTCTGTACTTTCCTCTTTCTGTACTTTCCCCACATGGAAAAGAGAACATTTTCTGTCATCTTTCTAGGTAGTCTCCCAGACAGCCTCTGGGGACTATACCTGATTATTCTGTCCTAATTATAAAGGTCTTCTGAGGTGGAAACACCATTTACATGAGCTACGTTTTCCTAATTTAAGGTGTAATCTCTGACCATATGCTTTAAAGTTGTGCCTTTTGGCACCCCTGTGTGCGTGCGCAAACACACACAGACACACACACACACACACACACACACACTCTGAATCTTTTACGACCCATTCAGAGAGTTTTGTTTTGTTTTAATCAACCCATGAGTGGTCAGCAAGGCCCAGGAATAGATCCATTACTGGAGAGAAGCGGCGTGATTAGAAAGTGTCTCACCTGCTAAGCTTCCACTCCTTCCATAGTGTGTGTATACACACATGCCTGTGTTTTGGAAGAGTCCAGCCCTGGATTGTTCTGGCAAATTGGGGCTTTGTGCAGAGTCAGACAAAAACCCTTACTTGGCCTTTATACATAGGAGAATTACATGTCCTTAGCTATCTTGAAACTTTCTTTGCTGCGAATGTGCAGAGGAAAAATCAAAGTATAAAAAAGTCAGGAAAACACAGTGCTTAGAGAGCAGCGCCTACTCTTCGTGAGGGTCCAGCAGTCACGGCCCCTTGTCTTACTGGCCACGGTTAGCACTTGCCTTTCCGCTCTTCCTTCTCAGAATGGAAAGCAGAGGCTTCTCGTTTGTCTTGGAGACCATCAACTTCTACCAAAGCTCTGCTACCAAAAATGGGTTATGCACTCTGACAACATCTGAGGGGCTTCCTGGGGACGTTGGAGGGAAAGTTCCAAGATTATAAGTGAGTTGGTAAGGATTGTATTTTGCTTCCAACAGATGGTACAAAGTTGTTCAAAGTACAGTAGCTTCACAAAACAGGATATCCTTGAATCGATGAAGTTAATTTGATCCATGTGGCATCCAGAATACCAAGAAGTCAGTCCGGAGGCAGATTTTTGTGCCAATGTTGCCTCCCCTTCGTATTCTGATATGCTGCACTATATACTCTCTCTATCCTTTGGCCTTTCTTCTCCAGTTTTGACATCTTTCCAATACTTTTTCTTCCTGAAACGTACTGACAAGCTGATGGTATGCCCAGGGTGTGAAATGACTCTTTAAAATCTCAACATTCATGCCTAAAACCAGTTTTACAAAGCCCTTTTTTGAGAAAGAAGAGTTAGGAAACTGTGTTCTCTGCTGAGTGGTGGGTCTTCCTTTCTAAGAAAGCAGATTTAAACAAACTTATTCATATTTTTAAAGATTAATCTGGCCTTCGTCCGACACGAAGGGGAAGAAGCAGTCACTGATGGAAATGCCCAGAAAAACTTTTATTGGAGGAAAAAGGGAAATAACTCATAACTCTTCAAGTTTGAATTGAGCATTCACTATTGTCTCAAAACAGTTCTTTCATACTCAGGATTACATTTTAGATTCTCACGTTTACAGAAGAGCTCATCAGCAGTTCTTGGCAATTTTTGTACAAGACGTAGAACTATTTACTCATCCTCTCTGAGGTCAAATCGATAAGAGCATTTTCCGTCACAAATTTTCTTCAAAATAATAAAGCTCAAGTATCACTGGACTATACACTGAACGCCATATTGATTTAACAGATACTGGCTCTTAAATGAAGTGAAAGGACCTTTGCTTAATTCAGTCATTCATTCAGTACATGTTTATTAAGTGCCTGTCACATGCCCCCACTGAAAGGAACATCTGCCTGTCACTCTATGCTTGCTAAACCAGAGGAATCAAACCACGCAACAACTGTCACTTACCTGGGCTCACACCACATGTCGAGCTCTGTGCTAAGGACTCAACACACACGTTTTTATTTAATTTTCTGAACAATCTGTCCAGGTAGGGATCATCATCTTTATTTTAAACATCAGGAAGCTGAGCCTTACGTGGTATCTGTCTCCCAAATGGATAACAGTGGAGGCTGGGGTTGGCTCCAGCTGGCCTAACTGCAAGTCTGGCCCTGGCATCACTGTAGGTCCCTGGCAGGTTTCTTTTGAAAAAATACTAAGAATGGAATAAAGATGGTCGGATCTGGGGACATCATGGAGTCACTTTATGGCCCTTACCAATGGTTTGAATGTGGCTGCTCATCTGATTTATAGATTGTGTTAGTGATAACCCTGTTCTCTGTTTGTTTGCAAAGCCATCACTCCTTAATTTAAATTGTAAATCTATTGTTCTAGGCTTCTAATTGTCAGTCCCTACTGGTCTTACAGTAACTTGAAGCCCCAGGAAGCTGCACTAAATCTGATCCCCTCCTCCAAGAAGTCCTCCCTGATCATACAGGCTATGCTGCTCTCTTCCTTCATGGAGTTGTAAGCACAACCACTGACACCTTTTACTGCATGTTGCTCCTAACTGTTTTCCTCTTGATGAGGACAAGGCCCCTTTCATACGCTTCTTCCGTAGCCGCCTTAGTGCTTTTCACGTGGTACTTGTCTAATAAATACTTGCTAAATGTTGGAACAGCACTTACTGCTTTGGAGCAACCACAGAAGTACAAAGGGCTGAATAGTTTCAGGTGTGTTGAGTTTTCTGTGAGTAACAAGACCTTGGCGGGTGGAAAGGCTCTATCAAAAATCACTGTCAGTTTGTCAATCCCCTGAAGGGACCAGCCTGAAAGAAATGAAGTCCATGGTTCATAAAGACCACGTAAGTGTTTTATATGGAAAATAAATTGGCAAATTCACTGTCAAATTCCAAGTGGCTGGGAAGCATGGGAAGTCAGTTGAACTTCCTTAACAAACCTGTCACCTATGGCCAGATGACAGAGCCCATCAGAGAAATCAGTCACTCTGCAAGCAGATTGCTCTCTGACATTGCAGCATTCATTCCTGGGCTCATCTCGAAAGACTTAGAAGGAGGAAGGCGCCATGAAATCTTAAAAAAGCTATGTGTCCTTTGACCGTACAAAAGTTTCCCTTCAATTTTGAGGGTATTTTGGAAGCTGCGTGGATTCCCACCTGTGGAAAGGAATGCTTGTTGTGGGAGTTTTCTTAGGGGAAGTGAAATACATTTGAAAATCTACTCCAATTATATCATTTAATATAATGCAGGGTTTTGCTCTTGGGAGATACTTTATGAGTCAAATAGGGCAGACCCAACTCATTTCTTGGTCATAAATATTTTCCAAATATGGCCTGGCTGTTAAGTATATCACCATTTGATCCATGTAATGGGGAAGTAAGAACGACCACGTTAAAAATATACCAAATATTCTGAGAGGCTGATAGAACAATGATGTGGTAAAGAAAACAGGCTTGTGGAAAGAAAATGCCAAAAAGGATCAACTAACCATCTCCATCTGTCCAACATTTATCGGGCACTTCCTGTTTGCCAAGTACTGTGTTAGATGCTGGAGAAGCACTAAGAAGTAGACATAGCTGCTGTCCCCAGGAGACCCCAGAGGAGCAGGTCCCTGCCCATGGGGTGCCCATGGTCCTGGAGAGGGCATTGAATTCACTGTCAGAAAATGAGCTTCACTGAGTCCTCCATTGCTGACATCTCACACTTGAAGATCACACACCAAAAGTATATTGAACCTTTTGCTGCTGATAAAATGACGTTTGGCATCTCTGAGCAGCCCTATTTATGGAACAGTGCCCTGAATTTTCTTTTTCTTGCTCTCAAATGAAAGATGGGGTTACCGTGGCTCATGGGGGACACTTAAGGGGGACAAAAATCCAACTTAAAACCTTACCAATACAAAAGAAAGCATGATGTAATAAAAAGAGGGTAGGTGTAGAGGCAGATGGATCTAGACTGGAATCCTGGCCTCTGCTGTGTGATACAGGGCAGATTGCTCAGCCTTTCTGAGCTTCAGATTTCCCTCTAGTAGGGGGAGTACATTGCACACCCTCAGGAATGAGGTGAGGATTAAAAAGAATACATGTCAAGTGACCACCATGAGGCTTGGCATTTAGTAATTAGTAGCTAAAATGCAGTGGAAGATTATATAATATCAGCAGGGAGCTTTCGGGGAAGTAGTCTCACCAGGAGGGAATTGGAACGAGGCATTTATTATAGTGATTAGGTGATTGTATGCTGCTGCTGCTGCCTCTGGGCTTGGGTGGTCCTGAAGTCACCTAGGGCCATGGTAGCCATTGGGAAGAAAATCTGGATTCAGATGGGGGATAAGTGAGAACACACTGAAGCCTGCATTTTCTCTCACTACCCGCAACCTTGAGTCACAGCAGACCTGCAGGCGGAGCTGGCACCCTTTGCCTTGGGGCTGCGTGAACACCTAGCTGAGCACTCGGGGGAGTCAAGGCAGGAAACTCGGTGGAAGCTGAAGGAGGGTCCACAAAGACAAGATGAGCCAGGGATCACATGCCTGTGCTACAGCGGCACGTGGTACCCTAGTTGGACTTCCAGAGTGTTGAGTGTCATGGCTGCCACTTGGCTTCTGCGTTCCAATTCCAGGGCAAAATTCATCCAGGCCAGGGCTCACCCAGAACCATGCTGGGAAGGGGATACTGGGAACCAGTTTCAGGTTAGCTAAATCAGTGCCATACAAACCGCTGCGCATGGGAGACTTCCATTGCTGCAGAGGAACTTGCACCTTTCTCTAGAGTTTTCCTGTTCCTCCTCACTCCACCCCAACTCACCCTGCCCTTACAAAGTTTAACACCGTGTTCCGGGCGCTATATTAGGTTCAAGGGATAAAATCGTGAGACGGAGGAGTCACGGTGCGTCTCCTTATGATACTTAGTCTACTGGGTGGGAGAGATGCTAATAAAATAACCACACACATTGATATAAAATTGCAACTATGGGTTAGTGCCATGAAAGAGAGGGTACGTGTACTTTAGAGAAAGCACAAAGGAGGGTGCCACCTAATCTAGTAAAAACACCTGAAGATGAAAGTGTCACTTAGATTTACCTAGAAGCACTGATGGTGATACTGATGGTCATCTACTTCTAAGGCAAGTCTTAGACCACCATCTTGGCGGAGCAGAATAAGAAGAGCTGAAGATTATGTCACAATCTGGAGCGACTTCTTATATTAATAGCTTTGTTGTCAGATGAGTTAACTTTTCAGGGAATCCCAGTTTGTGTACCAACCCAAATGCAGCCCTCATGTTGTTTATCTGATCTCTCAACAGGACATCCTATTGGTTGAGTCTTTTTTTTTTTTTTTTTCTTTTAGCTAGAAGACCTGGTACAACCTAGATTACTGTATAAATGATGGCACCTCCATTGCCAAATGAAAAAATTAAATATGCTTCGGCTTTTTGCAAATAATGAACTAATTTTTCCAAGGCAGAGTACAAATTCCAACAGAAGTCCCATGAAGACAAAATCTTGTGTGTTTTTGGTCTGTGCCTGCAGTACCTGGCAGAGTCTCCATCAGAAGGTAAATGCTCAGAAAGGATTAGTTGAATGCAGGAGTCCATCTAGGTGACTGGCTGGAGGTCAGGGTCTGCCTCCTACATCCAGTTGCTGTACTGGAACAAACACTTCATCGTCTTCCAACAGCAGGAAGAGCACTGGACCCTCAGCTCTGTAGCAGCCTTCGGGTTCTCTGTGTGTAGGTGGGGGCAGTTGTCCAGCATTGACTCACCCCTCAACTGCCACCTCTGACTCTGTATGTCCCCAGATCTACCTTGTCTCGCTGGTTTGCCCCGACATTGAGTTTGCAGAGATTCGGCCTTCTGTTCCCTGGATCTTTGTTCTGTCTCTCTGGTCTCATGTCCACACGACTACTGTTGCCAAACCTCCAGCATACAAGGCGCAGCGCGCCAGCGGAGGACCAGCGGGCTGGAACAACACGTGTTGGGCGAGTTGCCTGATGTCTAGAAGCATCGTACGTGCTGCTGCCTGGTGCCGTCACCGATGTCCAAGGGGGGATTTTCTAGAGCTACGCTGTCTAGGTGGAGAGTTAGGTGGTTAGTCCTATTTCTTAAAACCCTTTTGTAAAGGAGATGCTAGTTCTATTTTTTGGTAATACTTGTGCTTAAAAAAAAAAAAAACAGACCTTTTCTCTGATAGTAAAAGTAAAACGTGTTCATTACAGATCATTTGGGAAACATACAGTGTTATAAAGAAAGGCACATGATCTATGACTATCTAGGTATAGTTACCACTTAGTAAACACTGGTAACACCCAGACCCTGCTTAGATGCCGTGAGGTAGGAGCTCTGCTTTATGGTGTGGGTGTCGTATAAACCACAGGGACTGCTTCCTTACTAATTAAAGGGACTGCTCACCTTCCCTCCTTCATACAATCCCAGAGCTGGGCATTGTTATCTCATTACACCAATGTTTTCCAGCAGCCAACACAGTGCCAGGCCTAGAGTAGCATTCAGACCCTTGAAATCCATGTTGGAAAAAAGCTACGTATCAATCAACAAAGCAGTTGGCCTTGTGACAGAGATGGCTAGCTGCCTGCCAAAACCCATTCTCCCCTTCCATAGGACACACTTGCAGCTAGGAAGCAGCAGCCCAAACATGACATTTCCTGGCCTCCTTTGCAGCCAGGCAGAGAGTCCTCACGTGACTAGTCCACAGCAAGGCGGTGTGAGCAGAGGTGATGGATGGCGTCTCTGGGCCAAGGCCTTCAACAAGAGGGTGTGCCTCCTCCATGCCCTCTGCCAGCTAGATGCAGACAATTAGGAGTCCCTAGGAAGATGGTAGAGCCACAAACGAAAGGAGCCTTGGACCCTGACTGTCACTTAGGGGAAAGCCCTGTGTAGCTGGGAACACCCACCAGAAGACTGTAACTTGAGCAAGAACTAAAGTCCAGAGTGTTGGAGGCATCGTGAATGTGGGGTCTATTTGTTCCTGGAGCCTAGGTTATCTTAAATAATATCCCCCCAAATGTCCAGTGAATGAAAGAATAAACGAAGCAAGCTACTGAGGTCAAAGTGGGCAGCATTCTGCCACCACGTTGCAGTTTCTTTGCAGCAGTTGAGCAGGGAAGACAACCTCAAATACATCTTGTGAGATGACCTATTATAAGGTCTGTGCCTTAGTGTTGTGTCCATTGCGTTTGCTCCTGAAAAACCAACTCACTTTAATCCTCTATTCATGGAGTGATATTTCGTACCTTAACATCTTATGCAAATTGGTTCCTGGAGAAAGAAACAGAAATATGCAAACCACAACTGCAATTAAGAATGCCAGGGCCAATTCTCATAGGAAAAACTTGACACAACTAGAGGAAAAAAAAAATGAGCCCATGTGGACAGGTGGAACCTCCAGTGATATAGATAGCTCAGTCCTCTTCTCAGATGAGCAAAAACATGTCAAATGAGATATTCTGAGAGCCCCCCAGCTAGATGGGGGTTCCAGCACCAGAGCAGCTAGCACACCTGCCCTAACAGGTAATGTAGGGAAGCTGGGCCTGGGTGTTCACAGTGTGCCTTTTACCAGATAGTTCTTGTATCTGTCAGCCTGATGCCTAGCTGTCTGGCCTGCTACCAGGGGGACCCTCACGTGGGAAACTTGTTAGTACTGGCAGGTGCCCTTGTGGCTTCTCTCTGACCTGTGTCCAGTTTGTGCCCGCCTGACCCTCTCCCTGGCACTGGCAGCCTGACCTTGTGTTCACCCTGGAGTCCCAGGGCATAGCTGGCCTGGGGCAGCCTCAGTTCTTGGGACGAAAGGTTGCAAATTCAAGACAGCACCGCAGTAGGAAAGAAGTTCAAAGATTTTGACTTACAGATGCTGGGCAAGGAAGGTGCAATGAACCGGGAGGGCAGTCCTCTGTCCCTGGGTCGAGTGAGCCAGAGACACAGAAGCATGTGGCAGCTAGGAATGCAGATAGTCCCCGACTTAGGATGGTTCGGCCTAGCATTTTCCCACTTGACTATGGTGTGAAACTGGTAGATACTGAGTAGAAATCATACTTCAAGGACCCATACAACCATTCAGTTTTTCACTCTCAGAAACAGTATTCGATAAAGTACGTGAGATAGTCAACACTTTGTTATAAGACAGACATGGTGTTAGATGATTTTGCCCAACTATAGGCTAATATAACTGTACTGAGCACGTTTAAGGCTAGGCTGAGCTATGATGTTCAGTAGGTTCAGTGTATTAAATGCATTTTTTGACTCTCAATATTTTCAACTTAGGTTGATCAAGATGTAACCCTGTCATAAATCAAGGAGAATCTGTATAAGGGAATAGGGTTAGGGCCACTTTAAGTTTGTGGGCAAATGCCCGGATGGTCCCCTGAAAGGAAGTGGCAGGAAAGCCGGGAGCCCAGCCTGCTCTGGAGGAGAGATGCCTTCAGTTCTCACCTCTAGCCACTGCCTGAGCCATTCGGGTAGAAGCGGAAACCGTGTCAAGGGTGACTGAGCCCTGCTTCTAGTCTAAGAAAGTTAAACTTGTATTCAAAATGCCAAGGCCACGTACAACTATGAGAATTCACTACATGAGGACGTTAAGTATTTATCTCTAATACAGTACCCCCAGAGCAAAGTCACTGCCTGTAACTAAGCTGTAGCTATAAGTTCTGCTAAAGCATAGTAAGTTTGGCTAAAAAATTCTGAAAAGCCCACTAGACTTGGTTGCAAATTCTGGGAAGTCCATTTATTTCCAAAACTGTGATGAGCAATGAATGCAGAAATCTTAGTGCGTTCTTGTTGAATTTTAAAAGTGCATATGAGCAAGGCCCCTGTGATGCCCGTGTATTTGCATTATAAGGAAATAGTGGTCCAAAGATTTATTCATCTATGTACAAAAGAGCAAGGACTTACCGTGCAACTGGTCCTCTTAAAGCACTGGGTCCCCCAAGCACTGTGGCCCACTGGCACCACCTCTGCCGTGATAGCTGGGGGAGGTATGAGCCCTACCCATTGTCTGCCTGGAACCCCACCAGCAGACACACCCATGTAAATCGTCATCACTCTGAATACCCCAAGAATCTCATCAAACAATGCAATCATTATCATGAAAAGTAAATCTAGCTGACATTTATCCTAAGTATTTAATTAGTAGAAATTACCCAGGAAAAACATGGTGCGAGGGGGATGTGCTGGCATTTTCCCTTGCCCAGGTAAAAAGGGCACATGCTGTGTGATTCAGTTGTATCCTATTCCAAAGCTTGGAGAGAGTTTCTGAAACGTACTATGCCCTCAGCTGAAAACAAGGGTCTGTGTGCAGCTGGGCCCACTTGTCCTCCTTGGAGACTTGGAGGAGGTGATGGAGGAGGAGTTGAGACACTGGAGGCATCTAATCCCGACCCCCGCCCCTGGCATTAAGAACTGCTTTCCAAAGAGATGATGCATTCAGGCTCTGTCTGTGCTTGTGCATGGGCCTGGAATGCCTTTCCCTGACATCAACTGAGGGGCATTAAAAAAAGAACACAATGTCCCTGCAACATGCTAGTCACCAGCACCCCAGACACCCCAGATGCTTGGAGGCTGGGATGCACCTTGGGTACTGGCTCGAGGTGTGTTCCCTAGAAAAGGGGGGGGGTGGAGGGGCTTTTGGAGAGCACCACTCAGTGCTGGGGAGGCCACGCATGCACATTGTCCCTCTGTGCCCTTGGCAGTCAGGTGGCATCCTAGTTAGAGGAAGGGGCAGCGTTACCATAACTGCCTTTTGCGGGGCTGTCCCTAAGCTGTCCTTTCTGCTGCCGGTCTTTTATGTCTGGCTCCTTTTCACTTGCTATAAAGCTTTGGATATTTATTCATAATGCATGTATCAGAGGTTGGGTTTTGGGTTGTTTTTTTTTTTTTTTTTTTTTTTTTGGCTGTGGGGTCATGTACAATGACTGTCTGTGAGCAAGTGTTATAATTTCTCTCAAGCAAATACCTAGGAGGGGGATTGCTGCATTGTATAGAAGAACATGCTTAACTTTGTAAGAATCTCACGAACTGGTTTCCGTAGTGACTGTGCCATGTTACATTCCCTCCACTAGCATTTGAGAGTTCCAGTTGTTTCATACCCTCGTCAACATCTGGCATTGTCCATCTTTTTCATTGTAGCCATTCTAGTGAGTTACATAGGGCCTGTGAAACCCACCCTACAAGCCTCTGGCGCTTTTCTCCAGGCGGCCCCTCCTGCTCTAGTCCCATGGGTTCACTCTCAGTTTGGGACCCAGCTGCTCTCTCAAGTGACCACCTTTCCTGCGTGAGGCCCCTGCCCCTCTCAGGCTGATGTGGCCTCCTTGGGTGGGCACCCACAGTATCCTGTGCGCGTCCATCCTCGCTGTGTCACAAGTAACACATCTTCTCTCAAATCCAAGGTCAGTAGCAGGAGTAGGGACAGGCGGGAAGTCTCCACATCTTTGAATCCCAGTACCGAGCACATAGCAAAGAATTGTTTATCGAGTAAGAAAAAGAACAAACGAATCTTATGACTTCAATATGTTTTCTAATTGATGGGACTCACTGTCTGTCTAAACATGCGCTCAGCCACTCTTCAAAGAACAGATTCCTGCAGACCCTGGCTCCAGGGTGCCTTGGCCTTCAGGGGCAAGAAAGTTAATCCACCCGGCCACAGAGTGTGAAACGGCAGCACCGAGGCGTGGGCCTAGCAGGGCTTTGCATGGTGACAACTAGCAAACTCGGGAAGAAACCACCTGGCAGTTGGGGTGTGGCAGTGATCAAAAAATGACAACATTGGGGTCTGGCAGAGAGATGTCTGGAAAGGATTTGGGAGCAAGGAAAGAACACTTCCAAATACGGTCCCAGATGTAAAAAATTAATTTCAATGTCTTCTGATGAATTACCATCACTTCCCTTGGATCCTTCCCAAGATTTGGGCAGAAAGAATATAGAATAAGAGTGAAAGGAGGAGAGAAAAGTGAGGACAGAGGAGGAGAGAGGAGGGATGAAAGGACTCAGACATGAGTGAAGTAAGTGAAAAATCACTGGGTGAAATTAGACCAGGCCTGAAAGATCTTCGAACGCTGGGAAATGTCAGTTTGTCCCAGGTCACTGCAGTTGTTAAAAACCCATCGTCATTGGATGGTAAAGAAAGAGCTGTTTACATTTTGGCAGCTCCAGAGACTTATTTATTTATTTATTTTTTAGCCTCTTTTGCAAGGTTGATTTTTAACATAAATCTTGAGCAAGCATAACATGTAAAACACTACTCTGGGCCATTACAGTTATGTTAAGGTTTTATTTTCTCTCACCAGCGGGATTTCGCTCTCCACTGGTATTCTACATGTCTGCCAAAACCATATAACAAACGTTCACGGAGAGAAGTTTCCAGTGCCAGCAGCCAATCCAAGTTCTTTCCCAAATCTGCAGTTTAACACAGGGCTTGGGACTGGTGGGACACGGAGACTAGAGAAGATGCTAAGTGAGGGAAGTTAGGAGGGAGGGAAGAGGTGAATGCGTTCAGTGTCGAGCGTTCCCAGCGCTTCCCTTCATGGTAGCGAAAGCTGGAAAGAGACAGAAGTTTGGGGTGTGTTTCAATGATGTGTCTCTGCTCGTCTGTGAGGAGTTGCTTTCTGTCCATCAGGGATAAGCTGCTGGGAAAAAAAAAAACAAACAAAAAACCAAATGCAACCCTGCAGTTCATATCGATCAATATGTACATTGGTGCTTTTTGCACGCATTTATGCCAACTCAAGTCATCCTGTTTCCCCTCCCTTCCTTTAAAATTAGCAATGGCAGAGAGGGCCCTAGGAAAGAAAATAATCGTCTATAGTCAACAATAGCTTGGACAAAATAACCCCCCATAAACACGAATTGCAACCTTCCTGTGGCATTTACAGTAACACCTGTCTTGAGCTGACAGTCGTATTTTTATATACTGTGACACGGGCCATATATTCGGGACCATAGAGAGAGATAAGAATTTTTGAAGTCCCCGGTGATGACACTGAGTGGAGGAAGCCTTTGTTGAGCTTGGGGCACTGTTGGCAGGACAATGGGCTGTGAGTGATAGATGCAAATGTGTCCTTTTCCCATTATTGGAAGTGACCTTTATGACGAGATTGGAAT
The DNA here is from genome assembly GCF_041146395.1 of Eulemur rufifrons. Lineage (NCBI taxonomy): Eukaryota > Metazoa > Chordata > Mammalia > Primates > Lemuridae > Eulemur > Eulemur rufifrons. The sequence goes on from NC_091007.1 coordinate 15,352,739, forward strand.
AGCAACATCAGTTCCTGAGTTAATACGACTTACTGGCCCAAAGGGAGGGAACAATCTTACTAGTTCTCCTAGTAAGATTAAAAAACTGGGAATTAGCCACGTAAATTTATTTTTATTTTTATTTATTTATTTATTTATTTATTTTGAGACAGAGTCTCATTCTGTCGCCCCAGGTAGAGTGTAGTGGCGTCATCACAGCTCACTGCAACCTCAAACTCCTGGGCTCAAGCTGATCCTTCTGTCTGAGCCTCCCGAGTAGATGGGACCACAGGCCTGTGCCACAAAGCCCGGCTGATTTTTCTGTTTTGTAGAGACAGGGTCTTGCTCTTGCTCATGCTGGTCTTGAACCCCTAAGCTGAAGGGATCCTCCAGCCTTGGCGTCCCAGAGTGCTAGGATTAGAGGCATGAGCCACCGCACTCGGCTGACATACAAAATTCTTACCTGCACCATGGCTGGAGGATTCTTGTGTGACGCTAGAGAAATTCTCTACCTTTGCCTGCGTCACTTGCTCTGTTAGGAGATGAGGGGGAACCACTTCTCTACGGAGTGTTAGGAGCCTTTGTTAAGAATTTCACAAAAATATCAGAAGCGATTGCTAAAGTAGCATCACTACATACACCACAAAACACACTTTAGATTATTTTAAGCCCCAGTGCCATAGAAGAGGCCAGATTCAGAGTCATGAGTGTCGACGAAAATCATTATCAAACGGAGCTAACAGTTATTGTTGGCAAAACAGTCCTGTTGCAACTAAACATAGAAAACACAAGCAGGTAATTTTCCTGGAGGAGTGGTATGGCCTTACCAAGCAAACCTCTAGCCACCCCACAAGCTGGCATCACGAGGTCCGGGCAATGAGTTTAACTGTAATTTAATTGTTCTTATCATAGTTACTGTGGTTATCTATTTGCCCCGTGGTAACACCTTACATTTTCTAAAGGCCTTAAAATAACTTCATCAGTTTTTCCAAGTCAACATGTATTAAACATTAGGAGGAAAAAAGATACAGACTAGCTTTAAAGACAAAAAGGAAAGTTAGCATGTGCTGACAAGTAACTTGTAGGCGCCGGCAAAGATGAATGTGGATACATTGTTTAGGAGGCTGGGATTTCAAAGGAAAAAAAATTAAAAGTAGGGATATTTAAAGCAAGAAAGCACCAACTGCTGTTAGAAAGAGGCAACTCGAGATACTTTTTTTTTTTTTCCTTAAAGACAAGGTTTGCAGCTGTGTTAACATGTACGCAGTTTACACTCGGTGTTTGTAAACAGCTGTTTCAAGGCCTGGTGCAGTGTCTCATAATCCCAGCACTTTGGGAGGCTGAGGCAAGAGGATGGCTTGAGGCCAGGAGTTTGATGCCAGCCAGGGCAACATAGCAAGACCCCAACTCTACCAAAAATGAAAATGTTCACCAAGCATAGGGGCACACTCCTGTAGTCCCAGCTACTCGGGAGGCTGAGGCAGGAGGATGGCTTGGGGCCAGGAGTTCGAGGTTGCAGAGAGCTGTGAGCACGCCACTGCACTTCAGCCTGAGTTGACAGAGTGAGAGTCTCAAAAAAAAAAAAAAAAAAAAAAAAAAAAGCTTAATGCAAAGCTCACCTAAAGTGTATCATCCATCAAAAGCAGTTAATACATATCTTTCTTAAAATATTATTCTATGTAAAAGAGGCATTTTTGGCTGGGTTTCCCATCCTTAGGGTTAAAATGGTTAAGTATTTAATTGCTTAGGAAGTAATCCTATTATATGAATTCTTTTCCTAATTTGAGGAATTAGGAAGGGAAAGTGAGATTCTCTGGTACGTTTATTTTTGAAAAAGCACTTGGTAAACACTGAGGCATCTTAGCAGCTGCTGAGAATCCTGTCCTGGAGGGTGAATATAGGAAAACCATGTGGCAGTCAAATGAAGTGATGTCTGCCTTTGGCTCTGAACATAAAATCCCCATCAAACCTGGACTTCGTAGAAGCAGGGCATAAATGAATACTTTGTTTCTTTAAAGCCTCTAGCATTTCTCGTAAGGTGTATTCGAGCAAATGTCCCAGTCCTAAGCATTTAATAGTAAATTTGTGCGTCTTAGAGAAGTTTAGGCATGTCTTTATTTTACAGTTTGGGTCACAAATGATCAAGAAGAAAGTGAGTAAAAACAGAGGGGAAGGGAAAGGACAGATGGGTCGGGGGAGGTGTCAGAAGAGTTAGAGGAATTCAAGCATCTTGAAGCCACCAGCACCTAGGGCAGGTGCCAATAAAGATTTGTTGTTGGGGTGGATGACTGGGCAGACCGAGTGAAAGGGTTTGGGACCACAATGAAAGGTCAGTGGACACTTTCTCCTGTGGAATCGCGCCTCCCACCAAATGACTGGGAAGTGGGGACTTCTGATTAAGTTGATTAATATGCCCTAAACGAACCACTTAATTTCAAAAGTGTTCGAAGGCCTTAATAACATTCACACCACACAGACCAAGCCAACCATAATTTATGTGACTCTTTGGTGAGTCATGAAGCCCTTGAGGACATCTCGGCGTCTGCGCCTCATTTATCACCGCGAGGTTCAGCAAAAGCATGCAAAGAACTCTTGTGTTCGGATAACTTTGATTCCAATGAATAGGAATTTCTTTTTTTACCTTATTCTATTTTTAGATGATGAGACATGCTGTTACCTAACCTCCCCTTGAAATTTTGATAATTTTGCAGTGGGGGCCACTGGCATTGACCTTTGTCATTGGATGGGTTTGGCATCTGCTAAGTGGGGTTCTCCTCAGGGGGCTGAGGGGCTCTGCGGGAAAGGGACCCTCTGGAAGTGAGAAGAAGAATTGGCTGATTCACGCTACAAGCAAAAACCTGAGGTTTTGGAATTTGTGTCCTTGAGGTTTTTTCTTTGGGACCTTGACTCTATTTATAGTTTAATGGGATCGGTACCTTTTTTCCTTCTGCTTTTTAAGCACTATTGCTCTTCAAAAACATTTTCTAGATGTTGTCTGTTTTAGAGGTGGGGTCTCATTATGTTGCCCAGGCTGGACTCAAACTGCTAGGCTCAAGGGATCCTCCTGCCTCAGTCTCCCAAGCAGTTGGGACTATAGGCATGTGCCACCATGCCTGGCCTATTTTTAGGCAGCTTTTATTATTTAACTCTGTTACTTTAGTAAAACACCTAAGGCTAACTTACGCAGAGCATCCAAGAAGCTGGGATTCATCCAAGAACTCTTCCTACCCCCTTGACCCCTCCATCTCCCCAAGACAGAGCACATTCATCCACATGCTTTCCCTAAATTCCTATTCAAAGACAGCTTAGTTTTTTGTCAGTTGCATCATAGATCCTCTAAAGAATACCCCAACAGAGGGTCTGCACACATTGTACCTTTAGTGAAAAGTCAAGGTGGACGAAATTAGCCAGAAAATGTTTCAGGAAGATGTTGAGCCAAGTGGCTGGATGTTAGATACATGAAGCAGTGTGAGAACGAAGAAAAATATTTCTAAGGTGTTAAGACAGCTGCAGATAAAATTCTCATCCCAGCAGAGAAAACCCATCAAAGCTACGTGTACATCAGTTACTACAAAGTGGTTTTCTGTCACTGGAGGTGAGAATTAGGAAGTTTGAAAGGAAGAATGAACGGGAGGGAAGGACAATCTTCTGCTAATGTGGTTCACAAACGGGAAGGAATGAACACGAGGCACGAAGACAGAACACTGATGTCTCTGTGCCAACCCCCGGCCTCTGTGATAGGCATGCCATACAATCGCGTCACATGATTGCACGACAACAGATGCCACCGTTCCTTCTAGTCAACACACTGGGAATATCCGGTGAACACCCACGGTCCTCAATGATCTGGGGGACACGAGCACCTACCACGTGCTAAGTCCTAAAACTAGTGTATAACATGACGCTATCTCCCGTAATCATTAAAACTGTGAGCTGCATAATGACGCTTCCTATAAATGTGGAGACTGAATCTCCGAAGCCTGCCCAGAGTCATGCTGCAGCGAACCTGGGGTTCAGATTTGAATGATTTTAAAGTCTGTGCTCTTCTTGCTACAGAACATGAGCCCCAAGCCCTTGCACTTAGGTGTATCTTCCCGGCACACTCTGCATTCAATCTGCAGCACCCGGCAGAGACGGGGCCCAGATCTTTAGTGAGGTGGAACCCTCAGTCCTGCGGTTCTGGAATGATGCTCCCGTCACCTGGCACGCTTACCCGTAAGCTCCCATAGTTCATCGACTTTTTACAACGGCTGTGGCTCACATACAAGGCTTAACCCACAGTAGGAACCCAATAAAAGTTTGTTAAATGAGATTATGATGAAAATTCTGTATAATCAAGTCCCCGAAGTCTGCGTTTTTCACTCATCTGGAGATCTCGTTTCCCGGCAGCACTGACTTCGGTTTACAGGCATCGGGACGCCCACCCCGACCACCCCACTTTCCTCCTTTGCTGACTGTCACGGCTGCGCCCTGCACAAACACTGGGGCTGTTGACACCTGATTCGCACGTCTCAATTGTTTTTGCCCCGGTGAGAATTACGGTTGGGGAATGACAAATAGATGAAAATAAGTGAGAAAAGAAAAATGAGAAAGAAGGGCCAAGGGGAGGCTTCCACAGCCTATTTTTTTTTTTTTTTTACAAGTAAAGTCATAAGTGCTGAAAGGACATTCGCTCTAAGAATAATGAGGAGGCGGATCTACATCTGGTCCCATCCCCGACTCCTGTAACTGCCCAGCCAGTCAATCCACCCTCACCTGGGGGCCGCCAGATCTGTGAAATCTGCTTGGGGTGCTGAGACTGTGGAAGTGAGAATCGAACTCATTATCCTATCCGCTCAGTGCATGGGCGGGGAGTTCCAAGAGCACCTTGACAAAGGAGAATCGACCACGGGCTTGGGCCGGGTGGCATCTTCCTGCCCTCCGAAGTGTCAACACTTCACTTCCCTCACCTCAGAGCAGCCGCTGAGAAATCAAAGCTTTACTTACTCTGAGAACAGCTCTGTTTGTTGCCCACTTGGAGGAGGGGGCTTTAGTGAGTATAAGCAGAGGCCGGGAGTCCTTGGAGCCTCACTCTGGCCCCTTTATTTTAATGGAAATAAACCCCCAGAACGGGGAGAGAGAGTACTCCAAGTGACAACAAAGAACATTCTGCAAGTCAAAGGTCTTTGCCTCAATTTCAATGCCCATCACTCTTTTTAAAGAGTTACGATTTAATCTGTATTTTGAATGAGGTAAATACATGCAAAAGGTACAAAACGGTACATACCATGGAGGACGTCTCCTTCCCGTTTCTGAATCCAGTTACACCCCTCCCCCTCCCTGGGGCAGCCACTGAAACTGGTTTCCTGTGTTTCCTCCCAGAAGACACTCTGTGTGGCTACAGTATACATTTAAAACACACATACATACACTGTTCGGCACTAGGTTTTTGTTTGTTTTCTCATGTATCAGTTAATCTTGGACAGATCATTCTAACATCAGCACAGTTTTAGAGCGTCTTTATTCTTTTTAAGGGCTGCGTGATTGCCTTTTTTTTTTTTTTTTAGATAAACTCTCATCAATTGACCAGACGTGGGTGTTGCTTTCTACTTTTGCCAATACAAACAGTGCTTCAGTGAACGATGTGCAGGATGTTATTTTACACGTTTGAGTGTATATGCAGGATAAATTCCTGTCGGGGGAATTGCCATGTGAAAGAAGTAAATTGTAAGCTCTGTCTTTTGCAGATGGGATACAGTGGGTTCAGCCTCCTAAGACTCCTGGCCTCCGCAGGCCACCACCTGCAAGGGCTGCGCTGTCCCAAATGTCTGTCCACTGCTCTCACTGCCCGGTCTCTTCTTATGAGCCAGGCCACCCCCTCTTTTGGCACACGATCCTTTGGGATCTCAAGCTGGGTAGCACCACTGCCTCCGGGCAGCTTTATCTTCTGGCTGCACGCCCGGCCCAGGTGCACCCACAGCACCTGCGCCTCTGCCTGACTGCAGGGAACATCCAAAAAAATGAAAATAAATAAGCAAATCACACATGAAAGAAATGACAGACCACGAGATGGATTCTCATGGAGATAAACAGAGTATGATGGTAGAGAATCATGGAAGAGCCTGCATCTCCCAGGGTTGTTCAGTGTGGAGAGAAATGAGTCACGTTATGCTCTCAGGGAAGGACTTTGCCGTCTGCAGGAAGAGAGTGGCCCTAGGTAGGGAAGAACGTGGCTTGTTGGAGAAACGGCCATAAATCAGGTGTAGCTGGAGCACACAGGGGGCTGCTGGGAGAACGGTAAATAAAATCTGGGACACAGGCAGACAATTTAAGGCCTGGCAGGTCATGCAGGGAGTGTGGATTTTATTCTAAGCACTGTGGGAAGCCCTTAAAAGGTTTTAAATATGTGAGTGGCCTGTTTTGATTGACCTTTCAGGAAGAGGGGAATAAACCTTTTTGCAAGAGGACACTCGGGGAGAGATGACGGCGGCCTGGGCCGGCCTGGTAACCATGAAATAGACAGGTGGATGGAATGAGATATTGCGAAGGAGCAGCCGGCAGGACTTGCTAATGGACCGAATCTGGTAGTGAGGGAAGAGATGAGTTTCTGGCTTGAGTCACTGAATGGACTTTGGGTGCTTAAACAAGATGGTGGACACGGAGGGAAGTGATGGATTTCAAGGATATTTAGGAGGGAGAATTAGGAGGCCATGATATTTTTGGATGTAAGGGGGGTGTGATGGTATTGAGGTCAGACAGCAACAACTCCCAAGATTGTGGCTTATATTACCTGTATGGATGGGGAGAAGATAAGAAAAACTGGAGGAACAATAGATTTGGGAGCGATAATAGTGTACATTTAGTTCAGTATTGCAGGGTCTTGGGATTTTAAGGGCCTTGAAATGTCTAAGTGAAGAGGTTGAACAGGAAAGTGGCGAAAATTTTGGATCTTAAAGGAGTGATGCGTGCAGGCGATGTAAGAGTTAATGAGGTTTAGTTGCAAACTGGACCTATGACGGTAGTTGAGATTGACTAGAGGACCCAGGTCCATGCCCTGAGGAACCACAACATTTAAAGCTCAGTTGGAACTTCCATAGGAAGGACAATGGTAGCTACTTAATGCTGAATATTCCCACTTATCCTCCAAAAATCCCCATAAATCCAACAAGGAAAGCAAATGAAAACTACACACGGCCCAGACCTTGAACTGTATTAGGAGACAAAGAATAGCAGGACTCTCAAATGACCTGGAAGGTAAGAAAACAAACCAAATGCCAAGAGAGCTCCCATTGCCCACCCCTCCCTGCAAGGCTGTGGTGTAGAGAGCAGGGGAGAGGAAGCTTAATAGAATCAATTTAAACAAACAAAAAAAAAGAATAAGGGGTGCAGAGGACAGAAAAAAGACACCACCAGAAAGAGAAAGTCCACCATAAAATATTAAATGCAAGCCAAGACTTGGTAAATCATAGCACTGGCTACAGCAAAGCTGCTGAAAAGTGTGCAGGAAAGGAGGAAATATTACTTCGGGGGAACCTCGGCTCTACAGGGGAGGGACAGTATGTACTGGAGATGTGCCATTAAAAGGAAGAAAGGAAATAGTGAAAATTAAGGATCCTGCAAAAACAAGTGCCTTTTAACTGATTGTACCAGGCCCACCCAGATTATCTAAAATAATTTCCCTTAGTAAAAGTAAATTGATCATAGACTTAAAATGCATCTTAAAAACATACCTTCACAGCAACACCTAGATTAGTGTTAGGCAGAATACGTTCATCTGGTCTCTGGGGAAACCACGAGGTGGTTCTCAGAAGGTAACAGGTTTCAACAAAAGCTTATTAACAAGGCAAGACAAATAGATGATTGTCCTAAATCGGATGAAGTCCAAACTTGCAGTAAGCAGTTTGACTTCACATGCATTAAATGGGAGGAAATCGAATAGAATATCTTGTATTTTGTGAAATTTGAAAGTAGAAGGGGGTGTGATGAAGTACAAAGAATCTTTGCTGTTGGATGAGCCGGCTGAAGACCTGGCCCTGTGACTTACTGCCCTGTCTTTTCTGGGCAGAGAGAGAGAAAGATTATAAGTAAATATTTAAAATTAGTGATCAGTAGGAGGGGTTAACCACTTAAGACAGTGTGTTCCAAACCTGGCCATTGCTCCAAAGCACCCAGGAAGCATATTCAAACGACAGATTTCCAAGTTCCACATCCAGAGACTGCATTCAGTAAGTCTATGAATATTTTCAGATTCCCCAGTGAGACCCTGACATAAAAAATCAAGTGACAGTAAAAAATAAAACAAACTGTTGGACTAAGAGGAAAGGACAGGAAAATGGACCCTCATTGGGGGGATGGGTCAGGTCCTGGATCCCTGGAAGGTCCTACGTCCACTGCTCGGGCATTCAACTTTCCCCTGGAGCTGGGGCAGAGAGCCGAGCTCTAACTCCAGTTTTGCCACTAACTGCCCTGTGACCTCAGACAAGTCACTTGGCTTCTCTGGGCCAAGGGTTTCTCATCTGTAACACCTCCTCCAGCTACAAGTGTGGGATTCTATGGAACACCGATTGATCACAGTGGACTCGGGGGAATTCTAATCCTTTGTTCCCTCTCCCATGAAATTAAACGAAACAGTTTTTAAGAGTGAGAAAAATGACAAACTATGGCATTTAACTGCCTTTTGGCAGGATTTTCACAGAATCCCCAAAACATAACTATAACAAACTCCGGAAGGTCATTCAACTTAGATCAATTGCATTCAATTTAGATAATCTATTCCTCAAGATTTTATGAAAGAACTTTCAGTGATCACTAGGTTATCGACTGTAATTTTCCTGGGACCATCAGTGGTCCTCTGGGCCATTTTACTATGAGCTCCTCTTTGATATCTTGACTATTTAAAGATACTTGTTCAGAATACTAAAAAGAAGAGAGCAAAGGCAGGTTGGCCAGTGGCTCAACAAGGCTATGCAGGTGACTGCTGAGCATAGGAATTAAAAAAGCAGAGTTTCTGCCCTTTAGGGAAGAATAATTTTTATGTTTTTAATATGGTGATTTTCACATTGTGTGATTGAGGCTGAATAAAATGTTATTAAAGACGATGGGGATAGACGAAGGAATTGCCAGTTATTTTGAGAGCCAGAAGAAGGATGTACATGTACAGTAGTCTGTATGATCACTGATTTTGTGCTAATGAAAAATTCCTAGAAAGGCTAAGAGCAGTGGTGTTGAGGGCCTTCGGAGTCCACTGATGTCAAGGGTTCCAAAGAGTATAAATTCTACGTGCAACCTCTGGTCCTCCTCATACACATTTATTTCTACACTGTGTACATTACCACCTCATTGCACATAGTTCCTAATCTCTTGCACTTGACCCTGAACCACTATTTCCAAAAGTATTGCATTAACGGTTAATGCTTCATACCAACTTCGTAACGAATTTTCTGGGATTCAATCCAGAAACTTAAACAATCAAAATGAATGGGTAACCATCCACACACACACATAAAAATGGAATTAAAGTTCTCTGCCAGTCAATTTCGCAATAATGCAACATACATGTTCCTAGAAATCACTGTTCTAGGCAAAACCGTACAGTGGAAAACAGAGCTTATGGTAAAAATGGGATTGGGGCACAATACCCTGAAACTTTATCAGTTACACATTAAAAAGGAACCCAGCAAAAATAGTAGCACAGTTTTAAACATGCTATATGGTTTGGAAATATAAAAATAGCAAAATAAATGAGACAAGTTACCTTGCAAAAGATCTGAGGCATGCCTGTGGTTGCAGGCGTCACAAGGGTGGTGGCTCTTGGGTTGTTGCAAAGTGGAGGAAGCTGATCTGATGTCAGGTGGAAAGTTCTAACTCCAGATACGGACGAGTGTGAGTCATCACCAGCGCGGTGAGCTGAGGTGCTGGTGGGTGTTGGAAATGTGGGTATCTTTTGTGTCCCCACGTAGCTCAGTTGAGCTAGGTGCAGTCTCCTGCATTCACCTAACGTTCCTGGTGAACCAAACTGCACACAAGCAATGTGACTTGTGCATTCTGCTTAAATGATTCTCTAACAATCAGAACAAATACGAGTTTTCAAAGCAAGTGCTAAAGCTATGTTTGTTAACCTGGCACCAAGTGGAACGCCATAAAAAAGTCGTCCATCCATCAAGGATATCCCAACGAAGTTTCAAAAAAATACTGACGCACACAGAACTAAGGTTGATCAAAACTCAAAATAAGACTTTATAGGGTATTCATTGAAGAAGATTCCCCCCCTCCGCCCCAGCTTGTTCACCTTGGAATAAGTCAACTTTGTTATGGAAGTTTCCATTATTGATTGATAAAATAGTTGACAGATGGACGGCAAGGCTTTACAAACTAAAAAGATTCAATTTTGCTTCCTCAAGGATTAACTAAAGACGCTCTCAATACGAAATATGTAAAATTTGTTTGCAACAGAGAGAAACACAAGTAATTGAGACAGGAACAAAGAATTCACCTTGTGAGTCATCAAAGTGCTTTATTTTGTAAAGCCCGGCTCATGACTGGAGTGTATTTGTTAGCACTAGGAGATACAAGGCAAACTTCCTCATTCTGTCCAAATAGTTTATCAACAGAAACAGATGACAGAAGACTGTTACAGACAAAAATAAAAGCATTTTGTAAACCTCTAAAAGCATATACAGATTGGCCACAAAGGAAACAGTTACTCAAATAATGCATGTGTACCTTATCCTTACAATCAGGGTCTTGTTTGTAGTCTTGGGTCAAAGAAACCACAGAACTTCAGGACGTTAAAACTGATTTGATGCCAGGATTAATGTTGGCGGGGAGGGAGGGGAACCAAATCACAGTATCCATTAATTTAAATACATAAAATACGAATTTGTACAATTATGTTACAGTGGTGTTACCATCACCAGTTGAGGATAACAAATCTACCTAAAGTCAGTAGATAGTAGGGATGGCGCTGCTGCTGGCTCCCGAAGATTCTGTGAATATAAGTCCACATACACTGGGCACAACTGCAATCTGGACAGCCTGAAGTGAAGTTTCTGGAAAAGGCAGTATGGCAGGGGGATTTGTTGAGCTTAATAATTAAAGGGTGGATTTTTTTTTTTTTTTCCTTTTCTGAAACTGCTTACAAAAATCATCTCACATCTTAAAGAATTTCAAAGGCACAGCTTTAGCACAGCATATATACCTACTCTAAGCAAGTCTAATAGTTTAGCTTGACGCCTTTTGGAAAATGCGGGAAAGTTGGTAGATATGTGATCTACGTTGGAAATCTACACCTTGATTAAAAACAATCAGCACAGTTCAGGGCAATGAACTTACATAATCAGATTTGGGTTTAAATCGCTTCTTAAAAAATCATCAGGTTGATAAATGCACATCTGCAGGAAACAAAACAATCCTTTTTATTGTAAAAGACAGTCTACCAGGTGCTTTGACTAAAACATTCACTCAGAAACATGACTGCAGGGTACATCCCAAAATATGACAAACATTATTTCCCCTACGCTGTAAAATGACTTTACATGTAAACTTCAGAAATCACATGCTGTACATTAAATTTTTAGATTCAAAAATATCCCTGTTTTCCTAAAATGTAAACAGTAAAAACTGAGGGTTTCAGTTAAAGGGATGATTCATAACAAAATCCCACCGTTGACGATGGGGGAACCTAAACATAATTCAGATCTGTATTCGGTGACGGGAGAATTGGGAGTGAGAACACTTGGCTCATCCTCCCCGCGGTGGGAGATGTAGATACCATTGCCCCAAACTATGCGCTTTTTGGGTAAGCATTATTTTGACTTTGTAGCATTAATTCCTATATTGCAACTTAAGGGTGTAACGATGAAGAGGCTCCAGGCAAGAAAAGAGAAGTAAGCAGTTTTCCTGGACGTATGTACTGAGGTGAAAATGTATAGACAGAGTCACTGGGACATCAGCTTCTTGGTGGAGGAAGGGACACTGTTAGGGACAGAACCCTGAACCAGTACACTCGGAGACGCCAGCATTCTTCCGTCCAGTGCCAGGGTCTCGGGTGACAACTATTAAGGAGTGTCTGTGGGAGGGCAGAAGTGTAACATTCGCAGTTGTTTCCTTCCTTTCAATCATCACCATTATTATTTATCATCGTTATTATTATCTTCATTATTATTATGAATACTGTCTCTCATCTTTCCAACTCAAAACAATAAACTGATCCACAGTTTACCACGTGATGCCAACAGGGTCGCTCCGACATGCATTTCCTTCTCTCCCTCCCCCCACGTGTGTGCGTCCATTCATCCATTCCTCTCATTCATCCGCCCACAGCTTGAATCGGGGTTTTTGTTGCAACATGTTCTGACCGAAGCTGACCGGTTTTAATTAATTACTTTAAGATGCACACGCACACACACCCGCGCACACGCACACGAGTCAGAAATAGCTAGAACGATGCTGGGAAGTATCAGGTAGCTGTAAAGCGAGTAGCCCCCAAATCGGTCATCTTGGCCTGCAGATGTAAACAAGAAAGTTTGCTTCCTGCAAGACGAGTGCTTCACTGAGTTTGGTTTTCGTTTTTCCTACACCGAAGCCACCTCCGTCCGTCCCACGCTCGTGTCCGTCCGTGGCTACACGGGAGGTTACGTCAAGATGTGGCCGATAAAGTCCAAAAAGCGCTTTGAATACTGCTCTGGGTTCACGGTTGAGATCTCCGCACCAGCCTGGGCAGGTGGAAAGAAAGGAAATACTGATACAACGTTGATGATTTGCCCAGGTTCCTGCTCGATTAGCTACAGCGATTTCCAGTTGCAGCTGAAAATACAGCGAGTCATTCTCAGACCTACGCAGCCGCTTAAAACAGAACTCGAAGTACCTTGGCTACTGTGGCTGAGTGCTCAAGGTTCTTACGAATCTGTGTTGGAATATGAGGCCAAGGGTGGAAGAGCACCAGATGCTATGACCTCAAACACCACGGCTGTGGCAACTTAAAAAAAAAAATGAAATTAGCTATGTTTGGGATGTTCCTATCAGACAGCAGAATCATTTAGAAGCCACGGGGACAATGCTTTTACTTGTCAAGAAGGCAGACTGAAGACACCTTGAGAATGACATAAACAACAACATTTGGCGAATAGGAAACCTTGACAGCAACAATTTAAGGATTGGGTTAATTTTTTAGCAGCCCCTTAGTTTAAGCGGTTCAGTGCTCAAAACGAGGGGTGACAACAGCAGCGACAGGCTGCTCAGCACCACACCCAGGTGGGACACAGCACTGCTGGCTGCGTCCCCTCCACGGGGGCAGGGGCTCTCTCCAGCAGGGCACAGGGGAGCCAGTGTTCCCTCTTCGCAGAGCCGAGCCCGGCCCCCTGCAGACGTCTAGCGGGGGAATTTCCATGCTTAGACGCGCAGTGCTGGCCAGCACACGCGAGGGACTCCCAAGCCGGTTGCCTGAGCTGCGAAGGGCAGGACCGGCATTGTACTAAGTCACCAGGTGACTTAGACACCCATGTTCATGGGGGAACTTGTAATTTCCAGGCCTGGGCTGCTGGGACCTCTACAGAGGAGTCCAGGCCTTGAAGGCAGAGAAAGGTCCCGGACAGCAGCCCAACAAAACACATTCCTTTGCCGCGCTGGCTACAGAACACTCCAATTTCATGCACCGTATCATACGGGGACAAACCTTTGCAAAGCACCTGCCCAGCGTTCGGCCTAGTCATCTCATGGGTTCCCCCCATAAAGCCCCATCAGCAAGGCATGGGGACCCTGTAACTGCCGAGGGAACTGTGCTCCAAGAGTGTCCCCTCCAGGGCACACGAGTGGGAAAGGCGAAACAGGGACTGCACCCAGTTGTCTTTGCAACACACTCGGGGTTTTCAAGCAGGGGGTGGGGCCCAGAATTACCCCGGGGCCTTCTGCAGACCCCTCCCTCGACCTCCCGAACTGGACTGGGAACCAGGGGAAGAGGGCAGTGCGTCTGGCACGGACACAGTTCAAAAACGGTGCTCGGGAGGTTCCGACACCAACCGTCGGGTGAGCGCCGACGGACACGCTGGCGCCCCCAGCCGGCCGGGGGAGGCCTGGTCTGTGCTCTGCACGCCCAAGGAAAGCCATAGCTGTAAACAATGTGACCAAAGTGTTTCTGTGGCAAATGGAATATGGTTTCCATTTTTAAAAAAAAAAAGCAGCAGAGCCTTTAAGTGACTTTGTTGGTCCTAGTATATCTTGGTCCTGTCTACAGTCTGTACAAGCTGGGGCACAAGTTCATCTGTGTGGGACGGGCTCTGTGGCCTTTGGTACCTCTGGGAAGCCAAACCACAGTACAAGCATGAAACGGACACTCGGAGAACCGTAAAGTCAGCCAGGCAGGAGGGGTTCGCTGGCAGAACGGGAGGCGGGCTGGGTTTGGGGTGCGGTGGGGGTGGGACCCCTTCTCTACGCCCTCCTAGGTGCGGGACCCCGGGCCGTCCCCGCTGAAGCCGCCGTCCTCAGTTTCTTCAACTGACAAAAGGGGGCCCCCGAGCATCTCCCTCCCAGGCTTGTCCTGGGGCTTCACCAAGTTACCCAACGCCCAGAGCAGAGAGGACTCGGAGCAAGCCCAGTAAGGGTGAGGAATTAATACTACAAAACTGTGATCTTCACTCAAAAGACTTCTATAGTAGGAAAAAATACAACTTACTTCAAGAAAAGAACTATAATCCAGTATATTTTGGAAGTGTCCTAAGCAGAGCATGGTGCTTCAGTTCTGAATATTTCACATTAAAACACTTAACTATCTTTAGCACTTTGATCTCTGAAACGTTTTTTCAAACAAAAGAGAATTTGTATAATATTCTAGTGATGCACGTGGCTATGAGTATCCGCAGCATATGGCCAGGTGCGGTGGCTCAGGCCTGTGATCCCAGGACTTTGGGAGGCAGAGGAGGAGGGTCACTTGAGGCCAGGAGTTCGAGACCAGCCTGGACAACATAGGGAGATCCCATCTCTACAAAAAATAGGAAAATTAGTCAGGTGTGGTGGCATGTGCTTGTAGTTCCAGCTACTTGGGAGGCTGAGGCAGGAGGATTGTTTGAGGTTGCAGTGCACTGTGATCGCAGCACTGTACTCTAGGCTGGGTGACAATGCGAGATCTTGCCTCACAAAAAAAAAACCAAAAAAAAAAAAAACCCAACAACAAAAAAAACCAGTGTGTGAAAAGAGATGCACCAGAAGCCAGAGAGAGTCTGGGTAAGGGCAGAGACGAGCATTTGGCATTTGCAGGCTCTGAGTCTTGCACTAAGAACATGCCCCCCGCGGGGACAGGCATCACCAGAGGGCTTTAACAGCTCTGTAGAAAGGAGTGGTCCCTGCATTACAGAAAACTTCCAGGACCCGGGAGAGGGAGGAGGAGAGAAACTGGAGATACTCACGCCATGTTTAACAGTTTTTGCAGCGTGGGCAGCTTTCTTTTTTGCATCATAATGAGTAAGGATGTCAATAATGGCCATGAAGTACACCTCCTTCCTGGGAGAGTCTGTAAAGAGAGGAGAGCAGTGATCATGGGACAGATGCCAGCACTGGGGACAGCACGAGCTGCCGAGGGAAGGAGAAGTGAGGCTGGAGTGAGGGAATCGGCCACATGGGGTTGGAAATAAATCCCACACAACTCCCGCGCAGCCCGACCACATAGACAGCTTGCCTCTCTGTACCCAATCCTCTTCCAATTTACAAAAGCAAACCGACCTCACCCCCCGAAAATCCCATAAACGTTATAACCTCACGTTATTAACAGTGGAGGCCTAATGGTAAGGTTGAGTGTTTTATTTTTATTTTTTGTTAGTCTGCAATTTCTTTAATGATTATGTACTGCTTTGGTGTAAAGAAAAATGCCATTTTAAAATATAAAACAAGTAGAACTAATTAGGCTTATTAATCCTTTTCTACCATTTGATGTACTGTTAATAATTCTCATTGGATACAGTATTAGACCTGGATAAAGGCCTATATCACCTCCAATATCTACTTTCTCTATGTTTCCAAAAATACGCTGTTTCAACAGTAAGAAAAATACATTTGAGTGTATCTAATTTTCTGTGTTGAAGAAACAACTTTGGTGAGCAAAACAGAAATAGAATAAAACACATTTTTAGTTGTCTAGCTAGTTTCTTTCTATTTTTAGAGGAGACGGGGTCTCGCTCTTGATCAGGCTGGTCTCGAACTCCGGAGCTCAAACGATCTGCCCGCCTTGGCCTCCCAGAGTGCTAGGATTACAGGCGTGAGCCACAGCGCCCGGCCAAAATACAACTCAAACCCTTGGGCCATCTGAGATTTTTTTTTTTTTTTTTAGTACTGATGAACACCACTTTTTATTACTCAAAAAAACAAGAGGTTGATTTTATTATATCACTAGTACATATATTTTTTATAGATACATAGCTAAGGTAGAATGCAATATTCCTGCAAATATCGTGACTATCCAATCACCTGGATATTGAGGATAAGATTGATCAGGCTCCAGATAAGAGGGCCACAGACCCTTCTGTGTGGGGAGAAAGGCAGATACAGACACAGCCGTAAATCAGATTCTCGCTCCACACAGGGGCCTGGCCTCATGCCCCAGGGAGGGAAAGGGCTGGTGGTGAAGACATGCCTGCCCTACAAGACGGCCACCTGAGGGTCACAGTGGACCACAGATGTGCGCCCAGCTCAGCATAGATTCTTGATGCTTTTGACTTAGAAGATAACCAGGAAAAAATTATACTTGAAAATACTTCTTACATGTGTTATCTATATGAGGGTGTGTATATGTATGTGTGTGTTGTACATATAAAGCAGTTGTGGTTTCGTTCTATTCCCTCAACATCACAAAATTCAAGGACCTGATCACATTACGTTTCAGCATCTGAGATCAGCTACAATTAACATTCTTGTTCCTCAATCCATCTATTTGGACTCCGGAGAGTGAGTCTTAACAGGGCAGGGCACTTGGAACCAGGGTTAACAGGACCGGTAGGGAACAATGCAAAAATCACACCATTCCATATGCAAAAAGCATCCACAGTAACTAAGCTTACTTTCATGGCACTTAATTCCGTAGACGTCGATGTTTGGATCGAACTCTCCGGGAGCCAAGGGCGGCGAGCTGTTGAGCGTGTTCCCGGGGCTGTCTGGAGGGGTCCCGACCGGGTGGGTGCCGTCGCTCTCCCCCTCCTCCTCCCCCTCGTTCTCCTCGCACTCCACCTCCTCCTGTTCAGCTCGCTCCACGTCGTGGATCCCCACCAGCAGGCTGTAGTCCATGAGCTTTAGCTGGGCAAGAAACTGGAGGGAGGAGGCGACAGGGTCAGTCACACCTTAAACATCAAAGCCGAGATGCAGAGAAGACAAGCCCAGGACAGCACAACACAGAAGGGAAGGCCGTGAGGGTGGCCAGCTCGGCCAGGGGAGCTCTCGGTCACGACGCTGTCGCAGTCCCGGGCCGTTTCTCTGGCTGCAAATGCAGCCTCACACGTCAGCCTGGCTCAGAGCCTGTGTTAGCCGCACCACCGGCCCCCGTGCCGGGCTGGGTGCCGAGAGGCGTGCATCTGTCACAGGGCGGCTGGATTACACCAAAGAGCCGAGAGCACGTCTGGCACGAATGCGATGGGGAGAAAGGGAAGAGCAGGTTTCTCCCAACGATTCAGACTGGCTAATGGGGAAACTGGGGGGCCTCCCATGTAGCGTCCAGCACAACCTCTCAGAATGGTTTGGGGAAAGCACTGTGACATTCTGCGCACGCCTGAGAGATCATTATGTCATCTGTCACAAATAAGCAAAGGGCCAAAGGTCCCAATCCCCCAGCTAAGGCATTGTGTGGACGCCCTGGTGAGGAGTGTGGCCCCGTCCTGGTCTGGTATCCTCCTGATGGAAGTAGGGGTCGCAAGATGCTGAAGGGGCTTTGCTTTCCACAAGGCACCGCGCTTTCAGGACCCCTGTCCTGCCTCCCCTCCTTTCCCGGTCCAGCCACCGCTAGAATAAAACGGGGCGCAAGACCTGGCTCTGAGCGCCTGGCTACTGCTCCTATTCGCCAGGTTCTTTTTTGACTTTTCTGATCATGATTTTTTTTCTTATTTTTAAGTAGATGAACCCAGATATGTGACTTTTAGCGCAATTTTCTAATGGAACCATTAAAATGTGGATGGTGTCGCTGAGTGCAAACTGTGGCAGCCCATCTGCTGGCTGGAGCTGCGGCTCCCTGACCCTCGAGCTGGCTGGCTCCGCGCAGCAGCCCGTCCTGCCTGACCCTGGGCGCGGGTCCCAGACGGTGTGTGGCCCTGACTCTTGGAGAACTCGGTGCCACCCTTGCTCGATGATGCAACGGCACCCGACCGGCCTCTGGGCTACTCGATAGAATTCAGGGCGTGAACTTGCTTACGTAAGGGGCAAGCAGATGAAATGATAGGGCTTGAAGTTCTGGCTAAAAACGAAACCCACGTGCCAAGACCTGCAGAGCCATTTCTTTCTCCTGAACCTGCTGGGAAGTAGCTCCGCCTCGGAGCTGAGAGAAGCCACGTCCCTTTGCGGACAAGGAGAGGACCTCTGGCCTCAGGCCTGCTTGGGTGTTCTCCCCCGTGTTCCTGGAGGCCTTTAACCTGCCATTAGCCCCCCACCTGCTCTGCCTGTCACCCCTTCCCCAGCTCCCACTCCGTCCCCTTCTCACCACGAATCCCCCAGGGCCCACTGAAACTTCCCCACTTATTTTGAGCTCAGAAAAAAGAAATGACAACAGATCATATTCAGATGTTTAAGCAAGGTGGGAGAAACCTGTTTATTTAAAAATAGATAGAGGGAAACCGCTCATCTAAACAGCGCGGAGCTCCTGCTCACCGCCACGCTCCGATTCCGTGTTCTGGGCCTCGGGGAGGGAGGAGGCTGCTGTTCCTCCAGGAATAGGCCTTTCCCCAAACTCCCCCGCATTGCACAATCGCGAGAACCAACTGTCCATTTCTACCTCCCTCAACCAGGCTTCCTTTCTAGCGGTCAAAGACTGTTCATCCTCCCCTGGAATCGTGGCAGAGGCCGGACTTCAGGGTGCACGTGGCCAGGGACATGTTCGTGGGGGCGTCTTCCCCCGCTGAGCTGGCAGAGAAGCTCAGCACTGTGGCTGTTTGAGAGGACCCTGTACCGACACAGTCCTGTCGGCCAGGAAGCTGGATCTCTATACCCGCCCTGCTTTAGGTGGGCCCATGGGGGTGGGAGAGAACTGAGCCCCGTGGGGTGCCAAGACAGCTGACCGGGCTCAAGGCTGGTGTCAGGGTGTCCACGGGAGCAGAGACGGGCTCAGAAAGCAAAAGAGAACACAAGGGTTCAAAGCCAAGGAGGGGTGAGTTCAGGGCCGTGTTCAAACCTGTGTTCTTTGCGCTGTATCACGCTACCTGTGGAGGCTACATCAAAGCAACTTGTCCCAAACTTCTTAAACAAAATCCATGGGCTTCCGAAGAGGAGGCCGCCTCACGTCACTCAGCTCTGAGGGTGTCCAGAGGATTACACAGCTAGTAACACACCTCGTACCGCTATGATCATGGAACCTGCTTCCCCTTCCAGAACACCCTGGGGGCCTAGGGTCTGGAAGCACATTTGGAAAACGCTGCATTAGAAGTACCCTGTCAGAGCTTCCGGCCTTCAGGAGGGGTGGCTGGTTCCCGATGGCCCCACCTGCTGTTCCAGAGCCTCTGGGCCCCTGGAGAACTGGGTCTGGGTCTTGTCTCCTCCGCTGCCCCCCAACACCTAGCCCGGGGCTTAGCCCTGCTCCCTGGGTCTAGGACCTCCCTGGCCCCCATCCCCGCTCCTGTAAGCCCCTCGGGGGTTGGGGGTCCAGTAGTGCGGGAGACCCAGGGTGCCAGGTGGCAGAGTGCGCACAAGCTGGGGGTGGTGGGCAGCGGGGACGGAGCCAGGAGGGGCCCTGCTCAGCTGGAGCAG
Source organism: Eulemur rufifrons (assembly GCF_041146395.1). Classification (NCBI taxonomy): domain Eukaryota; kingdom Metazoa; phylum Chordata; class Mammalia; order Primates; family Lemuridae; genus Eulemur; species Eulemur rufifrons. The sequence goes on from NC_091007.1 coordinate 15,372,620, forward strand.
TGGCAGGGAAGGGCCACCTCTCACCTGTCCCCACTCCCTCTGGGCACCTAGAAGGTTCCCGTGAAGACACAAAGCCTGGGTGCTGCCGGAACCTCCCCCTCCAATCCTCTGGAAAGGGAAGATGTTTTCAAAACGCAAATTAGATCATGCTTGAGATTTTCAGAGGTGGCGCATTTGTCACACGGCAGAAACAAAACTCCCCCAGCCCAGGAGGCCAGGAGAGTTTGTCCCCATCCACCGCGACCCAGACTTGAAGCCAGCTCCGCCCCCTTCCTGGACGTCTCCCTGATGCCCAGGTAGCTCCGACTGGACCCATGGGCTCAGGGCACCTGCTCAGGGCAGCACATCCCCGAGTCCGGGCACTTACGGTGCCGCGACTCCTCGGTGACACCTGGCTCAGCTGTGCATTCGTTTTGCTGCAGTATTTGAGTAACGTCTCTCAAATACTCCAAAGAATAAAGAAACCAACAACAGAAAACCTCTGTTGGAGACCGCAAGCGGCATGGCCTGTGGGAAGGGAGCACAATGAGACCATCTACGATGTATCTGTGCTCTCCTCCGGGACAGAATCCTTAACAGGGAGGGGGTCCGCTGTTTGACCTTCAGATGGTTTTGACCTTCAAAGACCCTTTCAAGTGTGCTTTATTTACAAAAGTCGGGGGCTGCCTGTGATTGATTAACTTGCCAAAGGTCAGACAAGGAAGGGGGGAGCCGACTGGGGGTGGGTCCCCGGCCCCCGTCTGCCCCCGAGTCCGGAGCAAGTCCCCTGGGTCTCAGGCCTGCGGTCGGCCTTGCGGTGAGGAGGAAGTACAGGTGTGGTCAGGGCCCAGGGTGACCTGCAACCCATCGGGGAAACGGAAAACGCGTCTCTGGGTGCGAAGCTGTTCTGACGACCCAGGAAGATCGGGGAAACCAGCTGCAGTCCCAATGGGTCTTACCCATGTCTTCACACCTACGAGACAGGTGGAAATGGAAAAGACCAAGGACAGCACAGAGTATAGGTTTTAAAATAAAACAAAATAAAGATGGAACAAAATTCCAGAAATCCCTTCCCTCTATTCTAAGGGCCAAAATTAGCCATAAGTTTCTCCTCATTTATAGAAGGTTTTCAGCTTTTTAACTAGTTAAAAGATTTTTTAAATTAAATATTACATGATGACCTATTGATTCTAAAATGCTATTCCAATAGGAAATTTCCCTCGGACTATGTCACATTATCAATGCAAAGAAAACAATATTAAACCGGAAACTTTTTAAAAAGTATAGGTTTTGCTGACAAGGTTGACCTATTTCTTCTTTAATTAAAGTATCAGCTAATGTTGAGAAACAGTACGGGAGTCAGAGGGGAGATCAAGTCTCATTTGTCTCACTCACTAGCTCTGTGCCTGGATGAGTTCATCTCTCCGAGCCTCAGTCATTCTACCTATAAAATGGGACAACACCCCTTGCCTCGCAGCGGTGCAGAAGGGCCGAGGCAAAGAATATGGTGTCTTACACATGGCAGTGGAAGGTGTGATTATAACTGTCAGTGTTGTTTTGATATGGTCATAGCCTTTTGTTCATCAATATGCAAATTTAAACGGGTTGGAGTTGGTCGGCCAAGGAGAGGGAGAAGCCTGTTGACTCACTAGCTCAAATCTTCACACATGGTATTTTAAATCTCTTCTGAGGCAGAGTGGATTAAAGTGTGGCAATAAATCTGAGGATTTTGTTAGAGAAAATTCTGGTTGGGTATCACCACTGCCCGTCGCTGCTGTGGACTGGAGGTTTACCCGTGCGAGGGAAGACCAGAGGAGGAGGAGGATTTTTAGACAACAGAGTAAGAATCGGGATATATTTGCTTTCTTATGGTTCATCCCTTTAAGCTCAAATGTTTATTTTTTAAGTACGAAAGATTTCAAAGCATGAAGATTTTTCAATCTTTAGGTCCTCTGCTTTTTTTTTCTTTTCCAACTTCTCAATGAATACCCAGCTGGATCTCTTCATCTCATCTGATTCCTTAATCATTAAGTCCTTGCTGTGACAAATCTTTGAGCTAGCATCTTCCTCAAGATCTTTACAAGTCCGGTCATAAAATGCTCTGAAAACTATGTGGCAAGGGAGCAATTAATAAGCTATCCTTCACAACGGGTTCAAATTCACTTTATATGCTAACTTGACTAACACATTGTTCTTCTGAATCACCACTTGCCAACATATCTGTGAAGTAGGGTTAAAATTCCAGTCAGCCCTGTTAAATGGTTACATTTTACCACTTGTTAAAAATGATAAAAATGATAATCATCTTCCTTTCATGCATTTATCAGAAACCAGTCCCAACTGTGCTCTCTCACAAACATATTTAACTTACATTTTACGTCAGGGTAGTTAGAAGCGTTGTGTCTTAGGGCCTCAAACCCTCGTCGGGATTTAGAAGCTGTGTGCCTTTGAGCAAATTACATAGCATCTCTGGGCTCAGTTTATTCCAACTGGAATAATAACAGTTCCACCCTCAAGGAGTTGTTTTGAGAATGACGAGATATGGCCACAAGGGACGGAGTGAGGCTCGATGCGCTCTGTGAACATTAAGTGCCACCGCCCCCAGTACTCCCACCGCCCTGTCCCCTCTCATCCATCTCCATGGTTGAGGGACTGTAAACCTGAGATGGTCAAGATGCCCTGTGGCAGGGGTGTTCCTGGACACCCCAGGGAGAGCACAGTGCGGACGCTGGGATCTCAGTGTGAGTCAGTGAGCAGAGACGTCGGGGTTGACTCTAGGGGGGTGATGATCAGAGTTGGTGACAAGCTGGGCAGGAGGAAAAGTGCCTTCTGTCACCATAGAGCACTCTTTTTTTTTTTTTTTTTTTTTTTTTTTGCAGAAAAAGACACACATACGTCTAGTTACATGCAAAGCTATCTGGACTACAGTACCCCGCATGACATATGAATAGTAGAACAGGATTTCAATTATAGGAAGAAAGCAACTAGAATATCAAATGAAAATTCTTTCTTTTTTTTTTTTTTTTTCCCTAACAAAAAAATTGATTTATTGAGCTATAAGAAACTCGGATCTTCTACTTTAAGGAAAAAACAATAACAACAATGAAAAAACTGCAGTCAAACTCTAACAGGCCAGTCGGTTAAATCGGAAAGCATGGAACTGATGAAAAAAGAAAACTAGATTAAACTCTAGCCTCATTATCGAGATCAGATGTCAAGCTACTTCACCATAATTACCTGCTTAAAAATTTAATGATGCTTCTGCATGAATTTCAAAACTAAAGACACTGTTACCAGCCATTGAGAATATTTTTAAATGAAAGAATGCTTTATGCCTTCCTTCCATTTCAACAAAATAGCTAAGTGCTAAAGCCATGTATGGGATTAGACTATCGAATCCTCTAATCGGCAGCATTATTAGAGACAACAAAAGGCCAAGAGGATTTTTAGGTAATTCAGCTGTAAATTTGAACTGCTTGAGTTACATTATTTCTGGAGTCTAAATGTCATAGTGATGTACAGCAAACAAAAGAAAAATTTTTTTTTGGCAGGTCACAGATAACCCTAAGGGTTACTTACCATAATTGCTATTAATAAAACTGTTATTCTCAGTATCAAAGATTTGCTGGATTAAGCAATAAAAATACAAAAGAGAGGATGTTTACCTAGGGTACTTAATTATCAGTTAGATCAAACTGATCCCAAAGTAAGGAGGAAATGCGTAACTAGTATACATTTTAATAATAACCACAGACAACTTAGGAAAAACTTAAGGTTCCTTAAAGGAGAAAAATGTTACATGATAAAAGCGAACACTTGTATCTACATTTCTGTTTGTTTAGACACTTGAACTCTTCACAAAGAACCAATATTTAGATTCTAATCCAAGCATGTATACCATGAAGGATAAAATAATGTAAAATATTTTATTAAAATAATTTATGATCTAAAAAAAGAAACTAACTTGGTCAATCTGTCTTACAATATAAAGGGCTATTAAAAGATTAAAAAGGAAATTATATTGCTTCTGCCTTCGTGGAGCATATAATCAAACGTATGACATTCACTCTTCGGCTCTAGTCATTTTAATTTTTTCTTATTTAATGACATAAAAGGAAAATCTTTGCACAAAGCCTCTAAGTAGATCTGCATTGGTATGTGGGGAGAACAGTATTTCAAAGTTTTAAAAAAAAGTGTACAGGCCAGGTATGGTGGCTCATACCTGTAATCCTAGCACTCTGGGAGGCTGAGGCAGGAATTTCGCTTGAGCTCAGGAGATCAAGACCAGCCTGAGCAAGAGCGAGACAGACCCCCTCTCAACTAAAAATAGAAAAATTAGCCAGGTGTGGTGGCATGCACCTATAGTCCCAGCTCCGTAGGAGGCTGAGGCAGGAGGATGGCTTGGGCCAAGGAGTTTGAGGATGCAGTGAGCTGTGATGACACCACTGCACTCTAGCCTAGCCAGGGTGACAAGACTCTGTCTCAAAAATAAATAAATAAATAAATAGAAGCATACAGACACGAATTAAAGTAATAGCCGAGAAAAACATAGTTTAGTAATTGCCTAAATTAGAATTCCTCTATATTATCTTGTAACTCAACAAATTGCCCCCTCTAAATAACCTTTTTTTCCTAAGTTTATTTCTAAAAGAATTAAATGAGGAAATCGGATGGGAAAGCGGCTGTGCCTTTCTAATGAGCACAAGGATAGGAAAAGGTATGCTTTAAACAAAATAGCGTTTACAAAGAAAATGCCTTCATTGGAGACTAAAAGCCCAGTGGAACCCAGCGTCTTGGCTCTCACCTCCCTCCCCACGACCCTGTCATACTGGTCCCAGGATGGATCCGTCTCGCAGGGCCTCGTGACACCTTTGCAGCAGCTCGTGGAAATATTAAAGCATTGAGCCACCGAGGCTGTGTTTACCGACACTGAGATGTGGTTTAGAGGGAAAAATGCCAACGCTCTAACAGTGACTGAACGTTTGTTTCCGACGTGCTCCGCTGTCTGACACAGCCTGGGACTCGCTGTGCCTCTCCCAAGCTCCGGCTGCCGGGGACAGGCCAGTGGTCACAGGCGTCCGACCCACAAACACCCCGGGAATCCCAGGGGGATACACACCAGGTGCTTTCCTGTGTTTGTCACCTAAACGAGAGGGCTGCTGGGATGCCCCGTTTCTTCTTTAAACCAGATCATGTGATATATGAGGTGTACCTGTTGATACCTGGGTTTGATAACATAGGTTCTAATCCATACATGGACATATTTATAGATGTATCTGCTTTGGTTGCAGATTTAAACAGATGGTTTAAAAACCCCGTTGACATTTGTACAATGGAGTTTTCCTTTATATTGACGGTTCTTACCTCAACATCCTTTTTCAGTTTTTCCAAGAACACCTTTTTGTTGTTATCATCAATATAGATTTTTTGGCCCTTATTAATGAAATCATTATCCTTCAAAGTTGGCAGTTCTTTGGCCTAAAACGAACAAGAAAAAGAATGAGAAAGAAGCTTGAGCAAAATTTAAAAATGACGCACCCCTTCCGACCCTGGACGTTGAAGGGTCGGTCCACTGCAGGGTCTCACCCAAGGCAGTGAGATGGGAGGCGACCTTAGTACCACAAGGGGGCACCGGCGAGCCAGGCCGTCTTGGAAGCCTTCCCACAAGGAATGGAGGTTAGACAAACCCCATGGTAGAAGGCTTTTTTGTAACACATTTCATGTTTTCCATAGGAATGAACCTGACTGCTTTCTTAGATTCACTCACTGTCTTACAAGAAGTTGTCTAAGTATAGAATTTGTATTCTTAGAGTACTTTGCCAGGAACCCTCAATTTTCTTGCTGGTACAACCCAAATCCATCCATCCGTCCCTCCACTTTTGGGTAGACTCCGCTGGGTTCACGTTACAAATAACATGTTATCTCGTCTTACAGAAGCCTCGTCTGTAATCCTATCGACTTTCTCAGTCGAGGAGAACACGTGCCCAGAGGTGAACTGTCCGCCCTTCCAAACCTTCCTATCCACCACTCCACCAAGAAGGAAATTCTCTTCTCATCTGGACAATGTACAAGGAAAAAAAAAGTCTTCTCCTTAACGTAATATATAGTAAGATGAGAAGTTCTACCCCTTCCAAATGACAAGAGGGTGAGCTAGCAAGTAACCGCACTGACGCCGACCAACACAAAGTAACCAGTGACTATCAAAACGGGTTATGAGCAGAAAAAACTTCTATGCTGCAACATATAGGATAATATAGGCACATCGTTTTAAAATAGTGTGGATTATTCTATTTAATGTCACCCAACTTGCTTTCTAGGAGAGCTCAAGACGAATGGATCTTCCCCGCCTTCAGCTAACCATAGCTTATTTCTTTCCGTTGAAAGGGATCCAATGTAATACATTGCCTTTCTTTGTATATTAGTGAATCCTGAATGGTCCTCTTTTCCATAAGTGTGAACCAAATGAAAAAAAATAATCCAAGGAAACAATATATCTTCCTGGCCCCCACACTGTTCCACTCCCCTCCGTATTCAGAGCAATAAAAAGAAAACTCCTGGAGCATGTTTACCGAACCATTCCAAATGTTTCAACAGTGTACTTTCCCCTCTTATTTTATAAAATACGCACATGCATGTGGATGCACTCACATCTATTTACACACACATGTGTGTATGTTACCCATTTCTAAATTAGCTTTGGCTACTAATTTTGTTTAACTTTGAAAAGGGAACGTTTGAACAGTTTTGCATCTTGAATTAGATCTAACTACTGCCAAAGTAATATCCTTACAAAGCCGGCACAACAAAGCTCAGAAATCCAGAACTCAATTCAACAGACAGTTAATGAATTACTGTCCTGTACAGGGATGCAAATAATGAATAGCCAAAATTTCTACTCTAAAGGAGTTTGTCATCTTGTTTGGGAGAAAAATACGAAAGCAAGCAGGTAGAAAATAAGGCAGTATGAGTATGTAACATGCACAGATAAATAAGAAGATTCTGGGGGGAGACTGATCTAATTTCTGACACTTCTAAGCTGAGTCATGGAGTCTTCAGGAAATGAAAATGCAATGACATTCTTTACAAAAATTCAGGATGGGTCTGCTAGACTAACCCCTAAACCTCTTCATTAGTAATTTAAAAATAACATAAATGTAAAAAAAGAAGAGAAAAAACCTCACAAAAACCCTGCCTGTGAAGATAACACATGAATGTTAAATGTTTGAACCAATTACACCAGACGATCAGGGTTTCTCTTCTGTTAGAACTGTAAGCACAATGAAGTTTGACGGTGAATGCCATGCAAAGTTCTGAGGTTTAAGGAAACTGACTCAGGAGGGCAGTGGGAAGATAAACTCTGCTCAGAATACAGAATTGGGAGCGCCCTAGACGAAGGGGTTGAAGCCAGAGCAAGGAAGGCAATTCTCCAAGCAGACACCTCGGGTGTTCCTGTGTAACTACGGGTTAGGAATTGGGGGTGTGTGAGTTAAGGCTGTTAAGGATTAAGACATCTGCCTCGATTCCACAACTCATTTTCACGTGTAAGAAAAGAAGGGGAGAGGGCTCTTTATAGTTTTGTGTGAAGTCAGAGCTGACAGACCACAGCCGAGGCGGTAAGTTACACGTTAGGTATGTCTTTGTCACACGAGTCACGTTAATGAAGATGAATGCCGCTGCAGGCCGACCCTGCAGGAATGACCTCATTGGCCAGGGAAAGTATAATTCTACCCCGTAAAACTCTGGACACCCGGTACTATGTGACTACGCTCACTCGTGAATTTCACAGGCACTAGGGACGTATTTAGATTGGATCGAGTTCAAAAAAGGGCACCCAGGTTGGTTAAAAGACTTAAAGGCTTATTGAAAGGGCAAGAGGCGAAGGCGGCTCCTTAGCAGGGCAGCTGCGAGCGTGGAATCCAACACTGGTCTGCAAATACCCACGACCCAGATGTTTGCTGTAAGATAGAGCGCTCGGGGGCAGCAGGGGTTTGGACTTTATGAATCTGGAAGCTGCAATCCTGGTGTCACCCCTTACTTGCCAGGGACCACAGGCTGTTTGCCTTACCTGTAGAAGCGGGGAAAAGCCACCACGACCACCTACAGCAGCCTTAGGGTACTGTGCACACTTTGTGTGCATAATTGTATTGGCATTAGGCACCCCATCTCCTCTTGGCAACAACCGTAACTATTACTCTTACACACAATGTACAAACAAGGAAACTGAGATTATGCAATTTAACTATGTAAGTGCTGAGCTGAGATGGGAACCTTCATCATTCTGCTACGGTAGAATGTACGGTTGTGCTGAGAATCCAACCAGAAACCCTGTGACACGTTTAAATAGTGATGCCGGGCATGATGGCAAAGTGCTGTAATCCTAGCACTTTGGGAGGCTGAGGCGGGGAGGATCACTTGAGTTCAAGACCAGCCTGGGCTATAGTGAGACCCTGTCTCTACAAAAAAACACAAAAATTAGCTGGGTATGGTGGCACACGCCTGTAGTCTCACCTACTTAAGAGGCTGAGGCAGGAGGATTGCTTGAGCCCAGGAGTTCAAGGCTGCAGTCAGCTATCATGACGCCACTGCACTCCAGCCTGGGCAACAGAGTGAGACTCTTTTTGAAAAACAAAACAAAACAAAAACAGTGACTGGTACTTGTTACCACCACCACCATCATCATCATTGCTGTGATCATTTAATAGATTGTGCAGATTTAAAACTAGTATTACAGATGAGAAACTGTATACAAAATATTTTCTTTAAAAAAAAAAAAACAACTTTGTTTCTTTCACTAAGAATTAGATGACAACGATTAAGTCACCTGACAATGATTCACCCTCAAGAAAATGTTGTGTAGCTTTTTAAAAGAAATGTCACTATATCCCTCTGATGATGGGCAGCGTTTACATTAGAAACATCATTTTTTTTTGAAATGAGGAAAACTATTATGCTATGAATTAGTGGAACTTAATAAACTCTCTTGGTGTAAAACTGCCCACAAAGGTGACGTCTGCGGAGCAGCACAGACTTAACTGTGGGCAGAGACATCTTAACGTAGTAGCTGATTCCACCCCTCTGCTTTTAAACACCGGATTATTTACACGTAGAAGGGTTTCCCAAGCTCATAGTCCCTGGGTCTGATTCTTTAATGGGTGCCTTTAATATCCTTTCTAGTTCAGCACAGAAACAGCCAGAGGGCGGAGGAAACTCCCAGGGCTAACTAAAGACAGCTCAGAAACGCTTTCCAACTGCAAACGCTCTGAGGCCTGCTTCCCGCCAGTGGTCAGCGACATTGCTGACAGCAGCAGGCTGCGTCTTTATTTCTTTGCTCTGAATTCAGTTCTCCTGGCCAGTTTTGTGGACGTCGGAGCCTCCAAGTGCAGCCGGGCGATTGCTGTGCAGTATGTTGTACTTGCTAGGAGGAGACAGGACACGAGAGGGACCTTCTCTTCCTCCTCCTGCCCTCTGCAGTGGGCCCAGCCCTGGGTGGGACTCCTGCTCCACGGCCCTGGGCAGCTGAGGCTCTGGAGGACACATATACGACCCAGTTCAGCCCCAGGCCAGCACAAGCAAGGCTGTTTTCTCTCTCGCAGAGGGCAATTGTGCTGTGCTGTGGGTTGGACTCCAAATGGCATTCCTCTCCATTAATGTGACGTGTAAATGCACTGAGGCATCAGTAGAGTGACACTGTGCCCCTGCAACCTAGCTATCCTGTTCGGGTAAAGCAAGCAGGGTGGGCGGCCTCACACTGCTGTGCTGGGTGACGCCCACCCGGCTCCAGGTCAGTTCAGAGTAGGTGACAGACTGAAGCACGAGTTCAAGAGCACAAGCCGGATCTCAGGCTGCCTGAGTTGTAGCTCAGCTCCTCTAATTATCTACTGTGTGACTTTGGGCGAGTTACCTAACCTCTCTGTGACTTGGTTTTCCTTCTTTAAATGGGGATTAGCAAATGTGGGGTTGTGAGGATTACATGAGCTCATATGTGTAAAAGGGCCTAAAACCAGTGCCTACCACATGACACATTATATACAGATGTCACTATTACTGTTTGTGTCGCGTGGCTTAGGGATCTAGAAAAAGTTCATCACTGACAAATCCAGAGTGGTATTTTTCTTTCAAAAAATATACTGACATATTTAACATTTCTATACTTAGCTGTGACGTTCTGGACTGGCGGCTTAATCTGCTCAAACTTCAGTTTCCTTGTCTGTCTAATGGGAAATTGATAATACTGTATCTAGGAAATAGGGTTAGTGTGTGAATTGAAGGACACAAAGCACATAGTGCTTGGCAATAATAACTTGCTATAACTGTTTCCTTTTTTCCTTCTTCCTCCCGAATTTTTTTTTAAATAGGCTCTTTAAATTTAGGATATCAATAGTCTAAATCATGTTTAAAATTTCCTTTTTCAGGTTTGATCCACTAATCCCAAATATCTTATGAATTGTCTACACATTGCCCTCACATTTTGAAGACACTTTCATTACTGCACATAAACCCAGCACACACAAGTGCAAGGTTATTTCATTTTATTGCACAAGATGCACGGGGAACACAGAGGGTCCATCACACAGGACGCACCTAAGACAGCTCTTCCCTCCGTCCCTAAGGCTCTAGTTCCGTACCTTGCCCTGCAAACCTCAACTGTGAATTCGCCTGGCTAAAAAACCTCTGTAATCACCTGCCAAAGCTATTCCGAGTAAGAAAACCTCACGACAATACCTTTTTTACTGAAACCCAAATGAGAATAAAACGTTGCTGTATGATAAGAAAAACTGGGTAAGTTAAATTCTTAGAGTTATAAAGTATCTGAAATTTATGATATTCATGAAATACAGGAAAAAAATCAATGGTTTTATATATATGGCAAAAGGTTGAGATTGCTGACTTTTGTCTTAATTTTCTATGGGTTAGTTGTTTCTCGGTGAGCATGTTATAATAGTGGGTAATGTTAGTGAATGCTATTTTGCGGATCTAAAGCTAAAAATCCACTACCTGAAATCTTAGTAGCCAGAAAATATAACCAAAATACCAGGGAGTAAGTAGTAAACTCATTGCTAAGGAGCAGTGAACTCATTGGAAACGTTTCACTTGCTATGAGCTGTAAAAAGAAAGTTTTATTATAAACATCGCCCCCCCGCCCCCATTTTGTGAACATTTTTGCACAAATTATGTCAGAGCCTGAAGATAACAAGCATGTGGAAAACTTTTTCAATGCATAAAAGCCCCTGAATATAATTATTCCCTAGGGTTCCACAAAAGATATAAATGATCTCTAAGGACTGATTTGGCCAGGTGTTTGTGATTAAAAAGGAAAAGAAACGACAGCTACCAAGTTGAGAGTTCTCATTTTAGAACTGACGCTCCGCCTCCATGCCTGGCGCGGCAGACAGAGACCCGTGGCACGGAGACGGCCAGGCAGACGTCCCCAAATTCCACGGGGGCAGAGACACAGGACTCTGCTTGCTTCCCAGTGAAACTGGTAAAATGGAGATAAAGACCAAGGCCTAAAAAGTTTGTTTAACTTAAAAGTACTTATTGCTTAGCACTTGTATACATAAAAATTCCAATTACTAAGAATTTCTGCAGTATCTCTGAAAACAAAACCAAAACAAAAAAATCAATACCAAAAAAAATTTATTTGCTTCAAATGAGAGTGAAGTCATTTGTGTGTATGTGTATATCTAGTACATATATTATATATATATTTGGTAACATTGGATATCTCAAGGTTTAGAGAAGCCAGAAATTTGATTGAAATTTTGTTTTAGTAAGATTTTTAAAAATCTAATTATCTTTGAGATGACAAAAAACATTCAAAAAATAAAAAAATTTTAAATCTGTATTCACAGTTGGAAACATAACTTTTAAGCACAGAATTCAAACAAAAATAACACTGGATATTTTATTATCATTCTAGACATTATACAAAAAGAGCCAACTGTATTGTAAATTGCCATTAACAACCGGAAATATAAACTACTTGTACTTAAAATGCACAGAGCCAAAATCTATAGAATGCAGAGCCAAGTTTTTATTTTAGTCTGGATGGAAACCTTACGGGGAAGATGAAATGCACTTGGTCACACTTAAGTGTTTAATGCAAACAGGATTTTGGCACCAGAAGGTTTTAATGCAAAGGCTAATACATATTGTAGTACCCTGTGATTAAAGTACTTGCATTTGAGAATGAAATGAATTTTTGTTCGATGTGCTCATCTGGCAACCCATTTTTTTTAAAAAGTCTACTTGTAAGCTTGGATGTCAAAGATCGCTGTTGGGTCTCCCTTTGAATGGGTCATTACTGTGACATTCAGAGCTGAATGCGCCACATAAAAAATACGTACTAATTATTGTTTTATGTTGGGGACTGCTTATGTTCCTGATTTACTTGTTGTGCTAAATGAAAATAAACTTACAAAAGCGTATAAAACCCCTTTCACCATGCTTGCCAAAAAACTTCATAAAAATCAGTCTTATGGCACTGAAAATATACTCCAGAAGTATTTCTGTGAGGGAGAGAATTTTAGGTAATCCTTACACTGGAGCCAGGATAAAGATAATCTGATGGAATAACATCATATACATGGTATCGGTTTTGGGGTAATAAGAGATGCTAGAGATTTATGACACTATCAGTTCTGCTTCTCAAAACATCTAAGCCACACATTTGACACATGAAAAGACAAACCAGTGAATGTGGACGAAGTTCATACAGGAGTAGCAAAGATAACAGGTGTTTTCTCACAAGTACATGTAATAACCTTCTTTAACAACATAAGCAGAATGTCTACATGAGTTCATGACCTGGGAAATGATCCAACAAGTGGTTAACAACTTCTAATTTCCACAGTGATAACAATGAGAATGTATGCAACGTGACCAGCATTCAGATGTGAGAGTTTCATAATTGTCACTTTGAATGTTTGTCTATGCATAAGTGTCAAAAGAGAATATTACTGCAACATACTTGTGAAGCAGTGCTGTGATGAAGCAGCACCGAACTGGGTGAGCTCCACTGAGCTGGCGATTTAGAACTGTTAAGGCGGGTGAGCCCCAGCTGCTGGGGATTTGCTCTAAAATTCCTAAGCTGATACGTAAATAGTGAAATTTATTCCTTTTCTAATACTGTCATACGTTTCTGACGACAACCCTAAGTGCCAATGTCAGAGTCGACAGTTTGGTCTTCCTCCACAAGCTGTGACGTGTGACGGATAAGCTGCGGGCAAGACCTGCGAAGTAGGACTGACGAGACAGGTTTGCTCCAATCGGAACAGAAGATTCTGTTGCATGGACGTGTATGGTGATAATCTAAGACAGGTCAAAGGCTGAACATTTAAGAAATTTGCTAAGCCCTATAGTTTCTAGTTTAATGTTAACCTAATGAAGATCATTATTTTATTATTCTAAGGATGTACATCTGTAGCAGCCTGGCTTAAATTCAGGCCAAAAACTAAATCATAAAAGTCATCTCTCTATCCCAGCTCTTTCTAGGACCAACTGAAGCAGAGCTGTTAGCTTAAAATACCCCATATCTAATAGCACTGCTCCACGTGTGCTTGTGATACTGAGTTGAGTTCATTCCAGTGAAACACAAACTAATACAAGGCAATCGAGAGTTTATACATCATCATATACAGATAAGTGAAAAAGGCTTGAGGATTTCAATGCTGTCATCTGAGTAAAAATCTGGAAGATGCTCACAAGGGTCACCAAACTCTTTCACGTGCCCCGCTTAGCAATGAGGAAAAATTCCCAATGAGTTGAAGCTTTAAAACTTCATTCCCAGAATTGCCCTCATGGTTTAGGATACAGGGTTGTTAAAGCTTGCTTGGACCCATGCTGATGCAATGGTTCAGAACATGGCTTCTGTCGAGGACAGCAGCACCTCTGCCTAGACCTGCAACAGACAGGACTGTGGTGCTTGTTGGGTCTAGGACTCCCCCAGGGGAGGGCTCCTGCTGAACTGCATCTCTGGAGGAGGGTCTGAGAAGGCTTCCTTTGAAACAAGAGAGTCTCACAAACACTAAAGCATGAAAACCAATGGTACAATCAAAGTCTTTAATCTTACAAATCAGGACAAAGTCAAATGACCTATGCCCAAACCCCAAACTTCCACTAATGGACATCCTCCCCAGGGCTGGGACTTGGATTCCCTAACCCTCGGTGTGGTGTCCTTCCCCCAAATCTCCCTTTATAAAACACTTCTGATCCACGAGGAGGACATTATTGGTGCTACCTTTAATTTGAGGTCTGAGAAAGGAGCCCTGCTTCTACCCCGCCAGGAAACTGTCTCCTGCACTTCGGGTGGGGGGATGGGCGTTCCCGATGCTGGCAAATGGAAATGTTTCTCTTCGATCTTGGGAGAAAAGGAATTTTACAGAAGGAGGTTAAAGCATTAGCTGAATTGAGGGCCTAAAACACTTGACAATCTCCCTTTAACTGATGATTCACCAACAGTAGAAAAAGAGGTACTTCTTAACTGAGTATCAAAAAGAAAAGATTTCTAGAAGGACACACTGCTGTGCTTTTGTACCTTCTACCGGGAGCCTGCCATCCTTGCTACCTTGAGTTTAACTGCAGCCTGAGGATCAGACAGAGGTAGTAATTAATTATAATTTGTTACAATTTTAAGACCACAAAAGAAATGCTGAAAACTGGTTTAGGAAAGCATTTTTAGATGTGAGGGTATTAATGATTAATCCTCCTGAACCTTCTGTCAGTAATAGGTAAAATGTCAGAGATGGTGACAGTCGCTTAATGGCTGGTGCAATTCACAACGCAAGAATCGACGAGGCGGCTTTTTGTAGCCCATTATGAAAGTGTCAACAATGATTATTGCCAATATAGTTACACAAATGCCAATTGCAGGGCAGCTGTTTTCTTTCAAATGGGTTCTAGGGAGAAGGTTGTATGTTAAAAGGAATCTTCTTATTGTTGACCCTACGGCTCCATTACGCAGGCTTTACTTTACCTAATAAAATCAGACATGCGTTTTGAGAAGAACGGCACAGAACGATGAACAAAATGCATATTTGTGTAAATCCCCAGGACTCTCCTCTCTCAAAAACATGGGCTTTTTAAAGAGTCAGGTCAAATCCCCCAGAAATCAAGTGAGTCCAGTTATGTATTCTTTTACTTGCCCGGGTTCCCTGCTGAGGAGCTTGCTAGCTGGCAGCATGCTAGGACTGTCATTTGTAAAAAGCAGTCCGCTCGGCTATAATTACTAATTTGGTGTCACACTGGAATTGCAGCGCAGCTGTGAAAAGATCGACCACCAGGGAGATTCGCATTTCTCTGTCTCATTTAGAGGAGGCGAAACTGCTGGAGCCATGAATGGAGGATGCCCTTCCATTAAAAGGGAAAGAATTAAAGAATAAAACAAGTCATAGCAGCTGTCAGAATTTGACAACGGTTTAAAAAAAAAAAAAAAAAAAAGCACTGTTCTGCTCCTTTTTAAAAAAAATTCAAGACACCTGTACATGCATGGTCTGAGACTTGTTGCCATGAAAGTGATTCCATTATTGTAAGAATATAACTTCTTTATTTCCTGCAGTTCTGTCTTCATTATTATGCTAATGCGAATCATACTAATTATGTGTCAAGTTGAAATCTAAGGAAAGGGACTTGTCTGCACCTATATCACTAAATATTTGAAATGACAGTTTCAAAACTTGTCATCAACAAGTTTAAAGTATGGGAAATTAAAACAGTTATAATGACTCCAACGAAAGAAAAATCTAAAAAGAATGAGAATTGAGATTACTAATTAAGCCATGTCAACGGAGATTCCCTATGAAAATTGTTCTCTGCACCTTAACAATCATTTTGAAGGGAATATAGCTATACAATGATAGCAATGAAAGAAAATTCTTGTAAATCATTTGATTGCATTTATAAAAGGCTAACATGTAGAAAATATTTTTAGCCTTCCCTAAATATTTCAAACCAGAGATAGCAGTGATTGTTTTGATAGCATTTGTGGTTTAATTTGTGAAGATGACAAATGATAGGATTTTTGAAAGAGTCAAAAATATACTAACTGATCATGGAAAGAAAACCTAAACATTGGTAGAGAAAGGAAAGCAAAGAAATTTTTTTTTAAACTTAAAAAAACTGAATGTTTTTAGAAATTAAGCTCTATTAATACATTCTATTTAATCTATTACAGTTTAATAAGTGTTTCTAGATTATAAACAAACTGCCATTGTCAGAGAGAGAGAATACTGCCAAGGCAGGTGTGCTCTCCTTTATCAATTAATAATTTTTATTACTTTTACATTCCATCTCTCCAAGCTTTCTCTTCTCCGCCCTTCCTAGTAAGCATTTGTAATACTAGAAGGGTGGGTGGGGTAGCCGTTTAGAGACTCTGCCTTCTGGAAGAAGAGCTATCACAAACCTCAAGCCCCCAAAGAAGTATAGAGCATTGAACTCTTCCTCAGGACAACAGTGTACACAATTTTAATGTTGTCACAGTGTGAGACATGGTGACAAAGGCTGTACTGTATGCACACAATGTATATTTGAAAGTATGTACGAAAAAGCTCAAACTCCTCAAAGAGAGGAACCAAAAACAGGTTGCATTGCCAACCTAGTAGGAAATCAAATAATTTATTTCAATACTTGAAAAAAAAAAAATCAAGGCTCAGAATGGATTGTTTTAGCACCATATTTAACTCTGAAACAATGTTTTTGTCAATGTATTAAGAGTATCTTTTTCCTTATTCATTTTCATGATTAATGGGATGAACATGACTTTTTGATGGTTATGTCCTTAAAGGAGAGAGAGAGAGAAGAGAGCGAGCTTGCAAACGTCTGGAAGGCAGTGTGGTGCAGTGGTTGGAAATGTGTGCGCTGGCACTGTGGTTCCTGGGCTCTAACCCTGGCTCTGTCCTTCCTAACTGTTGAACTCGGGGCAAGTTACTGATCCTGTCTGTTAAGTAACCTCACCTACTCAAGGCACCGATCTCATCTGGTCGCTGTCAGGATTACATGACCAAATTCATGTACAATTTAAAACAGCAACTGTCATATACTTTAGACTCAACACATGCCAGTTATTAATATTTGCCTTTATAATTAATCTCCAACACGCAGAAGTGAAAATTAAGAAAGCTAAATACCAGACGAGGGTAAGGTTTCTGCCTGTGTGATGCCGCACGGGAACCTGGGCTTCTGAGGCTCAAATCTGTCACCGTGGCAGGGGGGAAGCCTCCCTAAAGCCACCTCCGTGGGGGACGTTTTGAGGAGCGATCACCACATAACTCATATCATTCACAGACACAGGGTAAAAGTCTCCAGCAAGATGCTCAGAAAAGTGAGCTTGTGTTGAAACAAATTTTCATTTTTTTAACAGAAATCTACATGAATAAAGGGGCTACACATTTTTTTGGTGAGGAGGGCAGTGGGCTGGTGGTTCATGCCAGAGGTTTCTGGAAAGCGTGTGGAACTATAGGCAGAACGCTGGAGGGAAGGAGAAGGTAGGGAAGGCTAAGTGAACGTTCTGCTTCTCAAGCAACGTTACAGCGACAAGGAAGTCAAATACGTGTGGCTTCCTCTCTGCGTGCCCTTGTCTTATGATTTAGGCTTCAGCAGCAACCGCGCCATCAGCTGTGACTGTCTTTCGTGGCCTTGGTTATTGTCAGAGCAGAACAAACCCTAGTTGACTGAACCTGCAGAAACCAAATTAAATACAGGAGAAAAGTTCTGCTAGTGGTCGTCTCAGGGGACTCGGGTGGAGAATGAAGTGAAAACAGAGCAATCAGCGTGGGGCGGGATGTCATCCTGTCCACAGATCTGACTGTCCTGTCGCCAGGACGCTGAAGAATATGTTTGCCTCTGTCAATACCCTGGTATCTCCTCCTAGGAGAAACCCCCAATGATATTAAACCTTTGAGCTTCTTAGGGGCTAAAAGTGAAATACCCGCTGAGTCCTTGACACCTAGAAGAAATGTTCATTATGGAAGTCAACAGTCACCATTTCTGCTGCTTCTGTCCAAAGCTGGTGCCTTCACGGTGGTTGACACAGAGGTGTAAGTGTCGAGATGCATGTTCACTAATGCATAGTAAAAATGCAAATAGTCACAGAGGGATGCACCAATTCCTTTTTCTTTGTCACTTCTCTCCCCACTGCAGTCTGGCTTTGGCCACCACCTGTCCTCGCTGACCAGATCTCTGGTGACCTTCCTGTTGATAAGCCCAAGGGGTAATTCTCAGTCCTTATCCTACCTGGCCTTGTACAAGCATCTGATACTGGAAAATTCTCTTCCTCTGGTTTCGGGGACATTACTAGAGTGCAAGCTTCTGAGCGTAGGGGCTGCGTCTATCTTGTTCCCTGAGGCTTTCCGTACAATGCTTGGCAGATGCTCAATAAATACTTGTGCGAATGACCCAGACCTTCCTGGCTCATCTCCTACCTCTGGCTGATCCTTGGCGGGACTCTTTCTCCAGCCACCCCACAAAGGACGATGTTTTTCTGGCCGGGTTCTAGACAAGCTTCTCTGCTACTCCATACATTCCTCCTGGGTGACTTCATCCACGCCCCTGTCTTTGCTGGCCATCTTTCCAGGGAGGATTCCCAAACCCTTGTCCCCAGCTGAGACTCTCTGTACAGCCTCTCGTGCCTATTGGATATCTCTGTTCGGAGGTCACACTGGTGTTTTAAACTACTCCCTCTCTGTTCCCTAATTCGGTGAGTGGAATCAACACCTACCCAACTGCCCAAAGCAAAACTTAGAGGTCACCCTTAGCACCTCTCTCTCCACACCCTGGCACCATCCACCGCTGGCATTCAATCTCTGGGCTCTGTAGCTTCGTCTTCCCACACTTCTCTGTAATCCACCCACTTCCACTCCCCCAGCTCGGGCCCCCATCTCCCCTGGGTGACTCCATCAGCCTCTCCAGCTCTCCCTGCAGCTAACACGCCAATCTCCCCCGCACGCCGCACCTTGT
Organism: Eulemur rufifrons; assembly: GCF_041146395.1. NCBI lineage: Eukaryota > Metazoa > Chordata > Mammalia > Primates > Lemuridae > Eulemur > Eulemur rufifrons. The sequence goes on from NC_091007.1 coordinate 15,391,550, forward strand.
TCCCTCGCACCTGCTGCTCTTCCTCTGACTAACTCCTGCCTATCCTTCGGGTTTTCAGACACCACCTCCTCCAGGAAGCCTTTTCTTGACCCCACACAGCCTGAGCCAGGTGCCCTTGCTAAGAGCTCCACAGTGCCCTGAGAGTCCCCGACAGAGTGTCTCTCCCATGACAGCATAACTTGGTATTTAACATCTGCATCCCCTGCTTGATGTGTCTGTGTGGCCCATTATTTTAGCCCCTGAAGCTAGGAAAGTCATTATAAAGATAGTCACAAACACTTCTGAGTGAATAAATGGAAGTAGATTTAAAAACTTGTAAAAATTCAAATGGAAACTGGATGGTACCGTTCTAAAAAAAATAAATAAATAAAAAATAAATTAACAAACAGGCAACCTTGAGCCCAGCTCTCAGATGGAATAGTCAAGAAAAGGCACCCCCCGAGGTGATGGGTTTGCAACAGCTCAGAGTATAAAGGCACCTTTCACAGAAGCACACGCTCGGCTGGGTTGGTTCAGGTTCACACCCGGGAAGCTACTACCTACGTTCTTACTCCAACTGATCCTTCAAGGTGACACTGTCTATAATCTTGTGGAACAAGCTAAATGTGGTTCCGATATTATCTAAGGTCCAATGAATCAGGAAAAGAGAAAAAAAAATGTGGTCCCCTCATCCCCTAATTTTTGAAGCAAACAATAATATCTTAACATTTTATGGCTGGAAAGGAGTTTGAAGCTCAACCAAGCTAACATTTTACAGGTGGGAAAACGGACTCAAGAGAAGCACAGAAACACATGCGGGGGTCCCATTTGGTTGCTCAGTGGCGAGGTGGGGTCGGGGCTGGCCCTGGCCTGCAGGAGCGCGCTCTGAGCTGTGATTGCCACCACACGGTCACCGCACCGGTGGCCGTGTTTCCAAGAGCATGCTGCACGTGGCACGGTCCTTCCGACCACATTCACACCTCCTGACTATTTCATTATTCAACAGTCTAAGGAAGGGAAACGAAGTGGAACTCTCCTCGGGTCAGTCACAACGTGTTTCTCGCTGACGGAGGCAGCAGGGAGAGGGGAAGCCCCGCAGCGGTGGGAGGCGACAGAGAAGGAACACGTGCGGGGAGGGGGGTGGGGCTGCTCGCGTGCGCCCCGAAGGATGCAGGGAGAACCGTGGCAAGGAGCTTACCTTTTCTTTGTCACTAGCTTCTCTGGCCACTGTAGAGCCCTGAAATACAAAGCAATAATGAAAACATGCACACGCCAGGGACCTGGTTTCACATGTACAAAATACGAAGACAGTCCTGGCAGAGCAGAGAGGAGGATCAGCACCTGCTCTGCCCCGGTGCCCCTCCCTGCCACGGCCCTGTGCCCGGCCTGCCCCTGTCCCTGTCCCTCTGCAGGTGTCCTGGCCACTGCTCCAGCCCTGACCTCCGTCGTGCTCCCTTATCTTTCTCCGGTTCTGTCCACCTGCCAGAAATCAGAAAACCTGAAAATCACTTGAGCGATAACTCACTAAACACTGGATCAAACTCATCCCTTCCTTCTGGCATCAAATGCCAGAACGGTTGGTTTTCTTATCTTCAACGTGGAAGTGGCTGTGGTGACCATGGAGGCACGAAGTCCCTCTTTTCCCACATCACATCTTCCAGCTGTGGGCACGTCCCAGCCCTGTGAGTGCCTTTTCTGTGGCGCTCCTTGTTTTCTCCCCCGTTTTAGAGTTACTGACAAACACTTCTTCCCCACGTGCTATATGTCAGTCCCCCACGGCCACTTTCTGACCCTCTTTACTTTGGAGGTTCCTTCAAAGACATGCGTTTACTTGTGCCTCTTTTGTGCCAGGCCCTATGCTGAGCACAGAGTTACAGAGTGGAGGAAAACACAGTCCTTGATCTCAGCAGACGCTACTCCACTGCAGTGGTTTTCAAAACTACGCCTCGGAGCTCTGGGTTGTCCAAGATGACCTGAGTCCACCTTAGATGCCAACAGGGAGGCTTTGGGGACAGCATTCGAGCAGAGAACCTTCCCTTTGCTTGTGGAAGATTTTAATTCAAGAGAAGGGCTGGGAGACAAACGGCCTAGTGAATTCCTAAATATGTGACTACAACAACGACTACGGATTCTGTGTTTCTCAGTGATTACTGCGGTGTCTTACACACAGCAGATGCCCAGTCGTGCTCAGTGTTCACCGAGTGAACGGCTGGAGGAGGAGCGCAGACCAACCTGGGGGCTCCCTTCCTCCCCAGCACTGGAACCAAAGCTGCTGCTGGGTCAGCAAAGCCCTTTGCCTCCCTGACCACCTCTGAAATCGACATTTACTGCCCTGGAACACTTGAGTCAGCCAAGCATTGAAAGAACTTACATTTGCCTTGGGGAAAAGCAAAAGCATCTTCTAGATTGGCCATTTGCAGAGAAATCAAAATTTTTACACTATTACCACCCTTCATTCAAGCCGCTCAAGCATGGATCAGGCTGTGTGTATTGCCTGTAACCCACAGACAACAGAAACTGGGACTGAAGAGACGCCTTGTGTTGGGGAAGGGGGCCAAGACCAGGCCATGCGTCTCCCCAGGGCCAGTTCTCCTTCCCCAAGACCCCCAGTCTGAGACCCTGCTGCCGGCCCAGAGAAAACACTGGGTGTTTGCTGAGCACAAAGCTGCTGACACATCAAGTGGAGATGGACCATGTAAATCATTCATTAAAGAAAACCTGAGGACCCGTCCCACGACCCTGGCACGCGCCACTCCACATAGCTGAGCCCAGTCACTGCCATTCGTCTGGGTCTACTTTCCTTCCTTCAGGGATCCCTGAATATGGGCCACAAATTCTAAAAAAGAATGTTGCCGATTTTTTTTTTTTTAATGGGACATTTGTAATACTTGAGCACTGCCTACGCCGCTGGGTAGAGGAAAGAAGCTATGTATTCTACTTTGTATCCTTAACCAAGTTGTTGGTTTGTCTGTGTGGTTTTTCCCCCCTCCTACAAAATAATTGACTCTGCTTCTGATTCTCAGGGAACCTTCATCTCTATGTAAATGTTGGTCATTAGTCTGGAAAGAAAAACTCATCAAAGTTCATATTCATTCACAATAAAAAATTAAAACAAAAATAAAAAGGCAGAGAGATTAAGCCATGAAATGATGCCAGATGGACAGGTTCCAGCACAACTGAAAGTCTTGGCAAGAACAGAATTTATCTCTTCTACCAGCTAAAAGGAGAGATGAAATTATGAAACGCAAGACAAACTGAAACTAGGACATCCAACCCACAAGCATAATTGACGTCAAGATACGCTTACCAGATGCCTACCTGTCTGAGGCACTATCTTAGGCATTTCAGGGGGATAAAAAATAGTCGAACAAACACTTGCCCATACGCAGAATAAGCCATGCCTTACGCTTAACACATGTAGGCATTTCACTTCATCTTTGCAGCAACCTCACAAACGTAGGTAAACGTATCCCTGTTTTAATAGATGAAGACACTGAGGCTCTCAGATGTTCAGCAACTCACACATGGCTGACAGGTCAGAAGACCAGGACATGTGGCTTCAGGAGTCACTCTGGCTTTCTTCCATGGGAGAGCAAGACCTGCACATGGTCCTGAAATACTCAGCAAAGGCTCCAAGAAGAGTGGAGGGCAAGAGCCCTGGAGGGTGGCTGGGATTTCCCCAGGGGCAATTCTCGGGGGACAAAATAACTCGAGCTAAGACCCGGTAGCCGGACAGAGCAAGGCTGTATTTGGGAAGCTGATCGAGTTTGTCTGGACCTCAGAGGTTAAGACACAAGCCTAGACCATTCCCTTCACTTAGACTAGCATTTCTCCAAGTGTGGTTCAGAACCCTGGGGCCCCAAGACCCTTTTGGGAGTCTACAAAGTCAATATGATTTTTATAACAATATGGAGACATCATTTGCCTTTTTCACTGTCTTGATATTCACATAGATATTGCACAAATAATGGTGGGAAAAACTGCTGGTAGCTTCGCACAAATCGAGCAGTAGAACCAACAGGTACTAGGAGTATTTGTGATTAAAAAGAAAACCCAAAATAAAAAAAAAAACGAGTGTCACTGAAGAGATCTAATATCATTTCACTGTGACCCCTGAAGCCACATACCCTAGTTTTCATGGCTTGTTAGCTGCTGAACCTCTGCAAGCCTAAGGTAGTGCCTTGCACAAGTAGACATCTAGTTAACATATGAAGCAATACGTGCTTCATTTATTGCTTGATGAAATAATAAAATTAACTGCATCAAATCTTGACCCAGGAGTTACATGCCTTTTCAATGCTCTGGGTAGGAAGTATGCATAAAGTGCTTCTCTTTATAAAGAAGGAATGGTTTCTCAAGAACTACTTTGTGATGGCTTGAGTTATGAGCTAAACTAGCCACCTTTTCCATGGAACATTTTTACTTGATAGAGCAACTAACAGTCTATGTTTATTCGGATCTGGGCATTTGGCAGATACTTGCTCAGAAACGAACAAAGCTGCCAGGCTTGGCTGAGTGCTGGGGCAGATGAACTATGTATATACTGTCATTTCCTGGAAAACTGACAGGAGTTGTTGTCAATGATAAAACTTGAGCTTTCAAGTAAAAATTAGACTTTAAAAAAATTTATATTCACCACCCTGAGCTTCACAACTTCCCAATATGTAAAAGACTTACCTGATAACATTGGTGGTGACATTGCTGTGACTTTTTGATAATGTATGAGATGTGTCAATATTTTTAATAGCCACATAACTTGGTGAACCAGTATGTCCCCAGTGACAAGTGTATGACTTTACTGACTTTGCATTCAGACCAATGCATGCAAACAGACCAGTGGATTTTGATGAAAAGAGTACAAAAAGTTCATTGATGTGATTTAAGATTCCACAACGTAACTAAGCTTTGAGAAGTCATCTCTTGTCATGTTCTGGTATAATATCAAAGAAGAAGATCTATAATTACCCCAAAACATTATTAAAATATCCCTCTGCCTTTTTCCAACTACACTATTTGTGTGAGGTCATATGTTCTTCATATACTTCAATGAAATAACACCACCAACAGACTGATAACAGAATTATATATGACATTTCAGTTGTCTCACATTAAGTCAGACATTATAGAAATTTGTAAAAATGGAAAACATTTGCAAAAATGTAAAAATGTCTAATTTTTTGCTTTTGGAAAATAGTTATTTTTCATAAAAATATGTTAATATGTAATGGTTTTATCATTATTTTAAATAAAATAAATATTTTAATTTGGAAAATAGTTATTTTTCATAAAAATATGTTAATATGTAATGGTTTTATCATTATTTTAAATAAAATAAATATCTTAACAATTTTATATTAATTTTTTATACTGTAAATATCCATAGATACAACCTACATAAGCAAAAGCTTTTTGGGGGTTCTCTTTTAGAAGTATGAAAGGGTTAAGACCAAAAAGCGTGAGAACAAATGTAGACTTGGTGGACTAGAGTTGGCAAACTTTGTCTGAAAAGAGTCAGAGGGTGAACATTTTAGGCTTTGTGGTCCATAATGGTCTCCGCGGTAACTATTCAACTCTGCCACTGTAGTGCAAAGGCAGCCACAGGCAATACAGAAACAATAGGCATGGCAGTATTTCAATAAAACTGTATTTATAAAAATGGCCCCCAAGTTGGAATTGGCATTCAGGCTGGTCACAGTTTGCCATCCCCTAACTTGGACATTTTCCCCTGAGTTGGTGATGCTGGAAGTCGGATCACGTCACTCCACTGTCAAAATTTCCAGGGACCCCCTCTCACCCCAAGTCTTTGAAATGGCCTGTCTCAGGGCCTTTGTAGTTACTAGTCCCTCTGCTAGGAATGTTCTTTCCTCAGCTTAATCCCTCATCGCCCTCAAGTCTGCTCCAATGTCATCTTTTCAGGGAAACCTTCCCGGACACCCTCTTTAAAACTGTCTCTCTCCCCCTCTTTATTTCTGTCTATAGCACTTACCAATTCCAAATATGCTACATGGCTTCCTTATTACCTTTACCTACTTCCTGTCTTTACCCATCAGAATGTGGGCTCCCCGAGTGCAGGTTTGGTCTGTTTGGTTCATCACATTATTCCCAGCACCTAGAATAGCGCCCGGTATGTAGTTGGTGTTGAGTAAGTAGGCAGGGTATCTCTAACATGCACAGGAGTCTTCTGGTAAGGCCAGCAAGCATCGACTGCTTAACGCGAAGGCGTACACTGCTAGTTGCCTGGTAGCTTTAAGCTCTGAGCACCTACTAAGCATTTTATATGATCTTGAGTTATTTTACAAAAATTAAGAAAATCTCACCTTTAAGTCATATTTCCTATATACAGATAAACGGTGGCTGAACACATTTCTTGTAACAATCACATATATTTCAACTCCGTCGACATTAAGCCGGTACATGCCCAAGAATTGGGGAAGAAGGGTGACCCCATGACATTCCACTATATACTGCATAGGAGAAAAAGAAAAAAAATCCAATCAAAAGATGGTTTAGATGTAAAATATATATGCTTACAGCATTTATATAAAGTGAAAACTCCAACCATTAAGGTCCTATTTATAGAAAATGACCACATTTGTACTGCTTACCAATCAGATCTGTGTTTACCATCTATATACAGATTAAAAAATTCAATTATATCTCCAAAGAGAGATTTTTTCCAACATTCCAAACTCATTTGTAAGGTCAAAAATTGGACAGAAGAGTGAAGGCAAGAGGACATGTGATTGTCTTTTTGGAATTCCTCTTAGTGAAATTATATCCTACTTAGGGTATCTATTTTCTACCCAAAAGCCCTGATGACAATTCTACGAGGTTGAGGCAGAGTGACTTGGCTGCTAAGATCAACTTTTCTTTAACAGTGTTGGAGTGGAGATGACAGAGGAAACTGTGGAGAGCCCAGTGTTGGAACCTGGAAGGGTTGGGCTCTAGTCCTAGTTTTCTGTTTCTCACTGAGACTCTAAACTCTAAGAGCTAAACTGCCCACAAGAGCAGGGATGAAGGGAGGGGGCTCTTGCAGTCCCAGAGCCCTCGCTCCTGCTCTACAGGCAGATGGGGATGGTGGGGGCCCCATGTTGGTTTCCATCAAGGCTATCGGACAAGTCCCAGAGCTGACATCATTTCCAATGAGAGTTGCAAAAACACAACACGACTTCAGCAGTCTTCAATGACCATACTCCAGAAAACCACAAGATGGAGCTACCTCTCCTTAGAGCAGATTTTTATAAAACAGGGGTCCCTCTGCATTTCCCAAAGAAGGTTTTTCCTTTCTTTGAAAGGAAGGGGAAAGATGATTTTAAAAAAGCTCTTCTGTGTCTACAGGTGTGTGAAATCCCCAGGATAACGAATAGCGTAAGTAGTATGATCCCAATACTGTAAACATCGCAGGCACTATGCATATTACACAGAGATACCTGGAAGAATGCTCACCAAATGGCAATGATGGAATAGGAGGTAACTTTGATCCTTTTTTAAAGTTACACTACTTGAATTTTTCTTTCTTTTCTTTTTCTTTTTTTTTTTTTACAATGAGCACTTTATAAGAATAAGAAGATAATTAGAATATCCCTTCAAGCTTTTTAGTTGTAAACACTATTAAAAATCAACTCTGGTAATATTAACCACCTTAAGAATTAACAAGTCTTCAGTTTTTATCATTAAAGATGAACAACATCAATATCTAAGTTGGATTTTTGCCACCCAGAATTTTGGCAAATTTTAAAGATGCTTCTGCCTTTTTTTTTTTCCCCTTACCGACAATAACTGTGCTCTATATTTTCACTTGATGTATTTTCTGAGTACAGTTTCATCTTAACTGGTTGTTTGAAATCAGATGAGTGGAACATTTTCTATTTCTCTCCTTTCAAAATACACTAAATTGAGTTTTGCGCATGCAAAACAGGTGGTCAACAGCCCTTCGTTGAAAAGAAAATTTCACACATCTGATCTAAAGAAATAAAAAGGGCTGCTGTTTCTCGCCTCTGAACACAAAGTGAGTGGATGGGCTTTAAAACAGAGACTGGGGGAATCTGTATTGTGTAAGCGCAGTAGAAAAAACATAAATTTATGAGCCAGAAAGATGTGCGTTAACCTGGCACCTCCATTTACTAGCTGTGGGATCTTGGGAGAGGTCCTAAATCAATCTACATTTAGTTTCGTTTTCCCAGAAAATGAGCACCACAATTCCTACCTTCGAGGTTGTTTTGAGGATTACAGATAATAGTATGTCAAAATACTTCACACAATGCTGTGTAATACTGCAGATGATGATAATTATTTTCATTCAAAACTCCGTTAAGAAATTTTAACGTTATTCCTGTTTTGTGCTCTAGACAAACGGACACGCACCAGGGCCTACTCCACGGTAGTGATTTCTGAGGTCCACAAGCCACGATTCCGCCCCGGGGCACACATCAGTTTCAGTTTTGCTGCTCGGCCCCTCTGTGTGCTGTTCTGTGGAGATTATTCTCATCTTGGACTATCTTTTAAAAATGCTGCCAGTAGAAAATGTCTCTTCGATTAAAATTTCTGTGCAGAACCACAGAGAGCCACGGGTCTTAGTGCATCCTAACCATCACATGCCGGGCAAGGTGAGTGGGGCTGCAGAGCCACTTGGTTCTCGTCTGTGTGCGACTTACCCTACTTCACAGGGCAAGAGAGGGCGCGTGTGTCGGAAGGAAACGGCCTTGGTTTCCTGCCATCCCCACCTGCCCCGTGCTCTGGCATGACGGGAGGAGGGGGCGCCTTCCCAGACCCATCTCTCCAGCCACGCTGGGACCCAACCTGGTGGGCTCTCAGACATCAGCCCCTCCCGGTCCGGGATCCTCAATCTTTCCCTCTCCCTCCACTGGCAGCTTCGCAACAGTGTCTAAATGTGCTAAAGTCTCTCTCACAGAACAAACAGAAACCAAAAAACCAAAACACTCCCTCAACTGCAAAGACGCACTGTCTGGCACTGACTGGATCCTGGCTGGAAACGGACATTTCCCGGGAAACTGGGGACGCCTGACTGTGCCCCTCACCTAGGTGTCTGGTGACATCGAGGAACTCGCTGTCAACTCTGTCAGGGCGAGACGTCGTCACGTTTCAGAGACGCATATTAAAGTAACTAGAGAGGAAACGCTGGGTCTGTGATTTACCTCGACATACTTCAGGGAAAAAATGATGCAGACGTGGTAAAATGTTAATAATGGCTACATCTAACTGATGGGTATAGGCTCTCGATGTTCTGCGTGTCTGAAAATGTTTATACTAAAAAGTAAAAATCAGCACAGTCGCTTCTTGGGGCCAACATCTTTCTGTGTCTAAGGTCTCCTGACTGACTTCTGGAAAGAGCTGGGGATGCTCATCTTCTGTTCTTCCTCATCTCCACCCACGCTGTAGCTCGAGCCTCCTGCCCCTTCAGAGCGACTGTTCTCACCGAGATCACCAGTGACCCTGAGGGGTTAAATCTGACAGAAACTTCTCCGTCTTTCTCTCACCCGAACCCTCTGACCGACGCTCTTTCCTTGGCTTCTGAGATGCCATGTTCTGTTGTCCTCCTTCCATCTGACCCTCCTTGCCCTACTGTTTGGCCGATTCTCCCTCTTCAATCTATGTGCCGTTAAATATGGGATTTTATTCTCCTCTGTATATAGGCTATATTTGGTTTCTGTTTCTATCTATATCCTCAGTAACTCCCAAACTTAGAATTTCCAGTCAACAACCTTTCTTTTGAGTTTCACACCCACAGAGGATTCAAGTGTAACTAGTTTAATGCAGCTTCTCTGCCCAGCGTAAGCTTCATGGAGGTGACACTGTTACATATTTTGTTCAGCACAAAATCCCCAGCACTCAGCAGGACCTAGCATGGAAGAAGCACTTAATACATAACTGTGGGATCAATAAATGAATGCAGGAATTAAAAAAAAAAAAACCTAAGATATTTCTTGCAGAGACTTATTCTCTCTGCTACCTTTCTGATGAATCACATGACTCCAACCTCCAGGTGTTGTAAATATGAGCATTCTGGACTTTGAAGCCAGAAAATATCCCATGTGATTTATGATGAAAGGGAAGCCCAAGATTCTTCTCATGATGGCCATGATAAATGAAAGACATTACACAAGAAAAGAGTAGGAAGTAGGAAAAAAGCTGGCATATGCTGGCCACAAAAGGAGAGAAAGGGGGTACTACAAAAATAATTGTTTAAAGATGTTAAATCTCATAAAAATGGCTGTCACATGGTTAACTTGGAGAATTTGGAAATGGCCAAGGTTTATGTGTTTCTAGAGCTGTTATTGCATGTGTACACTACAGACCACGTGAGGAATGTGACTTTGGGGAAAAGAGGTACAGAAGATACAAATTTGTTACTAAATAAGAGTAAAAAAATTACGTTTGATGATTTATGCTGAATTCACACTTTAAATTCTCCCAAATTCCCAAAGTTTGTGCATACTGTCAAAGCTCGTAAATGGTGACCTCTCTAAACCCCAGAACTGTGTGCATAGCAAGTAGAAGTTGGCTGCCCCCCCCCCCCCCCCCCCCGTGCTCTCCCCTGTAGGGGAGGGATCTTTGGGCATAACTCTGCTTAGCTGGGAGTCTCCCAAGCAAACAAGGGGGTAACTTCCCGATTTTAAGATGCCCTATTCTGAAGAATTGAAGATGAGGGAAATAGAGCCTGCAGGTGACTCAAGCAAGAGCAAGACGAAACCAAGACCCTGGGGAGAGGGGTGCAGAAGGCAGGAAGGAAGGGACAGGGAGGGAGCCTTCCATGAACACCTGGTGTGCACCTAACATGCTCTCTGAGACACAGGTTGTATCTTAAAGGCATGATGGGAACTCTCAATTTCAAGGATTCTCCTTAAAATAAAGACTTTCAAAAATGAATAAGGCTGGCCGGGCGCGGTGGCTCACGCCTGTAATCCTAGCACTCTGGGAGGCCGAGGCGGGAGGATCGCTAGAGGTCAGGAGTTCGAGACCAGCCTGAGCAAGAGCGAGACCCTGTCTCTACTAAAAATAGAAAGAAATGATCTGGCCAACTAAAAATATATATAGAAAAAATTAGCCGGGCATGGTGGCGCATGCCTGTAGTCCCAGCTACTTGGGAGGCTGAGGCAGGAGGATCGCTTGAGCCCAGGAGTTTGAGGTTGCTGTGAGCTAGGCTGACGCCACGGCACTCACTCTAGCCTGGGCAACAGAGTGAGACTCTGTCAAAAAAAAAGAATAATGCTGCATATGTCCCTTTGAGTATGTATAATATTTGTTTAAAAGCGAGGTAATATTCTTATAAACAGACAAGAAACGCTAAACAATTATGTCTTACATTGTTGCTTTTAGGATCACAACTCTGAGTACTTCAAAAACGTTAAACATCATAGACAAATTCACAAAATAACTTGTAAATAAATCTTCAGAAATAACAAGAACAACACGTACTGGGGACACCCCCATGTCAGGCTTTTCTTTAATCATCTATTTGGCACGAGCATCCTTTTTTTTGTAACGGTTAAAAACATCCTCATTACCTCTTCACTTCTTGTAACTGTGTTGATTCCATCATAAACAAGACAATCTAAGGAATCTCTGCTTCCTCCCTTCTCCATGTTTAATTTCCAGATTATGAGAATGGAAAAATAATAATTTAATCCTTAGGGCCACTCTTTAAGAAAGGTACAAATATTTCTTTCACTTTCAACCACTGTCTTGCTGCGGGCACAAGGGAATCCTTCCCCACTGGCAAAAAGGACCTCATTAGTACAGGTGTTGCCTGCCTGCTATAGAAACGTCTCTGTTTACAGACTTGCCGGGTGCAGCACTCGCATGGATGACTCTACCGACTCCCGTTTGAGGCCACTCTGGGTCCCAAGGGACCTAAGGCTACAAATGGACCAAACGCTCCGCAACGCTGGCCGTCTCGCGTGTGGCTCAGAAAAGACGAGCACACATCAGAGAGAAGCGCTTACTCTTCTGTGCCAGCACCGGTAGCGTCCACACAATACTGGAGAGGGCGCCTTTCAGTGGCTCCTCAAATGGGGCATTTTCCTCGAGGCATCCGCCCGGTGCACAATGCTGCCTGTCATTTCCACCTGTCTGGGTTCCCCGGGTCAACTGCAGCCAAGCTTCCCTATCACATCAAACAGCAGCTGTGTCTGGCACCCAGGGCCGCTTTCAGGTGCCTGTAAGGCAGCGATGACACTGAGCTTTCACCTGAATAGGTGCTGAATGTTTCTCCTGAATTCTTAAAAAGTGAACTTGATGATCACCAATTCTTACTACACATACTACCTTTAGCTAAATCAATCACAATTATTCTTGGGGTCAGCTTCCCTATTCTTAGTGTACAACTCACTGCATTACCTACGTCTGCATTTTAAAATGTTTTTACCCGGCTACGTGGGACACAGAGGTGGGAGGATCATTTGAGCCCAAGAGTTTGAGACCAGCCTGGGCCACAGCGCAAGACCCTATCTCTAAAAAAAAAATAGTAAAAAAATATTAAGTGCTGTTCACTTTTGCATTTTTATGGCTGGGAACTTCTTGTCACCTCTCTCCATTGTTTAATTATGTAGCTTCTGTTTTTAATAACAGCACTCTCAGAAGCTTTTCTATTTGCTGATAACTTTTTTTTTTTTTGGTCTGTTGTAATCTGCATTTCTAACACTAACAGCTTTTATTTTTTTCTGTCCACTTTAAACAAATCTACTTATAAATGATGTCATGACATCATTAATAAAGGCAAAATTTCTCTCTTCCTAAGTCTCCCTTGGAACTTTCCCCCATGTTAACGGTGGGCTTGTTAGAACTGTGAGGCAATAACACCTGGATGAAGTGGAATCAGGCTCTCAAAACATGTAAAATGTAACAGCCGCAAGATCTTGGTTTCCTGCGCTCTTAGGCACTCACCAAGAAGCACGAGGATTATGAAGCCCAGATGTGTTGCTCTTCTCATGCAAAATGAAATGCCATTAAAAGATTCACAGCTGACTGGAAGCTGCAGCAGAGAGAGTTCTGAGTGATGGACTGCCGCAGATAAATATTTATATCTCCACGCAATGGTGTGAACCTGGGCACCGGCTTTTGGAAATTGCTGTTATTATCATGTTTCACTTTTTTTTTTTTTTTTGAGGCTTGAAGTGACAATTTAATATAGCATCAAATTAGTCCTTCAATGTAAAGTCTTGTCTCATTTAATGTTTTTGAAAGGTTAAATTATCTGTAATCCTTATTGTGCCCCTGGCTATGTTTATAGAGCACGCCAACAACATCCTTAACATGAAAGCAAAGGAAAGGGAAAGGAAGAGGCTCTGTTTTAGAATGACCAAATAAATAAATAATCCCGCTTCCCTTGAATCGATGTCTCGGTACGTTTTGGGCTAACTGTCTGTTTAAAGTGTCAGTTAATATAATTTATTTTGGTTTCAAATAGTTTTGAAGTACTAAAAAAAAAAAAAACCACACCTAAGGATGACTGCATTTAAGCTGATATAAAAATAAAACTTCTTAAGCTTAATAAAATCAGGCTTAAAAGGAACAAACAATCCTCTGTAGTGTTTGCAACAATTCTCAGTACTGAGATGATGCAGACATACCGAAATGCAAACACCGAAGCTCCTAAATCTGTTTGTTACACGCTGTAACAAAGACCCGTAAAAAGTCATCACTGGAAATGAAATAACTTTGTAAAACATGCGATAAGGCACTTTATCGTAAGTACAGATGGTGTCTGCCACAATGAAAAAGCAGGAGGGCTGCTCCGAGCATCAGCCCTTGGGGGGATCTCCGAGAGGCCCGTGGCTTCCTCAAGATCCACGGCCTGGATGGGAAGCTTAGTTGGTATCAAAGGCCAGAGGGTTCCAGAACCTTCCCTTTACCCCTCGCACACTCAAGAGCTGGGCCCTGAGTGGCCCATGTCTGGGCAGGTGTGCCCTGGGACAGTCCAAGCCCCAGTGTCGGGGCACAGCGCTGGAGTTGCTAGAGCTGGACAGCAACATGTGGGTACAGGGACATTGAGGACATCAGTGTGGTGGGGGAAGTGGGCCTGGGGGGCTCCCATTCTCAGTCAAGTCCCTTGGAGGGAGCTCACGGGGTCCTGGGCTGGGAGCCCTCATCCTCCTCCTTTTGCACTCTCTGGAAAAAAGCTTCCCTAAATCAGGCTCAGAGGCCTTCTTCCTAAATCTTCTGGAGATTAAGATTAAGCAATCTCAGCAAGCCTATCAACACCTGGGAAGGGAAGTGTGATCCCTGCAGGGAAGGCCTGGATGCCCAGCTCTGGCCACTGGCAGCTCCTCCTGCATGTGCCTTCCCAGGGCAGCCTGTCGTTTGGCCCAGCCTAGGAGCCTTGGGGAGGCACACTCCACCGGGCCCGCCACGTGGGCTGAGGCTTGGGCGGCCAGTTTGACCCTACTTCTCTCCTCTTCCCTGCACAGGCTCCGATCCCTAAACTACACCTTAACTCCAAACTCTGGGGTGGTGTCTGGCTTGGGAGGTCACTCTGTGTGACAGTCAGCAGACGCGGATCTGACAAATTCAGGCCCCCAGAAACTGCCATGGTTAGGACTATCAGGAGGAAGTTTTGAGCAGTGATGCATAAGTTTAGAGAAGTAAAGGATGCAATTTCCGAGAGGAGCATATAACATGAAATTACCAGGAGTGAACTGGAAGATTTTGAAAAATCTAGAAAACTTCTAGAATGAAAAAGATAATTGTCGAAATTAAAAAAAAAAAAAAATCACTGGTGAGGGGAGACAACAGATTAGCGCAGTGGAAGAGAGACTTAGGACTGATGCCGGATTGGAGGAATCCCCCAGAATTGAGCAGAGATGTTTGCAGACGGAAAACAGGAAAGAAAAGTTAAAGATGGGGTTGGAGAGACAGAAGGGGAGAACAGAGGAGATGGGTGACATTTAGAGAGGAAAGGACTCTAGAAGTTCCAGAAACTGGAGAAAAACTGCAGCAGGAAAAGCTTGCTGGTGAGGGTGCTGGGCACTCCCTGCAAAACCTGGGGAACAAGTGGGTGAGGACGCTGGACACAGAGGGCTACAAATGCCCCGATCAGCAAGCCACAAGGCACTCCTTGGGCCACTAGAACCCCTAGGATGGCAAACACCTTCCCCCGTTTCTGAGAAGCAAGGCGGCGGTGCCAGCGTGGGGTCTGCTGGGAGCTTGCCTTGACTCTCAGAGTTGGGTGCTGCGTGCAGGACCCAGGATTCCAAAGTACCTTCTAAATTTCAATTGACCGCTCCTGCAGATGACGAACAAAAAAGCCCAAGACCAGACTCAGAACTGAGTGCTCAGAATGTCCTCCTGTTCTGGGACACAGGCACTGCCGTGTCACTCACAGGCGGATTCATTAGCACCAGAGCCACTGAGTCAGAATCGTGTTTCCACAGGATTCTCAGATCTGTCTGCAGAGAAGTCTGAGAAGCACCAACGTGACATGTAACCTTTTCTCTCTCAGCACCATGACCCCTAGTGGTTTTTTTTTTTTTGTTTGTTTGGTTTTTTTTTTTTTTTGCTTTATAATGCCTATTTTCTCGCTTTTACCCTACTTACGCCTAATCCTTAGAATAGTAACACCCTCGCCAGTGTCCCACAGGGGAGGATAAACAGATGTTCCCTGAGGAGGTTCCAAAAAAGTCATGTATTGACCCTAAAATCCTTTACTGATATCTGAGGTGCTGACCTAGCTTATTTAACAGGGAGGTTACTTTTATCAATTTTGTCAGTTTATTGATTCACTTTAAAATTTAAAAATTAAGACTGTATTTCCAAAGGTTAAAATAAGATAGTCTTAGTGATAGTTGCTAAGGTATTTCTCGTTCATCTACTTTGCAATGTGCCTGAAGTTACCTTGTACATCCTCTAAAACTTCTAAAATTTTACTGACAGTGCCTCTTAATTTTAACTAAGCTGAATCTATATGATCCCAAAACTCCCAATGAATTCAAATCAGTGGGGAAAAAAAAAATCAGTCAATTTAACAGAAATAATTGAAGTAGGTTCTTGACCATTTACTCCTTTTCGAATGTTCTTCTACCTTGTTTAGCTAATCAGATGATAATCATCATTTCTAAGACCTGAGATTGTTATCACCTAACAGAAATGTAAAGAAAAGGATATTCACATCAATACACGAAGTTATTTTTCCAACTATAAGCAAATCAAATGAAGGAAATGAGATTTATAAAAGTTTGCTATGCTTAATAGGAACTTCCCATTGGTCTGAGAGACGATGCTGTCCTTTCTTAGCACCGAGTGGCAATTAGGGTAGAATCTGGGCTGCAACTAAAGAATAGGACAAGACATTAAACCTTGGAGGGAAAAAATCTAACTCCTTATGGTTCAAATCTCCATAATTCTGCATCAGTGCCACGCTCTACCAGAAACCAAGCCCCCTAGTGGACTAGAAGAGTTAACAACTGAATACCACGTAAGAATGATCTCAACGCTGGGATGTAGGCAACTGAATTACAAGAATGGTATTTAATGATCTTACTCAATCACTGATACAGCACTTCTTATATACCAAACAGCCACCTGAGCATGTTATAAATATGAATTCACCTAATTGGCACAACACCTGAGTAAAGAGGATACTATTACCCAAACATGACAGGCTAATATGCAGGTGCTGAGAGGTTAGGTAACTTGTCCCAGGTCACGCCACTGGTCAGAGGCACAGCTGGGACTTAAAGGCAGCTGGCTGGTTCCGAGGTGCTGCTCTGAACCACCTGTCATGCTGCGCTGCTCGTAGGATCGGTTTGTCAGAACATTAATCTCAGGAAGAATTTATTCAAATAGCTAGCAAAGATCCACTTCCCCAGAGGTTGGCCTTGGGCTACTTCGAACCCTCCAGAATACAGCTGCAACTGTGGATGTGTTTCATTGAAACAAAAAACAACAAAGAAACAAAAGAAGAGGGTAGTTGAGTAACCAAAGCTGTCAGAAAGTCTATCCAATTTACCCCAAAGGAGAGCCCCTGCTTCAATTTTATCTTTTCAATTTAATTTTATTTTGTTTTTATCTCTAATATACAAATGAAGAAACTGAGGCTTCAAAGGTCATATGTCACATGGTCAGTAAATGACAGGGCTGGCATTGGAACCCAGGATTGTCTGATGCTGGACTTTATGCTCTTACTACTCCACGGTGAGGGAGGCCTCTTACAGCTAGGGCCCCGGGCAGCGTGCGCCCCACCAGGCAAACTTGTGCTGGAATTTACTCCACGAGAGACAACCCGCTGCTGGTCCATTCAACCCCCGGGCATTTATGAAGGGACAGTGTTCGGGGATGAAAAGGGATCAGGACAGGAAGAGACCCGTCAGAACAGCACAGGATTTGAAGGTATAAATGAACAAGTATTCAGAGGTCAACACCTAACTTCTGTCACAGAAAAAAAATCTTCTGAGAAGTTGCCAAATCTTAAACTGAATGATTTTAAGATCAGGGTGGTGGTCTATGAAAGTATTATCCACAAGAGTATGTAGATTAAAAGAGTTCTGTAACTAAGGATCTTTCCAGCATAAGCATTCCTACATGTTAACTGCCAGTAATCGGGCCCCAGTAATTCTAGAAAACCGGGCTAAAGGAGATTTTTAGGTCAAATATGTTCTCATCGTTTAAACCTTTGGTCTCGGTGCTAAATAGTCCTATGAATGTTAACCTTCTCAGAGTTCCCAATGAAGAGCAAGAAAAGATTACCTGGTGGTATTTCTTCAGGATGTTGTGCATTTCGGCCACATCTTCGCTGGTAATGGTCTTGATGATGTATCTTTTGTCGTAGGAGGTGTGAAAACGCGCTCCGCTGCGTGCCTGGGAGTCGTTGGGAAGCGGTGCGCTCCTGGTCAAGGAGTTCTTCCCGGTTGGGGTAGGACGGGAGGAGGGAAGAGAACCCATTAAAGGTGTGCTTTTCTGATTCCCAGATAATTTGCTGCCATAGCGAGTTTTCAAAAACCATTTGTGTTTGGAATAAACTGATAAGTAGGGTGACAACATTTTATGTTGATGCTAACTTACATGGCACGCCTTTCAAATGAAGAACAGCCTGAGTATGGACTAGGATTCTGAGGTCCTCCGAGCAGGCTAACGCCTGGAATTATAACCAAAGTTGCTTTATTTACCTTGTTCTTCTTTTCAGAGTTAGGCAAGAGCTCAAATTTTTCTTCTGAGTAAAATTAGGTTCCAGGCATGAAAGAAAATTTTTAGAGTCACTGAGTATCTCCTTACATGGCAGGTATTGTGCCAAGCATTTTGCACATGGTCACCACCATCACCACCTTATAGATGAGGAGCTAGGGATAAAAAAGGTTTAACAACTGGGCAAGGGTCACACGGCTAGTGAGGGAAGAGCTAGAATTCCAATGCTGATGTGACTGGCTCAGGACCCAAGTTCTCAACTCGTAAACTACTCAACTCATGAACTATGCTGCCCATGGTGTGCCCGGGCAGGAGGAGCCAGGAGCCTGGGTGAGCATACCTTGCAACAGTTCTTCCTTAGCAGCTTTGGACTTGGTCCACCCTCCACCTGTCTTTAGCCATTTTTGAGAACTACTGTTCTCTTGCAGGGGTGGCAAGGAGGGCTCTTCTGGAATCATTTCATTGCAGGATCTGGTTCATGCCAGTGACACTCTAGCTAGACAAGTCAAGCTGCTTCTCTCACGTGACTCTTATGTTCAGATCGACTCTTTCTTAGAGCCTTTAGGACGCCTCTCCCTCTGGCCCCAACCTCTGACACTGGCCATCCAGACTAGCGGGGTTTTCCTGGCATCCAGGGAAGTGTGGCCTTCACCCCTGCTGACTGTGCTCTCGAGTGCCGACTTGTATCCCCTGCTCGGCCCCACTGGACTGCGTGTGAGATCAAAGGCAAACACGCTTTCTCTCTTCAACTTCCTCTCTCAAAGTGGGCATTCAGAGGCCCCAGTGGACCAAACACTGTCTAGTTAGGGGAACAGAGACAGACGTCTTCAGAGAGGCAGGTGATAGTCCTGCCCCTGGATTTTCAATGAAACAGTTCCTTTCTGTCTAGTACGTTCACACCTCCTTATCCTTTTCTTCCTTTCTAGATGAAATCCAACGGGACTGTGAATCCATCAGGTCAATGAGGTAGAAGCAGATGGCAGGGGCGCAGTGGCTCATGCATGCCTGGCGCTTGCAGAGGGAAGGGGCCCAGGAACAAATCCTCACTTCCCAGGGTGGTTACATCCTGGGATAGCACATCCCGGTCCGAATGCAAGCAGGCACACCTGCCACACGCAGAGCCAACACTGCCCATTAACTGAATTTGCTTTCCTTTGCTTGTTAGAAAACTTGAGAGAAGAAAAAAAAAGAAGATCAATGTAACCCCCAATAAATATCAGGTTTTGGCAGTGTTCAATTATTCTTAAGACAAGTGAAATTCATTAGATAGATTAAGATGAAAATGATTTTTAGGATGTCAATGGCTATCTTAACAAGAGTTTAATTCTCAATTACACTTTTCTCTCAAAAAAAAAAAAAACAACTCCTCATTTACACTACTTCTCACTTAGAATAAAAAGGAAGAAAATCTATGTGAATGTCCCCTTTTGGGGTTTTAAACAAACTAGCAAAAAGAAAAAGCAATTATTGCTCTTCATTAATAGTCTTACTTTTTTCCTCGCACCCATTAATTTACAAAAGGGTATTTATTGAAAATAAAACTAGAACTCTAGGAATTGTAAGACTGCAAATGATCTCCAGGCATAAAGTCAAAGCAGGAACAATCAAGTTTATGAAAGCCAGGTGGGAGAGACCAGCTGGAACAGAGCATAAACTTTGTCGAACTGATAATACATGATAAAATAACGTTTTGCAGAGTAGGGAAGAGTAAAGGGTAACTGTATCCAGCAACGGATGGAATTACAGCAGCACCCGTTTCGTAGATCGTTTTTTATGCATACTAGATTAGGAAAGTGTAACGTTCTCGCATGGGCCTATGCCGTGGAGTGAAACTGAAAGCTGCCCAGTCAGTGCTTCTCAAACTTAATGAGGCACCTGGAGATCACGTGGAAATGCAGGTTCTGATCCAGCAGGTCAGGGGTGGGGCATTTTCAGAAGCACATGATGCTGATAGAGCTGGTCTGCAGACCACATGGGAGAACCCAGGGTCCACTGAATTGTGGTTGTACTGTGTTTCGTCTGGTGTGTAATGTGTGGAGTCCGCTGTATTCAGTGTTATAATTACAGACTTACCTGCAGTAATGCCTTTCCCTTTATAGTCTCTCCAACTCTAGTTTGATTAAAATGGGAAGCTTTATAGTGCAGAATAATGATTCATGACATTTACTGTACTCATTAATTAAAGAAATGTTTAATAATGCCATGTACATGGCAATGCATAGGTTTATAAAGGGCCAGATATGCAAAATCAAATAACGTAAGAACCCCTTAGCTTCTCCCAAAGCCTTTGCTTTTCCCTTCAGTTTCAAAGACATTGTTTTAATCATTTTTATGGACTTTGCATTAGGATTTTGGCTGTGTCTTAATCCTGGGATATAAAACCTGACACAAATTCTAATCTTGATTCTGTCTCAACTCACTTTTTTTCCCCAAGAGACAGGGGTCTTGCTCTGTTGCCGAGGTTGGAGTGCAGCATTGCAATCACAGCTCACTGCAGCCTCAAACTCCTGAGCTCAAGTGATCCTCCTGCCTCAGCCACCCAAGTAGCTGGGACTATAGACGTGTGTCACCACATCTGGCTAAGTTTTAAAAAAAAAAAATTTTGTAGAGATGGGATCTTGCAATGTTGCCCAGGCTGTTCTCAAACTCTTAGCCTCAAGTGATCCTCCCCACCTCAGCCTCCCACAGTACTGGGATTATAGGCAGGAGCCACCTCACCCAGTCTCAACTCACTGTTTTAACAGTCCCATTCGTAATCCCAATCCATAATACCTACTTTCAGTATGTGAAATAATTTTTTTTTAAGGCTTGTGGTTTTCAAATATTCAGAAGTTAGGAACACTTTATCACAACCTAGAATATACCTTTCATATCACTATGAACAAAAAATGTATTAAAAGTTTTATCTGATAGACAAGCAGAAAATCAAAAGAGTCAATGCAATTTTACACAAAATGCCTGATCCTTTGGAATGATTCCAAGGCCTAGAAAAATCCAACGCAACCTTCCTGTGAGCGAGGAAAGGGCAGGTGCATTTTCCCACTTGAACGTAAGGAAACTAGCGTACAATGGAGCCAAGCGGTATGTCTGCAATTACTGCCTAAAGCTTTCTCCCAGGTAACCAAAAAGGGCAATTTACAAAGACAAGACTAAACGTTTGCCATTAGGTAATATCAAGATCATAGACTTTTTGTAGCTTTGAAATAAGGTAAAATCGCTTGTGTGTGTTCAAAGGCGGCGCAGTGCAATAGCAAGGGTGCTCGTCTTGGATCTAGAACATGCTCTGCCGTGCATCAGTCCTTGCAGATGTCATGTAGTCTTTTTGGCCCTCAGTTTCTGGGTCTGTAAAGTGATGGAGAATAAGCCCAGGGGACAGGGCGGGCTCTGTAAGAGCTCTACTGAGATCTTTCATAACTCCAAAAACATAGTTACTCAAAGACAAGGCTCCCATTGCTCTAGGAATGGTTGGAGAGCACAGATCTTAGAAGGCGATGCAGTACATGACCAGAAGAGCCGGTCAGAAGACAGTACAACTGTCATCTCAGCAGGGGCATAATGATGGTTTAGGACATCTGGGCCAAGATGAAAGAGGAGATGACAATAGTTCTTAGAGCCACATGAAACTAACACTTTATAGATTCCAGATGTCTTCAGGACGACGTCGGCCAGAAAGAGCACATGAGCTCAGGGAAGGAGGTCTTACATATTCAAAGCTGTCATTGTGCCACCTAAAACCAGCCTGCTGTCTAGCGACATTAACTAGGAAACTGCTTGGCGAGCTTCATTCTGTCAAAAAGGAAAAACAAGTCACAGCATTACACAGGATGCTTGGACAAGGTGGGGTGGCCAAGAACAAAAAGGCTTGAGGGAAACAGAGCTTGGGAGTGACCTTCAGGTGCCCCCAGGGAGTCCCCTCCAGGCGTAAATAAATCTCATAACCAAAGAACATTAGAGTTGGAAGCAATCTTGGAGATCATTCCAAACCGCTCAATTTCCAGATAAGAAAACAGAGACCCAGAGAGCAGAAATGACTTGCCCATCTCAGTTCTTTAACATCTGATGGGCCAGTGCTCGTGGAGGGCCCTGCAGGGAACTTGCCCAGACCCCAGACCCTCCACCTCCCCTCGACCGTGCTGTTTCCCTGCCTGGGCTCTAGAGTGAGGGGTAGGGGGTGCATCATGGTGGGATAGTCCATACCGATTTGTTCATAGTGACGATCACCTTCTAGTACTAATTCAGAGTGTGAGCCAGCTGGCACAAAACCAAACCTGTCTTTGGGTTTTCAGTTTGGCCAAGTAAAGGGTGTAGAAAGAGTCATCAATAACAGCCACACGCCAGTGCAGTCCGGAGCCCTTTATGCTTTTATTAACATGTGTACAAAGCTTTCTGGACTCATTCTAGGGCTGCTCATTACCGGACTTTAACTGCGGGAGGGAGGAGTAGGAGCTGTCTCCTCCCCAGGCAAGAGCTGAGACAGAAGCCTTTGTAGAACAAGCCTTCAGGACACGAAGAGTATGCATTGTTGAACCCTGGGCTCAGAGTCGGACAGGCAGGGCTGAAAGGTGCCTGCCACTTGAGTCCTGCACACTGTGGGGACAGCGTCAGCCGTAAGAATGCCTCACGTTTCTGACCATGTGGCATACTGCTTCATGTCTGTTTAAATGAGTTCACATGGTCAGAATTGTTGGAGGGTTTTCTTCTTCCGTCTCTGGCTCCCTACTCTCTCTTTGCTTAAAACTGCACAGGTTTTCTTAGCGAAGAATACCCAAAGCTGAAAGGGGTAATTTTTTTACACTGGAGTGCTGAGTTCTGGGTTACCGTCCACAATACTAAGCCTGGGGGTGGGGGGAGGGCAGTAGAGGGGGGAGAAAGAACAGAGAAAAAGAAGATGAAATTTACAATTTAAAACCAGATGTGCATGGAAAAAAGAAGGTCCAGCAGAAGGCACCATTTAAAAAAAAAAAATTCTTTCTCAACTTAATCACCTAATTTAAAAGGGCAACTCAGAGGTGCTGATTTGATGCAACTTAAGGCCTGAAGGCACCCTTTATAGGGTTGGCTGGGTCATCTCTCTTCCAAAGTAAAACATTCACTATATGGGACGTCGACCCTCGTCAATCTGTCTTTATGAGAAAGCTGCCGGATAAAACTCTGCAGCCACATGGACCCGGAGTTTGGAGAGACCTGCTCTCATTGGAAAACAAACCCCTCATAACGGACAAACTTAGGGAGTTATATGTTCCGTGATAAGGTGATGTTATTTAAGTTCAAAATCAGGGATTCTGCACCTGTTAGTTCAAAAGTGACAGCAAGTTATTTCTGATAGCTCTCCATAATAATTTACATTTTAAAAGGACAATTGAAAACATTTTACAAAGAAGTTTCCAGTTGAAAATCCCCAGCCCACAAAGTGTTCTTTCTATCCTGGGCCCCTGCGTCCTCTCAAAGCTGGGAAGGAGTTGGTGATGGAACAGGATACACCTGGAGAAGGAGGCAGGGAGCCTCAGGGTGACCCCTTCCGACAGCAACCGGCTGGAAGTCAGGGGCTTTGGGTCGCCCCACCCCTTCCCCCTCCCCACACCCCGTACTCTGTTATCTGATTATCTGCAAAGAAAGACAGCTGGACTTAATGGTCTCTAAGCTTCCTGCTTGCTCTTCTAATTATTATTCAGTATTAGTTACAGCTGGCAATTTGTAGCGACATAGGAAATGGACACTGATTGACAGTTAATGGGGGAAAAAAATCTAATGATAAATGTAAACAAACTGTAAAAAACATGCTCTATTCATTGACAATTCCTTTTCTTCTATACATTTGACAATTTCATATTACAAACTATGTAATTCCTTAAATTCACTTACTCTGAATGGAAATTCTATTAGCAAAACCTGTCCCAAGTAAAAGGCAGCCAAGATTAATGTCGGGAAAAAAGTCTGTTATTAAATGTAAACTAATTTCAAGCTCTAAACATTCTTATTCTGTAATAGCTTTATTGAGATATAATTCACATACCATACAATTCACCTATTGGAAGTATATAGCTCAGTGGTTTTTAGTATATTCACAAAATCAAGCAACCATTACCGTAACCATTTTTAGAACATTTTCATCATTCCAAAAAGAAACCCTGAACCCATCTGAATCACTCCCATTCGTTCTCCTAAACCCCTAGCCTAACAAGCCACTAATCTTTTTCTATAGCTGTGCCTGTTCTGGACGTTTCCTATTAATGTAATCATACAATACACAGGTGTGTGTGCTCGGCCCAAACATTCTTCCGGCAAGTCCCTTAAACACACTCATGCACCATGAGGTGACGCACTACCCCCGCCGCAGACTCGGGGCTGTGTCTGGGCGAGTGAGGCACCCTCACGGGTGTGCTCTGCTCAGCCCAGTGCCTGCAGGGGACGGCAGTGGACACGTCACGCTCAATTAATGACATTTCTAAAGATGCTCCTAGGCTAGTTGGGGAACTAGGGATAAATGAACCGTTGGACAAAAATTCAAGTTCCAGGGCAAAGCTGTGAGACGCATTTTGATAATTTAGGCCTTTTTTTTTTTTTTTGGCCTATCTTGCAATTTAGTAAGTAAATTTACTTTTCCATAGCCAAAAACCTTTCTGATCTTACACTATGCTAACACAAACCTCAACAGCTGCGTTGTAGGCTCTGGTACCATGTGAGCTCTCAACAGGAAATGAAGATAATAAGATGGAGCTCGCTCTTCAATGGCCTTCCTACATTATCATGAGAAATTTATTGTCCTTTCCCTTAAGGAAAGGATTAATGGCGCTGTCCTTCACGCTGCCCCTCCACCCCCAATTCTCTCAAAGTCGGCGCCAAGGATGTTTATTTCTGCAGTTGGAGGTCCAGGATTAGTGGAGCCTCCAGAAGGGTGGAGAAAACATAAAGGTCAATTTAATTAGCTCATTCTTACCACCAATCTTTTATGCCTCTCATAAAAATCTCCTGATCTGGTAACTGTTCCTCTCCCTTGTTTTTTTTGTTTTTGTTTGTTTTTTAAATAACCAAGCATTTTGCACATTTAATTTGCTTGAACTAATCATGTAGTCTTCTATATATTTTTGGTTTTTTCCATTTTGATAATATGCACATTCTGCTAAAAGTCACATCTAAAATGTTTTTTGTCAAAGGGGAGGCCACTTAAACTCAATTCTGCCAAGCTCAAATGTGTAAAAGCCACCATCACACAAGAGCGTATGTCAATATGATGTAGAAGAACCTAAGTGACAGTCACCTACTCAGGATGACTTAGGAGATTCAGAGATTTGACACTGGAGAGGGCCTCAGAGAGCATCGTGTCCTCATTTTACAGATGAGGAAACTGAGACACCCTCCCGCCGCCCTGCCGGTTAAGTGAATGCCTTATGGTCGCAGCACAAGTCACCGAAGATCCCAGACTCAAATCAGACCTCCCAACTTCCAGGGAATGTTCTCTTCCCCAATTCAGACTACCTGTTTCACTGAAACCTGGAAACCAATCACTGCCCTGCTGACAACTCGAGATTAGGATTACACACC
The DNA here is from genome assembly GCF_041146395.1 of Eulemur rufifrons. Classification (NCBI taxonomy): domain Eukaryota; kingdom Metazoa; phylum Chordata; class Mammalia; order Primates; family Lemuridae; genus Eulemur; species Eulemur rufifrons. Next base: position 15,417,206 of record NC_091007.1, read on the forward strand.
TCAAATCACACGGCCCAGGAGAGAGGAGCAACTTGCCCAGAGAAGGCTGCTTTCTGGGTTTGCGTTTGACATATCTGAGCCAGCACAGATGGTCCTCTGACCTCACCAGAGAGTTAAAGACCAACGTGCGAATTTGAACATCACCATCAAGGATTTATTAAATGCCCACGGTGTTCAAAGCCCTGCGTTAAGCTCTTGGGGAATTCAAAGACAGTCTGAGCTGTGATCCCAGGCCTGCAATGGCTTTCACTGCAGAGAGGAAGGAGCAAGACACAGTGCAATTTAACACTCATCAATAATAAAACAACTCAGAAAAAGAAGACTATGGAAATGAAAGGCGATGACCAACAGAGAAAGCCGCAGCGCCGCAGAACTCCACAGAGTACCAGGAGCTCGCCTTCTAAAATCTCAGGCTGGTACTTGACTGTGAAGATTAAAATAGCAGAGACCTGTCCCCAAGGCTCATGATAAACAAACACAGTGTTTAACCAGGTCAGAGGCACCCAGGGGCCAGGATGACTCTCTCCCTCGAAAGCCACCAGGCACAACCCAAAGCAGGTTCACGGTGGGAGATACAGGCAGACGGGAAGTCGAGCTTCTAAGGTGGGGGCAGGTTGTGGGAGGGACGGTAATTTGCTCAGCTCATGAGAAGGAGCAGAGAAAGCACCAGAAGAAACTGCTGATGCTGAGGGGTTGTGTGGGAGCTTCCCCATCACTACCAAGAGGCTGTCCAATCGGAGAGGGGCCTTTGGGTCTCAGCCCAGGTGCACCTTTGCACAGGGCGCAGTTTCCTTCCAGGGTAGCTAACCTGCGAGGACAAACTGTGCAAGCGAGGGCTGAGTAGACCCAACGGACAACAACTGGTGACAGAGGAATAAAAGAGCTTAGACATCCAAGGAGGAAGCACGTTGGTGACGGTGCAACCGAGGAGGGATCCCAAAAGCATGTCTGTGCCGATCCCTCCCAGAGCTGGGCCTCTGCTCCTGGCCCGGCCCTAAACGCCACCCTGGGATGCCTGACAGCTGACCATCAGCCTCAGGCGGGTGTCTCACACCACCTCCAGCCCACAGATCAAAAACTCAACTTCATCCTCCTTTCTAGCCCACCCTCAGCCCCCAAATTCCCTCCCTCAGTGACCGCTACCACCTCTGCTCTCTCAGTCTCTCCGGCTCCTGTGTTGCGTTCCCGTGGGCCATCTGTCACCAAACCTCTCAGTAACTCTTGAGACAAGTGCCCTGGCTCATTGGGATATTTCATAGCCTCCTAATTTCCTATCTCCCTGGGATGCATTCTATACAGAACCATTCAATTATCTTTAGAGAATACAGACCTCGTGACATCACTACTCTCTCTGGCAACAGAATTGGGTTGAAGTCTTCAGCCCTGTTTCCAAGTTCTCCCAGGTGTCTTGTTATTTTCCCATCTTTATCTCCGACGATTCCACCACTGTCCAATCGCCTCATGCTGCGTGAGCTCTCCTGCCTCCTGCTTAGGCCTGAAGGATTCACTTCTGACTCACTTCTCTCCGAAAGCCTCCTCCACCCTCCCTCCCTTTCTCCCACAAGTATTCCCTTCAGTGCTTGCCAGAGCCAGGCGTGGTGGTGAACAGGCAGCCTGGAAACGGGGCAGACACAGTCCCTGCCCTCAGGCAATGTAGTCTATGTGGGAAATCAACATTTGAAAGACAGTTTCATCTGATAGACTTGATATCCTGGAGCTACTGGCAAGAGTTTTTCCCCCAAGTTTAATAAATACCGAAAGTCTAACACTTCAGAATTTTATTTTTAAGCTTGAAACAACAATACCAAAAGTTTAAGATGTTAGCTTTTAAAATTATCTTGAAATTAGAATTCTCTGTTACCAATACAAAGAAGAAAGGGCATCCAACGTGAATAATGAAGGATTCTAATTCAGGAGACGCAGTAGGAGAAAAGTAAACCTGGTATTATCCTCCACGATGAACAAGAGGCCTTGTTCCAATTATGTGGTCTATTTAGGTTTAATAGCATCAGCCTCCTCCTGTATAACTTTTTGGCTTCTGGTAGGCAATCCTCTCTGGCAGCTCAGAAATGTGACCTGAAGCCTCTATTTGACTTTCCAAGACTATCTTAAGAGGTTCTTATACCCTGAGAGACTGGAAAGGGTGTTGCAGATTTTCATGAAGAACGTTAAAAATCAAGATGTTGGCCAGCCTGAGCAAGAGTGAGACCCCGTCTCTACTAAAAATAGAAAAAATTAGCTGGGCGTGGTGGTGAGCACCTGTAGTCCCGGCTACTCAGGAGGCTGAGGCAGGAGGATCGCTTGAGCCCAGGAGTTTGAGGTTGCTGTGAGCTATGATGACACCATGGCACTCCAGCCCAGGCAACAGAGTGAGACTCTGTCTCCAAAAAAAAAAAAAAAAAAAAAAAAAAGTTGGGTTTTTGTAAATCTCATTAGCATCTAATACAGAAATCCAGCATGTAATAGCTTTTTAAGAAAGTGATTATTTCACATTTTCTTCTCTTCTGCATTCCCCAGAATATCTAGCATAGAGCCGGACACACAGCAGATACAAATAAACACACCTTGATTTGATGATCGAGTATGAAATCCCAGCCCTAAGGGGGACTAGGGCTTGAGGGGACGGGGGTAATGGCAGATACAGGACGGCTGCTAGGTCACAGGGGAGTCCTCCCAGGCAGCGTGCATCTTGCAACAGAGCTTAAAAGTATGGCGATGGGGCATCCCGTTAGCCAAACGATGATCAGAAGAACATGATTCAACTCTGAGCATATTACGAACCAATCACGTAATTTAAAAAAGCACTAATGTATTGGAGAAAGTTCTGGATCTGGAAGCACTGAGTACCCGCCCCCCGACACATGCACAGGTTTACGTATGTATGTTAGGCAGTACTGTTATTAATGATGAATATTCTAGAACTGCTGTTTGAATTTGTCTTTAACAGCAAGAAAAAGAAGTTTAATTTTAAAAGACATTCAAGAAATCAAGACCAGAGGAGAGATACTAATGTTGACTGGGACAGTAGGAATGCTTTCAGTTCTTTTTGGGACATTTCAGTTCACGAATAGAGGTCAATTAGGCAGGCTAATTACTAGGTTCTACTTTTGTCAGAGTGACCTCCCAAGGATCAATACTGCCTTTTTTCAGGGGGAGCGATAAGGCGTTCACACAAACAAGACAAATCCAGATCATTTACCCATTTGACTGCATGGAAAGGTCTGAACATGAAATGAACCAGACAATGGAGCTCCTTCCTGCCACACTGATGTAAAGCAGCTTGTCTGAAATGCAAGCACTTTGGAGGAATAAATACAGAAAGGCAATGCCTGGTCCCCTTCAGCAATCCAGAGCCTCCAAAAGATGAGAGCCTAGGTCTCCAACCCTACTTTGCAAATCAGATTGGGAAGGAGTATTCAAACCAGCTCACACTGATGAACTCAGAAAAAGATTAAATCTCTTAAACACACAGTGTGCCGTAGCTGGTACCCGGGAGTGGCAGAGGCGGCCTGTGGGGGACTCTGCTCAGCAAATGTACCTGAGCAAGCTCTAGGAGAGGAAAGCGAGTTTGCTTTCAGTTATTAGGTGCCACACGTGTCAACTGGTATCTGCTACTTGGACGGGCCATGATGAATGGGCTGCCTGGGAAGGGAAGTGGCAACATGCCAGCTGAGGTGGCAGAGCCCGGGCTCCTGGCCCGCGCTCACATTCTGCCTGCGCCCCTGCAGTGCACAAGGGGCCAAATGGTGACCCCGGAGCCAGAGTTGTCACACTTGCCCTCTTTTTCCCCCCAAACCAAGTAGCCAACAAACTGGGATACAGCCCTACATTTATGATCTTGTCCTCAGTTGAAACTCATGGACCCCGTCCTGCTGAAAAAATTTTAAGCAGTGCAGACACTGGGAAAGGAATATAAGCTTGAGAGGCAAGAGAAGTATACCCCTGGGTTTACTAAAGTTACTCTGAACGCCCACCTTTTTTTTTTTTTTAATAGAAATACAGTTGCCAAAGAGAAAGCAGCAATTTAAATGCCAAAAGCACCAGGCAGAGCTGAAAGGAGGAGTGTTCCAATGATTAATTACACTCACACCGATTCTCCTCAATACTGAGCTCTCCTGTGAAGAGTTTAACAGACTTGTCAATTAGTTACTTGTGAATCATCCTCCACTTGCCTCATTTCCCTTCGAAGTTTACACTCAGTAATTTACACTTACTTAAATATCTACTCACATGGTTTTGTTTTTAGGCGGGGAAGAAGGAAGAAAAGCCAGTGTCTGTCTCAGTATCGCAGCAACTTAAATTGGTCATCAAAGGAAATTTTTTAAAAACTACTTTTATCTGCTGCAGTGCAGAACTCAGAATGTAATTGGTCTGTACTGGATCTCGGTTGACAGAATGGATCTCATTTGACAGAATTCATTATGAGAAGAAATATAAAGACTTCATTTCAGTAATGAATTGAAGAATCTAACAAGACACTGTAGCATGGGCCCTCAAAAGTCAGTTTCTGTGAAATGCTAGTGAAGCTATTTTAAAAAAAAGACAAAACACAACACCAAAAAAACAAAGGATGGGGACAGAGAGACGGATACAGTACTTTTTAGTACCAGACTTAAGCAGAGGAGATTTTCTTGAGATAGCAAAGTTATCTGCTATTAATTCCTTTTAAAGTAGCTCATTCATTTTCATATGGGCTCTTTATATGTAACAGTGGTTCTTAAAAAATGATATAGAATTATTATTCCTGTTTATTTCATACACACCCTTTTTACTATTCCAATAATTATTCCTTAAAAGAGAATTTTTTTCAGCAGTAAATTTCAAGTCCATCACTGTGATCTAAGTTCTCTCTCAAAAATTAAGCCCCACCAGGACTGCTGGTTCCAGTGCAGTTTTAAGAGCAAACTGAAGGCCGGGCGCGGTGGCTCATGCCTGTAATCCTAGCACTCTGGGAGGCCGAGGCGGGTGGATCGCTTAAGGTCAGGAGTTCGAGACCAGCCTGAGCAAGAGCGAGACCCCATCTCTACTAAAAATAGAAAGAAATTATCTGGCCAACTAAAATATATATAGAAAAAAATTAGCCGGGCATGGTGGCACATGCTTGTAGTCCCAGCTACTCGGGAGGCTGAGGCAGTAGGATCGCTTAAGCCCAGGAGTTTGAGGATGCTGTGAGCTAGGCTGATGCCACGGCACTCACTCTAGCCAGGGCAACAAAGCGACACTCTGTCTCAAAAAAAAAAAAAAAAAAAGAGCAAACTGAGCACCTACAACCCACCAGTCCCATCAGCCCTCAGCCTCTGCCAGGTGCACGGAGCCTCAGCTGAGGATCTGGGCCTCCGTGCAAATCACAACTGCAGTGCACCCTAACCCTAACCCTAACCCGGCAGCCCAGCCAGCATTGCTTTTTCCAAAGACAGGGTCCCTCGTGCCTGAGTGAGCACGTGAGACATTCCTAAAAACTTCCAGCAGTGGGGTGGGGTGGGGAGTAGAAGCACAGATCTTTAGGCAAGTGTACTAACTGAGCTCGGTTTGCCTTAGGGACCCTATTATTTGGGGGGGAAATACAGGGTAAGTTGTGCCAATACTCGTAAGGTCACCAGGGTGGCAAGATAGCACTTAATGCAGGAGAAATTAGGATTTTAAGTTTAGGGCAAATTAGAGAAAGTGTTTACTAGATTTAAAAGGGTTTAGTATAAGTCAGTGCAGGCTGAGCATTCCTTACCTGAAATGCTTAGAACCAGAATTGTTTCAGATTTCAGATTTTTTTTGATTTTGGAATATCTGCATATACATAATAAGATATCTTGGCGATGGGACCCAAGTCTAAACACAAAATTTATTTGTTTAACATATACCTTAAACTTATAGCCTGAAGGTAATTTTATATAGTATTTCAAATAATTTTGTACATGAAACAAAAGTTGTGTTAAGTACTTATTGTGAAATTTTCCACTTGTGGCATCACATCAGCACCCAAAAAGTCTAGGATTTTGGAGCATTCTGGATTTCAGATTTTCTGATTAAGGATGCTCAACCTATACGTAGATTTTTGCTCTTAAAAAAATCCTCAGTGTTTACAAATCTGGCTGTCTACATGAAACTTGGGTAACCCACGTCAGGTCCTTTCTGAGGAAAAATCATCCTGGGTCAGCAGATATTTAAAAAGTTAAACTGGAGAACCAGGTAAGTATGGAGAAAAAACCAACAGGGTACATTTCTATATTTTAGGAACCAAGAGCCAGAGGGAGCTGCTTCACAGAATCGTGGCCAGGACTGGTGGGTTCCCAAGACCATGCCTGGGAGGGTTTATGGCATACTCCTGTTTCCAGATGAAAGTGCTGTGTTCTACCAGCAGCGCTGCAGCCTGTGAGTATGTATGTGCGTGTTGAATTCACATTTCCTATCTTTGTAGAGGCCACTCAGGAATTATTGTTGCTCTGGTTTTCTGCTTTTCAAATTGGCCAACTCAGACTCTTGCTGGAGAAGTTTTGTAAAAGGCCACCCTTTGGGCACCATGATGCTGGATTGTAGAGTGGGGTCTCCTTCCAAAGAATAATAATTTCTTTACGTATAGCCTTCTATACTGAAATCATACTGCATAGAGGGCCCTAGCTGAAAGAACTCCTTCCTTCAGAAGGAACATTGAAAACTTCTTACACAAAATGAAAATTACTATCCTATAATTACTTGTATTGACAAAAATATAAGTCCTATTTCACAGAGCAAAAGGCACGACGAAACTCGTTTCCTATTTGAAGCAAATGTTCCAAAAGCAACTCACCTGGAAATCCTGATCATCGATTCCAAACCTCTCCCGCAGATTACGGAAAACCATCGGGCAGTATTCCTTGAACTTGAAGTGGCTCGGCATGTTTTCTCTGAAACAAGCATGTTGTGGAACAAAGCTCAGGTAGGCAAAGAGTTAACCAGACCTGCATGTGCCACGTGTGGCCACAGGAGTGCTTGGAGTTCACCTTTCACTCAAGGCACAGGTGCGTCTCCCAGAACCAGGTCCCAACCCCACAGTGAGATCCGGGAGACAAAAGAGGCCAGAGGGACGATGTTTGTCCCCTTTGTGATAGGCATGCGTTGACTGTGTGCCCTCTGTGTTCCTGCCACCCGCCACAGCAGCCATTGCTCAAGGAAGAAGCGGTGGAGGTGGCAGGGGCCAGGCAGAGGAAGCCGTGCAGGAGGAGCAGGGCAGCCGCAGCCGGAGGAAGTCACAGCAGAGCGAGGCTCTGACAGCGGGGCCCGGGCGCCTGCGTAGGCACTGCCGAGTGGACCGTGCAAAGCAGGCTGCGCCCTCACTCCCTGATGGCCTCTGTCATGGAAATACGATGTTCTAAACTCGCATAGGGAAGATTCCCTCAGAAAGTCAACCTCTAAACAGTATTATAAGAAACAATGAAACCTCAGCTTCACATGGACAATGGCCCCGCTAACACATTCCACAGTGATCCTCAGTGTGATCCACAGTGATTCTCTGAGGTGCACCCTAATCGTTCAGATCTGGTTCTTCCTTCGTGTTCCCCCAGAACCAGATATGTATATAAATTACACAAACACACATGCCTTTCTATTGCCGTACTTTGCACACTAAACTGTAGTAATTTGTATACACATCAATTTTTAACTACTGGCCTCACCGAGAGCCCCTGGACGGCAGGGCCTTGTCTTACGCATCATCAGTGGACTACCTAACATTTAACAGGCGCTCTGTAACAATGTCTAAAACGACATTCAAATGAAGGAGAAATATTCTCCACACCTGACCATCCAATTATGCTTTATAAAAATGTACCTTAATTCTCTATTGTTCTATGATGTAGTCATCACTGTGTGTACAGTCATCACTTTCAAAGTTTTATGGGAGAGAGCAGAGGTTCACAACTGCTCAAAAGCCCAAGCAATTTACAGCTTCAAAACCTCAAATTGTAATGAGAATATCACTTTCAAAGTATAAGATATTCATACAGAACAATATGCCATATGGTGAAGGATATTATCCCAGAGGGCCTGCTGCTGCTTCCCTGAGGATGACAGATGGTTCTGTTTATCACAGGATTAACTTCATCAGCAAAACTTTACTCCCACCCATTGAAAAATTATGTGATTATAGAAATGCACAGAAATCGCACTCGTGGCAGCCACGTCAGTCCCGTGAAAGGTCGGACTTGCACTTACTTGTTAAAAAGGTGATTATCCACCTTAATTTTTGAATAGGCTTTGAAGTCATCTGGCATCAACATAACAGGGATTTGAACATGGCTCAGTTCATTGATCTAGAAAAATATAAAATAAATGGCACAGGTTATTTCTATCCAGGGGGGAAGGGCTCTACTTAAATGTGTACCTTGTAGAAAAACCTGGAGGACTCAGGAACCCCTCTGCGCCACTCCCATCCTAAACGGTCCCCGCCCGCCTGCCTCCCTCCCTCATCAGACTTGTCTCCGTCTCCCATCCAGCTGCAACTCCCACGTCTCATGTCTGCCTCACCATGGGCCGGTGGTGGCTGCTGACAGCAGCAGCAAGGGAGGAAGACCAGAGGGTGACCCTCATGGCCACCTGTCCCATGGGCCAGCCCCACCGATCACATGCCCAGGAGAACTTCCCTCCATAAAGAAAATGTTATCTGAGAAACAGGCCTTTTAAATTTTTGATGTAAATATTTGTTTAATTAATGGATAAGATTTATACTTTTGGACACTCAAAGAACAACGCTGTCATTCATATGCTGTTTACCTTCCTTATAGGAACTCTGTTTAAAAACAAAGATGGGAGTAGGGCATGAGTTTACCAAAAGAGGAACCTCCATTAGGGGAAGGAGGAAGACACAGGAGAGGGTTTGGACGGGGCTCAAGAACAAAAGCAGGCTGAGCAAGGCGGCTCACTCCTGCAATCCCAGCACTTTGGGAGGCGGGAGGATTGCTGGAGGCCAGGAGTTGGAGACCAGCATGAGCATCACAGCAAGACCCCATTTCTACCAAAAATACAAAAAAATTAGCCGGGCATGGTGATGCATGCCTGTAGTCCTAGCTACTTGGGAGGCTGAGGCAGGATCTCTTGAGCTTAGGAGTTCCAGGCTGCAGGGAGCTATGATTGCACCCCTGTACTCCAGCCTGAGTGACAGAGCAACACCTTATCTCAAAAAACAAACAACAACAACAAAAAAACCAAAAGCAAAAGTGTGCTTCCAGAGGACACAGGGTAGAACCAAGTTCCAGCCAACGGTAGGGACAGCTTTTCACACATGACTTTGAAAAGCTGAATTTTCTCTTGGTTAATTATTTTTGCATCTTGCTGCCCAAGCTGCATTTCCCTTGTTGGTAGCAGTAAAAAGCACTTTAAAGTTTTATGCTTCCCGTGGGTACCTAGGTAGGGACTCTGAAGGATTCTCAGTTACAAAAACAAAACAAACCAACAACAAAAGAATGAGTCCCCTGACAGAGCAGAGTTTTTTTTTTTTTTTTTTTTTCTTTTTTTTAACACATTTCTGGATTCACAGAGCAGCAGAAATCTCCAAGACACCCTTCTTCTTCCCAAGGATTGCTTGAGCTCAGGAGTTAGAGAACAGCCTGAGCAAGAGTGAGACCCTGTCTCTACTAAAAACAGAAAAATTAGCTGGGTGCTGCGGTGCCCGCCTGGAGTCCTAGCTACTTGGGAGGCTGAGGCAGGAGGATCCTTGAGCCCAGGAGTTGGAGGTCGCAATGAGCTATGATGATGCCACTGCCCTCTACCTCGGGTGATGGAGCGAGATTCTGTCTCCAAACAACAACAAAAGACTTCAGCTATTAGGATGATCAGATACAGAATAAAAACCAGATGCTATATGTGAATATAATGGAACAGATAGACTAACAAAGATGATTAATATTTGAAGATACAATGAGGACTGAGAATTTTCCACAACTGATGAACGTTATACATCAATGGATACAGAATACTCAAAGCTATAAATAATAATCAAAGCACACCTAAGTATACTGCCATTAAACTAAAGAATGCCAAAGGCAAGACAAGAAAGGTGGCCAGAGAGAAAAGACAGAACACAACAAAGCAATAACAATCGGACTGACAGCTTCTTAAACATATATGAAGCTGCCACTGAACAAAAACAGGAATCTAAAATAATAAAACTTCTCCCACCCAGTTTACTCACGTATCTTACAGTACTAAGTCATCCTCAGAGGATCTTTGTGAAAAATTAAAACTTACATATCTTTATCCTAGCAATGGACTATCAAAGTTTGAAAAATAACAGAAAAAGAGAATCAGAGTGGGAACCCACGCCCTGTGACAATAACCACAATTAGAATGAAGCTGGATGCCAATTCAGGCTGCATTTCAATACCTTGTGGAACTAGAGAAGAATATAAATAAAAACAAACAAAGTGCAGGATGCAAGGCGTGGTTAAGAAGTAATCAACTCCACATCATTTTCATTCAGAGAACATGCCAAGTAATTTCTATCTCATCTGTGCTTTAAGTGATCACTGAGAAAGTCAAGCCCAATAGGGAAGGAAGTAGGATCAAAAATCAATTTTTTTTTTTAAAGCACACGATCCACTCAGTGGATCCTCCACATCCCTTGATTCCTCCCCCAGGCTGCTGAGATCAGTATCACACAGCAGCATCTCCTTTCGTAGGGAAAGACAAACTTTCTGAGTCCTTTTTGCTGTACAAGGACCTGCCCTGAAAAATGTTATGTGGGAAAAAAAAAAAAAAAAATAGGAAAACTTTTCAGCCATAGTGGAATGTGTAAACTGAGAATTTCCCCTGTGGATTTTCATTCCCATCCACGCTCTCATCAGCACCACCTTCGAGAGGCCGCTCAGTGCAGGGTGCAGCTCAGACACCAGACTTCACCCTCGTGGTTCTTACGGTTCAGAGGGGCTGACGCACCAACTGGAGAATCGCACGTGTGACAAACTGTAACAATGCAAGAGGCATGGGCCAGGTTGGGGGACAGATGAGGCTTCCCTGGGCAGTGACGGGAGGAGGAGGAGGAGGAGGAGGAGGAGGAGGAGGAGGAGGAGGAGGAGGAGGAGGAGGAGGAGGAGGAGGAGAAGGCGAAGGCAGGTGCAGAGGGCTTCAGAAAACAAGGCAGGCCCTGGGCAGGAGGGAAGCAGCTAATTGGAGAAAAGTGCAGGAGTTGAGAAGGTGTGTGGCCCCAACAGGCTGAACTGCAGGCCGGGAGCACCAGGAAGCAGCCGCTGCAAAACCCCCCAAGACAGAAGGCAGCAGAGGTGAAGGAGGTAGACAGACTCCGAGGTGGTGGAATCACCACGGCTTGACCACAGGCTGGAAACGTAGGCAAAGATTGCGGTGGGGGTCAGAATGGCTTGCAGGACAGGGTAGCTGGAGAGTCTGCGGACTGAGATGGTGCATTTTAAGAGAAAAGCTCAGATTTGCACTTCTTAAATTTGATGCGCTCTTGAGACATCTGAGTGTTGGTGTCAGCTAGGCAGGTAGACTCCCAGGGAGTCAGGGGTGGGAGATAAAAATGCTCATATCCGGGAATCAGACATTAGCTCCCCGTAGGAAAGGCTGCTAGGAAAGGCTGCGGGAACCTGGGGAGGAGGCAGGAGGGCTGAGACGCTGTCTAGGAAAGTCTAGAAGAACACTGGGGGTTCACAGGCTGGAGAAGAACATGGACCTGCCAAGGGGGAGGGGAAGAACCGCCAGTGAGGTGGGAAAGGAGAGACACAAGGCCACCCCAGGAATGAAGGGCAGCATGGGACTCAATACTGGAACGAGAGAGGCAGGCTGAGGGGCTCAGAGGCTCCGAGAGAACAAACACGGGGGTGGGGGGAGGGGATGTGACTGCAGAACGGGACAGGCAAGTTCAGAGAGAAAAATGGGCTGGGCTTTGGGACAGAGTCAAGAGTCCCAGGCAGTCCCTGATGGCTGGTGGGGTGAGGACTTGTGGAGCGACGTCCCTGCAGGGCTCCGGCAGGTGCAGAGACAGAGGATGGGTGGGGTCCTTCAGCACTGAGGATTTTGCTAGTCGAGTATGACAGAAAGATTAAGGAGTGAGGGAATTCTTAGACAATCCCTTGGAAATATACAGTCAGGACAAAACACGATCCCTGACAGGGAGGACTTGTCCACTATAGCTGATGGGGCGGGACATTCACAAACAGTAAAATACAAACCAATCCAGAAGTGCTGGGGTTTAGACAGCAAGTGCCATGGGAACTCACAGCAGGCAGCCCCTGTCACAGGTGTGGGGGAAAGGCTTCCTGGAGGGAGTGAAGCCCCAGGTGCCTCCAGAGGGATGGAGAGCTGTGGGTGCCTGTGAAATCCCAGGGAAATGCAAACCTTTAGTAGTCACTTCAACAATCTTCAACAATCAGACTGCTCTAAGAGGTAGGGAATGTTTGGTTCTTGTTATTAAAGAAGACAAGAAATGAAATAAGAAATATTACACCTTGGTTAACACAGAATCATTAGATGTTGAAATTAAAAGAGAATCTCAGAGACTCCAGGGTCACACCTCTCACTTTACAGTTATAATAAGTCCTGGTAAAGCTGTAGCTACACCTTTATACTTGAGCAGTAGCTGGCTCCTGAGTTACATTAGACAGCTACTTCATGCTACTGGATCTTTCTTCCAGGTGGCCTTTCATTCACCCCTCCTCACACTTCCTCTGGCTTTCTCATTTTCCCCCTGCAGCCCCGACCCCAAACTTCTTGGTTAAGGGAGTAGCTAGATTTAATAAACTGTGAACAAACATTGCAAAACCCAGAGGATCTATCTACCACTTAAAAGAATATTTTAATTAGTATTTTTTTCAATAGCATACCCATGAGCCCCTATATTATTTTTTCTATGACCATGTTCTATTAATATACAAGGCTAAGCAATCATTTGTCAATTTTACTGAATTTATTATAAAGCTGCCTAATAACTGAAAAGCCCTGTAACTTCATGAAATACTCTCTCCTTTGGCCTACTACCTTGCCATTAACCCAAACTAAAATATATTGCTTGCCTCCAGTTCAAATTCACGAGCTCATACAGGTAATGGCAATGAGCTATCATCTTGAATAAGGTTGAGTTAATCCTATTTGTTAATTTCTATATTTTACGTACAGCTCTTGGTTGGGAACTTTCCGATTTCAGGATGAAATTCTCGGGTTTCAAAGTCTTCTGAGAAATTTTAATTTATTCACTTTTATTGTTAAATTAAATACCAGGTAGTCTGGCTTTCTACCTAGCCCAACAATTCTATATGGGCCCCCCCAAAATTGGTGGCAAAACTATTAATAATAATGGTTTATCATTAGTTTATATTTATTATCAGTGTTTTTTAAAACAAAGTATTTATACTTTTCTGTCTTAACAGATACTTAAATTGGGAATATACACACATAGTTATTTTACGTATGTTATAATAGTCAATAATATTCATGAAAGAAAGATTTGTGTTATCCATGACTATCTTGAAGGACAGCATCATATGCTCCTCTCTTTAGGAAGAAGCATATATCCAAAATCCAAACAATTCATAATTTATGAAAATAAAAGTGGTTTCTGGGTTGATTAAAATTCTGTGAGGTTAGCTAAACAAACTGAAAGCACGAGTTACATACTCTTAAGGCCACATGTAAAGTTCCTTCAGGTTGCAAATATTTAAAAAACTCTCACAACAAAAAGGCAACACCACTTCATACCTGAGAAGGATTCATAGTGGTCAAGCCACTTTGGCAAACAGGAATTCGTTCTCTGGGTTGACAGTCACGTTCATGGGCTTATCAAACTCAAGATCGTGTGCGTGCATCGGAAATACCCCGTAGGCTGCCCTGGGAGGGGCCTCTTGCTCCCGTTCATGCCGTGCCAGGCACCCCCAAATGGCAGGGGTAGCCCTGCCTTGCCTCCTAGCTGTTGGGCGCCAGTGCTGACAATGCTAGGGCACAACAGATGACGGAAAATAAAGAAGCTTTGTTGTAAACATCAATAGAAACAAGGCCAAAGGGGCTGGGAGGGTTAGTGCAAAGTGCCAAAGTGTTCCTGATTGTTTAATTATAATTCAAGAGTAGGGGAGAGGGAGCTGGCAGGAGCGGGGTGGAGGGCGGAGGTTGGGAGAGCTACTGAGATCTCTGCTCAGTTTTACCTTAACTCACTTTAATACCTGGCACTAACCTTACTGCTAATCTTCAGTGGACATGTGCCAGGCCCATGTGAAATGCTTTAGACACAGTATCTTATCTGGTCCTTACAACCCAATGGAGTCAGTACGATTATTATCCCCATTTTACAGATAAGCAAGGCTTAGTGAGATTAGAGAAGCTACTAGCTACTAAATGGCAGAACTGTACCTGGAACCCAGCCTAGGCTTAAATCTTTTTATATTTGAGTTTCCCCAATTATAAAATTCAGGCAGCTGGATCGGCTGAACCTAAGATCCTTTCAAATTCCTGATAGCCTGTGAGGTAAGATTCACAGCAACTTAATAAGACGTCTACCTGAATTTTAAGACTTCATTGTGTTCAAGCTTCTAAAGGAGTCTTAATTTTTTAAAGTAGTTATTAAATAGGTGTTTAGAATCAATGATTAAATGCCCATTTAATTGAATATGCACCATCAGCTACTACAATTATATCAGCTGTGGTTTCAATAGCACAATCTAAATTTGTGAAGACCAGTGTCACTGAGATGTCATCATTTCTCTAACATTCCTTGTCATTTCAAAAAAGGGAAAATAAATATTCCTCAAAGCTCTGTTAAATCTTAATGAATCATAAACAGGATCCCTGAAAGAGGCAAAATTGATTTCTAAGACGATTATTTATTAAAGCTAATTGTTTGAGTTTTCCTTTATGAAAAATAGAACTAACACAAAGCACTGTAAAATTTATGTGGGCCTTTCCTTTTAAAGTATTATAATATGTAGCACAACTCAGAAAAGGTATCTCGCTTCCTCTCCGCAGCAAGACAGTAAAATTTACATCGCGTGCAAGTTACCTCCAACACTGTAAAACACAGGTTTGGTTTTTTGTGGGGTAGGTCTGCTGATTACAGCGAGTATCACTCCTGCAGATGTAAGACTGAGTTCACACTGGCAAGAAAACAGAGGTTGCAATTAAGCTGCAAAAATGGGAATAATAAATAACTACTGGACAAGGAATGTATAAGTGAGACCCAGCTGGTAACAGTTCTGAAATCAAGGCATGCAGAGGTGTCCCCACAAAGCCATTTCACACTGTGACGTTGAAAAAAATAAACCTCACTAATTGATATGATTTTTAAGTCAAGCAAAGAATATGTTCGTAAATTGTGAGAGGCATTATTAATGACAATTAATTCAGACATATTCGCCCTAAACACTATGTTCTCGGACTAATACATAATTAGCAATTGGTTTTCATTCTGCCAAGAATACACAAAAAAAGGACCAAAGAAGAAGAAAACCTCTCACGTGTAGAGGAGACACGGAGATACTTAATCTGACTGTAATGAAGACAATTCCCTACAAATCATGACATACTGAGAGGAAACAGGAAGCACCCCACATGTGAAGTGGCTGCTGGGTATAAAGGCAGGCGGGGGACCGGGGGTGGGGCTGTTTTCATGGCAGCGTGTCCACCTGAGATCGGGCAAGACAGGAGAGGGGGAGGGTGGGGTGGGGATTATCTTGAAAGGCCTATTCATCCCTCCTCAAAATCTCAAGACACAGATTGAAAAGGGCTTATTTTTATCTCCCAAACAACATTCCCACTGCTTAAATGAGTGCATATTTTAAAACATAATTCAATAATAAACTAGAGCCAAGATAAGCACAAAGGATTTAAGATCAGTAAGGGTCCAATGGGAAGAAGAATTGTAATGCATAACTCCACATGACTATTATTTTGGATACTATTTCAACTTTAATTAATTTCTTAGGGAAATCAAATAATAAATATACCATACCAGATTCGCTAGACTTTACAAGTAGTTTTTTGATTACTTCTGGCTTCTGCAAAAGGATCCTAACTTCACAAACAAAGATGTGATACAAGGTCACCATTTTGGATAAAAACATCACCCTCCCCCCATCCCTTCATATCAGCATCTGAAAATAGATACTTTCCACTTACTGGACTCATCCTAAAAAACAAAATTCCTTTGTGACTCTATAGTTGATAAAGCAAACAGGGATTCCTTCCACCAAGTAATTTACTTTGAACATTTTCTGCCCAGGGGTTCCTTCGCTTTAGGAAGTGAATGAGCAGAAAGCTAAAATTAGGACTATTAGGAGATAAGAGTTGAGGATACTCCTGGAGCTACTGGAATGAATCACCGCTGGAAGTTCTGACTTGTTCTGTCTGTCTCGCAGACAGCAGGGCCCTGCGCATGTGAATCACAATTTTCACTGGCTCTCCCCAAAGGTATACAAAACGACCTCAGGCACATCGCTAGGAAAATATTTTCCATGGTGTGACCTAGAAAAGGCCACCAAGATCGCACAGTTCCCTCCCCACATTCTTCTCCAGAGCCAGAGTGCACACGATATTTCTGGAGAGGGTGCAGAGGGCTTGGTGGGGCGCTGAGAAGCAAACAGCTTTGAAGGTTAGAATAATGCACGCTAACAAAGACCGTAGGCTGTGGAGCTGACACCGAATGACCCATGTTAGCTGCAATACCTGTAACCAACCTCCCATAAGCCTGTGAGTCCTTGTGTTCCATTTGGTTCTAAAATGGGGACACTACCACCACGTATATACCAAAGCTCGTATTTCAGATGTGTATTGACAGCAATCATAATATTCTTAGAACAAAGGCTATCATAAAGGGACCATTTTCTGTTACTTTTTTCTAGTAACTTTTGTAGTAAATTGGGGGAAGTCAGAGGATTACCCAAACATTTTGATCTTATTTTTACTATCTATTTGATACCAACTGGTAATCCCTAATTCCATATTAAGGGGGAAAATGACTGACTATAATATCAGCTCTCATTTGGAAATAATTTTGACAGTCTTGTAATGAATATAGGTTGAAATAATTGAGAACTTTAAAAAAAAATGAAGTCCCAGTATGACTCAAGCATGTAGCGCGCACTTGGCGTGGTGTGGTTTTTATTACAACTTATGCTGCAGAATGAATAGCAATTTGAAAGTTCTGAGGTTTCAGAGGGACAGGCAGAGCAAATTAAAGTCAATTACAGAGGTAGGAAAAAAAAAAAAACCCAGGCAGCTGAAAATGTTTGTGAAATGTACTTTTATTTGTCTTGGAGCAAGAGGTCAATTTTCTACAGTTGCTCCATCAATAATTATTTTCTAAGACCATTTTTAAAAAGTTAATGTCTTCGTATTTGAAGACAACACAAAAACCAAAGATCCAAGTATATTTTAATTAAGACTGTCTTCTGAAATCTGACCTGCCTTCCAATATCTAGAAAAGAAATGCTTTATTTGACGAGAAAAAAATTGTTCTCATAGCAAAGCTGAGATGTGAGTCAAAGCCCAAGGGTCTGCCATTCCAGGACTTACAAACTCAAAAGCCTAAATTAATACACTTAAGGGATTTTTCTGTTGAATAAGAATCATTGAGTCAAACTTTTGATTCATGGCTACTTGACTAAAATTAAAATGTCACCAGAAATATTTAAACTCTTGGTTAGATGCTATGTTACTTTATAGCATCGACACAAACTCTACCATCTGTCAATTTGGTATCTGCAAGCTCAGTCAGTCTTGTGACGGACATGCCTTGCTGGCTGGCTCACTGCCAAGTTCATCCAGAAGAATGTGGTCATGTTAAAAATTTTACCTCCCATGAACCAGAGAACCTGACATGAAACTATTGAATTAAGGCCAAAAATTTACAGGCTACTACAGAGGTAATACTGGCTTTTTAAAACTCCCCAAAAAAGACTTTGCCAATGAAAACAACAGCTTACAATGCAGTCCATTCAAAAGGACCCCAGGCTCAGAGTCAGGGGACCGATGCCTGAGCCCTGGTTGGCCACTTCGTCACCACCAAACCTTGAGCAAAGTGCCCAGCTCTCTTGATCTCGCCTTACGCTTTTAAAAATGAGTTTGAGAAGAGATCATAAATGATGTGTGGTTTGGCCTGGATAGTGATTTAGAAAATGCTTGAATTAATTACCAATCTTTTCAGACTAGAGACAATTTACATACAAAATTGGATTTCTGGCTGCTTTTAAAAGTGGGAAGGGAAGACGTGGCACCTGGCCCGGGATCACTCATCTGATGCTCAGTAGCTGTGGGGACGCTCCCTCTACTGGGCACAGTTCCTGCCACCCCCGTGAGTCTTCTGCCTGGATGACTTGGCCCATTCCGGGGCTTTAGCCACCAGCAGACTCCAGTGCCGGGCACTCGGGAGGCAGTCCCACAAACACAAACGAATCACAAAACAACTTTCCACAGAGATTCTCTTAATTACTAGAAGACCTCTTTAAGTGTTTCGCTCAGAAAGATGTGGCAGGGCAGGAACAAAGGTAAGAAGAGAAGCCACAGCTCCAATATTCTAATCAAGGGTATTGCATCTTCCTGGTCCTTCTCTGAAATTAACATAAAGGCAGGGAAGGGTGCTAGGCTAGGCTAATACGCCTGCAGTTGCTTTTAACTAAGGCTTGTGAAGTAGCCAGCCTCCAGAAGGGCATTGCCACAGACACGTGGAAAAGATGGGATGAAACAGACGAGGACTGTGCGGAGGTGACATCATGTGAAGCCCTAGACCCAGTGGATCTTAAGGCCAGCCTCCCCTGCCTTCCTTCCCTGATACAGAAACCAATCAGCCCTTTAGTGACTGAAGACATCCAGATCTAACCCCAAAATCCTTAGTGGATGTCAAACGAATAGGAACTTCATTCATCTGGGTGGCATGAATACTGGCAATCACACAGCACTCTAAGAAACTGATCTTGAAAGTTTCAAATAAACATGTTACTTTTTAGTCAGATATCTAATATGCCAAAATAATTTAATAGTTCCTGGTGTCTTTCTGTATATTCATCCTGTGATAAGTATGCCCTAAAACTATAGTGCCCCAAGGGAACTATGAAGAGAAGCTTCCAGAAGGCACTGGATGCCCGCCATGCTGGCAGGTGGCCCTAGTTCTCCCACCCCTCACACCTGGCGGGGTCTGGCTGGCTGTGGAGAAGATGGTGAGGAGTTTGATAGGTAGCCCAGCCATCCCACTGGCACCCCAGAGAACTGCATCTTCTGAACAAGTCACGAGTGACAGTCCTTCATTTAGAAAACCAGTCGCTCACACTCATCGTTAATAAGGCCAAGAAAATGATAGAGAAGGCGGTGGCATGTGTAAGTCAGCATTCTTTCTAAAAGACTTCTTCAGCAGATTCCACAGTGGGGACCTATATTAAGATTCCAGAAGGGAAGCACCGAATTCCTGATTCTGTTAGGGTTGGACTTTTTTGTTTTTCTTTCCATGACCAGAGGAGAGGGGCAGCCTGCTTTGCTGCCCGGGGTCCATCCTGCCAGAACAATACGAGGAAGGTTACCATGACGGTTTCTATCGCTTTCCCGGATTCCCATTTTAAGTGATGAATTGACCATGCATTTTTATCTCTTTTCCCTTCCAGAAACTCTGCTAAAATGACAATAAAGGAAATTACAGATTGGGGGGAAAAAATGACAAAGACTTTCATATTGGAGAGCAGACAACAGAAGAAGAGAAATTTCAAAGAATTTTTAAAAACACAGAAAAGGAGAGGATGGTCAACCCACAGAAGAGGGGAGAAAGCTGCGGCCTCGGTGTCCATGGCCATGTGATGCAGTGCTCTGCCAGATGCCCAGGGGCTCCACAGCTGGGGTTCAGGTGGCAGAAAGGCAGTGTGTTGCCTGTGGCAACCACCCCACCCCATCCCATGGAGGCAGGGGACTGACTCCTCAGAGACCTGACCCCAGGAGGCTTCAGGCTTGGGAAAGCCTGGCACAGGGGTGGGCTGGGCTGGCGCCGGCTGAGTACAGGAGGCGTCAATGACACTCTGAGCTCTGAGCTCTGGGACTTCTGCCTCCACCTTTTGCTATAGTCACACCTGTGGCCTGGGCCACTCCCTCAGGGGACACTGGAGGATTTTACTCTGGAAAAAAGGTCCCAGAGAAAACTCCACCAGTGCACAACGTGAATGAAGGCTGGCCCACTCCCCAGCACCTGGACGTAAAAGCCACCAGCAGACAAGCGTCACCAGTCCACGTGTCCAGAACTGGCCATCTGTCTCCTAGAGCCTCATTCTGCAACCTGAATGGAGCCAGCAGACCGCCAGACACGGGGGGAAGCCTCTAGCATGACAGAGAGGCCAAGACAAACCTGTATATATTTTTCAGTGATATTTAACATCGTGCAGTACTAAATCACCAAATCTAGTACTTCACAAAGTACTAAAAATAACAGAAGTCAGAGTAAAGGGGATGCTATCATTTTAACCAAAAACTGCATAGCATTTTAACACAAAAGAAGGATGAGAGGAGAAAAGAGGAGGTGTAAGAGAGCTAGAGCATCATCTGTCCTGACAGAAAGTCAATAGAAAATGCCTAAGTTTGACAGATTCATAAATAACACCACAAGCATATTACCTAGAAATACAAACACCAGAGCAAATAATTATGTACATATCTATGTGAACTAAAATGGAAAGTTCTCTAAGAAATAGTGTGGAAGTGGGAAAAGCAAAATATACATGTGTTTAATGTTCTCCCACTAATTTTTTTATGAAGATTATACATTCATACATTTGTTTATGAAACTTACTAAGAAAACACAAAGGAAAAAAAAAGCAGAAGGAGTGGGTTTAGAGGTCTGGGGGGGATGCAGCTCACCTGTACTTGGGTACGTCTGGACCATTCCAACTCTTTATCACATGTTATGCTCACAATAATGATGGAGAGAAAAACCAAAGGGGCTCAGGAAGCGTCTAATTCAGGGACATAACATAGGTCTAAGGCACTGGTCTCCAACAAGGGGGTCATGCTCCCCGGGAAGGAGATAGCTCAGTTTCTATTTGTACATGGTTTATGTCTAAAAGAGTAACTTTTACAAAACTTATTATGCAATTTGACATTTGCCCTCATCAGCCCTTATGTGAAACGGCCCTGAGCCATATATCAGACGGGAGATACGCTGAGGAATAACAAGAACTTGGAGGTTGGCAGTGACGTCCAGGATATTGCAACCTACTGTGGTTTACGTGTGCCCAGTTACGTGGATTTACAGATCATACCATATGGCTTTAACTAAGCTAAATTAACCCTCACAAAACAGACAAGTGCTTAAAAGGATGGCTGGAAAGAACCCACTGACTGAAGCTAGTGCTAAACACACAAGCACCAGTTCTCGCACAGCATAGCTAGCGTGGAGCTGAGCTCCTGGCGCGTTCTCTCTCTCTCGGTAACATTCTGACGTCGAAGCATGGATGATGTCATTGGATATGACAAGAATAGTACAAGAACAATTAAAATGGTTGGGAAGACTTTATTTAAAACGTGGGCTGCAATCCATTTTTGTTAATGATGAACCTTCCCCCGAAGTGTACATTGTGCCTAGCGATGTTAGCTAATGATCACAAGGAGCTATCAAAATGGGCACGTCTTTTAAACACTAAATGCTCAGAACCTGAAGACAAACATCTACAGTTTTTTTTCAATATTTTTTACATCGTATAGTACTAACTACCAAATTCAGGACTTCAAAAAATTGTATTAATTTAATGATTAATGTATAGAAGCTTCTTTCTGGGTTCCTTTAATAGCAAAAGACTAACACCCCACATGCTACTGGAGAAACACCTGTTATTTCTACGAAAGTAAAAATGATTGCAAGTACATGAAAACCAACATGGCATCAAATGTGAATGGATTCCTTTGTCAGCAAACACTGTTGGCAGATGCATAGAAAACACCGGTCAATATGTAAAGAATGGAGGATTAGAATAAAGTCTGCAGCCTGGGAAGTTAGCTTTACAGTTGCATCATTACAGTAAAGATGATTCTAACATTTTTCTGTTTCTGGTATTTGCTAAATTATTTCCTACATTCAAAGGATTACTGTGTGTGGTCGAGAGAGAAGCAGAACATAAGTGCTTTAAAAAGTTGTGGAATTTAAGAGATGAGTCATGCGCTTTTCCCTTACAAAACACAAATGTTGCAAATTCATGGACCCTTGTAGGGGTCAGAGGTGCCTCTCAACCTAGCAGCAAGAAATATCAGCTACCTCAAGCTTCCTTTCAAATTAAAGGTGAGACTCAATGTTGAGTAAGAAATTAACTGCTCTTCAAAAGAAAAAAAAAGCTTTGAAAAGACAACATTCTAGAAACAGATGTTTGGAAATGTTTCCACTGTTTTGTCATCTTGTTGCCAAAAACAATGTTAACTGTGTCACCTATAAAAACTCTTATATCAGCATACTCAAAAACTTGGAAATAGAATATTCTCGTCTATTAGAAATCTTACCAGAGGAGTTTTAAACTCATTTGTTAAAAGCTTGAAAATGCTATAACCTTCGAATAAGTTTTGAAGTTTTCGGGGAAAATAAAATTTTAGCATCTTAAAGTCAACTAAGAACATTTTGTACGTGGTGGGATGGATTGAAAAAAGGAGCACGATGATTTAGTAAAAATGGTCAGTGATACAGTTCTTCCATTTTTATTTACAAATCTTTATGAGTTATATTTTTCAGCAATGAAAGCCTTTAAAACCAAGAATCAAAATATGCGGAACATCAAGCTAGGCTTAAAATAATCACAATTAAAACAAAATTTTCAAAAACTTCAAAAATTAATTACATTGCTTTCACTAAAAAAATTAAACAAAAGCAAGAGATTTTTTTATAGTGTTAAAATTATTTAATCTTGTTTAGATTTTAGATATGCTGTAAAATGTACAGAACATTAAGACTTATATGCTAATATAATGTCTAATTCACAATACATGTTAGTATGCTCAAATTGCACATACACCCAGCTATGTGATCAAAAAAATTTGGAGACTTTTCAAAATAACATCGATCTTTATCCATCCACTACACCTGGGGTAGGGAACAGGCTAGTTGGCTGTGGGTTTAGGGGATTTAAAAAAAAAAAAGGCCCCAGGTATTTCTGACACACAATCTCCTCCTCCTCCGTGTGTTCTGGGCCTTCAGTGAGTACTACTGAGAAAGAAAGTGATCCCATTATGCTCATGCTGGCCAGAGCAGGCATATTACGCAGCATTCACACGTAGCCATAGCAACCATCATGTTTTTTAAAACTGTCAAAAAACTTTCACATAGACCTGGCTTTTTCCCTCACAACACTGAAGTAAGATTATGGCCTAGCAGTACCCTCAGTATTTTATAAGCAGCAAGGGTCCAGCTGAGCCTCCTTGGTGGGCTCGTGGGAGGTTGCACTCAAGGATCTTGCAAAAACTATGAAAGGTTGGAATATAAATTGACATCGAAAGACTGCATGGGATTAACACCCGCACTTTTGGTATCTAAGTCTCCATCTTCTACGTTAATTTCTTCTCCCCCAATGTTTAAAATACATGCTGTTCAAAAACTTTAGAATAACTTGCTTCTGAGCTTACAAAGCTTTTCTATGATACACTGAATTAGTTCATGTTTTCCCGGTGAGTTACATTCTTTAGCCTAACAGACTATTTCAAGCATGTGTAAATGCATTTAAAAAAAAAAAAGAAAGAAAGAAAACCAAGAGGAAATAAGTTTTGTCTAAAAAAGAAATAATTGTTTAGCAAATACTATTTCAAAGCTATTGTATTCAGAACAAGAGGATATTGTTTATAAGACATACCACATCACATTTCTTACATAATTTTATTTGGTCAGTGAAACTGTTTCTGAAAATTGAGGATAAGCAAGTCATTGTAAAGATTATAAAGATTTTTCAGCTTAGGTTTTAGCACATCTATACTTCCCTCATCACAATGAACTGCAGAAAATCACTTTTTGGTACAGATACATATTTACTTTATATTTTGAAGCAAATTACAGGAGTGTGGTTTAAAAAATAATCATTAGCTTAGCAATTTCTTTTTCATGGCTGAAAACAGGATATTTTTTAACCCTTTACTTAGATGAATGTGTACTCACAAATAAATGTGCTTAAATGCTTTGCAAATAACAAAAATAACAAGCAGTTTTCTTAACCTGGTAAAAACCAACTGTCACAGTTTTATGATTTATGAATTTTCAAAAACATGTGATGTCAATTAAGACATATCTTCTATCCACAAATACTGCTATTCACAAACTGTCAAAAGAACAAAAATGCTATCGTTTGTTTTCATTATTTTAGGAAAAAGAACACTTGCCATCCCATGAGTTTTGCATAAATATTTCCCTCCTCTTCCCACCTCCTCCCACACATTCTATGTGAATATCAACTATAAAAATAGATGAGCAAAATGAGCGAGAGAATTAGATGACAGAGAATCCTAATTCCTAATGAGATCAACTGACATTGATTTCTCATTCTCCATATGCTATGAACATGAATCAAAGGATGTAATACACCCAGTTTTAATCCACGCAGTTCCCACTGGATTTTAAACCTGAAACCTCTAAAAGTTTGAACAGAGAACTATACTCTTCGCTGTTACAAAAGATCCAAATTTTTCTTTTGTCATTATATTTCAATCATCTTCTGCTACTTTTCTGAATCACTGGAGGCTAATAGTTTTCATCAAAGTAAAGAACAGACTGTGGGCATTTAACTCTGACCCCCACACCCCGCCCCCCAAACCACCACCCAGCACTACAAATATATTCCTAGGCACTACAAAGATCGTCCACAACGCAGATCGTAAATTGTGCATTTCTTTAATATTTTCCCATGAACATCTATTTTACATAAATTCTAGGCAACCAAAAGCTACCCCACTGCTTTTTCCTACTCATCAAGGATATGATGGAAATCTAAGAAATTTCCTCATCAAGGAAATCTAAGAAATACCTTAAATAAACCTGCATTAGTTCAACCAAAATCTAATATGTAAAGAAAGATAAGGACAGCTACTTGCTGTGCCCTTGTAAAAACCTGCTGTGATACATGACAAATTACGCTTTTCATTGCTGCCACCTAAACATACAAGGGCTTTGCCTGTGTGCAAGGCCTTTTATTGTCGAAATTAAGAATCCCCACAATATTCAGTGATAGCAATTATTTGATTCCTTATGTAAAGACAGTCTAAGGAGAATGTGAGCATATACGCATTAGCTGTAACGGCTGGATAAAACAAAATTTTTCACAAGAAGAGAGAAGTTGGCCTGGAGTTATCTTTTTTCCCTATAAGATTACAAGCACCTTCAGGGCAGGGACTAGATCTATTCATCTTTGTATACTTCTGCCCATTCCCAGGGACCAAGAAATTGAACAAATGTTAATCTAATTCCTTCACTTATAAACTTTAAAAGTGACTTTACTATTTATTATATCTAGAAAAGACAAATCCTAATATTCCTAATGATCTCTCAGAAAACCAAAAACTACAATGCCAATGATCAAATTCGTATTTCCTAAGTCACCAAAGTTTGGACAGATTTAAACACAAGATGATTTACTAAAAGATTATTTTACTGCCATAAAATAAAAGCAAGAACATATTCTATCTAATTCTACCAGCTGAGCAATTCTTGAGGAAGATAATGTTTGGTTTTGTACATGTGCATATAGCATTTTACACTTTTTAAAAGTTAATGTTTAAGATCATCTTTATAATATTATGAACCTTGGTCATTATCCAAAGGCTCAAAAATCACAGAAGAAATGACAGCATAAATACTTTAAAGTGTTATCATACGCTAAGGAAATAGTTAAGTCTCCATACAAAAAAAAAAAAAAAACAAACACCAGCAGCAAACAACTTCCTCTCTTATTCCTATACAACGTGTTGATAGCCTGACAGCCAGTCAAATAGAACAGAACATTCATCAGAGACTTAGGTTAATAATGCTCAAGGATGTATTCAGCTTAAACATACAAGTACCTCTCAATTCACCATCTGTAAACATACACTATTGAAACCTGGAAAATGAAAAAAAAAAAAAAAAAAGCTATTGAAAGCATGTTTCAATATTTTACTTACATGTGGTTAAACGTTTACCATACTTGCATTCTTCAAAAATGTGGATGCATAAAGCACTTGCTAGACCTACGATTATTCTAAGACAACTTCAGTAACATCTCAGCTGGCACAGTATGCTAGAACCGGAGGACAGTTTTTATTTCAAGGAAAACAATCTATTAACTGAGTTCTTTTTTAAAAAAAAATAAAATTCTACATTGTGTTTGAAAAACTAACAGTGACTTTTAAATAATACATAAATAATACTGAAGATAAATGTAAGATACAAATAACACCCCCCAAAAGTACAGTTTTGGGTGATTTACCACTTTTGCCGAGGAGAAAGGGCCAACCCCACCAGAGCTTTAGGAAATGTCATCGTTCTAATTTGCCGACTAGTTAAACTGAGTCTGCCTTCTTTTTTTTTTTTTTTTTTAAACACTTTAGAAGGAATATACTTCGTATTTGGAAATAACCAAAGACAACAAACCCTGTAGTTACTTATGACAACAAACATGTCCTCCAATGGAGGAGAAGGGAGGGGTGGAACCTTCTTTCCTACAAGATTTCTTTAAAAATAGGATCAAGAAAAAAGATATTTTCCCTTTACTAGATGATGGAAAAGGGAAGAGGTATTAGATGTTCTCCAAATAAGTCTGACGCTTCAGCTGACTGCACCATTATTACACGATGCTCTCTCTACCTGGGAAGGAGGCTCTACCTGACCAGAAAAGCACATCCACTAGAGGAGGCTTCTACCCCCAGGCTGCGGCACCAAGAGGGTACGCAGGGCAGGCAGCCTCCTGGTGTGATATGAAGCTGGTAAGGACGCCAGGCCATTTCCTCCCCCCAGTTTCTAATTTTCATAATGACTCCCACTGCCCCCCGATTATAACAGGTTAATTACATGGTTTATACTCTCTCCTCTAGCCCTACGACATAGAATTCTAAAACTGAGAGTCCTGACCATGTTTCTTATATATCGTGATGTTACAAAGAGTGTTTCAAATGCCCCACTTTGTAGCTATTCAGAATACAAGTAGCTATTTAGATATTAAAATACAGAATTACTAAATGACTGTTAAAAATGCGACCGGCTAGGAATCATCTTTCTAACATATGAAATGGGGATTTGGGAATGAAAACTGCTTTCCCTTTTAGATGTGAACCCACCAAGTCAGCAGCTTCTAGAACTGCTGTTTGTTCACTTTACCACCATGACCCTACTGTTCTGTTTTTAGACATTAGCCAGTACACGATTATCAGCACAACACTAGAATGAGCCACAGAGGATAACAAAAATCTTGAAAACAACAAGAAAAAAAATTCATGTTCTGTTAAGTTTTGGTTTCAGCAACCCCAAGCTCAGACAGGATATGCAGATTGGAGGTGTGACTTACACCCATCGGTCACTGCAGTGTCCTCTCAGCTTCCCCTGTCATCCATCCTGATCAAGCCAGCAGACTCAGGCAAGGGTGACACATCAATTCTCTTATTCTTCCTACGAGATTAAATACTACCGGATAGTAACATGGAAACGGGCTAGGGAGGTAGGCAGGAACTAAAATGACAGCTTCTCACAGAAGAGGCGCCAACTTACATCCACTGCCCAGAAAGTAGCACAATAAGACCACAGTGTACCAACACGCCACAGGAGATCATGCTCCGTTCTACTTTGTATTGACAGTCAATAAAAAGTTTCTTTGCTTTAGCAATAATCCTTCTTCCAGATAATTTTTTATATAGGCAAGAAGGGCAAACTCTTCCTTGCGGTAAAACTTCAGCTAATAAATGTAGAAGGAATGATGAAAATAAAAAAATCAGCAATTCGCAAATACCACGGTAATAACTGTTATGGTTAAGAATCAGGAATACATGCTAAAATCGGTGAGCAAAAGTAGATGGAGAAACAAGATATTTACGTGATCCCCAAGTATCTCCCCATAAGATACTCATGTCAAAGGGAAATAACAGTAATTTCACAGTACAGAAAGCTGACATCACCATAACCAAGTGACCAAGGTCAACAGCATCAGTAATGGAATCAGCGGATGTCACGTGCCTTCTGAATTGATGCACTGAGACAGACACAGCACCAGCACTCTGGAATTCTCACGGAACATGCACGAGCTGAAGGTGATCACTAGGAAGCAAACTCTAGTTGAGAGCCATTCTACAAAATAACTGGTCGGTATTCGCCATCAAAAGTGTAAAGGTCACAAGAGATAAAGACAGGAAATATTTCAGATTAAAGGAGACTAAGAGACAGGACAACCAAGTGCATCATGTGATCCTGGACCAGAAAGGAAACAAAAGTAAGACAATTGGGGAAATGTAAACAGGAGCTTTCAATTATTCCATAATGCTAACTATCAGTGTGAATTTCATGATTTTCGGAACTGTACTGTTGGTTATATAAAATGTTAACATCTGGATGAAGGGTACATAGAAGTTCTTGGTATTTTTTTAACGACATTTTTATATGTCTGAAGTTATCTGAAATGAAAATATAAACACACCATTAAAATGGTATTTTAAGTATGGTACATACACTGTTGTTTCTCTCCCTAATCTTTACTGCGCTTACTAAAGGTAACGACTTGGTCTTAGCTCAGTTTGCAGTTTTTGTGCTACATAATGCATATTACATACAATTAATTGGAATATTTCTCTCATGTCCCATTGGGATAAGCAATGTCATCTGTCCTATTCCACATATAAGATGCTTGTACCTCGGGTGTAGGATACACATAAACATACACATAAACATCCACAGCACCTAGCTCAGTGACCTGTTGAATGAATGAATGAATCCTTAAGGCTTATTTTGAAATAAAAATTATGAGGGACAAAAGCAGGGGAACAGGACATAAAATATTCTCGACTCGGTTACAATATCAAGTTTTGTGAATAATTTCCAGCCAAGAGAGAGAGAAAAAAATAAAAATAAGCCTTCATTTTAGAAAGTGGTCAAGTTTTACAGTTTTGTATTCTTTGGCTTCCTATTTGCACAGCATTTTTTCATCCTCAACATTCATCATTTCTAAAAATTGCCAATAAAAACATATCACCGAGGCTAACGTTTGTTTAGGGCATAATATACACCAGGCATCTGCTAATTGCTTTACAGTCTCTTATGTAATCATCTTAACAAGCCCATGAAATGGGCAGGACTGTTATACACTTCACGTCTTCACAGATATGAAAACGGCCGAGAACAGTTAAAGGACTGAATCATAAAGACCTCTCCGTGATGCGGCGTGGTCAGGTCCGGTCAGTGCAGCTCCAGAGCCGGGGCTCTTGGCCATGGTTCTCGTTTTATATACATATAAATAAATGAAAAGGATATAAATTTAAAAAAAAAAACCTGCTCAACTGCTTTAAGTAGCCAGAGGAAAACTGCTTAAGGGGTAGATGGCAACGAGATAAAACAAACACAAAGCCTCTATGTAAAACACACTTACCCCCTTTCTGTAAGTCTATGCAATTCTCTACTCTGTCTGCTTTACTTACTCACAGTAAAGATTCCCTCATGAAAAAAATCCCAGCTTTGCCCCACTGCTAGCCAAGAGAGGGACAAAATATCATTTATACTCATCATTCAGGAGAGGTTCCAAGAAGCCAGGAGTGTTCGGGTGCTCCTAGAAGCCAGGAACAAAGCATTTGTCCCCCAGCAGTGGGCAGGGGGAGGTCAAGGGGTGAGAAACCCAGCAGGGAGGGGATCAGAGGGCTGGTGGGTGCTGAATCCTTCTCACCTGGATTGTCATTCCTAATGCCACACCCGGAAGTTGATCATAATATGCTCTAAAAACATTTTCGCACCACTGGTCACCAAAGGAGTGAGACAAATGCTAAAGGCTTTAGTGTAGTTTTGTTTTCTCACATCTTTCCCCCAGCGTGGGAGCAACTGTGCAGAAGCGAGTGACAGGCCACGCAAGGGAGAGTCCACGTGGAGAAACGTCAGTGGCTGCCTTTTCAAGGCATCTCAGATGCAGGTTGGGAGTGTGGGGTTGCCGAGTCTCCAGCAGGACAAGCTGAGTCTACAGCAGTGCCTGGTGTGTGGTGAGCCTGCCTTGCCGTCTTTGTTACCACTGCCCCCAGGGTGCTGCACTGGAGTAGACACTTCATAAATCTTTGCTGACTTTTATTGAAAACAAAAATGTGGTTAAATCAAAATATGATTATTTGACTTAGAGACGTTATGAGCAAATGACTAAACTAAGAAACTGCAGCTGATATTCCAGAGAGCAGCTCGGGCACTGCTACCCCGAGCACCTGTAAAACGCATGTCCCCAAATGACAAACAAACCAATGAGCTCAGCCAAAGGGGACGGGAGGAAGCAGAAATGGCTTTGCCTGGTCCCCTTTGTTACCGTTAGCAAATCTAAAACTTGGAGGCATCACATTTTTTGCTGTAGGAAATGAAATGTCTTTGTCTGGTATATCATACCACCTTCCTTTCCTATAGCACTTCTTGTTTACTTGTCAAGTTCATTTCCTTCGTGGTTGTAGATTTGGGGGAACATTTAGACACTTGCTGACACCGCTGTTGAAACAACTTTAAAACTCTGTATTCTTTTTAGTTTGACTCTTTGCAACAATACTACATCCCATATTTTGCATACATTACTGCTAACCCACTTGGCATTTACTCGCTTCTTTATTACAATTAGACAGCATCTTTTAAAAGTCCACATTTAGAAAATGAATTAAGAGGTCATTATTCATATTATAAAAGGAGAGTGCTTTGAAGGATTCACTTATGTATTCTTTTCTGAGGTCCACTTATTCATAGTCTGCCTCTCTCTCTCTCTCTCTCTCTCTCTGTAGCAGAGGTGAAGTGTTTTAGGAAGCATAGATTTTTTTTTTTTTTTTTTAATGTATGGGAAACCACTGAGGAGGGAGCACACACAACTATTACGTAAAGCAAAAATCACCTTTAATGTTACCAAATACTTGTTGACCTTTACTGAGCCGAAAACTGTCTCCCTTAACTATCAAGTTTCATCTTTCCCTCCTAAAAACACCCTCTAACCTTGGTGGCTGTGTCCCCAAAGAAAATTTCCAATCTGTGTAAAATCTGGGCCTTCCTTAGGAGAGGCTTACTGTTCTTTAAGTGGAATTTTAAAGATGTAATCAATGTAGCCATATATTTTAGAGATCCATGTAGTGAGGAGAGACTAAGACAAGGGGGGTCACAGCCAAGTGACAGCAACAGTGAGGTGACTGGGAGAAATTCTAGCAGCTGCAGGGGAGGGAAGGAGGGAGGGGGGGAGATGGAGCCTAACAGAGTTTAGGGCAGCGACACGATTCTGTATGATACCATAATGGTGGATGCATATCATTATGTTTGTCCAAACCCACAGAATGCACAACACAGAGAACCTTAATGTCAGCTATGGACTGTGGTTGACGATGACGTCTTAAAGCCAGTTCAGCAACTGTGACCAATGTCCCGCTCTGGGGCGGGCTGGGATGTCGATGGTGGGGAGGCTGAGTGTGTGTGTCTGGAGGGGGTTTGTGGGAACTCTCTGTACACTTCCCTCAATTTCATTGTGAACCTAAAACTTCTCTTGAAAATCAAGTCTATTAATTAAAAATCAGAAGTGCTAACAGCATGAAACGCTGTGATAGTACTGACAGGGAAGAGACTGCTATTCATCGCGCTTGCCTGAGAAGGAGATGTTGGGGCCAGACGTTGAGAAAGGGCACGGACTTCGGGTTTGGGTGGGAGAACACGTCATTAAACACGAGAAATGATGATGAAGGACTTCGAGGGGCCAAACTGATGGGGCCTTTTAAGTACAGGCTGAGAGGGCTGGTTTCTCCTCTGTGGGTTGGGAGGAGTTGTGGAAGGTTTTGAGCAGGTCGGCTCTGAGATGAGGCCCCTCTAAAGAGTTTAGCTCAGTGTGTGAATGGAATTTGGCCAAGGATGAGGACTGGAGCTACGGGCACCCGGGCACAGGATGCTCTGGAAGTAGGGGGGTCAGATAAGAGGGAGAGAGGCAGGGAGGGGCTGGGAATGCTTAAGAGGTCACAGGCCTTTGAGACTAGAAGAATAGTGAGACCATCTCCTAGAGTAGGAAATGCAGAAAGAGAAGTCAATTTAGTGCACATAACATAGGAGATACACTATTTTGGCATGCGCACAGATTAATCACATGGAGATGTATAACATACAGTCACACATGTGGTTCTGAGGCTGAAAACATTTAGAAGTGATCAGCAAAGAGATTTTAATGAAAGCTTTAGGAAAGGTTACAGCTATAGGAATGGATATTGTCACAATGGGAGTCAGAGTGAAAACAGAACATGGCCAGAATGTTCAGGAAGAGGACTCCACAAAGCACTCTGAAAGGGAGTTCTTGGAGAAAGAATGAGAAGGGAATAGGAAATGTCCCCTCTCGGCCATGCTCAGGGAAGCATGGACACCTACCTCTAGCATCACAAATGACCTATTACGCACCCCTCGTTCCCTGCAGGGGCAAAGATACTGTTAAGCAAAAGCCACATTGTTATTTTCTGAAAGTTTATAGACTAGGACAGGGAATATAGGTATGTCCTTTAGGTTTGAAGTACAGACTTCCAAAATACAAGTCCAGGGTGTACACATGTGTTCAATTGAGTATCAATAGTCTCCATTGAGTCACATGTCCCGGGATCCACACCATCACATAAGCCCCTCCCACACTGACTCTGTTCACAGCCATGAGGTTTGCTTTGGCCAGTCGGATGTCAGCAGACAAGACCATAGGCCTGACAAGCGAGTGAGCCCTGGGCTTGTCCTAGGACACTGCGACAATGTTCAGTCACTAAGATGCAGTCCCAGTGACTCCCCAGGTGACTGCAGCCACATGAGTGAAACCAGAAAAACCGCCCTGCAGAGCTGAGCCCAAGTCACAGAATCGGCAGCAAATAACGAGTTGCTGTTTGAAGCCACTGTTTCAGACTGACTTATTATATAGCAATAAGTAACTGCTACAGAACATTTTACAGGTGGGGGCAAAGTATATCTATGTAGGGAAGCAGGAAGGAGTAAGCATGGGAAAAGTTTTAGGTTTGGAATGGAAGGTTATATTTAAAAACCCATAGAAGATTGAAAATGGCCCCATGATTTGAAACCTGTGTTGGTCCCTGTGGTACTAAACACCTTTCCCAGTTGGTTCTTTTTAAACCGTTATATCCTCGTCTGTTAATTTCATCCATAATGATATACAGATATAGATTCCAGAATTGAACAGCAGAAAGGACCTAAAGGTGACCAAAAGATGAGGAAATGAAAGCTCAAGAAGTGACTCATTCCTAAAGTAGCACAACGAATTACTTTTAGCAGCAAGACAAGAATCCAGACCTGCTACCGCTTAGCCGATGCGCTCTGGACTATACAAACCTGCCCAGCCATGACCACAGACACTGCATAATTTAGCCCAGACAGACCCTATTCACAGATTTGCTATCCTCAAGAAAGCCAGCCTTTCACATGCCCTAGTGCACAGGCG
This sequence comes from Eulemur rufifrons, assembly GCF_041146395.1. Lineage (NCBI taxonomy): Eukaryota > Metazoa > Chordata > Mammalia > Primates > Lemuridae > Eulemur > Eulemur rufifrons. The sequence goes on from NC_091007.1 coordinate 15,450,736, forward strand.
GCATTTGGTCTTTTCTTCTTTGCACATTGATGCTCGGTGCCCGGATGGAGTCACCCAGGTGGTGAAGAGATACAGAGCAGGACAGGGAGTGTGAAGTGTGCTGGTGAAAGACTGCAGTGACAACCCTGCCCAGATAAAACCAGAACTCAGACCTGTCGCCACCAAAGCAACCCAGGCACAAAGAGCTCACTGCCACAAAATCCCACAAAACACGTTCATTCCACATTTGGTCCTGAGGCACATCAAGTCGCAGGTGTAAAGTACTTGTTGACCGTAAGGATCTCAGCAAGTATACTTTGAAACAGACAATTTCTAATTCACACAATGATTCTGAATGGATAAGTGTGAACACAGCTTTATAATGGATCTATAAATGAATGCCATCTCCGGGAAATTTGTCCTTTAAAAATCCTGCACTCTGCAATTTGATTGGCTTCTTCTCCCATGACTTCTCTTCCTGAACAGCCCCCAGGACCAAAGAATATGGTGGAATTTGCACTAATGATGCCCCTCGGGGCCCCAGGAGGGTTGCATTTTTGGATAACAATTTGCACTTTGAAGCAGTTTTTATCCACCTGGTTGACTGTACTAGCTAAGAATGAATGAATATAATTAAGATAGATAGCATTAGGTCTTGATTAAAAAAATCCTATATAAAATTAGCAGTAGGGACATTAAAAGCACATCATATTATATGAACTCCACTCTTCTCTACCACTCTGTCCCCTGTTTTGAACAATCTCTTTATGTTCCCTGTTAAGTTTCTATATACCTATGGCCATATTCTTTGGTTAATTTGACCTAAACCTACAGCCTCTCTCAATAACTCTTCTCCTCCCCTCTTTCCAGAATCAGTCTTCCTGATGTCCTGTCTTCAGTTACTCTGAAAATATGTCTTAAAGCATTCCTACTTAAATTAAACACGAAACCAAAAGAGTCAGGAAGAGTTCAATAGAACTACTCATGTTCCTCCTTCCCACTTTTTTTCCTACTTCCTCGTTAACCAAGAGCAATTTTCAAAATAAATATTTTATGTGGAAATGATCTATTACCATTCCTCTAGTGAACAGAGATCGATCTTTAAAAGGGACGGGAAAAAAAAAACTCTACTTTTTAATTTTTATCCTATGTTCAATTGAAAGAAATTCTCTGCCACATGTTTGTGGCTTTGGTTTTACAGGAAGCATGTGGGACCTTCAAGTTCGGTGATGAAGAAAGTCTGAAAATCATGGTGTCTTGGGATATGTATTATAGTTTTTCTAAAAGATTAAAAGTATTATATCCATGTAAGAATCTTTCTAGTAACTGTCTATGTTTTTTAATCCTCCCAGATCTCCAGCACTTGTTTAAAAAAATTTTTTAAAGTATTTTTGTTAATACCACCCTGAGGGTGTGCTTGACTAAACAGGGCCTTGCTTGTAAAGTTGGAAGGTATATTCTGAAGGTCACAGCCGGAAGCACTACGGCCAGTGACTTGCACATGCCTTTAACTGCTGGCAGCAAAATCCAATTAGTTTGATTATACCTATAAGAAAAACAATTATTCATGGCCAAGATATGTGGTGGCGTTGGGGGGGGCGGGTAAGGTGCAAAAGAATCCTCAATATGGAGCATCCACCAAATCAAAGACATCGGAGAAAACATTTAAGGCATGTCAGGCAAAAAAGGGCAAATATAGATGAACTCCAAGGAAGCCAAGAAAGAATACCCAAAGCACATTTTGGTAACTGTCAAACTTTACCATGCAAGTAATGAAACCAAGAAGTAGACAGAGAAACACCAGCCGAGCTTGCCAAAAACATCCACTTACTTTTACACTTAAGCGAAGTCAAAGGAAGTTTAAAAAGAACAAATACTTTGATTAACTTAGAGACACAAATGTGTTTCTCTTAATTTCTCTCTTCAAGAGTTAGGATTAGGCCGGGCGCGGTGGCTCACGCCTGTAATCCTAGCACTCTGGGAGGCCGAGGCGGGTGGATCGCTCGAGGTCAGGAGTTCGAGACCAGCCTGAGCAAGAGCGAGACCCCCGTCTATACTAAAAATAGAAAGAAATTATCTGGCCAACTAAAAATATATACAGAAAAAATTAGTCGGGCATGGTGGCACATGCCTGTAGTCCCAGCTACTCGGGAGGCTGAGGCAGGAGGATTGTTTAAGCTCAGGAGTTTGAGGTTGCTGTGAGCTAGGCTGACGCCATGGCACTCACTCTAGCCTGGGCAACAGAGTTAGACTCTGTCTCCCCCCGCCCCCAAAAAAAGAGTGAGGATTAAGAGCTTAAGAAGGAAAAAAAAAAAAAGGTAAGCATATACTCAACTTTTATTAGGTCCAAACTGATTTAAAAATGAACAGGAAAAAAGGTGACAATACACCCAAGAATACAAATTAGTAAGAACATGGGGTACACACAATTCACAGATTATCCTATTCTAAAATTACTTTAAAATTAGAGCACAATTTTTCACATCACAAAATGCCTCTAATTTGCCTAAGTAGACTATTTGTTACAGCTAACGAAACGTGCCATAGCTTAAAATTGAATATCTTTTTAGTGACCTCTTCCCTTCAATAAGCACAAATGGATTTTTATGAACAGCAACAAAACTAAAAAGTTGTATTTAATTCATAAAAGCAGGAACAATGAAAATCATATAGTGTCTTCATCCATACAAATTCACAGTCCCTGCTTCAGAACATGACGAACAAGTAAAGGAAATTACTATGCTGTATTTCATCCCATTTCCAGCCATATTTCAATTTTCAAACTTAATTAAACCTGGCAGTTTTACTAAGAATCAAATATCAATCAAATGGGGGTGTTGTCTACTTCCTTTTTTGTTAAGAAAAAAAAAAACAAAAGAAAAATCAGGACATCCCAAGCAAAGGATCAACAGAGATTTGATTAGACTTGAAAGTCAGGAGTTAAACAGGTGTTTTGAATTATCACTTTCATCAAAACAACCCTTTACAGGAAGTTCACTACATTTTTTTTACAATTATGAATTCCAGCATATTGAAAGAAAAGGTTTGCTTGACTTAGCCTAATAGGGACTCGTAAGTCATTGAAGAAAGACGACAGGTATTGCATCCGGGAAATCTCCCTCGGTGGCACCAGGTACTATTTTGCCTCAAGAGAAACCCTGGCAACAATCAAGTGCTCTTGGCACACACAGAAGAGCAACTCCCAGTTACGGCTCATCCCGCAGAGTGTCAGCTTGTTTACCAACACCGGGTCCTCTGAATGGGAATGAAGGGGTCTAAGAACAGCAGCTGTGAGGAACGGGCTGGCCACGACCCACCGCCCACAAAAGAGCCAGGGAGTGGCTTATGCTGGTGCAGGGTGGCAAGGCAGCATGCCCAGTGACCCGTGCCGCGCCCAGGGGACTGCTGCCCTCTCCGTGGGGCTCTGCTGAAAGAGACAATGACGAGCACATCCTAACACTCAGGCTTCTCACTAGATCCAATTTATTTACCGTCTCCTGGGCCTGGGAACATGGAATCTACTGCGTGATTGACACTGAGTTGCTTAAACATGGCTCGGTTTTGCATTCCCTGATGCAAAGTGGAGATACAGAGCAGAAGCAGTTGCGGGGATGAACTGCAACGATGTTTAATAGTCTACGTAAACATATAGCAAGAATGTGTAGCTGACAAGGTCTGGGGGAAAATTGTTAGGCAAAAAAAAGTAATAAATAGTTCTAAAAACTGAGAGGAGGATTTGGAAGAAAAATATATAATTTTATTCATGTTCCATTTTGAAAAAAAAAAGTTTAATGCCTCTAATTATCTTATACGATCAAGCCTTATCAGCTCCACAAACGGCAATATACTTGTGTAGCAGCAGTGTTTTTAAAATTTATCATCATGGCCAGGCGCGGTGGCTCATGCCTGTAATCCTAGCACTCTGGGAGGCCGAGGCGGGTGGATCCCTCGAGGTCAGGAGTTCGAGACCAGCCTGAGCAAGAGCGAGACTCCGTCTCTACTAAAAATAGACAGAAATTATCTGGCCAACTAAAATATATATAGAAAAAAAAAATTAGCCGGGCATGGTGGTGCAGCCTCTGCATCCCCGGTTCCAGCTGCTGCAGGTTGAGTCACATCCCTCACTCGGGCCTCCAGATGTACCCTCAGGACCCAGGAGACAAAGCCCTCTCTGTGCTCAGCGTGAATTGGGTTTCTGTCACATACGACCACAGTCCTACAGCACCTCCAAGTTTCACTGAATTTTGCTTTGAAGATATTTAATATCTGGTATATGATTTGAGGCAAAACAATTTATTCTGGCAAATAAAATTATACCAATAAAAAAGAGTATTAGGATGGCCTGGCACCATCAACCTTATTACTCAAAATCTGATTAATAAGTATATAATTTATTAAGGTAAATAACCATAAAAATTTGTCATTTGTAACTGGAGAAATTTTAAATACATAGTATCACATCTTCAAATTAGGAGTATTTATAACAGTGCTTGATAGATCTGCCTCTTAACTGAATTAAGAAAACAGCACATTCACATGAAAACACCTCAGGCTTGGAAAAGACCAACAAAGATTCTGTGGTCCAGGTGAGAGAAGGAAATTGGTCTTGCTTAGGAGAACCCCCAATGACCTTCAAGTCTTCCTAGATAGTTAATTTGTCTATTTCACCATTGTCACTGCCAAGAAGTTTTCCTGTAAGTAACGTAAATGTCTCCTATCACATCTTAAGTCTATTTCCTCTGGTCTGTGTGCTGTGGAGACGAGGGAACACTCATCACCCTCCTGAACATGAGAACTGGAAACACCTGACTCTTTCGGGAAGTAATTTTCAAAAGCCTCCAGCACGGACGAGGAGGAGGAGTGGAAACACCCAGTTCTCCCAGTGGGTGATGGGCACCTCATCAGGGTAGAATTGGAGGACCGGGACCCTGGGGGTCCACTTTTCCCACTTTCCTCCAAGTCCCAGCCCACCTCTTCCCACCCACCTCCTCATTCCTCTCTCGCCAACTACAAGCTACCGCCTTGCCTAGGGGTTGGCAAACTTCGATCTGTGGGCAAATTTGGCGGCCTCCTGCTTTTGTAAATAAAGTTGTATGGAACAGAGTCCAGCCCATTTATTTTTGGAGCCCATTTGTTTTCCTTTGTTATCTATGGCTGTGTTCTCAGCAGAGTTGAGTAATCGGCAGCGTCTGTGTGGCCTGCGATGCCTAAAATACCTTTTTACAGAGAAAGTTTGCTTGCTCTTGGGTTTGTTTCAGGAAGGAGGATAGACCCTATCAGGGCTTCCATCCCTGTTTAATTCAGTTGTTTTAAGAATCCCAGCCTCTCGCGCTCCATGTAAGCTCCAAAGATCTCCTAACCTGACCCAGTCGACCCCACTGTGCTGCTCCCCAGGTCCCCAAGATACTTCCACGGAGCTCTCAACATCATGATTTGTCACTGGCAAAAATTAACCTCTTCAATGAGACTTTTTTACCTTTTTTTATTTTAGGAGACAGGGTCTTGTCCTGTCACCCAGGCTGTAGGTGCATTGGTGTGATCACAGCCTTGATCTCCTGGGCTCAAGCGATCCTCCTGCCTCAGCCTCCCAGAGTGTTGGGATTACAGGTGTGAGCCACCATGCCCAGCCTCTTTTACCTTTTTGCACTAGCCAAATTCTGACTGTCTCTAGGACCACGCTTTCTTTGCACCCCCTCAAGTATTTTCTCTTGTGCCCAGAAACCAGTGGGCCAGGGTGTGGGGTAGGGGCTCTGTGCTCCCCCTTGCTCATTCCAGACCCCTGTTCCTTCATCTTCCCTACAGGACCTACCATCAGACCACACCACACCACCTCTGCTCCTGGGGAACTCCTAGACACCACTCCTTCCCTTGAAGAGTTTATCCTCCCTGGGAACCCAGCCCGCCCTACTGTCTACGCTGCAATGACTCTCCTCTAACCTCTCCTCTGCACTCTAAACTCTGCCTAATCAGCATCCCCAATTGGCTATCTAACAAGCATTCCCAAAAACAAAAAACTCACCCAAACCTGAAGCCTGGCTCTCCCCTCACCCCCAATGGGCTCCTACACGCACTTTCACGAATCAGCGAGCCGAGCGGTACCTCCACCAAAGCCCTGCAATCAGCCTTGACTCCTCGCTCACACCCTGCATCCAAGTCTGTAGGAATCCGTGGGCTCTTTATTCAATACATGCCCCAAATCAACTACTTCTCACCGCTATGCTCTGTCTCCTCTCTGCCACCGGCACACCGCGTGCAGACTGCTGCAAAACCACCTGGGGGTCTGGGCTCCCTACCAATCAGTTCTCCACCCAGCAACCCAGTTCATCCTTCACAGAACATAAATCTGATTATTTCACACCCTTGCCCAACCCCTCTAAGAGTCCTTACCTTGGCTAAGCCCCTCCCTGTCGGCCCCTGGCTAGTCCCTCAGGCCTCAGTCCCCAGACCCCCCTCTGCACTGCACCCTGGGCAGCCCCGCCGGCCCTCACAGCAGCTCAAACATGCTCCTTCTTCACATCTTTGCACTTGGCAGTCTCTTTTTCTGGAACAATCCCCCACCCCCCCACCCCCAAATCTCTCACCTCAGGTCTCTGCTCAAATGTCACCTTGGCAGAGAGGGCTCCCCCAACAGCCCTCCCTAGCCTGGCACCCATCATCCCAAACTCCTCCCCCAGCATTGTCACCACCAGACACTATCACTTAATTTGTTCTTTTTCCACTTTTTCTCTCCCCCTCCTAGAATGTGAGACAGGACAGTGGGGACCTAGTCTGCCTGTCTTTTTCCCCACTGTATATGTCCTAGGACCTAGACTCACGGCAGACACTCAGTAGGCAGACCATAAATATTTGATAAATAAATCAATTCAGTGAACCAACCAAGTCACCATTATATGCTTAGTGGCAGCTTCCCTTAACTGCAGAAGAAAAAGACCAGCTTCTATTTCTAGGTATGTCTTAAAAAATTCCAAATCTCTAAGAGTCAATAAATTTCACACAACCCTATTTTATTGGATTTAGTGCCTACCCCGCCCCCCCCTCCCCTTCTGGGGACTTACTAAAAGGGCAAAGAAACACCATCTATCAGGTGGAACCAAAATCACTATACCTGGTCAAAATTTTGTTATTGTAAATTTCTGATATCTGGGGAAATGGAGCCAGTTATTACTTTATATTGCACAGTTTCCACACTAGGCTGAAGAAACTCATTTTGAAAACATAATTTGTTTTATTTAAAATGGGTGAGGATTACAAAAAATACTAATGACTATGACATCACAAGTGTATGTGGTTAGTTATTAAAAATGAGTGAGTTTTGAAGGAAAGCAAACAAGTAGAATACTGTATAGTTTGCTCCAGGTAACAAGCAGAAAACTGTCTTGGAAAAAATGAGCCCATTTCGTATAATATTTAAGAATATAATCAACCCAAGTAAACCACTTTTAATGTTGTCATCAACCTCCCTGAGAAAACCGATAAGCTGGTAGTGCACAGTAACGAAGAAGGAAGAACGAATCTGGAAGACAACTTCCCAACAGACACAAGGAAGAAAATGGTCTTCTCTGATTTCTGTAGGCTGGCACCTTTAGCCATGAAGGACCCACCTCTGGGGACATGACGTGCCTCCAAATGAAGACATTGCTTGTTCCTAAGAGGAGGAGGGAAGGGGAGATTAAGATTTCCTTGGACTTTTGTCTATATCCTTACTTTTAAAAATAACTCAGATTAGCCTTTCACTGAGTTTTTATTCTTCTTTCCTCTCACACAAAAGAACTGGCAAACAGCTCTAACAACTCATTTTGTATTTTGTCTCTAATTATCTTGTACTCATCTAATAGGTGGTGGTGGTGGTGGTGGTTTTCAATATACATATTTTTACAAACAGCCCTTAAGATTTGAAACACAGGACGCAGACCAATATGGATGACAAAAAATCAAGACCACCCTTATTTCTGCTGGGAGTAATTGTTGGAAGGCCAATCTGTTTATCAGAGAGTAAACACACTGCATTTCTAGCTTGGGAGGGACACTTTTCCCCCCCTTTTGAATGCATGCAGGGGCCCGCCAGGGTCTCCAGGGCAGAGCATGTTCTGTGTACAACCACCTGCCTGGTGTAAAAGTTGGGACTTTGTCTTAAAGAAAGGCAACGATTATCTAGTTAATCATTCTTCAGATAGGGTGGCTGATATATTCTTTTCCTTAATTGCTGCCTTTTATTGTATGCAGATTAAGTAGAACTCTGATGCTTCCGAAACAAAAGAATCTGCAGGAAACACACACACACACACACACACACACACACACACCCCGAAATAAAACAGAATGCAAGCTGAGTAGGTTGTCAACCAGGCTGACCCACGATGTTTCCTATCATTAAAATAAACAGAATTGTTTACTTACACTCCTAAGTTTTTTTTAAACAAGGATTGAAAGCTGCTTTCTAAAGGAGGCTTCATTGCTCTCTGGCAAAGGCAGAACAGGAAACATAAGGGCTCATAACTGCTATTATTATTACACTTCTCATTATTTAATGTGCTCTGAGAAGCCTGTTAAGAGCGTGTGTGTGCCCACATGCCATTTTCAGCAGCATGGCACAGGGCAGGAGAAGCTAATTCTAAGTCTTTCCAGAGAATTCAGTATCTAGTGTCTCAGCACTCATGTTTATGTGTGCGTTTTTGTGCTTTGTCTTAAAGTCATGTGTTATTTTTTGAGAGGCTTTTGGGACAGAGGTGGAAAATGAAAGGAGGAGGAGGAAGAAGAGAAGGAAGAGAAGGAGGGGGGGAGGGGCGGAGTAAGTTAGAGAGAAACTGGTTCTCCTGGGATTTGATGGCCCAGGCATCCCATCGTAAACCCATCTGAAGGTCATATGACCTATACAATGTGGAAGACAATAAAATAGGGGTAAGAACAACCATGGCAATAATTCTGTCTGCGTTCAACAACACGGAAAGAACAAAGTGCCTAATGTGATAGCTGACATGGAACCTTCTTCCCCAAATCAGCTCCCACATCTGTGTTCCAAGGAACAAGGAACAGGCCCCTGAAGGATCACAGAGGACAGGATTGTGGGGACTTTCTGCTCATCAGGTCCACCGAGGAAGCTGGCAAATTACGCCACAGTAAATGACCTGGTGAAAATATGCTACTGACAACAGGTATACGCAAGTGATCCTTCGGGATTTTACACAGCAAAATCTCCAGTGAGTTGCAGGAGAATTCAACATTAGCCCTGGAAGCAGAGGGCTGAGAAAAAACAAAACAAAAACAACGTGTGAAAAGAAATCAGAACTGTGTTCCAAGAAAAGCATTTAGAGGATAAAAATATCAAGGAGAACATCTCAGCCATATCTTTATTCATGATGAACCACCCTTATCTAAAAGGCCTCCGGGATCCTTTCCCAAATCTACCCATTCTTCAAAGCTGTTGATATTTGATTTCCTTCCTCCTCAAAACCTTCTGGAATATTCTAGCCCTGAAGGATCTTTCTTCCAGTTTCTGGCCTTCCTGAGTTACTTAACACACAATTCAGTGTGTTAAAATATGTAGTTTTCCAGCTATTAGAAATAACGGTGATATGGCATCTCTTTGGTTCTCCTGGAGAGAGTTGGAACCCATTCTATTAAGTGAAGTATCCCAAGAATGGAAAAATAAGCACCACATGTACTCACCAGCAAACTGGTTTCCCTGAGTGCACATTTGGGAATAACACCAATTGGGTATCGGACAGAGGTGGGGGCTGGGGTGGGTGTATACCTCCTTGATGAGTGCGATGTGCACTGTCTAGGGAATGGACACAATTGAAGCTCAGACTCGGGGGGATGGGGAGGCATGGGCAATATATATAGCCTGAACTTTTGTACCCCCATAATGAGCTGAAAAACAAAACAAAACAAAAAAGAATTATGGAGAATGACAAAAAAAAAAAAAAAGTATGTAGTTTTCTCTCTCCTTTTCTACAAAGGTTGTATCTAAAAGCATACTAAGTAAAAAGAAAAAATCACCGAGTAATATTATGATTACATATAGAAAATATTGAGACAACTAAAAAGCTAGCACTCAGTTAAGGGGGAGCCGTTAATTTCTCAAGTCTGCACAGCACAGTCATTCTGTTAATAATACTCTAGTAGCTGACATTAAGTGGCCCTCAGGATATTGCTGTATTAAAGAGGAAAAGTGATGTGGAAGAAATTTCTTCCGTGGGACAGCTTCTTTTCATTATTCCTCTTATTCACATTTTTATGAATGTCTTTGAAAATATCCAACCACGTGTTTCAATGAACATTCTGTCTTTTCCGAGTATTTTTCCCTCAGCCTGAAAAATGCTCTTTCCTGTCATTTCAGACATATCTCTGATCGTATGGGAGGGACCCTGAAACATGTGACCTTTTCTCATGCAGCTTATCTCCAGGAATAACAGAAAACTGATTAAACATCATCAAACAAACAAAAAAATACTCTTGTTTTTGTAGTCTGAAACAGGCACATTTCCTTCATCTGATTCAGGGAAACAAATATAATTGAATGCAACTATTTAAAACACATGCCAAGCTCATTGCGCAAGAACTGGCTTTGCCAGACCACAATGTCTTTGAGAGATACACATTCCTGAAACAGAAAGCAATCTGATAAAGAGGTATTTGTGAATATCAGAACGCAGTGATGATGTACCATTTGGTTGGGGGCAGTAATTACGTAATCATGTTTTATGACACCAATATCTTACTTTCAAGAATTAATCCTCTGATTTCCCTCAAAACACATTTTTTATAAACCAGAAAGCCCTAGTAAAAATAATTCACTAATCTGGGTGTTGGAATATTTTCATTCATAGTTCTAATTTGAGTTTAGCTATATGTCATCCAGTTTATCAGAATAAACATTTCTCCCAAAATTCTTGCTGTTGCATGTATTTGTTTAATGGACTCTCTAGAAGGCTTTGCCAAACTCTAAACGTTCCACCATGCATTTATTCACTAGTTATCAAGCAATGAATGAATAATTTAACATTTTCCTGTATTCTACTATCAGATGGGTCTATAATGTCTCTAAGTTTCTTTCTCCTTTGCCTATAATTTTTCCACTCAAAAAAAAAAGTTTTATTGTTTTTTCACATTTTTAAAATATTAACTTAGCTGCCAAATAAAACATCTTCCACATAAAAGAGCAGAGTGACTGGAGTCACTGCTGAATTTGAGAAAGCACCTTGAGCCAAAACGTGTGCCAAATTGCTATTTCTTTTCCATATAAAGCAGGTGCACAGGGGCTAACGGCTAACCTGAACATGCTGACTTAGCTCACCCCCCAAGGCTAAGACCAGGAAGAGGGTGCACAGACACAGAATGGGACAGACATCTGTAGGAGGGATAAACAATGACCACAGCTGTCCCCTTAGTGACTTGCACAGCACCCACGGAAGGATCAGCCCTGGAAAAAATGCTTAAGTAGATTCATTCTTCAGCAAACCACCAGCAGCCTTACTTCTCTTCTGTGTCTCCTTTATGGCTATTCATACCACCCTCTCCTCCCACCTGGTCACAAAAAGTCCCCTGTAACCCTGCAGGAGAATGCCAGGAACACCCACAGTCCCAGGGGTTTATCTGCCTTCCCCCCATAAGGCCATACATTCCTTGGGGACAGAGACTGCTTCTCAACCCAGAACCCATTCATGGGATTTGGCTCAATAAACATTTATTCAACTAAAATAACTGTGCCCCAAACTTTTCTAGGCTATTCCCCCATCACAGGTGGGCTGCTCTGTCTCCCACTTCCCTAGAGACTTCTCAGGTTACAGCAGCTCTGACAATCCATCAGAGGAATTTACGAGTGGATGTGAATATTTTGCTGTTGCTTACTCTTTTTTAGCCTCAGTTTTCTTAACTAAATATTTGCCCTACATACCTCTCTGTGAAAAATGAGAGCATGCTACAATAGCACTATCTAAACCTGAGAACGTATTTTGAGCTCAATTTTATTGTTAACAAGCTGGATTTCTGGCCTCAAACACAGACCTTCTCATTTAGGCGTCACTATGTCAAGACAGTTAATGATCTTAACAGACAGAAATTCATTCCTTATGTTAACTCCTCCAGGCATGGCCTGGCTGCTGGCAGGACTGGATACATGAATCAACCTCTACACTTTCTAAGAAATGATCTACTTCCAAGAATAAAAATATTCCCAGCTAAACTAGATGGAGAGTTTCCCCTTTTGGAAATATACTAATTTTACTTGAATTTTTTTTCCTACCTTTTACTGGCCGTTCCTGCTCTAGCCAGTGTCTGCATGTCCGAGTGGCCTGGCTCAAACCGCCTCAGGCCACAGCCTCTCTCAGGCTTCCTCTTCCGTTGTGTGGCTTTACATCTCATCTGGAATGTGCTGGTTCCCAGATCTGAAGCTCCAGCTTGTACATTCCCCCTAAGCTCTGGGCCTCTACCTCCTCTCTGAGTCACTGCCGTCTATCTGGACTTTACTCGGTCCCTCCGCCAAGCCATCCTCCAAATGGCAGCAGCTGCGGCAGTTGAAAAACACTCATCTGCTGTCACACCCACCCTGGAAAGATGACTTCCAGTTGCTCTTAGGAAAAATCCTACGGTGACTGCAGAGCCCCACCTGTTCAGCCTTGCCCGGAACTTTGTGCCCCACCGCTGCCTCCCACTTGGGTCACATTGGCCTCCACTCTGTCCTCCCATGTGTTTCCTCCTCTGCCTGGAATTCTCTCACCCCCCTCGTTATGCTTCCCCCAGCCAACTCCCCGCTTAGATGTGTCTTCCTTGAGGGGACTTCCTAGCACTCCACCCCACCTCCAGCTCAGACTCAGCCCCCTTCTCATTGATGTCTAAGCATTGTGGATCTGTCCTTGTTAGCTTCATACGATTGTCATTATTGGTGTCTGTGTGATGTGTCTGACATCTGTCTCCCCAACAGGAGAGCGGGGCTGTGACTGTAGGGTTTTGGGCTGGTCCCCTGGAGGCAGCTCCGTGCCAGGTACAGTGGCGTCCAGGGCACATGTGCCGGCGACTGCTCACTGCCCATTCCAGCCTTCGCCTCACACGTCTGCCCGCACTGCTCAGGCTGCGGAGCTAAAACTTACATTCCTCAGACTTCTTTGCCACTAGTGATCCGGATCCGGAATCGAGATTCCCCACCCTCCAGGCTCAATCCCTTTTCAGCATTTGCCAAGACTCTCTGAGCCCCTGTTAACACCCACTAGTACATTTAACGCCTTACTATCCAAATCAGCTCCAGAAGATGCCGTTTTCTCTAATTGAACCCTGACCGATACAGTGCTCAATATGTGTTAAGTAACTGCTAATTAATATTCATGAGTGAATTTATAAACTACACACTTGACAATTTTTAATTTTTAACTGTCCACTTCAGCAGTGGTGCCGGTGGTTTACTGAACTGTGCTATTTTAGGGGACCACTCCCTGTGCAAAGCAATGTCTTCATAGTGATCAACACTATGGTTACAGTAAATCTAAGATATAACTGAAATCCAGAAGTTTAAGTATCTGTGACAAAAATTGTCAAGCGTATTATTTCAAGGGTTGAAGGTAACATTTGCTTTTAAAGTAGTCAAATGTGTATTAAAACTAAAAATCAAAAGTCTTTCGCTATAGGATAAATTCACGGTCTTATAACTCAGGTTATGTTTAATGTGTCACATAGGGAAATGGAAAATGGTATCTGCTCAATGAATAACACACAAATAATTCCCAATTGAACATGTTACGCCTTGCTCTAGGCACAATGTTCCTTTACAATGTTTATGAGAAAGGGCCATCCCGGGGGGCATGAATCATACTGTAAGTTAACTTCAAAGCCACTCCAAGGACACATCTAAGAGGGAAAATAGTTTTAAAGAACAGATAAGGAAGAATATATGGAAAAGGAGGGAAACCCCTCCTCTCTTGCCTGAGACAGGGAGCGGGGTGGCTCCTAGGAGATACGGAAATGAGAGAGGCAGCGTGTGACAGCAAAGACAAGCCACTTCCTGCCCCTGTCCTCTGTCGCCTTTGACCTCCTCCTGCTGGGGGATTTGCTAAGACCCTCCAGTTTACTCTCCAACTTCTAAATCCCTTTGTCTGTACTACACCGGCCAGTCTGGCTGGGGGAGGTGAACTGTTAGCAACAGACTCACCATCCACCCATCTCAGCCTTCCTTCAAACGATTAGATTCAGCAGCTGTGCACTGCGAATGCTGCGACGAGGCGGCCCCGTCTAACCCGAGGGCTATGGGATTGCTGGGGATGAACGTGCACAGAGCGGCGGACACCTCCCCAGGCTGCCTGAAGAATGCCGTTCTGCGCTGGTGCTCTGGGATTTCTGTAACTGCTCTATCCACCCTGCACTCCTGAAGCCGGCGGAGACTTTGGTGAAGGTCTGTATTCTCAACAACCAGCAATCTGTAGGTCAGTATCGATGCCGAGAGGATTCAGCGGTTGTCTCTAAAGTGCCCGTGCATTTTGTAAACAGTGGCTTTTTGGCGAGCGCAGCAGCGTCCCTGCTTGCTGCGGGGTGCAGATTTAATAAACGGAAGAAAGCAGACCCTGCAGCTGGGGGTTCTGCAACGGCAAACGACCCTGCTGGCTGCAGATGCCCAAGGCCACTGATAGTTCCAATTTAATTTCGAAAAACAGATGTCTCAGTAAATTTTTTGGGAAAATTTAATAATTATTTCCAAAAATAGCATGAAAAATGCTCTTTAGGGAGGAATTATTTTATTTCCTCAAGGTCGGCTGGTCAGTCACTCACTCAACTCAGCACTTACTGAACTTCCCCTTAGGAGGAAATCAGAGCTCTCACTTTCCAAGAATTTACCTTGGGAGGAGGAAAAAAATGTGCAAAGATTGATACTTAGAGTAGACAAATGACACAAATCGTAAAGTGGGAAAAATTAAAAAAATTAGAGAATCCCAGTAACAACTACACCTGTGAAAGTTGTTCTTCACAAGGACTAAGATTTCAGAATCAATAAAGGCAGTAGGAGAGAAGGTGCTTAACCAGACTGAACGGTACTAGTCTGTCTCTGAGAAGCAACGTCTTCAAAGATGGGTAAGTTTTCAAGCAATACAAGGTTGGTCGTGTGTGCAACTCCCAAGGAAGGGTCTGGTGCCATCCTGCTGCTTATGGTGCAGAACCCCTGTGAGCCGGATCTGGAGTCAGAAGACCTGGGCAAATTAAAACCTCTCCGCTCTCTCCTTGCACTTTTAAATAGGGGGGATGATGTTGGCCAGCTCTATCATGTGGCAAATGAGATAGGAGAGAGTGCTTTGAAAACTGTGAAAGGCTCTCTGCCTGTGAAATTTCAAATAAAAGAAAGCAAAAAAGAAAGTATGGCAAAAGCGGGCTTGGGGCTTTGTAAGAGGAAATGCAGGGGACAGAAATGAGCTAAGGAAACCATGCCCCCAGTAAAGGGAGGAGGAGGGAGGTGAGCAAGTTAAGTGGAGGGAGGCCCTGGGGTACCACCAGGTGGGAAACTGAACAACTTGAGCCACTACTGAGAAGGCAGAGGTCTCACGATTTTTAAGGAAAGCTGCAGTTCCTAAACCAATGCAACAGGCACCGCTCCCTGCGTGTGCAGACTCGGACGGGATCTTCTGGGCCGGAGCCCTCGCAGGAGGTGGAGGCCCCTTCTTTGTGACGCTGCCCGGCCTTCCAGAACTGCGCTCATCTACGCTGCCTCTCTGCACAAGCCTGACACCCCACGTTTCAAATGCTGTCTCTTGATTTAGCCCGTTCACAGCGGTGCGGTCTTTTTCATTTGTTTTAAAATTACGGGCAAGTATAAAGAACACAGGCAACCACATCTCTTTTTGATGTATTTCCTTCTAGGCTTGTGTGTTCTAGGTAGTCGGCAGATGGCCGAGCACATATCGTAAACAATTCTGCAGCTTAGTTTTTCTCATTTAAAAACTCTTCAAGATATTTTAATGACTAGGTGCTCAGTAACTACCTATTGAAAGCATTCTAACACGCATCTGTACCATAAGTCGCTTCCTTATTCATTTATTGACTGGGCATGAACCCCTCCCCAGCTTTTTCAAGCCTGTCTGCCCACTTGTTCAAGAGCTGCGCTTCTCAGCTCCTGTGTCGGCCTTAAGGGTGGGGTCTCTTGTGTAGTGTCGCATTGCTGTTGCGCTGGAGAGTCACAAAGGGCTGTGTGCACATCAATGCTGACCCCGGGCATTCCCTCGTAGCATCTTGGGAGAGTCAAACCAAGAATCCCACCCATCCGTAAGGGCCAAGTTCGCATTCCTCTGCTCTATGAAGCTTTATTATCTCAATGACTCCGGCCCTTTGCCCCTGTCCTCTCAACTCCCATAGCACATTTAATGAAATCATATACAATTACTCCCAAGTGTTTGACATCATGCTGATTTTTCCTCTTGGATTAGTCCTGTCTCCTTGTGATGGACACCAGTTGTCCCTGCTGTTCAGCAACTACTCGGCTTATTCTGGTAACAGTTTCCTATGTTCTTACCTGGGGTACCAGCCACTCTCTGATTCCCAGCCCTGCTCCGGAAGTGGGATAGGTGAACCGTGCCCAGGACATAAGCACCTCCTGTTCCCCTGGACATGGCAACTGCTTCAGGGACAGACACACGACCCAATTTGGGCCAGGGACAGTCAGAACCAAGACTTTTATTCACACTCTTAAGGGAAGAGATGCTTTCCTGCTGGATTCAGCAATGCAAACCATGAGGTTGGGCTGTTGAAGCACTAAGTTCTCTTTCTGATTAAGCCAGTTTGAGCTATTTTCGGTTACTTGCAAAACTGATTTAAAAAATAGAGTCCTAAATGATTTGCCAATTAGATTCTAAACTCCCTGGGCTTGATGAGGTGTCCCGTGGCTCCCAGCACTGCCAAGAACAGTGTTCACCATTTAACGTGCACCTGGGGTCCAGGGCCATGTTTCATTGTGCTTTGTATCCGTCCCAGTACCTAATACTGTGATGGACACATCCAACATCTGATGGTTACTCTGCAGAGCTCAGGCCTCCCACTGGCACAAAACACTCTCACAAGCGACAGCCGCATCACTGCCTACTGGTGGAGACCACGCTGTTGGCAACGCAGTACTTCCTCCCCTCCGCCACGGAATGCCGTCACCTCTAGGTATCCACAGAGAATGGCTGGGAATCCCAAATCTCTTAGTGTAATGGATAATTTTCAGGCACAAAGCACCTGTCTCCCCTCCGCACCTCCATATTTCAAGGGACTAATATTTGACTTTTCAAGGAACTCCTTAAATTTTATTTTTGACTTTTGTGGGTCTATGACAATTTCTCAAAGAGCAATTTCAGATTTTTCTGTTCGCCTGAAGGATCTCTAAAAGGATGTCTTTAATCTCCCTATTCCAATGCAAAGAAAAAGACAAACCGCTTTGACAAGAAAAAAAACAGGCTAAAACCAATTTAGATTCTACATTGGTAAACATAATGTCTTTGCCTAAATATAAACGTCTTCTAAAAGAATATGCCCCACCAAAGAAAACAAGGACTTGATGTCATAGCTTGAATTTTGGAAATGTTTTCTAACATGACTCTTGGAAAGGCAGGAAGTACAGCTGGCATGGCCACCTGAAAAGCTTAAACCCATCTTGCCCAGGCATAGGATGAGAAACAGTAGATGGGCATATTGTTATTAACACTAACAATTTTTTAAATGAGTGCCATCATGCTAAATTTCAGATCCAGTATCTTTTTTTTTTTTTCCTGGATAAAAGCTAGCACTATTGCAAAATCATTTTTCAGCTGGACTTAGAAATCGGGACTTACCTATTTTTTTGAGCTACAAACTCTGCTGAGGTCACTACTACAGAAATATGTGGCGCCAGAAGTACAGACAGGAAAAGAAACGTGTAATTTTTATTCCAAGCAATCAGCTATGAATAAAATGCAAAAATACTTTACTCACCCCACAGGGAAAACGTTTTCTAAAAATTTCCTTTGTTGATCTTCTCAGAATTAGACATTTGAAGGGTCTCCTCTACTTTGAACATGTGGCAACAAAATGTCAAGCCATGATAGCAATCATTTTGGAAAAATATTGCTAATTAGAAAATGTAACAGTTACCAAAAACAACTAAAAGTGTTGAATGCGACAAACTGAGATGGAAGAAATACTTGGATAGCAAAGTTATCCCTGGAAAGAACTGAAACACTTTGCAAAATACTCTCTCTATCACTTCAGTTATATGTATTGGTGGAGAAACCAACCACGGTGTATTAATGTTTTACATAAATATAGAAATCTGAGAACTTTAAAAAAAATACTACCTGCTAAACTGATACAAATAAATTAAAAAGGAAGGATAACAGGTTTAAACTACCAAAAGGCCAAAATACAGGGAAAGTGAATTCAAAAACCACAATTAGAAGAAATTCCATACCTTTAAAAAAAAAAAAAAAAACTTAGTAAGATTCTTTGACTAGATTTTTACCATATCTCCCAAATCTCTATCTCATCATTCCACTGGGATTATATAGTTGATATGCAGAAGATCCCACAGAAATGAGAAAGAGCACATGCACCTCTTTAAGAAACTCAAAGCAGTTATCCTAAGCCCAGTAATATCATAGGCATTTTACATATATTATCTCGTAAGTGTGCAGAAAAATTCCATTTGTAGATAGGGATTTTTATGTCCATTTTAAAGAAGAGAAAACTGAGTTTAGAAAAGTTAAATAACTCACCCAAGGTCACAAGATCATATTTAATTCCACAAATACTGGACAACAAAGTCCACAGCTTTTCACATCTTTTTGGTAAGGGCTCCATAATATCCCTGAGCCAATCTCCAGGCTCCCGGGTGCAGCTCACCACTGTGCAAAGTCCGCCCACCAGAATCTGAGCAATCTGGACTCTGCCCTGGCCCTGCCACTGGTAACCTTGGACACACCACCACCCCTTGGCCACAGCTCCCTCCTTGCAACATAAAGGGGGTGCTCTGGGTGGGTCCTCGCTCCTTCTGACAGTTGGATTCATTAGGAAAAATCTAGCTTTACTCAATCTTCAACAATTTCCTTTTACTTTTCCTAAGCACATACCGCCCACTATACTTGTAACACATCTTATTAGCCACAAAATAATGCAAGCACCATTACAACTAACTAGACAAAAGGTTTTCAATAGCCAAAAAGGGCAGACCTATTAGGGATCTCTTTCTAGAGGCTGTTTTTGGGGTGATGCGAATTGAGGTAGAGTTGGTTATCTTTAGCTTAAACGTCACGTCTTACGAAGCTTTCCCTCCCAGCCTACATGGCTCCCACCCAGAGCAGAACTCTCAGTCCCTCCTGACTGCAAGGTACGGACTTTGTGTCCTTAACACCCCACACACCCTTTAATGATTGTTTCCAGTACCTTCTGTCTTGCGAGACATGAGTTCCCGGTGGACAGGAACACCATCTCACTTACCCCTGTATCAATGCCTGGTACATAATCAGTATTCAATAAATGTGTACTGAATCTAGAATTTTCTTTCTTTGAAAGGCAGGCAGGAAAGAAGAATCTAGGGGATCCATGTGCTTTGTAACTCACAGGATCCCATTAAACACATACCAAGTACAAGCCTATCTCATTTTGCACAAAAGATGTGTTCCTGAGAGGTAAGGGAATTATCAATTGATTCATCTTGCTAGTATTTTCCAAGAATTGAACCTTAATTTCAAATGTGGCCTTTCCTCACGTTTTTCTTTAATAATCTATATACCCTCCTACCTCCTGACATCAGTGAATACTTCAATACACTACACCCTTGTACCGTAAGAAAATTTACATGACTTTTTTTAAAGCTAAAAACTGTGTGTGTGATACTTCAATGGTGGATACCTGTCACTATACATTTGTCAAAGCCACAGAACATAACACACCAAGAGCGAACCCCAAGGTAAATTACAGACTCTGGGTGATAACGATGCATCAATGTAGCTTCATCAATTGTAACAAACGTGCCACTCTAGCTCAGGGATGTCAATAGTGAGAGAGGTCACGCCTGGGTGGGGACAAGGGGTATGTGAGACTCTCCATACTTTCTGCTCACTTTTGCTGTGGACCTAAGCTGTGGACCTAAAAGCGCTCTAAAAAATAAAGTTGATTAAACAAAAAAAAGTGGCATGGAACCTGAACACCACCTCAGTTAATGTACATTGTTAAAGAGGTGAGTGTTTTGACTATTTCATTCATCCTTACAGTTGCCAATCACAAAAATCATTATTATCTGTGAGCGCCTAAAAATTGATCAGATGGAGTTTGCCCATGAAAGATACATATTTATCCTTTAAATGCATCCGTTTTTAATTCTGACTTGTGTATGTTAGGCTATACCTATCTGCACAGATGCTTTTTACATAGGAGAACAAAGACAGGAAACGTTATCCGTTCTGAAGTCAAGCCATGGGACGGACCAGTGGGGTTGATCAAGAAGGCTTCATTAGAAGGGCCATTTTGAATGGAGTTTGAAGGAGAAGGAAGGAGGGGCATGGACCATGAGACTGATGCTTCCTAAGAATGGAATATAAAGGAGGAAGCAGGAGAGCGGAGTGTGAGGGAAGAAATCCAGGTGTGCACTGTCTCCCTACAGGGTCAGAAGGTGACTTAGCAGCCCGCAGGCTACCCAGCCCTTTCCCCCACCAGCTGCTCCTCTGAGAGCAGCAACCCACTGCCCTACTCCCCCTCTGCAGTGCCTTCTTCATGCCTCCTCCTAATGGCATGGTCCAAGTTGGTGAATGCTTTTCAATTCAACTATAAGCTCCTAGAGGGCAAGGGACTTGCTTTTCATTCCCCTCATACCTGGTATGTAGTATGTACCCAACAGATGTTGTCTGGACAAATCAATCAGTGAATGAATGCGCTGTTTTCATTGTTTCTGAGCAGAGAGTTACAAATACCTGATGCAGATGCTAGGGTGGAGCAGCAGTCCCCAACCTTTTTGGCACTAGGGACTGGTTTCATGAAAGACAATTTTTCCACAAGGTGGGGTAGGGGGCGAGTGATGGGGGGGCGGCTGTAAATACAGGTGAAGCTTCGCTGGCTCTCCTGCTGCTCACCTCCTGCTGTGCGGTTCCTAACAGGCCACAGACCACCACCAGTCCCAGGCCCAGGGGTTGGGGACCTTGGGGGTAGAGAACCACTGAAAAGAGGCTGAAAATCAGAAAACTACTCTCACAGTAGGAAAAACAAAGACAAACGCTGTGCAAAATGAGGAATGAGGAATGAGAATGTGATGTGGAAAGAATCCTGTAAAATTTAATCAGATACCAAAATGGATCTCACAGTTTGTGAAAATTAAAATTCCTTAACCAGGCTGGGTGCAGTGGCTCATGCCTGTAATCCCATCACTTTGGGAGGCCAAGGCGGGAGGAACACTTGAGGCCAGGAGTTCAAGACCAACCTGGGCAACATAGAAAGACCCTGTTTCTACAAAAAATTTAAAAATTAGCTGAGTGTGGTAGCGCACACCTGTGTCCCAGCTACTTGAGACCCTGAGGCAGGAGGATGGCTTGAGTCCAGGAGTTCGAGGCTGCAGTGAGCTATGATCACACCACTGCACTCCAGCCTGGGTGACAGAGTAAGACCCCGTCTTTAAAAAAAATAAAAAATAAAATGTTTAACCAGTTGAAACAACAGCCTTAATGGTTTATTAGAAATACAACTCTGAAAACCCGGGTGTGAGGGATGACAAGAGGAAAACAAAAGTAAGTGCCTACCATTTGTGCTGCGGGAAACAGAAAGGACCATCTCTCTATCCCGTCTCTGTCTGCAATGTTGGATTTCGCGCTAACACTTACTTGCCGGATTCCCCACTTTCCTGTTCTACTCCATTTTTGTTTCTACAAATGTCAATTGTTTAATCTAGGCATCTCCATTCTTCTACCAGACTGCATTCTTCCACCAATTATATCCATCTTCCCACACTCCAATTCCTCTTCCTTTCCCCTTTCCCAAGTATAATTCAAAGAATCAAGAGCCTTTTGTAAGATCAGAAGAGGAGTTTTCCCTCTGGTTTGGGTTTAACATTTCAGAGAGATTCTGCTGAATGCTGACGATTTCTGAAATGATGTGCTGTGAGGTTTCCAAAGGCCAACCTCAATTTGCCATTTGTGTGTATGCCAATAGATTCGATTGAAAACATTTTGCACATAATTAAGGGTTCTTGTCTTCAGGGTTCAGCTCTGCCCTTTAATATGCAGGGTACATCATTGTTCAGCTGGGAGAAAAATATACTCTTGAGCTAGCTAAAAAGCTCATTCAACAAAACGTGAAGTCAAGTAAGAAACTGTTAGCCTGATGACCACTTAAATGGCTTAAAAAACTCCCAGGCACTCACCAGGAAATGGAGAAATTATACTGGCCAGGTATATCTGGACACATGGGGGTGAGGAATTAACTAAAAGCCAATGGTGGAGATAACCAAAGACTACGAGACATAAAATACAAATAAATTTCCCATAAAATGTGATCACCTGACCAAGCTAGGGGGATGCTAGGAAACTCCAAGCCCAGACTTTGAGAGGAATGCACAAATCCCTGTGGTTAGGGACAAGCAATGCGGTTCTGCAACACACAGGATATGTTGGCCTAGAATGAGGAGAGAGAGGAGGCAACCGATAAACTCCAAAATTCTGGAATCAGCCTGGAATTAGCATGCACACTCTTTTGGGTTCTACTGTTCCTACTGACAGCATGGTGAGACCTCTGGTACACCAGTCAGTCATTTGAGCTTCATGTCAGCAGTAAATGGAGACAATCCCGACAATTCTGGTGGGATTTAAATCCTTGGCTTTCTACTTTGTGTGTGATCTCAAAGGACACATTCCTGAAACTATTTCCCTTTCTGCAAAGAGGACTCTTAGTTGTGACCGTAACATAGTAACAGATGTCCGATATATATTTGCTCGATTAGTAAATAAATGAATACTTAGTTGAAATAACATATGTAAAGAACTGGCACACAATTAGTGCCTAATAAACGTTCACTACTTTGAACCTCCTCTTCCCCTCTAACTTGGAAGAAATCTTTCATGTACAATGTCCATGTAGTTTTTTTTGTTTGGCTTTTTCTTAATGTATCAAATGAACAAAGCAAATTTTTTCCAATTATAGAAGTAATACATGTTCATTGTAGAAAGGGAACAAATAACATATATTTGTTATCTGAGAAATGTATTTGTATGTAGCATATTTCATCAAAGGTTTGGGGTTTATATCAGAATGCGAAAAGAATGCAAAGAGAAGAAAATAACAATCATTCATCCCATCATCCAGAGATAGTCACCATGAATGTTTTTGATATATATTCCTCTAGACTTTTTTCTATATGATGCTCTGTAAATATTTTTTTTACCGAAATGGGAAGCATACTATACATATTATTTTGCAAATTAATTCTTCACTAATTTTCCATATAAAAACAGTCACATCATAATTTTTAAAGACATAGGATTCTATTGTGTAGCTACACCATAATTTAATCTCACTGTTGTGCATCTATAATGTTCCCCTCATTTTGGCTGTTATAAGTAGAGCTGCATTATAAACATCATGGTACTAACATTTTTAAAAGATGTTCTTAATTAGCTAAATCATGATAAATTCCTAGAAGCAGAATTACTGGAGTTAGGGTACACATATTTTAAAGCGCTCTCTCTCTCTCTCTCTACACACACACCCCCCCCCAAACTGTTGTTCAGAAGACCTTATTAAATTATATTCTCATCAGCAATGTGTACCTGTTCTTTTAATTTACACTGATTACTACTGTAGCTGAACATATTTTCATGTTTATTGGTTATTTATATTTCTGTGGTTTTTCTGTTCATTTTTTTAACGCATTTGCTAAAGAATCGTTTTTTTCTGCTTGATCACACGCACGATAGTTTACCTTTATGGTTGCCAACTTTTCTGCATTTTTTCTTTTGATTTCACTTGTGGTAGGCACTGATAATAGAAGTTTTCATTTTTATGTGGTTAAATCCATCTGTTTTTCCATTTATGATTTCAGTTTGGTATCCATGTACTTTTAAACAAAAATTTTACAATTCTGAAATGTTTTACTTTTTATTTTTTCAATACTAATAATGTCTTAGAGAGTTAACAAAAAAGAAACATTTAGCTTTATGATCTTAGTATATATTACTACTGCAGACCCACAGACATTTTTTAGGTCTTGAAACATACTGCATTTGTAAACTAAGAAGTATTTGGGTATCGGTAGCACATTTCGTTAAAAGTTTGAGGTTTATATCAGAATGCTAATAACACAAAATTAAAAACTGGACATCAATGTTCTTTTGTCCCACGTTCCATGAAAAGTTTTATTCTCCTTGCACATAATATAAACATGGGTTCTTGCAAAAAAAAATTCAAATAGAGAAAAATGAGGAAAAAATAGAAAAACATTACTGTAATCCCAATACCTAAGATAACCACCATTAATATTTTGATCATTTTGGTACCTTTATGCATATATTTAATACATTCATCTACACACACACACACACACACACACACACTTTGACATAAATAACTGGCTCTATGATATATCTGTCTTGACCACTTTTCTTTTTTCTCCCTAACCTTCTCAGAGCCAATGTGGACAGCTTGGCTGGTATGTATGATGATAAAAGCAACAAGAGAAATGGTCTGTGTTTTAAAATATGAAATATTACATGTATTTCTCCGTACTTGCCTTTTCCTAAAATACATCACATAGGTCCCCCTCCTACTCAACTGGTCCCACTCATTTATAATTATTATTTCAGAGAATGAATGCACGACAATTTATTTGGCTATTTTACTACTGAAGGTCATTCACTTTGCTTCCAATGTTTTGATGTGGCACATAATAATACGATAAATGTATTTCTATATATGCCTTACTAACCAGCACTTTCATTTCTATAAGATAGATTATCAGGAGTGATACTGTGATGTCAAATGCTCTATATATTTTTAATTTTTTTTTTTTTTTTTTGGAGACAGAGTCTCACTCTGTTGCCCAGGCTAGAGTGAGTGCCGTGGCGTCAGCCTAGCTCACAGCAACCTCAAACTCCTGGGCTTAAGCGATCCTACTGCCTCAGCCTCCCGAGTAGCTGGGACTACAGGCATGAGCCACCATGCCCGGCTAATTTTTTTGTATATATATATTTTAGTTGTCCATATAATTTCTTTCTATTTTTAGTAGAGACGGGGTCTCACTCTTGCTCAGGCTGGTCTCGAACTCCTGACCTCGAGCGATCCACCCGCCTCGGCCTCCCAGAGTGCTAGGATTACAGGCGTGAGCCACCACGCCCGGCCTATATATTTTTAATTTTAATAGCTATTTTCAGATGGCTTTCCAGAAAGATTATACAATGTTTGAGGTAGGTTTCTAATAAACTTGACCAAGTAAAAGTTGACTCGTCACCTATATCTTGAGGAAAAAAATTAAATATTCATTGAACACATTTTAATTATTCTCCTCAAACTCCAATGATAAAATTCTATGTTATTTTCATTACTCTCCTTGTTAGCACCCTTAACTAATTATTAATATGATATAGGGAAACAGAGAAAAAATTATGCAAAATTTTCCACCATGAATTTCAAAATAAACATCTGAAAAATGTTGAGCACTACAATGACTTTAAAACATGTCGAATAACTTGCTGATTATCAACCAGCTTTTATGTCAGCCACCTAAACTACAGGCAGGAAAACCTATCTTCATATAAAAATCACAAGAGAAACCACAACCTTTCAAGGCCTCTTCCCCCAATTTACCAAAAAAAAAAAAAAAAAAAAAAGAACAGCTTTTGATGCAGCAGGAAGGCATTAATTTGAAGACTGTTTTGAAAAATTCTCAATCCAAGGAGATGTAATCAAATATTTAAGGAGAAGCACACAGCAGCTCTCAAATTCTACTCAGAAGGCAATTCCAAACACCCAAACACAGCCGCTGTCAACATCTCGCAGTGGGATCGAAAGCTTTCTGCAGTCTGCAAACTGTGGTTCCTCTCAAGTACTCCCCACACTGTTTCCGGCACCTATATATTTTTCTGCAGGCCCCATCTGAAACAAGAGCTCTTCAAGTAGTCACTTGCATTTCATACGCCTTACCCCTTTTGCTCCCCAAACACACATTTTCCTATTACATTTGTAAGAAGTTATTAACAGTCCTATGCTGATAAGAATAATATGTCAGTACAGCATCAGAATAACCCACATTTGCATCTCTGCAAAGTGACTCATTGGCTGATGCCATTCTATGGGGCATATGTAAAAAGGGCAGGTGGACCCATTCACTACTTGCTTTAGTAAAAGTTACTTTTAAGTAAATACATTGACAATATTAATAATTATACTAAATGAAAGGAAAAGAAAAAATACTGATGGTACCAACTCACAGACTATAACTTTGTAAAAATAATAGCGTGTTGATTGGCACAGAAATCCTTCATCAGATTCAGATTAGTATCTTCCACAATCACGTAAAACACCTTAACTTATTTTACCAGGTAAAAGTGGGTACTAGCAGTTTCCTATGATGCTTCAAAGAGCAAGATCTTGATCAGGTAGCAAGGAAATTAAAATAACTAGTGTTCAATTAGATTCCATTAACTAACCTTACATTAATTTAATTTCTCATATGGGAAAAAGAAAGCAACTAGCAAGTTTCTGATGTGTGTATTCAAACACAACACACTAGTCTTCAAATATTACATAATTATTTCATAGAGTACCAAATTATAATTACAGTAGCAAACACCTTAAGATTCCACTTTAAGTCCCTTGGCTCTGAATGTGTTGTTTTCATTCAAAAGATTATAGTGGGAAAGTCACATCTACATGGTTTTACTCATTTTTCAACAAACTGAGAATCATTAATAAAATCAGTAACCATTAAAAGTAACACCTAACAAATGAAATGTTTCTCATGTCAAATTCCATGAGATGCGCTTTCACACCAAAACCTTAGTAGGGGAGGTTATAAAATTGAAATTATCTCAGAAAATAAATCCTTTGTCTTTATTTCTTAACAAGAAAATATGTGTCTTCTAGACAGCTTTCCCTAGAGACTTACACCTTGTAAAAAGAGCTTTTGAAAAAAAACGTGGAACAGCAGTTTTAAAACATATTCAAAATTTTTTAGAAGTAGATCATACTTCCATAATCGATATGACTCCTAGACATGGAAAATTCTGAAGTTTCCAGTGGACTTCTAAGTGATGTTTTCTTTAACAGGTCTTTAAAATTCCTTGCATTAAAATTTTAAAAGATTCTCTTAATGTTTCTTAGTAGGCCTTTCATCACAAACTATATCAACTAAAAAGACAATGGGTTGATTTCAAAGCAAAACGAAGACTTTTCCTAGCTAATTAGAAAAAAAGCGTTCCTCTTATGGTATGCTAGATGAACTAGTGCCTCTGATCATATTTAAATATGGTACAAAGTAAAAGCCCCTCTTTGGCTTACAAGGTAGGCCGCTCCCAACTTACAACTGGGCTGTTTTAAAAGTGAATTTCTGTACACGCTAGCCCTCCGCTGCTCCCTGTCCCATAGCCCCCACCCCATGTGGGAACACAGTGAGGAGGCTGCCCTTTGTAAGCCAGGAACTCAACCATGCTGCTACCCTGATCTCTAACACTTTGAGCTTCCAGAACCATAAGAAGAATTCTGTTGCCTAAGGCAAAAAAAAAAAAAAAAAAAAAAAAAGAGAGAGAGAGAGAAAGAGAGAGAAGGAAGGAAGGAAGGAAAGAAAGGAAAAAGAAAAGTGAATTTCTAAACTCATTTGGAACTCAGAATGCATTTTCCTGAAAATCCAATGTTATAACTAGAAGCTCGTTTTCTAAACTCATCCACCAAATTCTATGAGACCCACAGTGTAAATGAAATACTATGTGTGTGTATCAATGCAGAAAATATTAGAAAATAATTTCCTTTGCAATATACATTCTATCAGCAACATCAGACATTACATAAAACACCAAAGGAAATTACATAAGAAACATTTACTTCTCTTGATGCCTAGTGCTTGAAGCAAAACATGGGTTGGGCTGTTTTGTAAAGGGGAAAAAAAAAAAACAACCAAATGAGATAATTTAATAGCAAACTTTGGGGATGTTTCTTCACATCTTGCTTCTGTTAACTCAATTATCTGTTTTAATATGTTTCATTTTTTAAAAAACACTCCTGGTTTTAATTTCTCTGTTTCTAGTTGATAATGAAATACCATTATTATATAGAGAATTATTAGTTTAAATCTGTTAAGGATAAGCATGTTTAGCTAGAGAGAAAGATCACTTGAATACATCTATGTATGGAGTCTTCAAGAGCTCTTGGAGACTAAGAACACTTCACTTTAAAACATATGGCTCTACAGTCCTTTGATAGGTAAGTGTCACAGTACTAGCCACGCTTTTCAACAGTAATCGGGGAGATTTTCCAGTATAAAAAGAGAACGAATAAAAAGGAAAATAGGAGAGGTTGAAGATCAAAAGGAAGGAAGGGTAGGTGTGCACAGCCATGTGCCACATAACAACATTTTGGTCAAGGACAGACCACATACATGATGGTGGTCCCGTAAGATTATAGGTGTGTGGTAGGCGATACCACCTAGGTTTGTGTAAGCACACTCTATGGTATTTGCATACAACGAAATCAACTAATGACCCATTTCTCCGGACATATTTCTTGGAACGTATTAAGCAATACAGGACTGTATGTGTAAGTGAAAAATAAAAACAGAAACAATAAACCTGTCTGAAGTAAAAACTAAGCTACGAAAGGAAGGGAGAAAAAGAGCATTCTTCCCCTCTTGACTCCTGTCCACGAGAGAAGAGAGCTACGCCGGTGGCAGGAAGAAGCCGAAGTTGTAGCTGGGGTACCCGGTGCAGAGGCAGCGCATGCTTGGAGAACACCAATACTGGATGCAGATGGTTTTCAACCTGCCAAGTTCCAGGTGCAGGCACTGGAGCAGTGGAGGCTTGGAAGACTCAGCACACTCACTTTTTAAAATTTTGCCAAGTAATCTTTACTAGCAAAAAATATTAATGGATTTCAGAATTGTAATCTGTGCATTTGTTTACAGAAGTACCATGAAAACGAATGAACAGATCTGTTAGTTGACATGCAGACCACCAAAAGGGAGGATATGCTAGCCCCTGGAAGCAGGGCACTTCATCTCTGTGTCAAGGGGCCTCAGCATGTATCTGGACATAAATTACTGTCCCACCTTACAATGACCTATATAGTGTTTCTTAGTGCCCCCATTAATTGCAATCTTTTAATAATCATAACAACACACGTAATTTACTACTCACGTCAACAACTAAAAAGTACGACTGCATGCACACTCTTCAAGGTCTACTTGGCTGATGAATTTCTCCCAGCTGTGACCAGCTGTGCCCTCACTTCTGCAGGGTGTTCACTACAAAGCCCATGGGTTCATCTATACATCCTCTCATTTAGCAATTATGTATTGCATATGTGCTGTGTACCAAGATCTATTCTAGGGGCTAAGTAGTGCAATTAATAATGGTTGTAATTTTTAAATTTTTTTCTCATCCACATTTTCTGCATTGTCCATAATGAAAACACAATTGTTTATGTAATTTTACAGCTAATTTAATAAACTCACTTTCATATTTCTCCACAGTATCTAAAGACATTTCATTGCACACCATAAAAATCTTAAAAAATACTGTTGACATATTATAGCCAATTGATATTTTCCATTTCATCTTAAAATGCTTGTTTATCTCTTTCTACCAAAAATTCTTGCTAAAGACAGTAACATCATTTTGGCCTTTAATTTTTTTAAAACATGGCAATATAAGTGTGACACTGGAAATTATCATTTGCTTGTAATTATAGTCATAGCTGCAATGAGCACAAAGTTCCTGGAATGATTTGGCTCAGAGTCAGAAGGAGCAGAGAAATCATTGTATTGGCATCGTCAAACTCAGAATCCAGTATCTAAGGTTAGTTATGTGACTGCCTTTCCCATTACTGAGTTCCCCAGCGACACTGTGGTAAACACTGGTGTTTGCAGTCATTTGTTAGCAAAGAGCTGGGGGAAAAATATATATGTATATATGTTTACACGTATTTTTATATCTACACACATATCTATGAAATAAAATTAGTCTAAAATATAAAAATTAATTCAACAAACAATTGAATGCCTTTGGCAAGAAACCATTGTGGAAAGAAATATGAATAAACAAAAATGCAGAGAAAGAAGAGAGAAGAAAGACCTAGTGATGAACCTTAACCACCAGTCTCTTCTGGATGGAGAGAGTATACCTGACTAATTTTTAATAACAGCTGGTATTTACTGATTACTTACTCTGGTCAGTCACTATTCCAAGGGCTTTACATAACCCACCGCCCTGAATCCTCGCAATCCCCCGATTAGGGCAAGCAGCTGTAAGGTGGCACCCGAGCGCCCAGCACTGCTGGAGATACAGCAATAAACAAAACTGCCCGGGTCCCGCCACATGGAGCCTTGATGCTGTCCGAGTGAGTGATTTACAGGCATGATAAGAGAACACACGGTGCCTGGGTGCAAAAGGGGTGCACCCAGATCTAAGGGGCACTTTCGAGGAAATGTCACTTATGTTAAGACTTGAAAAATAAGTTACTGAGAAGAGACAGTTCTCACGTTTAATTGTCTGAATTTCTAGATTCAGTTAGAATCTACACACACACACACACACACACGAATTGGTTGTCTAGGACTCTCTTCTAAGAATGTTTTTCTAGCTAAATGTAGAGAAGTTGTTGCTCCTTCATGAAGTAGGCAGGCCCATTACCATTAAGAAACATAAAAAAAAGAAAAATGTTTGGATTAGCACCCACTGGGAGGAATAAATTATCAAAATAGTGATATAACAATTGTTGATGTGAAATAATTTCTTTTGGCAATCAATGTTTCGATGTAAGTCAAAACTATTGCAAAAATATGCAGCTATATTTTACATAGCCTCCCTAACAACAGAAACCATGTAAGGTATGTCTCAACCTTAAGCAAGGGTTCTTCCTCCAAAAAGACTGTTTGTAATTCTTATTCTATTACAGATAAAGGCCAATCAACAACATGCAGTTATTGTTAAAAGAAAAAAAGGAGCCCAGCCACCCAACACATTTAATGCCATTGCATCATGAATAATACATCGGCACCAGCAGCCTGGAAACAAAGCTCTCTGTGGCTGCCCCAATAGCTCTTAGGGGAGAGACGAGACTGAAACACGTTCGAATCCAATGCACTGCCCTTGAACAGCGAACCAGTCAGACCTTCACATCCACTTCTAAAGAATTACAAAAAATGGATAAAGAGATTCCTTGTCCATAGTGATTTAACCTGAAGAACATGCTCACTTCCATTTCTTATATATTGCATTTTTCTTGCTAATGCCAAGTTTTGAAAATAGAACATGACAGCCAAAGGTACACTCGAGATGCACAGCGACAAACCCGGCCAAATCTGCGGGACACCTACACATAAGGGGCGTGGGAATGGGGGAGGGGCTGGAGAAAACAGAAATGAACATTTCAGTCCGGAGGAGATGGAGGCAAAGATAAATTCCAGAAGGGTAGATTAAGAAGGGGCAGACAGACACAGCCGCCTAAACAACCAGACAGACACGGAGATAAAGACCAGCAGATACAAAAAGGGAAAGATAAGAAGAGTCTGGTAACTCAAATATGATGCATACCAACCTTGAGTTAGGATGTCCTTGTTCAAAATGCTGCCAAACTCAAGATAGTAAATACCTAGCCCTGAACATCCAAACAATGTAGCCTGGCAAGTTAATATGTTGTTCACCAAGAAGCAGCAATGTGAAGGCTTTCGAGAAAATGAGCGAGTTCCTTGGATGCCTTCTAGTAGTAAGACAGTCTCGTTGCCAGGAAGGGAAACTGAGATGCAGAGATCTCAATCCTGCGGCCTTAATCTCCTGCCTCCCTGTCCAGGGACCGGTGACTCCTCGCAACACACCTGGGTACAGCTTGACTGCCCTTGAACAGCGAACCAGTCAGACCTTCACATCCACTTCTAAAGAATTACAAAAAATGGATAAGGAGATTCCTTGTCCATAGTGAACCTCTGTGGCTGCCTCTTGCCTGAATGCCCTACCAAGATCTGATCACCCGTGGTGACCACCTCCACCTAGCTCAACCATCGCCTCCTCCAGGAAGTCTCTCCCACTGCTCATCACCAAGATTGGTTTGGGTTCCTTCCCTATGTCACAAAATAGTCACCACACACCTTTATGCTGCAATATAATTATGCTTATCTCTACGATCCTCCAAATAATCTGAGTCCTTATGAGAAGGAATCACGTTTTATTCATTTCTGTATGTCTAGAACTCAATGCAGGAAAATGCAATAAATGTTTATGAATGAATGGATTAAAATGACCAGAACAGTCAAATGCACACCTAGGACTAGAACCAGCTGCCCTACCTCTGGCCCCAGGGTCTTGCTTCAGGCCTAGGACATACTAAAGCAGCATGAGATGGCCACAAAGAAATTGTAAAAGGTGTAAAAATTATCCGAACACAATTGAAACATATACCAAATGCAATTCCAAAACAACCATAGCAGAACTTCCAGTTCTGCTCCTGTAGCACTTCACACTAGACCCTTCTGAGAAGAGAGGGGTAAAAAAAAATTCCACTATTCATATAATTGTGGACTATTATGTAATGGAGAGAGAGAAAGCACACTCCCAACCCAGCCAATAATAAACTAGACCCTTAAGCAGGATGACTGACAGTCCCTATAATTTTAGCGCTGGGAGAACAATAACAGATACTATTTTTATTCGTACCAGTATTTAATCCTTTTTCCTCAATAATATACTGGATGGCACTAATTTCTATGGGTTAATCATATATTCCCTCAAACAGAATCGTTTTTTCTTTAGCTTTGTTTTATTGAATTCACAGAGCCATCCCGCAGGAATATTACAGCCAAATGAAAAGTCATTTCACCAACTGAAAGACCAACTTACTTTCTTTAGAAATTTGCTGAGTAAGAATGGCTTTGTTACCCCACCCTCTTGGTTATACACACAACCTTGGCTTTTTTTCTGCTACTTTTTCCTGTTTCTAATTTGGTGTCATATCAATTTCGTGCAGGCTAACAAGCAAACATTTAGCCACAGGGGCACGGACTTCCGCTTTCCTTATCATCCTAGACTCAAGGCAACTAGTAGATGCTGCCTTGTGCATGGTGGGTATTCACAAAGCATTAACTAGCCTGTGTATCTGCATCAGTACTATTCTCCTCCAATAACCCCTTTTGCCTTGTATCACTTTCTTTTGGTAAAGCCCCCCTTCAAAAGCACTGTTTCCATACTTATCAGACATGCGGACCCCTGAGAAGTAAGCTAGGGTGATCAGTGAGAGAGAAGGAAGAGACTTAGGAGCAAAAAAATGGAGCCCAGCTGTTTCTGCTACTCAAAGCTCATTCCTTTATCCATCCAGCTACGCATTTAGCAAATATTTATGGTGCATCTTCTTCCTGCCAGTCACTATGCTAGGAATGAATAGTTCTTGACTCTTGGCCTCAGCTGGTAAGAGATGGAAATATTTTCCACAAATAGAATTTTATAGATTCTTTATAGCAGTGGTCCCCAACCTTTTTGGCACCAGGGACGAGTTTCATGGAAGACAATTTTTCACAGACCAGGGATTGGGGGATGGTGAGTGATGGGAAGCGGCTGTAAACACAGAGGAAGCTCCCTGCTCACCTCCTGCTGTGCAGCCCAGCTCCTAACGGGCCATGGACCAGTACCGGTCTGCAGCCTGGGCATTGGGGACCACAGCTTTATAGCATTAAAAATATATTTGAATCACTGACCAGTGTTGTTTCATTAAGAAATTACCCACGATATTTTTCCTGGGCATCTAAAAGGTAGCCAACATACTCATTAATCAAAGAGAACTTATTTAATTGCCTTAAGAGAACACAGCTCAGAACGGTCATCACTGATACGTGACATATCTCTGGCCCTTCACTGATATAATTTACATTGTTTACCATTCACACAATGCTGAGTGGGACACTGAGAAGTGGAAACATCTGTATTAATAAAAAAGTGGAGACAGTGGCCATAAATGCTTATATCATAGGTGTCGTTACAATGGAGTATTTCCCTGACACCTCTGCTTTACCTCTCAGAACATGTCAGGAACAAACAGTAAATAAGAAATGTCAATAAACAAGCTACTGTAAGTAATGAAAGACTCTCCTGAACAGTCAGGATGGTTCCCGGAAACGATCAGTGCAGTACAATTCTCAAGATGCAAGAACTGCGTGTCACAAATGGGCTGTTGTGTCCACTCCACATAACGCTCAGAGGAGAGAACAAGGCCAGGAAATGTTCACGCCTCACTAATCTTTGGTTGTCATCCTTGAACAATACAATATTTCTTTGCCATTTCCTAACTTGAAAGAAACTGATTTAAGTTTTGGTAAAATAACATAATTTACTGTACATTGTCCATTATTTAAATTTTGGGGGACTACGGCCAGTATTTTCCCAGCCACTATTAACAGGGGAAATGGATGAACCATTGCCACTTCCTGGCACTTCTCTGTCTCTGTGCTCCGTGACAGCAGTGTGCAGTCAGCCTCTTGTCCTATTCATGGCTCTCCTCTTTCCACCTCTTCTGGAGGTTCATACAGAGCATTTTTCAAATATATTATTCCACAGACAGCAGAGACTCAAAAACTATGGTCCCGATAATAGGTGCTTTCATCTTACAGGAGTTTCTTCCACTTGACAAGACGCTACCATGCTGAATTGAATAGCAAATACAGTTAAGATTGCATCTCAATCAATCAAAGTGTGTTCCTTTCCAACAAGCATGCTGGAGCCAGTGCCAACAGAACTTTACAGTGATGCTGCTTCACTCTCGACAGGACATGTGGCCCTAAGACTTCTAGGACCACTCAGTCCTCGTCAGAATCTGTCATCAACCTTCAAACTGATCAGCTTCCAGCTTTCTGTCTCACTACTTGAACAAGACAGCATTTGACGTACATACGGCCAGATCAAGAGGAGGACTCTAAAAACCTGAATGTGGCAGGACAAAGTCACAGGTGGGGCGTCTCTTGCCCTACGACAGCATCTCACTTTAAGGGGCATCCCAGCAGAGAGGAACAGGGTAAGAGACTAACCAGAGGGAAAGCCTGCCTCAGTGATGGACGGATGGGTGAGCTATTTTTTGGACAGTTGCCCACAATCCAGCTATTCATAGGCTCTTGTTGCCGAAGAATCAGAAAGCAAGAATTAAAAGACACAACTAGAGCCCAGGTGCTAACGATACAGCAATGAACAAAGAGAAAACCCTCCTTGCCCTCCTGGAGATTCTTAGTGGAGGAGGAAACAGACCAAAAACCAGAGAATGTCAGTTGATACTGAGTGCTAAGGGGAAAAAGGCTTAACTGTGAGGGATGGGAAGCGTTGGGTGGGAGAAGGGTGTTGTTTTGTCGAAGGGGCTGAGTCAGGAAAGGCCTCTCTGGTAACTGGTTAGCAGAGACCTGAAGTGACCAAGGAACTGGGCAGTTTAGAACCATCATCCCCGCATGTGTGCGTGTGTGTGCACATGTGTGTGTTATAAAAAATAGCCAGAGTTTGGAACTACTATCTGCTGGTGGGTTAGTCTGATACAATCTACGCTGCCAATACTAAAAACAGAAGGAGAACAAAAGCACATGATTTTACTGCAAATTACTTCCCTTATATTCTTCTTTTCTGATACAGAGCATTATATTCATGTTTTAAAAACTATCATCTGGAGTTTCACAACAAGATAGTAAAGAAGATGACAATAGGCCGGGCGCGGTGGCTCACGCCTGTAATCCTAGCACTCTGGGAGGCCGAGGTGGGCGGATCGTTGGAGCTCAGGAGTTCGAGACCAGCCTGAGCAAGAGCGAGACCCCATCTCTACTAAAAATAGAAAGAAATTATATGGACAGCTAAAAATATATATAGAAAAAATTAGCCGGGCATGGTGGTGCATGCCTGTAGTCCCAGCTACTTGGGAGGCTGAGACAGGAGGATCGCTTGAGCTCAGGAGTTTGAGGTTGCTGTGAGCTAGGCTGACGCCACGGCACTCACTCTAGCCTGGGCAACAGAGTGAGACTCTGTCTCAAAAAAAAAAAAAAAAAAGAAGATGACAATAGTATGTTCTGCGGAAGAGGAGGTTTTGGGTTGGCCTGGGTCGAGAAAGTCCTGTTGGGGTGTGTTCCTTCCCTGGGTGGTCAGTGGGCGCCGGGTCCCACCCCTTATGGAGTTTACATCATCACACGGAGTCAGACGGAAACTTAATAGGCATGTCAGCTAGTTAAATACTTATGAGTTGTGAAAGTGTTATAAAGGAAACAAAGAAGGGGTTGACACGAGATAGGGCTGTGTAGATATGAGGGTCAGGGAAGAATTCTCCGAGGAGCCCCACAGGAGGGACAGCTGCTGGAACAGGCTCCGAGGCCGGATGTGACATGAGGCACACTTCCATTCAGACGAGCCACATTCAGCAGCCACGCGTGGCTAGTGGCTGCCATAAGGGACCCTGCCCAGTGGTGAACCAAAATGAGCTTTGAGAGGATACACGTTGCAGTAGAGTAGTGGGTCACAGGGCGACCCCAGTCACTCTACTTCTGAAATGTTTTAAGTTTCCATTAACAAAAAGGTCAAAGGAAAAAGTACCCTCAAAACCACTTCTAGTTGTCAGTTTCCCACAAATTATTTCCTTAGCTATAATAGAACATTCAAATCATCAGAAAATGTTCTTAAAATGAAGCTAAAGTGTAACTTAGCATCTCAATCAGTTGCTGCGGTACCAAAGTAGCCTTCTAGCCAGAGTCTACATAATAGCAACAATTTGAAGGGAGGCCGAGTGTGGTCTAATGAAGAGTCGATATGATAGGCCGCTAAGGGCTCTTAAAAAAATCTAAAAATACAGAAACACTCAACTGCTACTCTGGCTCTTCTAAATGAATAGCTGACCATTAATCATGTTAACACAGATTTTACCGGGCGGACATCAGTTAAAGCTCCTATAAGTTTTTTGCTCCTTTTAAACCATGAAGAATAAATGATATAAAAATTATATTCAATTTTAATTGGTGAACTTTTATTTTTTTACATGCCTTTTTTTTTGGAGATAGAGTGTCGCTTGATGCCTGGGCTAGAGTGCCGTGGCGTCAGCCCAGCTCACAGCAACCTCCAACTCTTGGGCTCAAGCAATCCTTCTGCCTCAACTTCCCAAGTAGCTGGGACTACAGGCATGCGCCACCATGCCCGGCTATTTTTTTTTTTTTCCTATATGTTTTCAGCTGTCCAGATCATTTCTTTCTATTTTTAGTAGAGACGGGGTCTCGCTCTTGCTCAGGCTGGTCTTGAACTCCTGACATCGAGCGATCCTCCCGCGTCGGCCTTCCAGAGTGCTAGGATTATAGGCGTGAGCCACCGCGCCCATCCTATATGCCTTTTATTTTGTCACAATTGCCCCCCAAAAATCAGTTGCCTCAGTTGAAAGCCCCCTTTCAACAAAAGAAATTAAGACACAAGGGACCACAGCAAAGAGCAGCATGGGTCCCACTTTCCTCAGTGTAACTCCACCAGGGTTATACCTCAGCATACACGGCTTCACACATGTACGTATCTTTAGGTGGTCTCTAAAACTTTTTTTTTTTAGCAGTGCATGATTAAAACACACACACACACACACACACACACACACACACAAACACACACAATAAATCCAAATGGAAGACAGGGAAGGAACACTGGCGTTCTTTCTTAGTGGCTATTTCCCAAACTTTTCTGCATTTTTTTCCTTTCTTGCTCTATGCAAAACAGTCTGTTCTCCCACCTTAAAGAAGGTAATGAATGAATGCAGGCAAGCTACTGAAAGAGTAACAGATTACAGGCAACTCAGCTTCATGAAAGGAATCTGCTGTGATGAAAGGCTCTTCTATGGCAGATTCACAATCTTTTTTCCTAACCAGATGACTTGAGTGCTCAAATTCCAATATCGGACAAATCTTAGCAATTTAGATTTTAAAGGAAGCTTCCCATTCCACTGCAGGTAAAGTAGCCTGCAGGAGTAAAGACACTACAACAGAATAATAAATGTACAAGTTTTGCAGCCTTGTTTG
Organism: Eulemur rufifrons; assembly: GCF_041146395.1. Classification (NCBI taxonomy): domain Eukaryota; kingdom Metazoa; phylum Chordata; class Mammalia; order Primates; family Lemuridae; genus Eulemur; species Eulemur rufifrons. Next base: position 15,488,873 of record NC_091007.1, read on the forward strand.
TGGCAAACCTCCTCCCCCAAAATTGGAAATAGACTAATCCCATCAATAGATAAGGGTTAAATAAATTACATTATATTTGTGCCATAGACTATTACAAAGCTATTAAAAAGAAAACGTGTCCCAGATGTATTTTCTTGAAGGATCAGCATTTTTTAAAATGCCTGGCAGTATTAGTTTGTAAAGTGTATAGTTAAGAATAAATAAAATAACATTTTTACAATTCTCTAAAAAATTTTTGTGACCTGGGGTTAGGCAATAGTTTCCTAGATATCACTGAAGGCAGAAGCAACAACAACAAAAAATAGGTAAACTGGACTACATCAAAATTTAAAACTTTAATGCTACAAACAATACTATCAAGAAAGAAAAAAAAAACCAAAAATGAGAGAAAATATCTGCAAATCTGATAAGGGATTTGTACCCAAAATACCTGAAGAACTCTTACAACTCAATAATGAGACAAATGACCTAATTTAAAAAATGGACAAAATATTTGAATAGATATTTCTCCACAGAAGATATAAAAATGGCCAATAAGCATATGAAAATATGCTCCATATCATTAGTCATTTGGAAAATGTGAATCAAAACCACAATGAGATACCACACTTTCATACCCACTAGGATGGCTATAATCAAAAAGATAATACTAAGTGGTTGGTTGGCATGGACACAGTGAAATTAGAAACTTCATACATTGCTGGTAAGAATGTAAAATAATACAGTTGCTTTGGAAAAGTCTGGTCATTCCTCAGAAAGTTAAATACACGGTTACCATAGGACCCAACAATTTTGCTCCTAGGTATATGTCCAAGAAAAATGAAAACAAATGTCCACACAAAACCTTGTGCACAAATATTTATAACAGCATATTCATAAGAGCCAAAAAGTAGAAACAACACAACTATCCATCAATGGATGAATGGATAAACAAAATGTGGTCCATCCATACAATGGAATATTACTTGACCATACAAAGGAATGAAGTCCTGTTACTACAACAGGGACGATCCTTGAAAACATTATGCTAAGTGAACATAGTCTGTTATAAAGGACCACATATAAATCTACAGAGACAGGAAGTAGATTAGTTGTTGCCTAGAGTGGAAGGTAGAGGTTAGGGGAGAAATAAAGTTTGGGTTTCTTTTAGAGAGGATGCAAATGTTCTAAAATTAGATTGTGATAACGGTTATGCAACCTTGTAAATATACTTAAAAACCACTGAATTGTACACTTTAAATGGTCTTTAAATTGTACACTTGATATTGTATATGAGTTATATCTCAATAAAGCTGTCTAAAAAAAGGATTGCTTTAAAAAAAATACTCTAACTAGCAAATCTGGACAGTAGATAGACCATGAAGACCATGTAATACTCTTGAATTATGTGAGTTTCTTGTAATCCACTTAAATAGGCTGCTGTGGTCATTAAAAATTGTGTTTTTGAAATAAACCAGAGATGATATATTACACGAATAAAGCAGAGTATAAAACTAGACATATAATTTTATAAAATAAGAATATATTTTTAAAGAAAGAGCTGTAACTGGAAGTGATTATCTCTAGATGGCAGAATTATGAATAATTTAAGTATTGTGCTGTAGAATTTTCTAACCTTTTCTGAATCTTCTCCAATAAGCATACATTATTTTTATAATCACAAAAATAGCTACTTAATTTTCCAGATGAATTGCGTGCACTGGGAACCCAAGTGTGTAACTGTAGTATTTAACTACAGTTCTCTATTAACATCATCTATTAGAGGATATTTTCTCTCTTTCATCTATCATAGTAAAAAGTCTAGCGTACCAGCTCCAAACTTTTTCCGTTAGCTAGTACAGCATAACAAAGCACCCCAAGACGTCATGGCTTAACACAACCACCCCGTTACTGGCTCCTAGTTACTCGGGCCAGGACCTCCAGTAGGGCTCAGCCACGTGGTGTTCCTGCAACAGCTCAGCTGGGGCTGGAGGATCCGAGGTGACCCCAGCCATGTCTCTAGGTCTCGGGATGCTGCCAACTAGGGTGTCTTCCTTCTCCACCACATGGCTGCTTGGGCTTAACTCTCTTTTGGCGGTTGGTTTGTTTTCGAGAGAGCAAGACTGAAGCCGCAAGGCCTCTAAATGAGGCTATACCAGGAGGTCACACAACAGTCACCATATCCTACGGGTCAAAAGGAGCCCGAAGCCAGCTCAGACTTGGGGAGGAAAAACAGGTTCTGCCTCTCAAGGAGAGAAACTACGTGTGCCTACAGGAATGGGAGGAATTGTTGGACCTCCTGGCAGGCAGTGTGGAGACACATACCCAGCAGGAAACAATTTCAAATAGAGTGAGCCGTTGGCTGCTGAGACAGGTACATTATAGAAACGCTTTGCGTCTGGTGAAAAGCTGCTAAATGGCCCCTATTTTCTACTGTGCTTATAAAATAAAAGATTCACTCTCATAAAAACAGTCCTTTTATTTAATAAAATCACATTCCATTTACTAAAACTTTACTATTAAAAACATTGCAGAAAAAAAGATGAAAAACCCTCATTTCATATATTAGTGATATTTTACCATAGCAGGGATGGACACACTTTCCTGTGACGGGGTACACAGTAAGTACTCTAGGTTCTGTGGGCCACACAGTCTCTGTCACAACTATGCAACTCTGCTGTTGTGATACAAAAGCAGCTATAAACAGGCAAACCAATGAGTGTGGCTGTGTTCCAATAAAACTAATTTATGGACATTGAAATTTAAATTTCATAGAATTTTCATGTGTTATGAAATATTCTTTAGATTTCTTTTTTTTTTTTTTTTTACCATTTTTATCGATGTTTGTAAAAGCTATCCTTAGCGCATGAGGCACACAAAAACAAGCTGTGCGCCAGATCCGGCCCACCAGCCACAGTTTGCCAATTCTTGTGCTGTAGTTAATTCAAAAGATGTAAAAAATGCCAAAGAGGAATACTCCGCTGACTACATCATATACACGTCCCCTGTGTACAGTACACCTCTGAGATACTAGATTTTTCACTGTCCTCAAACTGTGCTACTTAAGAGCCAATTTCAGCTTCTGGTAAACTTTTCTCAGTACTTCAACTATTATTTCTTTTTAACCTGTTTTGTCGCTGATAATTGTAAGTTCATTCCTTTGCCAGGAGGCAATAAGAGCCCTCAAATCTCAAGTATGCACACCTTGTGCTTATTTACTAAAAAATGCCAGCAACGTAAAAATTAGGAAACTACCATGTTCTGATCATTTTATTCCCAATACTTACATCATTTTACTGATAGAACAAAATTATTGGTGAGTATATTAACGGTGTCTAGGAGCCTAATAAAAATGCTGTCAACCTGACACTCGAGACTTTAGCTAACAGCAGAACAAAAGGAACGAAGCACACTGTTGGTGCTGGGTGGCAGGACAGTTGACTTGCATGCCAAGTACTGCAGGACCTCTGAAATACTCGACCCAGTGTCTGTTCTTCCACGAAACCTGCCATATTTGTGAATTCCCCGAGACCTGAATTTGGCTCCTAGCGCCTCTATTCAGGGAGGGAGACCTACAACCTGGGGTTAGTTAGGGTTAACATACCACATTAACCCTTGTGCGGAACACGTGGTGCTCTCACCGGGCATCTGAAGAGACACAGATGGTCCGATCATCTTTAAATATGCATCATCTGCGTCTGAAAATGCTGGCATCACCAACGACCAAGAGAATGAACAGGGCAGTCACCTACCACGCCACCTGCCGTCCTTCCTTCACACAAGACTGATCTTTTGGATCCCTTTGCTTTTGTCTAGCAGAGGCCACCTCTGAGACACACACACACACACACACACACACACACACACGCAGCTTATTTTGCATTATAGTACAGTACAAATAAAAATGCTTTCCTTTAAGGCCTCAACGGTATTCACAGTTTACGTTTTCCTCCATTCCATGTGGCTTGACACCACAGAGACAGTGTGTCGAGTGACCCCGCGTCTTCGAAACACAGAGGTGGAACGCGTGAGGGGGACCTGAGTCAGAGCTAGGTTTGACCCTGACCCCAGTGGTGTTGGTGTCAACTTAGCCAAGTCACTTACTCTCCCTGACCGGTTTTCTCAACTGTCAAATGTGAATGATGACACATCCCCTCCCTTCCCCTCAGGGCTGGGTAAAGGTCAGGCAAGATGACAAAGGTGAAACTGCTTTTGTCAACCACTGAGCCCACGTTATTTTCTTTTTCCATAAACTTTCCTCCTCAAGCACCCACCGCTCTCTCTTTGGTTCAGTTCTGCAGGGCTGCATGAAGAAGTCTGCTTAGCCTGTGCTTTGTTAGGGTTTTTAATCACAGCCTCGTCTTTCAAGACTTAGGGATTTCTTCCCATGTTTTGGTACCTCTTTTAATCGGCCCTCTCTTAACTTTTCCCAGCTCTCTTGCAGCTTTCCTGCCAAGCAGTGAGTGAAACACATACACATACAATTCAAAGAATAAGATCTTGATATCTTTTCTCTGTACCTGTCCTGGAACTGCCCTGGCTACCATTAGCAGCACATCAGCTAATACCCACTAGAAAGTTTCGGAAGCATCCCTATCTGAAATACTAATGAGAAGCCTGGAGCCCGGTATTTCAGATTCACAAGGTAGGTTTTTTCCTCTTAAATGCATTACATCACATTTTTCTGTACAGAATTTAAATATGCTTACTTTCCCCCTCTCAGTTTCAGGTCTGTGGCAAACCATCTTTTAGTTTATTTTCCCCATTGCCTTGCTGTTTTACTACTTCCAAATACTTAATATCAAAACGTAAATCAGACAATCTCAAGGATTTACAGATTGGGTCTTTTATTATTATTAGAAACCAGCATCAATATCTGTGGTACCAACGGTTAATCAATTATAAGTGCCCTTGGTCTGGATCCCTTGTTTTTTCTCTTATAGCCACTTCCTCTTCTTCTTTTCCCAAGGGAAATTGTTTAAAATTTTTTTAAGCTCATCTGCCCTCTGCCAAAAGCTAATATCCGATGTGTTTTACCATTATGCTTTGAACTGTACTTGTTTATTTCATTATATTCTTTCTTATACATATACATTCATAATAAAAAAAATTATGCCTACTGGTTTGCCTTGTCCTCTTAAGAATATTTCTTCCCTCCAACTAAAATTCTACTAGTGAAATATCGTTTATGTCTATCAGGAAACCCGGAGCTCCCTCCTAATGTCCAATGTCAGCTCAAGCTCACTGTCATCAAAAGGACCCCTGGTCTGTAAGATATCAGAGTCTCCTCGGAGTCCTCCTTAAAGAGTCACCCACTAAGAATCTTGCCAATGTCTCAGGCATATGGTAAAGTGACCATCTGCAAAGTTCCCTTGAGTTCTTTGAAAACGTCTGGGAAAATGCCCAGCCTATTACTGCAGTTTCCCAGCACTTCGCTGCCCTGCCAAGTCATTTGAAGTTGTGTTTTGCTGTGTCCTTACAGCGATGCTTACGGCCATCTTGACTGCAGCTGTCCCATGCACAGCTGCTTAACTTTTTTGTTGTTGGCAGTTCGGCAAGTGTCCAGCCTAGTAAAACAGCGAGTGGGTTCCTGAGGATTATTTTTACACTTGTGGAACAGATGCAGTGAAGGAAACCTCATTACTGGTTATGATCTTGTCGTTTAATTTCAACTATGGCAGATCTGCAGTGTATCTAGGTTTTCAAGAATTCCAATGTTTACATTGCTAACAGGACTTTGATTCAGAAAATGGTCCTGGTTGAAGAGGAGAGTATTTAAAGTTGTGGGATGGAAATTATAACTTACAATTACATAGTGTCAGAGTTTATATTCAGATATTTTTTTTTTTTAGACAGAGTGTCACTCTGTTGCCCAGGCTAGAGTGCCGTGGCGTCAGCCTAGCTCACAGCAACCTCACAACCTCAAACTCCTGGGCTCAAGTGATCCTCCTGCCTCAGCCTCCCGAGTAGCTAGGACTACAGGCATGTGCCACCATGCCCAGCTAATTTTTTCTATATATATTTTTCGTCGGCCAGATAATTTCTTTCTGTTTTTAGTATAGACGGTGTCTCCTTCTTGCTCAGGCTGGTCTCGAACTCCTGACCTCGAGCGATCCTCCCGCCTCAGCCTCCCAGAGTGCTAGGGTTACAGGCGTGAGCCACCGCGCCAGACCCTATATTCAGATCATTTTTCGGAGGAGTTCAACAAAGTACCGGCGTGTATTCTTCAACTGATTTCCTTTTTTTTAAACCAATGTTTTTGATATTTAGCATCCAGTCAAGTACTGACTGCAAAACAGGCATTGTGGAGTAGGACACAAGAATCAAAGTCTCCACTTCCCTGAACCATAATATCAGTGGTAATAAATTTCAGAAAAAAAGGTGAATCATTAAGAAATTTTTCCTTACGAAATGACAGAATCAAAGTCTCAGGGTTAAGAAAGGTAAAAGCTACCTAGTCTAATTATACACCTGGTGCTGGTGGCCCTCAACAATGGCAGGCTATGAGGTCAGCAGATGTCGCCTCCCACCACACGCACTGGTAACTGCAATGCTCAGGTATCTAGTGTGTTGTCGGTAACTTTGAAGCCAATAATAACATTTTCTAGTCATTTACTTCTCATGTACCAATGTGAGTAGATTCGATGCTATAGCATCCCTCTGCTCTCATTCCAACATTCACGTCTGAGGGAAGGAGACGGGGATGACGTCAGAGCCGGTGCATCAAGGATGCTGCACGATCCCAGCTCGGCCCACGGGAATCTGCTTGGCTTGTGAGTGTTTATCCATCCTGTCTGTCACTGCGGAAAACAACTCTGAAACGTGCTGGGCTGGCACATTCTCAGTAATGTCAGGAATGGGAAACTCATTGCCCAAAGCAGGTGACCACATCCTCGGACAACGTGGACTCCCAGACGGCTGTTCTAACCTCCCCGATAGTTTCCACGAAGTACATCTTAATCAAACCCCACACATGATTTGAAAAAGGGGACTTTAAACCTCTGGACTCCTTTCAGAGCTCTGAAAAAAGTGGTATCAGTAGGTATCAAAAAGACCACTTTCTTCCTACCAATTAGTCCAGGTTGAGGAACCAACCAGTAACTGAGGACAGCAAGCTCTATTTCCTGCTTGAATCTATGAATAAAGTACAGTGAAAAGGAGGTAACATTTCAGTATTTTAAATGTCTCATGCTGGCACAGCTAAATTAGTCCATTTGGATTTTACATGTCTTGAAACACGAGAATTGCATTCTGGGCCTTATGTGATGACAGGTATTCAACAGCTGAAGAACACGTACGTTCTGTCTCCCACCCCGCAGTTGCCTAACCCAGCACACACACGCTCGCTCAATGGCAAATGAGATCGTATTTGTTTTACTCGATTAAGTTCTATAGATCAAACGTGATATTCTGATACGCTTCTGATGCAACATCCTATGTGACATTATACTAATTTGCAATTCAAGTAAGCAAGAATAAGTCAGATTATTTAAAAAAAAAAAAAAAATGAAGGAAACATCTACTTTAAAGAGAAACCATTCCTGAGATCCTGCCAACGTGGATGGACCTGAAGAATATTATGCTAAGTGAAATAAGCCAGATACAGAAAGAAAAATATTGCATGATCCCACATGTGGAACCTTTTTTAAAAAGTTCAAATATAGAGACAGAGAATAAAACAATGGTTACCAGGGTGGAGGGGGAGGCAGGAAGAAATTCCGGGATAGAGGTCAAAGGATACAAAGTAGCAGATATGTAGGATGAACAGATCTAATGTTCATCTAAAGATCTAACATACAACATGAGGACTGTAAGTAATAAAATTGTACGGTATTTGGGATTTTTGTTAAATGAGTAGATTTTACTTGCTCTTTGTCACATGCACCCCCGCCTCCACTACAGTCATCCCTTAGTAACCATGGTGGATTGGTTTCAAGAACCCCTAAGGTCACCAAAATCCAAGATGCTTAAGTTCCTGATATAAAATTGTATAGTATTTGCTTATAACCTAAGCACATCCTCCCGAATACTTTAAATCATCTCTAGATTACTTATAATACCTAATATAAGGGTAAATGCCATGTAAATAGTTGTTATATTGCATTTTTTATTTGTATTTTCTATCGTTTTTTTTTTTCCACTTATTTTTGATCCATGGATACAGAGGGCCAACGGTACACGTAATGATAGGTATGTTAATTTGCTTCACAGTAGTAACTATTTGACTATCTATATGTATCCCATAACATTATGTTGTAAACCTCAAATATATAAAATTTATTTTAAAAATGAAAGAAAATCTGGGGAAAAAAATGAAGAGAAACTGTCCCATGGGAAAAATCCTCACAAAGACATCAGGAGAATCTGCAGCATGAACTGGAAGATCTCAACTGAAAATAAATACAGTTTATATTTTATTAAAGAGGAATAAAGGGAAAATAATTTGAAACATTTTTAAACAAGAAGAATTCTAAATATAATAAGAAAGGAACATGAATAGAAAAACTTGAAACTGGTAACAGAATACTGAGTAGTTAACATACAGTATCGGTAGAGATTCTGTATGGACTCAAAATGAAGGATCATATCTAATAAAGCTGTGCATGGTCTCAGATATCAAGCACAAACTAAAGGACCATTTTATAAAATTTACATTTCTGTGGTTCTTCAGTAACAGTAACAGCACATGGTGAGAAAACTACACAGTCCTAAAAGCATGAAGTATTTTACTCACTGAAGTTGTAACATTTGCCACAATATTAGGTCTTCAGTTCATGGCTGACCCTAGTCAGAGGGTATCTTGCAACTGGTATGATATAATAGTTTGTTTATTATTAGACAGGATAAAGGAGCATTCCTATTCCCACTAAGTTCCTGGCATACACGCACATCCAGAGCCAAAAGCAAAAGATCTGGGCTTGCTATAATTTATCGCACATCTCAAAATAATTGGACTGTCATCAAGAGTTAGATTCACAAAAGGAGAGAGACACTTAAAGATTCATTTGTCTGCCTATAACTTTAAAAACACTGATCCATGTTTTTCTTCTTCCTTGGCAGGTTTGTTCTTCGAGGAGGTTTCATAAGACCGCGCTCAGAGGAAGCCTTCAGTGGCTGGGGGCCTGGGGCAGGGGGGTGGGGCTGGGCTAGCCCTGGTGTTTCCTGCCCTTCCTCTCCTCCTCCTCATCTTCCTCCGCCCTCCCAACCCTCTTTTCTCCCCGTGAGAAATCCCCCTTTTGTGCGCTTGTGACACACACTGAGCATTCAGTTAACAAAGGCATCTACATCAAAAGGTATTTTTAAAAAGCAAAAAACCAAAAAAGCACCACTCTGCAACGTCACTAATCCCTTAGATGAAACACATACAGTAGGTCCTCCAAATCCGCAGGTCCCACCTCAGGTTCAACCAACAGCAGATGCAATTAGGCCTACGATAGTTGCGTCTGAACTGAGTATGTACAGACTTCTTGTCATTATTCCCTGAACAACACAGCATAACAACCATTTACATAGCATTTACGTTGTGTTGGGTATTGTAAGTGGTCCAGAGATGATGTAAAGCATACGGAAGGGTGTGCACAGGTTATATGCAAACACTAGGCCATTTATGTCAGGACTTGGGCATCTTTGGATTTTGATACTGGGGGGTCCTGGCACCAATCCTCCCACGACACTGAGGGACGACTGTACATGGATTTCAACATGCATGACAGGAAAGGAATCTATGGCTTCAGTTTAGAAATGTAAACAATGAGTAAAGGTATTACCATGGCGAAGTGGAACCACATGAGAGCAACCCAACAAAACAATCCCTGCAAACTGATGGTCGTTGCCTCAGCGCCCTGCAGTATCTTCACTGACTGCTCAAGCTCGTCTTCAGCAGTGTTTTCACATCAAAAAAGACCAAAAGCACAAAAGCAGGGTCACTGTAAATACATCACTGAACAAGTACGGAATTTGTTTATTCTTTTCAAACACTGGAGCCCTGGAGAAAGAAGAAACAAGTCTTGTACCTGCTTATTCCAAGGAGACATTTTATTCTAATTAAATATCTCTTTAAACTTGCATTAATCTTGACCTTATTAGCATTACAGCAGCAGCATAACAACTATAGTAAACAGCAGCCAGCAGTGCCCAGAGCTGTTCTAGAGATTTACTGTATATTAACTCATTAAAACCTCAAAAATATCCTATCTTGGGAGAGGGGTTGAGGGAACAATCCTATGAGCTAGGTATTAATACCATCCTCATTATATAAATGAGAAAACTGAGGCACAGAGAGGTTAATTCACTTGCCCGAGTTCACCCAGCTAAACCTACCGGGACCAGGATTTGAGCCCAGTCCGTCAGCTTCTAACTCTGACTCCAGCACTGTGCCGGCTGCCTCCGGTAAGTCCCCACAGCATTTGATCATACTGAAATCATTAGGGTTCCCCTACTTGGAAAATCATCAACTCCACTGATTTCTTAACATTATTCACCATTTTAATGTGTTTTCCGTAAACTGGAAGATTTTAAATAAAATTCTGAAAGATTTTCATCTCTCCCTTGTGGAAGAAATTGACACGAAACTAAAGTAACTCCTCTTTCAAGAGAATTTTTCTTCTAGGATCACAAATACCAAAGAAGGGGAGGGAAAAAGCCCTACCACTCACCAAGTGCTCGCTGACTGCTGTTGATACTGCCAGACGCTTTGATGTTCTTCCTTACCCCACTGGTCCTCTTCATAACATGGCAGGAATTACCCATTTTACAGAGGAGAAAGCTGAGCTTGAGAAGATAAATAGCTCGTCCAAGGCAAATGGGAGGACTAGAATTTGAAATAGTTTGGCTCCACTGCCAGCCTTCCTTTTTTAAATTATGCAATACTGCCTTGATTGGGAAATCAATATTCATATTTCCTCTAAACAAGAAAAAAATTAGCAGAGGGATCTGATACAAACCACAAGAGCACTGGGGTATAAACTGTTTGTGGGGCAAACATTTCCACCACTGCCCTGTCCTGGCACTTGCTCCAGGCTAGAAAAAGAGAGGAACCGTCTTCATCTTTGAGCACGTTTGGTCCCCCCACATAACACCCTGTAGGAGGTGGAAGAGGGGGTGGTATCCCCATTCTACAAGAAAAATGGAGTAGTTTTGGTAAAATCTTAAGAAATGCCGGAGGTTCAGACAATGCTGGCATGTGTCTGGGCCAAAAGAAAGCAACTGGGCACAGGGGGCACCGAAGTCCATCTAGCTCTAGTAAAATCCAGGATGGTGGCTGTGACTAAGTGAGATGAGCCCAGAGCTTCTCTCTTGGCCAGATCAGACTCATGTCCTCCTCTGTCCTTGTCATCTACCTCCTGAGCACTGGTGTTATCTGCCAGGACCTCAAAATTCAAAAACCTGCAGGGCTATACATACACCACCCCCTTTCTCTTTAGATCTATACGTGGCAGAGCCCTTTCTCTTGCTCCTCCTCTCAGGAGTATTGACTTCCAGCCCAGTATACTGCCTTGTACCATATAAGCATCTTCATACAGGGGAGAGCTTTTTTTCTTTTCTGCAGAAGTTCTTACACAATTTTTGGCTCCTGAATTTTCTCAAATTTTACTCCACACTTCTTCATCATGAAACATAAATCCCTTATACCATCCTTTGGGTAAAATAGAAATAACACTTGAAAAATTGTTTATTTCTTCTGTACACCCTGCCTGATTCCACAAATCCTCCCATGAGGGCATTTTCCACGTTTTCCGTCGGCAGCTCCTGATTAAAAGGGAAACCCTGATCTCGGCACGACGCTTGGCCCACGAGGGCTTTAGTAAACCACTCTCAGGAGCACACTTGCAAGAAGTACAACTCTAATTTCTCAAAAACAGACTGTTTAAAGAACACATTTCTAATAATTACTGGTTAGGAAGAGCTGCTGAAAGCAGCTTAGAACTACAGTTGAGACTTTAACTTCCTTGTCATTGTCAGTGTGGACCAGGTATCAGAAACTTGTTAGTGTCTGAGACAACACAAGGTCGTCACTACCTACATACCAAGGTACCTACACTATAGGAATCTTCTTTCAGTCAAAAATGAAGAAAATAGGTCCCTTTGGCACGCAATCGTGATCACAATTTGTCACCAAGCCAGACTGGTAAACAATTTTTGAAGGAATCATTCACTCAAGCTGGATCTCTCTACACAGTCTGATTGGGAGAAAGCTGTACACCTGGGTTATGTCACTGTGATACCCAGGTGTGTGTCAAGTTTTCACAGAACTCAATGATAAAGAGTTCTGCATATATAAGAATTTTAGCCCTGTTTTAATCTGTTGGGGTCATTCACTTTGTGGTTTAATCCCTTTCATAACAAATTTTCCTCTGAACCAGGGAGTGAAAATAAACCAGTATGTGTCCTCCCTGTAGACAAAGATATGTTAGATCACAGCTTTGTCATGGCCGCTGAGAAACCTAACATTCAAGTTCAAATGCCACAGTTTCCTTAACCAGGACTGTGCAAAATGTTAGGGTAAATATGTATTTCCCCTCCCCCTCTTTACAACTTGATTTTTTTACTATCTCCTTTTTGCTTTATTTTACCTATGCTTTCTTTGTTAAAAGTCTCAAAGGCTTTCTGAGAGTAGACACGTTACAAAGATTTCACCTTCATCACTAAAAAGAGTCAGAGTGGTTACATGGCATCTTGCTTCACTTAGAAGGCTACTTCTCAGGAAATGAGAATCTATTTATGAGTCTTCTTCACATTTCAGTAATAGCTAGACGAAGCATGTGTCTATGATAAAAAGGAAGCAAAAAGAGAAAACGAAAGATGATTTCGAGGCCATATGTTTGGGAAGCAAAACAGAGCTGTGAGACTGGAGAAGCAAATTAGACTTTAGGAAGTCAGATATCAACAGATCTCCCCTAGCTCGCATCTGGGGAGCCACTGGTCATCGACATGCTGTCTACAGATGACCTCGGTCCACACACGGAACCTGGTACTGAGTGGGGAATGTCATTCTAGTCCCGGCTCTGCCACTGAGCACTATTTCTTTATTTAGAACTGTCTCAGTTTTCTCATCTATAAAATGAAAGGGTTAGGAAAAAAAAAAAAATCACAAGTACCATCTGGTTCTGACATTTTATGATTTTTTGAAATGGAATCAAAGAAATTTTAAAAACCTGATGAACGAGGTCTAAATCCAGAGTCACTCTCTCCTTCATTTACATACTTTATGGGAGGGTTCCGCATCCATGAATTCAACCAAAGACAGTTCGAAAATACAGTATTTGCTGGATGAGGAATCTGAGAACATAGAGAGTCGCCTTTTCATATCTGCGGGTTCCCAAGGGCTGATTGCAGCGTCCACGGATTTTGGTATCTATGGGGGTCCTGGACCCAGTCTCCTGGGAATTCTAAAGGGGCGACTGTACTTGAATTGCAAATCTCCCAAGGGCTGTGTCTGGGGAAGTAACAAGTAAGACGATCTACTGGATGCAAAAAGAAATCATCAGAATACCTATTTATACTTAAATTTACCTTAAAAGGTAAGAAATGCAGCTTTTATCAAGACCAGCAACCCTTATTTGGGTTCATATGTATATGTTAGATGGTCACATGTCACTTATATATTAATAACTCCAGATGTGTCCATGTGCCCCTCTGTCATCTGTTCAGTTTATTTACAATACGATGCCAACTATCTATGTGGTATAAAAAAACAAAACCTTTAAGTAACGAGGGGGGAAGTGACCCCAAAAATATTTTGCACCATACAGCGGTGCTCCAGTTCTCACGTGGCAAAATACATAGAAGAATTGTTTTAAGGATTAACACATTTTTGTCTTACATAAATACAATTTGTTCCAAATATCCTGACCTACTCCGTGATCACAGTGGCTGTCAGTAATATGCTACCCAGTAGATTTTTTTTTTTAAATGAGCTTACTTAATCAGTGCCTTCAAGGTGAAGATGAAATTTTAACAAGTACAAGAAAATAATTACTTTTTTGGAAAAAAAAACTCATATTATGGAAAAAGCATTTTGAAAAGAAATGTGCTTTTGTAGCCACGAAGAACTTAGAAGACAGTTTTCTAACCTACTTTAAAATGTTCAACAAATGAAAAAAAGCTTATTTTTAACCCCCTCATCCTTACTAATATAAACTGAAACACATTTTGTGAGAACTTAGTAACAGGGAAAATAGAAACTTACCAAATTTTCACAAAAATTTTGGCATAACTGGTAGATGGTTTGAAAATGAGAATCACTAGTTAATAAGTATAGTTGATAATGTACTTCATCCATTTGGATCAGTATATCTTTGTGAGGTAACACTTGTAGCTATTATAACTTCTAAAACCTAACAGCAAAATACATTGAATGGAGGACCAGATCTTCAAATTGCTTTATCACAAAGTATTCACCAACATTTTTAAAAACACTGACATGAATTTATCCACACAGCTTTCATGTGAAGAAAAAAAACCCAAACAAACCCATTACATGGTGATGACAATTTTTAACACTATCAATAATTTTTAACGGGGGCAAGCTTTTAGGTATTAATATTTATCTTTAATGCATCCTTTAAAAACTTCTCTATAGTATAAACATTTAAAAACTTATAAATAAAATTAATATACCGAGAGCACATGTTCAAATTGTTTCACTGATGAGATGCACAATAAAAACTGAGATACCTGTAGGTAAGTAAGTGGTAATCACTCCAGGTGATCTTTGTTTTTCTCAAACTCACAAAAAATGACAACTTTTAGAATCATTTATTACCTAACTGTTTCTCCCAATACAATCACTACTTCTTTTAAATCAAAGGATTTTCTGGGATAAACTACCAACCCTCCAGAAAAATTCCTTATATCAAGCAGATGTATCTGTTTCACAAACCAAAATGTATGAGTTGGTTCTGCCTCATCAAATTCAACATCACTTGGTGTCTGTGGTCCCTGAAGATGCTACAATCCAGATTTTCAAGTCCCTGATAAAAATGGTGCAGTGTTTACATATAACCTATGCTATGCGCACCCTCCCACATACTTTTTAAATCGTCTTTAGACCACTTACAGTACCTAATACAATGTAAATACCATGTAAACAGTTGTTGCACTGTATTGGTACTTTTATTTGTATTTTTTTTTATTGTTGTATTGTTTTTTATTGTCTGTCTTTTTTTTCTCGAATGTTTTTGATCGGTGCTTGGTTGAATCTGCAGATGTGGAACCCCTAGATACAGAGGGTATAGAAGATTGTATAAAAGATCTCTTCCCACTACCCATCTCACCCTAGAATATGACTTGGTTTCTCCCCCCCCCATTATAAAAGGACTGGATGCTCAATATATTGTTTTTTAAAAGGAAGCTATAGGCCGGGCGCGGTGGCTCACGCCTGTAATCCTAGCACTCTGGGAGGCCGAGGTGGGCGGATCGTTTGAGCTCAGGAGTTCGAGACCAGCCTGAGCAAGAGCGAGACCCCACCTCTACTAAAAATAGAAAGAAATTATATGGACAGCTAAAAATATATATAGAAAAAATTAGCCGGGCATGGTGGCGCATGCCTGTAGTCCCAGCTACTCGGGAGGCTGAGGCAGTAGGATCGCTTGAGCTCAGGAGTTTGAGGTTGCTGTGAGCTAGGCTGACGCCACGGCACTCACTCTAGCCTGGGCAACAGAGTGAGACTCTGTCTCAAAAAAAAAAAATAAATAAAAAAAAAATAAAAGGAAGCTATAGAAAGATTTAAGTAGAAAGTGAAAAACCATCTGTAATCCCTCCTCCCTCCTTAGTGAGACACATAATATTTTAAATGACATACTGGCCACGCTCTCACTCAACAAATCAGTCATATTTCCTTATCAGTACACGCCCCTCCACCAACATGTGTAATGACTACAGAGTATTTCAATATACAGATACACTGTACTGTATTGTATATTGTATGTATTGTATTTAGGCCAAATATCCTAAGAAAACAAGCTACTTTTTCAAAAATAGACAGGGCATACAAAATTTATATCCATAATTTTTAAAGTCCTTATTTTGAAGTTAATAGAACATTGCATAGTTAATTTATACTGAAAAGCCTACTTCCCAAAGCCTAATCAGAATGATCTCTTTTTGTGCCATTTAATATTTTAAAATAACAGAATAAGGAATAACTCTCTATTAATCCAAGTTAAATACATATTATCATCTCTTATAAAGGACCCTTAATTTTCTACTTAATTCAAGCTCTAAAAAATAAGAATCAATTAAGGTTAAGTTTTAAAAGAAATGTATTATCCCAGGGCTAATTTTAAAGCCTGTATCCATCTGAAACAATCAGTAATTTAGGCCTCCTGAGAATTGGCAACCGTAGTTACCACTGTCACAATAAAACACATCCACACAAAGTGGAAATAACAGTTTATCTGGATGGCGATGGTTTATAAGCATGACCTTTCCTTTCTAAGAGACCTCTGCCTTTGTTCCTTCAATGTTCTCAGGAGTTCATTTTCTTCAGCAAAAAAAAAAAAAAAAAAAAAAAAAAAAAAGCTTTCTATAGTATGCAAAAGAGATAAAAATTAAAATTGCATTGCTTTCTCCTTTCTGAACGTCCGTTATCTACACGGAAAGAAGTGTGGGCCCTCCCCGTTATCTGGCAAAGCTTCAGCCTCCCCTACCTGCCCCGCTGGGCTTCAGAATGTTTGCGAAGTCAGCACAGGTGACTGACATACTTACATCAGGTAATGCCGGACAGAGTGGCCAGCACGTGAAATGAAGCTCCAAGCCAAACTACGGGCCTACAGAGCAGTGATAACATTCGACCTTTAAAAAGCAAACACACGCCGCTCTAATTACGGACTCTAGTGGATGTCACAGTACATTTTCTGAATAGTTGCATATTAAGTATCCATAGGTCAAATCTAATGTAAAGGAGTCAGACCGGATAACCAACTGCAAATTCCTGACTAGCCTACTTACATTTGAAGAATTCTGTCTGCCACTGAATGGCTACTGGATTGGGTATACTATTAATATAAGTCACATGGTGTTTGGCCAGCTGCAGTGAGCCAACATAGACAGTGGACACCGACCTGCTTTTGGAACCCAAAGACTTTCTGCCTGGAGCAGAATGAAGAAAAATATTGTAAGAAGTGGGTCAGCAGAAAGCAGCTCTCCTTAGAAGGCATTCTCCTGGGCCAGACGGCCAACCCTGCTGTTCTCCAGCCCCCAGACCTGACACCCCTACACTGCCCAAATGTTCACCTCTTTTGTTGAGCTGTTGAAAATCCCTCTAAGCAGATTTAAATGCGTTAAGAGCATATGCAAAGAAGAGGATATCTATCTATTCCAATCTTTGCTGTTCAACCTAGAATATACTCAAAGCAGGAGTTAAAGAAGTTCTCACCCACACTCCTGGGGTTATAAACTGGTACAGCCCTTTTTGAAAGCACTTGGCAACATGTACCAAGAGCCTTAAAAATATTCATACCCTTTGACCAAATAAATTTCCCCAAAGGGGAATCTATTCTAAGGAAATCATCTAAAATAAGAAAAAGCTTTATAAAGGGAGATGTTGATAGCAGCATTATTTATGGTAGCAAAAAAACTAGAACCATTGTACAGACTAGTAAAACTTCATCAGACTATTAGGCAGTCATTAAAAGTTAAAAATTATGATTGTGAAGAATACATAGTAAAATGATGAAACATAAACAGTACAATCTCCATAATATTTAAAAAAAGATATTGGAAAGAAACACACCAAACATTAACACTGGTTGTGTTCCTATATTTATGTTTATTTTTCAAGTTTTTCAGAAAATATACTATCTGCCCTTATTAGAACTTAAGTTCCACTAAAACCATGAATGGTTCTAGTTCACCTAAATAAATATAAGAAGCAGCTTTATATAACACATAATAAAAATATTCACCATTGGCTATTTACTGAATTAAATATTCATTGCCATGTGTTAAGTCTGTGAATATCTGATGCCAAAATTACAAGAGAAAAGTGAGTAAGACAAAAACATGTATTAGCTTCTTCCTAATGTATTTTTTTCCTTTTAAAATGTCCCTATAATGTGCTCCTGTCCTCCTACTTTGGCTCAATGTGCCAAAAACAAATAAATACGTAAGTGCTTTATGGATTTAAAATTTCAGGTACAGTAACTGTTTCTGAACAGTTCTTTCGATGCCAAAGCATCTGAACTTTTCATCTGGGTGAGGCAGAACCTAATTTATGAATGGATTGTGTTCCAAATGTTCACTTGCAAGCTGGCTGTTTGCTTCTACAGGAAACATGTTCCAAGTCCTAATGTCGTGGTAAGAACCCAAGGACGTGGGTCTTAGAGAGAGGGGCCAGCTGCAAAGAAATTTCTTCTCAAGTTCCTGGGCACAGAAGCGAGCTCGAGCTAACTGTGCAGAGGGGAGCTGGTGATTAGCACAGGGAGAAAAGTCATCTGGAGAATGGAAACTTAGGAGTCAGGGCACACCTGAGAAAGAGACCCGAACACACTGGACACCAGGAGTGTGAGAAACTGGGAGACAGACATGGTGAGGCCCGAGGAGGATCACTAAGCAGCTGCAAAGGGCCCATCTAGAAATGAATTTTCTGCTTGTTTAGAGCAGTGTCTTCAAACTTTTTAGGCTAAGGGCCCCTTAGACAACAAGGCTTCCAGCTTCTGCTTATCCCTGGAAAAAAAAAAAGCCAGCACGGATTGTGTGTTTCTTCGGGAGGCTGCCAGCCTGGGCATATAGTTGTTCAAAATAAATTGTAAATAACAAACGTTTCTGTTGTAATGTAATATATGTACTTCAGAAAAACTTTAAGTTCTATACACACCCTAAAAACCAGATTTTAGGCAGACCACTCAAAACCTATGAAACCCAATGACTGGAATGCTTAAAAATAAAAATCCTAAAAATATACTTATCAGTTTTCAACAATGTTTAAGTTCTAATAAATATAGAATGAATGTTAAAAATACAAACATGAAGACTGCTTGATGAAAGGATTATAAAGAATAATGGAGTTTCTAAGTTGTACAGACTAGGGCAAAAAGCCCAAAGACTGGAGAGAACCCTAAAATTAATACTACCAAGATGGAACACCTGGCCACTAAGAGGAATGGCACAGATGAATGAGCAAGGTGTGTGGCCCTGCTGTCCAACCTGGTTTGTGCTTTCAGCTGTGTTAGTGCACTTCGCATCCAGCTGCAGTCACTTGGAGGCAATAAACAGCGACGTACTCAGGGAAAACTGTCTACGAACCAATTCCTGCACCGTATGCCACATTTCCTATGCACCGGTCTTGTATAAACTCATCTGCATCATAGAAACAGCATGTGGCAGGAAAGACTGCACAATTGTGTATTTTCTAAAGCAGATTCAAATCTGTAAGGGAACTTTATAAATTCCACTTTCTTTTCTTCTGTCCAGCCTGAACACCACCTGAAAGCTTCCTCAAAGATACCAACACTTGGGAATTTGACATGAGAAATTTTCCATGCATGACCCAAGAAAAGCAGGGCAAAGCGTGGCAGCTGCTAGCACACAGGGCACCTCTGTGCACATCAGAAAATGAGCCTCCTCTGTGCGGGAAAACCACAAAAAGGGTGCCTGTCTCTGGCTAATGCAGCCCTTTGCCGTGGTGTGCAGGTGGCAATACTGATGTCAGCCCCCACCTGCCCCCACAGCCCAGAGCCTTTATGCAGTTTATGTGGAAAGCTACAGAGGTCATTCTCGGGTTGACTAATATTGAACACCTTCGTCAAAGTCCAGGTTGGGGGTGGGGGTTGGGGCAGGGACGAATAACCCAAAGCCTACTTGTTGCAACTACAAATTCTGAATGTGTCCAGCAACTTGCAGATACGATTCTAAGCCTAACTGACCAAGCCTAAAGAAATTAAGCAAACAGTAATTTAAATAGGAATATGTCCATAAGAATGGAAAAGAAGAAAACCATAGAGTTAGAAGATGGGGAGTATAGTGACACCTGAAGAAAGGCTTGGCAGTTCCCTGCAAATGCCACATGCCCTGTATGCTTTTACGTATGTTACTTACTCTGCCCATAACTCGTTTTCCCCAGCTTCTTTACTAGGTTAATTCCAACTCAATTCTTGAAGAATTTCAAGATCTAATGCAAATAACACTAACTGTGCCAGGGTAGTTTATTAATCCTCTGCTGTCTCGTAGTATCTGTGTGTACAATCCAGGGGTGTGTGTGTGTGTGTGTGTGTGTGTGCGCGCGCGCCAGGAGGGCGGTGGGTGCCCCACCAGGAGCTGCCCAGCAGCCATGCCCACACTACAGGAGACCCTGCTCCTACAGCCACAGGTGGCTGGATCTGGATGGTCCCTAACTCTTTGTGTCTCACTCGTAAGAAATCTGAAATTGCAATTAGAGTAGCTAATTACCATCTGATGTACCTGGATCTGGGGACAAATAAACTTGGGAGCTATGTGAGGTCTACTTGCACAAAGAGGTTGAGAAAAATGAATATTCTTAGACGAAAAGTTCACAAAAAGTGGTGCAAAGCTTAGAGACCACATTGCCCTGAGAGAAAGTGAAGGAAGGAGGCGCTCTGGATCCTGGTCAACGTGAAGCTCAGTTGAGGTTCCTGCCTTTAAGCTCCAGGAGTTACCCAGTGAACACGCCCCTATTTTTTCCTTCAGCTGATCCGAGTTGTGTGACTGTTATATGTAACCAAATAAACTTTGAACGAGGCACTTCTGTTAATCCACCGATTTACTACCCTGTTTACATCATTCCATGCCCATCTCCCCGGTAAGACTGTGAACGCCTTTCTTACAGGCAGACTTTTTCATACTTCTTTCTTTAAGGCCTTGATCAGTATCTAATAAGCAAATGGTCAATAAATTTTTGCTGGCCGGGCGCGGTGGCTCACGCCTGTAATCCTAGCACTCTGGGAGGCCGAGGCGGGTGGATTGCTCAAGGTCAGGAGTTCGAGACCAGCCTGATCGAGACCCCGTCTCTACTAAAAATAGAAAGACATTATATGGACACCTAAAAATCTATATAGAAAAAATTAGCCGGGCATAGTGGCGCATGCCTGTAGTCCCAGCTACTCGGGAGGCTGAGGCAGTAGGATCGCTTGAGCTCAGGAGTTTGAGGTTGCTGTGAGCTAAGCTGACGCCACGGCACTCACTCTAGCCTGGGCAACAAAGTGAGACTCTGTCTCAACAAAAAAAAAAAAATAATAAAAATAAATTTTTGCTGAATAAATAAAAAAGGATCTTATTCAAAAGATCTGTTTGTGTAATATTCTTTGGAGAGGTAATAAAAATTCTTCTCTCTACGTAGTCAATATAAAGTTTTAAGTCAGTTTTGACAAGAGCTGTGTGAGGCTGTCTGTCTAACACTGGTGATAGATTTAACCAACTACTTTCACATCATTCCCCCTTTAACAACCCACCCATGAGACAGCTGGTTTGGTTGAAAGTGAGACCCTTAGAATGCAATGGAATGTACACTGAAGCCAACTGAATTATATATACAAAGACCTTATACTCCAGATCCTCAAATAATTTCAATACAGATTTTTAGCTAAAAATAATGGTGACTTAATTGATAGTCTCTTGCCAGTAGGAATTTTCACATGAACACACACAAAAAACCTCATATAATATCTGCCTACTTTTAAAAAAAAAAAAATCATCAAACTATAGCATAGATAAGCCAAAAATTAACTTTTCAGGTACAGGCCTTATAAAATACTATACACAACTTTGGATTTTGTCAGTTAAAAGGCATGCAGAAAGTTATAAAGAAAGTACTATGAAATAGAAAACATTATACCTAAAGAAACCAAGATTAATTTTATCCACAGCATTGATAAGTGAAAGGTAACTTAATGATCCTCATTAAATCATAAGGGAGAAAACCATTCTTAAATACTTTTAAGGGAAAACAAAAGTTCTTAATACTATGACATGTTAAGTCTGATTTTAAGAACTTTTTTTTTAAAGTAAAAGTTTTATAAAAGAATGAAATAAGCTAGTAAAAGACAGAAATACTTTAAGACAAAAATCTTCAGTTTTTGGGTCCCCCAGAAGTCTAGTAATGATTAATTAAAAAGCTAGAGGCCCTAACCTCACCAGTACAGTTTAGCCTGAGAAAGAAAAAACTTCCATACAAACTCCACTCCTAATTTCTGCAGACATTGTCCAAAAGCTCACAAGCAGCAGAAGAGCTGGTTGGGAGGTATATATAGGACACTCCAAACTACTGACACTATTAGAAAACATCCCCCAAAAAACTAAACCAGTTATAGGTTACTGGTAGAACTTTAGCTGTGAAAAATAACACTTTTTATAAAATAAGATACTGATTAAAGCCGGACCATTAAACCACATTTCAGGGATCTATTTAGACTGGAGACATCAAATGCTGAATTATCTATCAAATGCTATCTTTTTAAACTGTTAGCATGTGTGAAAATTTCAACATCAGAAATATAATCATTTCTACATATCAGTAACTTAAGTGTAGATAATAGAGACTGTTTTTAGCTACCAGCCCAAAATATAACAATAACGTGATGGAGAGTGTAAACGGTAAGGAAACTCCCTCGATGAGTCCAAACCCAGCCGATTCTCTCTGTAATAGCGAACTCTTGGCACATCCCTTCTCTGCCACCGCTGCCCAAGTTCAGGTTCCCATCACCTCCTGCCCAGATGACCTTCCTTCTTCCCCTACAGTTCCTCCTCCTGTCCGACCACTTCCCCTCCCAGGTCTGTCCCTGGGAGGCCACAGAACCCCACAGTGCTCTTGCTGACTGTCATTCCCTCCCTTTTCAAACTCTGATGCTGATTTCCATTTCTGCTGATAGGGTAATTCAGATCCACTCTGCCACTCGGAACAAGTAATCGTCCTGAATAAAATATTTGTTAAGCGTCTTCTCAAAGGCATCTCAGGTGAAGAGGCAGGAGAGAGTTACCCTGCCAAAATCTAAGTGAAAGCTGGACACAAGAGGAGTGAGTCGTGGAAACCACTTTGGCTCTGACGGTCTCACGAATTGAGAGAAGTCAAAGCCTGGGGCCCACCCAAGGAGTGGAGTCTAATAGGAAACGCTGTCTCCATAAGGCTACAATGGGTCAACCAAAAATAAACCTGTTCCACCCCCCAAGGGACTACAGCCCAATTTATATCATCATGAGGTCCAAAATATCCCAAGCTGTGAATTTAGTTTCAAATGGTCTCAGTCTGCAGTGCCCCTAGACACTTGGGAAAAACAAACAATTCTCTCCATAAGGACATATCTACACCTTTACCCTGAGACTCCAAGAATCCTCCCCAAACTGAGCCGCTCAGAGCCAAAGTGAACCAAACACACAGGGCAAACGAGGCACCATGAGGAAGAACCAACAGAAACAATACACGATAGGAAAAAAGCCCATACAGGCTTGAGATATTGAAATTACCACCACTATTCTCAAAATGTTAATAGAATCTTAAATTTAACTTATAGCACACTTCCAAATACTAGAATTTTTACAGGCGTATCTCAAGCCATCTAAAGAATGTGTCAGTAGCACTCTCCTACATAATCGTATCTCAGATTGTTTAGAAATACATTCATAGTCTTCACACAATTCCCTTGGCGGCCCTTCAACATTCTGCCATTGTTTGAGAGAAGCTGTTTACTCTCTGAATCTTCCCTGCCACATTCACAAGGCGCAGTTCTCTTGTGCTGTTGTAAACATAAGCTCTGTCTTTGGCCTGGGCTTAGCAGTTACTCCATACCTCTTATCACCAACTTGCAGCAACTTTTCCCCCACTCTCGAATGCATTGCACAACCAGCTCAGCAAAACGCTCCAAATACTGTGCTCAACCCTAACAAAAACCAACCTTACAACGCTGGTGATATTTAATGCGAGAGGACGCCTGGTGCCCCACGTGAGCACTAATGGCCCACAGTTGGGAATCCCAGCTGCATTCAATCATTCAACAATGCGTGTTGAGCGCCTACTGTATAAAAGCACCAGGTGCAGGAGAAAGCTGGGAGATAAGACAAAGTCTCCGCGGGTGCCTGTTGTGGAACTTAACGTTCTGTTAATAGTTGGGACAGATAAACAACAAACACGTACACAACTCAGTTTCAGATAGCGTTAAGTGTCACAGAGAAAATAAGAGTGATATGCTAATGAAGGGGCTGCCTGAGTTTAGGAGGTCAGAGACCATCTGAGAAGGCAACCCTTTAACTGAGGGACTAAAATGACAAATTGGGAACCAACTATTCAGAGATCTGAGGGAAGAACATTCCAGACAAAGAGAAAAGTAAATGCAGAGGCTCTGTGGCCGCTCTGAGCTTGTCTTGTTTTAGGAACAGAAAAAGCCCAGTGTGGCTGCTGCGTGGGGGTGAGGAAGAGGGTGTTAAGGCTTGAGGGCAGAGAGGGAAGTAGGGGCTCGGCCAGGGAGACCGCAAAAGCTGCAGAAAAGGGTTTGGGTTTTATTCTAAATGCAGTGGGAAGCCCCTGGAAGGTTGAACTGAGAAAGCGCCACGGTATCACCTCCAGTCCAGAAAGCTCATTCTGCCACTGCTGGGCAGAATCAGGATTGAAACAGGGCAAGGGTGAGTACAGGGAAACCAGTTAGTAGGCTACTGTGCTCTTGAGAAAGAGGATTTCAATAGGAAGGGACGAGTTGCAGACTCAGGATTCAAAAATGGGAAAGGAGTGGTGAAAAGAGGAGTCAAGGTTAGTCCCTGGGTTTTTGGCTCGAGCACCTGGGCCGATGGTGGTCTGTTCACCGAGATGGGAAGACACTGGTTTAGGGCACGATGGGGGTAGGGGGGCAAAGTAGGCAGAAGAAAGCAAGAGTCCTGCTTGGGACGTCTGAGATCCTATCAGGTACTCACATAAAGACTTCTGGTAAGACACTGAATATAGAACCCGAGAGGGAAGTTGGAGCTGAAGATAGAGATTTCTCAACCATCACTGTAAGATGGTATCAAAAGCCATGAAACTAAACAAGACTATGCAGGTAGAATTGATGTAGTTATAGAAGACGACCCTGGGCAGAGGTCTGACACATTCCAACATTTTGAGACTGAACAAAAGACGAGGAGCCCGATACAGCACCTAAGGAGGACTGGCCACCAAGGCATAAGGAAAACAAAAGCAAAAAAAAAAGAAAGAAAGAAAGAAAGAAACCCTTGGATTTGAAAACCTGAGCTTTGCTGATGATGCTGACAAGAGCAATTTCCTCGGCGTGGTGGGACAAAAGCTGCATTAAAATAAGTTGAGGAAAACATAGCAGGTGGGGTGGAGGTGCCCATAGACATAGGAGAGCGCAGCGCTTGGGACGAGGCTTTCCAACTCGCGCTATAAAATGGAGCAGAGAAAGAGAGGGCTTGCTAACGTGAGAGACGGAGGGCAAGGGGAGCTTCCGGTGCCACTGCAGCGAGCACTGCCCGGCGGCAGGTGCTGCCATGGTGAGGAGCGTCTGCACCCGCACCGTCCCATTCCATAGTCACACGTGGCTACTGAGCACTTGGCATGAAAAACTGAATTTTAAGTTTCATTCATTCAAATCGAAATAATCAAGCCGGGCAGCGCAGCTCTCCAGCAGGTTTGCAGACAGACGGACCCAGCAGTCCAGAAGTTGGGAAGAGCAGAAGCTGGTGGCTTCTATTTGTTCAAGGCCTTCCAGATGAGGCTCTCAGCCCGGGGAGGGCAGAGGGACAAGACACCAGGCGGAAGTTTAAGGAGAGGGAAAGGAAGCATTGATTTGAAAGAGTAGAGAACACACTAAAGGGGGACAGTAAAATCTCGGGGTCGAGTGCCATTTCAGATCTGTGGCAAATGTTAAAGTGACCCTGATCAGAATTGTTGTTGGTTTTTCTCTGGCAAACATCAGCAGCTTGGCCCTTCGAAGGTGGCCTCAAACTCCCTTTTCAACCACCTCCCGACATTCCCATCGTTGACCTCTGTGGTTTTCAATCCCTTTGGCTGCAAAACCTTCTCCCTTCCCATCCCCCAACAATGAGGACGAAAGCAAAGCTATCCTGGAGGCAGCTGAGATAGGGGCTAACTTCCCCCACCTGCCTCTGGGGCATAGCCAAGGAACCCCAGGGCTTGAAACCAATGATCCACCCTGGCCGGTGCTTCTCAAACTAGAATGTTCTTACAATCACCTGTCTTGTTGAAATGCACATTCTGCTCCGGTAGGCCTGCAGAGGCCCAAGACTCAGCATGTCTAACAGGTTCCCGGGTGCTGGCCGAGGCCACTGGCCTGTGAGCTACATGTTTTCAGTGGCAAGGCCCTAGGCCACAGCCGTAGCAGACTGCTCACTTTCTCCAACTGCTTGCTTTCACCAGCTGTTGGCCCCTTGGCCACATATGCCTGTCCTCATCTTCTGCAGCTGGGAGATTCTACTTGACCTTCAAGGTCCTCCTCAATGTTACCTCCCCTCAAGACTTCTCCAATTCCCCCAGGCAGAAGTAATCACGCTCCAGCCTGTTATCACCCTGGCCCCATCTGCTGCCACTTTACTCCTTTCTTACTCTGCTCCAGCCACACCAGTTTCCCTACAGGTGCCGGAACACGCCAGGCAAGTGCCAGCCTCAGGGCCTTTGCACAGGCCAATCTCTGCCTAAAATGCTCTTTACCCAGATGTCCTCATGTCCAGGCCGTTCACCTACTTATGCCTTTGCTCAAAGTCTTCTTCCTAATGAGGCCTACACTCTGCCTACCCTATTTAATACCCTCCACTTCCAGCATTCTTGACATTCTAGTTAGTTGTGTATATATATATACATATATATATATATATATGTCTTATGTCTGTGTCCCCTGCATTTATGAGCAATTTGAAGGCAGCGTCCACAATATATTCATTTTGCATCCAAAGCATCTTGCAGTGTCTCTTATGTTTAAAAAAACAAAAAAAAGGTGAAAAGTCAATAGCTGACATAACTTGCAACTAATCAATGTGAATTAGATTTCTGACACCTCGAACAACCTAATCTCTAGTGGAGGTAGGTGTTAAAGATACAAGAAGGAACATGATAGCAAAATAGATACAAAAACAAGGGCCTATGGATAATTCCAAAGTGATAATTCACAACTCAAAAATATATAAGGATGCCAAGTAAAATGATGACATTATACCATGAACCAGGATAAAGTAACCATTAATTTAACATACAATCTAATAATTTGCTACGTTTTATCACTTCTTAACTGGGCTCCACAAATCTCCAAAATGGTCCATGGATAGAATTCAACGGATGCATGACCTTGGTAGGATATATCCTCTGTATTCTGTAATTTCACTTATTCATTAAAAAGCATTACTCTGAGAAGGGGTCCATAGCCTTCACCGGACTGCCACAGAGGTCCATGGTACAAAAAAAAAAAGTGGATAAAAGCAGGTTCAGAGAAACACGCCAGGGAGTTTTATTAACAGTCTAGGAAAGAGGGAAACAAATGTGGTTAGGAACGATAAGGGTGAGAATAGAAAGGAAGGAATGGAATCGAGGAATAACCCTAGG
This sequence comes from Eulemur rufifrons, assembly GCF_041146395.1. Lineage (NCBI taxonomy): Eukaryota > Metazoa > Chordata > Mammalia > Primates > Lemuridae > Eulemur > Eulemur rufifrons. The sequence goes on from NC_091007.1 coordinate 15,516,342, forward strand.
TGTTTCTAAACAAAATGGTATCTTTCAGCTTCCTTCTACTTACCTTCTAAAAAGAGAAGCTACTTCCTCTCATTCACTTCTTAAACCTTCAAGCTTTCACACACACACACACACACACACACACCCCTAAATCAACCACTCTTGCAAAAAGTACAACCACAAATGTCAAGCTGTTTGGAGCATCTAATTCCTCCAGCCTCCTTGCTGAGTTTTCTCTTGCTTCCAGGTTCTTCTCCCTTTGTCTTTCCCACAAAGCCAAGCTTCCCCAGCGTTCCGGCCTCTCTGTCAGAGATCTAATTCACCTGCGTGGCTTCAACACCAATTCTGGCCTCTCTGTCAGAGATCTAATTCACCTGCGTGGCTTCAACACCAATTCTGGCCTCTCTGTCAGAGATCTAATTCACCTGCGTGGCTTCAACACCAATTCTGGCCTCTCTGTCAGAGATCTAATACACCTGGGTGGCTTCAACACCAATTCTGGCCTCTCTGTCAGAGATCTAATACACCTGGGTGGCTTCAACACCAATTCTGGCCTCTCTGTCAGAGATCTAATTCACCTGCGTGGCTTCAACACCAATCCCGTATGGGCAAGTCTCCACTGCAAACCCTAACCTGGCTCAGAAGCTTGGATCCCTCCTTTCCAACATCCCACGTGGCACTGTAATTGGAAGACCCTTCTGCCATCCCCTCCAACTCAATATTTCTTCAGTCAAAATTGCTTGTGTCCCTCTCCAACTCACAATTCCTCCTCCGAACTTTTCTAATCTATCATAAGGTCACCATTCTTCCAAGAAACTCATCACATACAGCTGGGGGAAAACCCTGAACATTTCCCCTCACTTGTAAAGTTACTCCTTCCACTGCCTTGTGTAGCCTACCAGACCAGCAGCACCTGAGAGCGTGATAAAATGCAGAGTCTCAGGCCACACCCCCTCCACACCTGCTGAATCACAGTCTGCATTTTTAAGAAGTTTACTTGGGAAATTCATATACACATTAATTTTAAGAAGCACTGGTCTGATGCTTTTAATATGGCACCAGCCTAACTGCATGCAAATTTTATCATTTTTAGATAACATTTACCGAATTCTTATGGTGTGCTAATTACCATGCTAGGCCTTAAATACATTATCTCATTTAACCCTCAAGATGACCCTGCTAGGTCATCCTCATTGCCTCTGTTTCAAGAATGCATAAATTGAGGCTCAAGAGCCCAAAACTGCTGCTCAAAGAGCCCATAACTGCTGACACCAGGACTTGAACTTCATCTATCTGACCATAAACCATTTTGCCAAATTGCACCAATTCCTTTCAATTACAAAATTTGTATTTCAAAGGGTGTATTAGCAAAACTAATTACTCTGGTTGACTGCATTTTTCCAATCAACTTAAAATACATTTGGTTGGTTTATTACAATTCTTATTGACCATCTTTCTAAAGGCACAGCAAATAATCTTGCCTTGGGAGGAGAGATCCTTGACCTGCCATGGGGCATCGTTTTGAATACTAAAGTTTAGTAAAGCATTTAGTACTTAGGGTAACTAAAGTTCACTCTAAGGTATTCGATGAACAGAGAAGAAAATGTATTCTTTTCTCCAGATATACTCCCAAGTTTTAGAGAGTATAAAACTACTTCCCTAATAATAAATTTTGTATATATCTGCTTGGCCTTTTTCTTTCTTCTGAAAAGTAAAAGGAAGAAAAACATAAGTTTGAGGAGACTAGTTCTTGACTGAATGATTAATTGGGTTCCATTCAATGAATTTCACCTCATGGCTAGCTAATGTTTATTTTAATGCAATTGCCTCTTTATAGTCTACTCAGTCAATATCATTTCATAGTCATTCATATCATTTTTAGACCTAGCTTCCTTCTTTTATCTTTTATCAGTGCTCAAATATAAACCCGAGAACCTTAAAAAACAAAACAAAACAAACAAAACAACACTATTTCTCCAATGTGGTATGTGTCTATTTCAAGTCCCAGACCTTTCTGAGACTATATTATTAACAAAAGCTATGGACGTGCTACCAAGAACACCATGTATTCCCCAATCCACACAAAACACGGCACGTGGCTTTCAGACTGGCCCCCACAGACCCCCACAGACATCCAGGTAAACACCCCAGCTCTGTCACTAGGACAGAGACCTGCCTGCCCAGCCCCCTCCCTTCTTTGGGGAGCTGTTCTTTCCCCAACTCCAACAGGCAGGTGCTGCCATCTTGTTATTAACAGCCACAACTGACCACAGCCAGACCAATCTGAATCCTTCCATGGGATTTTTATAACTGAGTCAGAGACAGAAAACCCTTTTTGGGGAGCAAAAGATGAAATTCAGAAACCATTAGTTCCTTGCCCTGTGGAGGAAGCCAGTCAGCTATGAAGAAGAATAAAATCAAAACAGACAGAAAGGTTCCACAACACCCATGCGCCTGACTCTCTTCATAGTTTGGTCACCGGTTTTCCTTCTACTGTGGCAGACCACCCAAATTCTCCTAGTACTTGAAACCTTCGCTGGAGCTCATTCGAGTTCCTATGGCTTGAAACCAAAAGACTCTAATGTCAATACTTGGCTACTCCTAAATACATTTGTTTTAAGCAAGTTTTATGTCCTTGAAGATTTTTCTATACAGATAATGAATGTCTTCCTTTGGATAGTTAAATAGCTTTTTAAATACTAATTTCTAAAAGGCTCACATTCACTGAGTATAAAAATCTTTTAGGATATCTATTTAAAACAAGTCTTGGCTTATATCATTCAACATGCTCCACACGCTATTAAAATATCATTTTAAGACGCTTACTGCCTAATCATTTTTAGTGTAATTCCAAATGTAACAAGACAAAACTGCCTTCTTATGTCATCTTTTCCTTTATGTATTCAATTATATTCACTGCTTAAAATACTTAAAATAAAAATTGGCACTGATCCATTCACTGATGGGTATTTTAAGTTAGAAAGCAGTAACATATCAAATTAACCACACAATAACAGGCTTATTCCCGACACTGAGCATTGCCCAAATCAAGATTTTCATTACCACCACAATGGACTTGAAATTTTTCACCTTAATTGCAAGTTGTTACATTTCAATCAAATAGACTTTGACTTAATAGACTGCAATGCGGCTCAACTACAATCAATATAACAAACTCTAGTTCACAGTCTCTTAAAAATCACCATAGATTTCCTTTCCCTCTAAGTCGAGGCCTTGAAAATTCCCTGAATGCTGCTGTATCAGCAAGGTTATAATAGTAAGGCAACTTTTATTATATACTACTACTATTCTATAAATCCTAGTATAATGCTATGTACCTAGTAGACTGTAAAAACAGTTGAATCTTGAGTTAGAAAAAAACTTGGAAATCATCCAGTGCAACAACCTTACCTCACAGATGCAAACAAAAACTGGTTAGCATGCCCAAGGTCAACAGAGAAAGAATTGGAACACAGACCCAAAGAGCGTTTTACCATAGTCTGTAGAAAGTGCCCAATCCCCTTATAAGATGCCTCTATGATAAAATAAATATACGGTTTCCCTTTAGTGCTAAAAATTTGTGGTTATTCCTTAACATCCTTATGATGAGTCCAAATAAATTTTAAAAGCACAAAATTGCTATATTCATGACAAATCTTTTCCCATTAATTCTGATCATTTTAGAAATGTAAGGAAAGACTCTGACTTGAATTATCAGTTCCTTCTTTGTTATGCTTTCTCAAATGTTCCCATTTACATACAACACTATGCTTGCTTGTTCTTAGCAGTGCTGACATATTTATCCTCACATTGTACTATAAACTTTGGTATACAGAAATGCACATGAAATCAACCAGAAATACATGGCATCTCAGAGTTTAGATTTCATCTTTATATATACCTCCATTCTTTTTTCAAAACTAATATATTAAAGAAAATAGACAATTTGAAAAAGAAAGCTATGAAATGGAACATGCTTATGTCAACTCAGAGCCCTCAAAAATGAGGATATTTGGACAAAAATATTGAGAGGTGTTTTAGCAATCTTCCCCACAGTAGATGACACTGAATGTGGCCAATGTATATCTGCTGAATGAATAACAGGATTACATTGTATACTATGGAAACTTCCCTCAGGCTGTGCACACTTAGAATTGTTACATTTTCTTGAGAGCAAAAGAAAGTAACACTAAATGTATCATCTACAAATCGAACATTATTTTTATAAGCCTTAAGTAGTTTCAAAATATTTCCAATTAGCAAGAAACTTTAACACAAATGTAGCAATTCATAAAATATAAGGTAGCAACAGAAATGGTTACTGTAAAACATGCACGATTGCAAGACTTTCTGAAGAAAACAGGAATTCAGACTCACTCCCAGACAGCACCCTCTTTTTCCTGCAGCATATTGTTGATATGATTAAACCCTGAGACACAAACACTGTCCTGACCAAAACACCAGAACTCCAAAGGAGATAAAAGCACCCGTAAATATGAGTAAGCACTACAGTACACACATCCTATTTTTTATTACAAGATCCTATATTAGTAATAAGGGACACACAACTAATAACATAAATTATAAAAGAGCTTAAAAGTATACATAACTCTAGATTGTAGACTTACAGGAAAAAATTTCATTTCATGTTCTGTAATAAAACTGGGGGGAGGAGTTTTTGGTGCAATAGTGTAGCATATGCCATTGTAACAGTTTACATTCCTAATAGCTATAGAAGTTGTAAGAAGTTAAAATGAACTTCAGCGGGTCAGGCATTAAACTGGATACAAATAATCATTTTTCAAATTTTTCAAAGGCAGTCACAACTCCACGCAAACACAATCAATCGTCATATTGTTTCACCTTTTCCCCATCTCAGCTTGGGGAACAAAAAGACAAAAATGATGCTTTTGAGCCATTTTAAACAACTTCATTAAAGTAAGAGTGTCGTTTTAAAGAAACCAACATGGTTTTCTGTCATTTCCATGATGCTGAAACGGAAACGGACATCCATCGAAATCAAAAGCACGAAAGGCAGACTTACACTTTTGCTCAGATGCTGACTGACTGCAGTGGGTAAGGTCATGGTCAAAATTCACAGGCTCATTTAAACTTTCATGGCTGAGCCAACAGCTCCTATCGTGTTTCCTGATCCTATCCAAGTAGATTAAAACTGCAGGAGTTTCTCGCAGTAAGATCAGCAGGAGGCTATTTCAGACCCTCGAACCGCAGTCCGCATAGCCCGCAGCGGCGCATCCTCCACCAGCCCTGGCTGCGTGCTACGCTAACCTTTCCAAGCGCTCTCCTCCAGCCTTTTAAACAAACCCCCAAAGCGGGGTGCAGGCAACTTAAGACCACCTCCCATCGCGCCTGCCAGGACCCCCTCCTGCTGTCACCACCCGGCCGCCCTTCCGCAGTCGGTGACTTCTGCCGGGCTCCCCAAAGTGGGGGAGGAGGCGTCGGGAGACAGACTCCCCTCCAAGGGCTCCTCAGTCGGCACAGCGGCAGGGCGATGCGGGAGAGGACCAGAGAAGATGCTCAACATCAGAGCCATATTTACATTAGCTTTATCTTTGCCAAAAAGCCTCCCTTGTGTCCAATAATATTGCCTTTACAAGGGGGAAGAGGAAAAAAAAGGACCTAAGCACTAAAGCTGCTGCCCCAAATTTTCTCGCTTTCCAGTCTCTCCAGGATCCTCACCCCTCTCCTCCCGCGGGAGGCTACGGACGCTCCCTGCCTGGGACAGGTACACCTGCCCGCCCCCTGAGGACGCAGGCGCCCCCGCCGCCCCCCACACAGGGGGAGCGATCTCCAAGACCGGGTCCCCGCAGCCTGTGCCGGGGCTGACAGCGAGGCGGAGCCGTGCCCTGCACAAACTTCCCACTTCCCGGGCTGCGGGGACCGACCCGCGGGCGGACAGACGGGGGGGCGGCACTGGCACCGGTCGTGGGGCTCAGATGCAGACGGGACCCCTCGTCCTGCACCCGGCCCCAGGTCCAAAGGCGGCGCGAGTGGCGTCCGGGCGGCCCAGAGGGATGGGCGCGCGCCGCGGGGCTGGGGATACGGAGGCGGGCGAGCAGCCCCGGAGGGCGAACAGCCCGAGGGCCGCGGCCGGCTCGAGCTCCCCGCCCCGCAGCAGTAGCAGCCGGAGGAGGAGGGGAGCGAGGAGGAAGAGGAGGAGGAGGAAGGGGACCGCGCGCCGCAGCCGAGCCCTTACCGAGTGGTTTACCCCCCACATCAGGACGCTGAGCAGCGGATCGCTGGCCCGAAACAGCTTCACTTTCTGCGCTACAAAGTGCTTCTTCTTGGTCTTGGTCTTGCTCGCCAGGACAGAGGCCCCCAGGTTCCCGGGGGTCGCCATGGCCGCCGCCTCCGTCCCCTCCACCGCCGCGCTCCCGAGGCCGGGGACCCGCCCTCTCTACACACCGGCCCGGGGAGGCAGCTGCATCCCCCCGGCGGCGGCCCCGGCGCACCGCGCCCCGCTCCGCCCGCCGCCGCCGCCGCCGGCGCGCTCGGCCCGCTGCGCTCGCTCCGCCCGCTCGGCCCGGCTGGGGCGCAGGCTGCGCTCGGCTCGCGCCCGGCCCGGCTCCGCGCCCGCCCCGGCTCCGCGCTCAGCCCGCGGCTGGTCCAGGCGCGCCGCGAGCGGCTTCCGCGTTGGGCGCCGGCGTCATGACGCAGGGGGCGGGCGGGCAGCTGCGGCGCCGCCGGGCGGGGCGCGGGGCGCGGGGCGCGGTCGCCGGACCGTTAGGCTGCGCCCTCGGGCTCGGGCTCCGGCTCTGCCCGGCCGCCCCGGTGCACGGGCGAGGAGGCCGCGGGACGGGCGTGCGGCGCGGGAACGCGAGGACTCGGCCGGGCATCCCCTCCCGCTCCCCGGGGAGGAAAGGGGACAGGACCAGGAGCGTGCCGTGCCGAGGTCGGAGGAGCGGAGCCCCGGGGGCGTCGCTCAGGCGGAGGAAGGAGTCTCAGGGAACCGCCGCGCGCCCATGCGAGAGTCCGGAGAGTGGGTGAGACGTGCAGCGCGACGTGGAGACCGGGGCTTCCCTGGCACCGAGGGAAAGGACCTTGGCACGTTGCCGGCCGCCTTCCAAAGTGACCCTGAAATGAACTTCTTGATCCCTTTGTGCCTTTAACCCTCGGGCCTTTCGGACCCTGCATTTGGGCCTTCCCACACTCCCTGAGTCATTCAAAAGGGAGACTCCCACCTAATACGCTGGGCTGTCCTTCCCAGCCCACCCTCGCTCATGGGACAGGGTCCTGGATTCCTCATCAGAGCCCTTGGTTTGACCAGGAGAACCATGCCCCAGCTGCACCTTCTGCTTGGAATCCGTCAGTGTGTTCCTTGCCTTCCCTAACTTTTTCAGTGCACTCACCTTCTTCCCTGGAAACCTGTTCACTGGCCTCATTCACGCGCACCCAAATTTAGCCCTTCTTATGCTGGCCATACCTGGCCCTCCTCGGGATGCTGCCATGCCAAGTGCGTCTGAAACTTGCTGCCCCCAAGACTCCCCCAGGATCGTCACCCCATGCTATGTCCGTCCTCTGACTCAGCGCACCCCCAAATACGAAGTCCTCACTTATCGTGGTCCATGGGCTCTTGGAAACTGTGACTTTAAGCATAAGGACATATAAGGAGGCCAATTTTACCATAGGCTGACTAATATAAACAAGAGTTAAGTTTCTACAGCATATTTCTGGCCACAAAAACATCACCAAACTTCTAAATAAAGACCCAAAACACTTTTAATATTAAACATTGACATAAATGTGAGCTATACGTATATCTAAGAAAGGTTACTAAAAACAAGATAATGATTTACCTTTTTTTTTTTTCCGGTGAGTCAGTGAGCGACAGCAGTTGTAGTGGTGTTGACTTAAGGAATAAATGTTTGCAAAGTGAAAATTGTCAGGAGTACCTGCTTCCCCTATACAGTTCAAGAAAAACAAATGTGATTGGGGTCGCTGAGCACTTTGCTGCCACATCGCTTATTGTCATGCAGGTGTATGATTATCATATACCCTACACATTCTCATTTCACAATCATGTGTTTCATTCATTCATTTTCCAACTCGCTTATCCCCGTTCAGGGGCCTGGGTGGCCAGAGCCTGTCTGGGCAGTTTAGGGTGCAAAGTGGGACCCAGCACAGGACAGGGCACCATCCCATCTCAGGGTGCAGTCGCACACACCCACTCACTCACACTGGGACAATGTAGACACATCTGTGAACCGAATGTGCACGTCTTTGGGATGAGAGAGGAAATGGGGTACCCAGAGAAAGCCACGCAGACATGGAGGGAACATGCAAACTTCACACAGACAGTGGCCCTGGCAGGAATCGATTTTTTTTCCTCTCATCAGTGTTATAACAAAACGACGGTGAACAAAACGACAGTATTCGAGGACCTGCTGTATGTTGTCTGGTCATTAATACTCCACTCAAATATAATGGATACCTACTGTGCCCTTGGTAGCCTGCTTGATTCTATCAGGGGTTGGGGAGACACAGGATGAAAGACCATTATCCCGTAAGGAGCTTGAGTCTCGTGGGGTAGGGGGACGTCATGCGGTCACCTGTATTTGCTTCTGGTCTTCCTTTGATTGTTTAAACATAAATGTTGCCCCAAAGTCCTCTTGTGGTTCTGTCCTGCCTGCTTCACACTATTGTCCAAACTGATGTCTGCTCCCCCAGCCTCAATCATACCATTCTTAATTGGGGGGGACCCCTACATTTGTACTGAGAAGACATGGGACTGAATTGCAGCTCTCACACTTAAGCAAATCACTTGACCTCTCTGAGCCTCAGGCTTTCTGTGTTAACAGTATCACCAGACAGAAATGTCACTTTAGGGACTACTCTAGACCCGGTGATGTAATCCTGTCCTACCTACTTTATAGGATGTTTGTTAGAATCAAAATCAACAGTAGATACTGGCCATGAAAGCCCTTTGTAAAGTATACAACACCAGAAAAAATGTAGAGCACCTGCGGATAACCCATACACCCTTTCCCTGACCTCAGAGAAGTGCCTGGCGGAACATCTATACATCATTTGCCCACAGGCATGTGGGAAAAAGCGCCTAAAACCAAGTTCAACACTTTTGCCCATCCCACACTTCTTGTGTTCTATTGGAAATTGCATACATATCACTCCATTACCCCGGCTCAAAGTTCATTTATTTAACAAATTTCCATTGACCCAGGCTTGAAAGCATCATCATTGATTACTGCTTCTCACCGCCACTCCACATAAACCCCTTTACCAGATTCTGCCCTTGAAAACAATTATGTTCAGATATTATGTCTTCCCTGGCGCTTTCCCGATCCTCTTCGTGGAAATTAATGCTTCCACCACAGTGCTTCGATAGCACTCTATTGTTCCATAATAGCCATATTAGGCTTAATTGTGTATTAATAATGCAAAACAATGGGCTTGCTGCAAACGCTGAAAAACTGAAGTTAGTGATGACACAGTGCTGAATGAGGCTAGAGGAAGAGGAGATGGAAACCTGTGGGCATTATGAGGGTTCACGCAGAGAGCAGCAAGCTAAGGATGGGTGCAGAGGCCAAAGTCATCCTGTGAGGGGCAGACAGGGGCATGGTGTGATATTTTCAGGCAGGAATGAGGTGACACGGCTTTTAAAAGACAGAATTTTTGGTGACTTTTAACCTGCTTTGAACGGCATCTAACACAATGCCATTCACAAATACATCATTAAATGATTTTGCCAGTAACTTTCTGCATTAGCTTTGTGCTGCTCTTTAGAGGGTGTATGTGCTCAAGAATACTGGAGTCACAGAAATGACCTCAAAAAGTATGTAAGCCGTTCTCAAATGGCATGCACTAGATAGACAGCTGAGATCTAGAGAAATATAAGTGATTTCCTGATTTGCTGGGAGACAGGAAGCTCTTTGAAGGCAAAGTCCATGGTGTACTTCTAGAGCCTACAGATGAATCTAGCACACTCCCTTTCCCATAGTGCCTGTGATAAAGTGGTGGTGAATAAATGGAAAGGAAATTTTTATCTCTCACTACAGCCCGGAAATGTTTTTGCAAGGTTCCATTCAGAAATACTTTATTGGGAAGTTAGGCTAGGTTAGACATAGTTTTTAAACTTGAGGGCTGGATACCACTGTATGTGGATTTAGCAGTCTAGCGACTTGGTCACTGTTTTACTTAGGAGTCTGCGCCATAGTGAAACACTGTGCATATCCTGCGTGTTCTTGGTTCAGAAGCTGGTTCAGGCTGTTTATGTTGTCAAGGGTTGAAGAACCCAAATCACCCACCACCAGCATTCACCAAAGGTCTTGGAGAATAGAGAAGAAAGATCAAAGGAATGTGACCTGGAGAAAGACCTGTGGCTGTTTCAGTCAAGGAGAATGACACGCCCTCTGTCACTGTCCCCAACAGCCACACCTGTTTGCATTTGGCCTGCTGGGGTGTTGCTCATCCAGATGCCAAGGTCATGACAGCTGCAAGAAATGCTCCAGCAGCGAAGTTCACGAAGAAGAAAGAAGGAAATGTCAGGATGATTAAAAGTTCCCCAATACTGACTTGTTTATGCGTCTTGTTGCTGTTGTGTTGTTTTTGTTTTGTTTTACAGTAATCAACTTTATTTACTGTCATAAAGCCATATGGTGAAAGCGTTATGTTAACTAAGGTATACAATTTGAGAAATGGAGGTTGAAATAGGGTATATGCTCTGATTCGTTATTATATTACCCTTTTCATCAAAAAATACTTATCAATTTGAGTAATTCCAATTCCAATTCTTCCTTGAGGGGAGGAAATCAGTAGCTTCCTTGACTTAGAGCTATTTGGGAGCTTTTGTGCTTTTTATTGCTTTATGAAGAGATCAGAGCAAGATGTGAGACAATTCCATTCACTCTTTTGCAGTGTCATCCAGAGCTTTGCCACAAAAAATCATTATTATCTTAGAAGACCATTATTAAAGTACCTATACTGTCAAACCTAGCCCAAAGGCAGTAAGTGGGCTACAAATGCAATAAGAGGGCTGCAAAAATTCAACTGTGATATGTGAGTTACTTTTGGGGGGGTAAGTTACATGATGCAGCACAGCTTGCTATCTTGGGAGTTCCAGGGGTCTGGCTGTGCTAGGCAAACCCCTCCTGGACTGGCTGTGGTTTGGCACCAGCTGGTTGGGGTTTTCCACTCCAGTTTAAATATTGATGGTGATTCTTCTGACTTCTGTCACTGGCTGGGACTTCCTGCACAGAGACAGCAATTCCAGGAATCTACCAGTTAGTTGGCACCTATTCGGTTGGCCTGACTTGGAGAGTTTGGACTTCAAGAAGAGGGGTTACGAGGGGGTGACACTTAAGCTAACCACTTCCCAGCTGCCTCATCGTCTCCACTCCCCAAGCAAAGCATGAGAACTTCAGCTAGTCCCCTCAAGACAGGAAGCTGTGTGGAGGACAGGAGTCACTCTCCAGTGTCATTATACCTTTATTATATATACCTTTATGTTATAATAGAAACAGAAATTTCCAACATTGGGAGAGCAATTAAGTGAATTACAATAAATCCATATGGCAGAATATAATACATCCAATAAAAATGGTATTTTCACAGAAAATTTAATGACATAAAATATGATATTCATGTGAGTGAAAGAATAGGATGCAAATGTATATATGCTATGCTTTTAATATTATAAAATGTGTTTGTGTGTGTAGGTGCATGCATGTAAAACACTAAGAGAAAATACATCATATTTTTGGTTGTTTTGAGACAGGGTCTTGGTCTGTGACCCAGGCTGAAGTGCAGTGGCACAATCATAGCTCACTGAAGCCTTGACCTCCTGGTCTCAAGTGACTCTCCTGCCTCAGATTGGGACTATGGCTGGGACTATATAGGCACATGCCACCACACTCAGCTTCATCATACTTTTGGCAGTGCTATATTAGGGGTGCAGTTTGGATTATGGATGATTTTCAAAATATATTTCTGCATCTTTCAAATTTTATGAAATGCACATGTATTACTTTTATAATAATAGTATTTTTAAAATGCAAATATCTTCCTTGGTTAAATAAGTAACGTAGTAATGGCACTTAACAGGCTAGCCCATTCCTACAAGAGAACAGACTTTTCAGCTACACCTTGCTGTTCACAGTATTTATTGTTTGATTTAGGCAATGTTGAACTAAGCCTATAGTGGAACAGGCCATTTTCTTGTATGCAAGGAGAGAAGGCTCCCTTGAATTTCCAGAGTCCTTAAGAAAAAGGAAGGCTACAAACATGAGGAACATAGAAGTGGTGTTGCCCTGTCTATTAGGCATCATCTTCCCAATGCATAGGGCCTAAGAGGTTTTCGGGGGTCTAGAAAGAAATTTGAGATGTGAAAAAAAATTCACTCTAAAAGAAAACTGCAAAATTGATATCAATACTAAACATTTGATTACATGTTGACAAAACATAATACTGTGAAGTTTATTAAATTTAAAATTAGTATCAAAAATAATTACATTTAGAAGCAATTTGTCAGTTCACTTTTCTTATTTTATAAGTATACATAATTATTGACAAAAAAAGATAATCCAAAATTAAATTTTGGTTATCGCTAAAAATTTCAGGAGCAAAATTATAAAAATCTTTCCTAATGTATTTCACAGCAAATGTATTGTATTCAATGTGGACTATGAATGCATTTTAATATGTTTAATGCAATGACGGGGTGGAGCCTCCAAAAATGAGAAAGTCCAGCACCTAAAGATATTTGTTTAAATGGCCTGGAAGAGAGGTTCTATTCTTTTTTGATCAACTATGTCCAACAATGTCAACAAATTGGTGTGACCTTCAGACCACAAGGCAACACCGAATGAGAAGGTCAGATGAATCAGAAAATTTAAGCCTTAGCCCTTGGTCGGGGCCAAGGTCAAGGTCAAGGATGCCCAGAAGCAGGAAGCCAGGAGACTCCAGCTGCAGTGGAGGCTGGCAAGGCCCCTGCTGGGAAGGGGGAAGCCCCTCAAGCTACCTGTGAATTTGTCCCAGTCCTGTATGACTGTGGCAGGCATTAAGTCTGGCTATTGTTAAGGAGGTTGGTGTTTTCCTCAGTTATTTATTTTTTCACTTACTGTATATGATTTCTTCCCTCATAGAGTTTACAGTCTGAGAAGATATAGACGATAAACAAGTAAACAAACAATCACATAATTATAGATTATGAACCCAGTGCAGTAATAGAAAACAGAGTGTTCGAGAAAAACCTCTCCAAGGAAGACATTTATGTAAGTCTGAAAGATGAGAAGGAGTCAGCTGTGCAAAGAATAGGGTGAAGAGTGCCCGGGACACAGTGGCCGGGACAGAGAAGCCATCTGGCCTAACAGCTTCTGTTCTAGGACCCAACGGAGGGCTACATTGGCAAGACTGGCAGGGGGCCAGGTCATTGAGACCCTGGCAAGGAACTTAAATTTTATTCTTAGTGCAAGGGGAGCCCTTGGAAAGTTGAGGATTTATCAAAAGATCTCAATAGCTCCTGACTGGAGAATAGATCAAAGGGACATAAATGTCAGCACAGTGAGACAAGTCAGGGAACTATTACAGAAATGCGGGTAAGAGAATATGGTGGCTTGGACTAAAGTCTTGGCAATAAAGAAAAGGAAAAAAACTTGACAAATTTACCTACGAGGGACAGTGGTGTTTTAATGTGTATGGGGGCAGAGAAAGTGCAAACTTGCCTCATTGACTACAGGAAGCATGGTGGAAGGTCAGTCACTCCTCCATTTGTGCTTTTAACATTCCTGCAACCGAGGGGCACCCTTGATTTCCACATCTACTGCTGTTAATGAGAAGGCACCTGAAGGGAAAGCTCACCTGAAGTCTGCTTTAATGGAGGTATTCTTAGTTCTAAAATATAGTATACGCTGTACTGCTGCTACACTAAAGAAAACCTAGAGAAATAGTTGATGTGTATGTTTGAAACACATCCAGAGAAATGTATCTAGAGATCAACATAAATACGATGATCACAGCAAGATAAAAGTTTGAGGTGGTGGATATCCCAGTGACCCTGATTTGATCATTACATATTGCATACAGGTATCAAAATATCACATTGCCCCCAAAACATGTACGACCATTATATATTAATAAAAAAATTAGAAAATGATCACAGTACTTTTCATGCTGCTGTACCCAATAGCCAGAGATGGAGCGGTTCCCTAGTTCTCCGCTGCCCGTGAGAACCGAATGGAAGAGGCAGAACCTTAACCTTGAGACTTAGCAAAGGACAAAGACCTTCTCATCCTGGTAGTGCCGAGGGTCTGAGTTGACTAACCTCATGCAGTCCCCATCCATCAACCCAGGGGGAAGAATTTAACTGGTAAGAGGAACAAGGGGTCCCCGTGAGATTCCCAGTTCTACCCAGGCTGTTTCCACTTCCCCCTCAATGTTCTCAGTTCCCGAAAGTCACTGTTGTAGTCTCCTGCAGAAGCAGAAGCAGCCCCAGAACCTTCAGTCAGGAGGCGCACTACAATGACACCCCAGTCCCATCTGTCTCCCAAACCTGGGGAGCCTACGTGATCTTACCCCAGTTATGTAGGAGCCTATTGATACAAATCCACTGAACCTTCTCTGTCACCCATACAAAGATCTTGAAATTCTACCGGGTGAGTTTTCTCACAGTTTTAGATCTGCCTGCCTAGCATAAAGTGCTGATTACTTTCAATTAGTAATCTGATGTTCATCTTGTCACTCCCAGACATGGCCCTAGTCACTTTCTCAAGTCTTGTAAAATCTCAAAAGGAGTAGACTTGGGCTTCATGGGTTTTTTAGACTCAGAAAAACACCTTTTAATTCCCTTACATATTTTTAACGTCAGCTAGCATTCAAGTGTTGCACTAAAAAGAAGCTATAGATGAAATCATTGTTACATAAAATTCTAGGTCTGAATTTAAAAGATACGGGACTGTTGATTATTCACAATATTCATGCCCTTGGTTTGTGCTTTCATCTTAAATATGGCATGGTGCCTCCTTAGAGAGCTGATGTCACAACCAACTTTCAATGAAGAATCCTGTTTTTCCTTCATTAATCAGGCTATTTCTGTTTCGGCTTGCAAATTCAAATTTTAAGTAGGTCATAGTACTGGTATTTAAAAACTTGGTAAAATAGAACTCGGGGACTAATCTGAAGTCAGAAATAAGTTTATCATCATTTTCCTCATTCATTCATCACACGTGCATGGAGCAAGTCCTAGAAGATTCTGAGCACAAAGACGAGACACATTCCTTGCTCTTGAGGGGCTCCTAGGTTAGTGGGGAAATAAATCCATAAGCCAACCATCTTCAATGCTATATGGTACATGCTACAGCAGGACAGTAGGGATGGGGCACTGGAGGCACAGAGGAAGGAAAAATCACATGATCAGTGGAGTTTTATAAAAATGTATGCAGCATAATCACAGCATCTTTTTATTTCATTGTTGTGTTTATATAAAAAGTAGTTAAATATATCTCTATAAAAAGTTCAAACAGTATAGAAGGCATGGCCTAAAAAGAGAAAGTCCTTCCTCATACCCCTATACCCCTACTTCTCATTCCCTAGCCCCTCCCACTTCTCCCCTCTGATTACAGTGTGATGGGTCCTCCAAGGTCATTTCTATGCATTTGCACACATATATGTACATACACTAATATAGTTTGCATTTTATGTACATGAGAATATACAGTACATATTGTTCTACAACTTGCTTCCTTTATACTTAACATGACGCCATGGAGATCTTTCCATATGGGAGTAACAGGGACTAATCTCATTATCACAAATCTCATGTATACAAAATTCTAATTGCCTTCGTCCATCCTGTACTTCATATCTGCTCTTAGCTCAGTTGCTGGCTGAATAGCAGAGAACTTGATCGAGTCTCTTCTTGATAAACTTGGTCAAACTCTGAGTTTTTCCGTCTCCATTAGGGAACTACTCCATGAAGGTCAATTCCCCTCTCCCTAGGAGTGACCCAAAATGAGTAGGAAGCTTACATGTTGTGGCTTTGGGACTGCAGCCTCCAACTCCTGGGCTCAAGACCACAGGCTGATTGGTGGCCTCCTCTTCTCCTGGGATCCACTGAGGTGAACGCCATCATGACACAGTCTCTTCTACTCGGGCCCCCATGCTCTGGAAACTTCTTAGCCCAACTCCAATTCCTTTATGTCTGTCCTTCCCCTGCAGCCCCCTCTACCTCCCTGAGAGGATCGGGGGACTTTGAGTCACCCTCAGGCCCTTCCACCTGGAACCTCAACCCATCAGCACTACTGTCTGCTCTGGGCCTGCCCTGGTTCTTCTCTGTGAAGCTTTCAGCCTCCTGGGACCCACCTCATCCTGGAGGCCTAGGTCTGCTCTGATCTGGGATGACTCCCGACCCACACCACGGCCAGTTCTGCTCTCTCCGATGCTGAGAAAATCTCCCAGCGGCACCAAGAGTGTTTTCTCCCCTCTTCTTCTAAAAGGCACAACTGACCAGGCAAGTGTTCATTACAAACTATAATTTAATAATAAGATCAAAATTTATGCTCAAAATGCTTTGGATACTTGGCTGTTGGCCATACAGAAATCTTTTTTTTTTTTTTTTTTTTCAAGGCTATTACCTTCACTATGAGTTTCAAGAATCCATTTTGATTTTTGTTTGTTTGTTTTAGAGACAGGTTCTTGCTCTGTCACCCAGGCTGGATACAGTGGCATGCTCAGAGTTCATGGCAGCCTCCAACTCCTGGGCTCAAGCAATCCTCCTGAGTCAGCCTCCCAAGTAGCTAGGGCTACATGCATGCACCACTGCACCTGGCTAATTTTTCTATTTTTTGTAGAGATGGGGTTTTGCTATGTTACCCAGGCTGGTCTCAAACCCCTGGCCTCAAGTGACCCTCCTACCTTGGCCTCCCAAAATGCTAGGATAACAGGCATAAGCCGTCATACCCAGCCGAGATTTTTTCTTACTGTGAGGATGGGAGTGATAAGTTTGAATCCATTTCCATGCCAGAGCTAAAACTTGAAGTCCTGGATTCCATTTTTAATTCTTCTAGAGATGCATTGGGCATTATTTTTTTCATCAGCTTCATTTTTATGTCAACCCCCAAATGATACTTCTAACTAAGACCCCTCTTCTGAGGTCCTTAGTCATATGTCCAACTGCTACTGAATTTCTCAAAGTGCTGGTCTCAACCCAACCTGTCCAGAACTACACTCCTACTCTTTCCCAGCAAACATGCTCCCCTTTCATCTTTCCCATCTTTGGTTAAAAGTGATCCTTGACTCCATTTTCTTTTTCTCAACCACATTTAACCCATCATCACATTCTGTCAACGCCACCTTCAAGAATCTGTCCATTTCTCAGTTTCGCTACTTACATCTTTGGTCTAATTCACCACCATCTCTCTCCTGAATTAACTGCAATAATCTGTCTGGTTTACCTACATTTACTCTTATTCTCCACCCCTATAATCGTAACAAAGTATTTAGAAAGATCTTATTAAAGACATATGTCATATTTATCACCTTTCTACTCAAAACCCTCCAATGCTTCCTATTTTTCTTAGATTAAAGCCAAAGTCCTTACAATGGTATACACATCCCTATATGATCTGGCCCCTGTTATTTCTCTGACCTCTCTCTCCTCTGGCCACGATGCCCTGCTTGCTGTTTCCAGAACATTCAGTCATGCTCCTGTCTCAGACCCTCTGAACTCCGATTCCTCAGCTGAGGTTGCCCTTTCTCAGATACCTGCATGGCTAACACCCTTCAGGTCTTTGCCCAAATGTTATCTTCTCTTAAGGGTTTTCCTATGCACTATATTTAATTTCTATACTCCCTGTGGATCCAGTTCTATATTTTATTTTTTCTTATAACTCATTCATTGTGGTTTATTTCCTTATAAGGATTTTTGATTGTGAGAGTAAATTCCTTGGAACTTTGTATTTTGGGATTCTTTGAGGCCTATGATTAAAGAATGTTCCTCTATGGAGGATTTTCAGCTTGGGCCTCTTTGTGCCACACCAATATTGCGAATGTGCTCCCCGAGCTGGGTAAGTGCATCCTTGTGGCTACAAATGCTCAGAAGACCTTTTGACCCTCTCCATTCTTCCAGGGCCAAGGCCAAGGCCACAACAGCCAAATAGTCTTTTCCAGTATGTAGCTTTTCCATTCACCCACTTATGAAGTCATCTTTAGTGGAAGATCCTGGCTTTTGTGGGCAGCCTCTCTCTGACACTTTACTTTACTTAGCTTTCAGATTCTGGGCCATGGGGATCTGCAGACACCCTCAGGTTAAATACTGGCTTGAGAGCCTGTGAAATCAAGCTTTCTAGAGCTTTCCTGCCTCTGATTGTTTTCCTTTGCTTAATGGAGAGCTGAGAAACATCTCTTTGAAATATATTTTTTCCTATTTTTATCTGTCACGTAAAAAGGGATGGATACACCACATTTACCAAATTGCTGGCAAAAGAAGTCAGGAGACAGTTTTTAAAAAGATAGTGCTTAAGAATTTTCCGAGAAATTATACTCTAATTTCAAAAGGATACCTAGTCTTCCACAGAATGAATTTAAATGCCATATACCTAATCATGTTATAGAAAACCATATAATGTTAAAGACGAAGAAAAAATATGGAAACGGGGAAATCAGTCATCAAAAAAGAATTACGGATAAGTCATTCTGAAGTTACACTGATAGTTTATTTCTCATTTGCAACATGAGATGCCAGACGACAACGGGAAAGTAACTATCAGCGTAGGATTCTATTCCAAACAAAACTATACCATATCACTCCCAACACATCGGCACAGCTTTCAAAAATCTAACCATTCAAAGTGGTATGGGAAGTCGGAACTCTTAGCCACGGCTGAAGCACACATTGGTGCAACTTCTCAGCAGTTTGGCAATACCTAGCAAAGCAGAAGATGTGTATTCCCTATGCCCCAGCAATCCCACTTTTCTGGGAAATGCTTTTACATACATCCACCAAAGTACATACAAAGGTGCACCCTGCGGACTTCTTGTGGTGGCAAAGAATGAGAAGCAACTGAAGTAGTCATCAATAGGAGAATAGGTCGCTGAATTGAACCTTTTGTAGCAGCTAAATGAATGCACTGGATCTTATGTATTGAAATGGATACAACTTGGCTATTTTATCTTTGAATTTTATAAACATTGCAGAACGATATCTATTTATGTAAACTTAAAGTTTTATGTTGTCAGGAGATCAGAATATGGCAACCCAAAATATGCCATTTGGGCATAAGAATTATTCTGAGCTGAAGGCAATTAAGAGATAGCAGACATAGGAAAAAAAGGTGGGGCGGTGTCTATGTCATCCCCCTGTCTGGCTAAAAGCAGAAAGTTCCCCTTTAAGGTGTCTACTCCTACACCAGGAAGAGGAGAACAATTCTTAATCCCCAGGATTCTTAATCACCAGAGATGACACTAGACTTTTTTTTTTTTTTTTTGAGACAGGGTCTCTCTCTGTTGCCCAGGCTGGAATGCAGTGGCATCATCATAGCTCACTGCAACCTCAAACTCCTGGGCTCAAGGGATCCCCCTGCCTCAGCCTCCCAAGTAGCTGGGACCACAGGCGCATCACCATGCCTGGCTAATTTTTCTAATTTTTGTAGTGACAGGGTCTTGCTTTTGCTCAGGCTGGTCTTGAACTCCTGGTCTCAAGAGATCCTCCCACCTCCGCCTCCCAGAGTGCTAGGATTACAGGTGTAAGCCACTGCACCTGGCCTGACACTAGACTCGTTACCAGCCCAGAGAAGAATCCATGTGACAAAACTAATGAAAAAGATTTATCTTCCACTAGTTTCCCCATATATTTATCTTCCCATAGTTTGCCACCCCTAAGAATCTAAACTTTTTTCTTTGTTTTTTCACTTTCTACAAATTTATTGTTCGTTGTTAAGATGCTTTATAAGCCCAATGTTCTAACCCCTGCTTTGAGTTACTACTCACCACTGAGTTTCTTCTGTGTGTGTATATAATGTCATGTTGATAATTCAATTTTGCTGTTGTTAATCTGTCTTTTGTCAGTTTAATTTCCTGGGCCCCAGATGCAGAACCTAAGAGGCAAGAGAAAAAGGTGGTTTCCTCCCTTACAATGTAAATCTTAAAAATACATATAATGAACCTATATATTATTTATGCAAACATATCTATGAAAGACAGTATAAAAACAGAGTGAGAAACTCACCATTTTAATAAGGACAGTTGTGTCCTCCAGAGAGGGACAGAGATAAATAGGATAAGAAAGAGTTATTTTATCTGTAGCATTTTATTCCTTAAAAACAAAAAATCTAAATAAATCTGCAAAAAAGTAACCTTTAAAAAACACATCTCAGTGGCAGGCACATGCTGTTATATTACCCTCTGTACTTTTAATGTCAGAAATAATACATAAAAATGAAGATTAATAAGAACATTTAATGCATTTTCCCATATGTTTGGTACAGATGTTCTTAAAACATAACTCTTCAATTAAGTTTATTAATTATGTAAGTTTAATCCTCTAGATTTTTGCTTATTTAAATTTATTTACTTCTAAGATGTTTTATCAAATTTCCTTTTATATTAAAATAGTTTTCTTCTTTACATGTTTAAAAGCTACATCATTAGGTGTATAAAGTTTCATGACTTTTATACATTTCTGGCAAAGTGTACATGTTACTGATATAAAATATCCTTTACTTTTTACATGTTTTTACCTTTTCTATTTTTTCTGTTCTTAATGTTGCTTTGTGATTAGCATGTTGTTTCTTGTCCCTTTATTTTCAAACTATCCGTATCATTTTGTTTTTTGTAACTCTTGCAAACAGAAAAGCCAGATTTGTTTTCTGCTTGCTATCCAAATGTATTTTAGTTTTATTCATTAGCTATGTATTATTGCTTAGGAAACCATTCCAAACCAATTTAAGTGGCTTAAAACAATGACCATATTATTGCTTAATATTTCAGTGGGTCAAGCCCTTTGGGCTGGGCTCAGCTGGGGGTTTCTTCCGCTGGTGCTGCCTGGGACCACTCATGCAGCTGCAGTCACCTGGCAGCTCAACTGGGACCCCATTCTGTTGGTGCTGACTCTCACCTGGGCCTCTCTTGCCCCCTGAAGGAGGCCAGCCTGAGCCTCTTCACCTACAGAAGTGCTCCAAGAGGGTGATAGCAGAAGCTGCAAACATCTTGAGGTCTATGCTTGGAAGGTCCTCATTCTGCTGGTCAAAGCAAGTCACAAGGCCAACCTGATTTTGGAGAGTGGAGAAGAAACTCCACTGCAGAATGGGAGGAAGGGCAGAAGGGCAAAGTATCATCGTACAGGGTTGTGTGCACAGAGATGTGAGAGGGTATTTCACCATCATACAGGCAATCTACATTAATGTTGGATTGATCAAGTGTGTGCTTTGTTCTTTTGTTGTTCAAGTGGCTTGGAAATTATTTCTAACCCTATAATGTTATAATTAAAATTTTAACCCATATATTTGATCCAGACATCTTCCATTTACTCTATCCACATCCTCTCTTTGCTCTTGCACACTCTACTCTTTCCTGGGAGGCTGATCTATGTGGATTCCATCAGTGCCCCCCCTTGCCCCCTGACTTACAGTTGGGTTTGGCAAGTGAGGATCCTCAGCTGGAAGTCAGAGGAAGGGAAGGGATGAAGTTGGAGCGTTGATTCCCTCGGCTCCCGGCCTTTGTAACTGGCCATTTGTGTTCCTCTGCAGATGCCGATTCTGACTGCAGGAGCTTGTCCCTGGTGATTGTGGGAAGGGACAACATGGTGCCACCTGAAGCTACCAGGAGCTCACCATATGGTGTGAGGTTCCCCTGCTCCCCTACCAGCCTTGGGTGTTCCTTTTTTCTCAGGCCAAATGCACACATTCTCTGCTCTAATCTGAGTTTTTAAATGGAATCTTTAGACAATGTTGCCCACTGCTAAACAGAACAAGAGGACAAGGGAGAAGTTTAATTATGAGGACTATTCCCCAGTTAATCACCCTCATGGCTGACTCAGCATGCTCATTTATTTATTCTTTGTGTTTGTTTCCTCTGAGTTTGATCCGCTTCTGGAACCACTCCCATCTAGTACAATGGGACCTCTCACCTTGAAGAGTCTGAATTCTCATCCAATGGCCACTATCTTGCACTTTGTTTATTAATATAGAGCCCTATGGAAAAAATTTAATCCAACCTCAAAGCTTATATTCACCCAGTGCTGTTTGTCTACACTCATAAATTTTATTGCTATGTTGTATATTTTAAGAAACTGTGCAAGAGTGCCACACCTTAAACATTTTATCACAAATGTGGATGTTTTCCTCAATGCAGGAGGTATAAAACCATGAAATCTGTTAATGATTCTGAATAAATATTAGATAATTGCTCAGCTAAATTGCAGAGATAGCCAGGAATTTTGCATTGTTACTTAATGGATGCGTGGTCCTCAGTGGTAAATAAATGATGACAGTTCAATATACAAAGTCAAGCCAGGTGAGGTGGCTCACACCTGTAATCCCAATACTTTGGGAGGCCAAGGCAGGAGGATCACTTGAGGCCAGTAGTTTAAGACCAGCCTGGGCAACATAGCCAGACCCTGTCACTAAAAAAAAAATTAAAAAATTACCCAGATGTGGTGATGCCCTCCTGTCATCCAGGCTACTGGGGAGGCTGAGCTGGGAGGATTGATGAGCCCAGGAGTTGGAGGATGCAGTGAAATGTGACCGAGCCTCTGCACAAAGTCTGAGTAACAGAGTAAGACTCTGTCTCTTAAAACAAAATGCAAATATGCAAAATAATTCCAAATAGAATGTGTAATTGATTGTTACAGATACATACTCTACAATTAAATTCTTGCTAATTTACATTTTTCACTACCTTGATAATGTTTAGTTTGTTTAAAAGAACTGAAAATCAGTAACATTTAGACTTTAATGTGTTCCTCAAAAGTAAGCCCCATAAAAATATATTAGCAAATGGAATATACATAGATTCTATTATCACAGCAGTCCCCAACCTTTTTGGCACCAGAAACCATTTTCATCGAAGAAAATTTTTC
Source organism: Eulemur rufifrons (assembly GCF_041146395.1). Lineage (NCBI taxonomy): Eukaryota > Metazoa > Chordata > Mammalia > Primates > Lemuridae > Eulemur > Eulemur rufifrons. Next base: position 15,539,365 of record NC_091007.1, read on the forward strand.
CATGGACGGGGGTGGGCGGTGGGGAGGATGGTTTCAGGATGATTCAAGTGCATTACATTTATTGTGCACTTTATTTCTATTATTATTACATTGTAATATATAATAAAATAACTATACAACTCACCACAGTTTGGGGAACTTTGTATTATAGAATATTCCAAGTGTCAGCAAAGAAAATCTTCATATTCCCATTCTAATTTTAGAACAATGAACACTAGAATTCACTCTAGATGTAGTAACATATCCTTCTTCAACTAAGGAAGCATTTCCTTCCATTGCTTCATCACCCAACTCACTGTAGCCTAAATGATCTAGAATTTTTAGTTACAATAGCAATCAAGATAGCCAAACTCAATAAGCTTTTAATAATCTGAGAGAGTGACAGTATTCTGGGTCATCTGGAACAGTTACAGCACAGTAATTAGAACACAGCTAGTACTTAAGATATTTAGGGGTTTTTTGGCCCCAAATCTGCATTATATTAAAAGTGTGACCCTTGAGAAAGTTGTGGGACTTCACTATGCTTGTTTCTTATTTTAGATAGGAAAGATAATATTCTTTTCTTTCTAACTTAGCCTTGTTTACCAAACATTAATATTAGGTCATTAAATATGAAATGTCTGATTTCAAATCAAAAGTGTAGTTTATTATATCTCAAACAAGAAGCAGTACAATTAATCAAAGTATGCACTTAAACTGTCAACACAGTGTTGCCATCCTAAGGGTAGCTTGTTTATTCCGGCAGTGAAGAAGCCTGGAGAGAGAGTGGCGATGAAATCACGAAAGGCGTTTCCACAGCTTGTTAAGAAAGTAATATTTGCCCTTCCAAGGAGTGGTCCAAAGCCTGGAAGAAGTGGTAGTCAGTTGGTGCAAGATCTGGTGAATACAGTGGATGACGGAGAGTTTCCAAGCCCAGCTGCTGTAGTTAGAGCAGCGTTGTTTGTGCCACATGTGGTTGAGCATTGCCTTCCAAGAGGATTGGCCTGTCTCTATTGACCAATCTCAGCTGACTAATAATAAGCATCCTCATCATTTCATCCAACTGGTTGCAGTAGACATCCTCTGTAATCAATTGACCAGGTTTCATGAAGCTGTAGTGGATAATACCAGTGCTGGACCACCAAACAGACACCATTAGCTTTTTTAATAAATATTTGGTTTTGGACTGTTTTTGGGCATTTCCTGTTTACCCAACCATTGTGCCAAACACTTGCGATTGTCAGAAAGAATCCATTTTTTTATTACATATCACAATATGATGTAGAAATGGTTCACCTTTATGTCGTGAGAGCAAAGAAAGAGAAGCTTCAAGACGATTTCTCTGCTGATACTCATTTAATTCATGCAGTACCCATCTATCCAGCTTCTTTACCTTGCCCATTTGTTTCAAGTGGTCCAATATTGTTGGAATAGTAACATCAAACCTTACTGCTAATTCACATTGAGGTTGAGATGGATTTGCTTCCACTATAGCTTTCAGCTCATCATTATCCACCTTGGTCTCAGGTCACCCACGTGGCTCATTTTCAGGATTAAAATCACCAGAGGGAACTTCTCAAAGCATCAGCATACTGTGTGTTCATTAGCCACATCCTTCCCAAATACTTTATTGCTATTTTGAGCTATCTGTGCTGCATTGATTCCACAACAGAACTCATATTTGAAAATAACATGACTTTTTGACTTATCCATGGTTTCACAAAAATTGCTCTAAAAAAATTTTGAAAGATAATCATAAGTCACAATGTGTGTTTGAAAGACTGAGGATTTACCTTCACAATAAAAATAAAATGTGAAATGTCAGAGATATCAACTGTCAAACTTAGTACTTAAGGAAATCAGACATTTGATACTTAATATTACATTTCTGAAGGTGTTTTGTTCTCTCTCCCTGTATCAGTTAGATTTGGCTGTGTAACAAACCACCCCACAATTTAGTGGCTTCAAACAGCAGTCATTTCTTTAGCTCATGAGTCTGTGGATCAGCAATTTGGACTGAACTCAGCTGTGCAGATCTGCTGGTTTTGACGGAGCTCACTTAGGAGTCTGGGTCAGCTGCCAGCTACACTGGGAGCTACATGGTACGGGGGTCTCAGCTGGGTCAGCTCCTCTCTCAGCTGGAACCACATCACCTAGTCCTTCATTTTTCAGTAGACTATTCTAGGCTTTTCCACGTGGTGATGGAAGAGTCCCTGGGAGCTTCAAAGTGCAGGTCCTGACGTACAAGTGCCTTTCAAGTCTCTACTGGTGTCATGTTTGCTGATGTCCCACTGGCCAAAGCAAGTCACATGGCCAAGCCCAGATTAGGAGTGCAGAAATCAATTCCACCTCCCAATGGGAAAAACTGCAGTCACTTCACAAGGCTGTGGATGCAGAAGAGGGGATGAATTTATGGCTATTTTAATAATCAATCAGTTTCCTAAAACACTAACTTACATGGGTATGGAGTATTATTTACCGTAATGCAACACCAAACTCTCATGAACATTTTTGTTGTTTAATTATGTTATCAGAATCCCTGGTTGAATACAAATATTGAATTCTCTTCTGTGATGCTCTGAAATACAAATACAATATAATCTTTTACTGGTGTGCCTCATTAACACAAATAAACAGCACAAGAACCACCTCAAAATGATCTGCAAAAATTGTTAACATAAAAGCTTTCTTTGTTTAGGAAGTTATTCTTCTTAGGTAATAAATTATCCTTTGAGATTAAAATAACATTCAATTTTATTAAATTTTATGTATATATTACTCTAAATACATCTGTAGTATGGTGGGGAAAGAATGGGGTAGAAGACTCCAGGGTCTTAGTTTTACCTTTAATCCTTTGTAATTTTAGCAAATCATTTACTCTCCTGAAGTCTCAGTTTCTTTATTTATATAGTGGATGGTCTGGAGGAAAAATCTCTAACTTTCATTCAGCAGGAAAATTATGGATTCTCTTTTTAGAAATATGTCTATGACAAAAACCAAATATATATTTAAGAATAGAAATAGCAAATCTTTAGCTAGAGTCTCAATTATTGGAAATTATTGGGGAAATTACCTGGTTATGGGCAGAGTTAGACTATTTCTCTTTCACTACATTTCCAGTTCTGTGATAGTTTAATTCTATTTAAAAATGTAAAATGAAATGATGGATCTGAAATCCCTTTAGTAAAATAATTTTTAAAAAGACAACAACAACAACAAAAAACTGCCAAACAATTGTGCTTATGATTAGTTCAACATTAGAAAACTATCAAGGAAGAGAAGGGCATCATTAACACTTGGTATGTTCTGTATTTCTTGCTGAACTTTTCCTCCCTTTTGAGTGTTTCTTATGTATTATAATTCTCTGAGAAGATAGAACCCAGAGGAAATTCTGTACATGTTTCAGTTGATCAGCTCAATAGTCAACATTTATTTAACAAATAAATTAATTTGTTGCAGGTTTGGGAGCAGCATTCTTGCTTGGTGATAAGCATCTCACCTGTTTTATTTGCTTTATTAGAGATTCTAGCCTTTAAAAAAATTCATTTGTTCTAATATCTAAAGTTTGGAGTTTTTTGGTTGGTGGGTTTTTTTTTTTTTTTTTTTTTGAGATGGTCTCACTCTGTCACGCTGGCTAGAGTGCAGTGGCATGATCACAGCTCACTGCAACCTTAAACTCCTGGGCTCAAGCAATCCTCCTGCCTCAGCCTCCTGAGTAGCTGGAACTACAGGTGTGCACCACCACACCCGGCTAATTTTTCTATTTTCAGTGGAAACAGGGTCTTGCTCTTGCTCAGGCTGGTCTTGAACTCTTGTGCTCAAATGATTGTCCCGCCTCAGCCTCCCAAAGTGCTAAGGTTACAGGTGTACGCCACCTCACCTGGCCTAATATCTAAAGATATTTTAACACAATGACATTTCATTGAGGTTAAGTGGCATATTGGAGTAAATTACACTTAACCTATATTGGTATTTTTTACTGACATGAGTAGCAGTTAAAATCACCAAAATAACTAATTTCACATATGCATGGAAATGAGAGGCCAAATAGCACAGTGGGAAGGGGACAGGAATTTGAACAGGGCTAACCTATTCATTCAAAGTAGAAGTTGAAATACAAAGTGGACAATATGTGGATTGCAGTGCTTGTAAACTGCTTTCTTACAACCTACCTTGCAAAAATGTTCGGTTATACACATCACTGGAAATAATCCTTTGAGAAAAAATAATTCATAACATTCGCAGCACATGTCATTTTGAAATGAGTCTGTCTCATGCCTCATCTCCCTCACCTCTCAGCTCTTGGCCACTTCCTCCTTCTTGAAGCTCTTCCCTTCTCTAACTTCAGACACTGGCTGTTTCTTACTTCTGCTTTCATCTCTCTGGGCATTCCTCTCTGCCCCTCGCCTCACTTGTTCCTCTTGCCTCTTAAGTACGATTGTCCTTCGTGGGCCCAGCCTTCTCTTCTTACCCCACCCAGCCTCATCTACTTCTGTGGTGGCGATTACTGCCAGTGTGTACACTGTCAACTCCCAAATCCGGATCTCTCATCTCCAGCTCTCTCCCCAGTGTCGAATTCACAGATGTTCTCTGGACACCTCAAAGTCAACAAATCTGCAATGGAGCCCATTATCTTTATTCAATAACCTCCTCCTTTTTCTGTTTTTATTTTTTTCCCCCCTTGGTCTCAGTTTATGAGACGGCTCCACACAAGTCTCTGTATTTTCAGTTCTAAAGTCACTTTCCAGCCCCCAGAGACTCCCCGTGTAGTCTTTTCTTTGCCACAGGTCCCAAAGAGGTGATGATAATCGCTTCATGCCTTGGGGGTTCAGCTGTGGACAAGACTCAATATCCTCTGGCCACCTCCCTCAAATAAGCAAAAGATCACTTATTTAAAAAAAAAAAAAAGCATTGTATTAGGAGACAGAATATATTCTGAAAATAACACAATGGGAAGTGAAATCATTCATTAAAGAAATATTTATGGGGCTCCCCCTCTGTGCCAGTGCTGGGAAAACCATGGTGAGCACAAAGGGACATTTTTATTCACCTCTAATTCTTGGGGGAAGAGGTATATGGAGGGAGAGAAATAGACCGTAAGCAAATAATCACACAAATACCTGTGACATTCCAACTGTGCCAAGTGCTATGAAGAAGATTTTCATAGAGTCTATAATAGCGTAATTTAACCTAAGCAGGAAGCTTGTGAGAGGCTTCCCTGAGGAATCTTATCTTGAGCCAATATCCAAAAGATAATGTGGTAGATTGATCGCAAAAATTGTCCCAACTATTTCTGTCCCTTTACAAGGTGAGTTTGCAATTCCTCCCGTCAGGGGAATCTATTTCATGATCCTTTATATTTGGGCTGACTCTGTGACTTACTTTAGTCAATAGAATGCAGAAGAAGTGATGCTGAGTCCATTCTAAATGTAGGTCTTAACAGGCTTTGTGCTTGGCCATTCACCCCCTCAAAATCCTGACACTGCCACATGAATAAGCTGGCCTAGGCTACTGGAATGATAGGAGACATGTGGTCCAATTGCCCTTGACATCTTAACTAACAGCCACCTAGCTGCCAGACATGTGAGTGAGGCCATCCAAGACCAGCCAGGCTGCAGCTGACCTGCTGAGTGAGCACAGACCCACGATCGAGCCCAGCTGACATCAGCCAAGCCTGGCCCCGAGCAGCTGACCCATAGATCTGTGAGATCGTCACTGTCTATTGCAACAGATACTGAGTTTTGAAGTGTTTATTAGCCTCAACAGCTAACTAATGCAAATGAGCAGGGATTAACTAGGCAAAGACTCTATAGACAGAGGACTACATGTATAATTCCTTGTGTGAGGAGGGAGCATGGCATGTTCCTGGGACTGAAAGAAGACACCTGTGAGTGGGTCATAAACAGCTTGGGGAAGTGATGTGAGCTGGTCTGGGTCGGTAAAGACATGCAGAGTATAGTGAAACAGGTTAAAGATTTGAATCTTCATTCTAAGGACAATGGGAGACCTCACAAGGATCTCAATCAGGAAGGGTGCATGGTTAGATTTGGGTTTTCAAATTTATCTGAAATATGAAGCACAGATTCAAGGGAGGCAGAAGAGAAACAGGAAAGCTGTTGGGGGAGACATTGCAGTAGTCAGGCAGGAGATAATCGTGTTACTAGGATGAGGATGGTGACAGGGCCACAACCTTGCCCAATGCCATAAGGATCACTCTATGATTGCATATGAGAATGGTGATCCCTGAAGTTGCACGGTGCATCTCTTGGGTGCTGGGAGTGGAGAAAATTGGATAGACTCAAGAGATAGTTAGGAAGTTAAGATTGCAGGTGTTGGTGATTGGTAGGATATTGGGAATGGCAGCTTCAAGGGACATATCAAGGATGACTGCTGGGTTTCTTTCTTGGTGGATGACACCAATCACTGGGGTAGAGGACAATGGAAGAAGATCAAGTTTGGGGAGAATGATCATAAGTTTGGGTTTAGATGTGTTGACTTTGAGATGACTTTAAGATTCCCGAGAAGATAGCCACGTAGGGAGTTGGGTAGATGGGGCTGGAGCTCAGAGATGTCTGGTTGGAAACTTACATTTTTGAGTCATCTGTGTATGTGGGGTTCAAAGGCTCGAAAGCCGTATCTTCAAGAGAGAACCTCACCAGGTTTGAAGTTACTGGTTCAACATTCCTAATGTCTTACGAGGTGGTTACCGAGTTTTTAGGGCTTTATTCTCAGTAATTATTTTCAAAGGTGAGGCTCACACATCATCCTTTCTTTCTGAAGAATGGTGGGCTGCTCTCTCCTTTGCATATGATTTAATCCTAAAGAAACAACAAAAATAGGTGCTGTTTTTCAGAAACCACCTTAGTGAATGACATTCATCTAAGTGGAATTCTGGGGTATACCCAAATAATCATTTCTGTACTTTTTCTTACAATGATACACATAAAGCCTCAGGAATCTTCTTTTCTTCAGCTTATGTCTCCAATCCAATGGTAAAAGACCCTAACTGTTGCACCTCTTTGGAATATATCCCATTTCCTCATCATATCTTTCTTGTTTCATTTACTTCTAACACCTTCTCATTTGTCTCTGCCTCCACTTTTATTCCCCGCCCCCCATACATTCTTTAGACAGCTGCCAGAGAACTTCTTCTAAAATTCCAATCTGACCGTATCGCTTCCCTAAAGTAGTCTACAGATAAAGTGCAAACTCCCAGGGACAGTGTTCAAAACCTTTCTGGCCCACAGCTATGGAGCTATGGACTTCTCCAGCCTTATGTCTTGCCGCTGACTTCCCCACCTCCGCCCACTTCTAATTCTAGCCTTACAGAACTGCTTTCTGTTCCTTGACCATACTGTGACGCTCTCAGGTAGGGTTTTGGGGAGAAAAAGGTACGAAACAGCTTGCACTTGCTTAAGTGATTGCCCACATCAAAGCAGGAAGTAATAGCTCTGAGCAGGCGCAAAAGTACTGCTAGAAAGATCATGTTAAATAAATACCCAGGATTGCTGAGGCTGATAGCACAAAATGGAGCTTTTGGTAGCTGCACTCAAACTGAAGTTCTAGGATCACATTTACTTCATGCTTATAAAATTCTTATACATGTTTGGTTATTGCTGTATTTAATGGTTCATTCCATTTAAATAGCGAACCTAGAATCTATTTCATGTTGCTATAATTGCTCTCTAAAATATTTAAGTTCCATATTATGGTACTCAGTTCTTAATTATGACTATTAATTTTATTCCATTCATCTTATAAAGTAGGAAAAAATATTTTACACAAATAGCCATTATCTATTTTTCTTGGAATTTTTCTTCTTTGCAAGGAAGGATTTTTTTTTTTTTAATTTTGAAGCTTTTCAAGATCATTTTGGCATTATTCATCTGTTCTGTTCCAAATGGCTTAAAAATATTCATCATCTCTCTCAGCTGGTAAACAACAAAATACTGTTTGAGGTTTAGAAGACAAATAAAAATGTCTTCAGTTTCACTTTAAAGGTTTTTGGAAAGAATTTCTATCATAGTTAGCACATAATAAAAATTTGGAAACAAAGAATAAATCCAAACCTGGAAGGCAATTATCAGCAAATCACTGGATTCACTGCACACCTGTGTGAAGAACTGCTTGATACAATTCCCAGTGTTTTAATAGGCTCCAGAAACTTCTCAATCACAGCTAATAAAACATAATGGCATAGTGTCCAATATGGTTTTACTAAATTATATGGTATTTTATACCTGTAGTCCACATATAATTATCTTAAAAACTTGGTAATATTTTTTTTGCAGATGGGTGAATATAGAATTCGTAATACTGAAAGTGTTTTTAAATTTTAAAATATCCTCACAAATCCTTGTCATCATTAGGTTCGAAGTATGGGCTTGACAACGTGCATTGAAAATTCTGGGCTCTTCTTCCTCACGCTTAACTCTTGCAATGTCCCCTCTGGTTGGTGTTGCCTTCATTAGGCTGGCCATCTGTTGGAATTCAACTCTAGTCTGATGTGCTGTAGGAGAGTTAAAGCCCTAAGAGCCAGTCACATTGCAAGGCACCCGATGGCTGCACTTCATTGAATGTGGCTTGGGATATTTTCTGGGTGTGCATTACACAGACGGACAGCTGTGCTTCCATTCCCCTGCCGTTGTCTCAGCACATTTCTTTGAATAAGCTTGTAAGCATCAAGGTCATTGACAATGCCCTGCAACATTTTTGTCTTTATTATTCAGAATATTTTATTTAGAAAAATTCATACATTTCAGTTTGTATATATTTCTCACTTTGTTGATTATTTTCAGATCTCCAGCCTATTACTTTTATTCACAGTGCTAGGGTTTGAATGGGTCCCCTGCAAAATTCAGGAAACTCGAAGGCCAGTGTGATGGTTTTAAGAGGTGATTGGGCCATGAGGGCTCCTCCCATTGCAAATGGGATTAAGGCTGTTGTGAAAGGTTTCCACAAGCAGTTGGCTTGCTCGCCCTTCTGCTTTCTGCCATGTGGCACACAGCATCCCCATCCAGACAATGTGGCAAGGTACTACCTTGGAAGCAGAAAGTAGCCCTCACCAGACAACCAAACCAAATCTTTTTTTTTTTTTTTTTTTTTTGAGACAGAGCCTTTTCTGTTGCCTGGGCTAGAGTGCCGTGGCGTCAGCCTAGCTCACAGCAACCTCAAACTCCTGAGCTCAAGCAATCCTCCTGTCTCAGCCTCCCAAGTAGCTGGGACTACAGGTGCACGCCACCACACCCAGCTAATTTTTCTGTTTTTAGTAGAGACAGCATCTTGCTCTTGCTCAGGCTGGTCTTGAACTCCTAACCTCAAGCCATCCTCCAGCGGCCTCTGCCTCCCAGAGTGCTAGGATTACAGGCATGAACTGCCGCACCCCGTCCCAGACAACCAAATCTTGATCTTGGACTTCCCAGTCCCCAGAACTATGAGAAAATAAATTTCTGTTCTTAATGAATTACCCAGTCTCAGGTATTTTGTTATAGCACCACAAAACAGACAAAGACACATAGTAAAACAGTGTTTTAAAATATAAAATATTTTCAGCATTGAGCCGCAGGTACTTCAATTTCCAAGTGTGTAGTTACATTTCATCACCAAATGATGTTCAGGCCAATGTGGCAGTAATTTTAAATAAAATTGATTGTTTTCATGGTCACTGAATTTTTCTGTATTCTAAAGCCAGAATTGATAAACAGTGTCATGGTTAAGAACACAGATGCTGCACTGAGGCTGCCTAGATTTGGACTCCAACTGTACACTTTACTGGCTGTGTGTGCCCTGGACAGGTCACTAACCCCTCTGTGCTTCAAGTTCCTCATTTGTAAAATAGGGGTAATGACAATACACAAATCTCAGAATTCATTCTCAGCTTGGAGATCAAATGAGAAAAACAAACAGTTCTTGGCACATACTAAGCATTATATAACTGTTGGCTTTATTTATAATATTGTACTTCAGATATAAAAATCTAAATACATGGGGGGGTGGGGAAAAAAATATGAAACTATTGTTTTTAACTTGCACTGTTCACTTAATAATTTATCATGAATATTTCCCATATTATTTCATATCATTGTACAAGAAATAATGTATACATTATGAGGATATACTGTATCTAACAAGATATACTGTTAGACTCTTTGATTCTGTAAAATTAAATAAAAAAAAAAAAAAAGAAGCAAAAAAAAAAATAAAAAATAAAAAAAAGAAAATCTAAATACTAAAGCTTTTTAAAATCTTTTGAGTTGCTTAAATTCTTTTTTACTTTGAAGATAAGTTTTGTTTGATATTATCCATCACATATATTAATGAATTTCAACCCAAGGACAGGATCCATGCCTAAATTGCAAAATTTAAATTGCATAATTCTCTAATGTCTGTTGATAGTAGATGCACAATGATTAGTGACTGGAGGAAATGAAATGCTAAATTATTCTATGCTACTGTTACTATTTGGGACTCCACTTCATGGGCAGTGGGTGGGGTAGAAAAAAATGTTTAGAATTTTTTTTGTGTGTGTGTAAAATGGTCAGAATGATGTGTTTTAAAATAATTTTCAAAAATTAGAGTTACCAGAAATTATCAGAACTGAAGAGAAATCTGTGAGCCAGACAGTGCCAAGCCCTGTGTGTACCAACATGAATCAACAAGCGTGTGTCTTCGAGTTGGCAGAACACACGCCAACAGAGCTGATGCAATTGAAATGTCATCAGCAGCCCAGTTACAACAAAGGGTCCAGGGCTTTCCCTTGCTTTTGTTTTCTATCTTGATGAAAATCAACAATGTAAATCATCACAGCAAATACAGAAACTTGTCTCATTTCTCACAAATAGTTGATTTCCCATGTACTTTGGGAAGTTCTTTCTGCTTCCGACTCCCACTTATTTTCCATTTGGGAAGTTGGAGTGGTTCAAGCCCTGCTCACTTAAGCTCCCAATTCTATGTTTGTATTTAATCCTATGGAGTTTGGGGGGGGGGTATATTTACATCTATTCTTTAAAAGGAAGGAAATAGAAGCAGAGTTTACAATAAAAAATTAGATCTCTTAGAAAGTCATTAAATATTTAAAGTGATGGTATTATATAATCAGACATTAATTTATTTATTCAACAAGATTTAAAACATTCTTTGAGTGCCTACAATCTGATAAAGGCCAAAAGGTGGGGAAATTGTGATAAGAAACAACACAAAATCTCTGCCCCTAAAAGGGTCAGTCTGGTAGAGACAGAGACATCAACATACTTGCTGTCAGCAAAGACTTAGGTCCCCAATAAGCTGGCACACAGGACACGTGGGAGGACAGAGGAGGGAACAATTGCATATTTATTGCTAATTGTAAAAAAGACTTTCTTTCGTAGCATGACCCGAGAAGGGTCTAAGCACACTGTCAAAATATTTTCAAAAGCAATCATTGTTTTGGTAATATAAGCACTCTAGCAAAGCCAAGAAAAATTTCCAAAGAGGAATAACAAGGCAGAATTTGCTGTATTCCTATATACAGTTTTATGATGAAGCTAAAATAATTTAATCAGTATGAGACTGATCCATTACTAGCCAGAGAGATAAACTAAACAGAATAAGACTACATAAAAGTCCAAGGATAAAGGAGATTTTCTTATTGAGCATGAAAGGAAAATTTTTAAAAATCAGTGTGTTTAGGAAATTGGTTAGCTATTTAAGAAACAAAAGGATTTTCAGCCTCACACTAGATGCCAAATTAATTACAGGTGGATTAAGGAGCTAAATGTAAAAAGAAAATAGCAAAAATGAAAGGAAAGGATACTTTGATCAGATATGGAAAGCATGACTCAAAAGGTAAAAGTCTTGAAAGGATAGATTTGACTAATGAAAATAAAAACTTAATGTACATCAAAATATACTATGAACAAAATTCAAAGGATAAAAAAGGAAAAAAAATTGCAACATGTATTTGTAAAAGGGCTGTGACAAATTAATGAGAAAGATAATATACCAAGGAATTAAAGAATATACTTATCAGAAGCCTTATTATTTCACATGCCTTCAAATGAGTAATTTTCTTTTAAGCAATTTAAGGAAATCATAATCAGGAATATGTAGAAAGATGTAGTTGCAAGAATGTTTTCAACATTGCTGTTCAAAACAGAAAGAAATGGAGACAAACTGAATAACTCACAGTCACAGCTAGGTTGAATAAATAGTGAAACATGACCTCAGCACAGTATTACAAAGCTCTCAAAATGATGTTGTGAAGAGGTGGAATTATTTGGGATACCTAATTGAATGAAAAAGACATTATGAAACGAAGTTCAGATAACATTTTTATAAACTCTATAGCTGATACCCATACTCCTATCTTTCTCTCTATATGTTGATAAACAGTATATTAAAAAGATAGGAAAGGATAAAGTATCGATAATGGTTACCTCTGAGTAGTGAGATTCACACACACAGAAACATACAAGTGTTTTTTGAAATTAAAAAGGCATTTTTAAAAAGGCAATCATTTTAACTCAGAATCATATTCAGTGGGCTTATTATGGAGCTTGTAATAAGTATTTTTAAAGTACAAATATGAAAATACACTTTGATTGCATAGGATGGTAAGCATGAAAGTTGGGGGCCTCCCTGCATAATGTGATGGTTCTTACCCCTATTCTACAGTCTCTTACAATGAGGTCAGTGAGATATTTCATCACATACACTATCTTTGCTGAGCTCTGAGAAATATCTGCCTTATATTAAATTCTGTGATTAGAGTCATTCTATAGCAAGGTTTGGACATCATTGCTGAATGACTTTACTTTTTGTAACAAATACAGTCATATTTATCTAGAATTGTAGAGTTTTTATATGCATTATCTTTTTTTTTTTTTTTTTTTTTTGAGACAGAGTCTCGCTTTGTTGCCCAGGCTAGAGTGAGTGCCATGGCGTCAGCTTAGCTCACAGCAACCTCAAACTCCTGGGCTTAAGCGATCCTACCGCCTCAGCCTCCCGAGTAGCTGGGACTACAGGCATGCGCCACCATGCCCGACTAATTTTTTCTATATATATTTTAGTTGGCCAGATAATTTCTTTCTATTTTTAGTAGAGACGGGATCTCGCTCTTCCTCAGGCTGGTCTCGAACTCCTGGCCTTAAGCGATCCACCCGCCTCGGCCTCCCAGAGTGCTAGGATTACAGGCGTGAGCCACCACGCCTGGCCTATGCATTATCTTAATGTTCGTAACAGCGCTGAAAGATGAATAAGATATTTTTACATACAAGGAAACTGAAATTTCAAGATGTAAATGAACTTGTTCAAGGTCACCCAGCTAATAACTGGAGGGACTGGGCTTAAACCTAGGTCTTCTAATGGAAGACAATCAAGAGAGAACAAATTCCATACTCTTCTCATCAAATCATTTTCCTAACATGGAAAAAAATCTTAGCTTATTAAATCAAAGTTCAAACTCAGTATTACATTGCCTCATTCCTATTCAGAATCCTACTTGTCGGCAGAGTCTATAAAGGCCACTTCAGTTATTCCACCATACGGCACTTTGCCCAAAGGACAGTCTTATGCACCAAAGCTGTGAAATCCTCCCAGATCATAAAGAGTAGACTCAGGAAGAGTGGAGCTCTTGTGTCATTTTATCAGGGTCATTCTAATAAGATCCACAGCCACCCTTACTGCTATAGGCCAGGCTCATCACATAAATAACACACCAACAGCCTATGAGATAGGCTCTATTATTCCCACTATGCATATGAGAAAACTGAGGCTCAGAAATGTGCCCTTCCCCATACAGCTAATGAATGGCAAAAGTGGGATTGGAATCCAGCTATATCTGACTCCAGACTTTTTCCGTTATGCAACTGTTCCTCCCATGATTCAGCTTGTGGTTGAATTGTACAGAGAAAACACACATCTTTCCTGGTGCTGAGTTTCAGAACATGTGCTTCTGCTGGAGACAAGACTGTATGTTTACTAAGTCACAAATGTCACATCATGAGAGAAGTACAGCTTTTCAGGCGAAGGAAAGCATTGAGATGTTTTCTATTTTCCTTTCCCCTTTTGTTCATTTTTGCCTACTAATCTCTTTAATGTAGCTTTCATCACAAAGGAAGAAATAGGTTTCTTTCAAGTTTTTTTCTGTTTTTGTTTTTTTAGAGACAGGGTCTTGCTCTGTCGCCCAGGCTGGAGTGCAGTGACCAACAGTATAAAAATGCTAGTGTTCTAATGCAAAGGATGACAAAATGATCTTCTCAATTATTATGAGTGGCTAAGGTAGATAATAAAGTATATGGATTTAGAATAAAATCCATCTATGTATGTGTGCATGTGTACATGTGTGCACACATATTAATACATATGTGTGGATACATGTATGCACACATACACAAGTATTTGTATATATCTACATAAATTCATGCATACACAGATATTTTCCATATCCATGTGCATGTATATATATATACACACACACATATGGAAAACATCTACATATGGAAAATATCTATGTGTCTATGTATGTGCATGTATATATTCACACACACATACACTTTTACAATATTGAGCAATTTTTAGAAAATTGCAGATCTTGTTTTCATTACTTCCAAATCACATTTTTATTTTTTATTATTTTTTATTTTTTTATTTTTAAAAATTTTTTTTTGAGACAGAGTCTCACTTTGTTGCCCAGGCTAGAGTGAGTGCCGTGGCGTCACCCTAGCTCACAGCAACCTCAAACTCCTGGGCTCAAGCGATCCTCCTGCCTCAGCCTCCCGAGTAGCTGGGACTACAGGCATGTGCCACTATGCCCGGCTAATTTTTCTATATATATATATATATTTTTAGTTGTCCATATAATTTCTTTCTATTTTTAGTAGAGACGGGGTCTCGCTCTTGCTCAGGCTAGTCTCGAACTCCTGACCTTGAGCGATCCGCCCGCCTCGGCCTCCCAGAGTGCTAGGATTACAGGCGTGAGCTATCGCGCCCGGCCCACCAAATCACATTTTTAAAACCTCCAAGGGACATAGAAACATTACAATATGGTTGATCTCCCAAATCACGTGCTTGTCCATTCTTAAGTAAGCAGGTATTAACAGGGACAAAGAAAAAGAAAATTACATGGAATATCTAGAGGAAATTTGGCTTTTGTTTTGTTTTGTTTGGAATTACCTTTCCAATCAGCAAAGAGTAAAACAAACATTTAGCAGTTGAAAAAAAAAAAAAAAGGATTTCTTTTTTCATTTTTTGTGTCTCCTCCGTGCCTTGACTTTTTCAGAAGATCAGAAACAATGTAAGGGCAAATTGGTTTCAGGAAGGATGATTTCCATTTCTTGATTTGATTTTTAAGCATGAACTTGATGTTTGAGAAAGCAGTTATTTGTCACCATGTTAGTGGTGAGATTTTAGAAATCTTATCAATATAAACAGTTCCTGACCTACAAATATCACACAATTACAAATGTTTATCTCTTATCTCAACTGCCAGAGCCTCAGCCATTCCCATAAAATCTGTTATGCCAGTGGGGAGGGGGTCAGGAAGGAACATTAGGAGTTTTTCTGGATTCAGAGCAGAAGAAAGGAAAGAAACTGTGCAAAGCAGGCACAGGAATCTAACTTCAGAAGATTTGGTATGATCATGCGCTCAGATAGCTCTCAAACTAAAGGCTTTTTTTTTTCTTTTATACTTTCATTTAACTTTTGCCAACTTCCTATCAGTTTAAAGGCTCTCTTATGCTCATTCATTCTCTCTTTCTCTCTCTCTGCAGAAAGTTATTAAAAGTGCAGATATCTTTGGGATGTTGAAGCATTATTAGTCATTCATATCCTACTGTAAATTGGCCCAGTAAGGTTGCTTTTATTAACATGTCTAAAAAAACAGAGGATACCAAGTTTGCTGGGGTTATTGGAAGAATTCTGAGACGTGAAAAGGTTCCAAGGAGTAGAGTGCTGAGCCTGCAGGGCAGTAGCTATGCTTTGGGGGCGAGGGAGGGGCATGGAAGATTGGAGAACAGAATATAGAACAGGAGGCTCCCAAAACAGGAAAGAAGGGCACAAAGAGAGTTAGGGTGGTACAAAGAATAAGCTGCCTAATTTGATAATTTGTATCTGGCAATGTCTCAAGGTTTTAATTGTTAGTTTGGGAGGGGGAAAAATGATCCATTCAAACATTCAATTCTTTTGCATCAGGCAAACTTCTACTTATTCCTTTAATTCAGGCAGGGGTGGAGAATCATCCTCATCTTAATTGGTGCAGAAGTTTCCTATTTCCTGTTTTCGTTGTATCAATGGACAAATTTCCACATGTATCTGCAGTGCATTACAGACCCCTGGAACGTTAGAAAAACCGGAGGAGTCCTAAGTCCCTTGATGTGTGAACCATGTCCCAGAGAGAAATTCTTGAATTTTCAGAGCAAATTGGCGGCAAAGCCAAGGATGGAAACCCCCTTGCTGGTCTGTAACATTAACTAATAAACACTGGGTATGAAAATGTGAAAAACCAAGCGATAACACTGGGTGAAAGCAAACTAATGGAGCTTACCAGCTTCACTTTCCTGAAACGTTGTGCTTTTACACCAAGTTTTTGCAGAGCTTTTCTAACCTAAGCATGTATAATGCCTGCTAAGCTGGTTAAAGTGCTTTATCTTACTCCCTCCCACGTTCGTTTTTCATGCTTATGGTGACGATCTTGTTGTCTCAATCTGCTGCCTCACTTTTCTTCTGTGCCTTTCTCGCTACTTCTCAATTTTGTGGGGAAGAGAAGAGAGAAGTGGTGGGCAGAGACAATCCTTTGTGTTTTACAACTTCCTTTCCCTTTCGGAGGAGGCTTCCTGGAGTCTCTCAGGCTTTGCCCCTGCCCTGTCATCCACCAACTTCCGTGAAATAATTAGGATATAATTTCATCTAGTGGGAGAAAATGAAACTAACAACTGAATTCGCATTCACGCTAGGTTCTATTCCCCCAGAACTTTGAGGGGTCAGATACTATTACTAGTTTGACATGCCAACAACATCCTTCTAGAATGACTCCCTTCTAATGCTGTTTCCTGAAGATGGGTGGATTATGATCCAAAGCCCTTGGTGACCCTTGACATTGATCCATTCACGCAAACGTCATGACATCACAGTGCTCAAGCTTCAGGCAATTTATGTTTGCAGAGTACATAAAGGTATCCGAAAAGTCCTTCATTTATATGCATAAACATGTTCATATTTAAAATGCATTTGACACTTTGAATAATACAGAGTAGGGTTTAGTAACCCAAATCACCTTAAGCGGTGGTCCTTCAGCCCTCTGAAAGGTCATGTGAATGTTCAGTCTCATAGTTGTCATCAGACCCTCAAAGGGTCCTAAGATCCAAACACAGGTAAGGAACCACAAATTCAGAAGATCAATGCATCATTTAAACCATCTCACCAAAGGTACTGATTCTAGTCTCTGTCCTATTTGGATGCATTTCCTCATTGATTTCCTTTAATTTATGGCTTAAAAGACTTCAATTCTCACATCAGGTTCTTTTATATGTTGTTGATTGATTTGGGATGGTAATTGAGTAAAAGGCCGGCCGGGGAGAGAACAGGGCTCCCATGTGAAGGCAAGATGCCTTCTGTGGCAGCAGAATTGCAAACTTCAGAATTAACAGACTGGAACCTGGCTCTGCTGCACAGGTCATTTAAGATCTATTTTACAATTTCTTTGAGTCTCAGTTTCCTGATCTGTATGTTGGGAAATGGCATCTGCTTCAGGAAATTGTCATGAGGATGACATAAGATAACTATGTAAAGGAACTGCCCACCACAGTTCATGGCACCTAAGAGACACCCAATAAATGTGACTTCTTCTCCCTTCTCTTGTATGAAACAAACTTTTGGACTTGGTTTAATCTGGTCAAGTTACACTAGATGCAAAGACTCTATCCTGTTGGTATTTGTAATATTTACTGGTGGTTTGACCTTCTATTTTTAGGTCCAGAATACTAATCCTTTAGATTATAACTCTCAAACTAGAAAAACCTTCAGTCTGCAACATTACCTTTCTCTTTCCGTATGCTGTTTCCTTCCTGTACTCCTGCTACCTTCTCACTTTCTGCAAATCCTCCCACCTTCTCCATTAACCACAGGAAGAGTCGATTCAGATAGATCTCACTGTTTCCAACGACCTAGGAGAAAAAAAAAAAAAGCTATCAAAGAGAAGAATATAATATCTTTAATGCATGATAATAAATTATACAACTTCATCTTAAATTTTGCTCTGGGGAAAGGTTGACATGAAACGTTTGAGGAAACATGAAACAGACCCTAAAGACAGATGATTTTTCACAGTGCAGTGCAAGTTTTTTTCAAGCTTCAAAGCAAGGGTTCCTCTTGTCATCTGTTTGGTAGGTTATTTTTGACAGGATTTAACGTACTAAATTGTTCTCCTGCCCTTTAAAAGGCTCTGGGCATGTGACTCTGCTAGTGAAAATGATGAATGGTAGCTCTTAATTGAAATTTTAAAATATCTACATGTCAAAGCATAGGAAATATATTTGCTCTTTTGTAAAAGTTTCAGAAATGACTACCTTCTACAGTGCCACATTTATACTCAATAAACAGTAGTAGGATGATCTGAGAGATGAGTTAGGGAAGAATTTGCCTTCTAGATCAGTATCCTTAAAGTGTCCCTTGATGTTCATCAAACTCTTCAAAGATTCTTTCTCTCACTTAGAAAAAATTCTTTATTTCATTAAAAACTTTAACATTATACCAATAAAAGAGTGAATATGACTATGAAAATTATTAATAATTATTTATACTAATAAAAATACCAAATTTTTTATTGGCTGCAAAAAAGTCGCTGAATTTTTAGCATCCTAATTTCAAAAGATTTCCATAATATTGTATTAAATTAAGAAGAAATTTAAGTGACTTAATTGTGATATAGGTTGGAGAATTTGCCAATGCTATGTAAGCTGTATTATAGTTGCATAAACATATTAATTATACTTGTTTATCAAAAACTTAATAAGATAGAGACTGAAAGGATGCATAATTTCTAAAAAATTTAATTGTTGCACAAAATTTACAACTGTGGCAAATGACCATGATTTCCTGTTCCAGTTATACCTCACTTCACACAAATTATATTTCTGAAGAGATGCCTTTATCTTTTGTTGTTATAAATTGAGTCATACGGTTGCACTAAAGAAATTTGTTCTTCTTAAGACTCCATGGTAAATCACTTGGTAACATGTGGATAGCTATTACTAAATACCACTCTGTAATTCTGAATTTGTACAGACCGGGATAGAGAAGAAGGAAAGTTGGAGGGAAGGGCACTGACATTGATTGAATACATTTTTGGGTCCAGGCATCTCATTTAATCCCCCCAACAATAGGCAAATTAGATATCCTTACTCATTTTACTAAAGAGGAAACTGCTAAGGCCACATGGTTAATAATGAGAAAAACATAGCAGCACTTGATGATGGGAGTTGAGTATTACATATGATAATATATCTTTTATGAAAATTTTCTAGTGCTGTATTTCAAATGTAGTACAGTCAGCCCTCTGTATGCGTGGACTCAACCTACCATAGGTTGAAAATTTTCAAGAAAGAAAGGATGGTTCGGTCTGTACTGAGCATGTACACTTTTTTAACTTGTCATTGTTCCCTAAACAATACATTAACAACTATTTACATAGCATTTCCATTGTATTAGGTATTTTAAGTAATCCAGAGATGATTTAAAGTATTTGGAAGGATGTGCGAGGTTATATGCAAATACTACACCATTATATCAGGGACTTGAGCATCTGCGAATTTTGGTACAGGGCTGGGGTGACTTGGGATGGGGTGGTCCTGGAATTAATCCCCTGAGGATGCTGAGGGATGACTGTATATCCATCTCTCTCCATCACCCAGATTAAAAAAATAATTAAGACTGACATATTTGTTTCATCTCTCTTTTTTCTCTTACTTTTTTTCAATTTGCTGAAGAGATTTAAAGTAAATGCTAGACGTATGGTTTTATCCCTGCTCTAGTTATCCATCTCTAAAAAATGTGGGCTTTATTTATTTCATTTTTTTATGTATTGTCATAAGAAATAATGCTTTTCATAATTATTTTTTTCTCAGTAAATGTGATATTTATTTTTTCTACACTCCTCTGACATGCTAAAACAAGTCATGTTCAAATATTGCATTTTGGCATTAATGCTATAACATAATATTTTCTAATCAATATGTTGTATATTTACTTTTCCCTTTTACAGGTGTATTTTGTGGGCTTTAAAAAATAACGAATGCCATTAGCATACCTAATAAATTATTAATAACAGTAATTCCTTGGTGTCATATGAGTCAGTCCATAATTAATTCCCTTAAAAATATCTTTTTTCATTTTGTTGGTTCAAATCAAATAATGAGCATACATTTTAACAAGATGACTGACTATGATCCTGTGATTCCAGGAAATACAGCAATGGTAGAGAGATGAGGTCCTCAGTCCTAATAGCTAGAGGAGATTGTGCGGAATATGATACAATGTTCTTAGATGTTTGAATTTCGTAGTCCATCAATTAAAAGAAAAAGCTGGCAAGATCCATAGAAGATTTTTTTTTTCTGGTTTTGTTTTGCTCCCTGAAAAGAAGGAAAATGTATCATCTATCAACATGATTATTTCATTTTTCAGAAGGACATTTTAATTCCTGGAAGTAGGAAAAATGTCATCTCACAATGACAGGTCTTTTCAGGAAAGGACATTTAGTAAATCTGGAAATGTTTCTTAGAATATGGCTTTAACAGCTGAAAAATACTTCAAAATTAGTAATATCAGATGTTATAAGTATATGGTGAAAAATAAAATTAAGTATACCTAAAACCAAAAGAGGCAGCATAATACAATGGTTGAATCAACACGGTCTGGAGTCAGACAGCCCGAGAGCTTACTTAACCTTCCTATGCCTTAATCTTCTCCTCTGTAAAATGGGTTAGTAATAATTCTTACTCTTAAGGTTCCTGTCAATAGGCATATAAAATATCTACCACTTTATTTGGCACATGTTACATACTTAACAAATTCTAGCTAAATACTAACTTCGAAATATTCAGGCAGTATCCCCAAAAGAATCTAAACTGAGCCTTTCTTCCGGGCTTGGTTTTCACAGGAACATGGGAGGATGGTAGGGAAACTCCATTTTTATCTTCTCAAGTCAGATAGCTGTTTTCTCTCCAGCCTGCTGGTGTCTAGAGCAGTCAGAATTAATGATACCTCTAGGGGATGTGTTTGAAAAGAAGTGTGTTTAAGTGTTGACAGGGTTATTTCTTTCTTGTTTGTCAAATGCTTTGGTGACTATCAAGCCTTTCTAAACATGTCTTCCAAGTTGACATGCTAGTTACATTGTCTACGATTTTCCGCAATACTCTCTTAATTTTCTAAGGACTATATAGCTAGTAAAAACAAATGCACTTTTACAGATTGAAAAACCAAGGCACAAAATACTTAAGCGCTTTGTATTTATCTTAACCCATATGATCATCACAGCCAGTGCTGGGAGGTTGGTGCCTTCTCACCCTCATTTGAAAGACAAGGCATCTTAGGCCCAGGGAGGTTAAGCAATTTGCCCAGGATCAGAAAGCTGGTGGGTGTGGGGTTGCAGGATCCACTCTGGGAAGTCCGGCTCCAGAGTGTGTCCTTAATGCTTCTGAGTGTGACCTCTCCGGGGACGAGGTTCAGCTGCTTTGCTCAGATGAGGCTGGGCTCTACTCTCTCATTTATCCAGGTACTTTTTCCTCGGTTGTGGGAGGATTTCTTCATTTGCATCTCTCCCTCCCCCCAGATTTTTAAAAGAAAAATGAATAACAAGGACTTCTTCACGTTAACCAGTTCCCTGTCGTTCCCTCCCTCCCCGAATGTCACCACCACCAACTGCAATATCAGCAGCAGATTCTTTAAGTGGATCCTCCTTGTATTCGAAGGGCAGCTCATCACCAGGGGCTGGAGTTGGGGAGTGACGAGTAGTCAGCCCCCCTCCAACACCTGGGACCCGCCACATCTGGTCCCCTGTCCCCTGCACCCCCCCAGCCAGGAATGCAAGCCTGAGGCAGCCTCCGCCCCTCCCCCCACCCGGGGACTCCACTGTATCTCTTTGTTTCCTCTTTGTTGCTTCACAAAGATACATTTGTTTGATCTTTCCATCTCCTCATTGTTTCCGTCTAAATGGAGAGAGAGGGATGAGGGCAGAGGGGGAATTGCAGCCGAATCCCTCAGAGGGCGGAGACGGAACTGCCCGCCATCTTGGCTTCCCTGCCCTTGTCAACCGCAGGTGTCCTCAAAAGGCCTCCGCGCTTCACACTTTTTCTCTTCTTGTGCCCTCTCTTCTGACTGACTGTGAGATAGTGATGGCTGTTATATGGGGGGGGGGGGGGGGAGAGGGCTGTCCCTTGGATTCATTTCGGCCACACAAAGCTGTGACTGTAGCCCCGTCACACGCCTAAAGCCCAAGTTTTCACAGAGGATGAGGTGAAAAAAAAATTCTTCCACATTGTTATCTTGTGGTCATTAGAAGCTTAGAGAGCTGCTTTCAGGCGAGAGAAGTAGCGGGAAAGATGTTATCAGAGTCATTTATTTGAGCAAAAATCTCTTTTGGAGACCAGAATTCCTGACAAAAGCTCCTGTTCGTTGAAAAAACCTCACTTTGATTGTTTCTCTGCCTTTAAACGAGATCATCACTTTCAGATTAGATGTGGACGGAGAGGCATGTTTGTTTTCCTCAGAATTTCTAACGGTTTTGTCAGCTGTACACATACCTCAGGTCTGGCCAGTTTTCGACTGTTCCAGAAAGTGGTCCTCGCTCTGGGGGTCGCGTGCCCGGGGCGGCCGGCGGGCTCCCCTGAGGAAGGAGGCTGACCGGAAGTGGGGGAGGGGAATGGGTACAAAAATATAGTTAGATACAAGGAATGTTCTAGTTTCTGTAACACAGCAGGGCAGGGGTCCCCAACCTAGGGGGAGTTGTATCACTATTTCATTATATGTTACAATGTAATAATAATAGAAATAAAGTGCACAATAAATGTAATGCGCTTGAATCATCCCCAAACCATACCCCCCTCCCCGGTCCCTGGAAAAATTGTCTTCCATGAAAATGGTCCCTGGTGCCAAGGAAGGCTGAGGACTGCTGCAGTAGGGTGACTAGAGTTAACAATAATTTATTGTGTATGTCAACATAGCTAGAAAGAGATTTGGAATGTCCCCAACACAAAGAAATGATACATTCTTTGTATGAGGGGATAGATATTCTAATTACCCTGATTTGATTGTTATACCTTGTTTGCTTGTGTCAAAATATCACATGTACCTCATAAATATGTACAATTATTATGTATCAATAAAAATATATTTAAAAAAAGAATGAGTGTCGAAGGAGAGCAGCAAGTTCAGAGATGAGTGTATAAATATAATGTTAAAAAATAGGCTGGGCATGGTGGCTCACACCTGTAATCCCAGCACTTTGGGAGGCTGAGGTGGGAGAATCGTTTGAGTCCAGAAGTTCAAGACCAGTCTGAGCAACATAGCAAGACCCTGTTTCTACAAAAAATGAAACAATCAGCCGGGCATGGTGGGACGCATCTGTAGTCCCAGCTGCTCAGGAGGCTGAGGCAGGAGGATGGCTTGAGCCCAGGAGCTCGAGGCTGCAGTGAGCTATGATGACACCACTGCACTCCAGCCTGGGAGACAGAGCAAGATCCTGTCTCTAAGACAAACAAACAAAAAACTGATGCCTGTTGCACGAGGGCAGGGTGACTGGGGTGTGAAAGGCCTTGCTTCACGTAGGATGGCGCCGGGGTGGCACGTGCAGCCATTGGCCAACAGGGCAGGGAGAGAGCCTGGGACACTGGAGAGAAGCTGAGGCTGAACAGGGAAAGGCTGTTTGTGCACAGCAAGCTGCTTTAACTGCATTCTGCATGCTGGGGGCCGGGGGGAGGGGGGAACTATGGAAGGGTTCTATACCCCATCCAGGTGCCATAGCGGTGATCACAGTTTTGTTGTTGTGTGATCCCCTGACCTTCTGCGGAGAGGAACTGGGAAGAAAACACACCTGGAGAAGGCCAGAGAGGACCCTGTTGCAGTGATCCAGGTAAGGGGCCATTAGGTCCTAAGGTGAAGCCATGGTGAGAATGAAGCCCAGAGGGCAGATTCCATATCACTTAGGAGGTGGAACTGAGAGGACATGGTGATGAACTGGATGAGACAGGCAGGGAAAAGAAAGGGTCTAGGGTCATCTGTGTATTGATGTTTTGGTATTTATGAGTTGCTTTGTTGTTCCAATTTACGACCCACTTAGCAAATCAAAATAATAACAGTCAAATAAGCCTGAAGAAGTCCAAGGCAAAGGGCTCAGCCAATGATCCAGGAAAGAGGAGCCAGGTTTGAGGATGAGGCATCAAGCAACACAACCAGGATGCCAGGAATGGGAGCTCAGGCTTCCAAAATTGAAGGGATATGACAATTCTGCAAAACGCTATCTAACTGTTCAAGATGGGTATACACCCAACAGTGGGTGAGACCTACGGGTCTTCGGGGGCTTCCAAAACCTCATCTCAGGCAAGAGCTTCTGAAAAATGTGAGGGAAATCAGTGGTAGTCCTATGGAGAAGGAAACTAGCATTAGTCAATCCCACTAAATAACAAGCTGTGTATATGCAACACACATACGTATGGAGAGGGTGTGCTCATTTGAAGTTAACTGCTAGAAAGCAAAATGTGTACATCAATTTGTACTAGACATTGATGTTCTCACATCCAGGGGTCGGGGGTCTTTGATGCACAGGAATCTTTCTCTCACTGTCATGTACAATATATGTCAGTTCTAACATCTTCTTCATCTATTCCTCATGGAAGGGGGAAGTTTAAGACTGTTTTTTACAGAATGGAAAGACTTCGAGATAATTTTTGCTCTCAGGTCCTGTTTTCTCCTGGTCCAGTTTAGTGGAGAGACAATAAATGTCCACTTAGATGTCCCCGGAGACTGCCTTGCTCTCACTTCAAAGCATAAGATTCTTCAACTATATTTTTCAAATAAAGACATGATACATTTCCGTATTTCCATTGCTACCAATAGATGAATGTATAAACATAGTGTTAAAAAATAAACTGGTGCCAGTTGCATGATGTATCTTCAATGCAAATGTCTTCCAGACCAAAATTACTAGTGTCCCTAGGGCAAGGCTATAAATAACCTGTGCTTACTTTTCAACTTATAAAAGAGATGGCAAGAGTAATGAGTTTTTAATAGTTTCATAAATACCCTATCTGAAAATAGTTCCTGACTATGTGGGGTGCATTTATGAAATGCTTACATGCTGTTTCAGTAAAGTACACATTTTGTCACAGATTAGTGCTTTGCAAAGAGGACCATCGAATGGTGAGATTAAGAAGTGTGCGATTTGTGGCCGGGCGCGGTGGCTCACGCCTGTAATCCTAGCACTCTGGGAGGCCGAGGCGGGTGGATTGCTCAAGGTCAGGAGTTCGAGACCAGCCTGAGCGAGACCCCGTCTCTACTAAAAATAGAAAGACATTATATGGACAACTAAAAATCTATATAGAAAAAATTAGCCGGGCATAGTGGCGCATGCCTGTAGTCCCAGCTACTCGGGAGGCTGAGGCAGTAGGATCGCTTAAGCCCAGGAGTCTGAGGTTGCTGTGAGCTAAGCTGACGCCACGGCACTCACTCTAGCCTGGGCAACAAAGTGAGACTCTGTCTCAACAAAAAAAAAAAAAAAAAAAAAAAAAAAAAAAAAAAAAAGAAGTGTGCGATTTGCATGGGCACAGATTTAGACACGAGAGAATTCTTTTCACATGTAAAATGTCTGCAGTTGTGACACCTTAGTATATTTGCATTAAAGTCACTGAGGACCAAAAAAAGCAAAGGGCAACGTGTTGTGTCAAATAGAAGATCCCTTCGCGTTCCCATTTTGGTTACACACTGTTGCTGCATCTGAAGATGAAGTTGTTCTCTCCACTTCCTTTTCTTTTGTTGCAAATATGTCCCCTAAAGACAAGCTAAATGTGCAGCCAAAGAGGAAGCACATATTTGTAGTCCAGGCTGCTGCAGTTGCTGTGTTAACTGGTACATACTTCTGTTGTATGGGCCAACAGTGCTGGAGTTGAGTCCTGTATTCTGTGCGGGAGGCCAAGGAGAAGGCGTTAATAACAAATTTTAATATTTTAACTCCTCTTGGAAGTCAATATTAGTGTGGGGTGAGGTACTTTGTGGCTTTTAATTATATCAAATAAGACATTTTAGCTCCTATAAAATCCATCCTTTTTTTTTTCATTGTTCATTGTTGTTCTCAATTCTGATATTAGGCAGCTGCTGTCTTGCAAAAATAAAAAGAATCAACGTTTAAATCATTTTAGGTTGTATTCATAATATGCTGGATTTTAAAGCAGCCCAGAAAGTTACTGGGACCACTGAATTTTCAGTCTAACTTAATATTTTTTGAAAGGTCTGCCCCAAACTGCAGAGCAGCATGACAATTTTAAATGTGTGTCAAGGGCAGGGTGCTGGGGGAGACCTTTGCTTCTTTCTATCAAGATTAGGACACATAAAGGGTCAAATTTACCCTGGATTCTCCTTCATTAGAAACTGACAACCTAAGCAACTCACAGCCTCAGTGGAAGTTGGCTTGAAATGGAACAACCTGCCTCTCTAGGGGGTGCGAAGGGAGAGGATTAGAGGCTACAACAAAAAACTAAGGGGTTTTTCTACACGCATCTCCAGGGATCAAATGCTTGCTCATAGAGCTGGCTTCACAAGTAGAAAACAACGTAAAGTGTTTGTAAAAATTATTTCCTTTGTAGTCTGCCGAGAGTGTGTTTAATACCGTTCCTCACTGGAGGCCAATGTTGGAAGCGTCAGTAAAATCTGCTGTGCGAGTGGCCAGTCCTCCCTCGGCTCTGCCGCCTGGTCTCCCGTCTCAGCTGTGCTGAAAGCATCCGCTTCCTGTGCTTCCTATAATTAGTGGCTCATTCCATTTATTCAGCACAAAGCCTATGCTAACTCATGTTGTTAAATATTTGCAGGCTCCTGTTTTCTCTCTCTAACCGATTTGGAAGTTTAGAGTCTGATACTCAAGAGTGTTGGCTCGAGTCCCATTGCCTGGGTTTAATATTGAGCCTTTTATTCTACTAACTATGCAATCCCATTATTCAACTTCTCTAAGCCTCAGTTGAGTCATCTACAAAATGGGAATCTTCATCGTACTACATCATGGGGTTGCTGTGAAGATTAAAAATATACCACGTACAGAGTTTAGCAGGTATACCAGGCACATTGGAAACACACAGAGAAGGGTAGCTATAGTTAATGAATCTGCTCTTGTGATAAAGAAGGTGTTTTTACTCTATCAAGAGGCAAAACACCTGTAAAATCAGATGATACCGTATATCTGACCATCTTCCTTCTGGTGACTCAAGTTGACGGAGCACTGGTAGCAGTGTTGGCTTGAAGCTGTTCCCTCCCCCTCATCTGTTAAGGGAACAGAGTACAACAAGAGTGGTCTGGCTCTGAAGAAAACCAGGCCAAGCTTTGTTTCCCGTTTAGACATTCTGTGTGGAAATGCATATCGTGATTCCCAGAGTTCCCCTGTTAATGGGCAAGGAGGATTTTCTGAAGCAAGGCTTACCCAGATCTGCCTCAGAAGAGATAGCCAAATAATTCCTATTTTTGGTCTTTGGCTTAGAAAAAGTGGACAAACTGCATGTTGGAAGAAACTTTCTGGGGCATAATACAACACTACTTTTTTTTTTTTTTTTTTTTTTTTTTTAAAGAGGAGGAGATCATTTAAGAAGGAAACAGCTTAGAAAGCTCTCCAATTTCCTTGTATAAGACTAAAAAATTTTTTTTTCTCTTGTCCTCGTTCTTAGACATTATTCTTTTAATTTTCCTAGTTTGTCTCCCAAGATGTATATGAAACACAGAGTAGCAATAGGAGAGCACCGAACCTTCCCATTTGACTTCTGGGCCATCGACTGGGGTTTCCCTCAGCAGTTCACCTGGCTTTGTGTCCGTGTAAGCTCAGGTCAAGGCTGGGCTGGTCCAGGCTGGACCTGAAGTGGTG
Organism: Eulemur rufifrons; assembly: GCF_041146395.1. Classification (NCBI taxonomy): domain Eukaryota; kingdom Metazoa; phylum Chordata; class Mammalia; order Primates; family Lemuridae; genus Eulemur; species Eulemur rufifrons. The sequence goes on from NC_091007.1 coordinate 15,567,425, forward strand.
GAAGCCAAGCCATGGGTTAGTGGCGGAACAAGTGAGCAGAGTGTGCTCTTGGACTCCCTGCTCGTGGCCAGCCTTGCTGTCAGAGGTCACTTCCTCTGACACCTTCTCACCATATTCTGAACTGTCGAGCCAAGCATTACCTTAAGTCTTCCCAAGAAGGCTGCCTTGCTTCTGAGAACCTGCTCGGGGAGAGCCATGGCTCCCTTCCTGCTTCCCTCAGTCACAGCCAGCTACATGTTTGTCTCTGGGGCACCTCCTACTCTCCCTCTTCCTCCCTCCCCCTCAGCCTTCCCTCTTGTGTGAAGAACTCATAGTTTTCATCCCACAAACTAAATATTTTTCCTTATCTCTGATTTCTCTTCACATTCTTTTGAGAATTTCCTAATTTTCTTCCAGAGTGACCATCTTCATTTCTCTTTCTTCTTCAGCTGGACAGAGCCCTTCCGAAGTCTCCCTAGTTTGAGACTTCCTGACATAGAAAGTACTTTCACCTCTAGGGGCTCACTGGGAAAGGAAATAGCAGTTTTATTCATAACAAACAATCTCTTCTCTCTAAGAAGCAACCAAATAGCAACAATAACAACAGTAGTGTCTTAGTCCATTTTGAGTTGTTTTAGCAGAATACTATGGACTGGGTAATTAATTAATTAATTAATTATTTTTAAATTTTTTTTGTAGAGACCGGGTCTCGCTATGTTGCCCAGGCTGGTCTCAAACTCCTGGGCTCAAGTGATCCTCTTGCCCAGGCCTCCCAAAGTGCTAGGATTATAGGTGTGAACCACCTGTGCCCAGCCTGGTAATTTACTTTTTAAAAAAGAAATTTATTTCTTACAGTTCTGGAGGCTGGGAAATCCAAGATTGGGCAGCTGCCTCTGGTGAGGGCCTCCTTGCTAAGTCTTAATGTGGCAAAGGCATCGTGTGGTGAGATAGAGTGAGCATGCCTGGCCATGTGTCTCTTTCTCTCCTTAAAAGCCACCAGTCCCATCACAGGAGCCCCACCCTGATGACCTTATCTAATCCTAGTTACTCCCAAAGGTGCCAACTCCAAATACCATCAACATAGGAATTTGAGGATTAAGTTTCCAACACATGAAATTTTGGGGACATATTCAAACCATAACAAATAGTAACATACACAAAATCATGAAGAATCAACTCCTTTTATGCATTTTTGAAAATATCAAATAACATTTCAAGAACTCTATCAAGTGCTGAAAGAACTTGGACATAAAGACATTTCATTTTTTTCTATTTTAAAAGTAATATATATTTTTATTTCAAAAATATTAAGGGGGTACAAATGTTTTTGTCTCATGGATAACTTTTATAATGCTTAAGTTGGGACTTTTAGTGTGCCCATCACCCAAATAGTGTTCATTGTACCGGATAGGCAAGTTTTTGCCCCTTCTCCCATCCTTCTTCTTGATTTTCAATGACCTTTAACCTCTGTGTGCCCGTGTGTGTCCATCAATTAGCTCCAAATTATTAGAGAGTACGTGGGGTGTTTGTTTTTCCATTCCTGAGACATTTCCCTTAGGATAATGGTCTCCAGTTCCATTAAAGTTGCTGCAAAAGACATTATTTCATGACTTTTTATGGCTAAGTAGTACTCCACTTTCTTAATCCACTCATTAATTGATGGGCATTTGGATTGATTCCATATCTTTGCACTTGTGAATTGTGCTGCAATAAATATTCGAGAAAACCATTCCATTTTTAAATGGTCACATTTATACATAGAACAATTCAGGAAGGGAAAAAAAAATCTTTCAACAAAACACATTAAAATATATCCCCCAATATTCTTGTGTTCCCTCAGTCTATCATCTGAATTATCTAATATAAATTTATTTGCTTATTTATTTATTTTAGGGATGAAGTTTCGCTATGTTGCCCAGGCTGGGTTTGAACTCCTGGGCTCAAGCAATCCTCCCACCTCAGCTTCCTGAGTAGTTGGGACTACAGGAATGTGCTATCACACCCAGCTTTCCTGGAAAATTGAACCACATATGGGAAAGCCATATAGCATCCTATTAAAGATCAGCCTTTGGATCAGAGCAGGCTAGGTTTAACTACCTTAGCTCCTTGCACCATAAACTTGAATAAGCAACTTAACTTTTCTAAACAGTGGCATCTTCATCCCTAAAATGAGGCCCCCTTCTTTTTGTTGTGAGTATTAAAGGAGAAAATACACATAAAGCATATGGTACAGTGCCTGGCACATAGAAGGTGCTCAATAAAAGATAATCCATATTTGTTGTGTGCCTACAACATACGGGTCACTGGGCAAGGCACTAAGACAAAATACGCAGGACCTCTGTTCTCATGGAGCTTCCACGCTGGTGGAACTGGCGGAGTTAACTAATGGCTTAGGGAGAACATCCTCCTCCCTTGGTTCTAGTTTACACAGAAGGGTGTTTCTATGCAACACAGAATAAAGGAAATATTGGCAATTACCTGGTAAATTAATTAAAGGAAAAGGCCAACCTTCTCTCTTCATGCACATTATACTTAGTGGCCTGTGACAGGCGCCCAGGAGTTATATTTGACCCTTGTTCCCATCACCATGTCTAATCAGTCTCCAAGGCCGGCCTATTCTGTCTTTTGAGTTCAGTTTCTTCTCTGGAGGGTTTTATAGTTAATTTATAGCATCGTCTATTTGGCCTGATTTACCAAAACATCCTTTAATCAGGCTTACCTAAATTCTCTTATAAAAAATACTTATTGAGCATTTGCTCTGCGCCAGGTGCTAAGAATAGAAAGACGAAAGAGCAGTGCTATGGTGCAGGTCAACGTAGGAAAAACCGGGATGGGGAGACACATGGTTACGTGAATGTCGAGCTCAAGAGAAAGATCTGGGCTGGAAAAAATAACTGGAGGTGGAGGAGCCTCCCCAGGAAAATTATAGAGAGGGAAAAGAGAAGAATGCTAGGAATTGAACTGGGGTGGGAGGAGAATTTAAGAGTAGGCAGAAAAAGAAGAACCAAGGACACCGAGAGGAAGCAGCCTGTGATGTAGAAAGAGAAACAGAAAACAGGGAGGTCGGGAAAACCAAGGAAGTTGACTGTTTCCAGAGGGAGAGAGAGGTCAGGAGTTTCCAACACAGCTGAGAAGTCAGATAAAGAGAGAACAGGTTTGAGTGGAGAACCTTGAGGTCCTTGGTGACCATTAAGAACACAGTTTCTGTGGGGTGGTAGAGTCAGAAGCCAGGTCCTAACTGGTAGAGGAGGGAATGGGAGATGAAAAAGTGGAGAAAGCTAGTATGGAAAACTCTTCCTTTGGACGAGGGGAGAAAGAAAGATAAGACTAGAAACAGCTAAGTTCCATGTGGCAGCTAGTGGTGTGTGTATTAGAGGCAGGACAGTGTACCAGCTACTTGGGGGGGCTCTGGAGCCAGACTGCCTTGGCCGTGGCAGCTGGACTCTGCCACTTGCTCCCTATGTGACCTTGGGCAAGTTATTAATGCTTTACCTTTAGCACCTCAATCTCTTCATCTGTGAAATGGGGATAGTACTAGTACCTTCTTAACTGAGTTGTTATAAAGGTTAAAGGTGAAGTGCCTGGTATACAGTCAATGCTCAAAACACACTAGCTTTTATTACTGTCTTCCAAGTACCATGGAAACGCAGTACAAGACTTGATTCTGTCAGGTGAGCCGAGTTAGAGAAAAATTTGTAGAGGTGCCATGGAAGATCATAAAGTGTGACTAAGATTTTTTTTTTCAGATGGGGAAAAAAACCAAAAAGCATTTTGAGAAGAGAGCACAAATTATATAAACAAAAACAAGTACATGTGAAGTCACCAGGTGAATTTGGTTAATGGCAGCACCAGGAATTTGGAAAGATCTGTTACTAAGATCTACAGACAAAAGTCAGTTATAAGGCCGGGTGCGGTGGCTCACGCCTGTAATCCTAGCACTCTGGGAGGCCGAGGCGGGTGGATCGCTCAAGGTCAGGAGTTCGAGACCAGCCTGAGCAATGAGCGAGACCTCGTCTCTACTAAAAATAGAAAGAAATTATCTGGCCAACTAAAATATATATAGAAAAAAAAATTAGCCGGGCATGGTGGCGCATGCCTGTAGTCCCAGCTACTCGGGAGGCTGAGGCAGTAGGATTGCTTAAGCCCAGGCGTTTGAGGTTGCTGTGAGCTAGGCTGACGCCACGGCACTCACTCTAGCCTGGGCAACAAAGCGACACTCTGTCTCAAAAAAAAAAAAAAAAAAAAGTCAGTTATGTTCTTTAGAGAGGAAAAAGCTACATAATAAATTAATTATTTGGTTTTTGGTTTAGCTTGCTAATTTTAAAGCAATTTGCTCAGCCTCATTAATGCCTTTGGTCTTCCTTATGGCCCTTGTATATCCGGGCATGTCGTAGTGGCTTCCTGAGAAATTGCTTTAAATTGTGGCATTTGCCTGTGTCGGCTGATCAGTAAGAAACAGCCCAGGGAAATTCATCATCACATTTACTGCAAGGATGTTGTTGGAAATGGGCTTCGTTATACTGCAAGGTATTCTGTTTAGGAGGATCCTTAGGAGACTGTCTTCACACGCTTAGTATGATAGTTGCGCTTCACTTCACTAAATGGTCTGATTTTATAATAGAGGCGCCATGTTCTGTTTGCAAAGACTGTCAGAAAGTTTAGAGTAAATTAGTAATTTTAGTAATTCAACCTAAGCAAGTATTACACATTTCATGTCATTGTAGGCTGATTCCTGGCCCCATTTACATTCCTATTATTTATTCTTTCTCTCAAGTGCTCCTAATTCATGCTCTTTTGATATACTATATGTGTCTTTCAAAACTACTTTAAATTCTTTTTGGGGTAGACCAGCAGTTTAAGAATATGAAATCTGAAGTCACAATGTCTCCTTTCAAATCCCTGTTTTACCACTTACTGACTGTGCAACCCCGGGCAAGTTATTTAATGTCACAATGCCTCAGTGTCCTCATCTACAAAACAGGGCTAACAGTTTTTATTTCCTAGAGTTTTGTGCAGATGAAAGGAAATGAGTCATGTAAAAAACTAAGCATAATACCTGGAACATAGAGGGCACTCAACAAATTCATGTCACTGTTATTATTACTAACAATGTTTTATGTTATATTGACAATCACGATATAAAAACACACATATATGAAAAAATCTGATCATAAACTCCTAGGAAATTAAAGTGGTTCCGCTTCCTCCAGGTTTTTTTTGAAGTTCACATGCCTGGATATTCATGACAGGGAGCCAATTTCAGGAATAGATTTTCGAACGTTAACAACTTAAATCAGGCAAAAGATTATACTCGATAATTAGCATCAGCAATAGACAGCTAAACAGAAATATAGTGCTTTTACTATTTGTGTCTCTTACTACACATATAAGCTGGTGTTCTGTCTTTAGGCTGATGGGCCTATTTACATAGTGGTTCTAGAAGTGTTAGTGAAATGCAGGAGATTATTCCGTCTTGCAATTTAAATGAAATATTGCACAGATAATTTCAGAAAGGAATTTTCCAGACAGCAAGAAATAGTTCTTAGCAACGTTCAAAACCAGAACAATGCTAGATTTAATTCTGCATGAGCACAGCCATGTGCTGAGTGCCCCATTTCATTTTTAAGGACACAGATTTAATTTCACGTGACAATCTGGCATCAAAGTTTTCCCTTGGTCTTTTTTCCAAATAGCCCAGTAAATATGAAAATGCAATCTAATAGTAAAAGATTAAATTTGTGGCACTCTACTTGCAGGGCACCAGGGTTATTATGAAAGCAGTAAATGAACAAATGAGATTAAGGAAAATGCCAAGAACAGTTGTATGATATAAACACATCTAACATGTAACAAGTGAGAGTCATATGTGTACCATAAAATGTCATTCTGTGTATCTAGCTTGTTTCCTATACCATTTCTGTCTACTATGTTTATCAAAGAAATGTAATAACTCTTCAGGGTACTATAGTAATTTATGTAATATTTTGCGGTCTTTACCAAGGCAAGAAGGGATCATTTTTTACACTAGTAATAGGATTTTATTTTCTTCAAATACTGGATAACAAATCTTTTGGAATGTTCCTTTATTTAAAATGGTTAAAGTGAGCAAATTTACTTCCGAAGGCTATAAAAATCAATCTTAGTAACTTATAACTAAATATTTAAAAATTCTTTTGTTGTTGTAAAGAAAAGAATGGCAAATGGCAATTTACTACTGGCAATTTTTAATTTGAAGGTTGATTTCATTCATATTCTTAATGAATTCATTTATTTGCATTGCATAGCTTATTTCAGCTCCTTGTGCTGTTTTGAAAATAGAATAAATATGTATCTATTTTAATAGCACATGACCAGGTATTCTCCACTTCAATTTCATTTGTTGATACAGAATTCCACATTGTGATTTTAGAAAAATAAGTCTTGGATTTGCCTTTCCATGACATTTTCTCCTTTCTTTTCTTTAGTCTTCTTGTGCAATAATTAAGAAGAAGAAACCCAAGGAGGCTTTGATCATACATTTCAAATTGTCAGCCTAATGTTGGATTAGCTTGATAACTTTATGGGTCTGCTATTAGTGGATGTCAGGGACATTGACATTATTATGTTGGCCAGTTCAGTTACCATGTCACCTTGGGTAAGCCTGCTCATCTCTTTTCCTGATGTTTCTCATCTGTGTCCAGAAGAAGGAATTCCCATTCTATCTGAATGACAATCCTCAAACCTCTCAAATGCGCTTCCAAAGCCGTGCCAAAGGATGGTGCTTAGAGTAGTCACTCATGTCTGGTTAAATTATCTTTTTAAAATCTCACTTATTTTCATACAAATCAGGATTATTATTGCAAATTTTGGACAGAAAGACCACAGCATAGAAAGAAATGAATGATTTTCTAAAGTCAGTAGGGGACTTGAAAATAGAAGTTAAATTTCTGGAACCCTTATCACTGCTTTTAAACTTTAAGTATTTTGACTTTTAGATAATTGTATGAAGAATTCTGTCTTGGTGTAGAAGACTGATTGTTTTTTCTTTGTAGTTTGCCTAAATTGCATTGAAATGCATCTATGGGGAAAAAACCAAAAACAGAGATCCAAAGAGATAGAGGATGAATCCCAGGTTTCTGATTTAGATTTAGGATCATTATCCCAAAGAAAAATAAGTTGTTAAATGTTGTGGAATATTTTCAAATTTTACTATAAATTTTGTATACTTAGTGGTGGTTTTATGGTTTTAAAAGAAGGCGATGTGTAATGATAGAGTGAAAGGGGTTTTCTCACCCTGGGTATGCAGCCTGCCCATTTTCCTGGAGCATAAACTATTCAGAAGTGTACTGTTTTCCTATTAAAATGATCTCTAATATATTACACAACTAATGCAAAATTTATATGTAACATCTTAAAATAAAACAAGTGACGTCAAAAAAACACTTCTGAGAGTTTGTGGCAATAGTCCAAACTTTCTAGGGGCAGAGTTTTCCTCTCCTCTGTTGTTGGGGTACTTGGTAGGAAGTTGGAGAGCCTTCACACACTCCCTTTAGTTATTGCAGGAGTCCCCTGGCTTGCCAAGTCTCTTCATGGGAGTCTTTCAAAGTCGATGAGAATTGGTTTCTTAGAAAAATCAACTTTAGGAAATGAATTACTCTCCCTGGGAATATAGCCATTCCTCTCTCTCTCTATACGTGTGTGTGTGTGTGTGTGTGTGTGTATAATTATATTTGGAAAAGGAAACTTCTTTTGGCAATGGCTGGGTGTAATGAAGCTTCTATAGATCAAAGCCAGTGAGCAGTGTGGTTGACATTCACAATGAGAATAAAAAACGTTTTGGCTATGGGTGCCTGCCAGCAGAAACACCAGAAACTTGGAAGTCCCCAATGTCTTTTTTCTCTGGCAGTGTCCCAGAGAGCTCACGTGGTTTCTTTGATGGTCATTACAAATGTCCTATGGCTACAGATGAAGCCCTCCTCAGCCCCCTGCGGTCTTACTCTGCTGCTTCTCACGGTCGGGACTGACCGTGGGGTTTGTCTCTGTGCTGCGGGAGGTGCCTGACCATGGCCCCTACCTCTGGCAGATGGCGTCCTCCTAGCGTGCCACACTCTGCCTTCTCGGTGTGAGCCGGACTGTATGCTCTATGAAGGCAGGGCCTGTTACTGTCTTTTTCGCCTCAAGGAAGAGGTGCTCAATCATATTTAATGAACCAAGGAAGGGACAGTTCTTGCCAGTGCTTTTTCAGAAGTGACAGAGGGTTGTTCTGTTCCACCAGAGTTACAGTTCTTCACAGGCTGCTAGAAAATCACTACTGCCCTTCTCACCCTCAAGGAACCTTGGTCAAGTTCCTGTGTGTCTAGGTTAGAGGATGTTTGAGATATGACCAAGTGGTCACTTCTGCAAAACACTGACCAGTGCATTAAGTCTGAGTCCAGACACTTTGAGCCTTATCTTAGGACAACGTGTGGCTTGTACACAACCAATAACATGCAATTAGCAGTGGCTGTTGTCTTCCTTCTTTATCTGACAGTCTTATTCCAAGGACTAAACCATCGATCTCAATATGTGGGCATAAAAGTCATCGTTCTGGAGTGAGAAAGCCAGCTCCATCACTTCTGGAGGTGACTTCGGGCAAATTGATTCAGTCTGATAAATGTATTTCTCCCTGGGTGAAGTATAGCTAATACTAGCCTATCTCACATGGCTAGCCGATCTTTACATGTTGTAAAGATTAAAGGAAATAAACCTTGAAAGTATTTAGCCCAGTGCCTAAGTACTATAAATGTGAAGTATTATTCTAGTATAGTTGTACTGTAGCTAGCAGAAGGCCCTCGTATGCTCTCTGAAAGTGGGCCACAAACAGGTTAGGTCTTCCCTTGCCAGAGCTATATTGTGTACACACACACACACACACACACACACACATACCAGTCAATGTAATCAAACAGGGATCTAGCATGCTTATTCTGGAAAATGGATTAATTGAATTGAGAAAAGCAAAGACATGCTTGTGTTAGGAAGCTGTGATCCAACCAGAAAAGAAACCCCATACAAGCAGAAACAGGAATCCATTCCAAGAAAAAGCAATCTCTTTGGCGGCCTGCCCACTGAACTGCAGCAGCCTCCGTCACTGAGGACATTACTCTCTGCCCTGGCGTTCCTTCCTAGCTGCTGGACCTGGGAACACATTTTTAACTGAGTGAAAAACACATCAGGGTCCCCAAGAGGTGAAAACTTAGTGTCTTCCAGGGTGGCCTGGGCTTTTGGGTGCTCATCTCTGGAGGCCAAAGTACCCAAGGTCAAGGATGAAAGGTCTGTTCTATCTGGAAGGAGCAAACCTAAGGAATTCCTCAGGAAGCATCTGGGCTATTCTCAGTGGTAGCAGTAGCCTGGCCAATGCCATGGCGAGAGCAAGGAAAGAGCCCTTCGTCTACCACTGTCCAGCCTCCCTGGTGAAAAGAGCCGCCTCTTTGCAAGCTCATGAATGCCAATAAGTCCAAACCACACTGGAAGGAGCCAGTACATATTGCAAAAGCTAAATTGCACGTTGGCTCAGAGCTTGGCCAAAGGAGCATATGATTTGAACCCTGGGGCTCCTGAGCCTAGGGGAGGGCTGGGAAAAACCTTGGCTCAAACTTAGAGGAAAGAAGGAAGCAGGAGCCCAGGAGCTTTCATTACTGTCTTTGTAAACTCTGCTCACTGGTCATCCAGAAGTCAAATTGAGGGTATTTTTCACCAAAAGAGAGTGCACGAGAAAAGAACCAATATCCAAGAATATACAAATGTATTTGGCATAAGTAAGAACTTTCTGAATGTTGAAAAGCAATACAATTCTTTCATTCAACAAATATTTACGGGGCACCCCCTGTATACCAGGGCCTGTGGGAGGCACTGGGAATATTATGAAAAAGAGGACACAGTTCCTGATTTCAAGGAGTTTATACTGGTAGAAATGTGTCCAGGGGAGGCAAAAGAGAGGGGAAGAACAAGAACTAGCAGAATATAATTTTAGTGTGGTATGTGTTGCATGTATCAGGTTGTTCCTTTATATTTCCAAGTCGTGCACTACAATTTATTTTTCCATTCACCTGTTGATGGTGTCTGGTGTGTTTCCAGTTTTGGATTATTATGAACAAAGCCATTATGAACGTTCGTGTCTTCAAGCAAACATATATTTTCATTTCTCTTGGGTTAATATCTAGCAATAAAACTGTAAGGTCATATGGTAAGTGTATATTTAACTTCATATGAAACCTACAAACTGTTTTCCAGCGTGGCTGTACCATTTTGCATTCCTATCAGTGGCGTATGAGAATCCTAGATGCTTCATATCCTTGTCAACATTTGATATTGCCCATTTGAAAAATTTTAGTCATCGTCCAGGGTGTATAGTGGTAGCCCATTGTGGTCTTATTTGCATTTCCCTAATGATTAATGATGCCAAGTGTTTTTTTATATGCTTATGTCTGCTATTAGTATATCTTCTTTGGTGAAGTGCCTGCTTAAATCTTTTGCTGGTTTTAAAAACCAGGTTATTTATCTTATTATTGAGTTTTGAGAATTCTTTACAAATACTGGATACATATCCTTTATTAGATATATATTTTGCAAATATTTTCTTCTAATCGGTGTCTTGCTTTTTTACTTTCTTAACTGTATTTTAAGGAGCAGAAGCATTTTTTTCTTAAAAAATTTGTGATTGACACATAATAATTATATATATTTATGGGGCACAATGTGATATTTCAATACCTATATATGTTGTTTAATAATCAAATTAGGGTAATTAGCATATCCATCACCTTAAACATTTATTATTTCTTAGAGATGAGAACATTCAAAAACCTTTCTTCTAGCTATTTTGAAATATATAATACATTATTAACTGAAGTCACCGGACTATGCAATAAATGACCAGAACTTATTCCTCCTAGCTGTAACTTTATACTCATTGACCAGCTTCTCCCCATCCTCTGATAACCACTATTCTACTCTCTACTTCTAGGAGAACAACATTTTAGATTCCACATATGAGAGCAATCATGCAATATTTGTCTTTCTGTGACTGGCTTATTTCACTTAGCCTAGTATTGCGGAAGAAAAGTTTTTCATTTTGATGATGTCTCCAATGTATTAATTTTTAATTCCTGGTTTGTGTTCTTTGTGTCCTAAGAAATCTTTGCTAGCCCCAAATCACAAAAGTTTTTCCTCTTGTTTTGTTGTAGTTTTGTAGTTTTTAGATTTTCCATTTAGGTCTGGAATACATTTTTGATTTAATTTTCTTAGGTGGTACAAGATAAGGGTTGAGAGTTTTTGTTTTTTTTTGCATATGAAAATTCAGCTTTCTCAGATCCATTTGCTAAAGAGACTATTTTTTTTTTTTAATTGATTTCAACCATTTGTCAAAAAGATCACCTTTCCTCTGTTGATATCTTGGCACTTTTATCAAAACCAATTGACCATTTACGTGTGGGCCTGTTTCTGGACTCTCAATTCAGTTTCATGGATCTATATGTCTATCCTTATGCTAACAACATTTATTACTTTAGCTTTATAGTAAGTCTTGAAATTGAGTAGTGATTGCTCTTTTTTTTTTTTTTTTTTTTCCAAAATTGTTTTTGGCTATTCTAGGATTCTGCATTTCTGCATTAATTTCTACCAAAAAAAAAAAAAAAAAATCCTGCTTGGATTTTGATTGGGATTGCACTGAATCTATAGATCTATTTAGAGAGAATTGACATCTTAACAATACTGAGTCAGCTGAACTATGAGCATGGTATGTCTCACTATTTATTTAGATCTTCTTTAATTTATCTTAGCAAAGTCTTGGAGTTTGCTATGTACAGTAGTCCCTCCCCCTTTATCCTTGGGGGATATGTTCCCAGACCCCCAGTGGATACCTAAAAGCACAGATAGTACTGAACCCTGTAGATACTACTGTATGTTTTTTTCTATACATGCATACCTAGGATAAAGTTTAATTTATAAATGAGTCACAGTAAAAGATTCACAATAATAAATAATAATAGAATAGAACAAGTATAACAGTATACTGTAATAAAAATTATGTAAATGTGGTCTCTCCCCCCCATAAAAAGTCTCTTCCTATTTTCAGACTGTAGTTGACTGCTGGTAACTAAACCACTGAAAGAGCAAATGCCCATACAGGAGGACCACTGTACAGCATAGCATCATTATTTTGTTAAATTTATTCCTAAATAATTCATGTTTTGTGATGCCATTGTAAATGATATATTTAAATTTTTAAATTTCCAATTGCTTGTTGCTAGGATATAGAAATACAGCTGATTTTTGTATGTTGACTTAGTGTCCTTTGACCTTGTGAATTTTGCTTCTTAGTTAGCTGGGGTTGCTTTTTGGTAGATTCCTTAGGATTTTCTACATAAACAGCCACATTGCCAGTGCATAATGAAAGTTTTGTATATTGCCTTCTAAACAACATGATATTAACTGGGAACTCCCATTGAATAGAAGTGTTAAGAGGGGATGTCCTTGCCTTCTTCCCAATCTTAGGGGAAAAGAAGTCAGTTTTAAATTATGGTTGTAGCTATAGATTTTGGGGGGATTTCCTCTATCACATTGAGAAAGTTTCCTTCTATTTCTAGTTTGCTAAGATTTATTTTTTTTAAATCATGAATAGGTATTGAAATGTGTCAAATGTTTTTCTGCACCTTTTAAGATGATCATATAGTTTCTCCTTTTTAGTCTGTTAATATGGATAATTGCATTTGTTGATTTTTTGCATGTTGACTCATCTTACATTTGTAGAACCCCACTTCGTTGTGATCCCACTTGGTCATGATGTATTCTTCTTCTTCTTTTTCATATAGCTGGATTTCACTTACTAAAATTTTATTAAGGATTTTTGTGCCTGTATTTAGAAGGAATATTGCTCTATAATTTCCTATACTTTTGATTTCTTTTTCTAGTGTTGGTATCAGGGTATAACTAGCCTTATAAAATAAATTGGAAAGTCTTCTCCCTACTGGCTTAAAGTTATTCATAACATCCTTTTATGTATAGAATTGTTCATTCTGGATACCAGTTTGGCTAAAGATTTACCAGTTGTATTTTCAAAGAACCAGCTTTTGGTTTCATTGATTTTTCTCTACTGTTCATCCACTTGTTATTTTATTGATTTCTGGTTATTTCTTTCCTTCTACTTACTTTGGGTTAAGTTGCTCATCTTTTTTTAGTTTCTGAAGGTGAAAACTTAGATATTTAATTTTAAAGTTTTCTTTATTCCAATATCAATGTTTAAAATTATAAACTTCCTTTTAAACACTGCTTTAGATGATTCCCACATCTTTGATAGGTTCTGCTTTCATTTCATTCCATTTGAAATATTTTTTAACTTCACTTGTGATTTCTTTTTAGACTCATATTATTTAGAGGTATGTTGTGTAATTTCCAATTATTGGAGTATTTCCAGATATCTTTATTATCAATTTCTAATGAATTCCATTGTCATCAGAGAATATACTCTGGATATTAATCCTTTGAAATTTACTGAGACTTGTTTCATGGCCCTAGTATGGTTTGTCTTGATAAATGTTTCATGTACACTTGAAAACAATGTTTATTCAGCTGTTGTTAGGTGGAGTGTTTTATAAATGCCAATTAAGTTGATTGATAATATTGTTCAAGTCTTGTGTATCTTTATTGATTTTCTGCCCACATATTTTAACAATTATTGAGAGAGGAGTGTTGAAGTTCACAACTATAATTGTGTTTATTTCTTCTACTTTTATTATCAGTTTTGGTTTCATATATTTTGAAGCTCCATTCACATTGTTATGCCTTCTGATGAAATGATCCCTTTTCTATTATGATTTTCTGATACAAAATCTATGTTGTCTAACATTAATATAGCCAATTCCCTTTCTTTTGCTTAGTACTTGTATGGCATATATTTATCTATTCTTTTACTTCTTTGGTAATCTTTCTGGAAATTTTTTTTATTACTCTTATTTTTAACTTGTCCATGTCTTTATATTTAAAGTCAGTTTCTTGTAGACAGCATATAGTTAGGTCTTGCTTTTTTATCCAATCTAACAATCTGTGCCTTTTAATGGAGTGGTTAGACGATTTACATTCATTGTAATTATTGATATGGTTGGGTTTAAATTACTATTTTGATATTTGTTTTCCCTTTGTTCCATCTATTCTCTGTTTTCTTTTTCCTTTGTTCCTTTATTCATTTGTATTAATCAAATTTTTTTTGTGACTCCATCTTATCTCCACTATTGACTTACTAGCTATACCTCTTTTTTATAATTGTTTTTAGTGGCTACTCTAGGGTTTGCAATATTTAACTAATTACAGTCAGCTTTCAAATAATATTATATCATTTCACATGACATGTAAGAACATTACAATAGTATATTTCCATTTTGCTCCTCTTGTCCTTTATGTAATTATCATACATTTTACTTCTACGTATGTTATAAACCCTACACACTTTCTTATGTTTGTTTTAAATATTCAAATATCTTTTAAAGAGATTAAATAGAAAAAGGATGTTTTTATATTTACCCACATGTTTACCATTTCTGGAATTCTTTATTACTTTGTGTGGATTAAAATTTCCATTGGTTATCATTTTCTTTCTGCCTGAAGAGATTCCTTTAACATTTCTGCAGTTCTGCCAGTGATGAAATTTTTGTTTTTGTTTTACTTAGAATGTCTTTTTTTCCTTTTTCTTTTTTTTGTACAGTGTGGTTGCATTTATATATAATGTTGTAACATGCATGTTTAAAAATGTGTAGAATACTCCCTTCAGCAGCACATATACTAAAATTGGAATGATATAGAGAAGATTGGCTTGGTTCCTGCACAAGGATGACACACAAATTCAAGAAGAATTTTTTGGTATTTAATATACTGAATTGTATACTTAAAAATGGTTAAAATAGTACATTTTTTGTTATTTATATTTTACCACAATAAAAAAACACATACAAATGGATCTAGAAATACACATATAAAACTGTTAACATTGGCATGCTCCTAGGAATAAGGGATGAGGGTGAAGGGCTACTTTCAGGGTGTTTTTAAACATTTTATTTGGAAATCATTTCAAACAGAAAATTTGCAAGAGTATCACCAAGAATACTTCTATACTCAGATTCACTGTCAACATTTTATTTACCCCATTTGCTTCATCTTCTTACTTTTTCATATATATAAAGAATATATCTGCATATGTATTTGTATATAAATATAAATATTTATATAAATTTTTATGAACCATTTGAGGGCAAAATACATGTATTTCCTAAAAATAGAATATTCTTCTTTATAACCACAGTATACTTAAAAAATACAGTAAATTTAATTATTGTTTATTTTCTTAATTGATAAGTAAAAATTGTGTAACTTTATGGTATGCAACATGATGTTTTTTTTTTTTTTTTTTTTTTGAGACAGAGTCTCACTCTGTTGCCCAGGCTAGAGTGAGTGCCGTGGCGTCAGCCTAGCTCACAGCAACCTCAAACTCCTGAGCTCAAGCAATCCTCCTGTCTCAGCCTCCCGAGTAGCTGGGACTACAGGCATGCGCCACCATTCCCGGCTAATTTTTTTTTATATATATTTTTAGCTGTCCACATAATTTCTTTCTATTTTTAGTAGAGGTGGGGTCTCGCTCTTGCTCAGGCTGGTCTCGAACTCCTGAGCTCAAACGATCCGCCCACCTCGGCCTCCCAGAGTGCTAGGATTACAGGCGTGAGCCACCGCGCCCGGCCTCAACATGATGTTTTGATATATGTATATATTGTGGAATAGCTAAATCAAGCTATTTAAGCATTACCTCACATACTTATTTTTTTGTGGTGAGAACATTTGAAATCTACTCTCTTAGCAATTTTCAGGTATATGATATATTGTTATAAACTGTAGTCACCATGAGGTGAAGTAGATCTTTTGAACTTATTCCTCCTGTCTAACTGAAATTTTGTGTGCTTTGACCAACATCTCCCCAGTTTGCCCACTCCTAGCCTCTGGTAACCACCATTTTACTCTCTGTTTCTATGACTTTTGACTTTTTTGGATTCCACATATAAATGAGATTATATGATATGTGTCTTTCTGTGCCTGGCTTATTTCACTTTATATAATGTCCTCCAGGTTCATTCATGTTGTCACAAATGTCAGGATTTCTTTCATAAAGGCTGAATGGTATTCTGTTGTGTATATACACCACATGAACACTTAGGTTGATTCCATATCTTGGCTATTGTGAACAATGCTGCAATGAACATGAAAATGCAGATATCTCTTTGACATACTGATTTCATTTTCTTTGACTATATATTTAGAAATGGGATTGCTGGATCATATGATAGTTCTATTTTTAATTTTTTGAGGAACCTCCATACTGTTTTCCACAATGGCTATACTAATTTATATTCCCACCAATGGTATGCATATACAAACATTGCCTCCTTTTCACAACCTTCCCAATCCATGTTATCTTTTGTCTTTTGATAGTAACCATTCTAACAGGTATGAAGTGATATCTCCTTGTGGTTTTAACTTGCGTTTCCATGATTATTAGTGGTATTGTGCATTTATTTCATATGCCTGTTGGCCATTTGTATGTCTTCATTTGAGAAATGTCTATATAAGGTCCTTGGCCCATTTTAAAACCTGGTTATTTGTCTATTTACTATTGAGTTGTTTGGATTTCTTATATTTTTATCTTCCACTCTTTTTCTGCCTACTTTTGGTTTTCATCGAACATTTTATATGATTTCATTTTTGCTCCCTTCTTAACATATCACTTTTGCTTAAAAAAAATTTTTAGTGGTTGTCCTAGCATTTGTTTGCAATATCCGTTTACAACTAATCCAAATCCATGTTGAAGTAACAGTATACCACTTCACAAGTAGTCCAAGTACATTTTAATAATAATCCTAATTGCTCCCCATCATCCCTTGCATCATTGCTGCCATTTATTTCACTTACCTATTAACATACATAGGAATATATATGTATGTAATTGAATATATTGTTGCCATTATTATTATGAACAAATTTTAATTGGTTAGATCAGTTAAGAATAGGAAAAAAGTTTTTATTTTACCTTCTCTTATTCCTTGTCCATTGCTCTTTTTTTCTTTATGTACATCAGGAATGATATAATAGGTGGTCTCATGTATCTGGCTCTTTCAGTTGGCATAATGTTTTGAGGTTTGTTAATGTTGTGAGATGTATCGATTGTTCTGTCCACTTTTTATTCTTGCTGAATAGTGTTTCCTAATATGGGTATACCACCATCTGTTTATCCATTCACCAGCTGATGGACTTTTGATTGTCTCTAGCTTTTCGGTTATCATGATAAAGCTGCTAAGAACATCTGTGTGCAAACAGACCTTTGTTTACATCCGTTTTGAGTTGATACTTGGGAGAATTGCTGGGTCATGTGGCAAGCACATATTTAACTTTTTAAGAAACTGCCAGACTGTTTTCCAAAGTGGCTGTATCATTTTACACACCCATCAGCTATGTATTTATATTTTTTATATTAATCATAAGCAAGTGCATTCTCATAAAGGTGCAGAAGATTCTTAGGTAAGCTGGATATTGTCTTTGGAAGCTTGCTCATTTTTGACGTAAGCAGCCCTTTTCTTCATGGGGAGTTCAAAGATGAAATAAGTTTGAATTCAGAATCAATATGACCAAAAAAAAAAAAAAAAAACCCCACAAACAAAGCCAGAAAGTTGTTTCCTCTCCCTTATTAGGAAATGGAAAGATATAGATGACATTATTAAGGGAAGGACTTTCTAGCCTCGGTGTTTAAAACTAAAGATCACTTGCATCAGAAACCCGAATTTACATTCTCTGACGGTAAGGCAGAGGGTGAGATTAGTTTATGGCAGGAAAGGACTTCTTTTAAATGATAGATACTTGGGAAATCGACTCAAGTGACAGGAGGGTCATTAATTTCATATTTTGAGAAATAAGGAGAGAATTTAAGAATCTGAAGACTTTAGGACAGAGAAAACTTAATATAGTCCCGCAGTTGTTATTTTTATTTTGAAAGGGGTGTCGTGGTGGCGGCCAAGAGGCGATTCTAGAAGCGAGAGCTGCAGCTGCTCACTCAGCACGTCCTCCCACAGTGGGTTAAACGCCAGGTCTTGCAGTGCCCTCAAACACGACGGGCAAAACTACAGCCTCCTGAGAACCAAAGCCCACTTGCTTGCGGCTGTCATTAACGACAGCACCCACAGAGCACACCGGGGCTAATGCAGGTGGACAGCCACACACCAGGACAATCCTTACTAGTTCACTTGTAAATTAACTTCAGCTAACTTTTAAAATAAACAAAGGTTGTCTGTTAAAAAGTCTCTTCACAGCCCTTTTCAGTGTTTTTTCTCTGTGTTTCTCATATGATTCACCTTTTATACCCTATCCCAGTGCCTAGTTCATGTATAATATTATTTTGTTGAGCCTGAATTCGGCTGAGATACATATATTAAGCAGTAAAATTCTCTTTGATAAAAGGTTCACTTAAAATTCTGAAGCATGCATCTTGTGCTTCAGGAAAATGAAGCAGTATTTGGGTTCTTCTGATATCCTTCAAAATACATGACGGAAGCAGGTTGATGCTTTGTCTAAGGCCCAACCCTTATGAGGTACGTATGTACATGAATTACCGGGTCTAGAGTTTTTAAATTTTAATCTTTAAAAATGAGGAAAATACTCTCTGAAATCTTAGACAATATTTTAATATGTCAGGAAAACATTTATCTATCTACCTACCTATTTATCTATCTGATCAGCTGTAGCTTTACAGAGATATAATTACGTGCTGAGTAATTAAGATAAAAGAAAAAGCGAAGGATAAGATACTGTGTGTCCAGAAGGAATGGCTGGTATGCGTAGCTGGCAAAATGCACCTAATTATCCTGTTGTGCCCATTTTTAATTAGCATTCTGTGTAGTTTCTTTATTTAGAGATCATCTTTCCCTAAAACGCACGCGCGCGCGCACACACACACACACAAATGCACACCACATGGATTTTTACTGTTGGTTTCCTTTTTAAAGTTCACAGCTGTGCTGTTCCACAGATGGGAGGATATTTGAGAAATGCTAGAGCAGAAACGTCGAGATGTTAGTACTTCTGGTTTTGTTGGGCAGTGTGTTGATTTCAGAAATGGTCCCAAGGTGTTCGCGACGGCCTGCATTGACTCTAGGCTGGCCATGTGACTTGTTCTGACTAACAGGAACAGTAGCAAACAAGATGCAACAGACAGTGGAAAAAACATCAACGCATGTCCAGGACACTGGAAACTCCCATCTTTTCCTTTTCATTCTTTGTTTTCTGTCTTCAGACAAAACAGTATATTTTACATTCGTGACAGAACAAATAAAATTGATTTGTGCTCAGAATTTAGTCATTGTTTCAGTAGGCTTTTGACCATTCTGTTGCATTCCCCTAGTTACAGAATTTTAATTTTCCTGGGAAATCTGACAATGGTAGTTGCCTTCCTCCCTTCCCTGCCCTCCCAAATCCAGTAGTGTGTTGGTAAATGTTTAACAACTAGTTCTCTGGAAAATAAAAAGCCCTATGTATAGCATTTGCTGGTTTCTGTGGTGTAAATATTCCCGCCATGTTTGATTTCAAGCTACCAATGTGACGTCACCCCATACAGAGTCAGGAAGTCACCATCGTATAGTATTTCCACTGAACAGATCCGATAAATGTAAACAAGCACAACAGCATAGGTAGTAGTCAAAGGTAGGAAAATAACTTGGAAATAATGAGTTTTGAATATTTATTGCCTTTGCTATTAATATAATTTATTTAATTTTGTATTTATGTAATTTAATTTTTAATAATGGTGTGTTTAACACCTAGCTTTCCAAATTCCTACAAATTTAATAATTGGTTCTCACAAGTCAGTGAGAATTGGCTCCAGAACCTTCTGTGCCTGATCTTGGCACAGCTACACTGATATTTACAAATAGGAGGGTTTGGGGTTCCTGGAGGCACCTTGTCAGGGAATCAGGGTGAAGTGAGAGGCTCGCTGGTGGGGTGGGGGAAGACTGGCTCAGCCAGAATCCCTGTTGTGTTTTCATTGCAGGGTTTCCTGCCACTTTGAGATTGTGTAGCTTCAGGTTCATAGGAAATGCTCATTATACGGTGTACGGAAACCAGCTTAAAGCAATACTCTCGTTTCTTGTGACTTACTCTTTTCCCTTTGAAACTCCTATTTGATACCGTTGTCTAATATGAGATCATCTCTAAATACTGCACCCTCGGTTGTTCCATTTTCTAACATTTCTTCCGTTAGAACAGGGGTGGGAGAACATTGGCCCTCAAGTTCTACCTCACCTATCTGCCCTGGGCCTGAAGTCCCCAAGGACAATTTCTTCATGAGTGCTCTACTTGTGAAAATGTTTCATTGTGTCATGGCAGCGTATTAAAAAGCCATAGTTTGGGACTGTTACTCTTTAAAGTTTTGTTCTTGGCTTATCTGAGCTTCTCTCTCTCTCTCTCTCTCTCTCTTCCCACCCCCCCATCCGACTGTGTTTCTGTGACTTTCTCTGTATCTGTCCCTACCTGGTCTTCCCTCTTAATTTGGACTTTTCAATCTTCCTCTCTCTCTGGGTCTTTTAATTAGTCTGTAATATAGAACCAATGTATACATTTTGATTATTTGTTGTTTTTATGGAATAAAATATTATATTCTCTTTTATTAACTTAAATACTATGTGAATATTAAGTGTTCTCTTTCAAATTAAAAGCACCATGAATTTTATTTATGAGTTCCTTGAAGTTTTTTGGGGGGAGGGAGGGGCTGTCAATTGCTTTTGAGAGAGAAAAATCATTTTCTTACCCCCATCCTAAACACTCTATTAATTCAGCCTGAGAGGACACCACCCAATGATGAACTAACAGAAATAAAAGACCAAATTAATAATAATTTAAAAAAGCTTCAAGAAGCTGGGAAAGGGTGGTATCCCAATTTGTTATCAATCTGACTTCAAACCATTTCTACCAAAAAGTGAAAGAAAAAAAATCTGGAGATGTACAAATACCCAAAATTCTATACACCGTTAAGATGTGCACCAGCTAATGACATTTAATTTAACTTCTTCAGTAGCCCCGCCCCTCACCTGCATGCTGTTCTCTATCTAAATGGCAAGAAAAGATGGCCCGAGTGGTAAAACGCTTGCCCCATATGTGTTTGACTCTGGAGAGCGGAGAGCGGCTCCCAGCTGGATCACACCACAAGTGTGAGAGTCGCAGAAAGCACGACGCACTCGCAGATGCTACACCAACAGCCGCAGTGGTGCCTGTTGTTTAGACAAAGAAGCTATTTTTAAAGTTTAACACAAGTGGAAAGTTTTGACTCTGCAAGATCAGGAAGTCATATTTCATTTTGATGAGACCCTGGTAGAATACTCTGTGTTTTCTCAGCATCACGTTTTAGAAACTAGAAATACCCAGAAGGGAAGCTGTAAAATTATTACTATCTTATAAAATAAGGGCTAAGGAAAATAGTAAGGTCATTTGAATCATTCAACCAACAGAGATAAAACTGAAGACTTCCGGAGCATAGAGACCAAAGCTTGCTGGTCTCTCTTCAGTCCCTCAAAATGCTGAGCATCGTGAGGACAGAGACAAGATTTCATTGAGCACCAACTACTCTGGACAGCTTGTTTTGCATGCAGAACAATCATAAGAACAATATCTCCCGGAGAATATACAGATGTTAGGTGTTGAAGCCTAAGACCTCTGCCTCCTCCAACCTCAGGGAGATGTGCTCAATTGAAACCTACCTTGTGGGGACTAATAGGCACAGTTTTTAACTAAAATGGCCAGATCCATGACTCTTCCCTCACTTCCCTCCCTGCAGTGCAGGAAAACTGTGTTAGAGAATGTGATTTCAACTGGCTGCCCAAGTAGGGATCCTGGCCCCTTTCTTGGAAGATTTCTAGGCTTTAGAGTACCCTTGGCAGGGGGAGGACTGAGTGGGTTTTAGTGCACAATTGCGACACTCAGGGAACAAGAAGCAGCAAAGAACGTTGTTTCTTCTCCTCCTCAGAGGAATGGAGAATGAGGAAGACAGAACACAGGGACCCTTCACACGTGTGAAACTCCACCTGATGGATGTCAGGTTTTTCAATATTTCTCCCCAACACTCCTCAAGAGGATATAGGTAGATGCCCTTTTTGTCTTGGGCCACGTTGGAATTATGAGTACAAGGCATAAATGTTTCTCTTCATAATAAAGCAGGCAAGTATGGTTTTAATTTGGATCCAGGAGATGCAAGTTAGATCTCAAAAAGACTCCTCTCTCAGTAAGAGTTATTCACAATGAAAACAGTTCTCACTGAAACGCTCAAGATGTGGTTTGCAAGTGGATGCCTAATTAAAGTCAGGTTTCTATATTGTTCATGCCTGTACTGCAAGAAATGAGAAGAGTGGAATGCAATAGAAAAATAGAGTCAGGACACAGGAAATGTGTAGCACAGCAATTCAACAAGATTGACGATAAATCTTCCATGCGTGATCGCAAATGATTTGTTTTCACAATAAATTAATGAGAGATCGAGTTGAAAGGTAGGCTTCTAAAAGAAACCAGAAATGTATGGGGAGATTAAACTTCTGTTTGTCACCCTGGAGGAGTGTTCTCTTTGGTTTCAGGGCTTTAAGAAGGAAGTTTCACTCTTCTTTGTCAGAATGCTTAGGTGTGAAACCAAAATCTGTCTGCAGAGCCACCCAACTCAAAACACGGATTATTCTCTCTCATCTCTCTCAGCTTGCCTTGGAAGTCCCCGTTCTTGAGCTATCCATTTCTCCTTCTCAGATGAAAACTTCTTCAAATCTCACCCGGTAGAGGAAGTTACTTTTGCTTTTGCCAAATGATCCAAATAATTTGTGGTTCGAGGTGATTGTTCTTCCAAGCCTCCAGGTGCCTGATCTTCCCGGGCACATCACCTTTTCCCACAGGGCTTTATTCTGAGGAGGGTTCTTGTGTGAATCATGATACAGCTGGTATCACTTGAGAAAGTGTGATGAGACTAACCAGGTGAGCTGGGAACCAATTGTTTTGAGTGAAGAAGGAAGTAGCAACTAAAGATAAAAAGCAGTGAGCTCACCAGTGTATATTAATCCATCTGCTGCTACGTGACTCATCTGGGACCCTAAGATGGCTACGTGGCCACAGTTCGGATGATACCATGAAAAATTCAAAGAAACGTGTAATTTGGTTAGTTTTCATGTAGCTTTCAGATAATATAAAAATGATGGGTGGTGTAATTAGTGTCAATAAAATTGTGGAAAACATGTAGTTCATGGCATTGTGCCACCTAAACATTACCCGTGTAGGCCTGGGGGTAAATAGTTAAATAGTTATGCCTCCTTTGGTTCTCTGTTGATTTCAAAGACAGAAGATGTTTTGGAGGAAATTTGTAAATGAAGGGAAGTCTTGATTTAGATTCTTAGCAAGTATCTGAAGGTTCACACAACCTTTATCACTTAGGATCATGCACTGTAGACATATACTATTACACAGCAGGAAATAATGGACCTGGAAAATTGTGTTTTCTTGAAAAACATCTTCAATAGCATGAGCGACATACATTTTATGATCACCGTCTGCTAACGTATATTTGTTAGACTTCTTTTCCCTCTTGGAATTATTCTCTGTTTTTCCTTCTAAAACTGTATCACGTGAACCCAGGCAGAGCTTCTGCCTAGGTATTCTATTAGCGTTTACTGTAACCAGCGTGTAGAAAACACAAATGACTGAAGCCATTGCTTTTAAAGCCCTTTTCACAATTGAATTTCCTGTGGAGAAGCAATATCCCAGGAGCATAATAGATTTTTCCCTCTTCTTCCATTTGTACAGACTTTCACAGCTAACTAATCAGTTGCAATTCTAATCTATATTTCTGATTTGTTTACATGCATCATGCAGGCTGGCAATCTTTTGAATTTAAATGCGACTTAAAGTAAAATAAAATAAATCACAAGTAAATGACACAGAATTGCTAACAGTAGGAACTTTGTTTACATTCCACATTCTGAAAATATTTTGTTCAGCTGGCTGGGGAAACCACATGGTTGAGACAGACTGGGTGATGATTTGGTTTACTGCCTGGCTGGAACCAGGATGGAAAAAGGGATGGCATGTGATATGGCTGTCTGTCACCTCAAACCCAGAGAAAGAACACATTTTCAGCACACATGTGATCTGTGCTTTACCAGAAGAGCTCTGACAATCCTAGCCAGAGCACCATGTACACCTGGAAGCCAGCCAGAGCGACATGCCTGTCTATCGGAGCCCTCAGATAATAAGTCTCTTCCTTTCTGCAGTCAAATGAAACTTACCAATAGCTCAGGATCAGTTACCAAGGGGGCAAGGAACTCCTAGAGGCCACTTGAAACATACAGATGCCCTTTAACTTGGTCCCTGTCCTCCAGAGATGAACATTGCAGTGGACAGACCTATACCCAAGTATAACAAGCAATTGCTTGGCATAAGAAACAAGGAAGGAGGCAGCAAGCGGGGATGAAGATGGAATTTAGAAGATAAGAATTAGTTCTTTTTTTTTTTTTTTTTTTTGAAACAGAGTCTCGCTCTGTTGCCCGGGCTAGAGTGAGTGCCGTGGCGTCAGTTTAGCTCACAGCAACCTCAAACTCCTGGGCTTAAGCGATCCTCCTGCCTCAGCCTCCCGAGTAGCTGGGACTACAGGCATGCACCACCATGCCCGGCTAATTTTTTCTATATATATTTTTAGCTGTCCATATAATTTCTTTCTATTTTTAGTAGAGATGGGGTCTCGCTCTTGCTCAGGCTGGTCTCGAACTCCTGAGCTCAAACGATCCGCCCACCTCGGCCTCCCAGAGTGCTAGGATTACAGGCGTGAGCCACCGCGCCCGGCCAAGAATTAGTTCTTAACGACCTTTTTCTCATAGCAGGTCCTCCTAAGGTGCAACTCAGAAAATTAGTTATTTCATTATCTCTTTGCCGAGAATATATTGCTCACCTGAAGGAAACCAAAAGAACATTTTCTTTTCTTTTTTTTTTTTTTTGTTGAGACAGAGTCTCACTTTGTTGCCCAGGCTAGAGTGAGTGCCGTGGCGTCAGCTTAGCTCACAGCAACCTCAGACTCCTCGGCTTAAGCGATCCTACTGCCTCAGCCTCCCGAGTAGCTGGGACTACAGGCATGCGCCACTATGCCCGGCTAATTTTTTCTATATAGATTTTTAGTTGTCCATATAATGTCTTTCTATTTTTAGTAGAGACGGGGTCTCGCTCAGGCTGGTCTCGAACTCCTGACCTTGAGCAATCCACCCGCCTCGGCCTCCCAGAGTGCTAGGATTACAGGCGTGAGCCACCGCGCCCGGCCCAAAAGAACATTTTCTTTAGAGATGGAAGGACACTTTCACATTGGTTTTTTTTTTTTTGTTGTTGTTTGTTTTTTCTTTGAAAAAACAAATAAGCACATGTGCACCCTGAGAGCTTTTCAAGGCACACGTCTTGCTTAGGGATTTCAGGAGTCCCCAAAGGGAGTATTCAGAGTATGTGGAGGAGGGGACAAGTCAGGGGAAGAGCAAGAGCCTCCTCCCCAACCCTTGATGTGTCCATGTCCACTGGCTTATAAATTCAAGGATGATATTAACATAAATCTTCAGGATGTGTTATATACATGACAATGCTACTGAGAATCCTTTTCTCTGATAAAATCAGAAAGCTTGCCAAACATTGGAAAGGATATTTTCCATTAGAAGGTAATTGCACGGAAAATTATTTAGATCCATGGTTCTGAAAATAAATTATGTCAAATGTCTGCTTAAATTTGCCTTAGTAATTATGCCCTAACCCTAACCCTAATGTAATTTGATATAGTCTTGTAAGATTTGATCATTGAAATCAGCAGGTCTTTCCATCCTGTTGGTTTGTTAACTTAAGATTGCCATTATAATCCAAACAAGATGATTTTAGATGCTGTCTTAGAATGTTGAGAGATCTGTGTTTTCCCTCATTCTCCTTACTATGATAATTTAGGGAGGATCACGTATATTCCACTAGCAAAAAAAAAAAAAAAAAAAAGCAGGGATGAGCAAGAAGAAATCACTTCCTCTTTGCCTTAATAACTACTCTGTTTTATTTAATTTGATGGTATAAAAATGTTTGGAGGAGGAGGAGGAGTGAGAGGGATGGTGGGAAAATATGTCATCGGGTCACAGTATCACAGTATATCTGAGAATTACATGGAGGCCAGGTTGTAATATGTAGGTAAGAGCTTCATCTAAAGCAGTAGCTCAGAATCTTGGCTTCAAATTAGATTCACCTGGAGAGCTTAAAAATAGATTATCCCTGGATCTGATACCAAAATTCTGATTTATCGGTCAGGGGTGCTGGGTAGGAACCTAGAATTTCAAAAGCTCCCTACGGTGATTCCAACGTGCAGCTGAATTTGAGAACCACTGAGCTGTTATTGTCCCATCTCCAATGCAAAGCCCTTCCCTTATGGAGGGAAAGGCAGCCATTTAGGGAATTGTTCCAGGGAGCCAGGAGACAAGATAGTACCAAAAATGCCAAATATGGCCATTTCTGAGAGACATGGAAACACACTCTTTTTTTTTTTTTTTTTTTTTGAGACAGAGTCTCACTCTGTTGCCCGGGCTAGAGTGAGTGCCGTGGCTTCAGCCTAGCTCACAGCAACCTCAAACTCCTGGGCTCAAGCGATCCTCCTGCCTCAGCCTCCCGAGTAGCTGGGACTACAGGCATGCGCCACCATGCCCAGCTAATTTTTTTGTATATATATATTTTAGTTGTCCATATAATTTCTTTCTATTTTTAGTAGAGACGGGGTCTCACTCTTGCTCAGGCTGGTCTCGAACTCCTGACCTCGAGCGATCCACCCGCCTCGGCCTCCCAGAGTGCTAGGATTACAGGCGTGAGCCACCGCGCCCGGCTGGAAACACACTCTTAAAAGATCAATTGAAGTCTAAATCGTAAAAGGGCATCCATCAACTAAGTAGGAGAGAAACTCCATAGCCAGTAGCTAGAAATAAATAAGAAAAACTGTTTGCTAAAAAGCATTGTTAGATAACTGACATGGATTGAGAAAACCTGCAAACTCATATCAAGGTGTTACATTAATTTGTGCTTTGCTCTAAAACACATATTACATTATTATGAATATAAATCAGAGCTCAATCAAAATGCTTAATGCTAGTTAATAAAAGAGTTATATTGATGGTTCTCAAATAATTTCATGTGGCTTAGCATCTATAATAGAAGTCATGAGCCTTTTTATGGGATACTATGAAATATTGATATAGAAATTATGTAGAAACTACATATATACTTTTGCATTAAAAATGATCTTTTATAGACAAATAAGGCTTATATACAATTTATAGCAAGAGTCAAAGTTTGAGAAAAAACTGTATAAAAACCAACAGAGAAAACACATTATTAACCTAAATTTCTCTTTGAGTTGTGAAAAAGTCATCATTATTTAAATTTTAAAGATAGGATATCTTGATTCTATGCAGAAAAACCAGTATACTTTGTGACACTAGTCTGAGAATGACTTCTTTTTATCAGTGAACAAAATGCGTTAATAAGTGCTCTACTCTTGCTTTTCTTTTTTTTAATATTTAAAAAATTTTTTTTTTATTTCAGCATATTACGGGGGTACAAATGTTTAGGTTACGTATATTGCCTTTGCCCCACCCAAGTCAGAGCTTCAAGTGTGTCCATCCCCCAGACAGTGCACACCACACCCATGAGGTGTGAATAACCCATTCCCCTCCTCCCCCCTCCCATCTGCCTGACACCCAGTGAATGTTACTACTATATGTGCACTTAAGTGTTGATCAGTGGTATATGTGGTGCTTGTTTTTCCATTCTTGGGATACGTCACTTAGTAGATACTCTTGCTTTTCTCGTGATTCAAGCAGGGTCAGACTCTAAACCTTGAGTCTTTGTTCCATGAACAGGCTGAGAAGGAGACAGGTAACCGTAGACTTGCCTTGTAACAAATATTTTTAAGCAGTAGACAATCTTCAGTGAGGATTTCACAAAAGAAACAAAAAAAAAGAAAAGAAAAAGCCTCCTTTAAGTGATGCCATTTACAACTGACTAATAACTAAAACTCATGTTAGGTGAGGCTCTAATATCAAATGTCTATATCCTATAATGCATTTCTCATACCAGTGCTATAAACAAAACCCTTTGTTTTTATGGGAATTCATTTTTTTAATTAAATATTTCTTTTCAAACAAAAATATGTGCTCTTGTTTAAACTGTCTAGTTATTTATTTTAGTTTTCTGTCATCTGAGTTGGAACATCCCTTGGAACTTTTTTTCCCTAAAATATAAAACTCCCCCCTAAATCAAACTGAATTAAAAAAAACAACCTTGCAAATCAGACATATGACAAAAATTTTAAAACACCTTACTAAAAATATACCAAGAAAAAAAATGCTATCCAGATAAATTTTCTTTTAAATGTGACAAATAGACACTTAATTGCATAAATGACTATAATAACCTCTGTTCCTATCTTTAAAAAAAAGTGGTTTTTTTCTGTAATAAAATCGCACTTCCATTATCAAAGTAAAATTCTTCTAAACTTAAACTTTGAAATGGGCTAGTCTTAACTCTAATTGGAAGAAAAAATCTGATACATCATAACTTTGTCCCCTGGTTGATTGTCAAGTGCAGTAAAAACATAAGTTAAAATTACAACAATAAATAGATTTTGTGTGTGTGTTTACTAGAGACCCCCAAGCCTTTTGCATGCTCTATGGCTCTGCCACTGGTACTTGTGGATCTGACCCTTCATCCTGGCTGGTTTTAGGCTTCTCAAATTTAATAATGCTTATTATGTAATTATATATTGTTTACTTGGTGAGTTACAAAATATCTTCTAAGACAAACTGTAAACTTTTGCATGTGACATATAAAAAAAATCCAGTATTCTTCTGCTAAATTTATAAGTTACATTAATGATTTATTCATCTAGCACTATAAGAGAATAATGTGTCCTCAGTGAATTTTTCAGATGGCTCAACTTACCGTTAAACATCCAGCTATAAAAATCAAATCAAAACAAAAACGTTTTTTAAAAAATGAAAATATCTTGAATGTAAAAGGACATATAATTTAACCTTTCCTTGGTATCTTAGGGTCCTCATTATGGAATCAGGTAAGGGGAAATACTGAAATAAAATGATGTCTTCAGACACCAAGGGGGTATGTACAACTATTTGTATGACACCAAATGGCCCCAGACTATTCTGTCCTGATACCTGAGTTCCTCTGTCTTTTCCCATAAGCTTCTACCTCTAAACAGTTAACCTAACCCTTCCTTTGTCAAAGGATTCAAGAGTTATCTTTATCTCTGCTCACTTCTGGGTTCTTGGTGGTGCTCTGTGCCCTTCTTGGTTGTATTTTGTCAGAAATGTGATATACAGGGAAGAGGAGATCTTATGGTTCCTTCTGCCCCAGGTGTCTTCCATTGGGAGAAATAAGTCAACCATTATACTTCATAGAACTAGGTGCTTAAATGAACTCATTGATCTTTGAAGGGAGTAGGGAGATGGATATATCTCATGGAATCCACACTGCGTGGACCCTACTGTTAGCATCTAAACGAGCTCAACAAGAACTGAATCCATGAATAGACCTTCAAATGTGGAAATGCTCTGGGGACCTCAGATATATTTGTCTTTTGCTCTCATCTGGTTCTAAATCGCTTCCATTAAGAATCTACTCTGAGTTGGATTATTCAAGGCAGGGCAGTGACTCCAGAAGCAGAGATGTAGACACAGTGGAAGGAAATGTCACCATCCTTCAAAAGACAATACCCTGTCATCCCAAGGTCCTTGCTGGCATGGGAATCGCCACAAAGGAGGAGCAGTTGACCCAGAATTCTAGATCTTCCCAGGCCCCCACCATACTGGTCTTGGAAAGACGTGGCCCAAGCTTCAGTAAAACCTGGGGGCTTGATTTCGACAGCACAGCTGAGCAGTACAGAGGCATGCAAAGAATTTGATTACTAGATATGACACTTTTCTGTCCCCTTGTCTCACTTGACCTGGAACTTCTGGAGAGCAGGGACTGTCTGTATGCCAAGCACATAGAGATCAAAGGTCCACCCTTTTCAAATGTTCGATGAGGAAGTAAGCTGCAGGGAAACCTTTTGGAAATCTCTTCTTTTTTGTTCCATTAAGCTCTGTATTTCAAACACAGACACTAGGTGAGGCTACCTAGAATTACCATTAATCTGATACATTTAGCTTTAGGGCATCGATTCTATTTTTGAAATGGTGCATCAAGATCGGAAAATCTTTGATGTTCATGAGATGGAAAGTGATACGAGTCAGATGAATATCTCAAAGTTTACACATTTGCCTCTTTTGTTTTAGGTCATAACTTCTGTTTTAAACACAACAGGGACAATACTGCCGTATTTTATAGATGCTTAATATTATTTTAAACAAATCAAAATGAGAAATAACTTGAAGGATCTTGGCTTCATTTAATTCTAATGATTGTTCTATACTAACAGGTTTCATTCACATCGCACCACCAGACTTATATCTCATTCGGTTTGTGGACAGATAGATATCATTTTTACATTTCGAGAGGTTCCCACTTGATTAAACCTTTTAGCCAACTGATGCATTTTTAATGCTTTTCACTATAGTTAGGGCTACACTCCCACCAGTTTAGAATGAAATTGTAGGCTAACACTTGAAGAGGGAGGTTTAAATTCCTGGTTCATTTGGATACACAGAAAGCGCTTAGATAAACTTGTAGGGGGAAAAAGTGGTTTTAGTTGTTTGCCACAAACTGTAAGATGTTTAAACAGATGGTGATCACAATCACGTGTCCTGGTGAAATGGAATTTCCTTTTCATAGGTTCCTTGCAGCTTCCTCTTGATGCATGACTTAGATTATCACATTTTATCACAAAGGCAGAGTGATACATACTTCGACATCTGCAATGATAGGGAGGCTGACCCAGCACTTGTTTCATAGCGTTTTAAAGTCATTTTCCAAATTCTCTCGAGGCCAGCTAACACTGTTTGCTCCCACGCCAGCCTTCCAAAACGGTTTATCCTATAATGCTTTCTGCTCTTTCTGCTGGCCTGTCTGCAGTGTTCTGTTGTTTATAGAATTGGGACAATGCAGGTACAAATTTCATCGAAATAAAAAATAAATTCAACTGTGCCTCAGTTACTTACTATTTTTAGCAAAAAGAAAAATAATTTTTTTGTCTTCTTTGTCTTTAAAGATGTTTCCCTGAGGCCTCTCTGATCTCCTTAGTTCTTCAACTTCCCTTTGACCTAGCTTTGGAGTAACAAGTTCTTACGTTTGAGCGTTATATTTGTCAAGAAGAGAGTCTGAGAGTTTGATACAAGATAGTTCTAGCTCCATATATACATTTAGATGAATAGAAACTAGATCCTATAAATATAGAAGTTGGTAGACAGGGATAACTAGCCCTTGAGTAGTTCTAGAAAACAGTCCGCTTCTCCTGTATATGCAAAAGTTGTTAGATGTGTGTGCTTCAAAAGTTTGGAAAATATTCTTAAGTGTAAGGGAGTGGAGGAGAATGCGGAATTTGGAAGCTTCTTATAGAACCAGCCTTTTGTGCATTTATAGCAGATGGGTAAACCATTAATAATACAACAACAGCTTTCATTTCATGGTGACTTTCTGTAAGCTAGGCACTGTCCTAGGCACTTTCCATACATTATTTCATTTAGTTTTCATAACAATCCCATGAAGAAGGCACTATCATTACCCATACTTCATATATAAGAAAACTGAACTTATTTGCCCAAAGTCACACAGCAAGAAAGATCTAGAAATGAGACTCCGTTCAGATCCGAGTGAATCCAGAGCTTGTTCTTTGCCACACCTGGGTCATACTGCTGACGTGCTGTGAGCCGATTCATTTCTCCTCTCACTGTGTCCCGGATGCCTGAAATTTTACTAATTGGGTCTTATTGTTTTATGTTAAGGCATAGTCCCTAATAAAAATACTAATATTTTAGGGGGATCAACATGTTAAGCTATCTCATTGATTAGTAACATTTCATGTGAGTTAATGTACCAGACTCTTCCTACTGTGATCAGTTTTGGCTAACAATAGCAGCAAACTCATAAAAGATAAACCATTTCTCACTAGGTTAAGGTAAGTGTGTCCTTTGGCTTATGGAAATTGACGTGAAACAACAGAGATTTCATATCCTATTTGTTCTTGGATCAGATGCCATGTCGGTGATAAAATTTTATATATAGCCTCTCAGAACAATTTGAATTAAATACCTTGAAGTGTGTGAAGTTAATAAAGATATCTTAATGTGAAGACTAACCATCAGCTTTGGTGTTCAGATTTGTAGTAAACCAAAGAAAAGCCACATACCATGTTTAGCTCAGGTCTCATGAAACTGGGATTTAAAAGGTAGCCCAGCTTGTCAGGAGAAACTGATCATGATGTTGGCTCGTGTTGCCAGTTTCCAATCTATTTTAAATTGGGATTCATGGCTTCTGCCTGTTCTCTTTGGGGACAGAGTTTCAGTTTTATCTGAGCAGCTTTCCTTGCAAAATTTGTCTCTGGAATGCTAAGAGAGTTTACATATTATTTTAAAATGGCATTTTAAGGTGCTCCCTCTGGCGATTTTATTAGAAGGTAGAAACACCAAGTGAGGGAAACGAAAATGAACTAAGTGAACTTGAACATATGGCAGCATTTGATTTCCTCACCAAGTAATGGAGACAGGTGACCCCCAGCTCACGGTGCTCATGATTCTCCCCTCAGGCCACGTTTGTGCCACTTGCTGCCCATCCTTGGCCACAGGTGTGAGCAAGTGCCTCACCCTACCTGGCTCCAGGTGGGTTAAGATTACATCTAGGTAAGAACCATGGCAATCAAGCTGTATTATTTGGATCAATATACTTCCCCCCACCCCACCCCTAATTTAATTAAACAAAAAAAAAGTTTTTTTCTAAAATTTCAATTCAAGGAAACTGGCCAACAAGCTAAGCATTTCTGAGAGATATTAGTAACTGGTCTGACCACTCCACGGACTAAATGCCTGGCTGAAACATTCACTCACGGTACACCCAGGCCAGATTGTTATCGATAACAATTCCTGAAAGGGTTTCATTTTACCTGGGACACTGCAAGGCAACAAAAGACTGAATTGAAATGGACAGAACCCAAGCGGGTCAATGTCATTGAACATTTGAGTCATACAACTCATTCCTCTTGTTCTGATTTCAGGCTGACCAATGTTCTCACAAATTGGTCTTCCAGCCAGTTCTCTTAAAGGGTGGAGGGCTGGGTCTGCTTTAGTGGCACACTGTGTCTTTCGGTACAAATGAACCAGTTGGCCTGGTGGTTTATCAGCTTCATCTCTTATGAACTTGGTCAGGACGAGTCAGCCTCCCAGAATCCACTCAACCTGGGTGTGGACAGGAACGCATTTGTACCGAGTGTGCCAGTTGGTGGGCTGCGTCCTGGGCAATAGTGAATTGGAATGAGTGTCACTTGGGTGGTCAATCAGTTGTCCTTCCCCCCGAGACACCCACAGGTGACTGCTCACTTTTGTTTAAAACTTCATCCCAACATCTTCGATCTCAGAATGAGAATAGCATGTGTGTCTTCACTGATTCACGCTGGCACGGATATGTGACTCAATCAGCTATTTGGGTGAGAAGACAATTGTCTTACACAAATTCTCTATAAAGGTAGTTTAAAAGGAAAAGAGAAAAAAATGTTTTGACCCAGATTACACCGCATGATTGACATAATTGTCTCTAGCAGACACAACCCTAATCGCTCAGTCTGAATACTGTTCCAGTTATAAAACAAAGAGGATAATAATTACCTAAACTGTTCATTATACCTAAAATTATTTTATGCCGTGTTGTAAATAATCCCAGGAAGAAAAGCACTAAGTGAAAACAAGTTAAGAAGGCATGATTCCAGAGATTCGAGGAACATTTTTCAAACACCTACGGTGTATTCATGTGTTCTGCCAGGTGCTTTTTTCTGTTGTTTCATTTAATCCTAAGAACAACTCAGGGAAATGGACATTATCCACATTTCACTGATGAAGAAACGAAGGACGGTTTCTTAATTTCGGATGGTTTAGTAAATCTATTAAGATCAGGAGTAGAAAATGGCAGAACCAAATTTGAAACCGATCTCCTCCACCTTCAGACCTGGATCACATGTGGTTGTAAACCAAGCTGCTTTTTGATTTTTTTTTTTTTGGAATTATGAGCAAAGTTTGATAATAAGATATCTGAGAAATCCTCTAATTAGAAATTGTTAAGTAAGAATCATTCTGTGGCTTTTTCCCCCCTCTTTCTCGCTCTGGAAATTGGTGAAATATCAGAATCATCAGAGACAGAAAATTCCATAGCTAGTTGAATTAAGATGGTACTTTGAAAGAAATATAAACTGCTCAGCAGGTAAAACTTGACTTGCTCTTGGAGACCACTGTGAACCAAAAGCAAACTTTTGATTCTGGGCTTCCAATTCTGCCTAGAAGTCCACTGCTGGCTGATTAGATTGATTTCATTTACTTCAATTCAAGAAATATTT
The DNA here is from genome assembly GCF_041146395.1 of Eulemur rufifrons. Classification (NCBI taxonomy): domain Eukaryota; kingdom Metazoa; phylum Chordata; class Mammalia; order Primates; family Lemuridae; genus Eulemur; species Eulemur rufifrons. The sequence continues at coordinate 15,602,010 of NC_091007.1, forward strand.
ATTGGGTAACTACCATCTGGCAAATACTTCCTTAAGGAGCCTAAAGACCAAGTATGACATCAAGATAAATTAACAGCTACAGTATATTATAATAAATACCACTACATTCCAGTGCTGTCAAAGGTGAAACCAAAAAAAAATTAAATTAAATTAAATAAAGTAACAGCATGGCTTTGTAACAATTTACTGGCCATTCCCACTGTTGGTAAACTCTTGAACCAGAAAAAAATCATTCCAGTGGATAAAACAAGTGTTTGTCTCCAGGTGGTAGCATTATTTTTTTCTACATAACTATCTATGCTTTTTGGATTTTTTAAAAGTGATCATATATCACTCTGACTATTTGAACAAAATGGTACAGTAACTAGAAAAAAGCAATACAAACTGGAACACAATAACTCCTGTCTTTTTGCCATACCATGTACTTGAGTCTAACCTTGCCCCATCCCTTTTCGTTGGGTCAAATGGTGTCGACCACGTTCTTTGGGTAAATGAGAGCAGAGCACGTGTAACAACAGGTTAGGACTCAGCAGGTAAAGAATGAGGTGTCCAAACTCAACCTGTGGTTGTTTTTCTTGTTTTTCTGTTGGGGATAGGTCTAGAAAACGAGGCCTAACTATGATTGGGCCGACAGAATGATAATTATCTCAACAACTGAATTCCATTGATTCTGTGCCCTGATGAAGATTGGAGAGGCCATGTCTTGGCAGTCAACCAAGTCAGATGGGGTTGATTCAGTGGCTATGGCTGTAGATAACTGTGAACTGTGTATGATCAGTTTTTCTTTTTTTTTCTGGGACATCTCTTTTTCACATATTGGTCTAATCAAATGTGTAACTGAAAGAGAAAAACAGTCAAATCCCACTTCCATCCTCTTGTTGAAGAGAGAGGAGATAGGATAGCGCCAGTGTGAAGCAAAGTGGTGTTTGAACTACTGACAAGTTGTAAAGGGTCCACTTAGTCTACTTGGGGACTGAGGAATCTTGGTACTCCTAGAAGTCTTGATAGGCAAACTATAAATGTGCAGTTTAGAATGAGACTAAATAAACACATGCTTTAGCAGCATAGATTTTAGGCTCTAAAATAGGGAAAGGACCTATTTTATTCGATTCTAATTTTCTGAAAAGTGCCACCTACTTCTTAAGAATGGTCAAAATAGCCTATAATATTGTACTGTGCTTACGCTGGTTTTCCATTTCCCCCCCGAGAAGCTGTGTATGCTATAAAGGATGTGCTTACACTTGTGTAGCTCTCTGCTTTGCCTGTGGCTGTTACTATTGGATAAATCTTTTTGACTCTGTAGAAACAATTGAAGAGTGTTATGGTGTATTATTGCTGAAAGGACAGTGTCGTGATTGTTTTGAAAAGGCCCTGGCTTTAGGATGCAGATGAATTGTGATAGTCGAGGCTGAAAGAGCACTTATTTTTGTGTTCGCTGTTGCTGGAAAAATGACATGCTGAAAACAGAACAAATATATTCTAACAGTTTTTGTGTTCTATATGAAGACAGAGGCTTTGCTGAGTTTTTAAATGAAAAAGCAAAATTGATTGCACAATACACTTGGTAGTGTTTCATTAATATTTTTTGTTTATTACTTTGACATATACACACAAATGCATACATACCTCTTTGTCTATATCCATAAAAATAGATAGTTAAGGCCAAGAAATAAGGTATTTTTAAAGGAAGTTGAGCAAATGTTTGTGTGTGTGCACAAATATATCTGAATTTTTATCGTAATTTGTCCTTAACTTTGGCTGGTTCGATGTTATCTTGGAAGGGGCACAGTTTTCATTTTGGTTTTTTTTTTTTTTTTTTTTACTCTTTTGGTTGGTTCTACTAGAAGAATTGATTATAGAAAAAGACAAAGGGACAAAATAGCGTCTATCAATTGTCCTCATGAAGCAAAATGAGTTTCTGGACAATGAGATTGCTGTGTGGTTAAACACGTGTGGTTGAAAGAAAAGTCTTGAAAATGTTCTCTGGCAGTGGGGGCACAAGATAATACACTCACATGTTAGATTAATTTTCTGAGCTTTTATTTTTAATAATGGTGAATTTATTGTAATACAAGCCTGCTTTCTTTTCTATAAAATTTATGAATTTCCTATGAGGCACAAAACAAGAGAATCAGAAGGCTGTATCACGGCCGCTTGGCCAGCAGGGAGGCACAGACGTAAGGAAGGACGGGTAGAAGGGATTAGAGTCATCAGTGTCTGTTACAAAGCAGACTCTCACTGCTGTCAACACCGTGATTCATGTTCTGCGTTAAAAATAACGCATGTGTGCTTATATTACTGGTTCTTAACATCAAAACCTAGCAGTGACTGAGTCTGCAGATCTGTGGTTCCTTAAGCGTCAAATAACAGATAAAAATGGAAGATTCAATACATTCGACACTGAGTCAAAACCTTCCACACCTCCATTCAGAACCAGGATGAGGCGTTAGTCCAAATTAGACTACTTGGCAGGGTTCTGAGAAAAGCATAGAGGATTCATTTTCTCATGGGGCTCACCTACCATCAGCTGTGGTTCTGGCTTAATGGAATTAATGAAAAAAGAAACCAGGATATGCTGGTGTTTCCAATGTGAATCAAGACTTTTTATGTTAAGTTCTCTATGCATGTACGGACACTATGCCATCCATGTTTTGGATTGAAAAAGAACAAAGTTACAATGCCTTCGTTCATAAAAATGTATTATAACATTTAAAAAATATTTAGGGCCGGGCGCGGTGGCTCACGCCTGTAATCCTAGCACTCTGGGAGGCCGAGGCGGGTGGATCGCTCGAGGTCAGGAGTTCGAGACCAGCCTGAGCAAGAGTGAGACCCCGTCTCTACTAAAAATAGAAAGAAATTATATGGACAACTAAAATATATATATACAAAAAATTAGCCGGGCATGGTGGCACATGCCTGTAGTCCCAGCTACTCGGGAGGCTGAGGCAGTAGGATCGCTTAAGCCCAGGAGTTTGAGGTTGCTGTGAGCTAGACTGACGCCACGGCACTCACTCTAGCCCGGGCAACAGAGTGAGACTCTGTCTCAAAAAAAAAAAAAAAAGAAAAAGAAAAAAAAAGAAATATTTAGGTCTTTCCAAACATATATTGAAAATGCTCTGAAGAATAGTCCAAAGAGGTCGGCATTGCTAATTATTTTGCCTTACCCTCTAATCTTTACACAATGTAATCCAAAAGAAAAACAAACTACTGTCTACAGAAATTTGATGTGTGTCTTAATATAATTTTGGTCTTTCTCCTTACTCAAAGACTTAATGTTTTATTGCTTTAGCAGAAAATGAAAACTCTCTTTACCACAGCTCCTCCATCTAGAGAATAGAAAGGTTTTATGGGAATTACCAAATAACACCTTTGAAATATAATTCAGTCAATATTTATTAAATACCTATTGGTGATCAGGCACTTTGCTAGGTATTGGGGATTTAAAAAATAAGACAAACAGAGGTTCCTAGGCCAACAAGGTAGACAGGTGTTCGTTCTACAAATACAATTTGATGCATGCAATAGGAATGTATGGAAACAATGGGAACACAGGTGAAAGGTCAGTCATTTTAGGGCAATACCTCAACTATACCTGCCTGGCATAGCTCCCACCTGCATGTGCAATTGATTTCCATCAGTAAGTTCCCCCTTATATGTAAGGTAAATCCTTTAGTAAGTGGGGAGAACATAGTCGTCATTTAACCACAGGTATCATGGCTGGACATCCTCTAACATGGGGTCAGAAATTATCAAAGGAAAAGAAATTAGGTAGTTGGTCACCAGCGTTGCTTTTTACACAGGTGCTACTCGCCTAGGGCTCAGTCTCTACCAGCTCCCTGTTTCTCGAGTTCTGTACACGCTCATATCTCTTAGGGATTATTCTTCCTGAGGCTCTTTCTTGGGCCACTGCTCCTGACAGAAGGCTAAACTCAAGTCTCCAGCTGTATAAAGCGGCTCATGAATCATTTGTGAGAATTAAAGGGGTTCTTTCACCTACAGCTGTATGGTACTACATCACTCTCTTTCTTGCTATGAAGATCCTTTTTGTTGATATTTGGATATTTCTGTTGATATTAACTTTTCCGGGCATCTTGCGCAACTTTACATATCTGGGAAATTTTGCTGGTTTTCCCATTTTATAAAAACTTTAAGAGAGTCGCTAATAGAATACGAGCCAAAAAATGAATTTTGTAAATCCACATGATATAAAGAAATATATTTTCAAATAAGAAATATTAGAATAGAAAGTTTTTGGGAGGGAGTTTTTACTGTAAACTGCTTTAAGCAAAAATGTTAAGAAATTAACAGACCCGCTACATAAATGCTGCATATTAAACATATTGGTAACAACGCTGATTTTCCCGGTACCTTTTATGATTTTCATAATAATTATTAATATAATGCGAGTTCTTAAATAGTAAGTATTAATGCTACAGCAGTGCTAGGAAGAAAGGGCTCAGTGAACACACAAGGGAAAGGAATTAATTCCAATCTGGCCATCCTGAAAGCTTCATGAGGGAAATCACATTTCATCCGGAAGTTAAAGGACAGGTGATACTGAGAGAGAGCAGTCCAGGTATGAACAAAGGTAGAATGGAGAGGAAAGGTATGGGTGGTGGGGAAAAAGAGAACATATGACAAAACTAAAATTTATATTGTATGGGCCAAAGAACAGGAGCCAGACTGGAAGAAGAGGTCGGAGTGAGATAGTGGAGGGCTTTGAGTGTTCTACTTCTGGGGCCTGGTCTCAGCCTCTTTGAGGATCATTTGCTTCTAGCTCTGTGATCCTAGCTCTGTCTGATTATGCCCCTCATCAGTCAACATTGCTAGTACATAACCTCCATATATGAATACTAATTTTCAAATAATATATTAATGTACACTACTATATGTATGTATGATCTACATAGTCTAGGAAAACCATGTGAAGCCTTTCTATAATGAATAATATTCTTATGACTATGAACTAACATCTATGAAAAATAAAACAGTATTCCTACTTTTTGGTTCAGGCTTTCCAATGAGTGTTCCATAAGGGTTTATCTACAGAAATCACTTTTGAAATAGGCAAAGTGATTTATTAACTCATTTCAAAAATACTTCTTAAGGGCCTGCCATTACCCAGAAACCATGCTGGGTGCTGTGGAAGTGATGGGAACACCAGCAGACGCACTCCTGCACCCATGAAGCTCACAGCCTAGGAGAAGCCTCAGAGAGCCTCAAATAATTGCATGAATCCATGTAAAGTTAGAGTTGGATCAGGCTACGCGGGGAAGAGACTTGCAGACTTGCGTGCATTTGTATGAGAGCACGTATTAGAAAAGTAAACCTAGGACATCTTGAGGAAGAGACAACTAAGCAGAAATCTCAAGACTAAGTAGGAGCAAAAATGTCCCAGGCCACATTGTTTATAATAAAACTGTAGAATAACCTAATTGCTCACAAGAATGATTAAATAAGCCATCATATAGCCATTCAGCACAATACTGTCCAGCTAGCAACAAAAAAGAGGTACTACCATGGAAACAAGTCCAACGTGCATTACTACATTGTATAACAACTGCATTTTGTATGATTCCATGTATGTTAAAAATGTTCCACATGTATAGAAAAAAGTTGGACATGCACACACATCAATACATATTTTGATTGTTTACATCGGGGATTATGATAGATTTTCACCTTCTACTTCAAATATTTCCATAATGTTTGAGTTTTGTATAACTCTGTGTTATATTTATAATCATAAAAATAATTAAAGTATTTTTAAAACTATGGTCTATGTCTTCCAATTGGTATGTGGATTCAAATGCCCACACACATATACACATGTGATACACATGTATATATTAAGTATGGATTAAGTATTAAGTATGGATAATTAATTATGGATAATTCTGATATTGCTATATACACTCACATCACATGACATTTCAAAATATACATTAAGCCACGTGTTCTGGGCATATTTAGCATTATCATTAGTGATTCTGAACTAATGGAACAAAGAGCATGATCTCTATGGTGGCACAAAATTTCAATTCTGTCTTGCTGGAGGAGAGAGATTAGATGATTTCTTGAGATCTCTGTCCTAGTCAGCAGTTTCCTAAGGACAAAGGACTATAGCTCATCAAGCAAGACACTTGGCTAAAGGGATTAAAAACATTCTGCAGGTCCAGCAAACCCTGGACCTTAGGAATCTTCCAGGCCCTCATCCTTCAAAATTGCCAAGAGTTTGTTAAAACTGTCATACAGCATTGTTTGGCACAGTGGGTCTCAAATTTTCATGTGTATGGGAATCACTGGGGACCTTATAAAATATATGAATTCCCAGGCTCTACTTTGGATCTGCCGAGTCAGAATTTCTGGAAGAAGGCTTGGAATCTGCATTTTAACAAGATCCTTGGTGATTCTGCACTAAGTAGCCCCAGATCCCACTTTAGGAAACACAATCCCCTTTGGATCCAACCAATCAAGCGCTGCCTTGACAAAGAGGGTGTTGCTGGCTTGAGATGAGGAAAACGCAGGTAAAAGAACTCCTCTTGTAGGAATTTCCTTCCTAATAGATTTTGATGAGTAGATGAAAGGAAAATCTGAAGACATCGGGTAAAAATGCTTTTCCTCTTTTCTTTTCCTCCGACTTTACGAAAGACATCTCAGTAAGAGCTCTGTTAGCTGATCATTCATCATGTTTTCTTCCGGAACACTGGCTTGTTATTTAAAAACCAATGCCTTTGTCATGGGATGCCATCAGCACCCTTCATGTTCTTGGGACAGTCACATGATTATGTCACAGGGAATCCATTTAGTGGGGGAGGGTTGAAGTGGAGGGGTAGTCCTGTAAGTAAAAGAGCACTCTACTTCCTTGGTCTTCTTTCGATAATTATCAATGATGTATTTACTACTATTGCTATTTCATGGAGGAGACCACTGCAGCCCATTAATATACCTATTTCTGTCATTTAGGTATCACATTCTCTTAGGAAAACAACATTCATGATTCTTTTTTTTTTTTCAGCTTATTATGGGGGTACAGAAGTTCAGATTATGTATATTTCCCATGCCCCCCCCCATTCCCCCAAGTCAGAGCTTCAAGCGTGTCCATTCCCTAGACAGTGCGCATCGCACTCATCATGTAGGTATATACCCATGCCCTCCCCCCACCCCCCACATCTGTCCAATACCCAATTGGTGTTATTCCCAAATGTGCACTTAGGTGATGATCAGGGAAACCAATTTCCTGGTGAGTACATGTGGTGCTTATTTTTCCATTCTTGGGATACTTCACTTAGTAGAATGGGTTCCAACTCTCTGCAGGAGAACAAAAGAGATTCTATATCACCGTTATTTCTTATAGCTGAGTAATACTCCATGGCATACATATACCACATTTTACTAATCCACTCATGTATTGATGGGCATTTGGGTTGTTTCCTAAGTTTAAAAAAGAACACATTACTTCTATGTCTTCTTAATATTTGACAGTAAATGTTATATCTGATCATAGAAATATTTTTTGTATTTAATGCAATTATGTGACAAATGCAAAATAATTATATTTAATACAAAATCCTGCCATCTGTGAATTTTAAGGCATAGAATCAATCAACTAATTTTTATTACTTTCCAAGTGTAAATCTCTCTTTTTTTCTCTCAACAAGTACTCAGCAAGACCCTGATTTCCCAACATGATAAAAAAAAATCAACAGGTTTGATAGAATAATAGAAGTCAGTGCTTTTTTTCCTCACCCCGCAAAAATAATTAGGTATTTCTAAACCCCCCAGTAAACTGCCGATATTTCAAAATAGCATTGCTTGTCCTGATTATAAAAGAAATCTGTGTTCACTTTTTTAATTAAAAAATTCAGAAAAGTATTAAAAAAAGACGTCATCATTAATCTCATTATCTAGAAACCACAGATAATAATTTAGTGCATTTCCTTTCAAATTTTAAATTAATATACATGAAATTACATATATTTGGGATCACGAAATACATACAATTATGTATATGCAATTATAATTTTTACCATTTTCACTTATAATACTAAGACCATTTTACTAAGCCATTAAATATTCTTTGAAAATGAAATTTTAAATTGGTTCTCTAACTTCCCACCATATGGAGCTACCATAATTTAAGTAACTCTCCCCGTATACTTGGACTCTTCAGTAGCTTCCAGATTTTTTTTCTAATAAAAAATAGGATGAAAAATATTTTACTAGCTGGTCTCAGAGTTCTGTTTAGAGAGGAAATTGTCTTCATTCAGGAAACTACCATGATGAGCTGCTTTTAGTGGTCAAAGAATTTCAAGAAAATGAATGTCAAATCCAATTTTAAGGTGTTTGAATTGCTACAATTTAAAACAATCTTCCCCACCTCAACCCCCCATACTAAACTACACTCCTGTGCGTTGTGTGAGAAGTTTGTGGGAGAATCAAGGAAAGAGCTTGAGTCAGAGAGGAGTCAGGAATGAGATCAAGTATCCAGGGGTGACCAGAAGTGACAGCGAAATGTAAGTGACCAGGAATTTGCAGAAATATCAGAGAAGGGCACTGTGCTTCCCTAAGGAAATAGAACTAAAGGCCTGGGCCAATTTCATTTTAATTTTAAAAGGTCAAGATGACCTCAGCTGACATCTATGAAATAAATAACACTGACAAAATAGTACAAAGTTGGATTTTGTTTTTTGATCCATTGGAGACTCTTTGTCTTCTAGTAGAGAAGATTTGAACCCAAACATACATGTCATCTCTTTTCATGCTTTCAGTTAAAAAAATTACTCTTCATCCTCTTAAAATAATTTGTTGTTAGATTATTTTATTTTGCTTTCGTTATAGGGACTATACTTTGCTCTTTGTACCCTGTAGTGATTCAGAAGTCACAAGTTGCCATAGGTCGGGCTACCCAAGAAAGAGGTGGAGATTTGCATGCAGGAATTTTCTAGAAAATGCACTCAATGAACAGCATTTATAAGGGGAGGAGGGACATAGGATGGGGCTGAGGGAGAAGCTGAACTGTGGTGCAGTTGCAACAGAGGCCTCAGCCAAACCTGCACGGAGCTTTGAGATTGGGATGGCCCTTCTAGAATGTTCTAAACTGAGGCATGGGGAGTGGAAATAAAAGGGTTGTGAGGGAAGCTAGATACTTATTTATACTCTTGGATTGGCCAGTCATGAATCTGGGCTGCCTTTGGAGAGGGATTATGTCTTAGGAGCAAGAAAGCTCCTCCAGCTGTGTGCATTTCCTGGGGCGGGACCAAGATGTGAGCCTTCCACAGGCAGCCAGCTCTCCAGCCGCTCTGGAATGAGGGCCTCCCTTCTGAAGATGGGATCTGAGTGGGGTTCACGGTACCCGCTACACATAGCTTATCACGTTTTCTACTAGCAACTCACCTGTAAGTCAAAAACTCCCAGGTTTCATTTCTCTCATTTTAATGTCGATAATTACATTGTATTTTAATGCAAAGAATTTTTGACTTGCTTTGGATGAAAAATTTAACAGGATTTTATTTCTTTACTTCCCAGTTTTGGGTCACATAATCCGGCATTTTTTACTGACATCACGAACACCACCATGTTATGTTTCTGCATTGTTTATCTTGTCTGTAAGAGTTATTTTTGGCATTAGTATTACATTTTATAACCATGCCAACATCTATATAGATTTAACTGTGTTTAAATTCATAAAGACTAAATATTAATTTTCTCCAATGCCTTGATGTGAATGAACGAACCAACAAAAACACGAAAGCCCCAGAGCTGAGGGGGATTATACCCGCTTTGCCGCTAACCCCAAAGCCAACGTTCCCAAAGTCACATCCATACTGCAAAGCAATAGTTTAAAAAATCTGATCATGGAAGGTCGAATTCTGACCTGACTTTTTCCCCATTTGGTCTCACAGGAAGGTGACTTGGAATCCTAGTCGATATATTTAGTTAAAAAGTACAAGAGTTTCCAGTGCTTCCAATCTGTGAGGGACATGGAAGCAATGGGCAAGAGACCACGATCGCATTCACTTTGATACATCATACTTTCTGGATTTAACTCTTCTGTCAAGTTGGATGAACATGGAGAAAGCACCTTGATCCTTAGGTTTTCATCAGAGTAGGTCCCAGTATGATCATCAATACAGGCCATGGCTAAAGCTACGAGATCAACTCCAGAAACCACAGGTAAAAACCAGGATGGAAACCCTGTCATTACCTCTTGTATCAGCTTTTCAACAAATCCCTGAATCTGTTCTCATATCCATTGTGCCATTCACCCAAGTGAGGAGTGCTGGGAAGAGAGGCCAGACACTGGATGGGGTCAAAAGAATGATCCAAAGTATGCAAACTCTTGTTCCATGGCAAACTGGGGACTTTGCCTGCTACCCTCTGATAATGAGGCATCTTTCATAAAGCATGTTTTATTAGAGAGGTCTCAGCCTTAGAATGAGACTCCAGTGGGGTTTCAGACAGTGTGTAGGTTAAGATGTCTATCAGAAATAACTTTGACTTATTTTAATGAGGGTGTTTCAGCTACTTGACTGGGAATTGAAGGGAATTTGGATGGAAGTGTTATGGACAAGAATGATGCAATATGGTGGCATCATTGGTGAGGTTTTCAGAACAATGGCATGACCTTCTAGGTCTAGTATCTATCATTGCAGGCTAGTTTAGATATAGTTCAAAGCAAGAGGTAATACCCTGTATTCAGTAATATGATACATTATGTCAGCATTAAAGCCTTTTTGAACCCTTTTAATCTCTGAAGATTCAAATCCCTCAGGTTCCCACCGTTTTGTCTGGTTAATATATAAATAGCCTTGCAGGGATATTATCTTTGATTTGATTCTGTTTTCTCCCAAATTGTTACATGTTCATATCAGTGAATGTTCATTTTATATTAAATGTTTAAAAGTTAGTTTTTGATACCGTGTATTCTTTACTTTCTAATTAGGTAAGAAGTAATCAAAATTTCCATATATATAATATATACATTTTTTCCCCTGAAGCCAATTCCGCCTTAGTACTCGAGCAGTTCTTTTACTGACTAGATGTCCACAAATAACATTACTTTAGAGCCGATGACAAGTATGATGCCTGTGCAGATATATCTTGTCTGTCCTTAGAATGCCCTTTCCTATTTCCATGTGAATGTCATTACATAAGGATTGAAGCAATTAATTAGCCAATTTGAAAATAATTCCTTCTGACAAGCTGGCCACCTTCCTTTAGCAAGAGTGTAAAATGAACAACCTAGGAGACATGTATTAAATTCACTAATTAAATTAAATGCAAAACCAAGGACTTCCAGGGACCATGTTTCTTTCGTAAAGCAAATAGACATTTTATAATTAGTAATTAGATCACAGTCATTCATTTCATTGTAAGTAGTGCCTGACTTTAAGGATAAATCCACAAAACAACATTAAATAGCAAAGGTACTTTGTGCTAGTGCCTGAGCATGTATTTCTACCATTAGATTTTCAGAGGACAATTTCCCCACAGATATTATCAATGAGAATTTTTTCCTAGAGTTATAAGACTTCCCCCGTATCTTTCTAAGCCTCTGAAGAGAGAATATACTGGTGGATGCATCATGCATACTAATATCCTGGCCATATTGCTGGTGTGACAAGAATGTCACTTGCCACTTCAGAAAGATGTCATCACACTGGAGGACAATTATTGCAACCTGTCCCCTCTTCAGGGGAAATATAGTTGGGCTTGGTGATATAGTCAAGTAGATCCTGTGTGATGGGAATTCCAGGCCACTGCAGGGCTCTCTGTCCCTGGAAGCGTCACTCCCTCCAGCTGCCTGTGGAGTCGTCAGCCTTTCCCTTTTGGCCGCCACATCTTTGCGTGCAATGAAACAGTGGTGAATGGTAAACTCTGCAAGTGGGTGTTGAATATACGGATCTGAAAATCAGGGTGGAGGTTTGAGTCAGTGCTACCTATTTCGGAGTAAAGACTTCCCAAGGAAAAAGTGCAAAGTGCCCAGGGAAGATGTCAAGGTGGTGACCCGAGGAATAAAGGAGAAGAGTGTGGGACGGCAAAGCTCGGAACTGGGCAGAGAGAGGGAACACAGAAAGGAGAAAGTGGAGGCGGAAACCACAGGAGGAGAGATGCTGCAGCTTCTAGGTTCGTGGTCCCAAGTGGCGAGTGGGCTTAGGTCTGGATCTGAGCCAACACCGGAAACACCTCCTTCCTTTCCCGAAAGACAGAGCTGGGAGGGTCTAGCTCACATGCATGGACCAAGGTATAATTCAACTTGCAGCGCCAGAGAAACCGCAGGAGACATGGCCAGATGCCACGTTGCATGTGAGGTTAAATAGGAAATAACTCAGACTGCAAAGCCAAGTTTAGAATCAGAAAAACAACTAGTCAGCAAACAGCAGCGAGGACAATCTGTCCCAGAGCTGGAGCGGAGGATCGCTCGGCTCTGACAGTAACAGGCGCCGCCCAGCACAATGCAGCTACTGTGACTGCCCGGCACCACGGTGGCTGCCACCCAGCCGCAGGCACAGGCCTTTTCATCCCGGAAGGTCTCTGTTAGGAAGCAAAGCCTGGTAAGAGGGAAGAAGTGGAAGTTTAAATGCAGATCAGCGAGTGAAAAAAAGAAGAAGAGATATCAGAAAGTCCAAACTGAAAACCCAAATATTTCCTTAATTTCAAATTCCACAGTAAGTGGAATAATCTTACACAATATTAGAGAACTCTAAAATAAAGCTGGCATGCAGACAGGATATTTGCATATTTTGTTATTTAAGAGGAAGATGTGAGTTGACAAAGGATTTATTGCATGCTACTTCTACAGCCAAAGAGTTGGTTTTAATGCATGCTATCCTTTCCTATGAATTGTTATAAGTTATATGATAAATAAGTCAATATTTATATGGAGATACTCATTCGTTTGCTCCTTTAACAAATATATATTGTTTGCCTACCTTGCTCTTGGCACAGTGCCGAGTATTAGGCATACAGTGGGGAGCCGGTAGCAACAGGGTCCCAGTGCTCTCAGAGCATCAAGCCCCAGGTAGGGGACACAGACGTCAGTCAAACAATCATACTGATCGTTGTCAAACTGAAACCATATTAAAGGATATTTTCTAGTAGAGAGACTCAACTTAGAGCCATGAAAGAAGTCTTTGCTAAGAAATGGACCATTCCAAATAGAACGAACAACATAAGCAAAGGCCCTGTGGCATGAAGAAACATGACCTAAAAGGCCACCATCTGTCTGAAGAAGTAGCAGGGTAAAGATAAAGAATCCTCTTCCTCTCAGAGGAATGGGAGCTATGGAAGGGTTTTAGAAGAGGAGCTACATTCTCAGAATTATGTTCCCCCCCCCCCAAAATCACGCTGGCTTCTGAGTGGAGGAGAAAGGTCAAGTATAGTTACAGGAAGACTAGTGCAGTGGTCTAGGCTGTTGCAAGCAGAGGCCACTGGAGACAGGGAGTGACGGTCGCATGGGTCAGGGTGGAGATGCATTTGGGAGGTGTTTAGGAGACAAAATCAACAAGACCAGGTGTATAATCAGTAAGCGGGTAACAGAGAGAGGCCGAGGGTGAGTCCAGGCTATCTGGCTTACAGAACAGGAAGCATGGTGGTGTCTTTTGCTGAAATAAAAGAAAACAGAAGAGGAGCATGCGTTGGAGGATGGGAAGATACAGAATTTAGTTTTGACACTCTTGCTATGCCTTTGTGACATCTGCCTGAGGAAGACAAGCTGGCAGGTGGACAAATGGGCGGGAGGCACCGATAGAATGTCTGGTCTACAGGTATGCACCTGTGAGCCAGTCACCTGTGCAAGTTCATCTTTGCTAAGAATGGCCAGGAAGAGCACACAGAGTGAAAAAAATGGGAGGGCCTGGCCCTGCGTGTTGGATGTTTGATGGCCAGGTTTGTGCAAAGGAACGGGAGTAGCCAGAGAGGTGTGGGTGAGACAGGAAGAGTCCTGCACCGCCAAAGCCCAGGAAGGAGAGTGTCCCAAGCAATGAGGGCGTGATCGCCAGCGTCAAAGCAGTGCTGTGCGGTCGAGCCAGATGAGGACTGTGAAGGGCCCGTGGAATCTAAGCAAATGAAGGTCGTGGGAGCTTAGCAAGACGGGTTTCAGTGGGGGACTGAGTGACAGCGCGAGTGCTGGGGAGGATGGGGGGAATGGGGCTGGGGGAAGTGAGGATGGACCATGAGGATGGACGACTCTGGTGCTCTGCGAGCTAGAGGAGGCTGAGTGGGCTCAGAGGCTGAGGATGTGGGGTCTGTAGGTATGAACAGAAGGGGTTGCTGAGAGAGAGATTGTACCCGAAGAGAAGGGTCACTAGTGAGGGCCAGGTTCCTGAGGAGAGGGGAGGGGAAGCAACCGCAGCCCGAGTAAAGGGCTGGGGATGAATGTCTAGCCCTGGACGGTCAAACAGCCTCCTGTTCCAGCTTCAATGCGTTGCAGCAGGTAAGGTTTCTGCAGAGCTTGAGGAGGGAAGGGCCAGTGTGTGTGTGTGTGTGTGTGTGTGTGTGTGTGTGCACAGCTGTCACCAAAGGAGGGGAGAAGCTCTGCAGTAGTTTTTGTGAAAGAAGGAGAGTGAGTTCATCAAAAAGTGTATTAAGAGGATCCACCTAACATGGGTTTTATGCATTTGCAGCAAAACCAATCTGCTCCATTGAGTGCCTTTCTTCAGCTGCCGGGGGCTGGAATATAAATATAATACTAATGGTTGGGTTCATCAGGGCTGAGATTTTGCCAGAACAGGAAAACAGAAAGAGGTCAAAGGACGAGGGGATAGTGAGTGATGGCAGAGGGTTATGCAACTGCTGAACTCCGGGCTCTGCGAGACGAGGAGGGACAAGACGACAGGACAAGGTCAAGGCGCTGGGAGGCTGAGGATGGAGCAATGAGCCCGATGTCCTGATGACGCAGAGAATGGTCTCCTTGGGGACAGCTGAGCCCGCCAGGGCAAGGGGAAGAAGTGGCCCTCAGAGAACATCTGCATCGGGGATTCTGAGGGTGGGGGAGCAAGACCCAAGGCACACACCCTGGGCTAGATGACCGTGAACTTGAGGAATCAGAGGCCCTTCTGTGCAGTGGATCGTCCTGTGTTCGTTGACGTTACTGGGCATAAGGCCAGATGCTAAGACTTTGACAAACAGCAGGGAAGGGAGTGACCAGGAACTGGCCAGAAGACAATGACACGAAGGCGTGGCAGAGCTGAAAATCCTGAAGCTCAAAAGAGCGGGAATTTTTGCGAGAGGAAACACTAGCCCTGGATGGAAGCGGACAAGTGGCCAGGGGGCCGGCGCCCTCCCTCCCGGTGCTGAGGTGCAGGTGGAAAAGGGGGCTCGAGGGCAAGCAGGAGTGTCCCCTGGGAAGGGGCAGCTTTCAGCTGAGGCCAGATGAGTGCAAGATGGAGGAGACGGGAAAGTTTCTCCAGTGTCCGAGGGGAAGGGGCTGGGAGGCTGGTCGGGGCCCGGAGGTGCGGAGCATTATTGTTATAAACACAGACAGGAGCCAGAACACAGTGGCTCCCCTTATCCACGGGGGATGCCCCAAGATCCCCAGTGGATGCCTGAACCTGTGGATAGTACCAAACCCTATATGCATTTTTTCCTGCATATACTGACCTATGATGAAATTTAATCTATAAATTAGGCACCATAAGAGATAAACAACAATAATAACAAAACGGAACAATTATAAAAACATACCATAATAAAAGCTTTGTGCATGTGCTCTCTCAAAATACCTTATTGCACTGTTCTCACCCTTCTTCCTGTGACTACGTGAGATGATACAAGCCCAGGCCATGAGGTGCAGTGAGGCGAATGACGTAGACATCACGATGTCCCGTCGCTACTCTTGACCTTCTGATGATCAGAAGCAGGTGATCCTGGATCTGGGAGCCATCATGACACTGAGAGCCGGTGTCAGGAGCAGACCAAACTGATGACTGGTGGGCGGGTGGTGTCCACAGCACGGAGATGCTGGACGAAAGGAGGGTTCACACCCTGGGTGGGACAGAGCGACATGGTGTGAGATTTCATCATGCCCCTCAGAATGGTGCGCAGTTTAAAACTTACCCGTTGTTTATTTCTGGAATTTTCCATTTAGTATTTTTGGGCCGTGGCTGATCACGGGTAACTAACACCACAGAAGATGAAATCGAGGATAAGGGGGGACTCCTACACTATAAAGTGCAGACCAGGAAGAGGGGAAATGCCTCTTTTAATCACAATGGAATGAAGAAAAAGAAACTAATATCCACTAATCTCTACCCATATTAAGCCAAATTAAACCAAGAAGATCAGGACACCCAAGTGGTTCTCTGACCTCCAAGCAAAAGGGACTCAGAATTTAAAGAATTTGCTCAAACTAGGGTTTGACCTCCACTTTAAACAATTCCCTTAACATTTAACTTCAAATATTTATTTCACATCTAAAAGAGCTTGTTTGTAGCCTAGTGAAAACAGAGAACAAAAAAAATATATACAAGCTTGCCAGTTAGAAATACCAATTTAATCACCACTTGGCTTTCTCCTCTTCAAACTGAACAGTCTTAATCCTTCCTTTTTTGCAGAGGTCTTATTTGCTAATCCTGGTCGACTTTAGGGTTACGATGCTCTCCAAGTTCTCCATGTTCCTTAACTCTGGAGCTCAAGAACGGACACGTGCTTCTGGAGAAGTTAGACTAACACCCAGTATAAAGGGAGAGTGATCTCACTGTCCTCCGGGCACTTGTTTTTGCATTGCAATACTGTGCAACTTTTTAAAAGCTGATATTATGACCGACTCCGGCTTATCTATTTTCATTGCTGGCTCCTTTTTAGATATACTTCCTGCAGCCTGTCCCATCTCATCTATTTGTACCCTTCCCTCTCCGGAAGGTACTGCTACCCTGTATGTATCTTCAGGGAACTTTGAAAAGCATCATCCAACCGCTTCTCTAATTTAGTAGGGCTATTTTAAAGTTTGCTCTCCACCAGCAGGCTGAGGCTGGCAGGCCCCTCCTCCAGAGAGGCAGTGACTAATATGGTCTGAGTTTTCTTCATGCCCGAGCTGTGTCTGGGGACAGCTGTTTGCAAACATTTCAGCCTGGATTGTTATCTGCTACTCCTGGGGCTTCTCTGCGCTGTGCTGTGCTGTGAGGGTCAGACCTTGATCAGTTTCATCCTTGACCCTTGTGGGTTTTATCAGTGTTAAGAAAATCAACTCCCTAACGTTTCAAACCTTAAGTCTAACTTTTATACACGTTAATGTTAAAGAGGGCTATTGCCCAATTAATATGTGCAGATAAGGACCTAATCTTTTAGATCCCAAATCAGTACTTCAATTATTTTTTTTTTTTTTTAGGTTCTTGTATATATTGTGTAGCTCAAGGTCTAAGTTGACCCCCAGGCACCAGTGAGCCTGTGAGACGTCTGGTCCTAATTTTTAACCCAACCATTGAAGGGGACAAGAGTATCACTGGACAGTGAAAGAAAGAGTGAATGTAGAGTCAGGAGATGTTCGAAAGGATACACCTCAGCAGGTATAAATCCCCCCTCAAGCCAGGACTAATCTCCTTCTGTCCAAGTTCCAAAGCCTTATACTTTATCTCTCCTCCTTTGCTTGGTCCTAGTGATTTCTTTGTAAATGTTGATATTAACATTTCCATCTAAAATTTGTCTCCCCTGTGAAACCACAGGCCCTCAGAGAAGTTCCGGATGGTGACTAATTTAGCTCTATTTCACTCTCTCATGGTCTCTTACAACAGTCAGTGCTCTGCAAATGTTTGTTGACTGAATGAACAATGGAAAGGCACATACGGTTTAGGAGAGTTCGGTCTTAAGTTGGATTTTTGTTTTGTCAAAGTAATTTGATTTTAATCAAACCCTTTCTTTTTTTCTGATTTGAAATTTTAATTGATTTAAGTGATAAAAAATTGAAAAATAATCAGTTTGAAATCTAGAAATAAACATGTTTTGGTAGAAAAGGGAACACTCATCAATTTTCTTTAAAAGGCTCTCAAATCAGTTTTCGTAAGTGAATATAAGATGAAGTCACATGTCCACCCGCCTCCTTCAATTCTGGACAAAATGTTCAGAAGTATCCAATAGGCCAGCTCCAAAAGTTCCCTATCGTAGCAAATCAGTGAGAACAGTATCTCTAGATCCTATTAGACTATTTTAAATGATGTGATTATGCAGAAAAATCATATAGAAGGAAGTATTTCTGGATAAAGCACATCTTAAAAAATGAACTGTCTCAACTCTCTTCCACAAAAATAAAATGTTTTAAAATGTTAAAAAAAAAAATGAACAAGACAATTTGGGAAAGTTACATTGAATTAAACATGCAAATATGATACTTTGTTCTACTGTCATGACATATGCAGAATTATGGAGACCAGGCTGTTGTTTGCAATAATGATTATTGCAGATACTGCTAATTCCTGCTAATAAATAACCCTTTATGTATCAGGCAGGCTAATGCATTGTGTCCAAAAGGATGTAATAGCAACACAGGAATCATTCATGTTGACAGCTTAGCATTTTCTCTATAGAATTTATAAAATGTCTTAACTAATACAAAATGAGTCTTTGACATTTTGATGCAAAAAAAGGCAACATATAAAAGATAATAATCTGCTCAACTACCTATTTTAATATAGTTTACCATATTACCTAAAGGTTAGCCTCGATGTTGATATTTCTCATGTTATATGGAATAGAATGCAGAATAAATAAATGCAGAAGAATAAATAAAGATAATGTGAGCCATGACCTTCTCCAGCACCTCCCAGCTGCCTCCTTCTATGTACAAGCTCACCAGGACCCAGTCGTGAGCTTCTCCAGCCAGACACAGGAGGAAGGCAATAGCTCAAGCCCATTGCCTAGTGGGGTCCACAGTGATTTCTACAGTTACAGACCCCACAGGTCTAGAAAGAAATTCTGAAACAGATTGCCCAATATTAAATACAATTACTATCACTTATTGACATCTTACTCTGTGTTAGGCATTATGCTAAATGCTTTATATAAAATATCTCATTTAATTTCTCCCCATTAATGCCCATACAATGGGCATTATGATTCCCATTTTATAGATGAAGAAACATGGAATTGCAGAGGATGAAATGACTTGCTCAAGGCTGCCCAGCTAGAAAGTGGTGGTGCTAGCGTTCTAAACAAGATCTACCTGCTTTCCAAGCCTGGACCACGGCTACTCCATAAAGAAGATAGGGCCTGCACCGTGGCTCTTTGGCATTGGATCCCTGACTTAAACCCTAAACTGCTTGGCAGAAAACTTGGGACCCTTCCCAGTTCTACCAGACCCTTTATCTTTTCCTAAAATGCATTTCAGGGGGAAGAATTTTACTGCAAGTCATCTGCAGAGGGATGGGTTCTGGGAGCAATGAAAATTCCCCTCTTGGAGATTCACATTATATAGTAGCATCGTAAAGGTTCAGGGAAGTCTTGCAGTAAGGAAACACTCTCTAACTCAGTGTTTGCTACACTGATTTGAATATATTTTCTGTTCCATAAAACGTATTAATGACCCGTGAAATTTTTATTCTGCAGAACACATCTTGGGAAATGGTGACTTAGAACATTTCCTGGGCTTTCTTTTTGGACTCCTGCTGCTATATTTCAACAGTTCTTGTATCTTTTTGGATATCACACTGCTCGAATCAAGCTGGAGTTTGCTCCATCTCTTTGGACACAAGGTCGCTCTCTCTAAGAGAATCAATTCTCAGCTCCAAACTCATCCAGATCCTCTATCTTTGACCACCCCCCATGACTCCATGTTGCCTAAGTCCCAACCACAACAAGAGTAAATTCATCTGAGATACAACAGTCACAAATGTCAAGATAAAAGAGAAAATAATCGAGAAAGATGATGGAAACAAAGGAAAATAGAATGAAAGAGGAGAAAGCAGGTGATTCAATTTTCCTGTTTGAAAACTCAACACTCATTTCCTTAGTGACATATGAGAATGTATTTGTAAACTTTCTTATTTTGGAGCCATTCCAAAAAGACTTAATTACATTTTTGTGTATAGAATTGCAAACTCAAAATGGGAAAAATTCTGTCTTCCACAACAGGGATGTCATTCAACGAAATAAGTTCTGTCATTCAGTGATTTGGAGCACCAATTTTCCGTAGAGAGAGTAATTAGCTCATTTATTCATTCAACAAATATTTACTGAGCACTTACTAAATGCTAGGCTTTTCTATGTACTTAAACAAATAGGTTAAAAATATTGTGTATTCGAAGGTAATAAGTACTATGGAAAAATAGAGTAGAAAATCTGATCAGGCATGATCTCTTTTAGGAGAAGGGTACAAATCACACTGGTAAAGTGGTGAGATCAGAGAAGGTGAGATGTGAGCATAGATTTGAAGGAATTGAGGAATTGGATATTTGGTGTATTTTTACAGCCACAACTTTCTTCTTCATCTCCTCCGCCCTCCTCCTTTCTTCCTCCTATTGTTTTTTTTTTTTTTTTTTGCCTCTACTTCCCTTATTTTTTAAAGTAAGTATTTTTAAATGCTTTGTTTTTTAAAACATGGATATTCAAATGATTCAGGAAAGTATAAATAAGAAAGAGAATGAGAAGTGATCTTACAAATGCGACTTGTCCTTTTCGTGTTGATTTCCTATGTGAGAAGCAGCAAAAATTTGTTATAAAACTTATTTAAAATAATACCTCCTTGGGTTTTCTTCTGGTTATGAATATTTTATAAGCATCTGTCTGGTCAACATATAATGTCTATCTATTTAAAATGGTAAAATCAGTTAACAATTCTATAACAAATATTTCTATTGTAAATTTTTCATCATTTCTCAGAAGATAAAAACGAATCATTGTGAGCATTAGTCTAAGGAAGGTTACTCTTCGAAATAGTTTATGTTTTTGACGTGGTAAGTAATAAAAAGTAACACTGAATGAGTGAACATCACATGCCAAGTGCATGCAAAATTTACACTGCTCGATCCTTACAAATCTGTGAGTTAGATGTCGTTACCCTCTTTTACAGATGGGGAAACAGGATCAGAGAGGCGAGATGCTGTGCCCACAGTTACAGCTCTATTCAGCGTAAGAGCCAGAATTCAATACTAAGTGTTCTCTCACGCTAGGGTCTGTGTATTTGAACAGTACATTGCTCTAACCCTCTGTCCAGTTGATTGTACGTGGCCTGTGATCATTTATTTGTTGACAGTTCTTCCCAGATAAATCATCTTCCTTTAAATTAAAAAAAGAAAAATCATTTTCACTTCCTTTAAATTAAGAAAAGAAAAATCATTTAAGGGTTTACAAGCTACAGAGGCCAGATTTTTTTTTCCCTTCTGGAAAATAAGCAGCCCTGAAAACAAGTGATGGATATTAGATAGTAGGTCTTGGTTTCTAAAATTTAATAGTGGTGCAACAATTTTTTTTTTTTAGACAAACCATTGCTCCTTACAAAGATAAAGGTAAAAAGATACCTAGAAAAAAAAATCACCCTAACGCACAATCTCAGTTTTGTCCACAAAGAAACTAGATCTGGAGAGATTAATATGTCACCAAATAAGAGAAAATAAAAGAAAAATGGAGTAATTAAGAATCACATCTCCGAGTCCACATAGCACAACCACACTACAGTCCCCTGTTGGCAGAAATACGCTATCATTTACTGCCAGAGATTATCACTGGGCACAATGTCCTTTATAGAATTATATTAGAAAACAAGTTTAAAAAGGAGGACTCCTGTGATTCACATACTGGGAAAATCTTGAGTATAAGTAAGGTAGCTCATCCTCTAGATTAAGTTGTTGATGTGTTTTGTGAAATGCATATGACCTGGGTTTCTCTTCTGATATGATCACGTCTCTCTTTCTTTCTTTCCTTCTTTCTTTCTCTCAAAATTGGAGAAGCGATTTGGATTTGAGGTTCTCCATTGTGGTGTCACTCATCGGGGAGGATGTGAATGCAGTCTGTGTGTAATAAAATCAGGATATTCATCTGCAAGAAATAAAGTCAAAATGATATTAATGAAAAAAATGGACATTATGACACCTGTCCCAGCACATCCCAGCTCTGCAGGCATTCAAATCTCGTCCGTCAGGGAGTGCTTACGTGTTCATGGATTGCTGCATGTACGTGCTGCACAGCAGGTGCCGTGCGGTGGGACAGCTAGGAGTGGTCCAGCCCCACTCACCACAGGCAGTGATGGGCAGAGGCAGCAAGTCTTTCCTGCCTATGGGCGGCAAAACACGTCTACCTATGAGAAAAGATATAGCCAGAGAAATGAAAAGATCTTTTCCCCAATTTTCTTCTTCTCAGAGCAGAGCTAGGGCTACACACGATGAGACCAAAGGAAGGCATCCATCACCGGTGTTACACACATGTAAAAATACAATGTGTATGTAAATAGAGATTTAGTACAAAGAACTGGTTCACATGGTTATGGAGGCTGAGAAGTTCTACGATCCTCACTTTCCAAGCTGGAGACCCAGGAGACCCAATGGCATAGTCCTCATCCAAGCCCCAAGCCCTGGGAACCAAGAGAGCTGGTAGTGCAAGTTCTGGTCTCCAGCGGGCTTGAGACGACTCGAGAAGAGCCGGTGTTTCCGCTTGAGTCTAAAGGCAGGAGAAAGACCCATGTGCCAACTCAAGCAGTCGAAAGGAGGAATCTCTCTCATTCAACCTTTTTGTTCCATTCAGGTCTTCAATTGCCTGAAGACATTAGGGAGGACACTCTGTTGTGCTCCATCTACCAATGCAAATGGTAGCCGCATTCAGAAACACCCTCACAGACACACCCAGAATAATGTTTGACCAAATGCCTGGGCACCATGTATCCCAGTCAAGTGGATACGTAATGTTAACCATCACACATGTATGCTGGTTCACACAGGTGTGCCAGCTCACACATGCCTGGAAGAGATGGTTTTGGGGTTGATATAAACATAATAGATTTTAAATTATAAACCTAAGGAGGATCTAAACATTAATTAGCATTACTTAACTATAGCTATTTCATCAGTCTACCTGCTGGTTCCTCTAATCAGAGAAATTTCCAAGGAATTTAGATGGGCTTTATACTTACATCATTTAGATTAAATATCAGATAAACTCAAGTTGATGAATTCCATGTCTTCTGGAAGATACACCATCCATTTTCTGTCTTCCTCCCTCCTCAATTTGACAGTCTCCTTTCTTGCTTACCTCTCTCATTTTCCCCATTCTTTTTGTTCTGAGTACCTTGTTTACAATAACACAGACAGAGCAATCTTTGAGTTAAGTGCAATAGTGAATGAAATATGTTTGATAGTGTTGCTACTTTCAAAGAATAAGTTTGTCTTGCAGATGCTGAATTTTTTATTTTTCCAATGTTAATGTAAAAATAGTTACTGTTACAAATAAAAACAACAAATTCTCTTACTGCAAACCCCTTACAATGGAAAAGCCCATTTAAGAGGGGAGATTAGAATCTCTGCAAACAGAAGAGTGCAGTTGCCATGATTCTTCCTTCACTCTTACTTACTGTACCCAATTTTCTCAAACTTCCCTTGATAGATGTTACCCCAGTGACTGTCACAGATGAAAACTGGAATTTTCCTAAGCCTACTTAAGCACTTTTCGCCTTGACTAACACTTTGGGGACAAATCGTGGTTTTTCTAGGAATAATATGTAACTAGTTTCAAAGTTTGCCAATAACTGGAATATATTCATATGTCAAACAATCTATATCTGTGATTATGTTGTGTTAGTGTGCCATTATATAATTAGCAATTTTTAGATCACTGTAATATTCAAAAGAACACATATTTTGGTAATGCACTGCATTATACGGCCCACAGAATACTGTAATTCTTTAGGAGATGCTTGCCTCTGAGTGTTTTGGAAATTTATACAGTGGAAAGTCAGCTCATCTGGTTTCTCAGCTGCAAACCACTTGACAAATCCAGAGTGAATTTTGAAAATGCCAACCCTGCTATGTGAAGAGCGTGCTATAGTGCCAGATTCTGCTGCTGGGGGAATGTTTTTCACAGCTTGAATATCAATTCTGGAAAAATATCCAACAGAAAGCAGAAATATTAGACAAAGGGGAAGACTGTAAATCCAAGGATGTTATTATCTCCCTTAACTGCAGTGGTTTTGCTCTCATGGTTGTCTGAATCCGAACTTTTCAGATTTGTCCATTTCAGAAATGTTACTTTTACTATTTTTAACTTGAAAACATTTTACACTGTGCAAGATCATTAACTCACAATTTAGTTGAGTGTTAATCAGAAAAAAAAGGTCAAGTATAATGCGTATATATTTAAGCCAAGTTTATGAATCAAAGTAAACAATTGTTCTTTCTTCCCCCTAGAATATATTCTGTGATGTTTCCATAGGAATTGAAAATACACAGTAGGTGTGAATGCATGAGGCCAGGATCTACGATAACTGACCTCACACCAAGCCTACTGGGAGAGTTAGAAACCCTAAGGCCAGGGTGTCCAAGAGAATATAGCAAGAGTCACCTACATAATTTCTAATTTCCTAGCAGCCACATTAACAAAGGCAAAAAGAAACAATTGAGATTAATTTTAACAATATATTTAACCCAATATATCTAAAATACATGATTTCAACATGTAATCAATACAAAAATTATGAATAATGTATTTGACACTCTTTTTCTTCATGTGATGTCTTTAAAACCCAGGGTGTATATTATGCATACAGCACACCTCAATTTGGACTAGCCACGTCTCAGGTGCTCGATAGGCGCATGTGGCTGGTAGATACCTTATTGGACAGCACACCTCTAGGTAGACCTAGAGGTAGACCTGCCATGGATTGGATGCCCTCTGCTTCTTAGACTTTTGGAAAACAAATTAAGTTTTGGATTTTTTTTAATGTAAACTTTTTTTTTTTTTTTTTTTTTTTTTGAGACAGAGTCTCACTCTGTTGCCCAGGCTAGAGTGAGTGCCGTGGCATCAGCCTAGCTCACAGCAACCTCAAACTCCTGAGCTCAAGGGATCCTCCTGTCTCAGCCTCCCGAGTAGCTGAGACTACAGGCATGTGCCACCATGCCCGGCTAATTTTTTCTATATATATTTTTAGCTGTCCATATAATTTCTTTCTATTTTTAGTAGAGATGGGGTCTCGCTCTTGCTCAGGCTGGTCTCGAACTCCTGAGCTCAAACGATCCACCCACCTCGGACTCCCAGAGTGCTAGGATTACAGGCGTGAGCCACTAAACTTTTTAATGATGCATAAAAATATACAAAAATGCATAAGTCATAAGTGCATTTTGATAAGTTTTCAGGAAGATCATAGCTGCTGAACTTGAACCCAGATCATGAGATGGAACATTAATAGGCACACACCCCCAGCTCCTTTCTGCTCCCCTTTGGATTTTCTTTTAATATCACAAATATCAGGACCTTGTTTTTCGTGCCGTCCACTTTCCAAAGCTGACTCACTTATATGACCAGGAAGAGGACGCTTTAGACACGTTGGAAGCCAATCCTTTGGTGCTCAGGGCTGTCTTCTCCCTGGTCCCGAGCCTGCATTATGGATCTTCACATATATGAGGCCGTGCCAGGAAGGGCGGATTAGGAAAGAAGGAAATCCCTGACTACTTAAAAAATTGGGTGTATCTCTATTTATCTCAGCTCTCATTTAGTTTCAAACACAGAGTGATTCAAATATCTTCTGAATCTGCTTTCTTTCTTCACATGGTCATTACATGTGAGAGAGGAGTAAGAATGAGAAAATAATTCTCAGTTACATCAACTTCCATGGGCTGTTGCCAAGGCTGTAATCATTTCTGATCAGGCAAAGTTTTCTCTTGGCATAAGAAGAACTGGGTATACAACATATACTCTATAAATACATGGCATGGCTAGGAGGGTGAAAGTATCCAAGCATTTTATGTATTTTTCTGTTAAAAAAAAAAAAAAAGCGCCCCACAACTTTTTTTTGGAAGGTGATCTCTGAGGTTTGTAGATGTCAGTTCTTTCTAGAACCAGGCAGAGAAGGGCACAGGAAGGGTCAGAGGGAGGTTAGCGTGGATGCACAGAGGCAAACATTGCCAAGCTAGAGATTCAGTCACACACCTCCCTGCCATCCCCTCCAGGGACCTTCTGCCTGGGAGAGGACACTGCATGCCTTTAAGGGTCTTTGCTCTACAGAGAGCAGGCCTCCAACAGCGCAAGTCAGCAGGGCTCCCCCAGAAACAGAACGCCTCGTTCCTGCTGTGCATGTGATGGTTCCCTCTCTCTCCTCTTTCCGGCTCATCCTTCCCTGTGGCGTACATTTCTTTGGCAGCAAAAGTGTCTCAGCTATTTGCAAGCACCTGGAGAATAACAGGGCCATCCTGAGAGCTGGTCTGCTCCATAGCTATGTAGGTGGTTAAATGTGGAGAACGATATTGGCTAAAACCCAGTCTTTCCTTAGCTTAGTGACTGTTTTGTCACACCCTGTTCTGGAGTGAAATCATTTGACACTGGTGTGGAGGGAATGAGACTGAGTGTTCCACCTTCTATCATTGTTTTATTTCATAGAATGGGATTGAACCCATGACGTATCTGGCCGGGCTGAAGAGCTGTGTTATCATGGCGTTCTGCTGCTCCATGGGCAGTGGGGCTGGCAGAGCTAGGTAAGCCAAGGGGTTAAATCTCTCCAGCTCCCCACAAAACTTTTGGAGGGGCTGCTGCCTGGCGGCAGACCTCTGGGGGAACTCTCTGCCCAGCTCAATCAAGGCGTTAGAATCTTCAGAAATAAGCCAATAGCATCTTGCTATGTGTGTGCAAGAAAGATTTTCAAAAAACAATGGGAGTTCTAAATTTACTTTAAATACCAACCACCAAACAGCTTGAATAATAAGAACACATCGTGCTGGACTCCACTGGTTCAGAATTTGTGACAGTTAGGATAGGGGCTGGGCGGAAAGGCTCGTGCTAGCCACACGGTTGCTGCTTGTATTGAGCAAGAGGAGAGGGGAGCCAGCTCCGTGGAGACAGAGTTCAACGGCAGCAGGAGTTTGATCCCCTGGTAACCCTCAGTAACCCCAAAACCCCACCTATTCCCGATACAAGCCTCCCTAACCTGCACCTGGACGAGGCAGGAGGGTGCCCAGGTGTGGAAAAAAGGAAGCCTCATAATCTGGAAAGACACAATCCCAAAGGCCATAATCCTGAATCCTGAAATCCTGAAAGATCAAAATCCCGAAAATATAATTCGGGAAGAAATAATAAAAAAAAATTGTGGGACATTTATTTACATTGTTAAAAGGGGATTTATTTGAGAAACATGTAAACACATGACAGAACACTTCATGGGCTGCTTTACACAATAAAATAGACAGTAACATACCTATTTTTGCAAGCATAAACGTGCAGCTAAACTAACGACGGTCACAGGGGTATAACAATTATGAAAACTGTATGCATTAAAGAAATACTTATATAACTGTGGTCATCTGAAATACCATACAACCTAAATCTTTCAATGAGATGGATCAAAAACTGAGATGGGTCACCATCGCATAGGCAGTTGCCCAAAGAGCCGAGATCTGAGAAATTTTATCTTTCACAAATCAAATGTACAAAAGGGACATCTCTTCATTATGGAGGAAGTTTCAGCATTTTTACGTACATGCACAGCGCTTACACAGAAAGTCACTGTTACCATTACACACCTTTGTGAAGTCAGATTTGCAAAAAAAATAAATAAATAAAAATGCGTAAAACAAGTTAGAACTCTATAAATAAAGTCCTTATAAAATTTATACCTCCAGTATTGGAAATGATGTGAAAATGAAATACATAACATAGTAAATTATAAGAATGATGCTGACAATTTAAAATAGTGCGAAAAAAAAACTAAACTAAAATAAAATGAAAACAAAACAAAAACCCAAAGAAAAAGCCTAAAAAGAAATTTTGACATATGAAAAAGTGTATTATAGGGATAGTTTATGGGCAATTGCACAGAGAGTCCACAAGAGCTAGATGACTTTTATGATCATTCACTATATTTTGAAGCTTTGAATTGCAACGAATACCTGCTTTTTTAGGACGTGGCTTTCCTTGGAGAAGAGGTTCACGTTCATTTCCTATGTGATGCTGTACTTTGTAAAATTCTTCTGTGATTCGATATGCATGGACATGAGCATTCCCTATTCTGCTAAAATGATGCAACTATCCTGTGATTGTGATTTCTGGGATTTTACATGTTAGGGATTTTGATCTTTGGGGATTTCAACATTTGAGATTATGGCGTTTGGCATTGTGTCTTTGGGATTATGATCCAAGCCCGGAAAAAAAAAACTGTGGAGTTCTACTTCCTCTCGTTCTTCCACCCAACTTCTGCCCCAACCTAACTGTTATGCCTTGATCAAGCTCCAGAGGGTTGTGGAGTTTGAGCAGAGGACATAGCTAAAGTAGTACCAGAGCTTCTCTTTGTGCAGTCTCTCCCTAGGTGAGTTTATCACTACCAGGGACTGGATTCCTTCTATGCACCAACAACTCCTAAATCTACATATACAGCACAAGCCTTTCCTCTGGGCTTCAGACTCACAAACATAGCTTTGTACTAGACATCTCCAACCACATGGTTTATAGGTACACCAGATTCAGCAAGTCCAATTGAACTTCGGATGTTTCCTTGACAAGCTTGTCTTCTTCTGTGTTCTCTGCCTCAATGAATAGCACCATCGTGTCCCTAGTCATGCCTGACACCCAGAGGTCATCCTTAGCATCTCCCACGTCAGCACTCCGGCTTCCAAACAATCACCAAATCTGGTTGATTCTAGCTCCTACAGATCTTAAATCATCCTCTTCTCTCCACCCCCCTTGACTGTGCTACTAGGATTACTCTTGTACAGTCATGTCGCTGGAGTGGATTTAGGGTCTCCTCGTGCACACTAAGTAACTATTAAAACACAAATCTAATTGTCACTGCTTAAAACCCTTCAAAAGCTTCCTATTTCTCTAAAATAAACTCCAAAATCCATAACAGCGTGCACCAGGCTCTGCATGAGTGGTCAACTCCTTCTTCCCTCTCAGCTGGCCCCACTTTCTGCTGCCCAGACACTGTAGCCCCCTTTAAATTCTTCCAGTGTTGTGCTTCTTCCTGCCTCAGGGCCTTTGCATATACAAGTCTCTTCTCCTAGAATGCTCTTCTACTTCTAGGGAGGCTTCATTGAAGTCTCTCTCTCCCAAAGTAACCGCAAAACCTAGAAAGGTCACTTGCTCCCTTCTCCCTTGAATTCAAGCCCTGCCCCGTACCTGGGAGGAGGTAACGCTACACAGAGAGGCCAAGAAAAATCTGAACAGACAGGCCTTGCGGAGTTCCCTCCTCTCAGTCTATTACCATGAGATCACACCTTTGTGTCCAATCACATTTCTACATGGCTGCCCACTCCTCATCAAACCTAAGTATAAAAACAGACGGTATTCCTGGGTCTCTGGGTCTCCATTTCTGAAGGCCCCCGGGTCACATAAAACTTTGATTAAATAAATTTGTTATTCTTTTTTCTTGTTGACCTGTCTTTTGTTATAGGCGCGTCGGCGATGATATAGGGGCAGAAAGGTCTGACTACTGTACAGTGCATTGCTGGGTATACAACAGACACCCAATAAATGAATGTTTGTTGAATGAATGAATGAAAGAATAAATGAAAAGTCACTCAGTGATCCCATGAGGACTGGAAGGAAATCACTGAGCAGAGGGGAAATAAAGAGCGGGGCTCCAGGCCTCCCCCTGGGGTTAGTCAAACTCAAGGTTAAAGGCACAGACCTCCTGAATGCCACAACTGCGCAAGATTTCTGATACTAGCTGCCAGTTCAGGGGTCCCCAGGGCTACCCTCACTTCACACTAGCTGGCTACAAATTTGGGAGGGCCCCAGGGAGCTTAGTTAAGTGAAAGAGTACAATAATTTTACCTTAACCTTTTCCTAGTGGTTTACAGCTTGCTAAGTGCTTCATATACCTTATCCCTTGGACTATTAAAGTCATAGCAGGAAAAGAGTATAAATAAATAATTCAAAAATTGAGTGGCAATTAACAGAACAAAAAGATCATTCAACTTATTTAAGAATTAAGTGTGCAAGAATTCCTTTTTCTAGCACCACAGAAGCCTCATTTACATAACAATTGATATGCTAATTAAGATTTATCTAGAAAATCTGCTATGGAACAATACTTTGTTAATATATTTCAACATATTTTATGAGTTTGAAAGTTTAAAATGTGATAGACAGTAGGTTTTTGAGTGTTTTTTCTTTAAAAATCAAACAGTGTGACATGAAAAAATTAAGGTAAAGCAGACAGTAAGATTTTCTTCTTAGAAGCAAGATATTTTCTATTAAGCAGAATATTTGCTCTTTTCCCTCCTAAATGACTAGAAATTCTATCATATCCTTTTTTGAGAATGTGTAAAAATTCTCCATATATTTTATATTTGTTCCTCTGTATGTAATGTACGTTTTTTCCTCTGGCTGCTTTCAAAATTTCTCTTTATCATACATTTTTGGCAGTTTGGTTATGATGTGTCTCAGTGTATTTTTGTTTTTATTGTGATTGGGATTTGTTAGACCCCAAACGCCAATAATTTGTGGAAACTAAACTTACTATACCCCGAACGATCTGCTGTGGAACCGGATCCATGCAGGGTGTCATGGCCCTCCAAGCAAGGAGGGTCCTCTAAATGCAGGTCGTGGGACCCTCCATAGATCAGGATGGGAATCTTCACGCCATTGGAAAGGCTTGAGCCCAGACTTCCTCTTCTAGCAGTAAGCGTGTATCAGTCATGACCTACCCTAAATCTCTAGCCCAGTTTGGCTAAGAAAGCCCAAAAGAGATTAGACCCAGGAACCTGGCCTCAGCAGTTCCAAGTTCGATAGGATTACCTTACAACCCACCGTAACAGGTGAAGAAGAGAGCTCGTAGAACAATTTCCTCTACTGTCAGCTCTCTGGCTTTCTCGGGGGAGCCCCTGA
Source organism: Eulemur rufifrons (assembly GCF_041146395.1). Lineage (NCBI taxonomy): Eukaryota > Metazoa > Chordata > Mammalia > Primates > Lemuridae > Eulemur > Eulemur rufifrons. The sequence continues at coordinate 15,632,958 of NC_091007.1, forward strand.
ACCACGTTATACTCAATATAGTTTATTCCGGTGATTTTGAACCGGGTTGTATTTAGAATCAGCCCAGTTATTCTCAGTTCAGGGGATCCTTCCCTAAACAGGCACAATTATTCAGCTGTGTTTTTTCTAAGACACACTAAACGTCAGGAGCCAAACTAGGGGAATCACCGGCAGCATGGGTCACACATCCCGTGTAGAAGGCTGGGCAGGGGTGGAAGAAGCCATCCTGAGGCATCCTTCACAGAATGGGATGTTGTCTCAAAAGGATATGTTGTCTCAGACATCTGTTATCACTTTTTCTTTAATTGGGATGGAACCTATTGTCTCTTAAACCTCACATCCTCTAGCAAAGAGGCTTATATCTCCATAACGCAAATTCTGGAAACCGAGTTCCGAGTCAAAAGGATGTAAAAACTAGCCTAAGAACCAAATGACTGCTACTTCTGGACCTAATGCACTAAGTTAAGCTGATTTTCAAGGCCTGGAGTCAAGTACACAATGAGCATTATTTACTCTGAAACTCTATCGTTCAGGCTTTCAAGTGCTCTTTTCGTGGTGTGGCCACCTCTTGTGTGAGGGGGTCTTATCTAGGCTGTGCTGCTCAGTAGTGTCACCCTTCTGAATAGCCAACAGGGCTCCCCACTGTTTCACGACCATTTGCAGAACAGTGTCAGTCTCTGGAGCCATTAATTTTTTTTCTCCCCCAGTGCAAGAAGACAAACACGCTGAAATGGTGCCAAGATTTCACTTCAACCATAGCATCAGATGAAGAGGATTTACAAGCAAAGAACTCCCTTGAACAGCAGCCAAAAAAGCAGATAACTTTTTTTCCCACTGTGTGAGAATTTAATAAAGAGAGTTTTACACGTACGTGAACATGAGCAGGGCTTGGACGGGCCAGGTCCTACTGGCAGGCCCCAGGGCCCCAGAAGTTCTTTGCCTACAGCCAAAGAGTTCGTCTTGGGATGGGGGAGGCTGAATGGCAATCTTACAGGCTGGCAAGAGTCCATCTTCTTTTAGCAGTTGGTCCCAATATTTTGTAGAATTTATAGGTGTTTGGGATCCAATTTATATCAAGTCTGGGAGTTTGAATGTTGTCAGCTGATTATCTTGTATGATGTCATTATTAATTGTTCTGGCTCCACGCCCAAATGGTATTTGGGGATTTATTGATCACATCTGTGTTCCTCTGAGCCACAATGCTGATGGTTTTAAAGAAGCAGCAGTTATTCGTCTTAGTTTCAGACTGAAGAGCCTTGATTCTTACACATGTCCTCTCTTAGTCCAATCTTACCTGTCCCCCAGGAACACTTTAGGACTGCAGGGCATACCTGGTGGTGTGCTGGAGCTGCTTCACACCAGCTCATGAAAGCTGAAGATGCACATCACTTCCCAGTTCTGCGTTCAGTGACGTCACGTTGGTAGCTTGAAATTAGCCATGAAAGGAATCTTTACACCACAGGAATCGGCATATACCACAAATCAGGGCATTTTTTTCCCTGGGGAGCCTATTGGTAAAAATTTACTAGCACACTATTAATATAACTCTGTAGTTTTATCTAAGGGTTGTGGGTTTCAATCCTGACACCTCTACTCACAACCTGAACTACTCTGGTCAAGTGACCTTTACCCCTCTGAGCCTCCGATTCAGCATTTGTAAAATGGGGATAACCACACCCACTTGAACTTTTAAATAACACAACGTGGTAGAAGAAACTGCCTTATGGCAATCTGTTGAGAGGAATAGCAGCTATTTGTAGTATGTGTTGTCAAATTATGTATGCTTAAGCTCTACAAATGGTGAGAGGTTACCATACTGTTTATGGTTTTCCTTACAGGCCAACACTGAAACAAAGGTTACATAAAACAGAAGTCTTACATTTTTATTATTATCTTCGACCCATTTCAACTGATTGACAACCATCAACCATATGACTAATTCAACTTGAATGGAAATGAATTAAAAGAATACATTAAAAGGAACATATTAGGATAAATTACCTAGTATCTTATGGATGTATCCCCTCACTTGAAACAGATTTAAATTTGAAAAGTAGATAAGTAATAGATAATTGCTTTCTTTACTGAAGAGGTATCGTAGTTCAGGTTGTTATAGCAAATACCACACAAGTGGCTTAAACAACACACATTTATTTCTCACAGGTTTGGAGGCTGGGAAGTCCAAGATCAAGGTGCAGGCAGATTGGGTGCCTGGCAAGGGCCCACTTCTTGTGCACATGGCTGCTTTTTCAATGTACCCTCCCGTGGCAGAGAGAGAGGGAGATCTCACGTCTCCTCCTCTTTTTACAAGGGCACATCATGAAGGCCCCACATGATGACTTCATATAACCCTGATTACCTTCCAAAGGCCCCATCTCCAAATCCCATCACATGGGGGATTAAGGTTTCCACATATGAATTTGGGAGGGACACAAACATTCAGTTCATAGGAAGGTTTCTTATCTTTTTCATTATAAAGTGATTCATTCTCAGATTTCTCAAAATAGCAAATGCTCTTAATGTTCTCAAAGTATAATTAGATTTCAAAAATTCTTTCCCAAAACATTTTCTGGAACATGTCTGCTGAATCAAATGAGGTTTTTTATGCTAAGACTCTCAAGTTGCTAGCAAGGGAGAGTTGATACTATGATGTGGTTTAATTAGTTTCCAACACTAACGGCACCAAAGTTCCTGTGGGTGGTGCGTGAGGGTGTCAGTACCGGGGAACACGATTGTAAAACACAGAATGTGAGGAGACAAAATGTCTTCTAGCCATGGAAATAGCTGCCCTGACTGTGACACCGTCCAGGGGAGACAGATGCAGAGTCTCAAGGTCAGTAACAATCCGGATGCAAAAGAAACGTTTTCTACGGTGGGGTAGGAAAATCCATCAAGATTTCTCACCTCCCTTAGTCTTACTTTGTATTCATCTACAACTTTAATTATAACATTGTAAATTAACATAAATTAACGTAGTCAATTTGCTGCTCAAATAAACCAGGAAAGAAAGCTGACTGATTTAGAAAGGATGGGACTAACTCTTATGATACATTGTATAAAAGACACATTTAATAATCTCTGCATGTATACATAATGTCGAGTTACTAGACCAGGACTGTTTGGAACAAAGTTCAGTAGATCCAACCAGAAACTTCTAGTAGTGGGCAGCAAGCCTGTAGATCAGTGGTTCTCCAACTTTTCCACACTGAGACACACATAGAAAATGATAATATTTATAAGTCACATGGAGATAAACTGGAAGGATTTGGGGAAAGTTCAATGGGCAGCTTGGTGAAAAATAAATTATTAAATATTCCTTATGTTACATATTTATGGAAAGGAAAATGAAATAAAAAACTAATGTGGATATACCAAGCACCGAATTTGCAAAATATTGACAAATAAAATAGCCTCACATTTTTAAATGAGATAGTTGAGTTTGCCCCTGTAACTATTTTAAACACACACACACACACACACACACACACTGATTTGCAACTCAAAACTGCTACATGTAATTCCTGATCAAAATCTTTCACATTCTTGGCTGTCACCTTGGTCAGAACCGATGTTTACACAAGTAGAGGCAGCAAACAGGAGATTATCACTTTTTCCTTAATGAATTAAAGCTGCTTTCTTGCCCTTTATCAGATCATTTGATATTTGAACTTTTAAAATCATGTTTCATAGGTTTATCATTTTACAATATAACAGCTCTTTCTTTTCTTTCTTTGACAAATGCAACATTGAAATATTTTGTAATAATGAATGGGTTTCGGATCCTTTAGAATGTTTTCATATTAAGCATTTCAAAATTTTAATAAAGTTTTTCTTCCAACATAAATAGATATTGCTCCCGCTGTTCTTACTAATTCTTTAGTGTATAAATTCCAACACTTACTAAACATCAGTAGTAAGTTTCCTTTAATCCATTACTGTTGACAGGGCACAGTATTATATTTCACGACAGTCTGTCCAATCTTGGATTATATTTATGAAGATGCTCAAAATGTTAGTTAACACGTTTTTTAAGCCGACAACTAACCTTCAACTCTACAAAGTAGGAATCATTTATACCTACACAAATCTCAATTCCTCTTTTCACTCAAATTCTTAACACAATTTCTTACTGGTAATCCTCTTATACATGAACCAGCAGAGAGTTTTTTCTGATCTTAATCTTTTGCATAAAGCTTAAACAGATGTGACAACAGTGGCTTAGACTCATCATTTTGAGGGTTTCGTTTAATGCCGACTATAGATTCATGGACAGTTTTTACACCAATATTTCTCTGTAATTGAAACAACGAGTTCTCTCACTGATAGGGTTTTTGGAATAATCTCTTGATGGGAAGTCTTTAACCTACAACTAAAACATTATCACACACATTTAAGCAATGTTTCTAGTGTATCTTACTTGTTTCAACATATTCATATAGTACTTAAATATTTTATCTCATGAACTTGGTTTTGGTACCTCTTTGCAGATCAAATAATGTCTTTTTTCCAAGCATTTATCTTTAGGCAGTCTTAACTGGATTTATTAACTGGGCACTCCTAGCAATGGGCATAGATTCATCACTCTTTGATTTAACTATCTTCTAGCTTAGTGCCATCTCTTTGTCACCTCATGTCATAAACACATCTACTAATGGTACTATCCACAAGTGACATCTTTTCCACAACCTTGATTTGCTGGTCTCAAACACAGATAATTTTCACAGAGGTTGTTAAATTGAATGATTCTGTAATTATGCATGTTGCTTGGTTTTAGCTATGAAGCTAAGCTTTATCTAATAACTAGCATAACTGATTTCACAAAAGACTTTTGTTTCTTATTTTGAGCTTTCAGGTGCTTTAAAAAGTTCAAATTTTTTTTTCTCTTTAAGATCTACATTTTGTGGGGTGGAACTGGCCTGATTTGCTAGGCACTGTTGTTTCTCTTGATAACTTTTCCATGACCAAAAAAAAAAAAAAAAAAAAAGACTGACTGGGTTGAGGAGGAGAAGAATTAATGAAGAACATAAATGCCAAATTGAGATAATCCTCATTATTCTGCTTGAAAATGGCTTAGGCTTCCTGATTCCTTGGCTTTCTTGGTTGGCCATTTCTGCACTATTATTTTGAAAGTCATCTCTGAAAGCTGAGCCAAGAACCTGTTCCTCCAGCCCTTGCAAGATCACTATAGGTAGCTAATTCTCTGCTAGCTAGAATCGATTTTGTTTTCTGCAACAGAACTTCAAATGATGTAATACTTAGAGCCGGAAGTGGTTTTTGACCTTAGAAGCTCAAAGATGGAAATCTGGAACTGGTTGTCTGGCCTGTTGGAATTTGAAAATGGTGCAGATTTGCTTGCTTTGAGAGTCACCTGTGGTCTCCTAGAAAGAAGTACCTACTGGAGATCATTTTGGCAGACGAAGTGGCTACTGCCACAGCACAATGTGGTGGACAAAAGGACTACAAGGATGTGAGGTGGGTGGGTTACTTCTAATTACACTTAGTAGTTCAGAGACAGAAAATGACAGGTGTAGAAATTTAAATTCCTAGTAGAAGCCATGGCCAGAGAACTAGAGAGTTCCTATGACTTCCACACAATCTCTCCCCTCTTGGATCCACTGTCTGGACCTATAGATTTCTGATTTACAATATGCGCTGAATTCACAGCCTCACCAGGCTTCGGAAAAGGCCTAGAACCAATGACTAACCCAGTAGCAATGAGCAACCTAGTGTGTATATTATGGTTTCTAAATGTTATTTTCCAGTATAATGAACCTGGGCTCCTTGGATGTCAGTTTTGAGACAGAAAATATACAAGATGAGCTGGAAACATTTTTCATACTAGAAAACAGGGAAGCTATCAAAGACTACTCGAGTTACATCAAAAGGACACTGAAGCCAATTTAAAGGGGTTCCCACTAGCCAATATACGACAATTTCAGTATCAAAAAGAATAGTGACTATGATGGATTTAAATACATCTAATATGTTAGAAACCCATGAATTCATATTGATAATAAACAAATGACCAAAACTCATTAATTACCTTCAGAAGTGCTAGAGCAACAACTCATCCCAAAAAACTGGTAAAAACAAGAGAAGAATCAAATATTTATCTTGCCTTTCCTATATGAAATCTATTTCATGGTAATCAGATAGTAGATGAGGTAGATAGTAGAAAGATCCTAGAATTCTCCTGAATAAGCTCAGAAACAATGAAAGACATACAAGATAACCACTGTGCAAAAACCTAATAAAATAATAGACCTAGAAAATTATTCTCAAGGGCTGCTAAAGCGAATAGATAAAAAGCTGAGTGGAATGTGGTTATTGGTAACTTTTCTCTACAATAGTGAGAAACATAGCTCCCACCTTTACCACCCATTTATTTATTTGCTCAATCCCAAAATAAATGTACAGCCACTTTAGAATTGTTAACCTTCGTAAACCCCATGAGAAACAACTTTTCCAATCTGCTACTTATGTACAGTTCTGTTTGTTTTTAGTCTTACAGTTTCCATTTAAAACATAGTTTTCCCAAGTTAATTAGATCAGCTCATTTTCCTCACCCCCTTCAGTGAGGTTATGTCACATGTTTGTAATACAGTTAAGTTCTTTAACCACAGTCTGTTTGCCGTCCTAGGATCTTCCAACCTCCTGATTAATTTTACTTAATCTGCATGCATTAAGGTTCACTATTTGTGCTGTAAAGTTGTATGGGTTTTGACAAAGGCATAGCATCATGCATCTATCACTACAAGACCACATTAGTTCCGTCATCCTAAAAATTCCCTGTGCCTCCCCTCAAAATACTGCCTCCTCTATAAAATCTCAGCAACCACTAATCTGTTTTCATCCTTATAGTTTTGCCTTTTCTGGATTTTAATAGGAGTGGAATCATACAATTTGTAGGCTTTTTGGTTTGGCCATTTTCACTTAGCAAAATACATTTAGGATTCATCAATTTTATTGTGTGGATTAATAGCTAATTCCTTTTATTGATGAATAGTATTCCGTCGTAAGAATATACCACAGTTTGCTTATTCAATCCCCTCTTGAAGGACAACTTGCTTGCTTTTAGTTTTGAGTGCTTATAAATAAAGCTGCTATAAAACTTTTATGTGTAGGTTTTTGTATGAATATATAATTTTGAATCAGTTTTCAAATTAGCAATATCAGGAATGAAAGAGGGGACATTACTATAGATACTACAGATATTAAAAGGATAATAAGGAAACACTAAGTGCAACATGGCAAGAAAACTAAAACAAAAAACAAAACAACGCACACAAAAAAACCCAAGTAATCCAGATTGCAACAGATGAAACAAAAATGTCTTTATTTGTAGATGATATAATTATCTACATGAAAAATCCCAATTAATCTACAAAACATTGACTAGAATGAGTGAGCTTAAAAATAGCACAGTAAGCAAGATCAATATACAAAAATCAAATGTATTTCTTATACTAGAAAGGACCATTTCAAAATTGAAATTCTAAGAATCATTCTTTACAATGGTATCAAAAAATCACAAAATACTCAGGTATAAGTTTTTAAAAATACAAGTGCACACAGAGGGGGGATTTTAAAATACTCAAATAAATGGAGAGATGTACTGTGCTCATAAACTGGAAAACTCAATATTATTAAGCTGCCAATTCTCCCTAAATTTATAGATTCAATGCAATTCTAATCAAAATCCCAGCAGGTGTTTTAGTAGAAATTGAAAAGCTAATTTTAAAATGTGTAGAAAAATGCAAAGAACTTAGAGTGGCCAAAACAACTTGACAAAGAACAAATTTGGAGGACTTTTGTTACCTAATTTCAAGACTTAGGGTAGAGCTACAATAATCAAGAGATTGTGGTATTAGGGTAAGGATAGATGTATTGATCAAGAGAACAGAATAACAACCAGAAATAGACCAGCTTGCAAAGGATAAATTTATTTTTGACAAAAGGTGCCAAAGTAATTCAATATGTAAAGAATAGTGTTTTTTTTCAAGTGGTACTGGAACATTTGGACATCCATATGCAAAATTGTGATCCTCAAACCATCTCGTACCATATATAAAAATTAACTTGACATGGATCATACACCGAAATGTCAAAGTCAAACCTATAAGACTTCTAAAACAAAATGTAGGAGAAACTTTACTTTTTTCTCTTTGGGTAAGGCAAAGATTTCTTAGGTAGGACAAAAGCAAAACAAAACAAAATTTCTAACCTTTTTACAAAAATGAATGAATTGGACTTTATCAAAATTCAAAGCTTCTGATGTTCAAAAGATATTTTTGAGAAGTGAAAAGATAAGCCACATCAGCAAATATTTCCAAAATATATATCTGACAAATGACCTGTATCTAGATTATAAAGGGAAATCTTACAACTCAATAATAATAATACAAACAACCCAATTAAAAGTAGGAAAAATATTTGAACAGATTCTTCACCAAAGAAAGTACAGAAATGGCTAACAAGCACATAGAATGAGCTCATCACCATCAGTCATGAAGGAAATACAAATTAAAACCAGAAGGATACCACTATACACCCACTAGAATGGCTAAAATTAAAAGGACTGGCATTATCAAGTGTTGTCGAGCATATGAAGCAATTGGAGCTCTCATCCATTGCTGACGGGGACGCAAATATGGTATAGTTCCTTTGGAAAGCAGTTTGGCAGGTCCTTATAACATTATACATACACATGGCATAAGACCCAAAAATTCCACTCCTGGGTATTTTCCCAAGGAGGGGGAAACATATGTTCACACAAAAACCTGGATATTTAACCAGATTTATTTATAATAGTCCAAAACTGGAAAGGACTAAAATGTCCATCAACCAGTAAATGGAGTTTGAGCATCTATGCAGTGCAATACTACCCAGCAATAAACAGAGACAAGCTACTGATACGCGCAACAACATGGACCAATCTCAAAAACATTATACTTTCAGAAGTATAATTAAAGAAGCTGGACACAAAAGCCAGCATATTATGTGATTCCATTTAGAAGACATTCTAGAAACGGCAAAATTATAGGAAGAGGAAACAGATCAGTTGTTCCCAGGAAAGTGGGGTGGAGGGAGAGGTTTGACTTCAAAGGGGCATGAGAGAAATTTGGGATGATGGCAATGTTCTGAAAATTCATTGTGGTGGTGGTTATACAACTGTAAATCTTTGTCAAAAATGCATCCAAGTGTATATGTTAAAAGAAACATGACTAAAAAAAATAGACATACTCAGTAAGGACTAAATCTATAAAAAAAGAATCAAAACAGTAGTTTTAATTATTTCATAAAAATGCATTACAACTTGTTATAACACTGCATTTTCAAGATGGGGTGGTATGATGTATTGGTTCAGAGCACGGCTATGAAGTCAAGCCAACCTTGGTTCAAGTCTTGACTCTACCATTTATTAGTGGAGTGACCATATGCTAATTATTTCATTTATACCTCATAGGGTTATGACGGGGATTTAACGATGCACTTTAACAACTTCATAATTGCCTGGCTTCTAGTGAGTATTCAACAAACATCAGTTATTTGAAGAACAGTTAGAAACAGCCTAGGTGGGGAGACACATACATAGACAAATAAATTACAGTATCATGTAAAAATAATAAATAGAGCAAGTGTAAGGTACAGCAATAGCACAAAATGAGAAATGTTGGTGTCTGAAGAAACCAATAAAGACTTTCTAGAAAAATCATGACTGAGATACATTTTGAAAGGTGAGTAAGTGGTTTTCTGGCTGATTATGGGAGTGAAGGGCATAAAATGTCATGGTACTTGGAGAATGGTGAGCAGTTTGCTATTTTTTTGAGGGATGAGAGAAGCTATTGCAGTAGGAAGGAGACAGTCAGAACAAGGAGGATCTTGAATGCCAATTTAAGAATTTTGTTGCATTTCATCATGTGTGTGGTAGAGCCACCAGAGCCAGCAAGGAGAGAGACAAATTAGATTTGTACCTTACAAAGATACTTTGATCATCTTGGAGAAGATGAATTGAAACTAGGATGAGTCTAGAGGACAGAGACCTGTCAGAAAGCTTGTTAGGTGCATTCAGGTAAAGGATGGTGAGTTATAGGAATGGAAAGGTGCAAATAAATTCAAGAGACTTTTAGGGGAATCCAATAATTGACTCTATGTGAAAGAGAAGAAATCTAGATGACTCTGAGACTTGACGGTCGGTTTGGGTATCTAGGTAGGTGTTGGTACCCCTTAATGAACAGAAACACATACCTATACTGAGAAAATGATGAGTTTAGGTGGGTATTGTTGATGTCTGAGGTGCTTATAGACATGCAGTTGGAGCTGTCCAGCCAGTGGATGGATATACGAACCTAGAGTTCAGTATTGGAGTCTTACGGGGATATAAATGAGATAGTTGAAGTCACAAATATAAGTAAGATCACCCCAGAAAAACATGTAGTGTTGAAAGAGAAGCAGTGACAGATCCCTGGGAAATACTGACATTTAAGGCTGCATAGCAAAGACCTTAAATAATGGTCACAAAAGGAGGAGGAAGATTAAGGAAATCAAGGAAGGAGTTTCAAAAATGAAGTATCATCAAGAGAGTTGTATGAGGACTAAGAAGCATCCAACGGATTTGGGTAGGTTTAGTGCTGGGTCAAAAACAGATCACTACAGTCGGAAGAGTGAGTGGGAAGTTAAAAATGTGGTTGTATCTAATGCAGGGTACTTTTTTGGAAAATCATGATCAAGAATAGAAAGAGGACAATAGAATGACAGCTAGAAGGAGAAACAGGATCAAAAGGAGTTTGTTTGTTTTTTATATGCAGCATGAGAGAGACTTCACTATATTTATATATGGACAGGAAAAATCTAGAAGAAAGGGGGAGGCTGATGACACAGGTGTATATTATTCAAGGTCCAATCAGGAGACAGAAATCCCACCAGATATTTGACCATAGAAAATTCAATATAAAGAATTGTTAAATATGTATAAAGCTGTTTATCAAGTAATTTAAAAAGCGTGAGGAGAACATGAATATATATAAAAGTAGCCATTGTAAGAAGCATCTAACACTCTTAGGGCTGGGGGACCAACAGGGACAGGTGGGAGCTGGAGTTTGCAAAGTGTAAGGGGGAGTGAGCAAGAATTTTTGCTCAGGGCAATCAAAGAGTATTTTATGAAGACAGCATTCGAGCTGGGCTTCATAAGTAGAAATGAAAGAATATTCCCGGCGTTGCACATGACCTGGAAAATAGTGGGTACTTAAGAAATATCTGCTAAAAATGAAATGACGAATGAACAGAGCCAGCAAAAATCTATAGGAGAAAAGTATGGAAAATTTGGGGGGCACAGTGATTTTGGCTGGGGTTTGGGTGGTAGAGAGCAGTTGGAAATAAGGTCGCATAGACTAGGAATAGGGATGGGGCACACAGCCTGGACAGCCGAATGTGTTTAAAGTTTATCTTAGGAAGCCACTGACATTTGAGCAGGGAAGTGACTAGACTGGAATGACTTCTGGAAGGTTGGTTTGCCTGTGGTATGTAGAAAGAACCGGAAGGAGCAAGACACTGAAGTCATCTGCTAGAAGGCCAAAAACTGATGAGCTGGATTGAAGTGACAGTGAGGATACAGGAGAGAGAACAGGCAGGGAACAAACTGTAGGCGGTCAAAAGATGACTTAAACGATGACTTTTTTGAGGAGGCAGGGGAGGAAGAAAGGAAACAGGCGGCTTCTGCATCTAGGCGATTAGGAAGAATGGCAGAAAGGGGGGCGGGGAGGAAGAGAAGGGGCTTTTAAAGGGCCATGATAAGTTCTGTGGGGACAGACAGGACTTTGGGCGCGCTCTGCACAGAGACGCCGGCTGAGGCCCTGGGGGAGAATACAACAGTGTCTCAGAGTACTGAACCCAGGGCCGGTCCGCGGGCCAGAAACTGAGGCTGAACTGCCCCCTGATCTCCAGCTGTCACCTGGTTGGCCCTTACGACTAGGAGGAGGATGATTCCCAGTATGTTCTGCCCCCAAGCACTCACTGGGCTCCGGGAACTGAGGACCCGCTTGGCTCCTCCGGCACTTAGCGCCGCGCGTGGTCTGGGTAATACGCGCCTCCAGCAGCCCGGCACGTGCTCCCAGGGCGGAGGTGCGCAGGCGCGGCGCTGCGCTGCGCGACGTCGCCTAGCAACCAGGGACAACAAGGACCCTGAGGCGGGCGCCGGCGGCAGCGGCGCAGTTTGCTGGGTCTGAGGAGCTCCTGCTCCGCGGGACCTCCCGGCAGGTAAAGGCGGGCCCGCGTCTGCACGCGCACCCCCGCGGGGTGGACGGCCCGGGGCAGAGGCCCGAGCAAAACCTGGGGAAGGACAAGGTGCCGTGTGGCTGGGACTGTTGGGCCCGCTGACGGGTCACCTTGTTAGGGGTTGTCAGTCCCTGTCCCGCACCCGCAGGGTTAGACCGGGTCCAGGTGGGCTTCCTGAGCCTCCCAGCCAGCTGCCATTTAACAGGCGACAAAACTGAGGCCCCAGGAGGGGATCTGAGGGTCTAAGGTTCTGTCAGTTGGCCGTGAGCAGCTCAGGTGGCTTCGATTTCTCAAAGCCGATCTCCCCACTGGAAAATATTTCAAACCGGAGGCTGAACATTCACGAAGGAGAAATACAAATGATCCATAAACTCGTGTTTTCTCAATAATTGTAAAAAAGATGGCTCCAGTATTCAAGAAGATGCATATTTAAAGCAGCCTTGTTTGCATATCCAATACCCTGACCTCCATCCGTAGCTTTTCACCCGGTTAATTTACTGCTAGACATTTATCCTAAAGAAACAGTTGGGGGTGTGGATGAAAGTTTTATGTCCAAGGATGTTCTTTGCAGCTCTGTCCATAATTCCAGAACATTAAAAACAAATGTCCAACAATCAGAGACTGGCTAGATAAATCATGGATTTAAAAATATTATTTTAAAGGGCAAGTTATGCTGCTGCACTGGAGGTGATTGGAGCGAGAAATGGAGACGGAGATTTCATGGACTTGTCCATTCATTTAAGAATTTAGTAGGAAAATGGTCCCAGGAAGGGAAGGTGAGAAAAGAAGATAGAAATTCAGGCAGGATAGTAAAATCACTCAAGAAACACACAAAAAGAAACTATATCAAGAGCTCATCTTTGTGTGATTTTTATTTTATTCATTGTAACCTTCTTTGTTTTCCAAATTCTCTATAACGAAATGTATTACCTTTAGAAGAAAAAAAAGTCAGGGGCATCTCTGAGACTCATTGTCCCTGGCCTATGTTAGCTGTTTACTCTCTTCCCCCTTTAACGATTGCACCCAATATGGTGATAAAACACACGTTTCTACACTCACGGTATTGCCTAGGACGGGCTCTATCATTGCAACTCCGTGTGTTTAGCCTGTTCCCACCTCTGCACTCTTCATTATACAATTGCTCAAAAACCCTATCCTGAAACAGGAAAAATTAGTTTCTGAGTGAAAACTCAGATGATTTAAAACAACTTTATGGAGGTGTAATTTAATTGCTTCTTGAATATTATTCATAAAGGATTCTTTTATAAATCAAAGGCTGCTATATCTTGGAATTGGTTTTAGAGCACTATGAACTCATTTTTTCCTAGAGATTAATTAATTATAGGATAGATTCTCATTTGTCCAGAATAGTTTCCGTGTGTCTGCCTGGAACGTTATAAGCACAAGTCCCAGGGCCTGTGCGCTTTTCAAGCACCTATGAAAGATGTTTGAAATTTGAAAAAAGAAATATTGGCTCTAAAATATGAAAAGAAAATTGAAAAATTAATGTTAATTAAATGTTTTTATTAATGTTAAAATTTTATTACATCTGAAAACAGTTTTCTCATTTTGCAAGAATTTGCAGGTGTGCATACTGATTGCTGAATGATTTCAAATATAAATTTCAGAAAAAAAATTATGGTGAAAATTACATTTCATGGGGGATATGGGTACATTTTAACATTTTAATATATTGGATATAGTGTGACTAAGCTTGCCCAAGCCCTCAAAGATCTTAAAAGTAATGTGGTCTAAAGTTAGGGACCTGGAAAAGATACCTTTCCAAAGTCCCAGTGAGTTTCTATGAACATGTGGCTTTTTAATGTATGTGCTAAATTCCTGTCAGTGTCATTAATGCTAGGAGTTGCTTTTGACCCTTGACAAGCAATTTGAACTAACCCTGACATTGTAGATTCTCTCCAAGGATTTTCTACTTCCCAGAGTTTCTCTTGAGACTATGGTAATTTCCTTGAAGTGAGGCTAGACTATCTGAGATTGCTCTGATGCCAAACATAATCTCACAAACTCTAATTAGAGAAAACTAGAAAGATTTCTTGGGTTATTGTAACAGGCATCCATATCTTGGAAAGTTCTCTGTACCCAGGTGGAACTACTCCTCTGTGGTATGTCAGCCATGCATATATATTATTCCTTTGACTTTTTTCCAAAAAAAGGGTCTTGCAAGGAGTAACCTTGGTTTCGCCAGAGTACATCTCTTCAGATTCTCAATTGAGTTTTTATTGAGCTATGGATTACATTAGAGAAAACTTTTTGTTATCTGGGAAAATGACGCAGATGTTGATTCAGATTTGGTAGATCTTGTATACCATTCATAAAATCAGTACTCCCAGGAAAAACTGAGTTGATGGTTTCTATAAATATTGAATGCCTGCTATGTACCAGACACTGTTGTAGGTGCTTAGGATAGAGCAGTGCAAGAAAACAGACAAAAATCCCTGACTTTGTAGCACAAATATTCTTGCGGATTCCAAAAGTAAATTGGGTTAAGTCTCTCGAGTCCAACATAAGTGAGCTATAAGCATGGTAAACAATTGTTATATAATAACTGTTATGTAAGTAAAAGTTATATCACTAACATATTCACCTCCTTTCCAAACTGAAAGCCAGCACTAATGCTCACCAATCTGATGAATAAATTCCTTTAAAATTGTATCATTTGAAATGGGGATGGGATATAAGTAACATATTTGTACAGTGCAATAAGTTTCACATGTATTGCATGTTTTTTAAGAGCTAAAAATTTAAAGGGGGAAATAAACCTCTTCTAAGAGCATAGATAACATGAGATTTATACACATATAATGCACAAATGATGCTTTAACCATTTATTGCATCTTTTTCCAGGATGGGTAAAAAGATAAAGAAGGAAGTAGAACCTCCTCCTAAGGATGTGGTAAGTTTCTGATGTGAATACTAGTAGCACTTTAACAACCAGTTTTAGGAATACATTGTTCAGACAGTTTGGCATGTACCAGTATATACATGAATACATGGTGGCAGAAGTCCAAAATCTGACTAATGATAAGATTAGTCAGAGAAATCTAACATTATATAAACAAACATTTACAACATTGTCATTATATAATTAGCACAATTAGAGAGTAATTATTAGCTTTCCCAGTGTGTGGATGGCATGTTTATAGCCTACTTAATGAATAAATAATTTGGGTTATTCTTTTAAATACTTTACATTTACATTTGCGAGTCTCTCATTAATGTTAATTACCCAAGTGAATTTCCAAAAATAACTGGAAGTTATGCTGTAACTATTAGATATACATGTGAGGTTTTCTGGTAATGACCATTCGAACATGAGAAGTCCTGTATTTTCCAGTTCTATTGACAAGACTAGTCTGGGATCATATTTTTCTATTCCAAATGCTAAGCAATGCATTCCCCCACTACAGAAAGCTCTTCTCTCTCTCTTTAAAAGTATGGTTTTATCTGCTCTCTTTAAAGTTTATCAAACATTGAAAGGTTATATTAAAAAATTAAAAATGACCTTTGATAATTTTCAGTTTAGAAGCTTATTTTGAAAGTTCTTGAGATAAAGTATGATTTTCAAGTTTGGAGGAAACAGCTTCCTACTGAAATCTCCCCTGCAGCCTGGGAGCATTGTGGTTAAGACCTGGGGCTTTGAGCCAGCTCTGCCTCTCACCAACTGTGTTATTGTGGCCAAGTTGCCAAATTTGGCCAAGTTATTTCAGTTTGTCTTTATGTCTTCAATGGGAATTGTGATATCCGACTCATTTGGGTTGTTGTATGAAGTAAAACAAAATAAATTACATAAAGTTCTTAGTGCCTGGCCCATAGCACTTGGTAAATAAGATCTGTTATGATGGGAATCTTCTGGACTGTTTCACACCCACACACCTACACACCCCTCCCTGTGCAACCACCTAGGTATGATACTTCCATACAGCTGGGAACAAAAGCTATAGAAGTGCCTGTATGCCCAGGTCCGGGAAGGCTTTGCGAAGATTGCCACTGTGGTCTCACGATGCTTCATCGTTCCGGCTGCTTTCCTTTGGACATATTCCTAAAGTGTTGCAGATTCTCTTATTTTTCTATTGCATCCTAGGTTTGCATTACCCTACCTTTTGCTGCCAAATAGCATTATTGGCATCTTATTAGCATTAATGGACTCATGAACACAGTACTTGGCAAACACATTCTGATTAAAATTAGAATTAAGGGGCTAAAAAACACTAGATACACTTGTCTGATTTACTCTCTATAACTTTCTAGTGTCTTGCTGGTATTGCCCTCTGTACTCTAATTCTTGGGGACACAATTGGGGACTTGAGACACACAATCCTTGCATTAACAAAACACAGGTCTTGCTTCGTCAGTTCATAAGAGCCTTGCAGGTAGCCAAGGGCATGTGTAACATTTGCCAGTGGTCCCCGAATGTTCATTTTGCCTTTCCCAAGAGCCTGCCATCCATCCCCTACTCTGACCTTATGTTAATAAAGCTGATAGAGTGGTGTTAAAATATCAAAGCCTTTTCTACCTTATAAATTCTAATATTTCAAAGCAGAATGCCACAGTTTACAGTATCTTAACTTGGTACTTGTTCCAGGGTATACCTCTTCAAAGTCTATGAAGGGTTTGTTCTATAAATTGTAAATGAAAACCAGATTTAAAGAGGGATATATAACTACTGAAGAAAATAAAGTTTTCTCTGTCACTAACGGTAATTTGCTTCTTATGTGTTTCCTAGAAACATTGTTTCCAAAGATTTTAATTTTTATCAGTCTTTTGTCTACTGGTTAAGATGTGTAGTAGAGACAGCAAGAAGAGTGTTTGGTAATATGATTCAAACAAAAAGCTCCCTCTGCTTTTCTTAATATTCTCATTTGTCATAACATGCATTTATATATGCACGTATATGGTTTATTGATCTACATTTCCTTCTCATAAAAGAGACACTGGCTACGAAGATGCCTAGATGTGGAAAAGACATGGCTTGAATGACCAGGACAACTGTAAACTGCCTTCCCAAACCACTTGCAGGTCCGACCGAAAGGTCGTTTGCTATGCTTTAATAAAAGGCAAACTTACTGTGGAATGATTGCATACAAGAATTCCTAACAGGAACAACCCTATTAGGCAATATTTAGTATAAGACAAGATGTTCAGTGACTAAGAGTATCAGCTATGGGGTTGTGCTGCCTGAGTTTGAGTCCTCACTCCCTTCTTCACTCATGCCTTCCGTGACCCTGGGCAAATTTCCTAACCTTTGTGTACCACGTGAGGACTTAATTCATAAGAATACCTACACATAGCAGCAAAGTTAGGTTATATGCATGTAAGATGCTTAGGGTAGGGCCTGGCAGTAGGTAAGAACTTAGTAAATGTTGTTATTACTAATGATGTAGTTGAAGGTGCTGTTCATGCTCCTACAGAACCACACAAGTTCGTGGGAACTGTGGAAGGGAGGCAGGGATTTCGGCTGTGGAGGGCCAGCTGGCACTAAAGTTCCCAGAGGCCTAGGTGTGTGGCCGTCATGACTCGAGGTCAGGTCTTTGAGTTTGCAAACATGGAAATTATATTCTCTTAGTATTTTCATAGGTGATTGAGCTTCAGTGGGTAAATCCACAGCATCTAAACTCACAAGAGACTGTGACCTGACCCCGGAATCCTGGTAATTAAGCATCAAGTTAACTGAACATTTATGTTACTAAATCAGTACTTTCTAGCCCTAGTTACATGCTTAGCACAGGTGAAGCTAAGCATGATGAGTATTGAATCAGAGCAACAGGAAATAGAACATGATCCCTCACCTGGACAACCCGATCCAACTCCTTTGAGAGTGGGAGTGTCTCCTGGGGCTTGTTTTTCCCAGACCTTCATCAGTCTCAGAACTCAACCTTTAATTCTTTGTCATGGACTGACAAAAGTGCCATGGATTTTTTTTTTTTAAATAAATGAAGACTCATGGGGACTTATTTTCTCACATTTCTCCCCATCACAGATAAACAAAGCACCAGGAATTAATAAAAATAGAAATTCAGAAATAATATACATATGTAAAACTGTATAGATAACTATCAGCTTACTTACTTTACTCTGAAAGTTTGCTACTTTGATTCAGATTATAAAATAAACTAATGGCCATTTTAGCTATTTTCATTTTAACCTTTCGACTTTTTATCCGATTTTTACTAATGTCTAGATATTCTCTACTAAAAGTTTCTATCAGACGAATGCTGTTTACTTCCTTCTGTTTATCTGTCTCTCCTTTTCTCATGATTTGAGACCAGTGTTGGGGTAAACATGTTCAAACAGAAACTTCAAAAACTCTTTTATTTGTGCTTATTGGCAAATAAACATCACTCAACTACCCTGAACTGTTTTCACTGACTTCAACTTTATCCTTTTATATTTTTTTAGACCTGTGCTGTCTAATATAGTAGCCACTACCCACATGTGGTTATTGAAATTTAGATTTATAATAATTAAAATTAATAATTAAAAAGGGAACAGACTTAATTTCCTATTCACATTAGTTACATTTCCAGTGCTCAAGAGACACCTGTGGCCTGTGACTGCCGTATTGGACAGCACAGAATCAACATTTTCATCATTGAAATTCTACTGGACAGCACTATTCTAGACAGTTCTATTTCCTTCACAGAGGTATAAAGACATCTCTATAAATCTATGGCCTCTTTAATTGACTGGGCCTAAAATTCAAAGCTTAGCCAGGATGCTTTCCCCTTTCTTTTACTTTTTTGTAAAAATTTTGTCTTATCATTTATTTTATACAGAGTGTGAAATTGTAATTTCTCAACAAGCTTGTTGGTGACTGTGACTTCCCCACGGGAAAGCAGATGGGATATGTAATTACAGCACAGTATTATTTATTTAGTCATGTGGCATTCTGTTATAGCTATCATTGTATTCTCAGCGTCTTTTTAAATAAAAAATTACTGTAATGCTGTAGGCTCTGCAGGAGAAACAAATGTCATGCCAAGTCTCTCCTCTCTCTGCCAAACATTGGTATTTCTCCTCCTTCGACAGCTCTTTAGATAGTGACTCTCACAGTCTCAAGCTTCCCTTTAAGCTTCTTGTACGTTATGTGACCTTTTTCTTAGTGATGACCGGAAGACATGGCAAAATACTCAAGTGTTTTCTAAATCATCGAAGAGAGCTTACACGGTATTTACTGTAGCTTTTGTTGAAATGTATTTTCATGCACTCTACTCCTTTGAGACTTGTGGTCACTCTGCGGAGATCACAACATACCCATGCTTAACCGTCGTGTGTTTATTCACATGCTTATAACATCAGCTGAAAAAATATTGAAACATTAGAGGTCTCTGAGATGAAAGGCCTGAAATGGAAAGGAAATCGCTTCTGAGTGTGGGTGGTAGAGAAGGTGACCAGCCGGAATGTCAGGGAAACTGCCGCGGGTGATGAAGACCATCTGAGGCTGCGGTTCGCAGGGGTTTGGTGGGCAGCCAGGAGCCTTATGAAGACAGGACGGGAACCGTGGACCCTCTCCCCACAAAAATGCACTCCAGATCTTTTGCATGCAATTCCAGAGGGAGAATGTACCCCCAAAGCCCGCTGATGACTCCATCACCAACCTCAGATTTAGAACCTTCTTTCCGGACGCGAGCAGACAGTACACAGTTAAAGCACTGAGAGGCTATAAGCATAAAAACAGTTCCCAGAGGCACTTGAATTCATTCCTTTCCAGGCATTTATTGAATACTTCCAAATCCCAGGTATTGTTCTTAGGTAATGGAGACAGAGAAAAAACATGGTCGTTTGCCTGCAGAAATCCATTAATTTACTGGACGAACATTGAGTGCATGCCACACGCAAGTGTTCTTCCACATCCTGGGCTTAAAGATGGGGACAAAACAAAGTTCAGGCCCCAAGGCAGCTTACATGATAGTGAGAGAAGCAGTCAATTGACAAATTACGGTATAAATCAGGTAGTGATAAGACCTATGAAGAAAAATAAAGTGCACTGTGGTGTGGAGAGCGACTCAACTACTGAAGTAGACTCTGGGCCAGGGCAGGCCTTCCTGGTGGGGTCACGTTTGAAAACCACTGACATGAAATGAGGAGTGTCCCGTGCAAACGTCTGGGAGAACAGCCCAGCAGAGAACAGTAGCTAAACCCTAAGCAAGGAGAAGGAGGGGCCACAAAGGTGGTGCATGGTGGCAGTCACGTAGGGCCTTTTAGGCCATGTTAAGGAATTTGGATTTTTTTCCAATATGCAAAAAGAATTCATTGGAAGGCTATGAGGAGTAGCAACATCTGATTTATATTTAGAATGAAAACTAAGATCATTCCAGCACTAATGTGGAAGAAAGGCAAAAACCAGAACAGCACCTCGGAGGCTGTTACGGTGGTGCAGTGAAGACCCAGTGGCAGCTGGGACCAGGAGGTGCCTGTGACAAAGGTGAGAGGTGGCCTGGGTGAGGATACGTGTTGGAGGTGCAGCTGACAGAGTTTGCCGATGGATTGTACGGGAGTGTGAGAAAGAGAGGAGTTGAGAGATGTTTCAAGGTTTTAGGCCTGAGCAGCTGAGTAAGTGATAGTACAACATACTGAAGTGGACACGCAAGTCAAAGAAATAGTGCGGTGGCTCGGTGTCCTGACAGAGAGGTCAGGAGAATATAGCTGTGGAGAAAGAGAAAGGAGGGACGGAGGGAGGGAGGGAAGGACGAAGGAAGGAAGGAAAGAAAGAAGGAAAAAAGAAAGAAAAGAAAAGAAAAGAAAAGAAAGGAAAAGAAAAGAAAAAGCAAGCCAACCTGCCCAAGGATTTTCAATACCCACACTATCATGAATAAAACAATAAAAAATTTATCCAGAGAGATGGAGGCCTGACAATTAAATAAGCCATACTCCTCTATAGTTTCAAGTATTTTTTTATTATTTTAATTCTTTAAAGATGAAATAAAACTATCAAGAAAAGGTAGGTGACATGTGACAGGGTGGTCACAGATGGTGGCCTTAACGAGAACTATCTTGGTGAGTTAATGAGGGTGAAAGTCAGATTGCATATGCGCAGCAGGGAGTGAGAATGAGAAAATGGGGAAAAGTAAATATTCATAAGATTTTTGACTGTGAAAGGGAAGGAAGGAGAGTATGCTGTATGGGGGATGATTAACGTCTAAGGAAAGTTTGGTTTTGTTTTAAAATAAGAGAGTTTTGAGAAATCAGAGTGTCAGGGAGGATAAGGTGGCTGGAATTTGCAGGACCAAGTAGCAAAAAGAGGAGAACAACATGGAAAAATAGCCCCAGAAATCTGGTTAATGGTCCTCTTGACTCTTTGAATTCTAAGCTGTTCAGGGTGAAACTCCACGTGGCAAAGAACATGCATGAACAACTCTCAGGAACTATAAGCTGAATCATTTTTGGAGCGCACACAGGTCTGAAAGGCTTTGTCATTTGATCAGAAAGCATGGAGAGCCTTACTGGACATCGGAGACAGAAGAATCCCCAGAAGGATCATACCTTAATAGCAGTACAGCTAAACTAGCCCTACAGTAAAGGCTTTCCTAGACCCGCCCTAATAAAGCTTAAAAACAGGCCTTAAATAGATCAAGCTGATCTGTAAGATAACTGCCTGGCAGAACAAAATTCAATACCCTTTAAGAGAAGACTCTTCCCTCTGCTGCCCCTGAAAAGAATCTATTACAGACACTCAACTACATAAATTTCACAATGTCCAGTATCTAATGAAAAATTATGAGATATGCAAAGAAGGCAAATGTCACCCATAACCCGAAGAAAAATCAGTTGATAAGCCAACAGAGGAGATAAAATAGGATATTTAAAAAATTCAATTATCTAGAAGAAGACAGGAGAAAATGAACAGGGAACAAGTGTGACAAAGTAAG
Source organism: Eulemur rufifrons (assembly GCF_041146395.1). Classification (NCBI taxonomy): domain Eukaryota; kingdom Metazoa; phylum Chordata; class Mammalia; order Primates; family Lemuridae; genus Eulemur; species Eulemur rufifrons. The sequence goes on from NC_091007.1 coordinate 15,655,118, forward strand.
AACAAATAGCAAGGTCAGTTAAAACTCAACCATGTCAATAACTACATTGGATATAAATTATCTAATATTCCAATAAAAAGGGAGAGATTGTCAAATCAAATAAAAAAGCGAGACTCAACTCTAAGCTTTCTACAAGAACCTCTTTTAAATATAAAGATACACATAGATTAAAAGTAAAAGATATACACCATGCGAGCTGAAGGGCCTGTGTTAATACCTGACAAAATATATTACAATTACAGGACCAAGAATATTACCAGAGAAAAAAAATGGACATAGTGTAATGATAAAAAAAAAAAGGTTCATTTTTAATGATCCTAAATGTTGTTCACCTAATAACGCAGTTTAAAATACATGAAGGGAAAAAAAGCTATGCAATAGCATAAAAAGGAATGACATACTCAGACATAAGTTTGACAAAGTAAAAGCAACATCCATAGGTTGAAAACTATAAAACATTGCTGAGATAAATTAGGGAAAACCTAAATAAATGAAGAGATAAAGTACTATGCTGGATACAGATACGTTGCTGATGGGGATGCAAATGACAAAACTACTTTGGAAAAAAAAAAATTGTATTTTCTTGGAAAGTTAAACATGCACCTGCCAGGCAAGCCAGAAATTTTACTCCTAGGTATTTATGCAAGCTTAATGAAAACATTTGTCTAAAAGAAGACTTGTATAATAATGCTCCTTGCAGCTTTATACATAATGGTCCCAAACTGAAACTAGCTGAAAGTCCATCAAGCAGTTGAATGGATAAAGAAATTGTGATCTGTTCATACAGTGGAGTACTGCTCGGCAGTAAAAAGTAATGAACTGCTGATCATGGAACAACGTGGATGAATCTCCAAAACATTCTGCCAAATGAAAGAAGCTATAGACAAAGGGAACCTGTGCAATAATTTCATTAATGCTAAATCCTAGGACAGGCAGAACTCATCTAGAGTAAAAGAAAGCAGATGAGTGCTTGCCTGGGACCAGACCTGGGAAGGAGACTGTTCTGGGGCACAGGAAATTTCACAGACTGTTGGGAGTAGTTGGCAGTTGTATACATTTCTCAAAGCCCATCACACTTACATTTAAAATAGGTGCATTGTATTAAATCTAAATTGGCCCTCTGTAAAGTGGATTCAAAAGAAGTAATGAGAGAATTCAGTTGATAGGGAGAAGTTGACTGGCACTTACAAGGATTGAATAAATGTTTATCGCATGACCGAGTGAATTAAGGTGAATGCGTTAAAAATCCAAAGCACATATTAGGGATTGACTTTAGGTAGTGGGAGAAATATTTTCTCTAATGTAACAGAAGAAATGTATAGCTATAGGTAGATTTGAATATGCAAGTTAGAAGCTGATGAAGTTTCCATCTGATAACTTTATTTTCTCTGCAAGTTTTGCTGCGTGAGGAGGAAAAAAAGGGGAGAGGTAGGAGTGTTAAATGTTCAAGGATAGTAGAAAGGTTTGAAATAATTTTTGAGAAGGGGAAATCAAGTTTACAAGAGAACCTGGTTTGCAGTGAGGCCCTTCTAAAATTGTTGATCATGAGTTTCTAGCAATACTAATTTTCCTGTAGTTTAACATTCTCGGAGGATGGTTGGACACTTGGGTGCAAATGTAAAGAAAGCAAATACTAGTGTTTATTCATGGTTTGAGTTTCGTAAGATGGATTTGATGAAAAGACAGAAAGACAAAGGGGTTAGGGTTTAGCAAAAGTGTTACTAGAATAACAGATCATAAAATTTAAGCAGTTTAATGAATAAAGTGAAAAAATGAGGAAGCTGATAAAGTGAGAGAAAGTAAAGGGAGTGACTAGACTAAATGAAATTGGTGAATAGCTGTAGTGGGAGTAGCTGAAAACCCAAGGCGTGCCTTTCAGGAAACCCTCAGAACCTGTACACCGTGGGGACAAAAGGAAACCCACCTGTGAGTAGGCAGCGAAAAATCAATGGGATATCAAGAATAGTAGCAGAAGATGAAGCTGAATGATAGATAGATGCTATTGAGTAGGAATTAGTAAAAGAGAGAGAACTTTCAAAAGCAATGAGAACACCTCTGCTTCTGGGACATAGTAGGAGTGGGTGGCAGCTGGCATTTTCCCAACTACAATAACTATGAAAAGCAGAATATGATCGAAAAGCTGTGCAAAGGCAAATTTAAAAGACTGATAATATTAATTGTTGGTGAGGATGTAGAATGACTGGAATTCTCATTCACAGCTGGTAGAAATGTAAATTGATAAAACCACTTGGGAAAACTGTCCAACAGTGTCTATGAAAGGGAAATATCCGTCTACCCATGACTCATCAATTCCATTACTAGGCATACACCCAAGAGAAATCAATGCATATATCCATAAAAAGACATGGACAGGAATATTCACTGCAGCTTTATTTGTGACTGCCCCATACCAGAAAGGAAAGAACCCAAACTGGTGTATTCATACAGTGGAATACAACAGAACATAGAAAATAGGACTTAGCTGTACAAGCAAAAATGTGAATGAATCTCAAAGGCATTGTGCTGAGCTAAAGAAGCTAGTCATGAATGAATGCATGTTATATGATTTCATTTATATGAAGTTCAAGAACAGGAACCATGAATTGATGTTTTTAAAAGTCAGAATATAGGCCGGGCGCGGTGGCTCACGCCTGTAATCCTAGCACTCTGGGAGGCCGAGGTGGGTGGATTGCTCAAGGTCAGGAGTTCGAGACCAGCCTGAGCGAGACCTCGTCTCTACTAAAAATAGAAAGACATTATATGGACAACTAAAAATCTATATAGAAAAAATTAGCCGGGCATGGTGGCACATGCCTGTAGTCCCAGCTACTCGGGAGGCTGAGGCAGTAGGATCGCTTAAGCCGAGGAGTCTGAGGTTGCTGTGAGCTAAGCTGACGCCACGGCACTCACTCTAGCCTGGGCAACAAAGTGAGACTCTGTCTCAACAAAAAAAAAAAAAAATAAAAATAAAAGTCAGAATAATGGTTATCTCTCATGGAGGTGGGGAGGTTTGGTGAAGGAGTGTGAGGAAATCCTCAGAGGTACTAGAAGTGCTCTATATGTTGGTCAGAGAGATCTGAATTGATTTTCTGGAAAATAAAGCAGAAAAAAATATCTATAAAAAACAGAACAGATCTTTGTTTTTTAATACAATCTGACATCCTTTAGTTGAGATTTATTTACTCTCTGGATGTTTATTTTGATCATTGACATATTTGATTTAATTGCTATCATTTTATTTGATGGTTTTGATTTTTCTTTGCTATATTTTCTTTTTTTTTTTTTTTTTTTTTTTGAGACAGAGTCTCACTCTGTTGCCCAGGCTAGAGTGAGTGCCGTGGCGTCAGCCTAGCTCACAGCAACCTCAAACTCCTGGGCTTAAGCGATCCTACCGCCTCAGCCTCCTGAGTGACTGGGACTACAGGCATGCGCCACCATGCCCGGCTAATTTTTTCTATATATATTTTAGTTGGCCAGATAATTCCTTTCTATTTTTAGTAGAGACGGGATCTCGCTCTTGCTCAGGCTGGTCTCGAACTCCTGGCCTTGAGCGATCCACCCGCCTCGGCCTCCCAGAGTGCTAGGATTACAGGTGTGAGCCACCGCGCCCAGCCTTCTTTGCTATATTTTCATGTTGTATTTCTTTTATATTTTTTTTCTTTTTCTGAATTGAATTATTTTCCTTTGTTACGCTTTCCTTCTGGTAACAAGGAACTTCTGTTGCTTGTTGGTAGCCTGTTCTTTATACATACTTTAACTTCATTTTTCTATTAATGTAAAAATAAATAACAGCTAGGAAACATTCCCTTTTTTTTTTTTTAAACCAAAAGCTTCCTTTATGCATTTAGTTGGAAAAAGTCTAAATTTTAATTCCAAGTCACTATTTTTTTTATTATAATGTGTCATTACTTCAGGAATCCTCTCTTAAAAATTGAATTTTGATTCACAATGTCATTATCAACATTTAGTAAGTTTAACAGTAAAGTATATTTTATCTGTATTTATTGATCCACGACTGTTGTTTTTATATGTTGGCCCTCCCCGGTTTTGGCTGGAGATCTTGACTGAATAATTTGTTTTAGAGTGTTTGGTTGATACACTTTTTGAGTTTGTGAATGCCTGAACACATACATGAATGATAACCAGATATAAACTTCTAGAGTCACAATTCTTTTCCTTCTGAACTATGTTGATTGTCCTCTATAAAGAGTCAGAAAAGGTATAGGTCATTTGCTGAATTCTTATCTTTCCTTATCATTCAATATTATTTCTGCTTTCTATTGTGTATTTTCTATTTGGTCAAGCTAATATTTTATCCACCATAAATACACATTTATTCCCATTTTAAACCTTTCTAGTGTCATTTTCCCCATTTGAATATCCTTCCTCCGGACCTCAATCTGTCCCATTTTACCTATTCTTCAAATGATATCTGAAATTCTACTAGCTCCTTGGACCTTTCTGCATTTACCCCAGTTCAAATTAATTTCCCCCTCCTCGTTACAATATTTATTGTCTGTGCCATATGCTTTTGCGCTCCATAGAATCCTAGAATGTTATATCTGGAAGAGACTGTATAATCCAGTGCCCTGATTTTTCATATTCAAAAAGCTGTGGTCAGGGAGCCACATGGGTAACCCGGATGATATGAGGTCCTTGGGCATTCTGGGGCTACCCTCTAATACCTAAATAAGGTGGTTCTCAAGCCCCAACCCCAAGTACTTTCAGAAGTTCTCCCTTAAAATTTCTGTGGATGTCCAGGGCCTCGTGCTCTCCCGATCAATGTTGCAGCCAGCATCCCAGCCATTGCTCTTGGCTCTGCTAGAGGCTACCTTTTCTCACTGGGTCATGTCGCTGGAAACTCACAAGTGTCAGCAGCCTGATGTGTAAGGCAGAAGCTTTGTCTCCCCAAAAGGAGTCTAAGAGGCTTGGGAACAAACATGACTCTTGTAACTCCTATAGCTTCTGGAATAGAGTGAGTCATAGATGAAGGGTAGCATTAATTTGGATGTTAGACAGTGCTGTCTTAAAATCCAACAGCCATTTATCCTCCAAGGGGAGTTTTTTATCCTGGCTAAGTCCTTTCAGGTCATTGTTTATTGCCATCTTCTCTTTCCTCTTCACTCTTTCAACATCGCACAGTTATGTTTCCTTATTTGGAGTAATCTGTCTCTCCATTCTGTACCTAAAACTAAACATCACATTTTTTTTATATCCTGTAGCATAGTAAGACGTCCATATAGGAAGAGCCAACACAAAGAACCAGCTAAAACTTTGAAGTACAGTTTTTTTTTTTCCTTTATCATAAACGGAACTCCCTCCTTTACCAATCTCTGGAAATGGAAGAAAAATAATATAATAATGTATTTTCTCCTTGCCCACAGAAAACCTTTAGGGGGCAGAAATTCGTTGTTGTTCATTTCAGCTACACATGAATTCCCCGGGTCTCATGGTAGGACCTAGGTCTTAGAGTCCTATACTTTGTCTTTATACTATATTGCTATTCCCCTGTTCCAGATTTTATCCAGTTTTACATTTTTATATGCTCTTTTCTATTGCATTTTCATTGTTTCACATATTCCTGCTTTTCCAGAATCTATTGGTTGGAAAGCAAGTATTGACTGTTGAGATAGTCAGGGCATCAAATACATACAGGTACTCAAGGAATTCTTGTGTATTGACTAAGAATTAGAATAATATATGTTATTGAATGAACATCTGGTATGTGCCAGATGTGCTAAGTGCTTACATACATGATCTCTAATCCTCTCCTTGATCCTTTGAGATAGGTAGTATTGTCCCTGTTATACAGAAAAATAAATTGACATTCTAGGAGCCTGAGAAATTTGATTCCATGCAGCCGAAGTGAGAAACTAGATCTGTTAGATTCCAAAACATTTTGCTCTTCCCACCATATCCCAGGAATTCCAAGCCACTAGTACTGACAATTGTTTCTCTAGCAGTGATGTTCTTTAAAATAAAAACTTTATAATGCACCTGTTGGGAAGTGCCACATACTTTTTGAAAGACTATATTCTCTTTAAGTTTTAAGATACCATTCATTTTTTTATGTTATTTTTAAAAGATATATGTGAACCTAGTATTTTTCTTTTTGCCTTTCAGTTTGATCCATTAACAATTGAAAGCAAAAAAGCAGCAACCGTGGTGTTAATGCTTCATTCTACAGAAGAAGAAATTTTGGCTAAAGCATGTGAAGCCATTTATAAATTTGCATTAAAAGGTTGGGGTTTTTCAGTTTACTTTTCTATTTCGTTAGTTTCTTTAAATATTGACTACATAATGGGCACTTTTCTCCCTAGTCTTTAACTTACTTCCTGTCAGATGAATTCTTTAAGACAACCAGAAGCTCACGTAAGGCATCATCTGAAAGTAATGCGTCTCCCTAAGTGCCTAACTGCATCTTAAGGAGTAATTTAGTCACGTGATAGAATAGTCATTTTGAAGGTTTCATTGTAGTTTAAAAAATTGTAAATGTCACAGGAGCTAAGAGAACTCCCCGTGGTCAAAGCTGAAACAATTTGGGCAACAAAACAAATAAAGTAGTATTGGATTATAATCCAAGTAGAAAATATAAATCTGAGTCCACACTGATATGAATAAATGATTGAATAAATAAATAAATGGAAGAGAAAAGACAAATGTCCCACAAAGAATTCCAAATAATTCATGTAGATACTCAGCCCTCAAGGAGGTAAAATACAACTTCCCACTCTTGAGGTGTAGGGTGGCTTCTTTCCCAAGAGTCCCATATAGAAACAGAGAAAAAAGAATGAGCTTACAGTGGAGGAACCTGACAAACACTGCCTCAGCCAGGTGACCAAATCAACACCAGCAGTGAAAGTCATGTTGATAATAGGTGTCCTTGATATGATGTGATGAAAATGGCACATTATTTCTGTATTATTTTGCCCCAAAATCCATAACCCCAGTCTAATCATGGTAAAAAAAAAAAAAAAAATCAGACAACTCCTAATTCAGGGACATTCTGCAGAATACCCTATCCATACTCCTCAAAACTGTTATGGCTATCTAAATCAAGAAAGTCAGAGAAACTCTCACGGCCAAGAGGAGCTAAGGACATAATATGACTAAATGACACAGGGAACCCAGATAGGATCCTGGAACAGAAGGAAGATGTTAGGTTATAAAACTAAGGAAACCCAAATAACTAATGACTTAATAATAACATATCAATATTGGTTCATTAATTGTAAACAATATACCATACTGGTATCAAATGTTAATAATACGGGTAACTGGATCTGGGGTATGTGGGAACTCTCTGTACTATCTTTATAATTTTCTGTAAAACTAAAATTATAAAACAAGTTTATTAAAAAATTATAAACATTAAAAGTCAGATTCTATGGAAAGGTTTGTTTGTAGAGAATTCACAAACATACAAGGTTTTAGTTCATCAAATGGTGATAAAATTAGACTTTTATATTGTGTGACATTTTAATAATTGAGAAAATTTGAAGAGAGTTTAGCATTTTTAATAAAATATTTCAAACAAAAACAGGAACAATTTTATTTTAAAGAAATGATACTTTAGACCTTGGTTAAGAGAACAGCAAATCTTTCAATTAGCAAATGGCATAATACTCACCTTGCTTTGTTACTCTGGTCATCATTGGGAATCCAGATGAAAAACAGGAGTGTGGTTCTGGAACATGTCATGCCTTCATGAGTGGATTGTGTGGATTTCTGGGTCAAATTTCAGGGAGATGTTGGATTATGCATCTATGGCAGAATAAATCCTATTCAGCCTTGTAGAGTCATCATATGTCATCTGGCTGTCATATGTATCTAATTATAGATTATGTCCTTTTGTATAACATGAGGTAAAGAAATAGGCATGTATTTCATGTGAAATCAATATAGAAATTTTTGTAAGTCTGGTGTTTTATACTATTAGTAGCAGTATTTTCTAAAATTTTTTTAAAAAGATAAATGGTGGGACTTTGCCTTCTGGCCAAGATGAAGCAAGGGACTGGATTTACCCTACTGCCTGAAACGACAACAACAAAAACAGACAAAATATATGAAATAACAGTTGGTAAGATACCAAACATCAGACAATAAAAGACAGTGATCACTGAGAGACAGGAAACGAAGGAAATAGGCCCTGTGATTGTCCCAGCTTGTTGACTACAGAGAGTTTCCAGGCCATAGCACAGGAAAGGGTGACCTCGTGGACCCTGTGAGTTGAGAAGACAGACCTGAGAGTCCAGAGAGACAGATGCATTTAGAGTTTTCAGGACAGAATAAGGAGAAGAACGAGTTTCACAGACAGAAAACTTGGGAGATCTGAAAATGGTTCCACACAAGTATTCAGCTGAGCAGCACATAGATGTGAAGGAACTAGTTGATCAAACGAAGAGGCACCCAAAAGCGTTGAGGTAACAGTGCCTGGTGCTCACATAGGGCTAGAAGTAGTGCCTGTTCTCATCAGCCAGACTGAAAAGCCTTGAAATTCATGGAGCATTCTGTAGAATACACAGAGGAGTCTTGCCTCAGCATGAGAAATGATTAGTCCTATACTGAGCACTTCCCATACCACCTAACAAACATTAAAAACAAGACCTGAAAGGATTAAACTGTTTCCAAGTAACTTAATTGTGTCCCTGAACAAGTTTCAAGAATACATGAATATCCATTTCCCAACAAGGTTAAAATTCACAATGCCTGGCATACAATAAAAAATTATCAGACATGAAAGAAAGCAAGAAAAAATAATTCATAGTAAGATATAAATCAACTAGTAAATCAAAACTGACCCAGATGTTAGAATTGGCAGAAAATAACATTAAAAGATTAATTACAGTTATAGTCTATACATTCAGAAAGTAAGTTAAGATTAGGAAGATATAAAACAGACCAAAAAACACTAAAATTTCTAGAGATGAAAACTTCAAGGTCTGAAATGAAAAATACATGGGCTTGGATTAATAGCAATAGAAATTACAGAAGAAAAAGGTTAATGAACTTGAAGACAAAGAAACAGAAGCTATCCAAAATGAAGCACAGTGAGAAAAGAGATTTTTAAAAGATGAACAGAGATTCAGTGAGCTATGGGAAAAATTCAAGGTTTCAATATATGTGTGATTGGAGTCTCTGAAAAAGGGAGACAGGGACAGAAAAAGTATTGGAAGAAATAATAGCCAATTTCCCCAAATCAGATGAAAACTCTTCAGTCCACAAATCCAAGAAGCTTGTCAAAATGCAAGCACAAAGAATATGACGTAAACTCTACCAAGATACATCGTAATCAAATTTCTTAAAACCAGTGATAAAGAGAAAATCTTAAAAATAGACGGGGGGGGGGGAGGGGAACATGTTACATTTAGACGAACAAAGATAAGAATGACAAGAAATAATAAATAACAAATGATAAGTAAAGATGATTTACCGTCAAGAATGCTACAAATGAGAAGTCAGTAGAGCAACATCTTGAAAGTACTGAAAGAAAAATAAAAACTTTCAACCCAGAATTTTATACCCAGAAAAAAAAATCTTTCAAAACTATAGTTGAAATAAAGTCTTTTTTTTTAGATATACAAAATCTAAAATACTTTATTGTCAGCAGACCCACACTACTAATTATGGTAAAAAAGAGGCCCTTCGAACAGAAGGAAAATAACACCAGATGGAAATATAGATCTACACAAAAGAATACAGAACATTAAAAATGGTAACATATGAGATTTTTTTGTTACTTAAATCACTTTAAAAGCAAATTTATTATTTTAAACAAAATAATAATCATATATTGTTCAGTCTAATACATGTGTATAAATTAAATATATGGCAACAACAGCACCCAGGTAGAAAGGGGAAAAATGGAAGTATCCTATTGTAAGTTTCTTGCAATAGATACAGTACCACTTGCAAGTAGACTGTGATAAGTTCAAGACATATGCTACAAACCCTAATGCAACCACTAAAATAACAAAACAGAGAATATCAAATAATCCAACAAAAGGAAATAAAATGGAATCATAAATAATTTCCATTTTTACAAGAAAGGCAGAAAATGAAGAAAAAAGGAAAACAAGGAATAATGAGACGAACAAAAAAAAATAATATGGTAGATTTAAATATTAATATAACCATATTAATAGTGAAATAAAATGTAAATTGTCTAAATATCTTAATTAACAGGGAGAGATTGTCATATTGGATAAAAAGCCAGACCAAGCTACACGCTGCCTTCAAGAAGTGCACTTAGAATATAAAGGCATAAATAACTAAAAAGTAAAAGGATGAAAAAATTAATGCTAGCATTAATCAAAAGAAAGCTGGAGTATTAATGTCAGAAATAGTAATATGAGAAAAGTAAACAGAGAAAAGAGTAGAACTAGAGATAAAGAAAGTCATTTTATGATCATAAAGTGTCAAATAATCAAGGGGCTGTAAAAAGTCCTAAACAATTATGTACCTAATATCAGACCTTCAAATTCATAAAGTTGGTGATGCAAGGAGAAATAATATCCACAATTAAAGCTGAGAATTTCAATACCCCTCTCCCAATAAATGAAAGAACAAGTAGACAACAATCTATAAGGATATAAAAGATTTGACCACCAATATCAATGAATTTAACCAAAGTGATATTTACAGGACACTCAAAGAACAGCAGAGCACACATTCTTTTCAAGTGCATACAGAACATTTACCCAAAAAGATCATATTCAGGGCCCCAGATAAGCCTCAATAAGTTTTAAGTGATTCCAATCATACAAAATATATTCTCATACCACAGTAGAATTAAATTAGAAATCAATAACATAACTGGTAAATTCTACCAAATATTTAAGGAAGAAATAATACTAATTATACACAAACACTTTCAGAAAATTGAAAAGGATGAGATACTTCCCAATTCATTCTGTGAAGCCACCATGATCCTATATCTGAAACAGAAAAAGACATTACAAGAAAAGGAATCTACAGGTCAATATGCCTAGTGAACATAAATGTAAAAATTCTAAACAAAATACTAGCAAATTCAGTTCAACAATATATAAAAAAGCTGATACATCATGACCAAATGACTCTTATCCCCAGATTTTAAAGTTGGCTTAACATCTGAAAATCAATTAAGGAATTTTACCTTGTGTGGCAGGTATTAGTAGATAAATAACCCCAAAATATCTACATCATAATCCGTGGAAGCTATGAATATATTATGTTACCTGGAAAGGGGGAAATGAGGTTGCACATAGAATTGAGGTTGCTAATCAACTGACTCTGAGATGAGGAGATTATCTTGGATTATCCAGGTGGGGTCAACACAGTCACAAGGACCCTCAGTTGAAAGAAGGAGGCAAGAGAGTCAGAGTCAGAGAAGATGTGACAGTGGAAACAGAGGTCAGAATGCTGTGATTTCTGGCTTTGAAGATGAAAAGGGCCCACCAGCCAGGGAATGCTTGGAAAAGAAAAGGAAATGGAATTCTCCCATAAACTTTCAAAAAGAAATATAGATGCCAACACGTTGAATTTCACCTACTGTGACTTCTTTCAGAATTCCGACTTCCAAACCATAAAATAACAAATTTATGTTGTTTTAAACTACTAAGTTTATAGTAATTTGTTACAGCAGCAGTAGGAAACTAATGTACCTAAGATCAGGAGCAAGAGAAGGATGTTTTTATTCAACATTGTATGGGAGGTTCTAGCCAATCAGTCAAGAAGAAGAAACAAAAAGGCATCCAGATTAGACAAGAAGAAGTAGAATTCTTTATTTGATTTCTAGAAGATGACATAATCTGGCTTTGTTCACTCTGCCTAATTATTTTGAGACTAATCCATGTTGTAGCATGTATCATAGTTCATTCATTTTTATTGCCAAGTACTATTGCACTGTACCTATATACGACAAGTTGGCTGGATCATATGGTAGGTGTGCATTGACTTTCTAAGAAACTGCCAAACCATTTTCCAAAGTGATTGTCCTATTTGACAATCTCACCAGCATTGTGTGAGGGTTCCAGGTTCTCCACACACTAGCTGACACTTTTTCATCTTTTTGATTATAGTAACCCTAGTGGGTATGAAGTAGAATCTCATCATGGTTTTAATTTACATTTCCCCAGTGACTAATGATGTTAACCAAATGTGCTTTGTTGCCATCCATATATCCTTTTTGGTGAAATATCTGTTAAAATCATTTGCTCAAATATGTTTTTTTAATTTAGTTGTTTGTTTTCTTATTGAATTTTGAGAGTTCTGTATATATTCTGGATATAAATCCTTTACTCTTATCAGATATATAAGTCACAAAATTTTTCTCACAGTTTATAGCCTTTTCTTTTTAATTACTAGACTTTTTTTCTGCAAGCAGTTTTAGGTTTACAGAAAAATGAGTGGCAAGTAGAGTTCCCATATACCTCATCCTAGTTTCCCTTATTATTATAATCTTTTATATTGTATCGCTCTGGGTTCCCTAGAGAAACAGAACAATGGGTCATATATAGATACATACAAGGAGATTTTTTATGAGCATGGCTCATGTGATTATGGAGGCTGAGAAGTCCCATGATGCTCTGTCTGCTAGCTGAAGAACAGAAAAGCCAGTGGTGTAATTCAGTCTGAGCCCAAAGGCCTAAGAACCAATGCTGCTGGTATAATGTCCTGGAGTCCTAAGGCCCAGAATAGGAGTGCCAATGTCTGAAAGCAGGAGAAGATGGATGTACCAGCTCAAGAAGAGAGAATTTTCCTTTCTTCCACCTTTCTGTTCTATTCACACTCTCAACAAATTGGATGTTACCTGCCCACTTTGGGGAGGGCACATCTTCTTCACTCAGTCTACAGATTGGAATGCTCATCTCTTACAGAAACACTCTCATAGACACACCCGGAAATACTGTTTTAACCTTAGCTCCCTTAGCTCCCTTAGGCATCCTTAGCTCAGTCAAGTTAACTATAAAATTGACCATATCACATATATAGAAAATCCTATTGGATCTACAGAAATCTGCTAGAACTAATGAATGGTGCGAATGAGGATTTACTGAGTGTCTACTACAAGACCGGCACTGTGCTGGCACCGAGGATGTGAGAGAATAGGGAGAAAGAGTGTCTGTCCTCATGGAAAGGTAAGTTAGAGTGGAACAGGCAAACGAAACACAGAGGTCATTAAGCAGGATAAAGAGAGATAGGAAGGACTTGGACGTGGTGACAACATCCGGCGGGGTGGTCAGGAGGGACCCCTCCAAGGAGGTGCATGATGAGAGCAGAACTGAAGACAAGATGACGCCAGCTTTGCAGACAGACGTCAGGGAGAAGGGAGAGCAGGGCGTGTCCGGGCCACCTGTGCTCTAAGTTTATTCTGAGAGAAATACGGGTGGAAGCCAAGCAGAATGTGAAAGGCAAATGGCAAATAAATTGCAGTGACACAGAGAAGAGTGCTGATGAGATTAATGATATCCATGTGTGATTTTATTTTACCTGTGCTGTCAGGTGAGGAAAATAAAGCAACCCTCCTTGAACTTGGAGCTGTGGAACCTTTAACCAAACTGCTCACCCACGAAGACAAAATTGTAAGAAGAAATGCTACCATGATATTTGGAATCCTGGCTTCTAATAGTAAGTAGCAACTTTTTAAAATAAATAATGTCATGTAATGCCTTATCTTTCTTTTATTTTCTATTTATTTATTTATTTTGAGACAGCGTCTCACTCTGTCACCCAGGCTAGAGTGCCGTGGTGTCATCATAGCTCACTGCAACCTCAAACCCTGGGCTCAAGCGATCCTCCTGCCTCAGCCTCCTGAGGAGCTGGGACTACAGGTGCATGTGACCACCATGCCCGGCTAATTTTTTCTGCCTTTAGTAGAGACGGGGTCTCGCTCTTGCTCAGGCTGGTCTCGAACTCCTGAGCTCAAGTGATCCTCCTGCCTTTGCCCCCCAGAGTGCGAGGGTTACAGGCATGAGCCACGGCGCCTGGCAAGGCAAGTGCCCACTTCTCCCCAAGGGAGACTCGAACCCCAGTCTCCTGCATGACAGGTGGGGATACTCACCACCACTATACTAATGAGGAACGAGCTGCTTTCTTTTAAATCTAACATTGAGGGATTTATTTTAATTTTATTTAAACTGACTTTAATGTTAACAAAAAAGTTAAATCAATATAATGGAATAAATAAATGTATATTTTGTATTTTAAGGAATATTTTTAAAATATAAAAATATGCACAAATGTATCCATGCAAAAACTCCTAAGTTGGTGTTGTATATTCCAGTCTTACAAGTTGGGAGAGCAAACCTTTTCTCTCCAAATTAAAGTAGCTTTTTCCTTGAGTTAGTGTAATGTTGTTTGCCTGCCCATATGTATGTCACACTTCTTATATATCCCATAGTGAATGAAGCCCAGAGTAAAGAGTTTCAATAAATTGATTTTTTTGAAACTGTAAACTATATTTTGCCAAAAATAAATGTAGATATGTATTTACTTTTTGAATCAGACCTATTACTTGTTTGGAATATTTTCATATATTTAATGTGGTAGGATAATAGTATTAGTTAAAACATGGTATTATGTCTATTAGAATTTCAGTTTGACTAAAATCATGCCAATAAAGTCAGTCTCTGACTTACAAACAGCATATATTTTCTTTATCATTTTCCTAGGTTATAATGGTAGTTTTTGAATCAGCTGATAAAAGCCTTGTAACTTATAATAAATCTTAAATGACAGCATTAGTGGGGACTGATTTCTAACGTGAACCTCACTCAGGCTTCTAGGAATAAACATGTGTCTCTACCATGGTACGTGGCTAAAATCATTATACTTTCCCCTCTTCCCATGGTCTCAGTAAAACACAGCACAGATTCCTTCCCTGACTTCCTGCCCCTTTTTCCTGGACCCTGGGTGATGACAGTGAGGTCTCCTTATTCCTGGTGTCCAGCAGGAACTGGGGCATTAGTGTCTTCAGAGACCATTATGAGTGGAGGATGGGCAGAGGAGGGAAGGGAGGTTGTGTGTGGCATCTGTGTCATTACAGCCTTAGCCGCAGAGCCTGGGTCTCACAGCACCTGCACGCTAAGAGCAGGGGGCCATGTTGGGACAGTTAGTGGACGGCAGCAACTTCAGGAGCTCTGACGGTGGCTGTGCTGGAAGGCAGGGGCTCTGGGAGTGTTTACCCGGAGATGCCAGCAGGACGAGGACAGTCATGGCGGAGTGGGTGTCCCACCAACTTAGATTATGATAACAATACTAGTTAGCACTTACATAGCACTGACAACATCCCAGGCACTGTTCTAAGTGCCATTTATATGTCAAATAATTTAATCCTAATAAGCAACCCTGTGAGGTAGGTGCTATTATGATTTCCTTTTACATATAGGCAACTGAGGCATGGAGAAGTTAAATAAGGGGGTAATCACTTGAATTATGGGGCCTTCGTACATTTATCTCAAGGATTGTCTGTATAATAACTCTATATTAGAGCCATATTGAATGTATAACCAAAAGCCAAAATGAGAAAATTTATAACCAAAAAAAGGGAAGATTTTAAAATTTCTTATGTTTTATAATGAATTTGAGAAACAAAGTTACTTTGAGAAACAATGGTACTTCATAATACCTCTTGTGCAACTCCTCATTTTAAAAATAGGAAAGATACCGCAAAGGATTAGGTTTCTTGTCCCAAATCAGGCAGGTGGTTCATAGCAGAACTGAGGTTAGAGCCTGGCGCATGGGCGTACCTGTCCTGCCTCAGTTAGGCTAATGCCAATAGCACAAAAGTGCACTTTAAAAAAATCAGTACACTTTATTATATTTTTAAGCAGTTTTGGCATTTCTAACAGTCCAATGAAATGTAAGCAATCAAGAGGTATGAATCGAAATAGGCCGGGATAATTCTCATCTGCATTCTGTACAAGTTTTATGAAAACCAAAATTTAAAAATAACCTCCCAGCAAAACAAAAGAATTATAATGATATAATAAACAAATATGGGGCACAGTAGCTCAATTTTTCTAATAGGTGTCCTAGGCACATTTCACACATTTACAGTTATTGTTCCTAATGTTTTGGAAGGTGGTACAGCTCACGACCAAGGAACATAGGTTAGAGTTTGTGTGGGGTCAGGCTGACCTGGGTATGGAACCTGTCATACCCGCTTGCTGTGTGATTTTGAGCTTCAATTTCCTTATCTGTAAAATTAGATAATAATATTGCCTATCCCATAAGAGACTGTTTCATAGCCATTGCCATTGTTATTATTAATAAACATTAATGTTCTGTTTCTTCCTTTGTAGGTGATGTCAGGAAATTGTTAAGGGAGTTAGATGTCATGAGTTCTGTCGTTGCCCAGCTCGCTCCCGAAGGTAATTTTGCATGCTACATCTGTTTCCAGAAAGAAAAAAAAATGGAATTAGTTTATTTTTTACATTTGATTAAATTACATATTGAGAATAGTTCATGAAATATCCATTATGAATTGTCATTAAAATCTCTCAAGCCACGCTCCATTTTGAGTTTATAAAAACGGTAGGCTCTAAACAAGGTGTGATTTGTGGAGCTTTGGTTTTCAAAGCATATTTTAAAGCAGTGGTGGAATAAGCAATTGTCATTCTTGTGCTGTTTGTTTTTGATGTACAGAAGAAGTCGTTATTCATGAGTTTGCCAGTCTTTGTCTCGCAAACATGTCGGTAGAGTACACTGGTAAAGTGCAAATATTTGAACACGGTGGATTAGAACCTCTCGTCAGACTTCTGAGTAGCCCAGACCCGGATGTAAAGAAGAATTCTATTGAATGCATTTACAACTTGGTGCAGGTAAGGTTAATTTCTAAAAAGTGTTTTGACAAAAGCTGATTACAGAATTTATTTTCCCATTTTAAAAAAGGGGGAAAAAGCTTTTAATAACTCACCTGTTTTACATCATTAGTTCTTCTTAGTACTATTAATATGTAGTATTTATCACTCGGAGAAAAAATAATGGAAGTTTTGTGTAAATATCTTTCAATTTCCATGTTTTATAAAGTAATTGTTTCCCATGAGCAAGTGTTTTAGAAATGTATTTCTATTTTTAAAGAACAGAATGGCAGCAAATTAAGGTGGGATTAGACTAGACAAAATGTACTTTTTCTGAAACAGGAAATCTAATATTCCTATTGAACCTGGGCAGTTCCTATTATTGATCTTCCTGGTGATCTGAGCACATTGGATGTAATATATACCCTACTCAGTGTACCAAGATTTTGGATTAGACTTATTTATCGGTAAAAACCTAGTGATTTGAATATACTGAACAGAATTCATTGTTCACAATAGCAAGAGGCTACCTCCATGTGCTGTTTTCCTTTATAATGGAAAGAAACTGCCCACCTTCCCCTCCCCCATCATCCTGTCCTCCCCCCACAGCCCCTCCAGCTCGCAGCCCCTCGCACCCGCAGCAGGGCAGCTTCCCCCAGGCTCTCGGGCCGACCTCTCTGCTGCTTTTCCTGCTCAGCTTCCTTAACGATGACCACACGCATTTGATAAGCTTTAGAGCCGCTGAAAACACAAAGACACCAGTTTAAATAGCCCTATGTTTTTCTTAAGTGAAAATAGTCACCTCCACAATTGTTAATGACAGAAATGCTAGCTAATTACAGTGTGCCAGTTTTCCTAGGGCTGCTGTCACAAAGTTCCACAAACTGGGTGGCTTAAAACCACAGGCAGTCACAGTTCCGGAGGCCAGAAGTCCAAAATCAAGGTGTCGGTAGGGGCCCTCTCAGACCGAGTAGAATCCTTCCTCACCTCCTCCCAGACTCTGGTGGTGGCCGTCACTCCTTGGCCTTCCTTGGCTTGTGGCTGCATTCTAGCAATCTCTCCCTCTCTCCCTCTGTCGTCTCTCTTCTTATGAGGACACCAATCTTATAAGGACACTGTTAAGAGCCCACCCTACTCTGGGATCAGCTCGTCTTAACTAATTACACCCACAAAGACCTTGTTTCCACTAAGGTCACATTCTGAGGTACGGGGGTTAGGACTTCAGCATGTATTTTGGGGGGACAAAATTCAACCCATAACAAAAAGCAATCTGCAATTATTATATCTAAAGGAAGCTGAATATTAGAGATCAGTTGAAGGATGGGCAGGGTAAAGCTAACCAGTAAGTGTGGCCTTTTCCACCTTTAATGGTGTTTTGTGTTTGCTACGTTTTGATTAAAGATGTCACGACTTAATAGTCAGTGTTGGAAGTTTTCCCCATTGCTCATCCCAACCACCCTCTCCCTCCCTCTCACACGGCATCACTCTCAGACACGCATGCAGAACAACTTGTCTAAACCATCATGATGCTTTGATACTGTAAATGTCTTTTTTTTTTTTTTTGAGACAGAGTGTCACTTTGTTGCCCTGGCTAGAGTGAGTGCCGTGGCATCAGCCTTGCTCACAGCAACCTCAAACTCCTGGGCTTAAGCGATCCTACTGCCTCAGCCTCCCCAGTAGCTGGGACTACAGGCATGCGCCACTATGCCCGGCTAATTTTTTCTATATATATTTTTAGTTGTCCATATAATTTCTTTCTATTTTTAGTAGAGACGGGGTCTCGTTCTTGCTCAGGCTGGTCTCGAACTCCTGACCTCGAGCGATCCACCCGCCTCGGCCTCCCAGAGTGCTAGGATTACAGGCGTGAGCCACTGCGCCCGGCCTGTAAATGTCTTAAATCAAGGCCATGTATTTGAACTAAACCTGCTGTAAATCTGCATGTCCAAGGCCTGTCAACAGCACTGCATGCAGATAGGTACTTCATGAACAATCCATTTGAATGGAGTCAGTTCCCTCATTTCATCAATTACTATCTGAAACAGTGTTTCAGAGTGTGAAAAGAATTTCATTATGCAGAGATTTTATTGTAACGCTGTCTATAGTAATAGGAATTTGATGTACAATAAAGAAACAATGGGTACTATAATACAAAAGTCATAGATCACGTATGTTTCCTGTTGTTGACAATGTCTGCACTGTTACAAGGAATAGTTTGATGTTGTCAATTGAGAGTTTGCTTATTTTTGAGTTATTGTGAGTTATTTCACAGGGGAATGTGGAATAAAAGATGGGAAAACTATAACTTATGTCCTTTGTCAGAAAATAGAATTTCTCCATTCTTGAGACTGTATTTTGCTTAAAAAAATTACTGATTTGATCATTTCTATTTCATGGCAGGATTTTCAGTGTCGAATTACACTTCCAGAACTAAATGCAATGCCTGCTATATTAGAGCTTTTGAAGTCAGAATATCCAATTATTCAGTTGTTGGCTCTCAAAACCTTAGGTGTTATTACAAATGATAAGGAGGCCCGAGTAATGCTAAGAGACAGTCAAGGATTGGACCACCTTCTTAAGATCCTAGAAGCGAAGGTATTTTCAACATTCATTCAACTCTCTATAACGAAACGCATCGCTGGTAAATGTTGTTATAAAATGTGAATTGTAGAGTATTTTTAAAAAGTGAAAGTTTATTATATTTAAGCCTGGTGTACTAAGTCAAATGGACTAATTTGCTTATTGCCACATAAAGTTAATTTGCCTGATTAAATCAGACTAATTGTAGAGGCCATTATGAACTAATTTTAAAACGTCTTCTGGTTTAGAAGATTTAAGATTTTAAAATTCTTGTTTGTGGTCTTCCTCCTGATTTCCTGAAACACCTAGAATGAGTCTTTCAATCTTTGTCTATCATGGTTTTCTCTGGAGTAAAGCAAGGAGAGTAATTTACCCTGTAGACACATCTTGATAAATATTGGAGCTACATTTCCATAATTGCTAATAAGTTCCTTAGGAATGAATTACATACTTTAAGAATATGTATGGCTTCTAGTATCTCCTAGTTACAAAAACCAATCTAACAATTTATTAAATACCATTTAATTGATTTGAAGTGATTCAGATAGCTTCTAAAGTGTCCAACATCTTGACTCCACAGTGAGATGGTAATAAGCAGATTTCAGATCCATTGTCCCTACTTGAATATTTAGTAAATTAACTTAACTCTAATGACAGAAATCTACTCTTAGTACCTCTCAGAAATTCAAGAGACAAGAATAGATTGAAGGAGAACAAACTGAAGGAGTAACAAATTTGTAATAAGTTTCAAACTATCCAGTCTTTATATTTTTTCCTAAAAAACCAACCCCCAGAGCTTAATAATACTGAACTGGGAAAACAAATGTAAAACGATGTAAAAGAGCAGTAATGGTATAAGTGTGTTCCCAGCCATGTAGACCTACCTACCTTTGATTTGTTGAGCCCATACATGATCCCATGTGATTATATTAGTGATACGCTATTCTAATAACAACTACATAGCAAATATTTTATCCTGTTTTTAAAAATAGAAACTGAAACCAGAGAGGTTACTGAATTTGTCCTATGTCACATAGGTATAAAGTGATTAACTACAGGGATGAACCTAGGTTTGTCTGATACGTCACAAGATGAAGCTTCGCTTGCTCACCTGCTGGCCTGGGGCTTGGGGACTGCAGGGTGACTTTATTAAATTTGTAATTCTTTGAAGAATGTGATATTATTTTTTATTTATAAATGGAAGTAAGGATAATGATTATATCATTATACATATAACAATATAATAATTGTATCATCAATCCCATTTTAAAAATTTGAAAAATGAGGCTCGGAGAGGTTGAATAACTTCCTTATGATCAGAGTTAGGAAATATATGAGAAGGATATTTTTTTCAGGACAAATATACATATATTCTAGTGGGAGAAATTCAAAGAATACAAAAACATACAGAGCGAAAAATAAAAGTGCTTCTCCCATCCTCACCTAAGATTGGGTTTTTCTTTTTAGTTTTTGTACTTTTGAAGTCTAAAGTTTCCATTTTTGAACTTTCATTTCTCTGTTGAGTTTTCCTCTGTGAACATATTTATAGTAGCTGCGTTAAAGTCTTCAACTACTTGATTCAACAACATCCGGCCCTATTCAGAGTGGATTCCTACCGACTGCCTTTTTCTCCTGAGTTTGAGTAACACTTCCCTGTCTCTTTGCATGTCTAGTCATTTTTGCTTAAAAATGAACACTGTAGATAATATATTCTAGCAATTCCAGGTTCTGTTGTCTTCTTCTGAGGATTGCTGATATTTTGTTCTAGGAGGCAGTCGGCTGCAAGCTCTGTCTCTCTTGTGGTGTGCACCGGCTCAGATCTTAGGGTTTCTAGTTGCTGCTGTATCAGCCTGACTTCCTGGAGGTCTCCCCAGAGCTTCTGCGATTTGGTGGTCAGCATGGCTCTTCTGCCAGCCTCGGGCTCTGACCTCTGACACCCCAGGCCAGTGAGGCTTCAGCTTTCTGCCAGCTGAGCTGCAGATGGCTTGAGGAATGCACCCTATTTAAAAAGCAGTAAATTAACAGATCTCACCTAGCACAGCTCCCTCTTTCCTGGACAAGATATATATTACTTTCTGGTCCCTGCCTGTTTATTTTCATCAGGGCCCCTGGGGTCTCCTCTATGCTTATATCAAGCCAGCTGCTTCAGGAAGGTGGGGAACATGGTAAAGCCAGTGCATGCCTTGAACATGGGCCACAGTTTATTGCCACAGTTTATTTGCTGCGAAGTGAGCTCCTTGGTCGGAAGCAATGCCATGTGGAATGCCATGATGCTGGCTCACCCATTCTGTACTTTTCGCACTTTAGGGATTTTCCCCTTAGATTTCTAGCTGTACAGGTAAGGCTGTGGTTTTCCACTGCCGTGGGGATTTGAGAAATTCTTCAGGCAAGATAGCCACAAACTCACAACACTCCCCTCTACTAGTTGTAAGTTTAAAGGACTGTATTTTCATCAGCTTTTGTCTGCTTTTTCAAAAAATACTTTCTCCTGATTTTGAAATAGTTTTTGGTGGATTGTGGGAGCAACATCACTGGCTACTATCACTAGGAGTTTTCTCTCTAGCATTATTTTTTGCATGCCCCATTTTGCAGTAAGAGAAATGAGAAAAGATGAGGCAAATGGTTCGGAAGAGTGATATTACTTTGATAAACAAAACTCCTATTTCCTGAGGCCTCTGTCACAGCAAAATTAATCACATTGTGTCCCTCTTGCAGTAAAGTTTGGAAAGTGTAAAGTTCTTTTAGTACAGTTTCTAAAGTTGTATTTGCCTTTGTTATTAGGAATTGAATGACCTTCATGTCGAAGCACTGTCAGTGATAGCCAATTGCCTGGAGGATATGGACACGATGATGCTTATTCAGCAGACAGGGAGTCTTAAAAAGCTCCTGTCATTTGCAGAAAACTCTGCAATTCCTGATGTGCAGAAGAACGCAGCAAGAGCAATTACTAAAGCAGCTTATGATGGTACGTCTCATTTTATATAAACTAAGCATAAGTATTTCTTCTTGTATCCTTAATTTTGATTAGCACTAACAAACATTGGAGTATTTGTCTGCTTTTAAATAACCATTTGAGAATAGCGCTGTTCTTCCATCTTAAGGCCAAACTCAGCTCACTTCCAATGAGTTAAAGTAGAGATTGCTTTGTTAGGGATGTAATTAATAGGATTTAATTATAATCTTATTTTTTTAAAAATTCATTCTTAAATTAAGTTTTAAGCCTTTATTTCTCTTGAATTTAGAGTTATATGGAATGTATGCATTGTTTCTGAACCTGTAAGTCTTGTTTCAAGAAATACACATTCAGAATGTTATCTACAAAGTCATTTTCAAGTTTCACCTGGAGCCAGTTAGGGCCGTGCTATGCAGCTGTGAAAAGTAATGTGCTCGTACTATATACATAATACAATTCTCATTTCAGTGACAAGCTATGTTGACATAAATCTGTAAAATATGAGAGATTAATTATACCATGAGTGCTGAAGATGAAATTACAGTTTTAATTTATGTATTTTTGGAGTCTTTTATTTAATAAAAGATGTGATTTTATTTTTCCCCTTCCACATCACTACTCTTACAAACGATGACAGTGTTGACTATTTTAAGTGATTTATATTCTATGCATGTATACTCGCATCCGTATGTATGTCTGTGAGTATATTACGGGAAACACTTCCTCTCCAGCCCCTGCTGGGTGTCTTCAAGGCGAAGCTCTGGTGCAGGCCGCAGAACCCCACTGTCCGGCACGTAGCGTGCACAGAGGGGCTGCACGAGTCACATTACAAATGCCCAATCTAAAGACAGGCTGTGAAATTAAGGTTTTTAATATTGGCAAAAGCTGTTTTATTCCGTATTCTGTCAAATGGAATTTAGACAGTGCTGTAGCTGGTCAGTTCTGTTTTCCGTCTATTCCAGGCCTTCTTAGCTAATTGAGACCCAAGGAGAGGTGTAATGGGACAATAGGGAGAATGTCAAACCTACAGTTTTTGTGTATCGCAGCTTCTCTTTGGAGAATCTGTATGTGTGTGCGTGTGGCCAGGTCATTCTGAGTCTGTTCCAGCCCCTCTGGGCTGAGCTCCGCAGTGCCCCCTCGTTGCCATGGTAACAGCAGGAGCACTGGCCGTAGCCCCTGGTGTTCCAGTCCTAGTACCAGTTCCACTGCTGGCACCGCAGTGACCCAGTTATGTGACTATGAGCGGACTACAGCCTGTCTGGATTTGTTTATTAATTCCTTTATGAATGATTTATTGGGCCCCCACCCAGAACAGGCAAGTAGACAGGCAATGGCAATACAGTGTTCAAAGCGCTGAATGAGGGAAACAGGACCCCCCAGGAAAGCCACCCAGCGCAGACCTGGATCAGAGAAGTCCAGGTGGAACAGGTGACTTACAAGCATTAATAGGACCTGGTTTAAGTGCTAGAGAGCGGCTGGGCAAGGAAGGTCCAGGTGGGGTGGAGGAGGATGAGTGTGTGTAAAGCCGGAGGAGGGACAGAGCTTGGTGAGTTCCAGAACTGAAAGTTTTCGGAGTGGCTGGTGAGCAGAACGTGGAAAGCTGAGAGTTCAGGCTGTAGAAGTAGTGAGGGGCCAAATGACACTGGCTATTACAAACCATTTAAGGACTTTGGACTTTATTTTAATGACAATGAAGAGCCATTGAAGTGACTGAGAGAAGGGAGGGAACATTTAAAGAAAGAGCATTTTTGCAGCAAAGTGGAGAGGAGATGGGAAGCTTGTAGGCCCAGACATGGAAGAGCAGGAAGGGGTTGCTGTGGTGTCCTAGGTGAGATGCGGAGGTCCCCGAAATGGAGATGTGCTGGTCCTCACGGGCTCCAGGCGTTTTGCAAGAACCACTAGCACTGTGCTTGGCACGTTGTGAGGACTCTGTAAGTATTTGTTGAATGACTACAGGGGTTGAGGGAAGCAGAGGGTGATGTTAAGGATGAGGCCATTTCGCAAATTAACTAGACTATACATTTTCAGCAAAAAATTTCTTTTTTCAGGAACATCCAAGAGTGGCATGTTTTTGAGACCTTACCTTACCTGTGAATATGTTTGTTGCCTTTAAACACATATGACAATTTAACTGGGTTTGGAATTCTTGCATCATCATACTTTTTCCTTAAATATCTATGAACCTTGCTTTTGTAGAGTCCAAGTCTGAGGCCAGCCCGGTTTCCATTATTTTGTATATGTGATTTTTTCCCCCCTGTGTTTGGGTAGAATGTTTTATCCTATCGGTTCAAAACTTTTGCCACAATGTGTCTGAATGTCCCTCTCCACTCTCCACAGCGCAGTAAAGCCTTCTCCCCCCTTAACTTAGGAAACTCTATTTTTCTATTATATTCTTGACTGTTGTTTTTGTTTCATTTGATCTTTTTTCTCCCAGGAATACTTGTTATTTTTAGACCACCTCTGCTCTCTGTCTTCCACACCTATTCACAATTTCTGCTTTTACTGTTCGCCGTGGCACAGAGAATGGATGCTCTGTCCAGGCCTGGCTTTAATGACTAGACAGGCTTCCAGGTCCCCTCCGCCTGTTTTTTCTGTCAACTGAGGTGACAGTGGAATCCTCCAGCCCAGCTTTGGATGAGGCGGAGACTCCCCTTTGATGTGGTGTTGCGACACCAAAGTTCCACGTTCTACTGATCCCACTGCTTGTGTAGGGAGAAGGTGACAGAAGTCTGGAGCATTCTGAGAGGCCCATAATAGTTTGTTGGCCAGGGGTGATGTGTGGAAATTTGTTTCTCCCTCTCTTACTCAGGGTTCTCTTTTTCTCCTTTTCTTCTCTGTCAACCCCTCTGATAGACTAGTCGGTTTTAAAGCCCACCTCTCCCTCTCGTCTCCGTGGCCTAGCCTAGGTGACTTCTGCTCCCGACATTCTCCCAAAACAGTCCTGGTAGAATTGGACGTTTCCTCCCAGTTCCTAAATCTACAGACACATTTTCAGTGCTTTTTCCTTGATCTCTGTGTGGCATTTCTCACTGTCAATTGTCCCCTCCTCCTCAAAACTCTTTATCCCTGGGCTTCCAAAACCCGTCTCTGCTGACTGTCCTCCTCATTGTCAGACCACCCCTTCACTGTCACCGCTCCCTCTCCTCTGCTTGTCCTTTCAGTGTTAAACTTGCCTGTCTCTTCTCGGTCTCGCTCTCTTTTAAATCCCCCTGAGCAATCTCACTTAGGACTGACGTTTCGGCTGCCTCCGTCTTTGCTTTTGAATTGTTTCTAATTCTGACCTGTCTTGGAGTTCCTGCCTATATTTGTGACAGCTTCCAAGCACATCCAACTACATTGCCCAGAGTTGTCTTTGAGGAGTCTTGAATTTCTTTGAGAATCTGAACAAAGAGTGGCCTTGCCAAAATGTACATGATCACGACATTCTGCATATAATTTCAGGGAGTTCATGGACTGCTTAAAGCTCTTCTGTGTCTTCTGGATCCATTGACCCCAAGTTAATGGCTCTTGGACTAGAATAATCAGGATCAAGTCCGGGTACCCTCCTCACTTGGCATTAGAGATTCTTCCATTTCATGCAATCACTTGGCCATTGGTTATTAGTTTGATCTCCATTGTGTTCTGGAGCATGTAATTTACGCTAGACTCATATAACCTGTGCTGTACTCACTTGCCCTGGTTTAGGCCCTTAGTCTGGATTCTGATTTTGGAAATCCTGTTTTGCTTTATTGGTATCCATGCTCTTCAATTGGCTAGATTTAGAGGTAAAATCAAATTTTCTAATTACGTTGATTCTCAAGGTCTCAGTGAAATAACTGGCTTCTCTTTCTGCCCGTAAGAAATTTAAAAATTTAGTTTCTCATGCTTTAACATAGTCTAGCCCACTCTGCTTTAAATATGTTATTAGTTTCCTCACACCAGACCTTCATCTGTCCCTACTATGATAGATTAAAGCAACAACCAGTACATGAACTAAAGTAATCTGACCCTGCTGCTTTGGAATACCGAGCTCGCACAGCACAGAAGTTAACTTCCGTTGCTTAGCAGAATCTCCATTTTCCAGATGGCAGAGATTCACGTCTACCCTAATATCACTCAAACCACTGCCCATCTGTCCCACAGTAGGGCTCCCTCACCACTGTCTTGCAGGTCTCATCCATTATGGTAAGAACTTTTGTTTTATAATTTGACTTACTCAGCTGGTAACCTTCCTCCATCCTTTTTGGCATAGTCTCCTTTCTTCCTAAATTGTTTCCACCTTTGGTGTCTGTATGAACACTGACAAGGTATGTTAAATGGATCTTCAAATCCAGTGGGTGCAGAGATGGTTTAATTTTCTTATAGCCTAGGAGATATCTGGTTTGAAAGCTTGATTCTTGATTCTTGGAGCCTCTGGAAAGGTATATGATTCCCTAAAAAGTCAAGCTTTCTCTCTAGGGCTTTGAGAAAAATTTCTCCATTCCAGAAGCAGAATTCCCCTAGGGACTCTGAACTGCCTTAGCCATACATTGTGGGCGGAACTCCCCGATTCTGATCAGGACACGATACTAGGCCAGAACCAACATCCCTAGGGCAATAGTGCTAGAGAGTAGGTTGGCATCTTCCTCATTTGCCTGATAATTCTCTTCTTTTTGTTGATTTGTGTTTATGTACCTCTTAATCCACCATAGCCATCTCTGCCGCCCTGCCTGGGTTCTAGACCTGCCTTCTTTTCAGGTCCTACCTCTATTTCTTTGTATAATCAATTTGTCTAGTCCTTTGTCTAATCAATTCTTGTCTACCATGACCTCTGCCTGCCAGACCCAGCCAGCTGAACCATACGTGTCTTATTTTATATTAGTTACAATGGTGAACTCTAAAACCTTAACAAGGATTAACAAAGTTATCGCCTAACATTTCTGTATTGAAAGTAAATAATCTTGGAGAAGTCTTAAGAATTTCTCACAGTTAGAAAATTCCATTCCTAAGTAGGTTTTGACAAATATTGCTCCTCACGCTGTTAAGAACAGTGTAACTATCAATATTAATTTGTAACTTTTTATTACTCTCCATCATTGTAAGAATTCTTTTTAGATGACATTGTATGTCAAAAACACAGTTGAAACATACAAACACACAACACACACTCTCTAAGTTTTGTTTGTTGAGTAAAGTTTTAACATGCACCCCTCCCCGCCCCCCCCCAAAGCCCAAATCAATATGTCAATATGCTTTTGACCTGGTACCAGTAGGAGGAAGGTGTTAATTACTATGTTGCCAAGAGGTTTATGAACTGGCATTAACATCTCAGCAGGAGCAAAGGTGGCACAATAGCAACTTCTGAGAATGGGAGAAGAAAAGCATCATTACATATAGATTTATTTTCAGTAACGAAACCTCATGCTTTTTATTTTAGTGATACTGAACAAATGTTATTTTCAAAGGACATTACTCTATTAGTACCAATAACTATCTTGCCATCTTTATGATCTGCGTAATTAAAACACAAATACTTTACTTCTTAGTGTAGCAATTCAATGAAAGTACTTGGTTAATATGTTAATTCATCTCTTAAATCTATTATAGCCACACTGCAGTCAGCACATTTGAGGTTTAGTGATCCCAGCTGGATTTTGAGAACACTCCCAGCAGGGTTGAGAAACTAATTGCCCACAGTATTTATTTACATTATTTTTTAAAAAAAAATCTTTCCAATAATTGCATATATACTGTTTTTTGAATGCAACAATTACATACTCCAATGTTAGTCTTTTCAAATTAATTATTTTGGCCAATTTTCCTGATGGAATCTACACTAAATTGCTGTTTAGGAAATCTGGTTTAGAGCCGTCAGGAAAGCCTTAATGATAAATCTAAGCATTTTAGGTCAGAGACTCTAGAAAAGTTTCAGATATTGTATCTTCAGTGAAAAATAATAAAGATTACATATATTTTAAAATATTTGAGGAGCCACAGACTTGAGTTTTAAAGTATTAACTGCAGCTTTTTTCTTATGAAACACAGTTATGCCTGAATTCTAATGTTAAATGAAAATAGAAAGGGGTTAAAATGATAGGATTACAGTACATAGCTCATGATTGGTTTAAGACAAATAAGCAGAAGTGTTAGTAACTTTCCCTGCACCAGTTATGGCCAGGTTGCTTGGTATACGTCTGTGTATCAGATAAACAAAGACCAAAAGTATTTGCAACTATGGTGCCATCTGAGTGTGATACTGCTCCTGTGCAAAAGGGCTATTTTTTTTTTTGAATCATTGTTAAAGGAAGTAAGAAATCATATCTTAACTTTAACGTAGAAAGCTAATTGCTATTAATTTCTGAAAATATTCTTGGGAAAAAAGCTAATTAAAATATGTGTAAGTAATGAATTAGTTCCACATGAGATGTTGTAATCTAAATTATCAGCATTTTTTTTTTGCAGAAATTCTTATTCTAACAGAATATTCTTCTCTTAAATATTAATATCCTAAGAGCACATATCACACATTCTTCTATTGTAATCATGAAAATTGACTTTATAAAGGTTAATTTTATAAACTTTATGAAAGTTATTAATGGAGAATTAAATCTATGATGAAATTTTTAAAATAACTAAAATAATTTAGCAAGGAATTATTTGTAAGCTATTTCTTTTCTTACTCTGGTACCTCTTTATGGCATTAAAACTGAGTTTGGTTTAATATATTTTTTCTAGTATACACTTAAATAACTAGTAACATCTTTAGAATTAACCTAAACCACAAAATAAAAAAATATTATTTCAATTTAATTGAACACAAAACAAAAAATAGGTTTTAATATTCTAATTTAGCTTAATGCAATATTTACTTTTGTATAGTAATAAGCTTGTCATGTATAAAAAATCAAACTAAATCAAGAGAAAAAATATTTAGGGAACAAAAGAACATTAAAAATACTTCGGTTTCAAATGTAATGTTTTAAATGGGGTGAATATCATGGTATGTATAATACTTGTTTTCAAATAAAGGAAACTATTCCAATGTATTTTTAGATTATGTTTACGGTTTTTTATCAAATAATTATTTTCATTTTTGCTACTTAAGCATGTACTGTAATTTGAGAGAAAGATGATTATGATTTTTTGATTTAAGACTACTAAGTTCCTTAAGCCTCCTCGGGATCTTACTTCACTCCTTAGTTTTACTGTCTCCTCTCCTCTGTTCTTCTCCTGAAGTCTTAAGCATCCAGCTCACCAATTTGCACACCTTAGGCATTCTTCAAATATTGAGTTTTGTATTTAAAACAACCATCAAAGAAATCAGTTTTTGTCCTTAGTGAGAAGATCACCTATGTGAACATTAGACACCAGGCCAGGCACAATATTTGTGTTAAATCAGTGCTTGCTAAATCTGAAAACTAGTATCTTTATTATTATAGAATTTTCTTTGCCATAATATTGATATATATGGGAATAGGAAAAAATGCAACATCCATGATTCATCATGCATAATGACTGTGTTCTAAAGTTAAATAGACATATATTTTGTTTAGTTTAGACTCTAGTATTATAACTAGAGAGCTACCAAATGGTTTGAATTCCTGTCCTACTTTGGGTGGGTTAAGTAGTAAATACTTGCACAGTTGTTGCATCAAAATTCTGAATTTTTCTTTTCCTTTTGGTTTATGAAAGCTGAAAATAGAAAACTTTTTCACGAACAAGAGGTCGAAAAGTGCCTTGTAACCCTTTTGGGTTCTGAAAATGATGGAACTAAAATTGCTGCTTCCCAAGCTATTTCAGCAATGAGTGAGAATTCAGGCAGCAAAGATTTTTTCAATAATCAGGGTAAGCAAACCGGAAACAAATATTTTGAGCTTTTTTAGATTGTCATATTTCAGTGTACATGGGCATTGTAAAAATCACATTTTACCTTTGTTTTTCGGTAGGGATCCCACAGTTGGTTCAGTTGCTAAAAAGTGAAAATGAAGAGGTAAGCGAAGCTGCCGCTCTAGCCCTGGCAAACCTGACCACGTGCAATTCTATTAATGCAAAGTAAGTTCAAAAACCCTTACTCAGTGCTGAGTTGTGGGATAAGTCACAGTCCAGAATGTTCTAATTTTAATATTTTGGCTTTCAAGATTGTTCACATATTTCTTCAGATAGTCTATCTTGGGTTGTGAAAATAGAGTCATCAGATTAGCCTATTTTCCAAAGATATTACAAAATCTTGACTGTTTCCGAGTTTGTTGGGAAAATGTATGGGCCATTTGATTCAGGCAACAGGTTTACTCTTGTAGAAGCTTCTACTACAAATAAAACTGGATAATGCTGGAAATACTAAAGAGTATTAAATAAACATTTGACAAATCTGGAAAATTTTAAAAGATCCATTTTAAAGGGATGTAAACATTGGATAAATATAGAAACATTTTAAAAAGTCAATTAAAGCAACATCTTATGGGCAAATAATATGAAGAAAAGAGACAGGAATGTCCTCTATATCCCAAGCACTCTGGTATGTGATTTTTATTCATTGAAAAATTAATTATCAAAATAATCTGTCAGCAATTAAGGAAACAGATTCTGCAAGCTTACCTAATTTTCCTAGGCACACATATTTATTAAAATAGCTGAGCTGGAAATTCATTCCATGTCTGTTGGACTCCAAACTTTGTGTTCTTTCCTCTACAGAAGGTAAAATTGCCTTATAAAACAGAATTTCTTTAAGGCAACTTTCATAAATAAAATAACTATTTGCCGTCCTCTACATCTCATTTGGTATGTTAGTCAACTTTCATCCATTATTGTTTTATGACATTGTGGCTAAAATTACCCTTTTCTAACTTGAAATAACTCCCCTTTGCCCTGTCACATACTTAACGTATTTCCTAATCTTTCTTTCCCCTTCTCTACTCCCACACAAATATCTTATAAGACCTTAAGGACTAAAAATCTAACAATGCCTGATAAAAACATAACAGAAATGCACAAGCATCAAAACGAAACTGTGGTCTTTTAATAGCTACAATCTTTGACATAGTAATTTCCCAAATTAAGGGTCATCATTATCTCTATGAAACACACAAAATTCTGGACTATTGAGTCATAGTAAGTAGCAATTTGAAAATAGCATATTCAGTGATTTTTCCAGTATAGTCCCACGGTGCAAAAAAATCATACCCACAACACTAAATTACTTCTGTCTCCAGTTCATTTAGATTTATACATCATCTAAAATACTTTAATAGGCCTCCAGAGTGTACAGACATCTTGATTTGATATGAATTTTCCTGGGTTCTATTGTTTCACAATTTTATATAAAATCATAGAAAATTAGGATGGGAAGTGGTTCTAAAAGGGGCTGCCTTCAGATTTCCTCTTTTAGTATCTGTTTTACAGACTTTTGTCATCTGAATCTATAGTTCCATTTTGTCAATATAGAAAGATCAGTTAGGCCTAAATGATGCCTGACTTCTTCCCTACTACAATGAACTTTATTTTTGTAATTTGATTTCATTCTTATAAATTTTTAATTGCAGTTATTTCTTCAACCTATTATATACTGTCTGTTCTGTTTTTTTTTTTTAATTTGTATTTGATAAGGGAAATGAGACATGTATGAAAGTGGTTTTCTGGATGTTCTTTGAGGTCTATATAATTTTTACTTTGGACTTTCTGAGTTAAAGAATATTGAGAATAAATGTTTTTGATGAGGCTATGGAGTTAGATTTGACACATCTGTGCCAAATGCTAACGGCTGGAGTTGAAACAGATTCCACAGTCAACCAGAAGGAATGAACACAAATAAGTCACATTGTTGATCCTTCTAGCAAGCCTCCTAGAGTATTAATAATGCCAAACACGACAGAAGTGACAACAAAGATAATTGGCTATTTTTTTTTTTTTTTTTTTTTTTGAGACAGAGTCTCACTCTGTTGCCCAGGCTAGAGTGAGTGCCGTGGCGTCAGCCTAGCTCACAGCAACCTCAAACTCCTGAGCTCAAGCGATCCTCCTGTCTCAGCCTCCCGAGTAGCTGGGACTACAGGCATGCGCCACCATGCCTGGCTGATTTTTTCTATATATATTTTTAGCTGTCCATATAATTTCTTTCTATTTTTAGTAGAGGTGGGGTCTTGCTCTTGCTCAGGCTGGTCTCGAACTCCTGAGCTCAAACGATCCGCCCACCTCGGCCTCCCAGAGTGCTAGGATTACAGGCGTGAGCCACCGCGCCCGGCCGATGATTGGCTATGTTTAATAAAAAGTGTTTTCTGCTCAGCTCATCTTTAAAACACTGTTAGCTTAAACTCAGCACTGGCGAGTGTCTCCAGCATCCCTTTGAGAAGCAGCCCATTCCGTCGTCTCTCCTGGCAAAAATCGGGGCTTCGCTGCTGGGCTGGTTGGAATTGGACCTTCCTCATTGCTTTTCTGTCGCTCTAAGTAGTAAGGGAAGGAAGCAAAGACCCAGAGCTGAAATCCTCCAGGTGCCTTTGGCAACTGTTTGGGCATCTGATCATTGCTAGCTTAGTTAAAAAAAAAAAAAAAAAACTGCATTTAAGCACTGTTAATACTAATTCTGTGTATATTAAAATGTAACCCCTTCTCCTACACTCATACTTTGATATGCCGAAAATGATTTTCTAATTCTTCAACTCAGGGCATCTTCTGGAATTGGAAGCTCATTTCAGGCATTGAGTAATCACTGGTGTTGCTATGGTAACATATAATGTTGGTGCAGTTTCCTTTATGTAATGGATTTTTGCCTGGAAAGTTGTGGGTAAATCAAAATTTCCTAAATTAAAGAAAATAATCAGCCAGGGAAAGGAGAAACATACTTTGTGGTGACTATTTCTGTAAAACTCACAAATGCTTTTTGTATTAAGACATTTTTATAATCTGAAAGTAGAGTTTTATAATCTACATGTAAATTCATTTATAATCTGATTTCAGATTTTCCCACATCTTGCTTTCTCACAACAAGAAAACACTTAAATGTAATGAAATAGCTTAACAAGGAGCAATTTTAGTAGCAATGATAAAGAAATAACCAGACCATCCATACCCCATTGTGGAAGATTTTCAACTTTAAAATAATTTGAACATCACCTTAACCGATGCCAAGAGAACTTGCCCATTTGGTATTCTCTGTGAATGAGGCTTCCTAGATACTCAAGTTTTCTGGATAGTTCAAAATTTATTTCTTTAATCAACAAAACATTAAAAATTTATAATGAGTTTGAACTAAAATCTAAAATCCTTCCCTCTCGACCTTCTGAACTGATGACACTGTTATTAAACTTTGGTGGGGAGGGTCATGGTTGTCCTTTTGAGTAACTGGCTGTCACATGCTCCCCAGTGGTGTTTCAGGGCCCCTTAGGGGAGGTGGGACTACTTGCCCCGCTCGCCGAGTGTAGCTTCTGGGTGGCACTTCCTTTGGGCCTTGATGCATTTTGTTGACTCTTTATTAGACTCCTAATAACCATCGACTATTAATTCCCACTGCTGTCAGTGGATCTGATTGACTGAGCCTCTAACTTCCTCCTTGCCAAAGTTCCTTTCAAATCCCTTCCTTTCCCATTAAAACTTGGATACCAAGTGACCCAGCTTATCAAATTGTATATAAAAGCCATAAAGGAAAGCCTGAGGCCTTTTCTCTAAGTATATATTTTGGTTTCTCAGAGGCCATTTCTTCCTCCCCTTTTTTTTTTTTCTTCCTGATAATTCTCATGTATGTTCTGGATATGTGACGTTTCCAGGTATTTGAGTTATTATGAGTGAGATTGTAGTTTAAAAATTGTTAACAAACATGAATCCCTTTACTTACAAATAAGCTAATGTTGTGGAGTAAAATGATGAAGAGTAAAATGCACCATAAAATATATTCTAGAAGTTGTTCAACTTCCAGGAGTATTTTGCCTTAGGGCTTTTGTGGTGACCTCCCTCTTGCCTGCAAAGCTTTTTCCCAGACAGCCTGTGGCTCACTCCACACTCCCTTCAAGTCCTTGTTCCAGCGTCACCTTGGCAAAGTGACCATTACTACACTGTTTAATATCGTGACCCACACGCATATTCTCCACCCTCCTTCCTTGCTGCCCTTTTCACATAAACTTATTATCTTCTAACATACTGTATAACTCACCTATCATATTTATTATCTATTATTTATTTTCTGTTCCATCATCGCCACCAGCATCCATGAAGGGAGCGACCTTTGTCTATTTAATTCACTGATGCATCCCAAGCATCTAGAACAGTGCGCGCAGTAGGCGTTCGGGAGGAAACAGGCTCACAGCAAATAGACAACCAAAAGCAAAGGACAGTGAGGAAAACACAGTCTCTTTGACATCAACCAAGGCCCATAACTTAAAACAAAAAGTAATCATGAGTGTTGTTTTGTTTGTTTTTATATAATTTGGATCACAGAAGCAACAGTGGAGGCTCACCTAGAAAAGCCTTCTGTTGATACTTTTCAGTCTGTATTTATCTGCAGAATGAAGGCTTATGTGGGTAAAAATATGAAAAGGCAATGAATAAGAATAAAAGTAACTATTTGAAGGCATAGTAAAGAGGACAGCCAGATTCACTTATTAGAAGTGAAAGAAGGAGAAAGAAAAGTAAAATTATTTTTAAGTGAATAAATGAAAAGTGAATAGGCTAAAACAATGCCCATATAAAGGATTAAATGGCAATGGAAACCAAGAAGCAATAAATAATTCTATATAAAAATGTAATCCATTAGATAATTTGGACACATATCCTTTCTTGGTACACTGCTAATCTCTTTGGCAAGTTTCAATTTGTAATACTTTTTGGAAATGAGAAAGCTGTTAATTTTTGAAATAGGAAATATTATTTTCAGCTAAATTTTATGTTATATTTACCCTGAATGCTTCTATCCAGTTAATCGTATCAAAATTCTACATTATTTATGCAAGTACTGAGAGAATTATTCCTGGTTAATTTAACATTCTTCTGAGGAGTGGATCCTGCATATTATAAGAATATTTTAAACTATTAATTTATAACATCACTGCCATCTGTTGGATCTGATCAGAATTAGAGAATAAGTTATCCCAAGAATAAAAAGGGTTCCGTGTTTCTTACATCCCTATGGCAATGCTAACTAAAATTTGGCCATTCATAAACTATGAAAATATTAGAAAATTAGTATAAATATTGGCTAGATATTTTTCAAAAGATGCAATTATTTTAGGAAACAAAATGCAGTGAGTAAAATAAAAATATAAAAAGTAATAACTATTTTAATATGTATAGATAAGTGAAAACTGTGGTTTTGCTATAGTATAAATACATGATCAAGTCTCCATTGTTTATACATAGATCATACCCTGATTCTTCATACTTAATACTTCGTAATTCTTAGAGACCCTTTCATCTCCATTTTTTTGTTTCTTATTTTTTTACTTCTTGTATCCGCTTCTTGGTTTCTCACAGCAGCAGAGACCCAGAAAGTTCTAAATGGTAGCACACAGAGTGGTTACTTAAAATGACTGGTTGCTAGGCCACTGCCAGCCTCCCCAGTACCACAGAGAGCTCTGCTTAGGGACTGTCTTGCTGTCATGTGGCCTATGGTCAGGACCACCCAAGGGAAATGACGAAATGAGTAAGGAGCACACCCCAAAGGCACTCCTGAAAGAAGATGGAATGCCCCAAAATTATATGAATGTGCATTTGAGTGCTTTGGGCACTTTTGAATATCCTCATTATATACGAATGACCTGTCATTTTGTATCACCAGTATTAAAAATTATTTTTGCTAACAGAAATAAAGCATTAACTAATTTTAATATCTACTAAAATTATTCGTGGATCATCACGCCTAAGAAAGCTGTGCAATTTGTAGAGAAAGATCTAAAAAGTATGCCACATAC
The DNA here is from genome assembly GCF_041146395.1 of Eulemur rufifrons. Taxonomy (NCBI): domain Eukaryota; kingdom Metazoa; phylum Chordata; class Mammalia; order Primates; family Lemuridae; genus Eulemur; species Eulemur rufifrons. The sequence continues at coordinate 15,691,279 of NC_091007.1, forward strand.
AGAATTTCATGAAAAACCAGTACTGCATTTAGTCAGTGGCCAAAGTCCTTACCAGTCACGTCAGTGTCACCAGGGAGGGGCATGATGGTAAGTGATTTCTTGGAATATTAAATCTCACTAGCATATATAGGAAGCATTTTTCAAGCCTTATTTTTAATTCCCATCTCATTAAATAAAGTCGGTGGAAGATAATGTATTAATACTTGTATATTTATTTTTACCATTACTTTTTTTCTTTATTCTGTAGATTTCAGGCTAATGCTTATTCCTTAGAATTGCCTATATTTTATTGTGGAATGAGGCTGTAGTGCAGTGAATGATGACGGTCATTCTGAAGGGGGTAAAAAAATCCTTCTCTTAAAGTTGGCAAAATACTACAAGTTTCACTTCTCCCTCTCCATCCCTCAGCAGGAAGAGAGGAAATGGCCAGACATGTGTACAGCTACCCTTTGAAAATCAGATTTTTAACGCCCTGCTCCCAGATCATATTCGTTGGCCAGTACTCACTTAGAATATGTAACCTTGTCACTTAGAATATGTAACCTTGTCACTTAGAATACTTTTTATTAAAGAAACATTGGCCATAGAAATAATCCAGAGTGACTTACAAAATTATAATGTAGTCTGATGAAAAACGCAAGCTCATGTTATAGGTTTGATGTACAGGTTGCACCTAATAATGCTAAAGTTGTACAGTTACTGTCTTTGTCGCATAGGGTTTTTCATAAGGAAAATGTTTTCAGCGAGTTCCATTTTCTCTTCTAACAATGAGAGGAACCGCGTCTTCATACTGACCCCTAGTGGTAGTTTGGGAGGAAATTGGGGGAGGGGCAAAAAGGTCCTGGAACGATTGCTCTGTATTTTAATGAAACATAGGGGCGGTAATTGAATTTGAAACACTCTCCAGTGTACCTAAAATAATATTTTTAAACATTCTTAAAATATTATGACCTGGAAAGCATTTCTTTGTGATGCTTTCTGAAGAGATAATATTCTACTGCTAAATGTGTCTTTAATGGATGCTTGTATTTGTCTTTGGCCCTTTTTAAGGTGTGGTCACTTAAAAATGTTTTGACAGATACAATGTACTGGTAGCTGGAAATCTGCTGTGCTATATAAGCATGTAGGGTAAATGTAGAACACCTGAACAAGCTAAAGTACTAAATCTCATTGCTATCATAGTTCCTGTAGAGTTGATTTTTTATTCTTGACTTTCTGTAATAGATTATTTTGTTTTAAATTCTTATTTATATCACCTTTTTGTATAATTCTAGATCCTTCAAATTAGAATGTTCACAATGAGTATCTTGCAAGATAACTTGAACTAGTTTCATAACTTTTTAGGAGGTTCGGTTTTGTATTTGGGATGATCTCTTAAAGTGTTATTGAATACTTTAAAAGGCCTTGGAAATTAATAGATAAAATAGATGGGAAGAGCCTTCGTGGTCAACTTGAGAATTATTCCCGTGTTATTTCCACCCAAGTTTACTGCGCGGATGCTTTTCATTTCTACCCCTGAGAGCCCAGATTGCTCTCTCTGCCTGATGGAATCTCGTTCAAACATTGGTTATAGTGAACTGGAAAAATCCTAATTGATTTGAAAAACATATAGAATTAAAAGCTGAATTTTGCAATAAAACAAGTTGATTCTACATCCCCGTTTTGTCTCGGTTGATGCCTACCCGACCTTGACAACAGTTTGAATTTGATTGGCTGCCAGTTTTTGAGGCTAGGTGAATCCCATAGAAGGTACAATTAGAAAATTATCTGCGCCACTTTTATTGCCTACAGAGCAGAGCTGCCCCAGCTAAAGCTCTCTCTCTCCACGCTAGCAGCTTCTCTTACACTTTATCTCCCGCTCAATGCCTCCAGGGCTCTGAAGGTCTCCACATTTCTCACCAGAATGTTCCCTTTGCCTTCATGATCTGAATTCCTCCAGCCCCGACAGCCAGCGCTCCTTGTACTCAGTGGGCACCTTGGCGGCGTCTTCCATTCCTCCCTCCCCCTTTGTCCCCGTTCCTCTCCTCCATCCCCTCTCCTCCGCCCTCCTTCCTCTGCCCCCTCCTCATGTCTCATCCCCTGGGAATGATATTGCGAAGCGAGTGGATTCTGTTGTTTGATTCTGAAAATTTGGTACTTTTTAAGCTTAAAAGATCGATAAATGGAAAAAGTAATGGAGTCAGAAGACCATGGTTTTACTCCTGTATCTGTTGATTAACTTGCTTTGTGAGCAAGTCTTAGTCTCTCTGAATGCTTTCCTTTTTGACTATAAAACAAACAAAAATGAATCTAGATAATCTACTATACTTTGGGCATCTAAGTGATCACCTCCTTTCTAGGACCACAGGGAGTCTGGAACTCAACTTCCGCTAGGGGCCAGATGGGATCTCTCTCTGTACAGCTTTTGTCATTTTATCCCCAAAGCTAAGGACATTATCATCTTGAACTTCGGTTTCTTTTGCAATTATCCTACCACGATTTGGGTGTCCTTTATGTGCTGGGCACTGTGCTACGCTGCAGGGACACGGTAGGGAAGGAGACAAAGGTTCCATGAAGCTGTTTGCACCAAGCTTAGGTTTTAATCAGGGAGACAGGCAGTACAGGAGGAATTTGAGAAAATTTTAGCAATTGCAGAAGTGATAAAGCATAAATTAAAAAGACAGCACAATGTCAGAGAGAGGGGCATGACCCCGGGGCCGTGAAAGGGGCCTGGGGAATAATATAGGGCTTGTCAAGGAAGGCCTCTCTGAAGAAGTGACATCTGAGCTGATAAGACTAAGCCAGTCCTGGCAAGTGCCAGGGATTTTTTATTTGCTGTCACCCTAGCGCATTCCGCATCCTTATTATTTAGTTAATAAAATCAACAATGTGGTATCTCTAATTACTTTGGGATTGTGTCCCTTGTCATCGACAGATATATAAATAGACCGATTTCCAGGCTAAACAAACATGTGGTAACTGCAAAAGTCATTTATTATGAACATCCTAACTCCTTGACCATTATTCCTATTTTATTAGGAGACAAGTCAGCCATGCAAAATGAAGAGAGTTGTTCTTTCTCGGTGGCGGGTAGTTAATTACTGGCAGGGCATCCTCGCTTTTGCAACAGAAGGTAGCATGTATGGAAGTGGAGGACTGTGATTGAACAGACAGGTCAATAAAGACTCCGTGTCATTTGTAAGAAAATTACGTTTGATTTCCCCAGACTTTGATTGACTGTCTCAAAATCGGCAACAGAAACATGTGTGCTGTTTGTGAAAGTGTGGGGTTGCACGCACCGTTTATCCTCTTCGCAGTTGTGCAGTTCTTTTTGAGAAACCGTAATGTTACAGTAGTTCTCACATCAAAATGCATTCTGAAAGTCTCCAAATGATACCTGCTAAGGCACATCGATATGATGGTACCAACTTGGTTTCACATATTTCTTAGACTATTTATGTATTTATCTGCATTTTTCTTATTTTCCTCTAGGATGCAAAACACCATTTTTTCCTGTGGCTGGGTTTTACTTCAATAATTGCATGTTACTTTAAAATCCTTCGAAAAAGCATTCGCCTGCAATTAATTGTGATTCTCTTCCTTAACAGGGAAAAGCTTCTTTAAATATATGTCTTTAAAAGGGGAGAATTCTCTTGGCTAGTTCTGTCAATGCTGGAGATCAGCCACGTTTGGGGGTGTGTATCCCAGCCTTCCGCGGCTGTGGGACTGCGGTGGGGCGACCGTTGTTTTGGACTCAGAAATTGCCCAATTTAGCGAGCACACTCCGCTTCTTGGATCATTACCTTTGCTGAAAAACGGGCTGGAACAAGAGTCAGGAATTCTGTTTACGGCATTCCCAATCTGGCTGTGATAACCAGGAGACATGCTTATCGTACCGGCCAGCGTTCCACCTGTACAGACTTACCGTCAGCCTGTCAGGCTTAAAAATGCCAACCCCGAGTCGCCGCCGCCTGTGCACTTCCCCTGACCGCTTGCAGCGTGTCTGCCGCCAACATGTCTTCCTTGGTGTGACAAAACTCACAGAGACATATGAAAAGTCATGCTGGTGGGAATGGTTGTAATCACTGTTAACAAACAAGGTTCTTATTGCCAATATTACCATCTGTTCCATCGGGTTCCACATATTACCCTGTATGTGGGCTCTGTTAAACAGATTTCTCTACTGCCCAAGGTCACCCTTGATTCATGTAACCAGACTCTGCAGATGGGTTGAATGTGAACCTCAAACAGCAGCGAGGATCCAATTCTGAAAGGTACCAAATGGTGTCATCTGGTACACGCTCAAATGATCACAGTCAACAATGTCTGCAACGACAAAATATAGACACCCTTGATATAAGAAATGGATATATTCCTAAGAAATTGTCTCAAGTGCAAAATTGTATTTATTGAACTCTGTCTGGAAATTACCACACCATATAATTGGAGAAGCATCAGTGGTAGGGAAGGAAATAAACTGATTTCAAGAGCAGCTGTAAGTGATAAAATTGGAAATCCCACGTTGTTGGGTCCTAACACTTCTTGCAAACTTAAAGCAGAGCTAAGCACTTTTTCCCTCCCTCCTTCTCAACACCCGCAGAGGTTTTCTCCGTCACTCACCTTGAGTTGATTCAAGTAAATTAAAATATATTGATCATCTCAGCCCCGGAGATACAAGTAAGACTCAAATATCACCTCTGCAAAGGGTGCGCCAGGTATAGACACAGCGCAGAGGAGGGAATGATTAACAGGGAGGAACAGTGATGGTCACAGTTGCCTCTGCAGAGGAAGAGACAGGTGAACAGGTAGTGAAGAGTGACCAGAGTTCTCCAGGCAGAAGGACAGGAGGCACAGGGAAAGGTGTTGGGGACCAAGGGAACACCAGTGCAAAACACAGACATGAATAGCATGGTATTTTCAGTGACCCATAAATAAATACTATTTGTGTATTTGAATTCTTCCTCAGTGATATTCTTTTTTTTTTTTTTTTTTTTTTTTTGTTGAGACAGAGTCTCACTTTGTTGCCCAGGCTAGAGTGAGTGCCGTGGCGTCAGCTTAGCTCACAGCAACCTCAGACTCCTCAGCTTAAGCAATCCTACTGCCTCAGCCTCCCGAGTAGCTGGGACTACAGGCATGCGCCACTATGCCCGGCTAATTTTTTCTATATAGATTTTTAGTTGTCCATATAATTTCTTTCTATTTTTAGTAGAGACAGGGTCTCGCTCTTGCTCAGGCTGGTCTCGAACTCTTGACCTCAAGCGATCCACCCGCCTCGGCCTCCCAGAGAGCTAGGATTACAGGCGTGAGCCACCGCGCCCGGCCCTCAGTATTATTCTTGATACGCTTTCTGTAAGTGATTTTTCATTGCCAGGCTTGGGCACCTAAATGAAAAACTGTGCTGGATTCGTTCCATAACAACTGCTGCAAAAATATTTTAAAATCGTTACTTTTCTCTGATTGTGAATATTTGTGCCAAAACATCATTTTTTAAAACAAAAAGAAATGCACATATTTATCACATGAATGCTCCAAGCTCATGTGAAAAAGAGACCTAGTTTAGGGATCAAGAAATGCTTTGGTGAAGAAAAGACATTTGTGCTGAAATATGAAAGATGACTGGGAATTGTGCAGGAGAAGAGTATGTCAGGAAGTGGGAGCAGCAGGGGGGAGTACCCCGAGGTGGGAAAGAGCCTGGCATGTTGAATGTCGCCAGAGAGGCCCAGGGCACGCACAGAGAAAAAGGAAGAGGCAGATGGGGTACGTGGGCCGCTCTCGCAGGGCCTCAGGGGCCACGGCAGAAATTTGGGGCTTTATCTTGAGTGGTGGGAAACCATGAAAGTTTTAAGCAGGGCAGCAATGTGATTATATTTTTAATTTTAAAAAGACGACTTTAGCTGTAAGATGGAGAAAGGAGGACGGCAAGAGGAGAGATGTGTTATATATGCTTTATGTATTATTTATATCCAATCCACAAGAGAAGATGTTGGTTTGGATTCAGGAGGATGGAGAGAAGGGAGAGATTTGAAAATATGGAAGAGAAAAATAGTCAGGACTTGGTAATAGACTGAGTACACATTACATGTCAAACTTCACCTCTGTTTACATATATCAAACGATACAAACTGAAATTTTTATACATTCCCATATTCGTTTTTTAGTTTAGTTTTTTTTTCAATTCACATTTTAAACTCTTACTTGATTGAACTCCAACTGGATGGAGACTAATGATAGTAAATATCAGAAAATATTTTCAAATCATTGCGATGACATATGGCCCTATAATTCTGGATTTTGTAACAAAGCAGTTTGACTTCCATCGAATTCATTTGGATAATGCTATACTATTTAGGAAACTGAAATGTGTTTTTAAAATATGACAGGCTTCAGCCTGTGTACATATTAGACAGGGAAAAATCAAACAGAATGTCTTGGGCTTGAAAGAAACAGAATTAATGCAATTCTTTTTTTAAAAAAGTACAAATTCTGCACTCTATTTCTGTAAATGAAATTAGTTTATTTTTTTGGTTAGGATTATAGTTTGATTTTTCCACCATAATAAGTTAATCTCAGTTATTCTTTTTATACTTATACAGAGCTGCACATAGCAAATTCCAGGCAGATACATACACATGAGGCAAGTTGTTCCTCCCAGCTGTGCATGCGTGATCTGTCTTCCTGCGCTGGCGTTTATGTTCAATTTGGTAAAAGCTATATTCCACTGTGCACTAGGATCTTTGGATTTTTAAACAGCTAGGTTTTTATGTATTTCCCTTTACTGTCTCCATAAAGAGCAAAGAAAAGAGCAGAAGGTAGAGTTATAAATGAACCAAGTCAAAATACGCCTTTGTACAGGAGAAAGAAGTAAAATCAAACAGAAAGGCTGAGTGCTCAGGTGCACTTGGTGTAAATGCCTGCCTCTCAATGACCCGATCTTTCTTAGCTTCTTAGTTTTCAAGAGAAACTAAAACGATGATGTGTGATCCTATGTATTCTTTAATTTTGCAAAAACTCCCTGATACACACGAAAGACAAAACCTTTGAGAGTTGATTGGTACGCATTTGTTTAAAATACTCCATCTTCTAGCACATCGAAGTATCTCCGTTGTATGCTCTTTTTTAACTCTCCAAGACATTTTAAAAAGTGAACATCATCAAAGGAAAAGCCACTAAATGACAAAGAAATCATGCCTTTTGGCCAAGGCATGTTCATAATGATTAAAAAATACAAAGTATTTGGTTTAAGCGACTGATTGCATTCAGTACCTGAAAAATAAGTCCAAGGAAAAAAACGGTTTTTGAAAAGGTTAAGCATATATAATTAATTAGAAAATCTGCATAATTTAAAATTCTTGCTGGCAGTTTTAAAAAAATATTCAACATTTCAACTGTAAAAATATGTAAGTAAAAATATGAGACGTTTCTGATATTTCCATTATTCATAAAATCAAATGACTACCATGTCAATTAGTAACAGGAGAGAGAATTAAAAGTGAGATTACCTTAAGAGTGTTTATTTTATCCGCTAGGAAAGGAAATTAAATGCTGGCCCTTGGGCTATCCTAGTGAGGTTCAGGGTCTTCCAACATTTTTGTATAAGTAAATTTTGGTTGTATGTCATCCAGCTATAATTTCATTTTCATTTTAAGGGACATCTTTCCAGAGAAAGAATGAGAGATACCACAAGAAGGGTTAAATGCACACCAAGGACTGGAGAATGAGTAGAAAGGGACTAGTCACTGCCTTTGCCTTTGTCTCAGTGTGGTCTGTTTGATGGACTGGTTCATATGAGCCAGGGAGGGGTGGCCTTTCAAGGTCAACCGTGAGTGACCCTTCATTCTCCAGAGCCGCCTCCTCTGCTCCCCTCCTTCCTGTCCCAGCCCTGTGTCCCAGCTCCCCTCAGAGTCACTTTGTGCATAATCACAGAACCTCCTTGTCCCCGGGCCTCTGAGTCTCCTGATTGGGATTTTATTTGCTATCTCCTCTTTGATGGACAATTGTCATGTCTGTTTTTGAGTTGCCAGTGCTCCTTCACACTTAAGTGATAGAAAGAACCAAATTAAATTTAATTCATCAGAACACAGAGTGGTGGGCTACATCACACCGCCCCCCCCCCTTTTTTTTTTTTCAATTTTGGTTATTATACGATCCTAAATGGAAAAAAAAAGATGTCAAATATAAACTTAAAAGAGATTTTCCTATTATTGGAGGAGGTCTCAAGTATTTTTTTTTATTGTCTTGACGATCTCTTACCATGATGATTTAAATGGATTTTTAACACATAATTTTAGATCTTCCTTTAAAATAAGGATGTTCTGTATATCTTATTGCTTAGAATATCTCCTATACGAAGCAATTCCAAACACTGACAAACATAGTGAAATAGTCTCCCATTCATTAAAATGCTCTAGTTTTTATTTTTACTATTATGAGTTTTTAAAGTGATTAGAAAACAAGGACTATAGAAAATACCGTGTTCTTAAAAGACGACTTAGGCTTTCTAATTATGAAAACAATGTTAATATGTTAATGATAACTGTAGTCTTTTTATACTAGAAACAGGAAATGTAGCTGAATATGCCTATATTACTGAAATTATTTATATCAATATCATGACTTTCATCTTTGATGTTTAATTTGTACAAAGCAGCATTCACATGCAAAATGATTTGCTGGTGTTAACCTCTGCCTGCAATTAACAACCTAATTTGAAGAAGGGGAAGACAAGCTAAAGAATTTTAACTTAAATCAAGAGTTTCCATGCTTGCTCATTCTTCCTGTTTCAGGCTTTATTTTCCCAACGATTAGGAATATTCTAATAGACTGTCTTTGAATGGAATTTCCAGATCTCCTAAGTATCACTGAGTTAAAAAAAAAAAAAAATAACAGTTGTACTGTAGTAGGATTTTTAAGAATTAATAGTCATATTTTTTTATAACCAAAAGCTGGAGAAGTAGGAAAAAGATAATTTATTAATAAATTCATTCACACCTGAAATTTTCCCAGACTCCACTTAAATCACCAGCACTCAATCCTGGGTTCGTCGCATGGCAAATTAATTTATTTCTAAAATCGTATTTCTGTACTCATTTGTTTTATAAGCTTAGTTGCATGCTCCAAAGATAATTTCTTGAGCTCAGATGAATCACATTCATCTCTCCTTCATTTATTCAGAGCTGCTGCCGAAGCCGATGGGATCGATCCATTAATAAACGTCCTGTCTAGCAAACGAGATGGAGCCGTTGCCAACGCGGCCACGGTGTTAACGAACATGGCCATGCAGGAGCCCCTGCGCGCCAGCATCCAGAGCCACGACATCATGCACGCCATCATCGGCCCCCTGCACTCTGCAAACACGGTCGTGCAGAGCAAAGCTGCGCTCACTGTCGCCGCAACCGCCTGCGATGTTGAGGCCCGGACAGAGGTGAGAGCTTTATTTCATAATAGCATTCATGCTCCCATTTTTCTGGTCTGTACCTACTGGTGGATTAATTTGAGACATTTTCAAGTGTTTGAACCTACCTGTCATTGAAGTCCTTCAAAATTGGTACGACAGTTTGGAAAATGAATCGCCATTTTTTTTTTTTTTAGCCAAGAAGATGAGCACATCAAATGTATTAACATAACCTAGCAATTCCATTTCTAGCTCTATACCTGAGAGAATCTCTTACCTCTGTGTACCAGGAAGCATTATTTTAATATCTAAACAACTGGAAACAAACCAATTGTCCACCTGTTAAGGGAATGATGAATAAATCGTGCTGTATTCACGAAATGGAACCTCATGTCCGTGAAAATGAACAACAGCTACATACATCAATGGATTTCACAAGCATTATGCTGGGAAAAAACAAGTTGTAGGAAAATACATACTTATAATTCCATTTCTATAGCATTCAGAAATACGAAAAACTAAGCGATATATTGTTTAGGCAGACATACATGTAAGTTAAAGCTATGAAGACAAGCAAGGGAACGATGGATTCCCAATTTAAGAAAGGGGTTGCCTCTGGGAGGAGTAAGGGGGGAGGTGACTGGGAAGAACACAGGGTTCAATGTCATTGAAATGTGCCATTTTTTTTTTTTTTAGAATTACTTTAATTTTATTTAGCTAAATCAGAGGTTTAACTGTTTTTTGGTTTTTGTTTTTTTTTTTTTGAGACAGAGTCTCGCTCTGTTGCCTGGGCTAGAGTGCTGTGGCTTCAGCCTAGCTCACAGCAACCTCAAACTCCTGGGCTCAAGCGATCCTCCTGCCTCAGCCTCCCGAGTAGCTGGGACTACAGGCATGTGCCACCATGCCTGGCTAATTTTTTTCTATATATATTTTTAGCTGTCCAGATCATTTCTTTCTATTTTTAGTAGAGATGGGGGTCTCGCTCTTGCTCAGGCTGGTCTCGAACTCCTGACCTTGAGTGATCCTCCTGCCTTGGCCTCCCAGAATGCTAGGATTACAGGCGTGAGCCACCACGTCCAGGCTCTTTTTTTCTTTTTTTTATTTCAGCATGTCCCCGGGGGTACAAGTGTTTAGGTTACAGATATTGCCTTTGCCCCACCCGAGTCAGAGCTTCAAGCGTGTGCATCCCCCAGACTGTGGCACCATGCCCATTAGGTGCAAAAAAATATGCCATTTCTTCAGCTGGGTGGTAGAAAACAGGAGTGCCTCTACTAGGATTCTTAAAATTATGCATATTGGTTATATATACTCCTGTATTTCTCATCTGTTTCATAATTTTAAAACACAATTGCATATGTTTTGAAAGTCCATTATATAAACATGTTCTTGGTGCTTACAGGGATCCTGTTAAATTTTCATAAAAACTTGATTTAAACTGACAAACATCTTTTTTCTCTCTCAATGTTCTCATATTTACTTGTCACCATGGCACTCACGGTGACCAAAAAAACCCAAAGCCAACATTTATTTATTGAGCACTTATTATGTGCCAGGCACTGGACTAAGCACTTTACATACATTTAAGCCTCAATTGAAATAGATATGTTTATAATCCCCATTTTTCAGATGAGGAAAATGAAGTTTAAAGAAATAATTTGCTGGCCGGGCTCGGTGGCTCATGCCTGTAATCCTAGCACTCTGGGAGGCCGAGGCAGAAGGATCGCTTGAGGTCAGCAGAGCAGCCTGAGCAACAGCGAGACCCCATCTCTACTAAAAATAGAAAAAATTAGCCAGGCATAGTGGCCCACACCTGTAGTCCCAGCTATTCAGGAGGCTGAGGGTGGAGGATTTGCTCCAGCCCAGGAGTCTGAGGCTGCAGTAAGCTATGATGACACCACTGCATGCCAGCCAGGGCAATAGAGCAAGACACTGTCTCAAAAAAAAAAAGAAAGAAAGAAAGAAAGAAAAGAAAAAGAAAGAAAGAAAGAAAGAAAGAAAGAAAGAAAGAAAGAAAAGAAATCATTTGCTCAAAGCAGAGCTGGCAGATCAGGGATATGAGAACACGTCTTTCTGAGTCCAAAGCCCAAGCTTCACCCTGTGCTGCCTGCCCAGACAATGACAAATTTGGCCTATCCCCCTTCTCTGTCCCCACTCACTCAGTCCATTTGCACTCGTCCATCCAGGTAGGAAGCTAGAACCAGATATGTCTTTATCAGCTACTACATGCCAGGCACTCTGAGGCCTCGGGAGCATGGTGACAAACAAGTGTCCTGGTCATACCTTCCTGCTGCCTGCAGGGAAGCCCATCTAGTTCCCAGAATCCCAGGGCTTCGCTGCTCCCTTCTGTTTCCTTCCATTCCCCTCGCTGCCTCCAGACCCTCACCGCCTCCTTGCACGGCTTTCCATTACCACCTGGTAAAAGTTAAACTGCTCTGCGTCACGTGCCAGGGCCCCCGCTGACCTGCCCCTGCCCCTGCCTACCTAACAGCCTGTACTCCCACCCGCGCAGGTGGAACTCTCCTCTCCAGAAATGCCAGGCTACCTGTGATGCTGTCCGAATGCTCTGTTCTCGTAGTTGCACCTTGATTTCTCCGCTTTCTCCCTTTTTTCTACCTGCTCAAGTCCCATTTCTCCTTCAAGAGCCAGCTCGACCACCCTGTCCTCCACGAGGCCTTTCTTCAATTCTCAAAATTGAGTTGCATCTTCCTCTCTGCGCCCATTACACCCATGTGTCACCCCTGTGTCTTCCTTTTTTTGCATTTTATGGTTCCTGTATGAAAGACTACAAGCTCCTTATGGCCTTAGGGAAGGGATTGGAGATGTCTTTCCCTGTATCCATGTCAATAACATACACCTGGTGCATAATGTACGCTGAATAAACAGTTGTTAAGTGAATGGAGAAAGGAATGGATGGAGGGATGAATGAATAAATTAGACCCTTGCCAAAAGAACACATGGAATTAGATTGTATCCTGGTATCCTGTATTATACCCAGAAATAAAGATGCTCAGAAATCTGGCTCGCTAAGCAGAGCATGCTTCACGGGAACTTTTCTAAGCCGCCCAAGTTGCGTGTGCTAACATGTAAGCCCTGCCAGAGTCCCCGTGTTTGAGATGAGAATGACTGAAGGCGGACCTTACTGTCTGTGGATACCTCACATATAGGCTGGTAGAATATTCTTTCTATCCCCCAGGCTCAGACAATGCAGTATTGCATTTCAGATTCAAGACAGATCCTTTTATTTTTCCCTGATTGGAATAATTTTATACATGAGTAATTGATTTCAATAATGTAATTAATGTCGTTCCCACCAATCCTCTTCTTGTTCTTTTTCTTCTCTTCTTCACTCCTTGGAGAAAGGAATAGAAGACACTGCGTAAGGGTAGCGAAGACAGGTCTTTTTCTAGAGAATTGCTTCGGTGTTGCTCTGGCCACCCGGCTGACTTGGCTAGCGGCCCCAGCCTCAGGGACTGTGTTAGTTTCCTGTCGCTGCTGTGACAACTTATACCACGCAGTGGCTCAAAGCAATGCCAGTCTATCATCTTATAGTTTGGGAGGTCAAAAGTCCAAAGCTGGGTCTCCGGGCTAAAATCAAGGTGCTGACGGGGCTGCGTTCCTTCTGGAAGCTGGAGGGGGATCCATTTCCTTGCCCATCCAGCTTCTGGACACTGCTGCGTTGCTTGGCTTTCCACCCTTCTTCGATCTTCAAAGCGTGTCCCTCCAGCCTCTGCTCCCATGACACCTCCTTTCCCCGCCACGTGTCTCCCTCTTACAAAGATCCTTACGATCACGTTCGGCCTACCTGGCTAATCCAGGCTAATCTCTCATCTCAAGATCCTTAACTTAATCACCTCTGCAAAGTCATCGTTGGGGGACGCTTATTCTGTTTACCGCAGGGCCAAATGAGTATTCAGTGTTCAGGAGCGGAGAAATACACATAGGGCAGTTTAACACAGGCAGCGAGAAGACAGGCGCCTGCCCCAGTCCCCGGCCCACGCAAAAGCAGGATGACCTCCCTCTGGTACTTTCCTGGGGCCAGAAAACCGGGCTCCTGTATGGAAGGGTTTGCATTCGATTTTTTCCCCCTGAATTTTATAAATCTAAATATAAATTACATAGTAAAACCTTTTAATAATCAAATAATGAGATTTTTGAAAAGCATAACTATTTAAACTCTATACTCTTCGTGCGTAACATTTTGGTCCCTGCTTTTAGTTAAGAAATGCTGGTGGGCTGGAGCCCCTGGTGGACCTCCTGCGCTCCAAGAACGACGAGGTGAGGAAGCACGCCAGCTGGGCTGTGATGGTGTGCGCCAGCGACGAGCTGACGGCCAACGAGCTATGCAAGCTGGGGTGAGTGGACGCCGTCCCGGGTCACTGGCGCAGGTGGAGGGCAGGGGATGGGGACGCACTGGAAGGCCAAGCAGAGGCTACACTGCCCCTCTCCGGTGGCACAGTGCTCAGGAGCTCTACGGGTCCCCAGCAAGGCCTTAGCTCTGAAGGGACTGTCCCCATTCCTGCCCACCTGGGCACTCCCCCTCTGCCCGTTACAAAATCTCCTTCAATATTCGAGTCTCCGCTTCTTCATCTTGATAAATGCTTCTCCTTCCCTCTCCTCTGCTGTTGCCAAACAAATCCTATTGTCTCTCAACTTTCATGGTTAAAATAAAACGGGTGAGGGCCGGGCGTGGTGGCTCACGCCTGTAATCCTAGCACTCTGGGAAGCCAAGGCGGGAGGATCGCTCAAGGTCAGGAGTTCGAGACCAGCCTGAGCAAGAGCGAGATCCCGTCTCTACTAAAAATAGAAAGAAATTAGCTGGACAACTAAAATATATATATAGAAAAAATTAGCCGGGCATGGTGGTGCTTGCCTGTAGTCCCAGCTACTCGGAAGGCCGAGGCAGAAGGATTGCTTGAGCCCAGGAGTTTGAGGTTGCTGTGAGCTAGGCTGACGCCATGGCACTCTAGCCCCGGCAACAGAGTGAGACTCTGTCTCAAAAAAATAAATAAATAAATAAATAAATAAAACGGGTGAGCCATGACTGCCATCGGTTTTTCCGCCCCACCCATCCAAACCTTTCCTCCCGAATTCCAGATTTAACCACCCTCCCCGAATCGGCTCTCCTTACCACCAGTAGATGAGTTAGTGCCTTTAGCATATCAGCAAATAAGGCTTTAAAGTTCCACAGTCAGATTTCCTCTATTAATTTCTAAACATTTTGATTCTTTGCATCTATTGCTTGGTTAGCCAAACAAGTGGGATCCAATACAACTTTGCTTTAAATGAACAAAGAACTTTGTTTCCTGAACGTGTCCTTTTCAACTGTTTGCATGAGTTACTGCATGGCATATATTATCCTCAAGAAGGGCAGATTTGTCTTCACAGTTCTGTCAGTGTTACTTTATCTGAAAGGGCGGGGGAGGCTGTAGGCTTTCCATCTCAATTCTCCCTTCAGGATCTAAAGCAGGTATGTAGATGGGGACTCAATGTCGGATTGCCTGTATAAAGTAAATAATGCCTTTTGCTTTTATTGACAGGGCTTTAGAGATCCTTGATGAAGTTAACCTATCAGTAAGTCGAAAAAATAAATTCAGTGAGGCAGCTTATAACAAGTTGCTCAACAACAATCTTCCCCTGAAATATAGCCAGACTGGCTATTTGTCATCGGGTAACATAATTAGTGATGGATTCTATGATTACGGCCGGGTAAGTGGCAGCACATGTTTGTATTTTAGGATGTAGGATAATTATATTTTCTTGAATCACGATGCCATTACATTGCCATTGTATCACCACCTAATGTAATTTATATTTTAGCAGACAGAAATTTGAAAATCAGCAAGTCATCCTTAACCTTGTCCGGTTATAAGATTTTGTGGTTTTGCACGGTTTCAATTAGAATCTGATTACTTATAGCTGAATCCGCTTGCTAATGCCAGTCTCAAGTTTCGGATAAGATCTCAAAGAAAAGCTGGGTGCGGTGACGCGCGCCTGTAGTCCCAGCTATGCGGGAGACTGAGGCAGGAGGATTGCTTGAGCCCAGGAGTTCTTCTAAACTATAGTGCATGCTCGGATCGCACCTGTGAAAGCCACTGCCCTCCAGCCTGGGCAACACAGTGAGACCCCATCTCAACCAAAAAGAAAAAGAAGACGATATAAAAGAAGGGATCATTTTTAATTTTGAGTTTCTGTTACTTCTAGGGCTTAGTGTTAGTGATAAGAAGTATTTTTCTTATTTTATTAATTACAATGTAATTGTAATTAATCAAATTTTAACACTGGATTTAAAAATGTAACAAAGAAGAATATTATTTTACGTAACCACATTTATAATTATGATTTTAAAACAATATATAATGTCATTCAGTGAGAATGTTGAGAAAAGTGGGAAGCTAAAACTTGAAATCTTGGGGACTTTTTGACATGGCTGGCTAAGTGAGCATTTTCTACTTCTTCTGGAAACCAAAAGCAATAAGGAGAATGGGGAAAATTTTAAAAACCCACAAATCTCATTTTAGGCAAGACTAGAAAGCAGATTTGGTCCGCAGACTTCAAAAAATTTTAAGGAGCCAAGCATGGTAGCGCACCCCTGTAGTCCCAGCTACTCAGGAGGCTGAGGCAGGAGGATCGCTTGAGTCTAGGAGTTTGATGCTACGGTGAGTTATGATCATGCCACTGCACTCCAGCCTGGGTGACAGAGCAAGACCCTGTCTCAAAAAAAAAAAAAAAAATTTAAAGGTCACCAAAAGCCCCTGAGATCAGGTTGAAGCTGTGCGGTAGGAAAAAAGGAAGAGGTGAAAAAAATCACAGAGAAGAACAACACCGCTCGTGATGGCAGATCTCAGAAAGCATCATCAAAAATACATGCTTCCTCAGGTGACGGGAGAGCCCAGAAGTGTAAGAGCAGCTATACGCTTTGTCTGCCAGGCAGGTGCAAGAGCTCAGGCCTGGAGTGGGCAAGGCTGGCAGCAGAAGCCCTCTTGGACCAATCTGGCTCCAAGAAACAGAGAGGACAAGGTCGTAAAAGAGTCCCATAGCTGAGCCGCACTTGCAGGAAGCACCTAATCAGGGCAGCAGAGAATGAGAGCGATCTTGAATAATGAAAAAGAGCTGGCCTAGAACTTTCCTCTGACTCTTCCTTCTGCCTCCCCAGCCTGCGGTCCCTGCTGCCTCCATACCCCACAGCAACACCCTGTAACACACGCAAACCACTGAGAAACCGCTCCTAGAAAGCCCATCACTTTCAACGATGCTTAATTTAAAAAGAACCAACACTAACATCAGCGCAAAGATGCTTTCAGAAAACTGAGGAAAAGAGCCCAAAAAACCAACACAGAACACTTACCAGGAAAATGTTGCCATAGATCCGATAAAGGCGTGACAAAATATATTTGGTCATGAGGTTTTCAAAAAATGTCATGAGATAGTATCCTTTATAAAGGAGAATGCTCTGATTCGTTCATTCGGTAAATAGTAAGTTTCTGATATTGGAGGCTTTGAAAATGTCAATGAACAAGGCTGGGCGCGGTGGCTCACGCCTGTAATCCTAGCACTCTGGGAGGCCAAGGCAAGAGGATTGCTCGGAGGTCAGGAGTTCGAGACCAGCCTGAGCAAGAGCGAGACCCCCATCTCTAGTAAAAATAGAAAGAAATGATCTGGACAGCTAAAAATATATATAGAAAAAAATTAGCCGGGTGTGATGGTTCGAGCCTGTAGTCCCAGCTACTCAGGAGACTGAGGCAGGAGGATCACTTGAGCCCAGGAGTTTGAGGTTGCTGTGAGCTAGGCTGACGCCACGGCACTCTAGCCCAGGCAATAGAGCAAGACTCTGTCTCCAAAAAAAAAAAAAAGTCGGTGAACAAAAGAGACAAAGGTCTCAGCTCCCATGGTACTAGTGGAAGGGGACAGAGAGTAAACAGCAAACACGACAGATGAATGAGTGAGAGCCCAGGTTAGAAACAAGAACCGCCATAGGGGAAGGAAGGCAGAGCAGAGGCGGGTCGGGCTCGGTTGTGCTGGGGAAGCTGGAGAGGGTGGTTGCAATTTTGGAAATTGTGGTCAGGTTGGCCTCACGGAGGGTGATATCAGAGCAAAAACTTGCAGAAGGTGAGGGACTTAGCCAGGGGCATAGCCGGGGGAAGAGCTTTCTAGGCAGAGGAAACCACCAGTGCAAAAGCCCTAAGGTGTGCATGTGCCTGGTGTGTGGAAGAAACAGCAAGAAGCCAGCACAGCTAGAGCCGAGCGAACAAAGCGGGAGGATCAACCCGGGAGGATCCTAGAGACGAGATCAGAGAGGCAACGAGAGGCCAGGTCAGGTGGGTCTCGGACACCACCGGAAGGACGTGGACTTCACTCTGAATGCCGTGAGAAACTGTGGCAGGGTCCCGGGCAGAAGAATGACAGAATCTGTCTTATTTTTAAAGACTCACTTTTGCCTTATTTTAAAAGGATCATGAAAAGCATCTTGGATGAGAAAAGGAGCTAACCATGACTTGAGTGATTGGGAAAAGATCTCGGAAGGCGACGCAGTCTAGCCCCTTCTACCAGCCTGCCACAGTTGCCAGCACAGGGCTTCCTCTGGCCTATTCTTAGACATCCTCACAACACTTCGTCATCTGTTTCAGTACTTAGTTGCTCTTACAGACAGTAAATTCTCCCTTAGGTATATAGATGGATTTGCAAACTCCAATAGTTTCAGGGGACAAGATGATAATTATAGAATGAAACAGCAAAGTGTAAAGCAATAAAGATTTTCAGGAATTGGATATATCCTGTCCAAAGGCAAGAATGTCCACAAGCTTCAGGTTCCTTTTCTAATTTTATATATATTTATATTACGAGTGTGTGTCTGTGTGTGAACTTAGGCACATCAGTTGAAGACATATTCTATCAGTATTCATTTTAAAAAATATGACCCATGCAGATAACTACTTTTCAGCCCTTAAATTATCTTACAGATAAATCCTGGCACCAAACTTTTGCCTTTGAAGGAGCTCTGCTTACAAGAACCAAGTGACCTACGGGCTGTGCTCCTAATCAACACGAAACCTTCTGATGTGTGAGTCTTTGGGGGAGGGTGGGATGCAGGGAAGCATGTATTTATTTTTTTCTGTTTGTCCAACAACATGTGAGTATGTAAAGATTTCCAGATTCTTTTCTCCTGAATCTAGCACCACCATGAAAATAAACACTGGTCCATGAACTCATAGCCTGGCATGGAATAACCACCACCAAAATCAGCGTGCCCTCTGCTCTTTCCCTTTAACTCCATATTACCGGGCAATTCCAAATGCATTTTTGCCATCAGGGCCTCTTACTTGGGGAGTAATTGAAGAACGTCTAAGTGGGGGCAACCCAAGATGAATGATGCTCACAGGTCTCCAGAACTGTGTGCTGGAGTCTAACTATCGCCCAGCATTTTTCTTATTTAAAGAAGTAAATGGGGCCGGGCACGGTGGCTCACGCCTGTAATCCTAGCACTCTGGGAGGCCGAGGCGGTGGATCGCTCAAGGTCAGGAGTTCGAGACCAGCCTGAGCAAGAGTGAGACCCCGTCTCTACTAAAAATAGAAAGAAATTATATGGACAACTAAAAATATATATATAGAAAAATTAGCCGGGCATAGTGGCGCATGCCTGTAGTCCCAGCTACTCGGGAGGCTGAGGCAGGAGGATCGCTTGAGCCCAGGAGTTTGAGGTTGCTGTGAGCTAGGCTGATGCCACGGCACTCACTCTAGCCTGGGCAACAAAGTGAGACTCTGTCTCAAAAAAAAAAAAAAAAAAAAAAGAAGTAAATGGTAGAGCTGGAACTTAAAGCTTTCACATTCTTCTTTAAAATGATCGTGTACATCTATATATCTATGTAGTATTATACTTATGTGATACATTTTATACAAATATTTTCTCTTCTAGCTTATGAAAAGCTTTATAATATTCTTTTTATCTCATAAGTTCCCCTTTATGCTTTTAAAATAGTGTCTCACTGTTAAAAAGTCAGCTCCGAATATGACTTTCAGGGAAAAAAAAAAATCTGTTTTGAGGAACAAAGCCGATATTGATGAATAAATTATTTTAATTTGTATGTAATTTCAATCGTGTAAAATTTTAGTTCTCCACCTCTGTCTATGGAAGAGAAATCATCAGACATTGCTTATGGGCGAAGTATGTCTTCTTCATCTTCCTTAAGAAGATCGAGTAGAGAAAAGACCAAGTAAGAAAATGATGTTTTTCCCTATACTCAAACAACTCTCCCCTTAATTCAGGAGTGAAAAATTATTTAGATTGTAGGTTTTGGCAACTTGATTTTTCTTCTTCTTATGGTAATACGGTTGCATCATTGCTTTTCAAGTTGCTGCGAAAAAGATCTCTGCACAAGGAGCCAGGGAACCTGGTTTGCACTCTGTCTGCTGTGGACCTACAGTGACTGCAGCCACGTGACTTAGTGTCTGTTAGCACGGTGGTCCCCAGCCTTTTTGGCACCAGGGACCAGTTTCATGGAAGGCACTTTTTCCACAGGCCAGGGTGGGGGTAGGGGATGGTTTCGGGATGATTCAAGCATGTTACATTTATTGTGCACTTTATTTCTATTATTATTACATTGTCATATATAATGAAATAATTATACAACTCGCCATAATGCAGAATCAGTGGGAGCCCTGAGCTTGTTTTCCTGCTCCCTCTGATCTGATGGGAGGCGAAGCTCAGGCAGCGATGGGAGCGGCTGTACATACAGGTGAAGCTTCGCACCCTCACCTGCCGCTGGCCTCCTGCCTTGTTCCTAATAGGCCATGGACTAGTACGGGTTCACCCCCCCCAGGGGGTTGGGGACCACAGTGTTAGCAGGTTTAGTCCCCTAAGCTGCAGAGGAAACGATGCCTGGTCCCCTGCTTCATAATGGCAAAAGGAATCAAATCATAGAATGAAGTGAAAATGCCTTATAAACTTATAAAATGCCTTGCAAATGTAACTTATTGTTATTTTTCCATATGATTGATTGAACTTGGTTGTGGTTTTTTGCAAATGACGAAGAAAAAAATAGTTTTCGTTCTAGTGCTGGATTTGGATCTCCCACAGAAGAGAAGTCAGAATCTACTTCTGGACGAAACACTGTTCTTAGCAAAAGTGCCGGGAAAGAAAAAGGATTGAGGTAGGAAAGGCATCCTTGTGTTCCTAATTACCCAGGTGAGAGGGAGGGGCGGCTCTTAAGTAGCAAGTTTCTCTTCTGAAATCATTGTGCTGAACTAGGCAAGACTCATGAGATATAATTTTAAAACTACTTTATTTTTGTTTCTCACCATCTCTTTCAAATTTACCCAGAGAGAAGTTCTTCTCCTGACTCAGGATGAGAACTCAGGTCGCTTTGATCACTTTCGGGAACTACAAAGTCCTACAGTCACTTTAAGTCATAAACAACAACAGGAGGCTAAGTGAGGTGGCTCATGTTTGTAAGCCCAGGGCTTTGGGAGGACGAGGCAGGAGGATCGCTTGAGGCCAGGAATTCAAGACCAACCTGAGCCAGAGCGAGACCCCGTCTCTACAAAAAATACAGAAATTAGCCAGGCATGGTGGTGCACACCTGTAGTCCCAGCTACGCGGGAGGCTGAGGCAGGAGGATCGCTTGAGCCCAGGAGTTACAGGTTGCTGTGACCTGTGATGTCATCACTGCACTCTAGCCTGGGTGGCAGAGCAAGATCCTGTCTCAAAACAAAAAAGCAAAACCAAAAAAGCCAACAACAACAGGAACAGCGGTCTCTAGTCAGTCATTGGAGAGCCCCAGCCCGGTGGTAGTCAACTGCTGCCTTTTGCAGGGTAACCCGACACCACACACTGTCGCCCTCTCCTTCTCTGCTTTTGCTTCCGTGCCCCTCCCCTCTCGCTCCCTGAGTCTCCAACCCTTCAGGGTAGAAGGAACAAGAAAGAGCAAGAGGGGGAAACGGGGGAAAGCTCTTACCTGGTTGGAACAATCATAATGTGCTTTTGCACTTTTTAGGCCTGGAGTATTTTAAACATTTTCTTCTACATGCTTACATATCTTTAAAACATATTTCTTCTCCTGTGAGAACTTTCCTGGATTCTTCAAAAAAACCATTTGGCCCTCCTGCCTCACTGCGTGACCCTTTAATTACGGTGGACGTCAGCCCCCACGACTGGCTGTGATACCAGAATCTCTGTGCGACTTAGACCAGACACTGCTTTCCGAAGCGACTGGACCCCGAGGCCCCCTAAGGTGTGGGCAGCGGCCTGCTCGCCCCTTCCGAGCTCTTAACTTTCCGCTCTGACTTTATTTTCTCTCGTCAGAGTCTCTGTTGCTTAATATTTTGATCACGGCTTCTAATCTACCCCCTTGTCCCTGGCCTGCTAGCGTTCACGCCTCCCTCCCTCCCCTTCCTTTCCCCTCTGCTCCCCTTCTCTGTCCTGCCTCGACCTGCCCTTTGTCCCCTCTGAGCATCTCCCCTACTTGCCTGAACATTCCTGGAGACCAAGACCATGTTCTTATTCGAATAATTTCTTTCCTCCCCTGTGTTTAGCGCAGTGCTTGGCTGGCGTACGTAGGCATTCACCTTTACACAAGAGAAGAGAAATCTGAACTTTTGCAGGAAAAGGTTATTTTGGACAAGTTCCGCACTTACAAACTGTGTGGATTGAGCAAATAGGTTACCTTCTCTTTGCCTGAGTTTCCCCATCGGTAAAATGGAAATAAAAACAGTTCCCCACCCCCACAGCGTTGCCATGAGGAGCAAATAAGCCACAACACATGAGGAGCTGAGCACAAACGCGGCTCCTCGTGGGCGCTGCATTATAAACAGGTGCAAGGAGCCAAACCCCACTCGCCCCTGCAAGAATCCCAAAACCCAATGCAAGAGTGTGTCCTGCGAGTCTGTCTCTTCTTCTTCCTCTGTCTCTCCATTTGCACAATGTCTAGTTGACAGTCACTTTGTTGTCATCCTTGCTTTCTTTCTGTGGCTGCCTCACCCATAACTATAGCATGTACCTGACTTTGGTTTGCCAGGGGACCGAGTCTGGCCCCAATTCCAAAACAGCTTTTGGAACATTCAACAACATTCAAGTCCATTCTCTGTGTCTCTTTATGCATTGTCATGAGAGACACAATGTGACAGAAAAATGTCACCATCATCCCCCATCAAAGCTCGCACAGAGCTTTTTTTTTTTTCCATTATCTTATTTTTCTCACAGCTCTGTCTGGTTCTTAATCTTAAATCTTTTGGGCAGTGCTTTTGGGTTGAAAGTCATTTTGTGAACTTGTAAATATCCAAACGGTGATCTTCGGACACCCTTGAATTGCTTTGCTGTGTGTGATATTCGACGTGGACATTTTTCTGTCACACTGTGAAGCAGTCACAGCTTTGTCTCACTGGATCCCTGTCGGTTTGAGCTGCGGACACCTCCCTTCTCCTTTGGCCCTGCTGGTTCTCGCCTCGTCCCTCGCGGCACCTGGAGTCCCGCTGTTCTCGGGTTCTTCCTCTGCTCCTTTCCCCGCTCTCCGCAGATGTAGCTGCTTACTGCTCAGGGCTACGTCCACACCTGTGCGTCCCGTGGCCTCTTGGCGTTCTCTGCACTGTCACCCTGGAGGCACCTCAAGTTCCGCATGTTCCGACCTGAAATCATTGTTCCCCCCAATTTGCAAACGTCCTTCTCTTCTGTTCCCTGTGCTGCCCCGTGTGGACCGTGTTCCCGAGCCTGGGGCCCGTCCTGCAGCCTTTCTCCTCCCCTATGCCCGGTACCAGGCGAGTCTCTTGGTCTCGCCCATCCTGCATCTTCGCCTCCCTCTTAAGTCTATTCCTTCCCTTCATTTTCACTTTCACGTCCCGGGTCCAGGCCTTCATGTTGTGTCTCAATTCCAGTAGCCTCCTTGTCGCGCTGGAGAGAGTCCTGCCCTCCGTGTAGCGCCACGGAGCTGCCCTCCCTGTCCCGTGAGCTCCCTTGTGATCCTATTACTTTGCCCAAAACAACGTTTCCTGTCACCTTCCCGATGAAGCCCAGACTCCACCCGTGGCCCACTGTGGAATAGCCTTCCTTGTCTTGTGTGTAGCAAGTTCCTCTTTTTTTCTTTATTTTCTTTATATTTCTGTTTTTGTGAAGCCTTCTCTGATCACTCCAGGTTAAACATTCTTAGTGCCCGCTCCTGGCGAATTGGCTTCTTAATTAATTAATTACATTTTCTAGCTTTATTGAGGTATAATTGACAAATAAAAATTATATATATTCACAGTAGACAACATGATGTTTTGAGATACGCATACGCTGTGAAATGTTTGCCGCAGTCAAGCTTATTCACATATCCATCACCCGACAGAGTTACCTTTTGTTTTCTGTTTTGTGGTGAGAACATTTAAGATTTACTCTCCTAGCAAATTGCAAGTATACAGTAGAGTATTATAATATAAAGTCACCATGCCGTCCATTAGATCTACAGAACTTGCTCCTTCTGCGTGCCTGAAACTCCTTTATGAATTGATTCTAGCTCTTATGTATGACCTGCGCTGATGGGTGTTGATCTATTTTGTTGTCTTTCCTCCTAAGCAATGAGTGCTGGAGGCCCAGGACCACGCCCTTTCCATCTTTGTATCCACAGAGTCTAGAACAGCAGCAAGTACATCAGAGGCAGTAACGAAATATTTACTGATTAAATATTCACAAGTTACTTTAATTACTGAATGCTGCTTGTTGAGAAGAATAGATGTTTGACTCCCTGACAGCGTGCCCAGGGGGGAGAAATATTGACAAGTAAGGATAATTATTTCTCCTTCACACGGTCTCCAATTTCCCTCTTATCTCTACGTATTCTCGCAGCTCTCTCCCCACTTGAAGATAACCGCTGATTAGCTCCCAACATCCCAGGGGATTGTTGGCATGAAGGAGAACACACAGACTCTGGATTCAGACAAGGCCAGTTCTCGGTTTTCTCAACTGTAAAATGGACATGATGAGATGACGGCTGGGAAGTGGCTGGACCGTCATCTGGCACACTTGGGTGTCAGTGTTTGTCTCTTTCTCCTTCCCAGCCTTGGCCCATGGGGGACGGATTGGCCATAAACCTGCTGTCCTGTTGCCTGTCTTTCGTTCAACCCTTCTTGTCTCGTGACTGTTAAAACTTTGGACTCCTGGGAATAGAGGGGAATATTTTAACTCTATGCATCTGATAATACTATTAAGAATGTTTTGGCTGGGCGCGGTGGCTCACGCCTATAATCCTAGCACTCTGGGAGGCCGAGGTGGGCGGATCGTTTGAGCTCAGGAGTTCGAGACCAGCCTGAGCAAGAGCAAGACCCCATCTCTACTAAAAATAGAAAGAAATTATATGGACAGCTAAAAATATATATAGAAAAAATTAGCCGGGCATGATGGTGCATGCCTGTAGTCCCAGCTACTCGGGAGGCTGAGACAGGAGGATCCCTTGAGCTCAGGAGTTTGAGGTTGCTGTGAGCTAGGCTGACCCCACAGCACTCACTCTAGCCTGGGCAACAGAGTGAGACTCTGTCTCAAAAAAAAAAAAAAAAAAAAAGAATGTTTTATGTTAACAAAAGGAGTGAGAGACACTGACAAAAAAATATCAATAATGAGACATCAGAGGCACAAAGTAACTAAATATTTGAAAGGAAGAGGAGAGAAGAGACGGGAAACAAGATTGATTAGGTGCAAGATGGTCTAACACAGACAGGAGGAAGTGAAAGTGAGCATTTCTCTTTTTCTCCTCGTGAATATCATCACCATATACCATGTCAGCTAAAATCCCTGTCTCCCCAGGTAAGAAACTCTCCCTGGGTGACCTGCCGGCATATTATTTTCATTTTCGACGGTTTGAGTTACACTCCCTTTCATGGCAAAACCCTCCTAGGGGAGGGGATTCATTTGTTCCTGTTGATCCTCTCACCTTCTCCATACCTTCTTAGGCTTCCCTGCAACAAACATGTCTGATATTCCTTCTAAAGCTTTTCCTTATAAAGGACATTTAAATGTAAACATTTAATAGTAACACTGACCGGACCTGTTTGGGAAATGCATTATGTGTTCCACCTATACTGTACTTTTGTATTCAGACCACTTTTCATAAATATTCACTTGATTGTATGTGAGTTTGTTACACTAAAAGTGTATTGTTTTTCTGTCTCTTATTTCATATCTTCCTTCTAGGCTGCTCATCTCTGATCTCTTGTTGTTGTTGTTGTTGTTTGTTTGTTTTTTTTGTTCACAGTATCAGAACATATCTGACCTCTTTTAGATATTTACAATGTATGCTTTAATATTTCTGCTACTCAGACAATCTTGGCCCCCTTGATAATGGCTTCCCCCAAATTTTTGTTTTTAAAATAATTTCCCACAAACCTTCTTTTTACCTGTACATTAACTGTTTTCATTTCTTCCCCAAAGTCTTGACCAGCTACAAAAGCCTTTCAGAAACAGGTGTTGTCTATTAGTCACATTTTAATACCATCTCACTTTCCTTTCTTGAATGTATTCGTTCATTCGACAAATACTTATTGGGCACAGGTGTGTGCCTGGAATTGTTCCAGTGCTGGAGACATAGCAATGAACAAAATCCTTTGCCCTCACGGAAGTCACATCCTAGCGGAGAGACAGACCACGAACAAAATAAACTACACGTACACACATGCACACACACTACCCAGAAAAAATCCTATCTCCACTTTAAACAATACCCTCTTCCTTTCCAATCTTTTAGAATAGACTGGGTAGAATTGGACATCAATGGAGTAGATTCCTTTTAGTACCATACTCCTTGACTTTCTTATCTTTATCATTCATGTGGAATTTATCGAATGCTGCCTAGTATTGATTATTTCCCACCTACCAGAATCTTCCTGCTTAAACTGAAACCCCAAGTGGGCTGGGCTTATGATTTGTATCTCTCCCACCAGCCTTGTCCTGGAATCTATATATTTAAAAAACCTGACGGTATCAAAAAGGAGCATGTGATTAAAGTGGTTTGCAAGTGTCAATACACAATTTAGATCCAGCCAAATATTCTACATATTTATCTGCTCTCCTATTCAGCCACCTGTGGATGTAGAAAAATATCCATGGGGTTTGGGATCCCACAGTTCTCTGAGGTCGTTGTGCTAAAGTCTCTGCAGGAAAGGCAAACGTTCCACTGTCTTTCATCATAAACTGCTGCTCCTTCTGAAGATTAATTTTACAGGAGTTAATTTTGTAATTTTCAAGTGTCTGTTTCCATCTTCATTTAGAAATGAAATTCATTTAAGTATTGAAGCCCTTATTAATACAACCTGGCAGCCTGCATGGGAAAGAAGTCCAAAAGAAATGCTTCTATTTATAGCAGCAGGAAACAATTCAGGAGTTCAGTAAATTATCTCTTTTTAATCACTCAAGAAGATTGCCCTCCCCCGAAGGGGTGCCAGATATTAGCTCCTCCGCGCCAAGTGACTCTCTCCTCTTACGTCAGGTGACACACTCAGTGACAAATACCCCTGCTTCTGTCTTGTGGGTGGCTCTGAGTAGTCATAGGAGCCGAGTGCTCCAGTCTCATAAAGCTGCCTTTCAGTTTAGAGCACAGGCAAACCTGGCTACGCTTTCTGCAGTTCTGACTGACATGCGTAGTGTTAGTTTACTAAACTATGTGTATATGAAGTTTACTAAAAACTATATATATGAAGATGTCCAATTTATTATTTTTTTAAAAGAAAGGGGTTAAGATGATATATCTGGGAAATATTAAGCTTTCCTTAGTTTAATATATGATTGGAATATTTGCTAATACATGATTGGTATCTCCTTTGCTTCGCTGCAACAAATATAATATTTAATTAGAAAATAGAAAGCTTGTAGTACTTGTTGTAGTTAGTAGAGTTTTGTAATTCTCAAATAGCAGTTGACAGGGTTCTATTTCTATTTCTTTCTCAAAATAAATTAAAAAGAAAATTCATACGGACTTCAGTTGCTCCCCCCTGCCCCCCCCCCCGTGCTTCACGTGATACTTAAAGAGGAATAATCGCTCCCCTGACTTACTGTTAGCAGAACCGATGCTCGAGTTTGTGAGTGCATAACTGAGGTGATTCCCGCCCACCCTGGCCTAACCCTAGTCTTCACTTTCTTGACCCTGTGACAAATTTGTTGTTAAGTTCCTTGTTCTCAATAAGGTAACAAAATATGAGCTGAAATAACAGCTGCTGTTTAATCTTAATACTGTCAGATCCTATTATAATAAACAAGGTATATAAGAAAGTCTTCCCCCAAAACGTAGAGAGTTGTCACAGCGCATCATACATAAAGGAAGAATGAGGTAGAGATTTAGGGAAAGCAGCAATTCTTCTTCCTCACAAACTGAAGTGTGCATTTGCATAGCAGTAGTTCCATAATAAAATTCTGCTGGAGAAACTGAGATGTAGAGGTAAGGCCAACCGGAGCATTCCACGCCAGCTCAACCCGCAGTGGCCTTGCCTGTGAGTCTGGAACCAGAAGCCGGATCGTCCCCCTTGGAACTTTGGAACTCTACCCAAAGTCCCACCCTGGCCTGTTCGGGGACTTCAGGCAGGGGAGCAGGTCTGTGGTCGCGGCTGGGGGAACAGGGCAGCCTCCCGGCCCACACTGGCGTCCACCAAACTGCCGGGACTCCTGGGAACTTAGGGGCTCGTTTCATTCGTTCTTAGATCCACTGCTCAAGGTCATGTTCAGCCATAGGTGGCTGCCTCTTGATCTGCCTCTGTGTGACGTGGGTAAGCCAAGAACCTGTCTGCTTCAAAGGCAGAAATGCATCTGTAAGAGCCTCACATATTAGACTTGCACCTTGGTAATTATTAAGGAAAAACGACTAAAGCTAAAAAATGTGGAAAGGGACAGGCTGAGCCCTGGCCCCGTCATGAAGCGAGAAGACTCTAACTCTCCCGGCCCCTGCACCGTCCCTTTTCAATTTCCGTGAATTCTTTGCAAAGCTGCTCCAGCAGCGGCCCAAAAATTATAGCAACATCTGACACTCAAGACAATGATATTTAAAGGTGGAGAAGGTAAAAAGGGACCTGAATGGAGATCAGGTTTCCACACTTCACTTGAAGAGGTAAAATGTGAATACCTGTACGCTGGGATAGCTATATCTGTATATTGTAACAACCACCATAACCACTATAAAACCTAAGCAAAGAGCTACATTCAAAAACACTATGAATAGGCCAGGCGAAGTGGCTCATGCCTACAATCCTAGCACTCTAGGAGGCTGAGGCGGGAGGATTGCTTGAGGCCAGGTGTTCAAGACCAGCCTGAGCAAGAGCAAGACCCTGTCTCTACAAAAAATAGAAAGATTAGCTGTGTGTGGTGGCATGTGCCTATAGTCCCAGTTACTGAGGAGGCTGAGGCAGGAGGATCACTTGGGCCCAGGGATATGAGGTTGCAGTGAGCTATGATGATGCCACACTGCACTCTAGCCTGGGTGACAGAGCAAGACCTTGTCTAAAAAAAAAAAAAAAAAAAAAAAAAAAAAAAAAAGGAAAGAAAGAAGGAAAAGAAAAGAAAAGAAAAGAACTATAATAAATCAAGCTGGAATCCTAAAAAAATGTTCACGTAACCCACAAGAAACCAAGAAAAGGGCTGGGTACAGTGGCTTATGCTTGTAATCCTAGCACTTTGAGAGGCTGAGGTAAGAAGAAGGCTTGAGGCCAGGAGTTTGAGAAAGCAAGAAAAGAAGGGCCGAGGAATAAGAACCAATCAAAAGACAGAGTTCATTGACATAGGTAGGTTGAAAGTAAAAGAATGGACAAAAATAAACATGCAAACATTAATTTTTTAAATAGCATAAATGGCTTTTTAAATATAATGTAGACCACAGTGCAAAGAAAAGTACTAGAGTTAAGGGGAGACATTTCAGAATGATAAAATGAATTAACCCATGAGAAAAACATAATGATCTAATGTGTATGCACCAAACAACAGAGCCTCAAAATAAATAAGGCAAAAAACTGATAGAGCTGAAAGAAGAAAGTGGCAAATCCTCAAATATAATTGCGGACTTCAGCACCCTCCTCTCAGCAAGTGGCAGAAATTCTAAGCAGAAAATCAGGAAGGGTATAGAAAATTTGAGCAATACCAGCAACCAGCAACATACGTGGAACACTCCAACAACAGCAGAATACGTGCTTTCTAAAAAAAAAAAAAAAAGTCATGTGGAAAATTCACAAACATTCTAGGCCATGTAACAAACCCTCATCAAATTTAAAATAATTGAAATTATACAGAATACATTCTCTACTGTAATAGAATCAAACTAGAAATTAATAACAAATACAAGAAAATCTCTGAACATGTGGAAATTCAATGATACCTTTCTAAATAATTCATGGGACAAAGGATATCTCAAAGGAAATTAAAAGATATTAATACCTAGAACTGAATGAAAATGAAAATAAAACATGTCAAAATTTGTGAAGAACAGCTAAAGCAGTGGTGAAAGAGAAATCTATTGGACTAAATGCTTACATTAGGAACAAAAAGAGGTCTCAAATCGATAATCTAAGCTTCCACCCCAAGAAACTAGAAAAAAAGCAAAATGAAGCCAATATGAGCAGAAAGAAATAAGTAATGAAGGTCAGAAATCAATGAAATTTAAATCAAAAGCAATAGAGAAAATCAATGAAATAAAAATCTGGTTCTTTAAAAAGCTTAACAACATTGATAAACCTCTAGCAAGGCTTACAATTAATAAAAGAGAGGCTTAAATTACCAATATCAGGAGTGAAAGAAGGAATTATCATTTTAAACCTCCCACACATTAAAAGATCATAAAGACATTCTACAGGCACCTTAGTTCAGCAACTTAGATGCAATGGACCAATTCATCACAAACTACCAACTACCAAAACTCACCAAAGATGAAACAGATAACCTGAATAGTCCTGTAACTATTAAATATATTGAATTCACTTATTAAAAACTTTCTAAAAAAGAAATCTCATGACCCAGGTAGTTTCATTGGTGACTTTTACCAAACATTTAAAAAATTAGCATCAATTCTACACAGTCATTTTCAGAAAATGGAATTTACTTAGTAAACAGTAAGAATACTAAACTTTGGATGAGTCTCTGCTCCTGTATGACATGGAAATTATGTGCTGTTCTTATTTTGTTTTTTGCTTTATTTTCACGTTTTGGATAATTTTTCCAAAAAATAGTGATCCAAATTATTCTTGCAGAGGGTCTTAATTGAACCAAGAGATGATATAAGACTGGCTTAGACTCTCTGAGTATGCAACCTCATTTTTTCAAATTCAACAAATATTTATTATATACCTACTATGTGCCAGATACCCTGCTAGGTAACTATACAAAAATGCAATATATGATTTTAATAAGATGTATCAGTTACATAGTATTCTCTTGAAAATTAGTTTCTCTGCCATAATATATACTCTGTAAAACTCTACCACTGTCACTGAAAATGAAAATTTGAAAACTATATACACATGGTTGTTGATGTATAAAATACACTTATCCCCTCATATCTGTGGGGGATTGGTTCCAGGAAGCCCTGCGGATACCAAAATCCTACATACTCAGGTCCCACAGTCAGCGCTGCAGAACCCATGAATAGCAAAATTGGCCATATGTATCCACGGGTTCCACATCCATGTCTTCTGCATCCCTGGAATATTGTATTTTCCATCCACGTTTGGTTGCAGGTGCAGAACCAGTGGATTTGGAGGACCAACTATATTTACCTTTTAAAATCTGCGTGTAAGTGAATCCACAGAGTTCAAACCCATGTCGCTCAAGGGTCAACTGTACCTTATTTTTGTGCTGCTCTTTAACTCAGAGCATAGTTAGCGCTTGTCCATTTGTTTAGCTGAAGATGTGATTTTGATGGCTGCTGTTTACTCTCAAAGGAAAGGCAGAGGAAAAAAAGAAGAGGAAAAAGTGAAAGAGGAGGAAGAGCTTTCGACAGTACCAAAATTGGTTGGTGAGGGAAGCCCTGATAAAGAATGGTACCCTCCCTGTGATCCTAATTTCTGCATGTACGTGTACGAGGTGACCAAGTCAATACTGCCCATAACCAATATTAAGGAACAGATTGAGGTTCTTGCAAAGTAAGTTGTCTATCTTTACCTGTACATTTTTAATTTCTGAAAAAAAAATCTGAGTGGTGTACATATTTTAGGCAATTTTCAGACAAATATACCATAATAAAATTGAAATTTACAGCACCCCAGCTCTGACTCTGAAGCAGAAACACAGTGAATTGAAAAAGTTCTCGATTTCTATTTTAGGTCATATTTCCACCCAGAATCAGAGCTAGGAGCTGGAAATTGCTTAGAGAAAAATGCCTGTTCTTTTCTTCTGCTAAATCATTGAAGGTATCTTTCAAGGTGATCCCGAAGAAGTTACGAATGAATCAAAAGTTTGAACATTAAATCATTCCTTAGCTGTACGGGGTACTCATAATTTAAAGGAATCCTACTGTGAATCATTTATAAACTTGTGAATTATTTTCTAATACAGATACCCAACCTGTATGTTTCGGCTGTATGTTCTCCGTTGCTCTGAGGCGGGGCGTGAGCGTTCTGAGCTCGAGCTGGCACAGGGCTCTGTATAAGCCAGAGAATCTGTCCTCTTCATTAGCGAGTTTAATCTAAATTCCACTAAGGGAAGGCTGGGAATTTAACTTGGGAGCTGCCAGGGATTAGGACTCACTAGGAGCGGAGGGTAGGCGTCAGGACTGACACCTCCCAGTGGGTAAGCTACTGGCTTCTGCGACAGCTGCAGTCTCCGTGAGAGCCTGTATCCACTCCAAATAGCAGCGAGGTGCAGTCATCAAACCTGGATGTGACAACTGCCAGTAACACAGCTGCCAGATCATTGACTTCTTGTCAGCCAGAGCTAGAAGAGAACATTTTTTGGCAACTGAAGTTTTCCTGATGTCCTTGAGAAGTGATGGCTTAAGCAGAACACTGCTACAGCCCCTGTCCTCATGCTTCGCTTCTATCAGAAACATTTTTCATCATTCCCCAAATCATTGTCTTTTTTTTTTTTTTTTAACCTGAGCCCGCGCCAAGCTAGAGAGAGAGGCAGAGATTTGTCCCCATGGCTGGGGGTCCTTGGCATTCATTAGAGCCCCCCTGACTGGGTGGAACTGCAGTCAGTTCAGCAGCTTCCTCCCAACCCTTTCTCTTGGGTTTTTTAAAACCATTGTTCTCCTTCACTTGGGTTCACATACATCAAGAGGAAATCCTTTCTTTAAAATTTGCAATTCTGCCTTTACTCCAAGGGTACGGTGGCCTTAACTGACAGAGGATTTTGCAGGTGTATTTACTGACTTCTTCAGTGAGAGCCTAATACTAGGCGAAACCCGCAAACAATTCACCCTGTCTTACCCACACATCTGTTACTTTATTTTCCTTTTTGCCTCTTCTTCTCTTTTCTTCTAACTTCAGTATTATGCAATGCCATGTCTTTCTCTAAATTATAAAAAGACAAATACATTTTTAAAGGAAAAATAATAAAACTTGAAAATGTTTGGGAAGCTAATGGGAAAATTTTCTGTGTGTTTGTCTTGTCTCTAAGTTTAAATTCCTTGAAAGAATAACCACATGTCAGAGCAATGCCTTAGATTTCAGATTAAAACATTTAAAAATGCTTTTCAATGGTAAGGTAAAATTTTAAGACTGCATTGATATTTAGTGTGACACTGATTTGTATCTTGTTGTAGATATTGGGAAAATTAGCATTCATTTTTTTCTTTGAATGAAATTTCGAGAATTTCAGTTTGTATGTGATGGTTTGAATACAGTAAGCATGATGTTAACATACTTATTGTGAGTATATTTTTTAAAGTAAAGCAAACAATAAAAATCAGAGGGAATGTAGTTTTTACACATATCCAGGTACATGTAATTATACTGAAATCATCCACAGTGAGATATTGAACTTGATTTGATCTCAATGTAATTGACACAGGTATGTGGCAGAAAAAATGGGTGGGAAGATTTCGAAAGAGAAACTCCCTGATTTCAGCTGGGAACTTCACATAAGTGAACTAAAATTTCAACTTAAATCCAACGTTATACCAATTGGACTTATCAAAAAAGGAATCTTCTACCATCGAGCTTTGCTTTTCAAGGTATTTAAGATATTTTGTCTCATTTGCTAGTAGGTAAAAATGTTTTGTCTTTATCATATTGCAGTGTGCCCGTTGCTAACATTTAACAGGATGATACTAATCCCACCATTTAGACTTACTTATGTTGGACATACATCTGTATATAGACATACACATGCTCCCACCCTCCCAATGAGTGGTCTCCTCATTGTCTTGCTTAATATATCAAAGAATTTGTCTTCCATCATTTTCTTTCTTGCCTACTTCTTTCTTTACTTATTTTTATCCTCTTTTGCCACTTCATCTCAATCTCAATCTTCTATGCCTCCAAAGGAGATCCCTCCACCGCTCTTAACTATTGAGGTTCCCCAAGGTTCTGACCCAGGCACTCTTCTGTTCCCCTGTATGCCCTCCTCAGGGTGAGATCTTCCTTCACATGGCCTTAAACGGTCCCCAAATTCCTAAGGTTTACAGATCCTTTCCTCCACCCTTCCCGATTCCTCCCGATTCCGGATCTATGGACCTGATGGCCCTCCAGCGGGGTCCATGTGAGTGTCCCACAGGCACTGTATTAGTCAGCTTGGGCTGCTGTAACAAAATACCACACATGGGGTGGCTTAAACAGCACACATTTATTTCTCACAGTTCTGGAGGCTGAGAAGTCCAGGATCCAGGTGTCAGCAGATTCAGAGTCTGATGAGGGCCCTCTTCTTGGTTTGCAGACGGCGGCCTTCGTGCCATGTGCTCATATGGCAGACAGAGGGAGGGCTCCGGCCTCTTCCTCTTCCTACAAGGGCGCAATCCCACCACCTGGTTCCACCCTCACCATCCCCTAAATCTAATCATCTTCCAAAGCCCCACCTCCAAACACCATCACACTGGGGAGTAGGCCTTCAACCCATGGATTTTGAGGGGACACAAACATTCGGTCCACAGCAGGCATCTTAAGCTCATTATGCCAAACCGAATTCATTACCCTCACACCTCACCTGCGTCACGTGACTGATTACCCAGCACTCTCCCACCGCTGAAATCCTGATCCCCAACACTCGGTGATAAAATCTCTCAGCCTTCCACCCCTCTGACATCTGGCTCCTCGGTCTCCGGGCTGCGCTGCCGGCAGTTCAAACCCAGGCAGGCCAAGCCAGCTCTCCTATTCACTCTGATGTGGCTGAGAAGTTTCCAGATTATTTTAAAAATAGTTTTTTTTTTAATAACCTCAAAATCAGGCATCATCAGAGGGCAAATTGAAGAGACAACGTCCAAGAAACCTAAGCAACCTCTGTCGAGGTGGCAGCAAGTAGCCCAAGAGGGACCAGCCATTCCCAGCTCTGTCTCTCCTGCTCCACGGCACGCAGAACAGGCGGGCTGGAAACGGGTCCCCCGTGCGGTCCCTCCCGTCGGTCCCCCTGCACGTGTCAGCCAGAGACACACTGAGAGGCACAGAAAGACCGGTAGATGCGCTAGTGCCGACAGCAGGGGAATAGCTTTCCTCCAACCGCCTTGCCCATCTCGTGGCTGATACAATACGGTGTGACCGCCGCAGCAGTGTCACCCCCCGGGCAGGACCGCCACAGAGGTTCTGAGTCCACAGACTCTTGAGGGACAAGGGAGCGTGTCCCATCTGATGGGACTATCGCGCCATAGTCCGCACTTGAGCCTCCCATCTAAGTGTTTCCTTGCAAGAAAGAGCTGTGTGTTTCCCTCTCAGCCGAGGTGGGTTCCCAGCTGGCATTTTCGGGCCGTGTCGCCCTGACCGGTCTCTCCTCCTCCCCGCAGGCTCTGGCCGACAGAATCGGCCTCGGCTGCTCCCTGGTCCGCGGCGAGTACGGCCGGGCGTGGAACGAGGTCACCCTGGCGCACGAGCGGAAGGGGCTGCTGGGGGGCGTCTCCCCGCCCGACGTGTACATCGTGGACCTCATGTTCCACCCAGGGGGGCTGATGAAGCGCAGAAGTCGGGACGCCGATCTTTACAGGTTCCTTTAACCTACCCGGCCACCGTGAGCGCGGGGCAGCAAAGTTCACCGGTTGATCTGATTTCTTTAAATAAAAGCATTAGAAATGTTCTCTGTGTGTAGCAATGAGGAAACTTGGAGCGAACTCTGTCGTGCTTCCGAGTTCAGGCCTTTGGCCAGAGTCCACGGCCTTCCTGGGTCGCCCTGTGCCACCGCCCTCACAGAAAGCTTGTTACCGTCCAGATTGCCCACTGTTTGCTAAGGAACAGCTCTGTCGTGTAGGGACCGTTTGTATCACTCAGCTGCTGCTCCCAGGACAACACGGCGGCCTCGCGACTGTCCTTCCTCATGGGACTGTCCTTAGGGACACTCTGTTAAATGACTCAGTGGATCTTTAGCGTCCTTAGTCACCTTGTCTCACTCTCATTAAGATTTTGATAGTATGAATATTTATAGATCTATTTTAGTATTTACAAATGCCTTTTTAAAAATTTTTTGTTTAGAGTTTTTTTAAAAACATGTCGTTAAGAGCACTGTTTAGTATATTTCACTGAATTAAAAATATTTCAAGAAAATATTTCCATAGAACTTCCATGTCTTTGTCTTTGTCTTGTCTATGTGAACTTGGAAATATACCTTCAGTCAAAAACAATTTTGATCTGCTGTTACACATCATAATGCCGGGCCCCTAGAATGTTATTTTAAATTTACAGAACTTAAAAATCCTTATTTTTTAGACAATTTTGGAATATTAAAATAGAGCAGATCTTTGCTGAGGAACTGTGTTTTCAGTCGTGAGCACAACATGGTAAGACGTTTTACCTTTCAAATGGTCAGACAAATAAAAACCAGTAATCTGATGAATCTCATGAAGGGTTTATTTCCTAATCAGGCTTTGATTCTGAAGTTGACCTGTATAATCATTTTCCTAGGTGTTTTGAAGTGAATATGATTTTAGAAATTAAAGTTAAGTTTATTTTGTATGAGTCAATCTGTAATTTTAAAGGCTGTGTAATTCTTTATTTCAAATGGTATGGTAATTATATTTATCATGTAATTTGATAAAAGTAGAACATGGATTATAGAATACAAACCCATCGCAGCATTTTCGAGTCCGTTCTGATCCAGAAAGCATTTAAAGTGGATTACAAAGATTTAGAAGAGGTAACAAGAAAAAAAAAATTAAAAACAGACATAAGTATAGGGGGAAAAAAAGTCCAACAAGGCCAGGAATGAGCTTAGAATTCAAAGCTCATTAATGAAAATGCTACGCATTTGTTAGAGATTAAAGAGAATTTGACTCTAAACCCCCTGGCTGCCAAAGCAGAGAGAAAGGTTTTTCGTTGTGTGATTTATCCTGGTGTCCACGAGCTACCAGCACGGAGCAGTTTCTTAGGAGGAACAAAGACCAGGGGAATGTCTCATTGGGAACTTTATAGTGATGGCAAAATGTAACGTAGAAAATAGCATCTTCAAAAAGCAACCTCCTAGTAAGTTCTGAAAAGAATTTTCACAGGCCAGTGGCCTAATGTCAAAGTGGAATTAGGCAAAGTTCTATGCAGAGCCACTGGGATAGGGCCCAGGTAGACACCACTTTTTTTAAACTGGTACATGACAAAAGCACTTTTTTTGTCGTTTTGGGGTTTTTCTGGGTTTTTTTGTTTGTTTTGTTTTTTTTAATCTTTGAGACAATTCTGTAGTATGTCTCTCTCAGCTAAGTTCTAAATAATTATCAAACCAGAATAGTGTAAGTTTTATTCTCAGAAAGGTCTTTTGAAGTTCATGGATTCTGTTTTACTGTTTAAGTGTACAGCCATAAAATTTAATAATCAGCCCAGTATAAAAAGAAAATACATTTGCAATAGCAGCAGAAGTTATAAAATACCTAGAAATAAATCTAACAAGAAATATGCAAGAAGAACTACAAAATTTTCATGAGACCTGAATAAATGGAGATATATTACATGTTCTTTGACGGGAAACTCAGCAGTATAAAGATCTCAGCACTCCCCATGTTAACATATTCAATTAGTATAACTTCGCTTAGAATCCCAACACATTTCTTTTCTGGACTTGATAAATAGCAAAATTTATCTGGAAGAATGAATGTGTATGAATACTAAGAATATTTTGAAATAGAAAAATATAGAGGAATTGGCTGATCACATATCAGAACATTATTAAAAAGCAATGAAAAGTAAATTAGTGGCTGGGCGCGGTGGCTCACGCCTGTAATCCTAGCACTCTGGGAAGCCAAGGCGGGAGGATCGCTCGAGGTCAGGAGTTCAAGACCAGCCTGAGCAAGAGCGAGACCCTGTCTCTACTAAAAAAATAGAAAGAAATTATATGGACAAAAATATATATAGAAAAAATTAGGCACATGCCTGTAGTCCCAGCTACTTGGGAGGCTGAGGCAGGAGGATTGCTTGAGCCCAGGAGTTTGAGGTTGCTGTGGGCTAGGTTGATGCCATAGCACTCTAGCCTGGGCAACAGAGTGAGACTCTGTCTCAAAAAACAAAAAAAAAAAAAAAAAGAAAGAAAGAAAGAAAAAGAAAAAGGAAAGTAAATTAGTATGGTACAGGTATGAAAATTTAAAAAAATTAAAACTCCAGACACAGATCCACATATAAAGGTAGAATTTAGTATTGATAAAAGTAACTTTTTTGCCCAGTGAGAAAATCATAGGCTATTCAGTAACTAATATTAGGAAAACTATAATCTGGGCAAGGAGAGATCCTTTCTATGTATGGCAGAAAACAAAGACCCATAAAAGAACATATATGACCAGTTTGGCTACATAAAACTTTTAAATTTCTGTCAGCAAAATATACCGTAAGCAAAATTATAGACAGAAAAAATTTGCTGCCTATGTCACAAAATGTTAATATCCTTAATAAACAAAGATCTTCCAAAAATCAATAAGAAAAAGATAATCCACTTGGAAAATAGACAAAGACAACTATACATTTCTACAGTGGTTAAAAAAAAAGAATCCCTAGATCTCAGTGGTTTAAGTTCAAAGTCTTTTATCATACTACGTATCAAACACAGGTCAATAGAGGGGGCTCCATTCCACGCAGTTATTCAAGGATCCAGGCTGACAGAAGCCCCTCCATTTTGTAGCTGCTGTCTCTGGAATACATGACCTCAGTCTACAGTGGGGGAGGAAATTGCTAGGGTTTCCTTCAGGAATTACATGCTTCGGCCGGGAATAACATGTAACCTGGTCAGAACTAGACCTAGACAATATGGGGGTAATGTCTGGGACCACAGAGAGTTGAGTTAGCATCTTGACTATTGCTTAAAACTCTGGAAACCCTGGCAACTGTTGTGGTTATGAGGTTTCAAAACCAATTCTGTAGAGTAACTTGTAGTTATTCTGTCAGAATCAAAAGCCAGAGTTTCACTCCTGGAGATCAAAACATTTCATTAAAATTAATAACTAACTTTTAAAAATAACTATTAATTAGAGAATGGACATTTAAATAGAATCCTTTCCAAGCTTTCAGTCTTTGAGCAAGTGTCAGAAATGAGACTCACGTTTGCACTGTGCTTCTAGTAACTACACATCAGCCTTCAAATGTATTATTTCCTTGCCAAAGAAACAGTATTGTCATCCATGAAAAATACTTTTCTAGAAGCTCAAGGTGATATGTAAAACCAAATGGATACTAACTTTTTCCTTTTATTGAGACAGAATTCTTATAAATAGTAACTTGTTTTTCAGCAAGATATCACTGTAGTATTCCTCTGCCAAAGACAGGAATCTAGGGATAAAAGAGAAATTTTCATTTTTCTCGGAACCATCCCGAGAAAGGCTGTGTTACACACACTGTGTGTTTTTAAACTCAGCTGAATACTGGACGTAGGGCAAACTGACTAAAGCTATATAGAAAATATCCCTGTTCTAGGTATAGAATAGT
This sequence comes from Eulemur rufifrons, assembly GCF_041146395.1. Classification (NCBI taxonomy): domain Eukaryota; kingdom Metazoa; phylum Chordata; class Mammalia; order Primates; family Lemuridae; genus Eulemur; species Eulemur rufifrons. Next base: position 15,730,601 of record NC_091007.1, read on the forward strand.
ACAATAGTATCAAATCACTTATTTAGGGTTTAGTATTTAAAAGTACTATTCTTTAAAATGACCCGAGTATTATTAATATTATATAGATCACTAGCAAAAGTTTTGCTTAGGCTTATAATTTTAAAGCCATGAATATAATTAGTTTAATAATAAAAGTGGACTTCAAAGGACAATCCTCAAAGTGTCAGGTGTGAATATGTTAATATAGTGAATTCAAATAAAGTTCTGCGGGAACTCACACAGTACCAGAGACCTGTACGACCTGCCAATGAATAAGCCACAAATCACAATTTAAAAAATAAAAAGCATTGCTGGAAAAAGGGAAAAAAATTTATTGTAGTGATTTTACTTATAAATTCAATAAGCCTTTCTTATGGAGAAGCAATATAATATAATAGTGGGGGCAAAAGGCCTAGGTTTTGGATCAGAGCTGAGATTAAGTCCTGTCTTTCCCTTTTTCTAGCTGTGTGACCTTGAGAAAATTACTTAACCTCTCTGTCCCTTAGTTTACTCTTCTGGAAAGTAGGAGAAAATAATGATAAATATTTACATATTGTTTACTACGTGCCAGAGTCTGTTCTATGCAGTTTTAACTCTTTCAGTAACCCTATGATGTATAGGTAGTATCATCCACAGTTAACAAGTGAGAAAACTGAGGCACAGAGAGGTTAAGTAATTTACCCAAGATCACACAGCTTGTAAGTGGCAAAGCTTTCAATTTAAACTTAGTCTGGTTCCAGAGGCTACGCTCCCAACCTATGTGTGTTGTAAGGCTGCTGCAAGGGTGAAAGGAGACCGTGCATGTAAATGACAGGCAGGGGGTGAGGGGGTGTGCATGTGTATATGTGTGTGTGTGTGTCTATTCTGTGTTCACATAATGTTCTCTTCTGTTTGCCTTCAGCACGATTTCAGGGAATTCTTTATTCTTCATGTATCTGTCTCTTCCTTTAGATCCCTGCATAGGGCCAGACAGTGAATATTTCAGGCTTTGCGGGCCATACAGTCTCTGTTGCAGCCACTCAACTCTGCTATTGGAGCACAAGAGCAGCCACAGATAAGACTTAGACAGTGAAACTGTATTTACTAAAACAGGCGGAGCCAGACTTTGCTCGTGGGCCATAGTTGGTCACGAGCATTTTGAGGACATGGACACGGAAAGGGCTTCACTTTGCTCAGCCCAGTCCCTGGGCACCTTAACTAAACATTCGAGGGAGACTCCACCCTGGCATTTTGTCTTTCTAGGTTTCTCTGGGCTCCAATATGGATCTACTTGACATTAGTCCAATGGATGCCAACATAGATGCCTTACTTTTCAGTAGGAATAAGGACAGATTTGACCTATCCACATAAAAAAATAGACCTTCCTATCTCCTGGTACTTCTGTCAAGAACGGTGAAGGGTGTGAGATTTTACCCTACTTGCAAGCTAACTGCCACAGTTTGCTGCTTGCTGCCATAAGACATGAGATACGTAGGTCAGAGACAAAGGGCTTTGTTGCTCACGGCATAGCGAGCAGCATGAGTCAGCTTGTTCTGCGTCAGTTCTTTTTGCTCTCATGTCTCATGGGGTCAACCTGGCTGGACCCAGATGGATGCCTGCAAATGCAGTGAGTTGTGTTACAGAAGAACCCTGAGCTTAGAGAACCCAAATCTTTTATCATGGGCAGGAAGGGAGACACCATCTCTATCTTCCAAGGCTGTTCACCAACATCCTTGAAAAGACATTCTGGAGCAAAGGGCAGTCAGGAAGATGTGCAGAAACAAGGGAGACCCATGGAGAATTGTCTTCATCACTTCTTCCAGTGAGCAAGGCTTTATGGAATTTCTCTCATCTATAAAATAGAGATGATTCATACATGGTTATGTGAACTTAACCAGCCAGTATCCCTATAATATACATATATAAAAATAAAAGTTTTATGCATATATTTTATAATTATATTAAAAAAATCAGAATAGATCAGCTCAATGACTCATGAGGCCAGTTTTCTTTCTCTGGCATCACCAAAGGAGTATTTGTGATGGTTACCCTCCACGTCCTAGTACATCATCCCCCTCATCTTTTGTCTGCAAGTTCAAGTCCAAATTCAGATCAAGCCTCACCTTCTTCCCCTAAGCTCCCACTGATGCCTTTTGTTACACTGATGACCTTCTATAACCGTGTCTTTGGCACTCATTTTGGCATTTCCCGTGTGCTCACTGCCTGGCACTGCTATTTTCTTAAAGCACATGTATATTGCATGGTCCTTGGAGTTAGAGAAACTTGGGTTTGAGTCCCACTTCTTAGCTGTGGGATCGTTAACAAATGTCTTGGTTTCCTCATCTGTGAAACGGGGACGTAGTAAGAGTAGCCGCCTCATAAGGCCGCTCTCGGGAATAGATAAGGTGGCGCATGTGCAGTCTGAACATAGCGTCAAAAATACAATCAGATCAAGGTAGAATTTAGGAGCTTATGGTGCACACAGAAGAACAGTTCACAAAACTGGTAGACCCCAAACAATGTTTCAATCTTACAGCAGTTAACAGCGCGGTTTATAGAGCATAAAAGGGGACGTGTTTTGATCTCCTTCCTGATTGGCTGTCGTATATTCTTTCGCAAGGCACAGCTGTGTAAACTGATTCGTTGACAGCTGATTGGTTTCATTTCATTGGATCATGCTGATAAGGACGAAAAGCTTACACGTGTGTTTGGTTTATGTTTACGGTGAGAGTTTGGGGGAAATCAGGATGACTTAAGCTTTGGTTACACGGCCACGGGAAGTTGGCCTTTGAGCATATGTAAACCGGGGACCTCTATTTTTCTTTTTCTTTAACAATAGTAAGCATTTGACAACGACTAGCTGTTACATTTGATCTCCTCCCATGAGATGGACAGCTGTCTCAGATCACGTTTATGACTTAATTATCAGAGTTACTAGCACAGGAATAACTTGAATAATATTTGTTGGCTGTCTTTCTGCCATAAACCAGCTGGTCTTAAAGACTAAAATGGGATTTTAATTAGTTTTTATTTTCATCCAGATACTTTTGAAAGTAGTCGGGTGGTGAAGAAAATCACTCCCCTCTCTGATTCGGTACTGATTTCCTTCTTCTGCCTTTCAGGGTAGCAAATACGATGACTACTCAGCCACTTGTCCAATACGATGTGAAAATGCAGAAATTCTTGCTCTTTGCAACCTCTGTCTGAAATCACTCCCTGTCACCAACACTTTGCCTACCTGTGTGTGAGTGCCTCGTTAGGAAGGATCTAACGTCGCTTCCCAGGGTTTTATGACTTAGTGTTGCTGCTTGGTGGCCAGAGCCGGTCTGTGATAGTGAGTGACTCCCCTCGCGTACTTACCTTTTAAAATACAATTTGTTTGTACAGTTAAAACTACTCAGATTCTTGTTAACCTGCTAACAATGCATAAAACTCCATGTTGGCTAAGTTCTTTCTACCAACCAGCACGTGGAAAGGAACAGGCCCTTGTGTGTTTACATGTCCCCAGTAAGTAGCATCTGCTTTAGGTATATTTCAGTCCTGAACGTCTGGGTCTGACCTCGGAGACATGAGCTGAGAGTCGTTAATTTCCTTTTTCAGGTCATAGGTATCAGCCCCCAAGTCCTGCAGACAGTCAGGCTCTGATTATCTTGAGAGAGCCCCAGTTTGTTTTACACGAGAACAGCTGGCATACAAATGGAGCCGGGCACTTTTAAGCAGTCGTTAATCATGCTGATGAGAACAGCTGAAACAAACAGCAGTCTCTGTAAGTACTCAGGGATCTGACATACAAATCGACTGATAGTCCAATTAGTTTATTTATAGGTTCCTTTCTTTGAAAAATCTGAATTAGTGTCTATCTTTCCTTTTGATTCCATAGTCTTTACTTTTAAAAAAAAACTTTGCAAAAGCCAGATGAATGCATTTATAACTGTATTATCAAGTCATTTATCTGCCAACTCATTGGTAGTCATTATCTGCATACACAATTTTCTAGCTCTGTGATTTTATTTATTTAGCTTTCCAGAAAGTGGTTTTTTTAAAGTCTCGTTTTATTTATACAAATAAGGGAGAGACAGAGAGATGAATATGCTGGTTCCTTCGACACTCACAGCATAGAAGGCTTCGCTCGAATTCCTTGTATGCAATTATTTACTCCTCTGAGGATTAGGAGAGGAAAAAATTAACTGTTGAATGAGATGAGGAGATTTTCCTTATACAGTTATTATTTTCCTTAGCTAAATAAGACAATAATCAAATGAGGAATAAAAAGGGAGCTAAGAATTGCCAGAAATAGACTTTGTTGTCTCACTCAGAAGCAGTAAGATGAACCCCATCTTGGCTGGCTCTAAGAGCACAAACTTACCAACAGTAAAACCCTCCCAAGCCCAGGAGCCGTGACTACAAGCTCCGTAAACACTATTGGTGCGTTAAAGATATTTACGGGAGGACTAAAATGCTCCCTTCTCACACGTGTTCTTTACAAAATGGGTGCCCCAAGGCTCAGGTTCGCTGTGTCTGATGCTGCTACACCATTCCATTCAGAGAATACGCTTGCTAACACAAATCTCACAGAGAGGAAATCAAGAAATCGGGAAGGCCTTGGTCAATCGCTTGATATCGACCATCTGATTTCTTTTAGGCTTAGTTTTAGTCTCACCATCAAGTAATTGGCATCGTGGTAAAATGCAAAATTTCCACTCTCTTCAGAGGCCCCAAAGCTGTGAGCAAAATTTGAAATGACCCTCCACCTGCACCATGGTGGGAGATGAGACATGCAGTGCAGTGGTTTCGAGCTGACGTGCAGGCCCAGGACGTCCCAGGTCACATCTCGGGCTCTGCTACTGACTCTTTGAGTGGCCTCAGGCAGGTCACTCCCTGGCCCTCAGTTTGTTTGCCTGGAAAATGACAATGACAACTGCTCCCTTCTCACAGGGTTGTTGTGAGAATTAAATGAATGAATGAACGTAAAGCGGTGCAAATGGCGCCTGGCACAGAGGAAGCTGCCCCTGGCAGGAATGTCACCTCTCCTCAGCCCACTCAGGCCGAGCCCTGGGACCCAGGTTTGCAGACATAAAAATAAAGGCACACAAACACCCATTTTGATAGGAGAAATTAGACCTCGTGTTTGCTAGATCAGTAGGGCGACTATCGTGTATACTAATCTATTGTATATTTCAAAACAGCTAGAAGAGAATACTTCGAATGTTTCTACCATAAAGAAAAGATGAGTATTTAAGGTGATGGATATCCCAAATACACCGACTTGATCTTTACAAATTAGGTGATTGTATTAAATTATCATATGTACATCTATTATATTATGTATCAATAAAAAATAAAATTAGTTTTAAAAAGTAAAAAAATAAAATAAAAGCTGGTAACCCATGGGGTTAAAAATATAAAAAGGAAAAAATCTGCAATAGAAAACAGTTCACAGCCTCCTTCCATTCATCTCTCTCTCTATCGGTCTCACTGCGCTTTGGAAGGGCGAGCGGGGGTGAGGACAGGCATGCCCTCTGATGGGGTACAGAACACGCTACCCCCAAAATGGCACTTTGGCATATTGAACATGTGCAGCTGAAGGAATTTGGGAAAACAGCAGAAGCAGGAAGGTCTCTCTCACCATCCCCCGAAGCAGGTCGTAAGACCTTCTGGGAGAGGTGCCTTCCCTGCATCCAAAGGAGAGAAGACTCCTTCTCTCCGGAGACAGAGGGACGCTGAGAGCAATTGGAACGCGCAGGCCTTGCCAGGGTCCCCCAGGTACCACCTTAGTTCCCACGCCGTTGTCTTATCACGTTTTCCCACGACTTTCCACCCTCCATCAAACCCAGTACAAAAACACCCAAGTTCAACCGTCAAGGCTTCCTTTGCGTTCCACGGCTCCCAAGTCTTGTAAAACTTACCTTAAACAAATTAGCGTGTCTGCTCTTGTTAATCTGCCTTTGGACGGTCTAATTTGCAAGGGCCCAGCCAATGAACCTAAAATGGGTAGAAGGGGAGGGGAAAAAATTTCCCTCCCTACACCTCCCACGCTTGTATCTAGAAAAAAGAGGAGCCAGCCGTGAAAAGGAATGGAATAACGTCTTCTGAAGCCACTTGGACGCCACTGCAGACAGGTTCTCACTAATACCTGGGAGCTAAATGATGGGCACGCAGGAGCATAAACACATAAAGGACATTGGAAACCAAAAAGACTGGGTATGGGATAAAGACTTACCCATTGGGTACAATGAACACTATTCTGGTGACGGGCACCCCAAAAGCTCTGACTTAAGCATTACACAAGGTATTTATGCAACAAAAACATGTGTACCCCCTTAATATTTAAAAATTTTTTAAAAAACCCAAAGAGTAGGAAAATCTGACCGCATGGTATCTGACAGCCCTAGGAGTATGATAAAGGGCTTATTATTATTATTATTATTATTTTTCTTAATCACACAGTGTCAGGAGCTGGGGCTTTGTGTTCCAAACACCCAGAGATTCCCGCTTCCTTTTCTGGAGCTCAGGACCTGAGCCCTGGAAACTCAGGGCCCGGGAGAGGCCGGAAGACTCAGGGCTCCCGGATCTCCAGGGCTCCAGGCAACAGCTGGGCTTTCCAGGAATTCAAGTGTTGCTAAACCGGGAGGCTTTGGGGGAGGGAGGCTGCCCTTCAAGTCGGTACTTGAGATCCGAAATGTGCTGAGTCACCGGGTTCAACTCCTGGCAATCCCTGTGGGAGGCACAGCCGGTTTCCCAACCCACCTTCCAGCCACCCCCGCCAACACCTCCTTGGGCACAGCAGAGCTGCCCCCGGGGGGCCACCAGCTGCAAAGCTTTAATTCTAGAAGGATGAGCTCCTCCCCCGCTTGACTGCAACGGGCACCTTCTAAGAGGGGTGGCATGTTGAAAGCATAAAAAACGCGAAGCCAAACGACTGACTCTTTCATTGTGGGATTTCAAGTATCGCTGAACATGTAGAACACGTCTTACTCTGTTTTTAAGAGGTACATGCTCATGATAGACAATAGGAAAAATATAGCAAAGAAGGAAGAATTTTTCCATCAACCACACGGTATTTGTGTTTTGATCTCTTTCTTTTCAGTCTATTCATGGGAACATTTTTTTTTTTTTTAAACTTAATGGCCTACTGAATATGCAGATTTTGTTCCTGTCCTGAGCAGGCATTTCCGTGGGAAGGATGTTTCAGGAGAAGGGCTGGGGACACGCAGCGTCTTCCTGGGTCTGCAAGTCGCACCGCCATCAGCAGCTGCTGTCCCGGATCCGACCCACTCTCTCCCCGTGTTGGAAGGAAAGCTGAGCAAAGAGGAAAGAACTTGGACCCGGTACATTTTGGACCGTCCTCTTCCTGTGCTTTGCGACGCCTGTCCTTTCTCCAAGGCCTTGGCTTTGCGGCGTAGCAGCCACAGGCCGTGACAGGCTGGGTGATAAATAGGATATTGATGGGCAATTACCTGACACCAAATAGCTCCATAAATCAACGTGCTGAAGCTGGTACCACAGTCAAGGGCAGCTCCGAGGAATGCGCTGCAGCCCTGCGTGGTGAGGGTGGGAGCAGGGTCAGCCCTTCCCAGACCGCGGGGAACGGGGGTGTGTCCGCGGGGGCCCCTGCAGCCCCGCGGAAGGCAGGTGGCCGCCGGTGCCAGGGTTGGGGAGCTGAGGGCGGGGTTCCAGCCAAAGTGGGGCTCCCTTCTGCCGACAGCCAGCTAGCCCCCTAATACCGTCTGACCTCCTCTAGAATGGGGAGCTTTAAAAATAATTGGTGCGTTAAGATTCTAAAAGCAATACAGCCTCATTGTAGAGAATTTTTAAAATGTAGACAAATGTATAAGAAAGCAATTAACAATTACCCACGATCCCATGAGCGGCAGTAACTAACCACTGTTAATATTTTGTCCCCTTTTTGTAAGCTTTAAAAAAAAAAAAATGATGTACCCGTAATTCTGGATGCTAAGGAGAGCTGCATTTTCATCCTCAGACCTCCCCTCCCCACCCACCCATTTCCCCTGCCAATTCATCTCTCCCTTGCCCAAAAGGCAGAGAACTCAAATTTTAAGCAACCACTTTCTTGCCAAAACATAGCCCCCAAAACTTCGAGCTCCCCTGATGCCTGAGATGCAAAATCCTCCCTGCTCAGTCTCATTCTGACACTACAAGATGTGTCGTGCCAGCCACAAAATACTGACTCAGACAGGAAAAGTTATTTTAACCACCCCTCCAAAGAAAAAACAAATTAAAAAAAAAAAAAATCTTCTGAAATCCAGGGAAATCTGGCCTTAAAAATATACGTTTTAGGCACTCCAAGCAGATCTGTTTGTAAAAGAGAATGGCAAACCAAAGTCATTTCCAAATGTCACCAGAGTAAACCTTTACTGAATGACTCCAGTAAAAGAGAAAAAGAAGAAGAACAAAGACCCTACTCCCTTAAAGAGTCATATTTAGAAATAATAAGTGAAGCTGAGTTCGTATGACATAACAAACTCCTCTAATACAGTTATTTTGTGGGTAGGCACTAAAGCTTTTAAAGAAATCCCTTTATAACATATTAAATACATGAAAAATAGAATTGTCCAGAATTAATATTCCTTGAGATACCCTTATTTTCCAGCCAATATCTACAGACCAATCCAGGGCACAGGTTTTTTTTTTTTTTTTCACTTGCTATGGTGATATATCTCATTTCACGTGTGGTTCCTTATCAATTACCGCCTAGATGGAATTTACTCTTTGTGTTCATAGTCACACAAGCATGTCTAAATGAAAAACACACCTTCTCCAGGCCCCCTAACAAAATCAATTCCCCAGCAGGAGAGGTGAAAGCTTGTCTAGGATCCTGCATCGAAATGCACATTTGCATGCTAATTACCCAGAGAGCTCCTCCAGTTCACCGGTGTTATGGAAATGTTAGGCTGGAATTCCAGGAGCTTTGGAGAGGAACAGGAAACGAGGACGGTTTAGATAGAGGCAACTAGATCCAATCTATTTTAAAGTCATTTTTAAAATCCACTTTAGCTGAATTAGTCATGTCAGATTAGCCAGAGAAAGTACTCTTGGAATTGACTTGATTGTCTCTACATCAAGAGCAAACAGCCTAATTTTTTGTATGTCATTTATAGCTTAAGAAGGAGGCCTTTTCACTTAGGCTCTGAAGTCTCTGTACCTGAATACCAAAAAAACAAAAAACAAAAACAAAACAAAAAAACACCATGGCAGGAAAGGAAATACCTTTCTTTCCCTTGGCCAGGTTCCCGCCGAGACCCCTACAACAAAGAACAGATTAACAAAAGGAAAGCATCCAACTTTATTTAATACAAGTTTTACATAGCACGGGAACCTTCCTAAAGAAATGAAAACCCAAGACACAGAGAAGCCTGTGTATTTTTATTCTATGTTTGATGAAGAAGTGGATAGTTGTGGAGAAGTATGATTGGAGAGAGGGGAAATGATTGATTGTGATAAACTGTGGGGAGAACTTAGCAAGGCCTGTTTGCTCAGATTCTTCTTGGTGTCCCTGTGTCTTCAGAGATAAGGGTAGCTACAGTGGTATAGGGTGGACACTTCTCAGTCCTTTGTCTAGGGAATTGGGTCTGCCCATTGGCTAGGGATGAACTCATAGGGTTGAAATGATAAGGAAGACCCTCATCAACCTAATACTAACCTATTACCTGGCTTCTGCAATTGCATCAGTCACCTGAGACCCCACCCCTCGGCCACCCCAACCTAATAAAAGTGGAAAAAAACCAGTAGACGGGGCTCAGAATTTGGTGGCAAGACCCCTCTGAGCCGGCTTGATTCTCCCACTCTCCGTGTGCCGCTGGGTTTGTCCTCGGAACCACCCGCTGTAACACTTGCTGTAACAGAAAAGCAGAAATTGTCTTCTTGTGCCAAGACAGTTCCTGTGTAGAGGGTTCCAGGACCTCTTGAGTCAGTTCCCACCCACATATGGCTACTGGTCCTGTTGGCATCAGTTGGTCCCTGCAAATGCAGAGTCTGGAAGACATCTCAAAGACCAGTCTTAGGTTTTACAATAGTCATGTTATCTATAAGCAATTACCGTAAAGCAAGCTATGAAACAATTTCTGGTTAACTTTTAGCTATGTCTATACTTCTTGTAGAAATCAACTTTTGCCACCATGCTTGCCTTCTGGCCATGGATTACTTTAATATAGGTGGTTTCAACAGCAGGGTCTTGTGACTTACTTAAAGGAAGAAGAGTGAGGGAGAGGAGGGAGAGAGCTTCCCACGTCTGCTGTTGTCTCAAATGCCAAGGTATCATATTTGGGGTAGCATGTCCTGGACCTCATCAATACAAACATCGAAACTCATGGACTGCTCCAAAAACCACTTGGTTACAGCTCAAAATTTCTGTTCAGTAGCTGAAAATATATTGTTTGCAAATAGGGCTATAATTGAAAAGAATTCTGTTCTGATTGAATCAAAGGAAGCTACCTCTATTCAGCAAAGTCAATTTATGCATACGATTTGAAAACTGCTTTCTTCCACAATTTGAAAGCTGCTTTCTTCCACGAAAAACAACAAGGTAAAAATGGGGCACCTACTTTTACTCATGCATATAAATGAAAAGCAAAAGCCCTTTGGTTTTCTTAATTTTCTCTATTTTCTAGATGTGAGGGTGAGTGGCCAATATTTTTTCCTTTTTCCCTTTTAAGGAAAATGCTGTTTCTTTTGTTTTGCCATTTTTCTGTTTTGCTTTGCAAGGTTTTGAAACCCGAAGAATGCCAAACAGAACTGGAAATTCTCTTTCCTGGTTCCTAGACTTTGGTGGCGTTTTAGGCTCTGATTTCTTTTTCCATTGGTGCCAGCCTTTCTTCTATCCTGAATGTTTGTTCTCTGACACACCTGTGGTCCCAGAGATTCTGTGCACCTCAGGACACTGTTTCCATATTAACCAGAAACTTCTGGAAAGCAGGGCTAGCGTGCCTGCTAAGGCACACCCAGACCAGCCCCACCTAAGCCCCTGGGCCCAGAGGCCTGCAGGGAGGAGGCAGGAGTGATAACAGACACCCCCTTTGCTGTCCTCTCAGTTCAAAATCTCCCTCAATATTATCTGAGCTTTTAAATCTTGAATTAAAAGTAGTTGATTCAGACCCTAGAAAATTCATTCTCCTGTTTGAACTGCTCTAGAGACAGTATCACTGAGCTTCCAGAACAGGATCCTAAGTGTGCACGGAGTTGCAGTAGTAAGAAACAGGGTGGGGTATGGAAACATGCGGTGTAGACAATATGATCTGTGGGCCTTACTGAGTGTGCATTGAACACAAGTGAACCACACACAGGGTTATGGAACCTTTTTTCTTAGGCAAAATTATGCATCTGTGAGTAATGCAGGAGACATTCTAGCACTTACTTTCACATGCTAAATATTCTGGGATGGCAGCTATTTTTTAATAAAGTTCAGCCCAGTCCAGGTGGTTGACTGAGATGTAGTTTCGCCTTGTATTGTGTCATCCAAGGTTTCTGATCAAACTCCCCTGCAAATACGGTGTTCACCAAGCTACTGATCTGAGGATTGCGTCTCATTCACCAGTGGAACTTACCCCCTCACTATACCCTCGCTGAACCCCCATCATTTAATTTATTTGCAAAACAACGATGAAGAACTTATCCTCTGATAATGACACTAGACATTCACCTAAAAAGGATTATACTGTCCTGGAAAATAGATTATTCTCCTTGCTCCAAATAATCTACTTAAGGCTTATTTAGAGCTCACTTATATGAAAGGCCTATTGATTTTTTTCTTTTTTTTTTTTTACTTTTTCAGAAAGAATTTTGATGTATTATCTTCCTTATTGCACAGACACCATCATCATTAAAGGTAGAAATGACAAGTCATAATATGCTTAAAGCAACTAAGGCATCCCTAGAGCAAATGAGGGTTTCAAATCTACAGTTAATAAAACAGAGGCCGTTGCCCCAGTGAGATTTAATAATATTATAACAACAGAGTTTTAGAGCTTGAAGGATTCCTAGGGTCCATCTTGGTCAAACTTCTTCATTGACAGTGAAGGAAAACTGAGGCCCAGAGAAGCGAGGTGATTTGCCCCAGGTTTTTGATAAACTCCTAGAAATGCTGATTCGGAATCCAGATCTCGGCACGCTGTGGCCTCCGCCAGAACCTGTCCCTGTCCCCCCACACCAACCCCATGCCCCTCTCCCAGGAGCCATTGTAGTACTGGATGCCAAGAGAGTGTCCCATGTGTCCTGGGTGAGCAGGTGACTGAAGGGGCAAAGGCAAGGGACGAGCTTTCGTCTTAGCCCCCCGGGAGCCTGGCGACAGCACCCAGCCTGGTGACAACACTCAGCCTGTCGCCTCCACAGGCCTCGTGTGCTCACCTAGGAAAAGAGAGGTTGTGTCAGAACTCACACTCCTGCAAGCGCTTGTGGTCCACCAAGCACTGTCCTGTCCAGATGGGATCCACGTGGTGGTCACAGCTACAAGAAGTGAGGCCCAGGGAAGGGTGTCACCTGCTCTGTTTTGACAGAACCACTGAGCAGCAAAGCCCAGCAGGAATCTAGAAGCAACCCCGGGCTCTAAGTCACCCACTTTCTTCTACGCCAGGCTGTGGCTGCTGCGCCGGTTCCCAAGGTCGTCTTCAATGACAGGCAGCGGGAAAAGGAGGAGAGGAAGAAAAGGAAGTCGGAATCTACAGCTTTGTGTGTTCGCGGACTTTGCACGTCTCCTTACTATGATCACTGGTGATCAACCATTGCAGGAGAGAAACATTATCTTTTTCCTCTACCATGGTAGGTTCTTGGCTGAGACCGAGGTAAAAAAGGAAAGATGAACAAGAAAAGAGCACACGAATTTATATAATACGGTTTGCACGACACAGGAACCTTCATATGGAAATGAAGACCCAAAGAAACAGTTCAACCTGGGAATTTTTTGCGAGCTTGGACAAAAAGTGGACAGTGGCGGAGAAATAGGATAGGATGAAAAGGGTATGATTTGATGGCGATCAACTGGGGGAGACCCAGCAAGGCCTGCTGGTTCTGATTCTTCTCTGGGCCCCTGTGTCTTCCGGGATAAGCATGTTCATTTCCTCCAGGTATCGGGAGGGCACCTGTCACGCGAGGGTCTTAGGACCTGCTTCGGGGGGAAGGGCGAGGGGAAAGTCAGAGAGACCTTCCTGCTTCTGCTGTTTTCTCAAATTCCTTCAGCTTAAAAATATCCCCTAAGCCAAGGGGCCACACTACGGGCTTGCCTGTCCTAAGCCCCCTCGTCCTCATCATTCCATCACGGGCACAGTTGAAAAGAAAATAATTTATGTTACAGTTAGACTCATAGCACCGTGTCCACATTGTATGTTTTCCCAGAGTCAGAATATTCTAGAAGTCGTGGCAGACTATTGGCCTTGAGCCACGACCACCGTGGCCGGCCTCTTCCTTGTCAGGAGCAGGTGGGGAGTGTCCCAGCCCCGGGCCGGCTCCTCCGCCTTGCCAGCTTTATAGAAATTCTCCCATGCTCTGGCCACGTCGGAAACCGGCTGGGATGAGGGAAAACTCTCTCCACTCGGGGAAGGAGCAATTTGTCTCTGGCTGCAGCGTGTAAAACATGCCCCTCTCCCGCCCCTCCCCGTGACACCGAGCAGCACTTAAATCACTTCTATTTTCCTTTTTTATGATGCCATTGCAAATTAGCTATTTTTTGCATTTGTAATTAGAGGCCAGAACAGATGGGGAGGTCGTAGCTGGGGAGATAAATTTGCAGCAGTCACGGGGCTGCTCAGAGTCCCCTGCTGTGACTCACCCTCCGCCTCCCACAGAGCCAAGGCCCCGGGACCACCCTCCTGGCCAACTTCCCCTTTTGCATTTGGGGAGACTCCTCCTTCCCAATTATTGAGGGAAAACATCAAAAGTAGAACCTCTGTTTGTCACAAATCCCCCTCCCCAGCTCCCACGCAAGAACTGTGTCCATCATAAATAAACACTGGGCATTGGTTTAAAAGTGACAGAAGGAAGCGTTTTCCAATGAAATTAAGCTGAAGAGCTGATCTTAAGTCAAGAAGTGCATTGGAGAGTGGTGGGGCTTGCGGCTAATCACTGACACCTCATTTGGCCTGAAGAAATAGTTGTCCAAAGTGTCCCCAGCACCAAGCATGGTGCCACATAGTAGGCACTTAATAGATGCACATGGCAGGATGCTTGGCTGGGGTTATAAGATATATAGGAGCTGAAAATTCTTTTTTTTTTTTTTTTTTTTTTTGATGAAGCTATTCCTGGGCTGGACGACCAGGCACCCCTTCATTTCCCCAGGGAATCTCATCGGCTCTGAGAGCACGTCCAGCTGCAACCAAGAGATCGGAAGGCCTCGGCCACTGAAAGGTAAACTTTCCAAAAGGCTCGGCTCCTTTTTCAACCCTGCGGGAAGAGGTTTACATTCAGGGTATCGGATAGCAGTGCGGGCCCAGTTAACACGTCTCTCCCACCGCAAATCACCCCACTGCCTTCTCAGATGACACCGGCCCGACAAGCGCTGGGTTTGCAAGGCCGTGCCTTTGGCTGAAATGTACACCGTGGGTGGGGAGACCGGCTACGCTACACGGCATTGGCATGAAAATCCCGCACCGATCTGAGACCCACTCGGAGTCCTGCTTCTGTTCTGCCTGTCGTGAAAATATAATCTTGATGACATGGCGTCTGGGTCATTCCACATGGCCTTCCCTAGCCACCGTTCCTGTCCACCTTAAACCTGTCTGCAGAAAGTCGCCGACAGTCAGCAGCTGAAGGAAAGCCTTTCCGCTGGGGGCAGAGAGCAGGTGTTTGCAGGCTGACGTCTGGGACGGGGCAGGGCGCTCTCTTTGTAAGTTAAACCTTTCTATGTGTTACCACGTGGAGAAGACAGAGCAAACAGTATTAGAAGGAATGAGTTTCTAAGAAAAAATAAACCATTCTCTGGAACTGGTTTAAACTTCTTAAGAATACATGCCATGGTACCCAGGGTAGCAAGAGAAAAAAATTAGATGTGCCACTTGTCACTGGGTATTTCTTTTTGGATGACTCAGTCTCTTCCAGGCAAATGATCAAGGTGGCAGACGCCCTCCACCGAGTTTCTTCCCCAAGATGGCGTCTGCAGAGCCACCGGGTCGTGTGCAGAGACCCCTGCTGGGAGATGCTGCCATCTGGCCTTTCTCTAAGAAGGGAGGGTATGTTATGTTGGCTCCCTGGCCCCGGCCATTTGTCTCTGGCCACAGATTCCATGGGGTTTCTGTCTTCTCTGTTCTAACCTCGGGCTTCTGTCTGTCCACGGACCCCCTGGCTGGGGCATGCAGTAAGTTCTAGATCCTCTACACACTCTACCTGTGGAGAGCCAGGAGCACAAACTGCTACAGGCCACTGGCCCAGACCCCTCTCCTTGCCAAAGCACCATGACAGCTTTCTGGCATGTTGACAGAGTAAAACGCAGGCGTCCCATGATGTCCTGGGGGTCTTGGAGCTGTCCTGCCGCAGGGAGATGAGGAACGAGAAATGGTTGGCCAGAAATTACCACCAGGCAGCTGGTCTTCTCTGGGTCGGCTTTCCCTCCCCTTCCCGGGCCCCCAGCCACTCGTACCCAGCTCTCTCTAACCCAGAGTTCAAGGGGAAGTGGCCACACCGTCCCCTGGTGTCAAACAGGCAGATGTGGACTGCTGGCACTCAGAGGGACACGAGGAACCACCCGCTCTCGGGGCAATTTAGTGCATATTTAGCCTAAACCAGTGAAGGGCCTCACTTTGGCTTCTGTTGAAAGAAACAAAATTTATGCAGATAGATCATCTGACTTTGGGGTGCACTTTATACTATTAATAATGTACACGGAGCTCTGTGCTCCCCAGCGATGTCTAGAAATACGTGGTCAAGGGTCGCCTACTTTCCCACCAGGTCTTGGTGCAGCCTTGAGATTTGCTGCTAGGATTTTACAGGCACTTTTAAATTGCTACAATTTAAGGTTAGTATTTTAGTGTCTGGAGGGCGCAATGTCTGGAATTCATAGTCTTTTCAGGAAGCTGGGACAATATACAAAAAATATTCACGGCGGCTTCCTCATAGGTGGTGGCACTCCAGGTGATGTTTGTTTTTGTCTTTTCTTTGTGCTTTTCTGTATTGTGTTCTATATAAAATAGCATTACATTTGCATTCAGCAGAAAATTGAAATGTACTTTTCTTCTCAGCAATTTTGTTATTATTTTGAAAATAGTCATTTTTTCATAAAGATGTTATTTATGTTCAAATGGAATGGGTTTATTACTGTTATTTTCAAATGAATTAATAAATATTGAAATTTCTCTGCTTTAGTTTACAATGCAGTAAATCGCAACAGATAAAACCTACACAAACAATATTCTTTAGAGTCTTCAATAATTAGAGAATAAAGGGGTCCTGTTTCCTTCTCAGTGTTTATAAAAATATAAAAAAGACCAGGTGCTGTGGCTCACCCCTGTAATCCCAGCACTTTGGGAGGTCGAGATGGGGGGATTGCATGAGGCCAGGAGTCAAGACCAGCCTGGGCAACATAGTGAGACCCCATCTGTACACAAAAATTAAAAAGTCAGCTGAGCATGGTGATGCACACCTGTAGTCCCAGCTACTCGGGAGGCTGAGGCAGGAGGATCGCTTGAGCCCAGGAATTCGAGGCTATAGTGAGCTGTGATGACATCACGGCACTCCAACCTGGGAAACAGAGTGAGATCCAGTCTCAGTAAATAAATAAATAGGTCCTGAGACCGAAAAATTTAAGAACAGTGTTGTACAGGACATAATAGGATTTGGAGATAGAGAATCCGAATTCAACTTTCAGTTCTGTCGCTTAACTGGCAATAATTTTAATTAGGTTACTGAAGTGCAGGCTCTGAAGTCAGACTGCCTGGGTGCATAATTGTCGCTGAGCTGCTTGCTGGGGGTGTGACTGTGGGAGAGTCATGTCACCTCCCTCAATAGGGCCAACGTCAGTACCGACTTCGTCAGGTTGCTGCGCGCCTTACATGGCATTCGATTTTTAAACACTTATAACTGGACCTAGAACAGAGAGCTCCGAAAATGCCAGCAACTATTATCGGTCGGAAACATATTTAAATGGGACAAACTGCCCTCCTTTTTAATCATGGCGTAGTTCAAAACTGTCAGTAGTAAAGAGTGGCCCTGAATGGCTGGGAACCATTACAAACCCGCCGTGTCCCCCCTCACCTCCTGCTTCCCGGAGGAGCTGGCATCAACATGGGACATTGGGACGTCGTTGTTTCCTAGGAGGACGTGAGCAAGGCGAGTTGTGACTACAAAGCGACAGAGAAGTGATGACGGTGGCACAGGGGCATGGGGAGGCCCAGACAGCAGGGCCTGTGGGACGCCTAAGACCCCCAGACCTGGGAGACCCCCAGCGTCCCCTAATTACGCCCAAATCCGGCTCCTCTTCCTGTCCCCTGTCACACCATAATGGTGCACAGAAACACCGTGTTCCAGGGTCTCTGGAGCTCCGCAGTCCCACAAAGAGCGACGTTCCCTTCCCCCTCCCTCCCCTCCCCCCTTCACCGGTGTCCTCTTGCCGCTTTTCAACCCCCTGCCTGCTCCCCGATCGCCCTCTCCACCTCCCCTCGGGGGCTGGCGGTGCTCTTCTCCGTGCAGCCCCCGAGGGACAGAGGAAGGCGTTGCAGGGGCATTTGCAGCGCCGGAGCCCGAGGCCACCAGCGGGGCGCGCACCCGGCTTTGCGGAGAGCGGGACGATTCCGAGGCGCGGGGCGCCCCCTAGTGGGCCCCGCAGACACAAGGTGCCTTTAGTTAGGATAAACGCAGGTTGACAAACTAAAGATCCTGTGCTAATAATGCACCGAAACCGTAGAAACCTTCTCTGATCCTTCACCCTCCAAGAGATTTTTTAAATTATAAGATAGAGTCAAAAGGAACTTGTTAAGCACAGAGCCCCGGGAAGGTCACCAACCCCAAAGCGTGGTGAGACACACTTCGCAGGCTACAGACACGCAGAGATGTGACCAGAGCAAGCAAAGGGCAGGAGAGATGTCGATCCAGCAATAAGTGAGGCTGGACACAGCTCTGGCACTTTGTGCCTGCTGATTTATACTTGAACGCAGGCGCAAGAGCGAATCTCTCTTCTGAGCCGGACCCCCTCCCTCTCTGAACATCTGCTCAGGGGGCCCCGGGATGAGTCCCAGCCACAGACGCCGGCTCCCTCCATGGCTGCAGACCCCGTTCTCTTCAAACGGCAGATTGCTCCACCTGAGAAATCTGTTCTGTGCGGTCAGCCCAGGATGCAAACAGTTTGCTTTAACTTGTAACTTTGAAGGTCAAGTTGTCATAATCTGGAACTCTGAGAAGCATCATGATGAAATCATAAAAGCTTGTGCTTGGCTAAAGCGATATTTTCTTGTGTCAATAATTCACGCGATCCTGTAAAAGTGCGATTTTAACAGATGTTAGTACATACACGGGCCGGTAGGGCATTTCCATTAATAACTGTCTGCTTGTTCCGGGAGGCGGGGGAGACCGCCCCTCAGCTGCAGGCTGGGTTCAGGTTGGGCTGGAGATAGAATTTCCACTTAGACATTTTTAAGGTAACAGTAGTAGAGGCCTGAAAGTTCCTGACAAATGGCAGGGCATAAATATGCGACCAGTGTAATTTTTTTTCATGAGTTCACACGGACAATTATTACTCCTTGGATTTATCGGATACATGCTAATTCCTACTTTGTTCAAATTGATTTGATTTGAGGTCTCTGGGTCTCACAGTGACAACAGGGAAACTAAGAGGAATAGTGACATTTCCCAAGAAAGAACAATAATTCCCACATGTGAACCGTCCATCGTTGGGGCAGAGTGGTGGTAGCAGCTCCAGGTATAGGGAGAAGCCCATGGCTGGGGGCAGAAGCTGCGGAACTGCGGCACCAACCTTTTCCTTGGCAATTGCCCATCTCATTAAAAGCAGGAAGTTCCAGGGGGAGGGAAGACTCTCTCCTAGTTAGGCTGGGTGCACATGCTCTTCTGGCTATTCCTGGAAGTTAAAGCCCAGAAAGATCTATTAAGCATGCTTATGCCAGCACTTATCTTTTAATTGCACATTGCAATGTGACACTCCTGTTGCAATTTTATAGGGACTGTTGTAAAATGCAGACACAGTCATGCACTTAAAACAAGGGTCACGGAGGCTGTGTCTAAAGCACACAGAAATACAGAGAGGAGACAGAGACTGGGTGACTCAAATGCTCATATACTTCTGCCTGGCGTATCAAGCTTGCTGCAGTTCAAGAAATAATGTCGCCTACGGTATCTGGTTATTTGTCTCCAATGTGCCCTCTGTCATAGTTGGGTAATCAGGCGTGGGCTGTGCCCATGTTCAGGTGTCGCTCCAGAAGACTGGTGACTAACCACCCAATTTGTTGACACCATTGTCTCATTGTAAACAGTCAAGTCATTATTGACACCATTAACTAAGGCCAAGGAGTTATGTCCCTAAAACCACAGGCCACTTTAAAAGAAAAGTGGTCCTCGATGTTCTGTCCATTAACTATTAATACTATCTTGCATTAGCTAAACCTGGATAGATTCTGGTGCAAGAAGCTAAAGTGTGTTCACTGCACTCATAGCCTGATTCAGTTCCAGGCACCTGTTCTCACACTACGCTGAAGGCGCGGTGGTTCTCAAACGTTAGCAAGCGTCAGAATCTACTGGATCCTGGTGATTCCTGGGCCCCCAGAGTTACCAATCCAGTAGTCTGGGGTGGTACCTGAGAATATGCATTTGGTACAAGTTCCCAGGTGACCCTGACTGTGCTGGTCCGGGGCCACCCTCTGAAAACCACGGACCTAGAATCTGAAAAACTCTCTTTCCCAATATTTGTGTACTGAGAAATGACGCTCATGCTGCTCAATCCTGAAAAATTAACTGTCACCTTGACTCGTGACTGAAGGAGATGTGCAGTTCTGAGAATTTCTGAATTAAAATCTCTCTATTAGTAACCCATAGAATTTCCATTTTAGCCTTTTTAATGCCGTGAAGAGATTATCAGTAGAAACAAGGGAAGCACGAAACGGAGAAATGGATCACCTTCCAACGGCAGCTGCCACCACCTCGAGGGCATCTGAGCCAAAGAAAAGTACACTCCACTTTCTCTTATTCTGCACACTGAATATATTCAGTCGGCAGAATCTCTAAGATGTCTGGGATAAAGAGCAAAAAGTAAAGAGTTAAGATCTAAATGCAACAATTCAAAAGTAAGAAACGAGATTTAGAAGCACGTGATAGCTTTATTATTCTACATTGCCCATTTTAGGACAGGATTTTTACATTGGAAAAGAGAGAGCAAATTCTACTTCTGTCTGTATCAACACGGCTCCCTCCATTCACTCACTGCCCTCCGGCTCTGCAGATTTGTAAGTTCATAATATGCATGGGCTAACGTGTGTGCCCTACATGTGTGCGCTCAGAGTGCAGCCTCAGCTGGACCTTCCGTTTCAGGAAGATGCCCCCAGCTATGAGCTCTGCAATCAGGGGCTTGCAGGTTTGGCCCCCACAGCAAAATGCTTGGCTCCAACCCGTGATCGCTGAATGATGACTTTGTATTTCCATAATTAGTGATGGTCATGAGATACCCAGGACTATCTCTACAACTAGCTAGGTGTGTCTCTTAGTGGATTGAATTGCTTAAAAAAAAAAAAAAAGGCAGATGACACATCCAAATTCAGTTGTAGGCGTAACTTCTGTGCCTATTAAAAATTCTATCACATTATTTCATAGTTAAACTTTATGATGTTCAAAATATTTAACTTACATCATAGTGAGATTGGGTTTTTGGTAATGGCCGTGATCTCCTTGAGTTTCAAGACCACAGATGTCATAGCCTAGTGAGATTATGGAGTCCTGGGCTCTTCAGAGCTGAGGGGACAAAGAGGAGAGAAGAAATCTCAGGATTCCAGAAAGGAAGCAGACGAAGCTCTGAGCTGGCTTCTCACCTAGCACAGACTGCCCAGGAACTAGGAATGTGAGAGGGGGTGAAAAGCCACATATGAAACTACTCTCGGTCGGGTGAGGTGGGTCACGCCTGTAATCCTGACACTCTGGGAGGCCGAGGTGGGAAGATCACTTGAGGTAAGGAGTTCGAGACCAGCCTGAGCAAGAGTGAGACCCCATCTCTACTAAAAGTAGAAGGAAATTAGCTGAACAACTAAAAATAGAAAAATTAGCCGGGCATGGTGGCACATGCCTGTAGTCCCAGCTACTCGGGAGGCTGAGGCAGGAGGATTGCTCAAGCCCAGGAGTTTGAGGTTGCTGTGAGCTAGGCTGACGCCACGGCACTCACTCTAGCCTGGGCAACAGAGTGAGACTCTGTCTCAAAAAAAAAAAAAAAAAAAAAAAAAAAACCAGGAGAAATGCAAAATTCTTAGTCTGTAAAAAGAAAACATGTCATTCATTGGAAAAAAGCCTTTTCTCAATTTTTGGGTCAAAGCAACTTTCATGCACGTACATTCTTACGGTAGATGCCCCGGCCATGCTGCGGTAGCCCCATCAGAGAACGAACACTGGAGTTGGCATCAGAAGCCCTGTTTGAGTGTTGGCTCCAGCTGGGTGATCTTGGCTCACTCGCTCGCTTCTTATAAAGTAGTAAAATATACTCCACTGCTAGCATGAGAATTAAGATGAAATAAATGAAGATTGCAAAGTGATACTGAAAGGCAAGGCATTTAAAAAATTATGATTCCTTAATCGTCGTTTGGGCCGTCCTTGCCATTAAAGTCATTGCCCTCCCACACATCCTCCCTGGTCTCAGTGGTCCACAGGTGTGCTTTAAATATATGGATTCAAAATCAGCCCACATCCTGCAGGGCTGATTTACGCTGGGAGCCTCGCTCTCAGCAATCAGTAACTGCGAACAGTCCCTGATTTATGACAGCACTTCTCAAGTTCAACCTCTTGATCAGCAAGTCAGAGATTAATCTGAGAAACCTGTTCATGTGTTCATTTGTCACAATTTCTACTTTTGGCCCAGCCTACTCCACCCATCCTTTTTCGCCATCCTTTCTTCATAACGTAGCCTGACGCGACATGTCACGAGGGCTCTGCCCACGCAGCGAGGTCTAAGGCAGAAAACCGGTCATGAAGGATCGTGCAAGATTTTATTTAGTTTTTATTCAGTTTTTAAAAAGGCATTACCCCTTGTTCCTAAAGCCACATGGAGATGATGTCAACTGCTTATTTTAAAAGGGTTGATATAACAAAAGATTGTTTTCGATCCCAAATCCCCAAAGACAAAATATATATCAAGTTAAAAGCGTTACAAAGCCAAGATGAAAATTTTAACAAATGAAAATCAAAAACGGAGACTCGGACTTGTAAATAACATGCCAACATCACTGGAATTTCTTCTATTTAGGACTCAAAGAGTAAGGTGCCACCTTGGATGGCAATCTTTCTGAAATGAATTATATATGTAACTGACTTAGCAAGGAATTTAAATTATGTTAGAGTATAAAGATATAATTCTTCCCTTAACCGCAGCTTGCAGTGGTGCTATGTTAAGTGAGTTTTTTCCCTTCCTGATGACGTCTTTGCCTGGTTACTTTCAGCTTGCAGTGGTGCTATGTTAAGTGAGTTTTTTCCCTTCCTGATGACGTCCATAATTCCTGGTTACTTTCAGTTATTAAAATATAGTCTGCTACATTCAAGCTCTTTCTGTCTTTGATACAGGCTGGACTTGGGGGCAGGGGGCAAGAACTTGGAGTGTGGTGCAGGGTATGGTTTTTTCCTCATTCTTTCTCCCACCCTTGCGTGTTGGATTTGGTGAGCAGGTGGAGGGGCTGCCGGCCCCGCCCCTGGGTCCAGCTGTTCTCCAGTGAGGAAGTGGAGGAAGATGAGGAAGTGCCACAGACTCGATGAGTGGCCCTTGTGATAAGGAAATGTCTTGTAGGAACTGATGTTGGAATGCTTTGCAATAACTCGACGCTTAGCTGGATATTCATCCAAGTGCAGGTGAACAGATGGATTTGACACGTTGTTTTATAGAACTCAGAGTGGTGTCTCTCTGGCCTGCTGTTGGTTTGCTCAAATACCGGTGACCTAGACTGACATGGTGGCCTTAACATAAGGGGTCTATCCTCTTTCCTTGGATGGTGTTTAGTTTCATCCCAACCCCCTCTGTCACTGAAGACCCTTCAGAGAGTAGTAGCCTCATCTCTGCTCAGCCTCACTGGCAGTCCACAGTGACAGCTGTTTCTCAGGATAGAGCGCCCCATCATTTGGGTTGGTGACCCCTGGGACCACAGCTCAACCTTCTCTAGGTTCTGTACTCCTTCGTGTGGAGCCGTGGGAGTGGCTGGGATACTCTTCCCTTCTCTCCAAGGAGCACAGAGAAGTTGGTTGGGGCAGGGCCGTACCCTACTTCTCCCCAGGCCACTACCACAGTTCCAGACTTGCTGGTGCAGAAGACTCCACAGTCTCTTCCTCCTTCAGAACATTCTAGACCAAAAATTGGCAGCAGGTGTTATGTGCTTGTATGCCCCAAACTCCAGAGAATTCCCATTAAGTATTTCAAGAATCCTCTCCCCATGCTTTAATCTGGCTCATTAAGCCTCAGGCCAGGGGATCAGAGGCAACTCTCCCCTTCTTATAGGCACCCCAATTTCTATAAATGATGATCTTGGAGAAAAGGAGAGAATTAAGTTAAAGGAAAAAAAAAATAAATAAGGAAGGTGGGGTTTGCTTAGGTCTTGTTCCAGAACACATTTTACCTGATCAGGAAGTGGAATAGAATAAAAGTCCTCGGAAAAAGAACTAGAATAGTGTTTCACTTCTCTCAAAGATGTTCTGTGCCTTGAAATTCTTAGAATATTGACTTAAAATAGGATTACATTCTGATTTCCTTCTTAGTGGAGCTCTCAGAAAGATTAGCTCCTCAAAAGTTTGGTATGAGGCCGGGCGCGGTGGCTCACGCCTGTAATCCTAGCACTCTGGGAGGCCGAGGTGGGCGGATCGTTTGAGCTCAGGAGTTCGAGACCAGCCTGGGCAAGAGCGAGACCCCACCTCTACTAAAAATAGAAAGAAATTATATGGACAGCTAAAAATATATAGAGAAAAAATTAGCCGGGCATGGTGGCACATGCCTGTAGTCCCAGCTACTCGGGAGGCTGAGACAGGAGGATCCCTTGAGCTCAGGAGTTTGAGGTTGCTGTGAGCTAGGCTGATGCCATGGCACTCACTCTAGCCTGGGCAACAGAGTGAGACTCTGTCTCAAAAAAAAAAAAAAAGTTTGGTATGAAGAAGAAAAAGAAACAACAGTGGTGCATGGGACCGTCTGGATTTCCATTGTTTATCATAATTTTCTCTTTGATTGGGTGGGAGCCACACTCGCTCTTAGCCTTACAAAAGGAAGCTCCTTAGACATTGTGTCTTACAACACAGGAAGATTTCACCTCATGGAACAAAGAGAACCTTCTGCTGGCCTGACTTGTCAGCATTCGTGGGCTAGGATGATGGAGAAGTTAATGAATATGCATAATGGCTAAAGTTGTTCATTAGTGGCACATATGTGTGTGTGTGTGTCTGTGTGTGTATGTTTGTATGTCTGTGTGTGTGGGGTTAACATTTTGAACTTATCATAGTTTGGTCAATGACACAAGCTTGTTAAAAAAAAAACCTAAATAACAGAAATTTCCCTTAAGGAGATGACCTACCAAATTAGAGTCAATGCAAGCATAATATATTTTATACCAACTATTAAATATAAATATCTGTCTCAGCACAGTGTGGCGCTCAATAAATGTTGCTGACTCATTATTAGTCTACGTGGATATTCTTATATTCTCTAAAAGATAAGAACGTCTTATTCTTTTTTTTTTTTTTTTTTTTTTTTGAGACAGAGTCTCACTCTGTTGCCCAGGCTACAGTGAGTGCCGTGGCGTCAGCCTAGCTCACAGCAACCTCAAACTCCTGAGCTCAAGAGATCCTCCTGCCTCAGCCTCCTGAGTAGCTGGGACTACAGGCATGCACCACCATGCCCGGCTAATTTTTTCTATATATATTTTTAGCTGTCCATATAATTTCTTTCTATTTTTAGTAGAGATGGGGTCTCACTCTTGCTCAGGCTGGTCTCGAACTCCTGAGCTCAAACGATCCGCCCACCTCGGCCTCCCAGAGTGCTAGGATTACAGGCGTGAGCCACCGCGCCTGGCCAGAACGTCTTATTCTTGCATGGAATAAGTACTGAAGAAATTTTAGTTTCATGAATGAATATCTACCATTTTGGTAGATTAAAATATTAACAAATATATTGCCTTTCAGAGATTAATTAGATACTGGTTTCTGTGGTGATGTTTATTGTTGGAAATCTCATCCTCCTCAGATTTTCCATCCGAATGTTCAGTGTCCTTTGTTTCCAGTAACGTGACACACCTGCAAAAGACAGGTAGCAATTCAGCTGCGATCACGTCTCAGGATTTATTCTTTATCAGAACAGAATAAAGTGGAAGGGTGGAGTATTGCTAAAGCCACGTTCAACTTTGGCTGCAAGGAGTTCTGGCCTCCCAATCAGCAGAAATGATTTTCAGCATGTGTGATTTAGACGTAAATGTGGCCAATCATGTTCAACGATGGCATATTAACCTAAATGCCAGCAAAAGTGTTTTCCATGCAGCAGGTCCTACCTCAGGGACTGGGGCTAGGGTTTTCCTTCCTGTCTATCGTGGCCCTTCCACTCCTTCAACTTGACTTTTTCAAGACCTGTTTCAAGTCTCACCTCCCCTTCGAAAGGCAGTTAGAAATGTATTAATAATATTAGAAGCTATAATAATCACGGTTACGATGAAAATTTTACATGTGACTAAATAGTAACCTCACAGTACTATGTGTCAGAGGCTAGAGCTGAGGCTAGGAGCTGGAGGAGGGTGGATTTCAGGAACTCCACGCTGAGTAAAACTGAAATGTGATATTAAGTAGAAGTCTTCACAGCCTTGCAGTCTGCAAGGCAGGTGGGCAGGTGAGCAGGTGAAGGCATTCAAGGGTAATACTATTTGAAAAATCCTGGATAGGAAGCAGTCCCATGGCTCCACACTGTTGAGGAGAAAAGATGCCAACATTTAGCTGTTTTCCTATCTGATCCCCGGGTAAAGGCAGTATTAGAACCCCGTAATTCAGAGCACCTGATTGGAGCCAACCTGACTATTAAGTCTGACCCTCGACTGCTGCCTGTGGAACCTAAGGTAAGTCATTTATCTCTCTGAACTTCAGCTTCTCCATCTGTGAAACGGGGACAGTAATAATATCTATTTTCTATTGAAGTCAGAGGATAACAACCTCTGA
Source organism: Eulemur rufifrons (assembly GCF_041146395.1). NCBI lineage: Eukaryota > Metazoa > Chordata > Mammalia > Primates > Lemuridae > Eulemur > Eulemur rufifrons. Next base: position 15,756,881 of record NC_091007.1, read on the forward strand.
CTCATCACTGAGGAGGTTAAATCAAATCGAAGGACGCACAGGGATTGGTGGCGTGCTTGCAATTTGAGGCATGTTAGCTACTGGTTCTCACTTACCACCTAATGTCAGCCTCCAAATAGCCTGCTTGCTTTTCTCTCTGTTTGCTCTGCTACTCTTGCTTTAAATGCTTTCCTTCCGGCTTCACGAATTCTTTTTCTGTACCTCCCTCAAATGTCTCTTCTTCTAAGAAACTGTTCCTGGCTTTCCCAACTTCTCCACCCTTGTGTGTCCATTCCAGTGAATCTAACACCTTGACTGCCCACCTTGGTTCGAGATCTCACGAAGACAGAAATTATACCGTGTCCTTTGTTTGATGAACTTTCACAAGCCTGTAACAAATATTTTTGACTTAAGCCCTTAAATGAGGTAGCAGTCACAGTATGCAGGGTTTATAGGGGGTGCTTCTTTAATTCCTAATTTGAAAGTATAAAGTTCTATAAAATTATAAATAATAAGTAATCAAGAAGCAAATGATTTTTATTCAAGGGAAGAGTATGAATTAACAGAAGCATGAAAACAGATGATACCCTGTGTGGGTAATTACTAGATCCACACGAACTTGGCTTTCATAGAAGTGGGGTACGATGTGCCGTTTTTAATTTGTAAGTCAATCATCCCAAAGCTCAGACAGATTGAGGTAAGAAAGGAGAAATGAGGTAAAATGTAAACAGAATGGGCTGCGCTGGGCTGCTTATTCAGCTGTTAAGACATGCAGTAAAGTGGATAATTTTAAACAAAACATATGCATTCATGATAACATAAAAATGAATATGTTCAATCAAACTATGGCCTGTAGAGCGATAAACTGAAAGCTAAGAAATAGAAATGCATCAAGATAAGACAAAATAGATATGATCATTTCTGTCATCTCCATTTCACCATGGCCCTCCCACAGAGTTCAATAGTGCGTAGAACTTGTCCAGAAACATAGCTTCACCTCTAATAAAACAAGGGAGCCAGCAGGGGTAAGTCTTTCATTTGCATAGTGAAACATAAAGAATCTGCACTAAAGGCCAGAAAGCATAAGCGATCGACCTGCTTCTGATCCATCAGGTGTGTGAAACTAGGGGAAGCATCAGCCACTACGGACCTCATTTAACTGAAATGCAAATAAATAGGTTGAATTTGATGATCTCTCAGGCTCCTTCTACTCTAACATTTGACACAATACTCGCATGGCCTTGGAAGGATAAACTCCTATTACACTACGCGATCAGTTCTTAATGATGAATGTCAGGATTGTGGCATCTTTAAAACATTGTCATTTCATGAATCCATAATGGGTCCACTACTCTCTAGCCTGGTGGTGGTGTGGTTAGCGTTGAAAGTGGGGTTTCACTTTAATCATGACTGGAGTTGAGCATAGACCATAAAAGACACTTTCCCAGACTAGAAAATGAATCAGAAGATGCAGAGAAATTAGAAAGCTGGGTCTTGCCTGAGAAAAAGACAAGTTTTTGAGGCCACTCTTGAGCAGTGAGAAATTAGACTGTGCTCAGACAGACATAGCATGGAACTGGGAGGAAAATAAGCCAAGCAAGTTTTATGAAAGCTGTGTTTCCCTAGGCTTTCTAAACCTAGTTGTTTATGTACTTCATATACATATATCCCTCTCTGATTCTTTGTAAGTAAAATTCTAGTATACGCAGACTTACTGCTGCATAAAACTCTTCTGTAGTTGCCAGAATTTCAGTTTGCGTATAAGCAAACCTTGAGTCACCCCTATCAAGGATAATTAGAAAAAGAAGGAGCTGGATATAGAAAAGAGAAGAGGAGAAAAAAAAAAATGAAAGTCATAGAAACTCTTTTTCAGTGCCACCTTAGAAAAACAAACGAAAATATAATATTCTCTCCCCAAAACATGAAGGTTTATAGTTCTAAAAACTCCTAAGCTGACATTTGGTTCTAGTCTTGATGAAGTAACAAATATCAGACTCATCCTCCCAAAATTAAAACTACAAAACCGCACAAAATATATGAAGCAACAGTTTTCAGTCAGTAGACAACAGATACCACAGGGATGTGATTTTTTACAAAAAGGAAACAGTACATTCGTCCTGACATTCTACCTAGGGAGGTTTTCTAAACTTGGAAAAAATGGAGCCCAAACAGATGGCAGTGATCTCACTGGGCTGAGGGAACAGAGATGTTTGGTTCAAAAGTGTTAAGGCAGCTAGAATTTGGGGATTAGAACACTACAGAGGAGGGAGCTTCCCAGAGAAGAAGCTGCAGAAATCTTGAATTTTCAAAGGGTCCTCTAAGCCCTTGAGTTTTTGGCTGAAGATTAAACTGTGCATGTGTAAGATGAGACGCTGTAGGGCAGAGAACAGCTACCAAAGGACTCGGAGCAGAAAAGAGGTTTCAGAAATCAGGTAGGGCTGGGCGATGTTGGAGTTCAGTTCCAACCAGCCAGAGTGGAGGGCACTTGCTTAACACCTCAGATATTCAGTTGAGAGGCTAGAAAAGCCACATCTACAACAAACACTATCCAAGACCTGCCTTAACATATCCCAAAACAAGTCTGAGCAAAATCAAACTGATCCATCAGGAAATTAATTGGACACCAGAAGTTGAACTCAACACACTTTAAAGAGCAACATCAAAATTCAGCACTAAGCAGCATTCTCAAAGCCCAGCACAAAAATTACTAGATACGACAAGAAGCAGGAAAAAGTAGCCCACCATCAGAAGGAAAAAAAGTTAATAGAAACAGACCCAAAGATGACACATGGTAGAATTATTAGACTACAATTTAAAAGAACTATTATAAATTTGCTCAAGAATTTAAAGGAAAAGATGAACATAAGGAGTTAACAGACATGGAATCTCAACAAATAAAATGTATAAAAAAGGGAACCAAATGGAAATTATAGATCTGAAAAATAAAATATCTAAAATATAAAATTTCACTGCATTTATTTAATAGCCAACTAGATATTGCACAAGAAAAGGCCAGTGATCTTGTAGACAGGATGATAGAAACTATGAAAACTGAAGCACAGAGAGAAAAAAAAACTTAAAAACATGGACAGAGCCTCAGTGCCCTATGGAACAGCATCAAGTAATCTAATAAACATATAATATAGAGGAGGAGGAAAGAGAGATTGAGGCAGAAAAAGGTATTTAAAGAAATAATGTCTGAAAATTTTTCAAACTTCTGGGAAAATTTCAACCCGCAGATTCAAGAATCTCAACAAACCTCAAGTAGAGCATAATGATAACCACATCTAGGCTTCATAGTCAAAATGCTGAAACCCAAACAATAAGTCTGGGGTGGATCATGTTACATGTAGGAGAATAAAGATAATTGTTGACACCCCACAAGGCACAATGCAAGTGAGAAGTCAGTGGAATGACATCTTTATACTGAAGGGGCAGGGGGGCGCATGTAAGGACTGTTAATCTAGAATTCTATAACTAGTTAAAATATCTTTCAAAAATGAAGATGAAAAGAGACACTTTCAATAAAGCAAAGCTGAGAGACTTTGTTGCCAGCAGACCTGGGCTACAATAAGTGTTAAAGGATGTTCTCCAGGCTGAAGGGAAATAATACCAGTTGGAAACTCAGATCTACACAAAGGAATAAAGAACACCAGAGGGGTAAATATATTTGCAAATGTAAAAGAACTTTTTTTGTTTTTTAAAAATTTCTTTCCAGGTAAATTGACCATTTAAAGCAAAAATAAAACAATGTATTGTGGGGTTATGTTAACGTAAGATTATAACAATAATAATGCAAAGATGAGAAAGTGGTAAGTGGATGTACACTCGTCCTAGGAGTCACCAGGAATTGGTTCCAGGATGCCCTGTGGGTACCAAATCTGCAGATGCTCAAGTCCCTTGTAGAAAACAGCAGAGTATTTGCATATAAGCTCCTCACATCCTCCTGTATACTTTGAATCATCTGTAGGTTACTTATAATACCTAGTACAATGTAAATGCTATATAAATAATTGTTATCCTGTATTTGTATTATTTTTATTGTACTTTTATTTTATTTTATTTTTTTAAATATTTTCAACACACGTTGGTTGAGTCCACAGATGCAGAACCCACAAATATGGAAGGCCGGCTGGGTGCGGTGGCTCACGCCTGTAATCCTAGCACTCTGGGAGGCCGAGGCGGGTGGATCGCTCGAGGTCAGGAGTTCGAGACCAGCCTGAGCAAGAGTGAGACCCCATCTCTACTAAAAATAGAAAGACATTATATGGACAACTAAAAAATCTATATAGAAAAAATTAGCCGGGCATAGTGGCGCATGCCTGTAGTCCCAGCTACTCCGGAGGCTGAGGCAGGAGGATCGCTTGAGCCCAGGAGTTTGAGGTTGCTGTGAGCTAAGCTGACGCCACGGCACTCACTCTAGCCTGGGCAACAAAGTGAGACTCTGTCTCAACAAAAAAAAAAAAAAAAAATATGGAAGGCCAACTGTATTCGGTTTAAGATTTTATATGGGAAGTGGTATTATAAATGTGATAAGTTAAGGATGTAATGATAATCTTTACAGCAACCATTAAAAACAAAAACAGAGATATAGGCCAGGTGCGGTGGCTCACGCCTGTAATCCTAGCACTCTTCGAGGCCGAGGCGGGAGGATCTCTAGAGGTCAGAAGTTCAAGACCAGCATGAGCAAGAGTGAGACCCTGTCTCTACTAAAAATGGAGATAAATAATCTGGACAAATAAAAATATATATAGAAAAAAATTAGCTGGGCAATGTGGCACATGCCTGTAGTCCCAGCTACTCGGGAGGCTGAGGCAGGAGGATCGACTGAGCCCAGGAGTTTGAGGTTGCTATGAGCTAGGCTGACGCCATGGCACTCTAGCCTGGGCAACAGAGTGAGACTCTGTCTCAAAAAAAAAAAACAAAAAAAAATAACAGAGATATAACTCAAAAATCCACCACGGGGCAACATGGAATACTAAAAAGCAAAAAATAAAAAACTCAATGAATCCAAAAAAATTAGGGAATGACATAAAAAAACAAAAACAAAAACAAAAAACAGATGGGACAAATGGAAAACAAATAGCAAATAAATCCCTGAGCCAAGTGTAATGATTCCTGAAGGAACTCAGTTCCTGTGGGAAAAAACCCTTATAAATATTGTTACGGTCACTAAATCACATAATCTGAGCAGTAATATCTATGAGAATTTATACATGTAAAATTAGTATAAATGGGTTTTTAATACTTTCCATTTACTATTTTGTTCTCAAGAGAAATATTAATTGTTTCATGGTCAGAATAGCATTAAGTGAAAAAATTTAAAAATAAAAAAAAAGGGGAGAAATTTTTAGAACCTCTTACCCAGCAGTTTCAGCAAGAAGCTTGGAGATTCTGCCTTGCTGCAGATAAAATACACCTTGAGACTAAGAACTATTTCTCCCATCATCCAGGTATTTCTGATTCTGAGACTGGGAGTTCTGTGGCTGCTCGAGACAATAAGCTTTGGGTACACAGACTTTTACTTAAGTGGCCCTGCCCAAGAGGTTGTGAGTCTGGGATGCCCTCACCTCCTGAAGGAGGGGTGGTGGGAGAGAGAAGACTTTAGCAAACAGATGTGCAGTGGGAGCATTGGACAGTCCTCTGCATGAACCCTGAGGTCGCCCAGCTGCTGGACCACAGAGAAAGACGACGAGCCAGGTGCAGATGTCCTCTGCGAATGTGGGAGAGTGACCCGCAGGTTGACAGATGGCAGGACTGAGAAACAGATCACGGGTATTGCAGACATCAGTAACCTGAGCATCAAAGCCAGAGTTTGTTTATGGCAGAACTGGAATTCCAGAGGGCACATTGGAAAAGTTTATGTGGAAGGGAAGTGTGGGAGGAAAGGTGAATCTGGGGTGCAACACAATCAGCTTATGGGAGAGGATAAAGGTGAATGCAGAAGACTCAATTCTCTGTTTATTTCCTTCTGATTTTCCTTTTGCATTTACTCATGTTCTTTACAAATTGTTAGTCGGCCTGGGCTGTGCACTGGGGAACAGTATACTCCTTTGTAGCTGTTGTTTATGACAGAGCAGGACATTGGACACCAATTGCTCCCCAGGGGAAGGCAACGCCCCAGGGAACAGAATCAAGACCAGAGTGTGGACCCTCCAGTTTAGGAGATGTCCCTCTGGATCTCTTCTCTGCAAAGCGTAACTGAAGGGCTCCGGATTTCATGTGTGGAGGCAGATTCTTTCTTTACGATGATGTCTCAGATTCAATTCCATCGCTGCTGTTGATACGTGAACACGGGCAACTTAACCTCCACGTGGTTCATTTTCTCTATCTATAAACTGTGGAATGGGATATTTACAATGTACCCAACTGATGGGGAGTCTCATAAAACAAAGTAATTACAAAGACTTTTATGTCGTGCGTGTGTGATAAAATAAAATTGACTCCATTTCTCCAGCCTTTAAAACAATGTGTAATGAAGTCAATGCGCCATTTTACAGTGACTAATGAAATCCAATTTAAATACAAACTTAGTAATTTATAAAAGTGGGGGGAAAAAAACGCCAAGGACTTGGTGTTTTTACATTAGTCAAAATGTATGAACGTTGCTTTGTTATTTTCCAATGACGTCTTGATAGTCATAAAAGCCAAGCTACTACCTATGTAAAAAATTTTGTAAGTCTATGAAGTTTCTAGAGGTGATTTTTACTCTAGTATCTGAGCAGTATTTCTAAAGAGGCATTGAGTGCAAGGTCTAGTCTCTGCTATGTCTGCTTTCCAATTCTGATTTCCTTGTTTCCAGTGGAATTTAGTAAGCTTTATTTTTTTAGAAAAATTAACTTCCTCGTAGTCATCAAATTCAAGAAAAAAATTTGTTCACCTCCACATTTTTTCAGAGGTAAAACTTCCTCTTCAGTCCTTGCGTCCAAATTGGACTTTTATGACTTGCTGATGGCAGTCGCCACTGTAGCGCTGTCCCCATAACCTTGCTTCTTGTTGTCTCTGACCAGCGGCCAAATAGGCAAAGGCAAGTCCATAACGTGATTATTTTTCAAACCCAATGTTTTCAGCCTTTGTTTTACTTTTAAACGTGGCCAATTTCAAATGCCTCCAGGCTCATGAGTAACATTAAAACAAACACAGACACACACACACACACACACACACACACACACGAATGCAGAGCAGCCGGCAACTTCTCTCCTGCTCAATCAGGCTTCAGCTGTCTGCATGGCAAAAGTCCTGAAAGAAGGATTTTGCACAAAGCTTTTGAGGTCAAGAAACCCAAAGCTACGTAGAATCATTTGCTCTTACTTCTTTTTTTGTGGTTCTGATTTTTAAGTATAGGGGATTACCCATTGCCTGGAGCTCATTAATCACGGTAGCTTTTGATTATGAAAAGTGCTATCCAGAAGACAGTCCCCTGGGGACTTGGCAGGGAGGGTCTATGCCCGTCCCCTGAACGTGCCAGCATATCCTGAACTCTGCCAACTCTGATTACACTCGGCATTAATTGACGATGCTGCGAGATATAAACCTTCCCGAGTGTAGCCACCTGGTGCAGATTAAAATCTGGGTCCTGCCGGTGAGGAGGTCTGAGGGATTGGGAATACAAGGCAGTTTTAATCTTTTCCAAGTCAGGCTGTTTAGAAATATCCATACATCAAATGTTCATGGATCTCATGCAATTTCCTTCTCAGGGGAGAATTCAATTACCAGTAACATGAAGTGGGATTAACTTGTGGTGGTGAACCATCTGGAGAGAGAAGATTCACCGGCCCCTGTAAATATGTTCAGAGATTTGGCACCAGGATGGGGAAGAACTTGCTGAAGGTGCTCAAAGCCTTGTTCAGGGGCCCAGTGGAATTCAAACGCCACTAGAGGAGAATCTAGACCTCCCTCGAGCCTGAAATATATTCCTTTGGCACAGGATGGTGATATTTGGGTTTGAGGAGCAAAGGAACAAATTTAGAGGAGCCCTGGAAAGCAGAGGACCCAGGGGAGCATTAGAGGCAGAGAAGGTCTTCACATTTTAATGGTAGAAAACTAACTGGCAGAGTCTGGGGATACAGACAAGATGGCCCAGACATGGATAGCCCAGGAGACCAAAGGCCAAGGCCAGAGTTCTCTTGGCCAAACCCAGGTGCATCCTGAAATGATGCCAGTCTGCAGAGTAGGAAAGATGCCAGGCCTCTGGAGGGAGTACTAACCTCTACTAAAAAGTAAATGATAGCCGTAACAATTTGGCCAGGAAACCTCTGTGATATGAGGACAGAATCAGACAGATTAGAAAAATAAAAGATTATTTTAAAATTGGTTTTATTAAATTTCACCATCCTTACAATTAAAATAACCAAGAAACCATACACAAAGTATCTTCTTTCATTCATAAATACTGATACATCCAAATAATAGTGAAGCCATTAAAATTATGATATGTAGCTACCCTGATTGATTTTTGAACAATAGACGTAAGGCTTCCAGATGCATTTGATGAGGTGAGAATAAGTTTGATATTAAAAGCAGGCAATGGCACTACAAGAAAGGAAAATTACAAATTAAAGCAGTTTTGAACAGAAATTCAAAAATCCCAAATAAGATATTGGCAAACCAAATCTAAAAATGTGTTCAAAACAAAACAAAAAACACCATATCATGATCAAGTAGGGTTGATCTCAAAATTTCAATGATAGGTTAGCATTAGCAGAAAATCTATTTATATAATACACTTTTACATTGACATAGTAAAAGAAAAATCATCTCATTGGAGCAAAAAAGTCAAAAAATAAAATACAATACTAATTCATGACAAAAACTCATCATGGACTAGGAATAGAAGGGAACTACTATATCCTAACAAAGATTAACTACAAAAATCTACAGTAAACATCCATGCTACATATTGGGGAAATGTTGGAAGCATTTCCTCTGGAGTAAGGAACAGAACAAGACAGCCTGCTATCACTACTTCTATTCCACATTGATTGGAGATCCAAGCTAGCACACTAAGAAATTAAAGGTATAGGACAGGAAAGGAAGAGTGATGATGTGATAAGATTGTTTTCACGGAAAATTTAGGAAATTCTTCAAGACACACCATTGCATATAAGAAGAGAGTTGGCAAGATTACTGGATAAAATACAGTCATGCACTGTATAATGATGTTTCTGTCAACTATGGACCACATATTCCACTGTGGTCCCATAAGATGATAGTACTGCATTTTTACTGTACCTTTTCTATGTTTAGATACACAGATAGGTACCATTGTGTTACAGCTGCCTACAGTATTCAGTACAGTAACATGCTATACGGGTTTGTAGTCTAAGAGCAATAGGTTATATCATATAGCCTAGGACTGTAGTAGGCTATACCATCTAGGTTTGTGTAGGTACACTCTATGATGTTCACACAGCGACAAAATCATCCAATGACACATTTCTCAGAATGCATCCCGTCATTAAGCAAAACATGACTGTATGAATATGCTAAAATTGCATTCAAATACATAAATAACAAACAATTTGAAATTAGAACATGGAATTAAATGCACACGCAACAGCAACAAAAGTTACATGGTTTCTACAAATAAAACTAACAAAAGATGTGCAAGCCCTTTGTGGGCAATAACATCAAACTAGAAAAATATAAAAGAAAACCTAAATAAATGGAGAGGTGTAGTACTTCATTATTTTTTAATTCATCATTTTGATAACAAATATAAAAAGTAGCAATCGTCTTCCCCTTAATCTGTAAATTCAATGCGATTCCAATCAACATTCCAATAGAGTTCTTTTGATGCTACTAGATTTCATATGGAAGGTGATTCTATATTTCATTTGGATGAATGAAGAGCCAGGAATAGGCAATAAATTTTTGAAGAAGGGAGATTTATATTTGCCAAATCCTAAGGCTTAATATAAAACTACAGTATTGATCCAGCTACCTCACTTCTGGGTATGTATCCAAAGGAATTGGAATTGGTCTGTTGAAGAGATATCTGCATTCCCATGTTTATTTCAGCATAATTCACAACAGCCAAGTGCAGTGGCATCATCATAGCTCACTGTAACCTCAAACTCTTGGACTCAAGCGATCCTCCTGCCTCAGCCTCTCAAGTAGCTGGTACTACAGGTGTACACCACCGTGCCCGACTAATTTTTTCTGTTTTTAGTAGAGGTGGAGTCTTGCCCTTGCTCAGGCTGGTCTTGAATTCCTGACCTCAAATGATCCTTCCACCTCAGCCTCCCAGAGTGCTAAGATTACAAGCGTGAGCCACCATGCCCAGCCTCCCTTGATGTTATTTTATGTAGACCATTCCATAAATCCAGATAGTCTTCAGATTTGACATTTTAATGGCTATATAATGTTTTATTGCATTACTACGTCAGGATTTACTTAGCTATTTCATGACTGTTAATGATTTTGGATTCATCTGCTATTATGAAAAGTATAGCTGTAAACTTCTTCGCAAAACTAGGGTTTTCCTCCCTATTGCGTTCTTTCCTTGGGATTTGTTCCCCAAAGGAGATTTGCCAAATCTAGGAGTATAATAAGTTTTGTGGTCTTTGGTACACGTTGAATTTCTTTCCAGAAACATTATGCCACTGTTTGTATGGGCAATGTATCAGCAGACCTGAGTCCCCAAAGCTCTCTCTGGTAGCTTTGGTTTCTAAAAGATCTATTATTAATAATTCAATATGTAGATGGTAATATATTGGGCTATTTTCATTTTTAATTCTTTAATTATTATGGAAGCTAAACGTTTTCCCAAGTGTGTGTTTGTTATTTGTACTTTCCCTTGTGCAAACCATCTGTTCATATCCTTTAACCATCTGTCCAGTCAGACCTGAATATTGCCCATATAGATATTAATTTCCCTAATATACCTAATACTAAATGTTCATATGTTATGTTTATTACAATGCTGTCATGTTGTTATGCTTTTTATTTTTTCAATTTGGGACCAATCCTTTTACATTCTTCATTTTGTGATGTGTATGTACGTACTTCAATTTCACGCACCGGAACCTGTCAATGTTCTCATTGGTTCATTGGTAACTCCTCTGATTGTTTCCATTTTCAGAAAATCCCTTTTGTTACAAAATGAATTTGTGCAACATTTTTATTTCACATGTGTATGTGTGTGTGTGTGTGTGTGTGTGTGTGTGTGTTGTAGGGAAGGTTAGTGTAGGGAAGTTTAAACTCTCCCTCTGAAGGTTTGATAATTGAGTCATTCTGACAAAATAACCTGACGATGGATTAGCAGAAGAAAAGGCATACCAATATATTAATGCGCATACGGTCACAATAATTCTGCAAATATGAATCTCAAAGAGAGGCCAGACGGTTGAAGCTTATAGGTCCTCTTCATAGGGGAGCAGGAGATGGGGGAAACCTAGGCAATTTTGAGGGATTGTAAATGATTTTTAGGGAAATTGAATAATCTCAAAGCACAGACAATAGTTTGTAAATAATTCTCTTTGGAAACTGAATGGGAACAATACGAGACTGATTTGTCCAAAACCCTGTGCCTGGTTAGGAAAATAGCTAAAAGTAGAAACCAGAGCATATCACATGCTATACTTTTCCTATCAAACCGTCTATTCAAGTCTTCATTCACTGCCTTTAAAGCTTTAAAACTTTTAAAGCTTTTAAAATATTTTATAGATATTAGTTAGATACATCACAGCTGGCTAATTTCTAGGACTTTTCCGGGTTGTGGTATACTAATTTCTCAGCAGAAAGAAAAGGCCAGCCCTGAATCAGCTTCTCTCTAACTAGTTTTCCTGGCAGCTCGCAGGGAGGTCTGATTCTGTCATTGCCCAGAACTGTGTCATGTGACCACCACTAGCTACCCGGGAGCTGGTGGGTGTTACATTTTAGCCAGGCAAGAGTCTTCATAGCAGGTTTAAAGGAGAATGGAGGTAGGTAGGAAGAGAGGGACTTCCTCTGTGTTTGGAATGTCTTTTTGGGGTGAAGGGTTGTGCAGAAATGCAGAGATGGATCTGTTATTAGCTCTGCCTACCAGTCACTCTTTTCTTCATTAGATCTTCATAATAACAACTGACATTTATTAAAACCAACTATGTGCCAGAGGGTTTGCTAGGTTTTTAATATACATTGTCTCTAATCCTTGCAATAACCCCATTTTGGGAAGAAACTGAAGCTAAGACAGACTGAATACTTGACCAAGGTTATGCACCTTTTAAATTTAAGTTATTCTGACTTGGGTTTGTCTTAGACCAGACTCCATATTTTCTTCACAATGTCATAATGTTAAATTTATTTCTTTACTTAGGATATGGGGTGAGGATGGTTGGGTTAAATTTCTGCTATTTCTTGATATTTTCTAAATTCTCGACTTTAGGGAGACTTTACAAACTCTTCAACGTACTAGCAGTGAGATCATGGACAAGGTACTTAACCTCCTGAATTTGAATCCATTTCCTTATTACTCAGTTACAAAACCGGACAGATATTACAAGAATACTACAGACCAACATCCTTCATGAAAATTGATGTAAAAATTCTAAAAATTTTTTATTGTGAAATTTAACAATATACAAAACAAATAATAAAACAGAGAAAGTAGGTTTTATTGCAGAAATACTAAGCTGATTTAACATTAGAAAATCAAAAAATTGAAAAAAGAAAATAGAAAAATAGCTGCAGAAAAGTATTTGACAAAAATCCAACATCCCTTCCTGATTAAAGAAACTCTCAGCAGACTACAAATTGATGGGAAGTTCCTCAATCTGATAGAGTATCTATGAAAAACTTATAGCTAATATCATACTTAATGCTAACAGACTGAATAATTTTCCTCTAAAATTAAGAACAAGACAAAGATATTCACTCTTACCACTTCTATTATAGATTGTACAGCTTGTAGCTAGTACAATAAGGCAAGAAAAAGAAATCAAAGACATCTGTATTGAAAACAAAAAGCAAAATTCTTTCTTTACAGATGACATGACTGTCTATGTAGAAAATCTGATAAAACCCATAAAAATGTTACTAGTACTAATAAATGAGCTTAGCAAGATCACAGAATCCAAGATCAATATACAAAATCTACATACTAGCAATAAATAATTAGAAATTGAAATTAATAAAACAGCACCACAGCATCAAAAATATGAAATGCTTTAGGATAAAGATGTGCCTGTCTGGCAAATGATGCATAAGACTTATATACTGAAAACTACAAAACACTACTGATAGACGTTATAGATGACCTAAATAAATTGAGAGGCATATCTTACTCATGGGTCAGAAGATTTGATATTGTTATGATATCAATCTCCCCAAATTTATGGATAGAGTCAATATAATTCCAACCAAAATTTAAGTAAGCTTCTTTGTAGAAATTGAGAAGCTGAATCTAAGATTTATGTTCAAAAACAAAAAACCTAAAATAGCCAAAACAACTTGAAAAAGAACAGAAGTACAGCATTAATGCCAGCTGACTCTAAGTCCAGTGATCAGAACATTATAGTATTGATGTAAAAATAGACAAATTAATTAATGGGGCAGAATAGAAAGTCCTGAAATAGACTCAACACGTTGATGAAAAACTGATTTTTGACACAGATTCAAAGGCAGTTCAGTGGAGAAAATGGTAGTCTTTTCAACAGATGGTGCTGAATCAATTGTATATTGATATAAAAAAAAGAAAAGCAAAAACAAACAAAAAACTTTGCCACGTACAAAAATTAACTCAAAATGGATAATAGACCTAAATGTAAAACCTAAAACTATAAAACTTTTAGAATAAAACATAGGAGAAAATCTTTGTGATTTTGAGTTAGGCAAAGATTTCTTTTTGATACCAAAAAGTATAATCTATAACAAAAAAATTGATAAATTGGACTTGATCAAAATTAAAAACTTCTGCTCTTCCTAAGACACGATTAGGAGACAGAAAAGACAAACCACAGACCGGAGGAAAAAATATCCTTGTGAAATATATATTTCAGAAAAGATAAATGTCCAGAATATATACAGAATGTTCAAAATAAAAAATAAGAAACCCAGTGAAAAATGGGCAAAAGATTCGAAAAGGCACTTTGCCAAAGAGAAGAAAACATATCCACTGCAGAAACACATGAAAAGATGCTCAACATCATTAACCATTAGAGAATGCAAAATAAAACCACAATGAGATACCATTACACACTTGCAGAATGGTTACAATTTAAAAATCTGGACATGAAGAGAAACTGGAACTCTCCTACACCGCTAGTGGGAACGTAACGTGAAACTACCACGTTAGAAAAGTTTGGTAGTTTCTTAAAAAGTCACACCAACCTTATACTTAAGCCAGTCCATTTCGATATTTACCCAAGAGAAAACAGGTACAGGGATGTTCCTAGAAGTTTTAGTCCTAATAAGGAAAGACTGGGAGCAGCCTAAATCATCTGGCGACTACATACATGGTGGTATCTTCATAGATAGAATACTAGTGAGCACTCAGGAGGAATGAACAATTATGACATGTCAAAATAATTATGAGTGAAAGAAGCCACACTAAAGCAAGTACCTATTGTATGATTCCATTTACGTACAACTCTAGAAAACGCAAACTAAGACAGATCTCTGTTCGGGCTATGGACGAGGGCAGTGCGGCTGGGCAGGGGAGGTAGGGTGAGGCTGGGGCAGGGCGGGGCGGGGCTGGGGGCGGGGCGGGGCGGAGCCATAGCGGGAGGGGCGGGGCTGGGAGAGGCAGCGGGTAGAGGGGGGCGGAGCTCAGGAGGCGGAAAGGAGGCGGGGAAGGCGGAGGGCAGGCAGGGAAGGGGGAGGAGCAGGAGCGGGAGAGGGAACGCAGGAGGGGGAGGAGGCGCGCGGTCGGGGTGGCGGGGGAGGATGAGGACGGGGGAGGGGCGGGGATAAGGGGAGAGGGGAGAGGCGTGGGGGGGAGGGGAGACTCGTGTGGCGGGGAGAGGCGGGGATGAGGGGGAGGGGCGGGGCGTGTGGCCGGCGTCATGGCGCGCCTCCTCCGAGCGCTCTCGCGCCTGCTGCTCCGGGAGGCGCCGGGAGGGGCCGTGCGGGGCCAAGCGGGCGACTGCGGGCCTGGTGCGGGGGCCGGACGCGGGGACGCAGGTAGGACGCGGGCCTCGCAGGCCCCGCCGCCTCCCGACTTTCCCTCTCCCGTTCCGGGCGCGGGTCTGGGCCGGCGCCTCCCCTCTCCCGAGCTTCCCTGCGTGCGCCCCCGCCCTCTCCCTGTAACCTCTGAGGGGGACACACTGACCCCTGTGAGGGTCCGAGAAAAGGTACAACTTCACCCACATGTACAATTTTTTTTTTTTTTTTTGCCAAACACGTGGGGCTCAGGGGCCGCTGACGCTTATCCAGGGCGCGTCGTCCTGCGAGGGCTCCTCTGTCCCTTGCACCGACCGCGCTTTCCAGCCCTGCGAGCTTCCTCCGCGCGTCTGGAGGCGGGCAGTTGACATTCCGGATCGCTGGGTGTTTCCTGCCCTGCTGTACTTCCCTGTGTCTAGTAGGACCCAGGGAGACCGGGCTAATCATTTGTTCCCTCCTTACACTGGCATTGTTAATGGCCGTGAGAGGGGACCAAGGGCAAGGGTGTGTGTGGGTTTCCTGCCAAACGCCCTTGGCTCCCTCTTGGATCGGTACACATTTACACTTTACCGTCAGGAAGGCCTCACCTGCGGAGACCTGCATCAGCCAGCGCTGCATTTCAGATCTCTGTCAGGGTGACTTAGTGTCCCGTGGATTGGCTTCCTGGGCAGTTGCCCGACTGGCCCACCTTTGAATCTAATTCTATATGTGTCCACTGAAGACATGTAGAGATACCTAACTGCTGGAAAGGTCCCTTTGTTTGGAACTGTATTTATGCCCTGTAGTTTTCAAAATGTCGTTTTAAATAAGTAACTAGATAAACGCACTTCCTGTTACGGCCTTCGTAACCCCTGGTGTCTCTAGTCAGCCAGTCTGATGATAGTTTTGCAAGCCAGTGTGTGTCCAGCACTGTTTTTGGCTGAGAACCACAGGTGATAGAAACAAATCACAGTTGCGGGCTGGGGCTCTCCTCATCCCCCTTTGCTTGGATAGTGGTTTCTATGGAAACTTCCTGGTTGTACATGCTGCTGTCAGAATCAGCCTAATGAATAACCTCAGGATCTGAAGTTCTTCAGCAGCATTAAAATTTGGCCAGACACCAGTACATAACAGGAGCTGTGTAACTTATCAGACACCCCTCCTGGGAATTTATTCAAAGGAAATCATTCAAAAGAAGAACAAAGCTATATGTGCAAAGATGCTTTTAACAACACCACTCTTGTGAACCGGAAATTGGCTAGAACCCAAATCTGTTAAGACCTACGTAAGTAAATCATGAAAGTTCAATTCACGAACCATTAGGCATCCATTAAAAATGATAAACAAGGCCGGGCGCTGTGGCTCACGCCTGTAATCCTAGCACTCTGGGAGGCCGAGGTGGGCGGATCCTTTGAGCTCAGGAGTTCGAGACCAGCCTGAGCAAGAGCGAGACCCCATCTCTACTAAAAATAGAAAGAAATTATATGGACAGCTAAAAATATAGAAAAAAAAAAAAAAATTAGCCGGGCATGGTGGTGCATGCCTGTAGTCCCAGCTACTCGGGAGGCTGAGACAGGAGGATCCCTTGAGCTCAGGAGTTTGAGGTTGCTGTGAGCGAGGCTGATGCCACGGCACTCACTCTAGCCTGGGCAACAGAGTGAGACTCTGTCTCAAAAAAAAAAAAAAAAAAAAAAAAAAATGATAAACAGGTAAGGGAATTTGAGTGTTGATGTTCTTTCACTGACGGACTCTGTGTCTGAGCTCAGGCTATTACAAAGTCCCATAGATGTGGTAGCTTAAGCAACAGACATTTTCTCACAGTTGTGGAGGCTGGGAAATCCAAGATCAAGGTGACAACAGATCCCATTCCTGATGTGGACCTGCTTCCTGGTTTGCAGATGGACGCCTTCTCCCTGGGTGTTCACCTGGAGAGAATGAGCTCTCGGGTCCCTTCTTACAGGGACACTAATTCTCCACGAGAGCCCCATCCCCATGACCTAATCTAAACCTCATCACCCCCCAAAGACCCTGCCTCCAAATACCATCACCCTGAGGGTTAGGGCTTCAACATATGGATTTGGGGACAGAGGGCATTTGGAGAACACAAATATTCAGTTCACAACAGTGTCTTTGGACAGTTTCTTTAGCTTGGTAAACTTAAACCTCAGGAGGCTTTTTTTTTTTTTTTCTTCTATAAAATAAGGATAATGATAAGGGTAGGGTTGTACAGAGTAAATTTATTTTAAAAATTAAATGTTTTATCACAAGGCTTGGCATTTAGCAAGGACACAACAAATGTTAGTCTTAATTACACAGATAATTATGAAAAAGACAAAATACGTAGCTACATTTTAACCCACCTCATGGGCTTAGGAAGGGTTGAGAGGGAGAGAGAAGTTGGGGGAAATGAGAAGATGTTGAAAGGGTACAGGAGCGTTCTCCGGGGCTGAGATCTCTGAAGTGCTCAGAGGCAGGGCCCTTATGATGGATTTTGTCATCCAGATTGACAAAGAGCAAATTGAAAGAAGAAAGGAAGAAATGGCCTGGAGAAAACTATTGCTTCAGGAAATCATTAGAGATAGCTCTGGTAGGAAACCATCCTGGGTGTAAGGTTGCAGCAGTCCAGCCACTGTGGTGGGAGCGACCACTGCAGGTGAGAGTGGGCTGGGGGTTCTCTGTGTACCAGCTCTTACTGGGTTGCGTTAGGTGTGACAGGTACTTATGGAAATGAGTCTGGCTTGTGTGTGGCAACGGGCAGTGTAGCAACTGTGGCCAGAAAGGCCAAAGGAGACAGCCAGTGTGTCCGAGAATGGGTTTCCTTGGGGATGAGAAAATCAAGGGCCACCCCCTGGACCCTATGACCAAGAGGGTACATGGCCTGTGCAAATCACAGCACACAGAGAGAGAGGAACCCAGAGCATGATTCAAGGTAAAGCTGGATAGCCGTCTAGTACAATAGCAGCTGCAGCCAAACCCTTTGGTTAAGATAACAAGAGACGCTGAGGAAGACAGAAAGAGGGAATCTGGAAAACATGTGGTTCCCAAAGGACCAACACATGGTACAGAGGACAGAAAACACCTGCGCACACACACATAAAAGGGCAAGAAACAGCATTGCAACCTCTCTCTGGCCGCTGGTGCCCAGAGGACTTTGCTCATTCCTGGATGAGAGACCTCGTTGTGCGCTTTATGTACATGTGCCTAAATTGCCCTTTGATAAAACTGCGTGGAATTGACTTTTAATGCAGTTTTCATTTAGACTTTGGCTGTTTCCTAAAGCCCAGCATGTTTGTTTGCTCGGGCTGGTATACTGATGCTACAGAACGGGTGGCTTAAATGATGGACATTTAATTTTGTGCATTTCTGGAGGCTGAAAGTTCAAGGGGCCTCAGGGGTGGTTTCTCCTGAGGCCTCTCTCCTTGGCTTGGGGATGGTCACCTTCTTGCTGTGTCCTCATGTGGCCTTTTCTCTGTGCGGGCTCATCCCTGATGTCTCTCCCTCCTCTTATGAGGACACCAGTCTTATTGGATTAGGGACCCCTCCTAATGGCCTCATTTTAACATAATCATCTCTTTGAAGGCCCTGTCTCCAAATGCAGTCACATTCTAAGGCACTGAGGATTAAGACTTCAACATACGCATGTTGAAAGCGGGGGAAGGGTTCACGATTCAGTCCCTAACACCCAGGTCAAAGAAACCTCTTAAAGTGACACAGACCGCATGTATCCTGATCTGAGCACACCCAATGGAGCATCTGTCATTTTGCTCTCCAGGCAGAGTGTGTCTGCCCTTGCCCGAGTCTTCTAGGCTGGCAGATTTGCAGCTAAATGTTCCCTAATCGGTGCTTGAACGAGAGCTAATCTGAACATTGTTGCCTGCCCGCTAAGCCTTTCACACACATTAATAATGGTGTAAAAGGCACACATAGATAAGGACTAAAAGAGCCGGGAAAAATGTGTTTTTGTGTTGCATTTGGATGAATTAATTCTTTAACGCTTTAAATATTAGTTATACGTTTTAAACTGTATAGAAAACGTTAGGGCTGGGCACAGTGGTGGGTGTGTGTAGTCCCAGCTTCTTGGGAGGCTGAGCGGGGAGGATCATTTGAGCCCAGGAGTTCGAGGCTGCAGTGAGCTGTGATCGTGCCTGTGAGCAGCTGCTGCACTCCAGCCTGGGCGACGCAGAAAGACCGAGTTAAAAAAAAAAAAAAAAGTCGTGGGGAAAGAGTCGTGGACGATAGCCTGGGTTTCTGGCTTGAAACATGGAGTGGATGAACCTGAGCACACGGGAGGAAGAGCAGATTTGGGGGTGGCAGGGAGATCCACGAAGTTCTTTTGTGTGTAGTTTGAGATGGGACAGCCAGGTGGAAATATGCAGGGGGCAATCACGTGTGGGCCTGGAGCTCAGCAGAGAGCTCTAGGGTGGAGGGAAAACAGATCTGGGAGTCCTCATCAGGTAGGTGCTACTTTAAGCCACTAAGTGGGTAAAATCACCCAGGCTCAGGTGCAGCGTGATCAGAGAAGAAAGCCTAGGACAGGTAGACTCCCCTGAAGAACACCATTATTCAGGGGATGGCTGGAGGAAGGAGAGAGAGAGAGAGAACCTGGGGACGGGGTAACTGCAGAACAGAGGGAATTTGGTGTCACAGAGCCAAAGGAATGGAATGTATCACAAAAGTGAGAATGTCCACAGTGCCAAACACTGCCGGAGTCACTAAGGTAGGGATGAAGCGTTCACTGGTGTTACTAACAAGAGAGTCGTTAGTGAGGTCTCATGAGGACAGATTCCGAGAAGTCATGGGGTAGATGCCGATGTTTTGAGGAGTGACAGAGAGGTGAGGAAGTCTACATGCAGGTGGCAGGGCCAGTGGAGTGTGAGAAGTTGATAATTCAGGCGAAAGGGGGACAATGTCTGGATCTTGGTCCTTAGGCCAAAAGAGAGGGGATCCTGAGCAGAGGTGGAAAAAAAAAACGTGGACGGGAGGACTTGGTCACTTGTTTCACTGGGACCAGGTGGAAGGAGGAGGGTGGGCGTAGGTAGAGGACAGTGTGATGGTTTGGTAGCACAAAGTTGAGGGATTTCTTTTGTGGTAGCGTTTGATTTCTCAAAAGTGAAATCATCTGGTGAGAGGAAGGTGGGAGGTGGCAGAGACCGTGGTTTGCAGAGAATAGGAAAGGTTTGATCACCCATCGTGGAGGAGGAACGAGAAGGGAACAGTAATCACCACGGTTCTTTGAGACCCCAGGGAGATTAGTAGCTTTGTTTTTTGTTGTGGTTGTTGTTTGTTTGTTTTCTTTGGCCTCACATGCTGGAAGAGATTGGTAACTTTGTATTTATGAGGACAACTCTCTCCCTGGTCTGAGCATTTTCTCCAGTAGTGCTTAATGGTTCGGGGATAGACATGGAGAAGATAATTTTTAAAATAAGCTTTCTTATTTTGGAATCATTTTAGATTTACAGACGTGTAAACAGAGTACAGAGGGTTCCCAATACCCTCACCCCAGCTTCCCCTCTGGTTAACTTCTTACAGTGTTGTCATGGGACGTTTGTCTAAGCTGAGAAATTGACACTGGTGGTACATTATTGTCAGCTGAACTCCAGCCTTTGTTGGGATTTCACCAGATTCTTCATTAATGTCCTTTTTCTGTCCCACATCCAATCCTGGGTTCCACATTGCATTTAGTCACCATGTCTCCTTATTCTCCAGTTTTTGATAACAGCTTTTCTGTCTTTCTTCGTTTTTCATGGCCTTGACAGTTTTGAGGAATACTGGTTAGGTACTTAGTAGAATGTCGGTCAGTCTGGGCTAGTTCGATGTTTCACCTCATGGTTGAACTGGGATTGCTGGTCGTTGGGAAGAATCCCAGAGAGCTGAAGTTCCCTGGTGGATTTGGGTGCCCTTCCCCCGCCTCTGTCCCCACCACTGAGTTGCACACATGCACCACAAGCACACACGCTCACACTTACTTACATATTTATCTTGCTGAACCTTCCGAGAGTCAGATGTAGACGTCATGACACTTTACCTTTAAATATTTCAGCATGTCTCCTAAGACCAAAGATTTTTTTTTCCTACAAAACACACAAGACAGTTTTCCTACCCAGGAAATGGAACATCCTTGTGTAATATGGAGTTCATATGCAAATTTCCCTAATATACCAGTAATGTCTTTTTAAGCTGTATTTTTTTCCTCCTGGGATCCAGAATTCACATGGTATTTAGTTGTGGAGGGTAGTGGTTTTGCAGAATTTACTGTTTTCACTCATGTGATAGTTTCTTCATGATTAGACACAGATTAAACATTTTTGGCAGGAAAACTCTACTGGTCATGTTCTGTCCTTCTCAGCGAATCACATCAGGACAGGACGTCACTTGTCCCATTATTGGTGACGTTAACTTTGCTTACTTCGTTAAGGTGGGGACTTGTGGATTTCCCCATTGTAAAGGCATCTTTTCGTCTTTTGTAATTAATAACCTTTGGGTCATATTTTGAGAAGGTGTGACTGCTCTGTTCCCCCGTGGTCTTTCACCCGGGGGTCTTAGAACCCCCTGATGACTCTTGCTTGAATCAGTTATTATTTTGGTGGTTGCAGAAATGGTGATTTTTAAAATTCTGTACTTCCTTCTCCATTTATCCCTTGGCATTCTGCACGGTAACTCTGCAGGCCACTGAGCAGGAATAATTGTCACATAAATACATTTTGCTTTGCTCCCAAAGCGATGAGTTTGTGGTATTATAAACTGGTGATGAAGGTAAGTCTTTTCTTGCTGAAGTATTATTTAGGACTTTTTTTGGTAACAAAAATGAATTTCAACTATAATTTCTGATGTGTTTGATGTACGGCTGCTGCCGTCACAGGCGTTTAACGTTTCATTTTCAATGCCATGGTCAGATTAAATAACCCTTTGAGCCTGTGTTTTCTCATTTGTAAATAGAAGAGTTGGAAAGATGATAAAATCCTTTCAAATTCTTAATGTTGGCTGATTAAAAATATTTATTTTATAAGTTGAACTCCCTACTCCTTGGCTAACGACAGTACTGTTCTAGTTACTTTGTTTACACTCACCCAAATAAAAACTAGTAATAGAGAAGCCAAAGGGAGTAGAAGAAAAGGAAAACAAAATGTGGGCAAAAACCATGCAGCATCATAATAAACTATGGTATTTCTGTTTCCCTCGCAGGAATATGTGCTATGGGGGTCTCTCCTTCTTTTTCCATGTAAGATCTTTCTAATAAAGACCTCCCTTGACAAACAAAACCGGAGATATCTTTATAAACCAGCCAGGGAGCCGAGTTTAATAACTCACTAGCTCCAGGTTCTTTTCTAGCCAGGCCCTCAACTACTCCCATCTGCGCCTCTAAAGTAGTCGGGAAGAGGATCAGTTTCCCCCCGAGGCACCTGCGGGGAATTTATTCCGCGTGATTTCCCATTTCAGCTGCCTCTTTCGTTCCTGTGCCCCAGGAGGACTAGGAAAGCAGCTCTCTACTTATTACTAATTTCTTATTAAATTAAATAGTCAGTGAAGGCCTTTTGTACCTGAGATTTCTGGTCCCTGTGACAAATGAAGCAGTGGGAGAGAGAGGGAGGGGTTGGACCATTCCACTGGGTGACAGTGCTCTCTAGGAGTAAGGCCAAGGAAGAAAAGTTCATCGTGCCTTTTTGTTTCAGTAAAAAAAAAAAATTCTTATTTAACAATGCAGGGTCTCCCGCAAAGCACGAACGGTCTCTCACCAAGAGCGAATGGCAGAAGAAACTGACCGCAGAGCAATTCTACGTCACGAGAGAGAAAGGAACAGAACCGGTAAGCTCGACTGGTTTCCAGCTTTCTGATTAGATGTGTCGGGGGCGAGGGGGAAATTGGAATAATCCATCTACAAAACCTAACTCCTGGCCACCCACGCCCCAGATCTGGGCTTCCTCCTGTTCCACCCCCTTCTCAGGGCGGTGGTACCCATTGTGGGGTAGAACCCCGACACTTCCCCCTGGACACACGGCCACTCCGGTCGCCTCTGTTCTGCCTCCTAAGTAACCTTCCAGTCGTTTCATTTCCCTCCGCTGCTCTCATCTTCCCACTGAGCCCAGTCACCTCCCCTGCACCCAGCCATCCTGCACCCGTTGCATCCTCCTCTGCACCTCCTGTATCCTCCCCTGCACCTCCTGCATCCTCCCCTGCACCCAGCCATCCTGCACCCGTTGCATCCTCCCCTGCACCTCCTGCATCCTCCCCTGCACCTCCTGCATCCTCCCCTGCACCCAGCCATCCTGCACCCGTTGCATCCTCCCCTGCACCTCCTGCATCCTCCCCTGCACCTCCTGCATCCTCCCCTGCACCCAGCCATCCTGCACCCGTTGCATCCTCCCCTGCACCTCCTGCATCCTCCCCTGCACCCGGCCATCCTGCACCCGTTGCATCCTCCCCTGCACCTCCTGCATCCTCCCCTGCACCCAGCCATCCTGCACCCATTGCATCCTCCCCTGCACCTCCTGCATCCTCCCCTGCACCCATTCGCCACACGCAGCCAAGGAGGCCTTTGGAAAAC
Source organism: Eulemur rufifrons (assembly GCF_041146395.1). Lineage (NCBI taxonomy): Eukaryota > Metazoa > Chordata > Mammalia > Primates > Lemuridae > Eulemur > Eulemur rufifrons. The sequence continues at coordinate 15,780,465 of NC_091007.1, forward strand.
ACGAATCTGACCACATCACGACCCAGCCCAGGACCCCTCAGTGGCTGCTCACTGCTTTCAAGGGGAAAGAAAAGTATTAAATGGCTAATAAGGTCCTAAAGGCTCTGGCCCCCGTCTCCCACCCCATCCTGAAATCCGGTTGTCTTTCCTCTTGATGCTGTGCTTTGGCCACATGTCCCTCAGGCTGTCACCTCTTCTAAGGCTCTCAGCACCCACATTCCTTCCTCTTTCCTATCACCTTTCCTTCTGGTTAATTCACACCTACACTGTAGCTCAGCCCTGCTTTCTCAGGGAAGCCTCTTCCCTGCCCCGAGCTAGGTTTGCTTTACCAGGACTCACCCTTCCTAGCCTCTGCCATCGCTGTGTTCTCCCCTGGCACCTGCCGCACTGCCTGGCTATGGCAGACACTCAGACAATCAATTGCATTCAGCAATCTCAGCTTTCTTTCATTTCCAGAGAGGACAGCCCTTGATGGTTCCTCCTTGTAACACCATTTTTTTTTTTTTTTTACAGTGTTGCATTTCTTAGCAAGGATTCTGTCTTAGGCCCAAATATAGCCAGTAGAATTTAGCTATTGAACTTTGTTATTAGCCATTTTCATCTGTGAGGTGGATCCCACGGAGTGGACCACAGCACAGTGGTTTTGCAAAATTATATTTTTCCTTTGTCGGTACTTGCAGACTTCAGGCAGCTGTCTGTGTGTGCGAGGCCTTATAATCATGGTCTCACCTTCAGCTTCTCTGATGCTAAAGTCATCAGACAGACTGGCATATCCGAATAGAGTATTGTGAAATGCTGGTCTTTTTTAAAACTTCCTGTGGGTAAGATTTTAATCAAGCCCCCATTGGGAGAAAGACTATGTTAGCTGTTATTGTGGATAGCACAAGGGAGCCTCACGTGGTAGGCTGTGAGCAGTTGTGTGCATTCCCAGAATATTCTAAGGCAGCCCTAATTCCCATGTACAGAGCCAGGCAGGGTTTGGTGTATACACGGGGCCTAGAGATGAGCTGCCAGATGTTTAGGAGAATAAATCTGTGCGCTTCTTAAACAGATGGTGCAATATACTCTGTGCATTTGGCCATTTTACAAAATGAGCATCTTCCATTATTCTAACTAATGTTATAAATCCCATCCCGTTGATCCATTTCCACATTTAACTTTTTAGAATATTGCAGAACTATAAGGCTTAGTTAGCTTCATTAGGCTAAAAGAGGAGAAATAAAACGTCAAAGACTTCTCTTTGGTGACTCCAAATTAAAATTCGGTGACACGTGTTTTTTATCCTGAAACAGTAATGTTGCCAGCACGCTGCTAGACCAGTGAAAAAATGTACAGCCTGGTTGATCAGTAACCTAAAGTCCAGTATCCACAGAAGGGAGGTTTTATGCCGGTCATTCTCTGTCTGCCCTCCAGACCCACTGTCCCTGGGCTTCTCCCTGCTCTGAGCTCTGAGAAGTGACCACCAGCTCCCTGCCCCTCTGGCTGCTGATTCAGTTTAGCCAGCAGGAGACCCAGCGAGGTCAAAGGGCAGGATGGAGAGATCAATGGGGCCCAGGGTCCTCTCTGTGGGGCTGCAGGTTAGCAGTGGCTGTGATCCTCTGCTGTAGGTGGCAGCCCCCTCCCTTCCTTTGTCCCACAGCCCTAGTGGGGATCCCTTGTTGGTTTCCATTGGCCCTGTCCCCACCTTTGTAGCGGTCCCACATGAAATGATCTGCAGTCATCCATTCTGAATGTGTCGTCTGTTTGCAGCAGGTGCGTTGTACTGACAAGATCCCCGAAGGCTGAACTGCCATCGGTCCAGACAGGCCTTGACATCCCAGGGGAATCTCGACTGTCACTCTGTCTCTGACCCCGGCCCCTCCCTCTGCAGCCAGTCATTTCAGTTCTTTGTGCTAGATTATTCCTGACTTTGTTTCCACTGCTCTGTCTGGGCAGGAGGAGTCTCCAGGCCCTCTCGAGTGACCGACATCGGGTTGCTGTGTGCCCCCAGTGGCTTCTTGCCCCCTCTCCAGTCCGTTCTTCCTCTGCATGTCAAATGAGTTTTCTCAAAACCAGCTCTGTCCTGTTTCCTACTAACCGAGATTAAATTTTTAAAAAAGACAAAAATGTTAATAAAACCCAGCTCTGATCAGGTGTACACCCAGTTTACAAGTTTCCAGTACCTTTGCATTTCCGGGAGGACTGCGTTTAAGCTCTTGGGCGGGGCTGACCTGGTTGTCCCCTCCTACCCTCCCAGCACAGTCTCTGGCCCTCTTCCACCTTCTTCCCACACCTGGCCTTGCCCAAGCTGTTCCGCCTGCCGGAAATACTCCTCCTGGTCTTCATCTGACCACCTCTTACTCATCCTCCAAAACCCAGCTTAGTGTTTTGAAATTTTTCCATAATAAGCATCCATCAGCTATATATTTAAGAATAATAGTAATAATAGGTTAAGGAAAAAGAAGACCCTCTCCCTGTCCCTCCACCGCCCATCTCAGACAGTATCTGGTGCAGGAAGCCCTCATGGAAACTCCCTTCATAGTGAAAGACACATCGCTACCCAGACTGCCTGCCCTCTCTGTGCCAGCTGTCACCGTATGGTATAAACTGTCAGCTCACCTGTCTCTTCCCATCTGGGTGGCAAGTTCTTCAAGTGCAGGAACTGTGGGTTTGTTTTTTTCCCCCCACCTCTGCAAGATTAGCCCCCAGCCCAGCACGGGGTACAGAAATGCTGGAACACAGAAGTGAGACAGAAGCTGAGCTTGGCCCTAAAGAAGTGGTAGGACTTGTATAAAACTGGGGAGGGGGGACGGGAAACATCAGGAAGCCAGGCAAGGAGGGAGCAGGTAGGAGTCATTTCATCAAGTATGTTGGCCAAAGATTCCTCTTCATTCAAATTCTTATTTTTATTATTAGATTTTTTTTACTTACTGTGATAGCAGTTCTCTGTCAACTTCCTCTGCCCAGCTGCCCCCTGCAAAGATGAAATTGCATTTTGACTCCTACCAGTCTGTCTGGATCCCATAAATAGGCTTTTCTAGACCAGCCTTGGGACCACCCTTTTGTCCATGCGCATCCACAACCCTGGCCGCGGGATGGGAAACCGGCTCCATTGTACGTGCCGGTCAGTGCCAGTGTTGGGATCAGGCACTCGACGGGACAGGCCATAAAAGGCCGACTCACTACTGTTTGGATTTCTGCAGTTAAGTTTGGGGTTTTTAAAGAGGGAAAACATGCAAGTGTGCCCAGATGGTAGGCTCGGTAGGTTAATTTGGAATCGTCCTGCCATGCGGCTCACTGGAAATGTGCTGTTAATACTAGCACAGGGGGTTTGGAGGTACCACCTGTGAGGTTTTGAAATTGGGGGATCCGGAGAGGGCAGAAGAGTCCAGTTATTTCCTGAGTCAGCTTTGGCACTCGGTGGACCTTTCTGTGCTTTGGCTTCTCCTCCTGCCCGTAAAATGGGGCAGTGCTTGCCACCAGGCACTGTGACGGTGGGTCTTCGTAGTTAGCTTGTGCAAGAGTTGCTTTTTCTTTAATTTTCTTCGACAGAGGAGATGACAATAGGAATTGGGCAAAAATGGGCTTTTATTTAAAAAAAAGTGACAGCCAGTTTGCAAAGTAACACTTTAAAAAATCTTGACTCAGCTGACTCATTGCCTTAAGTGTCCCCGTGGACTAATAATACCTTTGAAGACCTGCAAACTCTAAGCCACAGTGAGTGTAGTCATTTCATCTAAGTAGTATCCTAGCACTCGGGACTCTAGCTCATTCTTTAACATTTATTAAACACGCAGTGTTCTCAATACCGTGTGAAGCATATTAAAGACACAGCCCCGATCTCACTGAACTATGCTTTTTATGTATCTGTGTTCTCTCCTTAATTGGAGATTGCAAAGTGTGTTAGACAGTGGACTCGATTCCTGTGGTATTAATATTAACTCTTTTGCAACGGAGACCGAAGTCTCGTACAATCGCAGAGGACAAGACTCTGTTCTCTTGCTTTTTCACTGTCTTTGAAGTTCTTGGATGAAAGGTGTTATATAAATGCAAAGCATTATTAATGTCATAGTTTGAATATTGGGCACAATAAGGCCCGGGCTGTAAGCAAGTTTGCAGCCTGCTTCACTGGGTGCCTTAAAATTTTCTCTCCAGTGATATTTGCACTTGGTCAAGTTAGTACAGAAATTCCTTGATTTGGAGACTTACCTAGGATTCAGATCTGCTCTGTCATCTCCTGCTGGTCGTATAAGAAACCGAACATGACGTATCTAATTTACTTTCAGCCTTTCAGTGGGAGCTACCTAGATAACGAGGAGGCAGGAATGTACCATTGCGTGTGCTGTGACAGTCCGCTCTTCAGGTAAGTTAGAGAGTCAAGAGCAAGAACAAACTGCCAAACTTCTTGTCCTATCGCTTAGAGCTGTTCCCAAGACTTCTTAGCTTATGTTCTTCCTTTAACCCTGAGAAACAGCAAACAAATACAACTTGGTGGGCACCTTAATGATAAAGCTATTAGAATATTATAGAGGGAAAGTTTTTAAAGAAATCTAAAGCATAATTGTATTTGCTGGGCCATGTGATTAAAGCTGTATCTTTCCCAGGGGAAAAGAATGGGTTTATAATTTAATTTCGGAAATGTAGAATTTTATGAGGATAGATTCCCCGCAATGCTTGACAGTAGTGAATACCGTGCCCTCTTCTGTGTAGCTAAAAGTAAATTTAATTGTCCCTTGATTTCAAAGCCTCTTTTAAGTCAATCAGGACCCGAAATCTCTCAACAAATGCTTTTTTGTTTAGACATGCAGGAAGCAGTCTAAAAAAAGGAGATTCGATGAAGAAGAAAGGAAAACATCTTTGAAGTCCTGCTTTTCAGAACTTCAAAGATGTTTTCCTTTCTTTTGCATCAGCCCTAAATTGGTTTAGAATAAAATATAAATCAAGCCAGCTCTGCGGATCGTCCATTAGGCGTTGCTGCCTTCTGTCCTCTGGGCTTTGCTGGGCCGGCCGCTGATGGGGGCTGCATCAGGGAGCCAGCCCCCTGCGAGCGTGAGCGATTAGCATCGATTTTCCGTCACGGTCACGGTCACGGTCACGGTCACGGAAGCGCAGGCCTTTGCCGTATGGGGGGAACTAGAAGGTTCATTTTTACCTGGTAAAGTGTGGAACTCATATTTCTGAGATATTGGTTATTTCTTGACGCTCGGTTCTGTTAGAGAAGAGAGGTGGGGCTTGTGAGACGGCCAGTGTGCTCTCCGCCAAAGCACCGTGTTGTCGGGTGTCAGAGATTGCCTCGCTGCCGTGCGCTCGCCTGGCTCCGTTTCCATCTTCGACTGTAAAGACACGGGATGAGAAGTCGCCCTCGGAAGGCCGCGCTCCTGAATTGCAGCCTTTGCTCTGTGCCTCCCGTGGGGTTCCAGTTTCTGCACCTGTAAAGAGGGGGCTTCCTTACCACCCCGGTGCACACTGCCCCTCGCCACACAGGCTCAGTCACGGCATCGGGACCTTGGAGCCGGGAGGGCCCTGGGAGACCACAGCAGAAAGCTCTGTCCAGTAGAACCTTCCACGGCAATAGAAAGTTCTCTGCCTGGCCACCGTGGTGGCCACTTATCACATGTGGCTGTTGAGCGCTTAAAATGTGGCCGGTGTGGCTAAGAAGCTGAGTTTTTTTTTATCTTATTTCATTTTAATTAGATTAGACTTAAAAGGCCACCTGTGACCAGTGGCTACTGTCTTGGCACAATGCTAGTTCAAATGAAGGCGGTTAAGTGACCAAGCCCAGGTGATGGAGAGTGTGAAACAGCCAAGATTCATTACCAGGAGAACCAGCCAATTCTCCAAAAGCCCCTTGACCAGCTGGCCAGTTTACTGAACTGCCAGTTCACCAACCTTCTTTGTTTCTTTTTAGCCATTTAGTTTGAACAGAAAAGTTTGCACTTTCCTATCTTAAGGACTTGTGAGTTTGTTTCTGTTCCATTTTCCTGTTGCTGCTATTGCAGCTGAGACTGGAGAAATAAATATATTCATAAGAATCATTTGTGTTCCAGAATATACTCTTATAGGTGCATTCGTTTATGGGAGAGGCAGTACAGGAGAGTGATTAAGGCAGCTTAGATGTCCATCCTGGCTCCACTGCTGTGTGACCTTGGGCAAGTTTCTTAACCTCTCTGTACCTTGATTTCCTCGCCTATAAAATGAGGATAACAGTACCTAATTTATAAGGTTGTTGGGAAAATTACCTGACATGAGTCAGGCACTCGACGCAAGTTGGCATAATGTTTTCCTTAGAGCTAGAGCCTTCCTGGGGCTGTCCACGTGATGTATGTTTGGTAACAAGGATTCTGGAGAATGTAGTGTAAGTAATGAGAACATGCAGATGACTATCTTCCAGAGTGTTCCTCCCATTCTAGAGGGTAGTTTTAGGAATATGTTCTTGTTTTGCCTGTCATTCCCCCCCTCTCTGTCTATAGCCTCTGTGTTAGGAAACAGGAGTACAGAAAAAATAATTTCTTAAATGCTTGTAAATGAAGTGAAAAGCTGGTCAACCAAAATTAATTGGACAAGCGGGTGCGGGGGCCACGGCCTCCTTGCTTCCTGCTCCAGCTGGGCTGCGTCCGACCTGCGACTTTGCAGGGCCACCCCCACCCCCACCCCCACCCCCACCGTATGCTGACTTCAGTGCCACTTATTATTGAACCCAGATTTCTCCAGGAAACTTCCTCTGATGGCACACACTGTGGGTTTTTCTTTTCTGTTTCAAATTCCTATTTGTCCCAGCCTGAGCAAGAGCGAGACCCCGTCTCTACTAAAAATAGAAAGAAATTATATGGACAGCTAAAAATATATATAGAAAAAATTAGCCGGGCATGGTGGCACATGCCTGTAGTCCCAGCTACTCGGGAGGCTGAGGCAGGAGGATCACTTGAGCCCAGGAGTTGGAGGTTGCTGTGAGCTAGGCTGACCCCATGGCACTCTAGCCAGGGCAACAGAGAGAGACTCTGTTTAAAAAAAAAAAAAAGCAAATTCCTATTTGTCATACCACACAATTTAGGACTTAATTGTTCTCGTACTGGCTCAAATATTTCATTTAGTTGAGGAGATAAACTGGTAAGCCCAAGCTCTCCGTGTAAGTCCTTCCATCAGATCTCTCAGCAGCTCGGAGGTGCTGAGATTATTCTGCTTTCCTCAGCGAGGAAACGGAGAGGTGGGAAGACTGTGAACTTGTCCAGGGTTCTGCAGCTCATCGGCATCCGGCAAAAACGTGAGCCCACGGCTGCCAGACTCCTGGGCCCACGCTCTTATCCGAGCTCCTGCAGGCCACTTGACAGTGCGTGGAACTAGCCACCACCTCCATCTGGTGCCAGCCTTCTGGGTTCCAGGCATAGGTGCCCCAGAGGACAGAACCAGCCTCTAAGGGGTGGGCATGGCCAGTGTAACCCTCGAGCTCCCTTTCAGAGCCTTGTTCCCAGCCACACCTGCCAGGCTTACCATCTTCATCGTCCCCTTCACGATCCTGTAGTCATTGGAATGAATTTGGTGCACATCTCTGGAGGGCTGCTCCCTCTCCAAATCAGACACCTTTAATCGAAGCTGTCCAGGTTAAGAGCACTTTCCAGAATTTGATCACTCCTCTAGGGCCTCCAGACTTGATTCCTGAACTGGGAACGAAGTGACATTGCCCCCCTCCCCTGCCTCCCCTTCTCCTCCCCTTCTTCCTTCCTCCTATTTCTCCATCTGTAACCCTGTTCTGGCAGTGCTTACTAAAATCTATTGTCGGATCACACGTTTTGTGGTCATAAATCTTAAAACAAGAGGAAACGGTGCCTGATACTAGTTCAATTTTTTTTTTACATAATACCCTGATGTCCTACGCGTGTCATGAGTAACTAAGTAATATTGTTTGAAAACCTTTGTGTGACCATTCCCCCAATAAGCATCAATTCTCCTAAAAGGTTACAGTTGTCAGTTATCACCAGGTGCCTCTGCTATTGGTTTTGGGTCTGTGAAATTTCCAGAAATGAAGGAAAACCAAAGCAAATAAACACATAAGACTAAACAAAAGAAAAACCTCTTAAAGTGTATGATCCAGAATGGTTTTAGTTTCTCAAGGGTAAGCCTTGTAATCTACTAATCATTTAAATATGTATGTTGGAATTTCTGATTGGCTTTAATATTGAGGATCCCGGTCGTAAATTATATATGTTGGGCCTCTCATATTACTTGGTAAAATTCTCCAGATTCTGCTAATTGCATCAATAAAGGTTTATTGTTTCCCATAAAATGTTTTAATGAGTTTTTATTAGTCTTAGATTCATTCATTTAAAAAATTTTATTGTATTCATAATTCTCCATCAACATTCCTTTGATGCTCACTAGTTTATATATAATGTTAAGAGTGGAAAGGCCATGATGAAAAGATACAGTGTTTTCCCCTGAGCCGAGTAGCCAGATGAATATTTTTGAACCCTTGGAAGAGGATTACAAAAGATGCAACCTGAATGTACAAACACTTGCAGTTGGACCCGCAGTTGCTCACATGTCATGGATATTTGATATTAATAAAAATGACATTAAAAATAATAGCTACTGGCTTATGTACCGTGTGTCAGGCATTAGGCTAAACGCACTATATACAGAAAGTGAGGTAATAATGCCATTGCTAGTCTATAGGTTCCATAGATTATAACTTGCCAAGGTCACGCAGATGTAGTAGACCTCCTGGATCCATGCTCACATCTTTCAGAATTCAAGGTCCTTACTCCAAGTGCTGATGCCTGTGGTTCTCAAAGCCTGGTCTAAGGACCCTGAGGGTTCCTGGAACCTATCTAGGGGATCTGTGAGGTCTTCCCTTTTCCAGCCACGTATCACATCTTCCTATACTTCCATCAAAACTACATTGCAACAGATTTAATTCAGAGGCACACGGGAAGATTCAGTTGTCTTTTTTTAAAAACCAGACATTAAAGAGATTTGCAAAATTATGAAAGTGCAATTCTTCCCACTAAATGTTTCATTTTGAAATATATTATTATTTGTCATAAAAATATGTTAACATATAATGAATTTATTACAGGTTGGGCATCCCTAATCTGAAAATCCCAAATCTGAAATGCTCCAGAGCCCAAAACTTATTGAGCGCCAACATGGCACTCAAAGGAAATGCTCATTGGAGCATTTCAGATTTGGAATTTTCAGATCAGGGATGCTCAGCTGGTAAGTATGATGCAGATATTCCAAAATCTGAGAAAAATCTGAAATCTGAAACACTTCTGGTCCCAAGCATTTTGGATAAGGGGTATTTAACCTGTATTTTAAAAAATAATGAATATATATTTTTAAAATTCTCAGTTGTACTTTTTAATTTGTTAAGTACTGATATGTATAACTCCTATAAACAAAAGCTCTCAGGGATCCTCAATAATCTGGGGGCATTGGAGAGGTCTTGAGACCAAAATGTTCGAGAATTGCTGTGTTACACAGTCCTGTGTCTGTGAGTCTGTGCTCTCAGCTGAGCTTCCTTCTGTCTTCACAGTGTGGGGATTCGATCCTTTGCCGCTTTTTCTTCTTTCTTCAGTTTTTTGGTAGCTCTAACACTCAGTTTTGCTCTTTCTTCCTTAAATAGAGAGAGCCATCTCCCTGCCATTGCATTTAAAAAAAAGTCTATTTTCCTAGTGCTATTTAAGGGAGCTTAGCTGTCAGAGCGCTTAGAGAGTGGATCTTTGGTGAGCAGATTTGCTTGTTGTTCCTCTCCCCTCCCACTTTCCTTCCTCATTGTCCTCCTCCTCCTCCTTGTGCCAGCTCCTCCAGCCCCATCCAGCCTGCAGCATCATTAGTCCCTGGGAGACTTCCCCTGGGGGGTCAGGCTTCTCTGCAGTGATTGATGAAGGGTAGCCAGGCTTACGAATTAATAATAATAATCATGGCATTCACATTCACGAGCATTGACCATGTGCCTGGCACTGTGCTCCACAGAGGATCCCCTTAAATCCTCCGCGCAGCCCTTTAGGGGAGCTATTATCCCCATTTTACAGGTGAGGAAACTGAGGCTTCAAGAGGGCAAGTAGCTTAGCCTATTATCACACAGCTAAGAAGTGGCCAGAGGCAGCTTTTGAATCCCAGCAGGCAGTCAGGCTTCTGTGTTTAAGTAAGTTGAAATCCTGTTGCTAAAAACGGCTGTGTCATCAGATCTTACACTTCTGTGATGCTCTGAGACCCGGGTGACCTCCTCCGACCACTGGCATTTGGTTTTTATGTCTTCCTCCTCTGCATTCAGAACACACAAGTTTGATCTGTGTTTCCTGATACATAGTTCACAGTTCACAAAGCACCACGTGGTTTTGGATCCTTGCAGGACATCAAGAAAGAAGCCTTTTAGCATCAAAGGAACAAGAAATTCTTTCACTACGACGAGTTGGTGGCTTTGATAGTGCAGATGCAGCGAGAACGGTTCCCGTGGGGCGGGCTGTTCACCAAGCTGGGCGTGGGGTCAGGCAGCGGGGAGCGGGAATCGGACCCTGCCCCCCGGAACAGCAGTGAGCAGGGCATGCCACGCGCCTGGCGTGTGAATGCCGCGTCTTTAGCAGCCATCCTGTTGTGACTGTCCTCTGCAGTTCTGAGAAAAAGTACTGCTCTGGCACGGGGTGGCCTTCGTTTTCTGAGGCTCATGGAGCGTCTGGCTCTGATGAAAGCCACACAGGGATCCTGAGACGTCTGGACACCTCCTTAGGGTCCACTCGCACAGAGGTTGTCTGCAAGCAGGTGGGTTTTCTTGTTCTGTTTGTTTTGTTTTCCCTGTTGCTGCCCCAGGGGCCCAGAGATCTCTCTTGCCATTGGCGAATCTGGTGTCCTTCTATGGGGGTCACCAGAAACACGTTGGATTTCCACTAGCGTCAGCAACAGTCCCTCTCTGGGCTCTGCGGGAGAGAGAAGAGGCTTCCTGAGCTGCTCTCTGCCTTGCCTGGGCCCGGCTTCCACGGAGATGGGGCAGAGACAGGAAAGGGCTGCCCCATTGTGTTCTTTTGAACGGGGACAGGCAGAGCCACACTGCGGGTGACGTCAGCAAGTTGTGCCTCCCGGGAGCCTGGCAGGAGGGAGTAGCTTAGGTCCAGACGGCACATTCATTTTGATGTCCTTGGCTGCTCACGTTTTCTGACTCCTGGCTTTTATAGAACACCAGAGGCAAACTGACAAAGGTAGCGTAGTGTCGCCTTCAGTAAAAGAGCATAGCAATACCCTGGCTGCAACGTTGCTCAGTCCTCACCCAGAACTGTGTTACTGCTCCACGTGCATCACGCCAATTAATTGTCCAACGGTTTTGGTGCATCGGTATAAGTATTATACCCATTTTATACGTGGGTAAATCAAGGCCTGGATTTAATAACTTGCTCACATTCTACTGGTAAAGTACAACTATTAATATTCTATTTACTTTGTGCTCTGCATTCTCTCATTTCTTAATCGAATTCTGACGTGATAGACTGTTCCCCCCAGTCACACAGATACCAAACTGCGGAAGGGGGTGGCCGCGTGGGGTCTGTCTGTCTGGTTTCACATGAAGGGCTTCATTTCAGCTGAGAAATGACAGAGGCTTCTCTCCCGCGCAGTGTGAAGCTCATCTTGGCCACGTGTTCCCCGACGGGCCTGCACCCACTGGCCAGAGATTTTGCATCAACAGCGTGGCACTGAAGTTCAAGCCAAAGAAACAGTGACTATCTCCAAGAGTCCCCGTCCCTTGCCACCCTTTCATTTGCACCTTTGATGTCCAGAATTCATCTGAACGACTTGCTTTATTTGCTGTAAAACTGGGCTGAGCTTGCTGCAGGCACCCAGCGAGTCACAGCTTCTCTCAGCTACCTGGAATCGGCTCAACCCCACTCCCGCTCCGACTGTGGAGTTTCACCAGGTGACAGAGGGGCGGCTGTTTCCACTGTGCTGACTTCCCTGTGGCTTTGCGTGGGACCACAGGGCACGACTCCTTGGGGACATCAGCACACTAGTAAGCCAAAAACTTCCTGCAAAACTTCTCTGCATGTTCCGTTGTGGTTCAGCCCCTCACGGGGATACACAGGGGAAAAGAGGAAGGAAAACACAGAATCCAAGGAGTCAGTAATCTCAGTACTGAAGAGCAGGGCTGTGGAGAGCTGGGCTTTGGAAGGCATGTACGGTGAGCAATGAGATGCAGGATTTTTTTTCCCCTAAATTTTAACTACTTCAGATCTTTCTACCCATAAATCAGCTGTAATGGAGTTTGTTAGATTTCAGTGATTATGAATAAGTGCCCGCCCTCATACTTTTGGCTACAAAAGTTAAACCTTTCAATGTTCAAATAAAATATTTCCTAAAATTTATGTTTGCTTTTTGTCTAAGTTAATGAATTTGCTCGTTTATAAAAATGACTCTAAATCAAAGTGACAAAAAAGAATTAGAATGAACATGGTAGCAGGCATTTGGTTATACCAAGACTCATAGCAAGTTGAGTATTTTACAGTTTGAGAGTCTTGAATAATGTGTTACTAGAAGTACTTAAATCATTCTCTTTGTGGCTTTATTAGCAGACAAGAAACTTCATTATTTCATTTTTGTCTTTATTAGCTTGTTATGTGTTATTTTACATTTCTTTTATTGGCTACCCTGGAAATCACAACATGCGTGCTTAACTGGTTACCATCATATGCAAATCTTTACTCCCCTCCTCAAGAATGCTAACCTTAGAAGAATACTTGAACTTCATTAACATTCTCTAATATTTTGTGTTATTATTGTCATGTATCTAATTTTATACATATTTTAAAGCCCCCAAATCATCATTATTAACGTATATAGTTGATATTCCTTTATATTTACCTACATATTTGCCTTTTTTTTTTTTTTTGGTTGCTTCCTTCTTCCTGCAATTCCATGTTTCCATGTGGGATCATTTTTCTTCTACCTAAACAACTTCTTTTATTTTTCCTTTTAGTTCATGTTTCCTAGTGATGAATTTTCTCAGTTTTTGTTGATGAGAAAATACTTATTCTCCTTTCATTTCTGGGGACTATTTTCCCTGAGTATAGAATTCTGATTTGGAGAATTAGATTTTTTTTTTCCCCTTACAGATAGCCAATTGCCCCAGCACCATTTGGTGAAGACTTTCTTGAATTTCCTTGAGATGTTTTACCAAAAATTAATTTCTTTCTTTTTTTTTTTTTTTTTTGAGACTCTTATTCTGTTGCCTGGGCTAGAGTGCCATAGTGTCAGCCTAGATCACAGCAACCTCAAACTCTTGGGCTCAAGCGATCCTCCTGCCTCAGCCTCCTGAGTAGCTGGGACTACAGGCATGCGTCACCATGCCCGGCTAATTTTTTCTACATATTTTTAGTTGTCCAGATAATTTCTTTCTATTTTTTAGTAGAGACGGGGGTCTCACTCTTGCTCAGGCTGGTCTCAAACTCCTGAACTCTAACGATCCTCCCGCCTCGGCCTCCCAGAGTGCTAGGATTATAGGTGTGAGCCACCACGCCCGGCCCCCAAAATTAATTTCCATGTAAGTGTGGGTCTATTTCTGAACTCTCTATTCTGTTGCATGGATATATATCTGTTCTTACGGCTCTTATACCACAGTGTAACGATTACTCTAGCTTTATAGTAATAGCCAGTCTCAAAATCAGGTAAAAAATTTCCCAACTTTGTTCTTTTTTTCAAAATTGTTTTGGCTATGCTAATTACTTTGCATTTCCATAGAAAATTTAGAATTAGCTTGTAAATTTCTATTAAAAATTCTTGCCAGGATTTTGATTGGGATTGCATTGAATATATTAGATCAGTTTGGGAAGAACTGACACCTTGATAATATTGAGCCCCCAATCCATGAACTTGATATATTTCTTTATTTATTTAAATCTTCTTTAATTTTTCTTTCAATATTTTGTAGTGGCCGGGCGCGGTGGCTCACGCCTGTAATCCTAGCACTCTGGGAGGCCGAGGCGGGTGGATCGCTCAAGGTCAGGAGTTCGAGACCAGCCTGAGCGAGACCCCGTCTCTACTAAAAATAGAAAGACATTATATGGACAACTAAAAATCTATATAGAAAAAATTAGCCGGGCATAGTGGCGCATGCCTGTAGTCCCAGCTACTCGGGAGGCTGAGGCAGTAGGATCGCTTAAGCCGAGGAGTCTGAGGTTGCTGTGAGCTAAGCTGACGCCACGGCACTCACTCTAGCCTGGGCAACAAAGTGAGACTCTGTCTCAACAAAAAAAAAAAAAAAAAAAAAAAAATATTTTGTAGTTTTCAGTGTGGGGTTGTGCACATATTTTGTTATATCTATCCCAAATTATTTTAATTTTCTTAATGCTATCATAAATTGTTATTTGCATTTTACTTTCTAATTGTTTTTGCTATACACAGAAATACAGTTAATTTTTGTGTTTTGAACATGCATCCTGCAATCTTACTAAATAAACTTATATTAGTCCTAGTAGCTTTTTTTCCTGGATTCCTTTGAGTTTTCTGCATACGCAATCATGTTGTCTGCAAATAGGATAGTTTCACCTCTTTTTTTCAATCTGCCTTTTTCTTTTCCCTGCCTTATTCAATACCTAGGTTAAGTCAATATAGTAAGAGTGGATATTTTTGCTTTGCTTGGTCATGATTTTAGGTAGAAAACATTAAATCTTTCACTACTGAATTTAATGTTAGCTGTAGATTTTTGATAGATGACCCTAATCAGATGAGGAAGACTCCTCCCATTCTTAGTTGCTGAGGGATTTTGTCATGAAAGATTGCTGGTCTTTATGGAGTGTTTTTCCTGCATGTATTGAAATAATTATGTGGTTCTCCTATATTCTATTAATATGGTAAATTACATTCAGTGATTGTCTAATGTTAAACCACCTTGCATTCTGAGATAAACCCCACTGGGATATGATATATAGTATCTTTTTTAAAACATATTATTGGTCCTTATTTGCTGTATTTTATTAAGAATTTTTGCATCTATGCTCATGAGGATCTTGCTCTGTAGTTGTTTGTTCTTGTGATTTCTTTGATTTCATAATCAAGGTAATGTTAGCCCTATAAAATAAGCTGGAGAATGTTCCCTCCTCTTCTATTTTCTGAAAAAGTTTATGTACGATTGGTATTATTTCTTCCTTAAATGTTTGGTGGAATTCCCCAGTGAGGCCATCTGGATCTGGAGTTTTCTATGTGCGAAAGTTGTCATGTATGAATTTAATTTCCATAGGGCTACCAAGGTTTCTTGAGACAGTTTTGGTAAATTTTGACGTTGAGGAATATTTTTATTTTATCTAGATTGTCAAACTTATTGGCATAAAATTGTTTACAGTATCCCCTTATCATTCTTTTAGTGTCTGAGGAACTGAGGTGAATCCACTTCTTTCATTCCTAATATTGGGAATTTGTGTCTTCTGTTTTCTTGATTAGTCCAGCTAGAGTTTATCAGTTTTGTTGGATTTATTTCAAAAAAAGCAGCTTTTGGTTTTATTGATTTTTCTCTATTGTTTTTCTGTTTTCTATTTTGTTGATTTGTACCCTTTATTCTTTCCTGCCTCTTGTTTGCTTTGGGTGTAACTTGCTCTTCTTTTTGTAATTTCCTACGGTGAAGCTTAGATCATTGGATTTTAGACTTTTCTTCTTTTCCCACATAGACATATAAAGTTATAAATTTCCCTATACACCCTGTGTTACCTATATCCCACAAATTTTGATATATTATTTTCATGATCATATTTATATGATACATTATCAAAATATTTTCTAATATTACTTGTGACTTTTCTTTGACTCAATGATTATTTAGGAGTGTGTTAAGGTCCAGATATTTTGGGTTTTCCTGGTTGTCTCATTATTATTGATTTTGAATATAATTCCATTGTGGTCAGAGAATGTAGCTTGCATGATTTCAGACTTTTCACATTTATTGAGATGTGTTTTATGGCCTAAATATGGTCTATTCTGACAAACACACCTGGTGCACTTGAGAATAACGTGTATTCTGCCATTCTTAGTGTAGCGTTCTAGAAACATCGTCTAGTTTGTTGATAATGTTGTTCAGAACTTCTGCGTCTTTACTGATTTTTTTTTGGTCTAATTATTCTAGCAATTGCTAGAACAGTGGAGTGGAGTGGAGATGTTAAAATTTCCAGTGATGTTTGTGGAATTGTCTCTTTCTCCCTTTCATTCTGTCATTTTTTTTGCTTCATGTGTTTTTCTTGCATATATTGGGTGCATACAAATTTTGATTATTGTGTCTTCCTTGACAATGAGCCTTTTATCATTATAAAGTAATGAAATTATCTGATAATACATTTCTTATTGAGATATAGTTCACATAGCATAAAATTTCATACAACATAAAATCTCCACGTAAAAGTATAGTCAGTGTATATTTTGTTCTGAATATATTTTATCTTATGTCAGTGTAGCCACTCCAACATTTTTATGTCTGCCATTTGCATGGTATGTCTTTCCATCTGTTTTCTTTCAACCTATCTTGCCCTTATATTTTCAGGTTATCTCTTGTAGACATTATGTGATTGGGTACTGTTTTTCCCTTTAATCCGTTTTGACAATCCCTGCCTTTTAATTGAATTGTTTAGTCCATTAATACTTAACTGCAATCATTGATACGCTTGTATTTGGGACCACTGTTCTGGGTTTTTTTTTTTTCCTTTTCTTTTCTTTGTTCCTTTGTTCTTTCTTTTCTGCCTTTTGTTTTTAAATTCTTTGAATATTTTTCAGAATTCCCTTTTAATTTTCTCATTTTTATTTTAGCTGTACTCCTTAAATTTTTTTTTTTTTTTTTGAAACAGAGTTTCACTCTGTTGCCCAGGCTAGAGTGCCGTGGCGTCAGCCTAGCTCACAGCAACCTCAAACTCCTGGGCTCCAGTGATCCTCCTGCCTCAGCCTGGGACTACAGGCATGCACCACTATGCCCAGCTAATTTTTTCTATATATATTTTTAGTTGTCCATATAATTTCTTTCTATTTTTTTAGTAGAGACGGGGGTCTCACTCTTGCTCAGGCTGGTCTCGAACTCCTGAGCTCAAACGATCCACCCGCCTAGGCCTCCTAGAGTGCTAGGATTATAGGCATGAGCCACCACACCTGGCCTTCTTAAATTATTTTTTAGTGGTTGTGAAAGGGATATGTATACACACACACACACACACATACACACACAGCTTTTCAGGTGGGCACTTACAATGATTAATGCACTACTTCATGTAAAATATAGAAATCTTGTAACCCTGTTAGTCCATACTCCTTTTTATTTTATAGTTTTTATATGTAGTCATCCACATACATTATAAACCCCACAGACCATGTTATCATTTTTTTAAACAGTTATATGTTTTATGAAAATAATTACAAAGTAAAGGGCAAAAAGAAAAATACTTATTTTGTGTTTACCCAGATATTTACCATTCCTCATGCTTTTTATTGTTTTCTGAGAATCTGAGTTTCCATCTGGTATCATTTCTTTTCAAGCTGAAGAACTTTCTTTCACATTTCTTGTAGTACAGGTTTACTGGTGACTAATTCTCTAAATTTTCTTTTAAGTGAAACTGTTTCTATTTTACTTTTGTTCTTGAATGATATTTTCACTGGATGTAGAATCTTGAGTTGAGGGTTATTTTTCTTTTAGTACTTTAAAAATTTTGCTCCATTGTCTTCTTGCGTCCATGATTTTTGAAGAAAAGTCAGCTGTTACTAGGATTGTTGCTTCTCTGTACAAGATGTCATTTTCCTCTTGCTGCTTCCAAGTTTTGCTCACTATCTTTGGCTTTTGTATTAGCCAAATTCTTAATTATATGACATCTAGAAGAGAAGACCAGTATATATAAAAATATATAGGGTATTAATACTATGTTCATAACATAATTCAAAGCATATATGGAAATTTTAAATTGTTAATACTCTGTAGAGCTTAATGGAAAAATATGGATGAAATATATGATTTGGGGGGAAAGTATTAAATTATCTAAATTGCTGTAAGAAAATCTGTAATACCTGAATAGACTAATATATAAAGAGGACACTATAAAACTTATTCATAGTTGCCTCCCAAAACTGACTCTGGGCTTGGAGTGTTTTATAAGCATGTTCTTTCAAACCTCCAATAATTCTTGTTCCATATACAAAGTCCCTGGGTTGAGAAGATGAGAAGATGAAAGCAGTTTTAATATTTGGACAAATAGCTTAACAATGACATCAAGTCCTGTCAGCAATGGAAGATAACACAAAAAGAAGGGATCTATAAACCAATTTCACCTAAGATAATAGATGTGAAAACATTATGCAAATTACTAACAAAATGAATTCAATGAGATAGTAAAAGAATAATTCATCTTTTAGTTTGACCAGTATGACAAATTAAACTCTTGGAAGAGCCCTCCCAGTTCAAAACAGAACTAAAATAGAGCCTGCCTACAACATACTGCTTTTTCTAATTGCATTGCTGGTCCTACAGGAAATGACTAGAATCTTTGGGGTTTTCTAGATATAAGATCATGTCATCAGCAAATAGAGATAGTTTGACCTCTTCTGCTCCCATTTGGATGCCCTTGATTTGCTTCTCTTCTGTGATTGCTCTGGCTAGGACTTCCGGAACTATGTTGAATAGGAGCAGTGATAGAGAGCAACCTTGTCTGGTTCCAGTTCTAAGTGGGAATGCTTTCATTTTTTCCCCATTCAGTATGATATTGGCTGTGGGTTTGTCATATATGGCTTGTATCATTTTTAGATAAGTCTCATCTATGCCTATTTTCTTAAGCACTCTTATCATAAAAGGGTGTTGAATTTTGTTGAATGCTTTTTCTGTGTCTATTGAGAGGATCATATGGTCTTTGTTTTTGCTTCTGTTTATGTGGTGAATTACATTTATAGATTTACGTATGTTGAACCATCCCTGCATTTCTGGAATGAAGCCCACTTGGTCGTGATGGATTATTTTTTTTGATAAGCACCTGAATTTGGTTTGCTAGGATTTTGTTGAAAATTTTTGCCTCTATATTCATAAGGGATATTAGTCTATAGTTTTCTTTTTTTGTTGCGTGCTTTCCTGGTTTTGGTATCAGGGTGATGTTGGCTTCATAAAATGTGTTGGGGAGGATTCCTTCCTTCTCAATGCCGTGGAATAATTTCTGCAGGATAGGCACCAGTTCTTTGTAGGTCTGGTAAAATTCGGGCGTGAAACCGTCTATTTTAGATGGCACTAAGTGCAATGGAGGAAACTTAGATATGGATGGAAGATGGGTGGGTTGAAATTTTAGACGGGGGTAGTCAGGGGAATGCCTCACTGAGAAGGTACTGTGAAAAGATTTGGAGATGCTGGACCAAGGTGTGCAAATACATAAGGGAAGAACATTCGAGGTAGAGTGAACCACACACTATAAGGCTGTGTGGAGAGAGTGTGCACGCAACATTTTAGGAATATGGAGGAGACCAGTATGGCGGAAGAGGAGTGAGCAAGGGAAAGAATAATGTTAGGTCAGAACAGGGATGTACAATGACCCATCTGCTGTTTCCAGTCTGATGAATTAAATGGAGATATATTGGGGACACAACCCCATATCCTTTACATCTTGGAGCACAGTACTTATTCCCCCAATCCTTCCCCCAAAGGGACCTACAGCCATTTAGTTAGTAAGTGTATACTGGGGAGTGAAGAAAATCTAGAAGTTTTAAGATCTTGTTGGATATAAGATCTGGATTGTCACTGATTCCAGGGAACCTCAAAGGCACCGTGTCCCCTCTTGCCCAATGAGGGTCCACAGAGGCAAATGGACCTGGCCCAAATTCATCCCACAGGAGAGCCATTGGGTCCCACCTGTGGTCATTTTGTGGGGCCCTAAGGACACAGTAAGGATGGGTAGGCTTCCCAGCTGGGGGGGACCTCAGACAGGGTCCCTGACCTGTGAAGTCAGGACAACTGTGATGAGAAGGTCCAAGTAGAAGCCCCTAAACCTGTGCCCCCCACCCCCAGCCAAGGGAGCAAACCAGAAGATGTATGACATGCCAGGAGAAATGGAAGAGGTTAGTTAAATTTGGAAAAAGTTAATTAGGATAAAAAATAGATAGTGGAGCCAAGGATGTACTCTTGCTTTTCTTGTCCTGTATCACAAAGTTAGGCTTGGCTTAAGAACCAAGTTCAAAACATGAACCCCATAGGCACTTAAAAAGGTGTAGAACTAAGCTGGGTGTGGTGACATGTACCTGTAGTCCCAGCTATTCTAGAGGCCAAGGCTGGAGGATTGCTTGACGCCAGGAATTCAAGGTGAGCCTGGACAACGTAGCAAGATCCCCATCTCTAATAAAAAATATGAAGGCACGGACTTCAGCCTGCAGGCTGGTTGATGGCCCCATGAGGTTTTCTTCCTGTGGGCCACAGGCACGTTGGAACCCACCATCAGTCGGAGGGATTTTAAGGAAGCCTGTCTTTAAAAATATCCCAAGGATGGGCCTCCAAGGCCATCATGCTGGATTCTGCCTTGACACATGACTTCCGCAGCATAATCCATCCCCCGTGATGCAGCAGGGATTTGAACACATTGCACGACCAGTGACCTAGAGTTTCACGAGTCTATCGCAAGGTGTCCCGTGAGACACTAGGAAAAGGCCATCTTCTCAAGACACCAGGGAGTGAGGGTTTCTGCAAAGAAAGGGTGGTCTGTGGTCTTGCCTTCTGCCTCTGTCTGATTTCCTCTCCTCGCACTGTCCAGCCTTTCCCCCATTAAAACGCGCTGACGCCCTCGAGTCTAGCTCTGGGGAGGGGACTGGAGGCAGCCTCTGTGGCGGGACCGTGTGAGGCCAGGGCTGTGCCGCCTCCTGCCTGGCCTCTGCTCCCTGCATCCTAAATGGAGGTTCCCTCGTGGCCACCACTGTCCCCCCAGCCCGCCACTGTGTTATGGTGGCAGATCTGTGTCTGGGAAGTCACCCAGGACGTGGTCCTGGAGTCTGACCCTGCACCCCCTTCCCTCAGAGTTAGGGACAAAAGAATATTCGTGTTGCATTTAGATGCTGATTATCAGGCATGGGGGCTGGCAGGCCGTAGGAGGGGGAATATTCCTAGTCATCGGAGTAGTTGGCTGATTGGTAACTGTTTACAGACTCGATCCTCTCTCGCGTGTGCCCCTTGAAATCATTTTCTTTGTAAATGTGAAAAGCCATCTTATAAAAAACCAACCTTGATTACTCTTCTTTGTACTTCAATCAGCAGCCCGTCGGCTCTGAATAAACTGTGATTCCTCCACTGTGCCTGTCGAGAGAGCATTTAGGCCACCTTTTAAAAATATACCGCAGAAGAGGTCTCAAGAACAATTAGCAATTAAAATAATCTGTTTCCTACAGTTCACTGTATAAACACGGCTGCTGATTGATTTCCCAGCCTCGGGCACTGCTCTGGCCCGTGAGCGCCGTCTCCCCTGATTCCACGTCGCCAGTGTTGCGAGGCAGCTCTCAGGGTTCATTAACTCTAGACTAGAACTTGACATCTGCTTTCGACAGTGTGCTTCTGGGGGTCACCAGGACTCGCCACCCATCTCCATCGCTCAGGATGGTGTGTTACTAAGACACCACCTGGCCAAGGCGACGCCAGCAGAAGACCCGGGGTGCCTGTGCTCTCCCCGGCCCCGCAACCGCAGCCCAACATGTGCTTTGCCTAAAGATACCATCCCTCTGGGAGGCCGAGGCGGGAGGATCGTTTGAGCTCAGGAGTTCGAGACCAGCCTGAGCAAGAGCGAGACCCTGTCTCTACTAAAAATAGAAAGAAATTATATGGACAGCTCAAAATATGTAGAGAAAAATTAGCCAGGCATGGTGGCGCATGCCTGTAGTCCCAGCTACTCGGGAGGCTGAGGCAGGAGGATCGCTGGAGCCCAGGAGTTTGAGGTTGCTGTGAGCTAGGCTGACGCCATGGCACTCTAGCCCGGGCAACAGAGTGAGACTCTGTCTCAAAAAAAAAAAAATAAATAAAGACTATTTACAGGGGACTGGCTTGATCAATTTTGTGTATTTTGGAAAATAACTCTGTCTGCAAGGAGGAGGATGGGTTGGGAGGGAGCGTGGGGAGAAGAGTTAGGAGGTTGTCAGAGCCGTCCCGAGGGAGATGGTTAACAGCTGGACTGGGGTTGCAGGTGTGGGATGGAGACCGTGGAACTGAGAGAAATTTAGGAGGGAAATCTCCAGTTCTTGTGGATTGGCTGTGTGGAAGGTGGCAAGCAAGGGAGGAGTCATGCTGATACTCTGGCTTGTGAATTGGGCAACCAGATGGGTGGTGGAGCCACTTAAGAAGACAGGGAACAGAGAAGAACGAGTGTCACTACAAAGGGGACGTGGTTTCCATCAAGTTTGAGGCTCTCGGGAGACACCCCAGTGAATACATCCAACAGGCACTTGGGTATGTAGGTCTGGAGCTTAGCTGGGGGGTCTAGGCCGACGCTGGGGACATGGAGAGCATCAGCCTGCAGACGCGATTGGACAACTGAAGTTACCGAAGTGCATGGGGTCACCTGGGGAGAGCGGATGACAAAGCCTGGGGAACGTGTACATTCGAGTGCTGGGCGGAGGGGGCATCCCACAGAGAGACGGAGAAGGACTGGCCAAAGAAGCAGGAGAAAAAGCAGGGGAGGGTGAGCTCATAAAAGCCAAGGGGAAGGGTAGCTGGAGAGGCCACGAGTGGTCACCCCTGTGAACCGCTGCCACGGAGAGGACACGGGAGTGGCCAGAAATGCCTGCTGGAGTTGGTAACTTCTGATTTTGCTCAACAAAATTAAAAGGAAAAAGACGAGATGGGGAAAATGTTTATGATATATATAAGGAGCCTTATAATTTACTTATAAAAACACAAATTCAATAGAGAAATGGGCAACATGCATTAACAAGCAATTCTCAAAGGTGGAAATTAAAAATGACCAAAATAAATTAGAAAATCATTTCAGACTCACCACTAATAAAGAAATGCTCATTAAAACAATAAAATTGCAATCAAACTGCAAGTATTAAAATGTGGTATGTGTATACCATGGAGTACTACTTGGCCATAAAACATGGTGAACGATCTATTGTATTATCCTGGATGGAGCTGGAGCCCATTCTTCTAAGTGAAGTATCCCAAGAATGGAAAGACAAGCACCACATGCACTTACCATTAAATTGGCACTAATCGATCAACATTAATGTGCACATATGGAAGTGACATTCAATAGGTGTTGGGCAGGTGAAGGGGGAGAAGGGGAGGGGTAAATTCATACCTAAGGGGTGCGGTGTGCACTGTCTGGGGGATGGGCACACTTGTAGCTCTGACTCGGGTGGGGCAAAGGCTATCTATGTAACCAAAGCATTTGTACCCCCCTAATATTCTGAAATTAAAAAAAAAACTGCAAGGATTTTAAAAAGTGAGTGCAATAGTATTGGCCAGGGTGTGGGGGAAAAAGTGTCCATATATCACTGCAGGGATTCAAGGGGACCATCCCCTAGCAATATTTATCAAAGCCTATACACACACACACACACACACACACACAAACATATACCCACATATGTAAAGTGTCTTTGTGTATAATGGTAAAATGTCAGGAAAAGCATGAAAACCAACAATACAGGATTGGTTAAAAAAATTATGGTAGGTCCATCAGCTCTTAGAGTTGTAGAAGAATTACATGATGACATAGGAAAACATTTAAGATCTATTGTAAAGTTAAAATAAGGAGGGGAGTGGGTTGCAAGCCAGCATGTTTGCTGTAGCTTCAATTTTTGCACACCGCCACCACCAAAACCTCTGGATAAGGGCATGGAAAAAAACTGAGAGTATTTACACCAAATTATTAACAGCCATAGCCGCTGGATGGTGAGATAACAAAAGTTTTTTACTTTGCACTATTTGGTATTTTCATTTTTCTTCATTGTATATATTAATTTTGTGATAATTTTAATATGCAAGTAGGTAGGTAATTGAATAAGTTAAATGACTACATAGAGTTATGAACTAAATAAAGTGAGTTAAATTCCAAAAATTATGACACGCATTTTAGGACATGGAATCTGTAGTCCTTTTTGTTGGCAGTACTTGAATACCAGGATCTTCTGAGATCACTCTTTGTTCTTGCCAGGAAAATTATGCTTTCTGCCTTTGAGGTGTGATGGTGCATTCTGTAGTCCCAGCTACCTGCGAGGCTGTGGCAGGAGAATCACTGAAGCCCAGTTCGAGACCAGCCTGGGCAACATAGTGAGACCCTGTCCCCTGTTCCCCCAAAACCAGGAAGTTGCTAACAGATCATAAAAGATTTTCTTACTGATTTTGTATAGTTTTAAGGTTCTGATTCCGTATAAGCATTACCCCTGCGTACATTTATAACTTGTTAAATCAACTGTACCCTGTGAGGCAAATTACTGGGACCTCGGCGGAAAGCCAGGGGCATCAAATGGCTTGTTCAGTTTGCAGATGGCAACCAGAGTCCACCTGCCACAACCTTACTCAACAGATCTGCACCCGGGCCACTAGGCCCAGCCTACATGCCTAGATCGGGTTTCCAGAGCCAGAGACTTCCACGTGGTTGCATCACAATAATGAGTTTGAGTGGAGCGTTTTTAGCAAGTATTTTTGAGGCAATGAGAAATTTACAAGATGCTCTAAGTGTTATAAAATCTGCATGACCAACTCTTTTCATTTTCACTTCACATCTCACCTCGATAACCTGGCCGGGATTAGGAAGTTTTGTGTTGTTTGTTTTTTTCGTTTGGAAGACCCTATCAAACCAGACAGATGGAAGTGGTTTGAAATTATAGGCAGTCCACCGCTTGGAGGTTTGAGGAGTACCAACTCCCCAAAGTTCCCCAAAGCAGAGTTTTAGAAGCCCATGGATAGGGACAGGGAGAGCCCGAGAGCTTTGGCTGTCTTTCTGTCAGAACCCCACTGTCCCCGGCCCAGTCCCGGAGTAGGTGAGCTCGCGTGCAGCTCTGCTGAGGATAATAAGGGAGAAAAGGAGAAAAAATAATATTCTCCCTAGCTCAGACGCTTCCTGAGAACTTACCATCCGTCAGGCACCGTGCTAAATATTTGATATGCGTTACCTTGTGTAATTCCTACAACAACCCCATGCCATGGGTATTGACATGCCCATTTTACAGTTGGAGAGTCAAATGACTTGCCCAGTGTCACCCAGATAGCAGGTGGCAAAGTTGAGATTCAAACTCAGATTTTTCTGATGCTAAAATATATTTGGGTTTTTTTTTTTTTTTTTAGCACTATTGTATATAAGTGTCATAATTTTTCCAACTGGAAACCAAAGAGAGACCATCAGAGAAAGAGCCTGATGACGCTGGGCTGCCACTCCTGCCCTGTGGCAGTCCTTGTGCTGGGTGGCTGGGAGGAGATGTCATTCTGCGGCACCCCTGAGCGTGGGTTTTGGTGCACGGAGCCCGGGGTGCTGGCCCAGCTCCCAGAGCCCCACTCATCGTCCTGAGGGACACCTGCCCCCATCCGGTTACGTGACATAGATCGAACATCCCATATCAGCCCTACATGCACAGGCCACCCCTGGAGTGAAACTGCTACCCCAGGAAAATGGCAGAGCAGCCACCCAGAGGCAAGAAGCCTGCTTTGATCAACTATTTGCCGTTGTCCCCGTGATCAGCCGTTTCTCCCATCACGGTGCTGGCCGGCGGGCACAGGATGTCTGGGCCACTTGCCTAACTAGGCAACAGGAAAAGGGAGTTTGGGACGTCAAAATCCACCAGCTCATAAAAATGTGCCGAGGAACCCTGACAACACACAGCTGCTCTCTCAGGGTTGACATGGCCCCAGCAGCGGCGTGGGTTACAGGCTGTCACCCGGCTGGAGTGGGAGTTGGTTCTCTCCTCTGTCACCAGCACTAGGAGGGGTTGCTGTTACCCCTGCTCCCTGGCCAGCTGTGCCACTGCCTGTGCATCTCCCCGGAATCCTCCAGAAAGCCTTGAATTGCTGTGTGCAGTGCTCAGGCTGAAGTCGGTTTTCTTTTTCTTTTTTTTTTTTTTTTTGAGACAGAGTCTCACTCTGTTGCCCGGGCTAGAGTGAGTGCCGTGGCGTCAGCCTAGCTCACAGCAACCTCAAACTCCTGGGCTTAAGCGATCCTCCTGTCTCAGCCTCCCGAGTAGCTGGGACTACAGGCATGCGCCACCATACCGGCTAATTTTTTGTATATATATATTTTAGTTGTCCATATAATTTCTTTCTATTTTTAGTAGAGACGGGGTCTCACTCTTGCTCAGGCTGGTCTTGAACTCCTGACCTCGAGCGATCCACCCGCCTCGGCCTCCCAGAGTGCTAGGATTACAGGCGTGAGCCACCGCGCCCGGCCGATGAAGTCGGTTTTCAAGAACAGGATTTGGTTTTTTTTAAAAAAATAATATGGGAAAATAGAGAAATGTACCAAGTCCATGAACTTGTCTTCTTCATTCTCCAGCCACGTTGGCCTCTTTGGGACCATAAATGCCTCTTTCTCCTTCTTGCTTTGGAGTGTGCAGGCCCTCTGCAAGGAGTTCCTTCCCCTCCCTCCCACGGGGCTGCCTCCTGTCACCCGCAGGTCTCAGCTGAACGACATTTCCTCGGGGAAAAATCCTGAGCTCCTGAACCAGGTCAGGTCCTCGTGTTATACACCCTGGACTCTCAAATCACTTAGTACATTTGCAATTCATAACTTACGTAATTACGTAACAATGTTCTTCCCCTCTTGGTGATGGACTTCAGGCATCCCGGTACAGCTTCCCAGCTTCTGCTAAGTCAAAGTTCTCCCCTCTCCGCCACCGCCCCTGCTACGCCTGTGGAGGAACCAAATGTACTTTTAAATAGCGTGTCTCAGGTGTGGCTTAAAAAGCCAGGGTTTGACCCAGCTCCGCCTCACAGCAGCTGGGCTCTGGAGTCTCCACAGGCAGGGGTGGTCCTCTCCGAGGAGGTGATGGGCTCAGTGGGGCCACCCACGTCTGTCTTGGTCACTGCCGGGACACGCATAGTGCCTGGTTCATAGTAGGTGCTCACTAAATACTCACTGGACAATTGAATGAATGTTGGCTGCATGGTAGCCTGGGTTGTGTACTGCACAAAATACTTCCGATGAGCTAGTCAGGACAACCTTATGTCCTGGGCCTGAAGTCATCCTGACCCATGTCAGCTGTCCTTAAGAATGTCCTAGTTTGGGTGGCAATTTATTTGGCTGCCCTAGTGGAAGTACCTGCCAATCCAAATTCTTCTTCGTATTAAATAAAAACATCGTAATGAAGAAATCAAAATCATTTCAAGATATTCATATTTTTGAACCAACATTTATACAGTCCGACCAGCAGTTGTTTTAGACCTGCGCTCCGAGCTAGAAACAAAAATAGAAGTCTTTTCTCTTGTCTACGGAAAGTGGTTTGCCAGCAGCCTGCGTTGCCTCATGCATTTTATATAGGTCAGCACTGACCTCCAGCTTTACTTTGTGCAGAAGGTAGAGAGGGTCCGTCATAATTCTAACCATTTTTTTCCCAATGTCTAACACTCGAGTTCTGCGTGGAAACACTGACCACCATGGAGAGCAGTGGTAAAAAATACCTCACTCAGGGCCCTAAACTCTATTCTCACATGCATCCTAGATTCTGCAAAATTTTACACGTAAATCACTTTTTTTCTTATTACAAAGCGATAAATGTTCAATTTGAAAAATTTAGAAAATACAGATATTCGAAGAGGAGAAAATCTAAATCACCATGATCCCAACTCCCAAAGACGGCGACTGTCTATGCTCCTTCCCGGGACTCTAAGGGGCTTGTGCCTCCAGCACAGTGCGGCAGAAGCTGTGCTGTGCGACTTTCGAGCCTTGGTCAGAAGCAACCATGTGACTTCTATGTCTGTTTTCTTGAGCACTTGCTCTGGGGGGAGCCCGCTACCACAGAAGACACCCCGAAACCCTGAAATGGCCATGCTGGAGAGACCTCATTGAGGGTGAGGTCCCAGCTGTCCCCGCTGAGGCACCAGATATGTGGGTGAAGCCATCTGGGACTGTCTGGGCCACACACTGGCTGAATACTTGAATGACTTTAGTCTACACTGCACACAGAGAAACCAGCCCAGCTGAGCCTGCCTGAATGGGGGGCCCACAAAATAGATATGTGAACGGGTGGTTATTTTAAACTGCTAAATGTTGGGGTGACGGTTAAGTAGCAGTAGGTCACCAGAGCTAGTACCATCTGCTAGAGCGGAACACACCCAGATCCTACAACCCACGGTCCCACTCCTGGATAAATGTCTAACAGAAATGTGTCGTTATGTGCACCAAGAGACACACACAAGAAAGGTCATGGCAGCACTGTATCCATGACAACCCCAAACTGGAAACATACACAAAAAAAGGCAAGATGAGAACATCCATCTGCTAGATTAGACTGCACGGAACCAGAAGAGTGTGGGGTGGGGGCGGGGGGGGGGGACAGAAGCCTATTGTGACCTAGTTAGGAGAGCCCCCACGTAGATGGCCGCCATACGTCACAGCTGAACACTCGTTGGAGGAGGAGGCGCCCAGCGGGCGTCACTCAGCAGCTCTAGCCGTTCCGGGCCAGGCACTGTGCCTGGTGAGCAGGAAGAGAGGGAGGGAGAAGAAACAGAAAGGAAGGGAAACAGGAAGAGAGGAAGAAGGGAAAAAGGAACAGCCAGGCGTCTTTCATGTGGGAAACACAGGCGGATAAAAAGTGACTACGATACAACGACAGGACCGTGCTGCATCCCAGGCGTCCACGCTGCGCTCGTGCTGGCCGCAGGACTGTGCCTGACATCTGTCTTCTCTCCCCGGCTAGAGAGGAAGCTCTTTACGGCAGGGGTTTTAACTGACTTTGAGATTCCTGCAGTGTCCCGCACGAGACCTTGTGCATGGTAGGTACTGAAAGAACATTAAAAACAAACAAACAAACAAACGGAATAGATGCATTGAGCCCAGGAGATCAACGCTCAGACAGTTGGGCTCGTGAGGCCACCCACGAGGTGACCTTGAGCTGCAGCGAACCATCCCTCGGCTGCAGTCGGGTTGGAGGAGAGACGCTCGCGGCTGGAATGAGGCGACAGCTCCGGAGCCGCCGGCCTGCGGTGCGCCCTCCCCGCACCGTCATCCACAAAACCAGTGTCCCTTCCCCAGGGGCCGTGACTCTGCCATCGTAATGCGCAATGAGCCCCAGGCCCGGGACAGTCCCGTCTAATTAATAGTGCAGCGTCATACAAAGGCGGGCGGGACGTGTCCTCCGGTCCGCGAGGGTGAGCGGGGTCCGGGGCTGGGCGGGCAGGGCCGCGTCCCGCAGGTGGAGGTGCGCGGCGTCTGCTGTGTCCGCCTTGTCCTCTGGGACGGCTGCCTGGGCCCGGGGAGCCACCGCACGCCGGCGTCAGGGCAGAGCTGAGTTGGGACGCCTGTTTGTCGCCATCCCCAGAAAGGGCAGGTATACCCCGGGGACCCACAGCCCGCAGACCAGCTGTGATTTGGCAGTTGTGTGCATACAGAGTGCGCGCGCATGCACACACACACACACACACACATACGGTTAACAATGCAAATACGCATTAACTTAATATGGTTTTAAAAACTATGAACTCTCTCTCGTAGGCGAATTAGAAATGTGCGGGGGACGGTGCACCTAATATGTGGCGGGGGACGGTGCTCGAACACAGAGGAACAAAGCTCCAGTGCGCGCGGCTGCGGCCCGGGGCTCCCAAAGGCAGAGATTGCGCGTGTGGCTTTATCCAAGCCAGCAGAGGGCGCCCTTCCCCTTCACAAATCCCTCCCGAACTTTCTTTTTTTCTTTTCCTGGAGGGATAGAGGGGAGGGCAGGACCCTGAGTTGTACCGGACAGGCTTTTCGTTGTAGACAAAGGAGCTGTGGGGGAAATGCTAGTCACCAAAATTAGCGCACGAATATTGCTACCATGCAGATCCCCTTGGCATAGAGTAGAGCTGAATCACTTTTACTTCCTAAATGATGCTGTAGCTCTGCCTAGACTGACCTAAAGCCCTTAACCGACTCCTCCACCCCTGGCACAGAGCCGAGGCTTTGGGGCTTGACAGACCACTTGCAACTTTTTATTTTCCAAACAAGCGCGTTTATGGGACAGGATTACATGTGGGGTGAGTAACTCTCCAAGAGGCCACCAGAGGGCGCCAAAGGACTGCTGTAGAACCACGGCCTGTCTGCGTTTCTCTGCGAAGCTGCTGGGAAAAAGTCCGCGGAGCTCCCCTCCTCCCTCCCCTCCTCCCTCCTCCCTCCCTTCCTCCCCTCCTCCCTCCTCCCTCCCCTCTTCTCTCCCCTCCTCCTTCCCCTCCTCCTTCCCTTCCTCCTCTCCTGTTCCCCCCACCTCCCCCTCCTCCCTCCCCTCCTCCCTCCCCTCTCTTCTGCCCCCACCCAGGACACTTAGCAAATCAGAAGTAATCATGGCACTTAGCGGCCCACAGCTTTTAAACAAACACCACTGCTGTAGTGAAGTATTTAACTGGTGTACAGATTCTCTACCCACTTCGTAGGGAGGAGGGTGAGTAAAGAGAACTCTCCTTGGGGAAAAAGTGAAATTGTGGACACACAGTGAGAAACAAATCCAGCGAAGTATTTTGACCGGCCAGGGGATGAGGGAGTCTGCGAGAATGATTTATGATTCTAAACAACTTACCCAACTGTTCCCATCACTTCTCACATATTTTCAACTGGCCGTATTTTAAGCGTCTGTGTCAGAGGGGCTCTTGACAGCGTACTTGCCTTTTCTCACTGTGATGGGAGTTAGCTCTGCAGTAGAATTGCCTAGACCGGTACAGCTCTCCCGGTTCTGGGCTGCTTCAGACGCGAGACTGTGTCCAGACCAATAATAGCACCTGCCCGGGGACATCTGCTGTGATTGGCATCCTTAGGCCAGGAACTGCTGCACAAACACTGCATCTGAATTTCAGCCAAGCTCTTAAAGGGACCTCCCTCCTTCCTAATACCCACCCTCACCTTTCTACTCACAGCCTGGGGCTAGTGGATCCTTCTGAGACCCCACGCACTTTGTAACATATTAGAGTTCCAATTCCATTATACACTTATTTTAAATCTGACTTTCTCACTAAACTGTCAGCCCCTGGAGGAAAGAATTTGGTCTTACTATTCTCCATAGCCCCAGAACCCAGCAGGACGCAAGGCATACACCTGGAGTCAATCAGTGCTTGTGGAACTGTCATGTCTTTATGAACAATATAAGAAATAGTAAGAACTAAGCGCTGGCAAGCATTTCCTAGGTGCCAGTCTCTGTCTGAGCAATGTGCTCACTCACGTAATCCTCAGACATCCCAGGAAAGAGGTGATAGGTACGACCATTATCTGCATTTCAAAGTTGAGACAACTGAGGTGGTTGATGAGGAAGATTAAGTAACTTGCCCAGGGTCACAGGGACTATAAGCTGAGACTGGGGTTTGAACCCCAGGACTGATGCCAGAGCCTACATACGACCACGATGCCATAAAGAACCGCACCAGGGAAACTGAGGCAGGGTGTTTATGCAGAGTGGTACCTGCCTAATGACTACTCACGAAGGATGCTGATTCATTCACGACTAAGGAAACCTTGGCTACAGTGACATGTTACTAACCCCAGTGTCTTAGGTAGAGCAAAAAGCTAAGCTCCTGGAATAAGAGAACTCCCCTCCCCCAAATATTGTGGCTTAAATATCAGAAAACATTTACTTCTCACTCATAGGGGTGTGTTCTGGGTCAGTGGGCAGCTCTACGCCATGTGGTCATCCGGGGATCTAGGCTCGTCCATCCTGGGGGCTGCCATTCCGGAAGGCCTTGCTGTCTTCTGTACGGCCGGGGCAGGATCACGCTGTGTCCAGGCTGCACCCAGCAGGAGAGTGGAATGGAGCATGGGAGAGGCACATACACTATCTTGAACATCCCCCACCTTTGGGGAGAACTGGGTCAGGGAGCCATATTTATCTGCTGGGAGGTGAGGTTTCTTTCACTGGGCAGCCATGCAGGCAGCTACAAGTCAATTTTATGGAAAAAAGAAAAAGGGGATTTGGATGGGAAGTTAGCTGTCTCCAGCACACTCGGTACCCAAGCCTGTGCTAGTCGACATGTATTCAGCACTTCCATAAGGCTAGAAATAAGTATCTGCTCATTAAATTAAAGGCTGACGCCAGCATGGAGGAGGAGAGAAAAAATATATTGGATGATAGATGAGGATTTTAAAATAGTCATAACCTTGGCAGTGGTTTCTTAGATATGACACTGAAGCACAAGCCACAAAAGAAAAATTAGATAGACAAGATATTCTCAAAATGAAAAGCGTTTGTGTTTCAAAGGGCATCACCAAGAAAGTGAAAAGGTAACCCGTGAAATGGGAGAAAAGATCTTTGCAAATGGTATATCTGAGAAGGGACTTGTAAGTAAAATATATAAAGAACCAGTAGGACTTGGTTATAAAAAGACACATAACTCGGTTTTTTAAATGAACAAACTGCCTGAATATATCTTCTTTTGAGAAGTTTGTATCTCTAAAGAAGAAATACAAGTGGCCAAGAAGCACGTGGAAAGTGCTCAACGTCATTAGCCATCAGGGAAATGCAACTCAAAACCATGATGCGCTACCACCCCAGATGCACGAGGAGAACTATCGTCACAAAGATGGTAAGTGTTGGCTGGCGAGGATATGGAGAAACTGGAACCCCTGTATGCTACTGGTGGGCATGTAAAATAGTGCAGCCACTTCAGACAACAGTCGGCAGTTCCTTGAATGTTTAAATGTAGAGTTACTATGTTATACTCCTACTCTATTCTACTATATTCCCAAGAAAAATAAAAACATATGTCCATACAAAAACCCGTACACATATATTCCTAGCAGTATTATTTATAATTGTCAGAATGTAGACACAACGCAAATGTCCATCAACTGATGTGATATATCTGTATAATGATACATTATTTTGCCAAAAAAGGGGAAAATAAAGTACTGACACATCTACAACATGGATGAACCTTGAAAACATTAAGCTAATTGAGAGAAGCCGGTCACACAGGAACACATGTTGCATGATTCCAATTACATGGAATGCCCCAAATAGGCGAATCTATAGCGGCAGAAAGTACATTAGTGGTTGCCAGGAGTTGGAGTGGGGGGAGATGAGGAAGTTGGGGATGACAGCCAAGGGTGTGGGGTTTCTTTTCACGGTAATAAAAATGTTCTAAAATTTATTGTGGGCCGGGCGCGGTGGCTCATGCCTGTAATCCTAGCACTCTGGGAGGCCGAGGCGGGTGGATCGTTTGAGCTCAGGAGTTTGAGACCAGCCTGAGCAAGAGCGAGACCCTGTCTCTACTAAAAATAGAAATTATATGGACAACTAAAAATATATATAGAAAAAATTAGCCGGGCATGGTGGTGCATGCCTGTAGTCCCAGCTACTCGGGAGGCTGAGGCAGGAGGATCGCTTGAGCCCAGGAGTTTGAGGTTGCTGTGAGCTAGGCTGACACCACGGCACTCTAGCCCGGGCCACAGAGTGAGACTCTGTCTCAAAAAAAAATAAAAAATAAAATTAAAATTTATTGTGGTGATGGATATAGTATATGGTGAATACATTCAATATGCTAAAAGCCACTGAATTGTAAAAAGGGGTAATTGCACAGTGTGTTAATTATACCTCAATATGGCTGTTACCAAAAAATCATAATTGGCTAGAACAATGGGCTTAAACCAACCAGATGAACTTTATCAGAGCTCCATGTAAGACCCTGAAAATCCACTGCACAAGAGCAGCGAGGGAGAGACAGGGCTTAGCAGAGCCCAGGGAACCCCAGAAGGATCTCAGCACATCATAAGCGCAGGATAAGCTTCCAGAAGAGTTACAGATGCGGAACTGAAGGTTGTCCTCTGCCAATTTAACTTCCAGTGGCTGTTAGGAGCTCTAAGGCAAGGAGAACTCTGGAAAACAGAGTCGACAAGGCTCCAAACTCACTATTAGAAAAAGTAAACATCTTAACTGCAGTGACAGCCAAGACTTCAGTCTCTTCTAGAAGAGTCTGGCTGGCCCCAGGTT
Source organism: Eulemur rufifrons (assembly GCF_041146395.1). NCBI lineage: Eukaryota > Metazoa > Chordata > Mammalia > Primates > Lemuridae > Eulemur > Eulemur rufifrons. Next base: position 15,814,485 of record NC_091007.1, read on the forward strand.
GTCTGACTCGGGGCCTCTGGTGTTGGGCCTGGTTGTGACTCTCACCCCTGGGGTGTCCCCCTCAGGGACAGCAGAGACCCGAGGGGGAAGTTGCTTTAGTTTGGGACTATTGGCTAGGGGTGGGCAGCAGGGATCTGTCTTGGCTGCTACCTTAACAGGCGTCCTGCGGACATACCAGTCAAAAAAGAGATGAGGCTTAGGGGCGCCAGGCATCCAGTGAATCTGAAATGAAGGAAATCAAGGTCGTAGCAAGTGTACCACTGCTCCTAAATACCTCCCAGTTATGCATCCTTATCAGCAAGTCAGTCTCTGGCCCCTGAGACGCCCTAAGACGTCAGCTTCACTTTTCTCTATTTGCACACCCTTCCTTACCAACAATAATTAGAGGAGGACAGAATGGAAAATTCGACTGTGATTGCTCTGCCTGGGTTTTGATTTTATCTCTGAGCTCTCAGGCAGAAAGAAAATGAAATTATTTCAGTCGTTCTCATTTTCCGGAAGGAGAAAGGACACCAAATACTCAAGATCTAGAAGATCTACTGCGACCACAGCTCAAAAGTTTTCTGACATAATTTTTGTTTTTGAAGATAAAATCTAGGAATGGAAAACCATTTTTAATAAAGAAGAGAAAGCATTTTATTTTCTATGAATGCGTTCCTTCTGATCTCTCAATTATTTCTGCCAGAGGTCCTTATAAATTAGAAATCAGTTTAAACAACTTAATTTCTGCGATAATTCAGCCAAAAACAACAACAACAACAACAACAACAACAAAAAAACGCAGCAATTACTTATGTACTTTGCAGGGCGCAGCACTCAGGTGATTGAAGGAAGGGATGCCAGAGAAAGAGAATGGTGATTTACCTTCCAGAAACTTCTCTGGGTGGGGGAGAGGTGCCGGTAACACACATGAAAGAATTTGAAGCTTCCAGAAGCAGTAGAAACGCACATGCTGATGTGGGCGGCAGTTAGGCACCTTACCTTAGTTGTGCAGGAATTCCAGAAGGAGCGTCAAGGAGAACCACAGTCATAAAGAAGAGTCCGAATGATGGTTTGCAGCCCCTGTCACAAGGACTGTGACCAGCCTCCCCCATAAGGAGGGCACCAGGCTCGCGCCCCTGCAAGGAAGGCTGGCCCGGTGCCAAGGAGGCCAGGGAGCAGGAACGGCCACGCCACAGGCCTCATTACGGGGCAGCCGGCCCCCACAACAGATGCAGCCCCACCCAAACAAGAGTTCGGGGACAAAGGAGAGCTAAATCCCCTGCCACTCGGACCCCCCACCCCCACCGCCGCTCACGGGTCTCAGAGGGGCGAATTCTGCCCTCAACTCCTGGGAACTGGCATTTTTAATCTGCTCAATTAGGAATGTAACAACTCCTTGCTTCCGTTGGCCAGGCTGGCAGGGAGAATGTGCGACAGCCAAATGTGCTCAGTGTCGCTTAGCAAAAGCGAAGGAAGCACAACCCCAAAGCAGCCTCCTGCAGAGTGACAGGCCTTGGCTGAGGAAAAACCCGGATGTGCCCAGCTCTTCCTCCTGGCCACGGCTGCAGGACTGTCATGGTCAAGGGCGCCTTTCTTTCCCTCCCCTCTGAAATCTGCATAATAACACATAGTAATTACTCTTGCAAAGATAAAGACGATGCACGTGAAGGGTTTATGCCTGAGGCCTGGTACTAGAAGGTCCAGTGTCAGCTGCCACGACCCTGTGGATTTCTGGTGTTCTAGTCCCTCCTTCTGGCGTGTCTAGTCTCCTCCCACCAGGAGGAAGCAGGGGGTGGAGGAGCGGGGAGGGCGCAGCTGTTTTTATACTGGGAGGTCGGCTATTGTCCCCACTTCCACCCAAAGTCACTTCTCCCTTTTGCAGCCCCTGACACCTCAGTCACCCATCTTGTTCCCAAGGGTCTGTGCCAGGCGGAATAATGGCTCCCAAATATGTCCCACCCTCATCCCTGGAACGTGGATATGCCGGATCACACGGCAAAGGTGGATGAAGGTTGCGGAGGGAATTAAGGTTGCTAATCAGCCGACCTTAAAATGAGATCAGCCTGGGGGATGCCAGCGCCCCTAAGTAACCAGAGGGCTCTTAAAAGCGGCAAAGGGCGGGCAAAGGGGGTGTGCCTGGGGGAGAGGTAGTCAGAGAGATGCAATGTCACTGCCCTTGGAGTTGGAGGGAAGAGGCCACACGCTGGGGAACGTGGGCGGCCTCTGGAAGGTGCAAAGCGCAAGGAAACGGCTCCTCCCTGCAGACGGGCGTGCAGCCCTGCCCACGCCTCGCTTTTAGTCCGTTCAGACCCGCGTCAGACTTTTAGCCCACAAAACTGTAAGATAAATTCGTGTTGTATTAAGCCACCAAGTCTGTGGTAATTTGCTACGGCAGCTGCAGGAAACTAATCCAGAGTCTTTCGTCTCATCATTTGGTGACATCCTTTCTGCCTCCCCAAGATGCATCTCTTAGGGAGATGGAACAGGCCATCTCCATGGTTTTCTTTTACCCTGGTGTGTAACAGGCTTGTCAAATGCTGCTAAGCCTCTATACCCACAAATAGGGGTAAAATTCACCATCCCCCGTGGGAATGGTCGGTGAGAACCTGCGACAGGGAGTACAGAATGGCTGGAAGCAGGGACTGAGCGGGTGGGCGTGGGCATGTTCCTGGGTTGCCAAGGGCATCTGTGTTCCACTGTTAAACCTTCAGCGCTCCTCACACTCTCCATTACCATGTGCCCCACGGGCCCCCGTTTAAGAGGTCATGTATGTGTCAATTTTTAACTCATTTTCCTAATCAGAGATACATGTGACTTCCAACCAAAGCTTGTGATTAACGTAAGGTGGCCAGAGCTGCCACGATGCGCTCGTAGAATTCCAGGCAAAAACAAAGCCAGGAAGCTTTAGAAATCCTGCTCAGGCCTATCCACGGTAAATGTTTGATTTGTCTGAGTTTGTAATGTTGAAAATACTTGCTATAGCCCATCACCACCTCTAGGGCTTCCCAAGGCCTCAGACTGAGAGCTGCTGAAAGATATTTCACTGGTGTGATCCACTTACAGCCAGAACTTTATTCCCCTGTATCCAAGTATCGTCTTTGTATCCGAGTGTTATTTCTGAGTGCTTTCAGCTCTGTGGCTGGTGGGTTTTTTCATTGTACTGGGAGATTCACTTCAAGGTCAGCTTAGCCTTTGACCTGGCAAGGATTCAGCAATGGTAACATGCATCGTGAGCCTTGGGATCCCATAATCTGATACAGAAGCCTTCTCCAGTCTGTCGCTGGGAAGAAAAAGGCTAAAAACAAAATCCCCTGGAATCTCCTTTTATGGGCCATATGCCTCTGCTCCAAAAAGGGTTAAAACACATGCTTCCTGCTCAAGGGAGTGTAAACTGTTAGAAACACGGTAGTAAACAGTTCAGCATGAAATCTATTGAAATTAAAGATATGCACATCTTTAGGTGCAAAAAATAAAGTCTCTTTTGCAACCCAGAGTCATTGTTCAGTATGACTTTTGATACATCTAAGAAGGAATATTAGGAAAAGAAGAAAAAGAAAAGACATGCACATCCTATGACCCAGAACGTCCACTCCTAGGTTTATACTCAAAGAAATGTCTGCACGTGTGCACTAAGGGACATGTACAAGAATGCTCACAGCAGCGCAATTCATAACAGTCCAAACTGGACACATCTATGGGACAATGCTAAATAAATAGTGCTATATTTATGCAATGCAATACTATACAGCAATGAATTAATTTTACCATGTCCAACATGGTGGTATCTCATTCACAGTGTGGAATAAAGCAGATACAAAGAAATGTTCTATGATTCCATTTCATAAAGTTCAAAAAGTAGATGACATTCTAATGCTTAAGAATTCAGACTTAGCCTAGCACTCTGGGAGGCCGAGGTGGGAGGATCGATCAAGGTCAGGAGTTCGAGACCAGCCTGAGCAAGAGTGAGACCCCATCTCTACTAAAACTAGAAAGAAATTATCTGGACAACTAAAATATATATAGAAAAAATTAGCCGGGCAAGGTGGCACATGCCTGTAGTCCCAGCTACTCGGGAGGCTGAGACAGGAGGATCCCTTGAGCTCAGGAGTTTGAGGTTGCTGTGAGCTAGGCTGACGCCCACGGCACTCTAGCCCGGCAACAGAGTGAGACTCTGTCTCAAAAAAAAAAAAAAAAAAATTCAGACTTAGGAGACAGCATTCTGGAGAAAAGGAAGGAAATAGTTACCACAGATGTTTGATAGTCATTAGTCGTGGGGATGAAGGGGGTGGTGACTGGAGAATGTGAGGGGGTTTCTGTGCACTGGCAATATTCTATTTCTTGAACTTGATGGTGCTTGTCTTGTGATAAATTCTTGAGTTGCGTATTTTATACCCTTTTCTGTCTGTGTGCTATATTGCACAATTTTTAAAAGAAAGTTTAAAATAGTTATTCTGAACTATTTCCCTAAAAACAAATTCTTTATATTTAAAATGTTTTCTTTATAATTTTCTATTATAAAACATATTTCTGGGCATAAGGGAACATTTTAAAAAATTAGAAAAGTGGGGGGAAAATCACTTCTAATTCTTTCTTCCAAAGACAAATGCTGTTAGCATTTTGGTATATTTCTTTCCTATCTTTTTTCTATGACTTGTTTTTGATGTTTTCATTTTTTATTTAGATGGCCCTATTTATTCAAACCTACATTTTATTATTTTTCACTTAACATTATCTTTTCAGCATTTTCAAAATTATTGCAAGCCTTCTGCATGACTATTTTGATGAACAACTTAAACTGCATTTAGGTTGTTTCCTCTTTTGTTTTGTTAATTTATAGTGTCATTGTAGAGCTTTTTGTGTACAGCTTGTTCCATATTTCAAATTATTTCCTTAGAACTGATCCCTAGAAATGGAGTCTCTTGGGCCAAAAATAGGACCTTTGTAAGGCTTTTTATAGGAAGCATGTCTTTTCTCCAGGGTCAGAGTTCAAGGAGTTTAATGAGTTCAAACAGGCTTAACCTGTGTCCTTGTAGAATAGCTCCTTACAGAACCAAACCAACTGGTCATTGCAACAGTGCACCTGTCCCCAAACTGCTGCCCCAGCCCAGTAATACTGCTCAGATTTAGTCCACGTCCCTTTGTCTCTCTTGGCACTGAGATGCATGGCTTGGGTGTACTTAGGTCATCCAGTGAGATTCCCTAAAGGAACAGAGCTTTAAGGTCATTGGTAAGCCTCTAAATGCCAACAAAACAATTCCAACAAAGTTTTAGAGCCTTCGTTATAAAATGGGAATATCAATGCCTATTTTGAAGGAATACATGCAAGTGTAAATGAAGTAATGTATAAAAAGTGTTCAGTATCGTGTCGGCCACATAACAAACTCTCCATAGACATGAAGCTCTTTCTTCCTTTTCCCTTGGGACTCATCTGTCTTCTCCAGTGGTGACATGTTAAAGAAAAAGAGGAGAAAAAAAGGAGGGAAATAGGCAATAAAATAATACCATAGAAATCATGACTTCTGTGTATACTTTATGAAGAGGCAAATTTATGGAATGTAATTAGAGAGGCACTCACCCTAAATTTTGCATTCACCTGACTGCCACCCCACCTGGAATTCTGACCATTTAAGTCATTCTTAGAGCTAAAGAATTGTCACCAGAAGGCTGAATCATTGGCTTCTTCACAGTTTTGTCTAGGGTAGTGTTTTCCCAAAGGTGGTTATCGGGCCATTTTAGAATCACCTGGTGTATTAGGTTAAGTACAGCTAGATGCTGTAGCAAACAGTCCCCACATCTCAGTGGCTGAATGGCACAAAGATTTAGTTATTGCTCATTGCAAAGTTCAATGTGCATTGCAGGTTATAAAGGGTGGTCTGCCCTATGCAGCCATTCAGGGGCACAGTTTCCCTTTACCTAATGTCTCTGCTATCACTCAGGGCCTCAGAGTCCTCTGTGGGATCCGTGGGATCATCTGCATCAAGCTGGCCCATGATAAGAAGAGAAAAGAGGGTGTTAAGTGTGTTTTTAGGGACTAATGGTGGAAGTGATACACACCATGTTTGCCTACACCCTGATGGCCAGGACTCAGTTGCATAGTCTTACTTGGCTGCAGAAGAGACTACAAATTATAGTTTAGCTGTATCCAAGAGGGAAAGAAAACAATTTTAGTCATCCCATTGTAAACCCAGGATGCTTATAAAAATTATACTTTTCCAAAATTTTATACATATCTATGTATAATTCTTTTTCTAATGCTACATTGACCTAGTACATGATAATCCTTAAGGCTAGACATGTGTAGATTAGAGAGATGATTTTTGTGGGTACTGAAGCTGGAGCACTGGCCCAGAGATGGCTTTGATGGTTCCATTACTAACACCTCCTCTTTTCCAAGTACCACTACTGTCACTGACCTTTCCTTAGATACCAGGCTGTGTGTCCCCAGTGTTTGCAAATCTTTCAGAGGCTATGACAACCATAGCATAAGGACTCCCAGGGTGGTTTGCCCTCAACACTCAGATTCCAATATCCCATCAAAGGTGTGGGTAAACATGGTGTTTGCCAGAACTTTTTCTCACCAGTTTCATTCTTGCTCAGATAAAAAGGAATATTGTAGGGCTTCAGTGAACAACACAAATAGGAGCTAGTCCATACATAAAACTCTAATCTACTTGCTTTAATGGGAATATTGTTGAGGTCACTGTTCAAGACATCATTTTATGGGAACACATGAAAGAAATATCTCTCAGGTGTCAGTATCACAAATAGTTGTTCATCTGTGAGAAACCAGTTTACTTTTATCTCAGACACTGTGAGTCAGGACATGTATTGTGTTTTCTCTTTGCATTGTAAAAGATTGGGAAGTTTAGAGCCAAAACTTTAGACCATCTCTAGCAATTGTACAAAATTTAATCCCAGTTGCATCTTATTTTTCCCACTTTTACTCCAAATATTCTCATTTACTTATTTTCTTATTAAAGAATACATATTTGCACATATCTATTTTGAATGAGCAACATACAAATAGATTTTTAATTATTAAATATGATGTTGTGACAGAAAAGTGAACAGAAATATTGGTCCTTGGTCTTTTGATCATATTTTAGCCCAAGGGAAATGTTCCCCACAATTGACATGCATGAAGCCTTAATCACTGGGTTTAATCCAATACTGGGTTTCCCTAGAGACCTCAGAATAGATTCATCAGTTAAAACAACATGCACCTTTCCAAGATCACCATGTCCAAGTTATCTCTTTTCCTGAGATGGACTCACCCCATTATGGGCCCAGAGGCAGTAAAGAACCTGCACATTATCAGGGAGTAGTGTTGAGTGAACAGCTCTTGGCTTTAAGAAATTTTCCTCTTTGCCCAAACTTCTCTACAATGATGTTTAAATTAAATGATGAAAAGAAAGCTAGAAAGAACTCAGGTATCCTAAAGACATTGTATGACTATTATTTAGTAAAAACGTTCCCATATTGAATTGAATAAGAGAGGGTTGAGAGAAAGTTATCTAAATATCCATTCAATTAACTAAAATTTATTGGGCACTTGTTTATATTCCATGCACTGTGCTTTCAGATGTTATACCCATTTCACACACACACACACACACACACACACACACCAAACAAGCACACACCTGGGCGGGAGGTATGAAGAAGGTGCGATCCCCCTCCTAGCAGGTGGTCAGCGGTGGGAGGGAGGCGCCTCCACAGGCTCAAGCTCTACCTTCAGCACCAAGGCCAGCGCACCTGGCTGGCCTGGACACCCAGAACCTTCCTCATTCTGGAACTCTCACGCCCAGAACTGCGTAATAAAGAAATGTTCTTTCTCAATGAAATGCGCCTTCCTAACTCATAAATTGAGCTTTATTCATTGCTTTTCATGAAGAGGTCACTACCAGCAGGAAAAGCGTTAGACAAGGAGAAATGAACATGTTCAGTGTAGTGGAGACCTGCTCCCTTACGCACGCACGTGCGCGCACACACAAACACACACACACACACACGCACACACGCACACACGCCACCAGATGGGCTATATGTTGGTTGAATTTTTCTCTCGTCACTCCTCAGGCGTCCAAGCCCTTTTTGCACCGGGAAGCAGTTAGGAGGAGCACGAGCGTTCCTTGCCTTCTGTCCCAACAAGGAGTGTATCCTGCGCAGGGACGAGGAAGGGAGGGTCGCGAGTGCTCAGGACTCCTGTTTTCTGACGTTTGTCCTTCCAAAGAACTTTTTATCCCCGGCGTTTGTGTATAGCTCTTCATTTTAAGTCCAACAAGCAAGAACAATCTACCCAAAAGATTGCTATGCCCGACTAAAGTACTAATAAAAACCTCTCAGGAAGACAGAGCAGACATTGGTTCCCATTTCATGGATGAGGAAACTGAGTCCGAGAAGTTAAGCTACTTGCCCAAGATTACACAGTGAGTCACTGACCAAGGTGCACCAAAAGGCCAGATTTCCAGTCTCGTCCTCTGCGGGTCTTTTCCCAGCAAGATGCATATATTTGCCAACTGTCTCCCGGGTCCGCAGTTCTTCACCCCTCCCTCCGGCCCAATTATCTGGAAACCAAGAGTAGAAAATCGAAAATGAGATGGAGGTCGGCAGGGGCTTGAGGCCGCGGATTGCTGCCGCTTCCTTGCTCCCTTTTTCAGGAGCCAAAATCGACTCTGCTCTTGCTCGGTGACAGCCCCTCGCCCGAGGCGCGGCTCCTGGCCTCGGCGGGGGTCCGCGCAATCCCGATGCCTCCAGCTGCCCCTTCTCCTCCGAAAGTCGCCAGCCGCCGAGTGCGGGGCCAAGCTGGGGCGGAACGAGGGTGGCCGGGGTGCATGTGCCGAGTCGCTGCCGGAGACGCCCGGGCGCACGGCACCCAGCGCTTCTTCTCCCGGGGCTCCCGCGCGCCTGCTCCTCGCGAGCCCCGCGGACCTGGCCAGTCGCAGGACAACCGGGGCAGGGCCGTGCGGAGCGCGGAGCCTCGGCTTCCCCCGCTCCCTCCCGGGGTTAACACCGTGCCAGGGCGAAGCGCGGGGCTCCCCCCACCCCTCCCCAAGTGCGCCCGGGCGTGCTTCCATCTGATTAGAATGTTTCTTCCATCTGATTAGAATGACAGTAGCTTTCAAGTCATTCATTATGAGAAGAATTTTCGTCTTAAAAGAAAAAAGAGAGTCCCACTGTAATTGTGAGTTGTAATAAATGCAAACTTCTGGTTCCTTCCTCTGCAGTATGTAAGACAGTAAAAAATGTGTCTCGTCCAAGCACACCCCCTCCCCAAGCCCATTGTGAAGTCAATTGCTAACAAAAGGGACGTGTGAATATTCAACACCGACTCTTTTAGTTGTATTTTCCGGAATCCTCGAGTCGGCTCCCCACCCCCACCCCCACTTTTTTTTTTTTTTTAAATCAGCGAATACCTGTTTAAGTTTTAAAAGCACATGGAAATCGCCCGCGAGCGACCATATAATTTGATTTGCCAGGCAATCTGCAGAGCGATCGCACATCATTTATAATGTTCATTGAGCATTTTGCCTAATTGTGTCTGTCTCTGAAAGGGCAGCGCACCCCCTCCCGACCGCGAGCGGCACAAGTGGCGACATTCCCATGGAGCGGCCGCGCCGCAGCCTGTCGCATTCAGCGCGGGCGGCCGGGCCGCGCGCTTCCCCGCCCGGCGACCGGGCGCGCCTGACACTAATAGCTCGCGGCTCAGGTACGGGCGGGCGCCGCATTTGATTCCATTCAATTCACAACCGGCCGCGCTTGCAGGTGTCGCCTTTTGAAACGGCCATTCAGGCGGCCGCTGTTCACTTCTCGCTGCGCCGCGGGTTTTGTGGAAGCGCAAGAATGGGGCCGATTATTCCCGGGCCCACATGCCGCCCCCGCGCCCCACCCCCGGCCGGCGCGAGGCTTCCCCGGGCCAAAAGAGGCGTTTAATTAGTTCTGGGGCCGCCGAGAGCCAGCGGCGACGACAAAGCCCGGCTCCCCAGGTAACCCCGGTTCCCCGCGGCCCCGGGAGAGGGCGCGCGGCGCCACAGCTCCGGCCTCGGCCGCGCTTCCTCGCACGCCGCAGCCGTCCCTCTGCCCTCCGGCCGGGTCCCGCAGGCCGCTGGCTCCTCCACGGGGCTTGGGTGGCCTTGGCCAGCGCCGCCTGCGGTCAGCTCTCGGGCGCTGCGCCCCCTTCCCGCCTTTCTGTCCCCAGAGCCAGGCCAGCCGGAGAGATGGAAGCGTGGTCGGCAGAAGACAGGTGGCCGTGGCTGTCTCGCGCGAGGGTGTCCTCTCGGATACTTGTCATTCTCTCCCTGCCCCACCCCCACCCCATTTCGCGGAAACATTGGGGACATTTTCCCCTTTATCAGCCTCTGCGTCGCAGCGCCGCGTGCTCTAAGCTCAGTGCGCACTGCTGGGCTTGGGAGGTGGCGAATGGCCGCCTTGTCGCCGCCGCCAGTGACGCTCCCTTCGCAGCGGCGGCTCAGAACGCGCACAGCTGCCGCCGGCACTGGCCCGGGGCGAGTCACTGGGCCACCTGCGCCGCAGGTACCACAGCACCCAAACCCGCTGCGCCCTCGGAGGGCTGTGCGCGCGCTGAGCCGGGATCGCCCCCAGCGAGCCGGTCTTTCGCTGTGCGGGGCCGGGACACTATCGCCGGCCGCTGGCCGCGCATGCCAGCGCTGGGGACAACGGCCGAGGCGCGGCGCCGCGGAGCCAGAGGCCGCGTTATACCTGGGGCGCGGAGCGGGTGTCGCCTGCGGGCCGGGGATGGGGGGGGGCTCATCCCGCCTTATCATTTGATTTCCGCGAGCGTCCGAGGACGGCGCACCCATTCGTTCCACCGCCGCGCTCTGGGAACGGGCGGCGGGGAGGGCGGGAGGAGGCCGGGCCGGGAGGGCCGGGTGGTCCCACTCCCCGCCCCGCCCGCCGGCCGCGCGGAGCACAAGTGTTGGGATTCCCACGGGCCGGCGCGCTCTGCGGCTGCAGGCCCGGGCGCCCGGGGCCCGGGAGACGTGGCGGACACAGAGGGGTTTGTAGACACGGTGACCTCCGCGCTCCCGCTCTGAAAGGGCCTGAAAGGAGTCGTTTATGGTGCATTACCAGTCAAGGGCTCAGGTACCAGCGCCTTGTGTCGGGAAGCCCGGGCGGCCGCCCGTGCTGCAGGTGTCTGCTATACAAACGCCCGGGAGGGGGGAGGGGGGAGGGCCGCTGGGACGGGGCGGACAGGGCCGGGGAGGGGCATCCGGCCTGGCTCGCGCCTGCCACTCGCGCCGGTTCGCTCTTGCTCATCTGCAACATAGCAGCCAGCCTGGGGTACAGACATAAGTCCTAGGGGCGTAGAGAAAGCAGCTGGGGGCTGGGGGAGGGGTGCGTGTGTGTGTCTGGGTGGGGTGGGGGGATCCATGACGTTATTTATGGGCTTCGCTTGATGGAAAAGGGAGTGGGGAGAGGCTTTGGGTTCTGCCCAGTACTGACCCAGTTTCAAGGCTAAGGGCACGGGGAGGTCACGGGAGGCTAGAACCCCTCCGTGGAGGCGAGCGCTGTGCCAGGGAAGGGGCATTTGCCCGCACGTTGGGCTGCTTGGTCCCCATGTGCCTGCCAGGGTTTAACTGAAACTTCCCACGTAGGCCCATCGTCTCCTTGTCCGTCTTCCGTGCAAAGATGGGCTGAGCCTTGGCGCATTGAGCAGCTGCGGAGCCATGGTCATCTGCCCAGGAGAAACCAAAGAACGCCACTAGCTCCTTTAGGCTACAGCAGCAGCTACGCCCTCCTGTGTCCCCCTGTGACCCCAAAGTCTGGCAAGCCAAGAACTCAAGCCCCCTCAAGGTCGCTTCTATGGAGAAACCTGGAAATGCTTTTTTTCCTTAGAGAGGGGGATTGTAAATGGAGTTTATTCCCTAGATTGGCCATCAAAAACCTTCACGTGGCCAAAATACTGAGAAAGAAAACTAGCACAAAAAATACTGCTATGATATTAAGTAAGATAATAAAAAAGAACACGTTAATGATATTTTCAGGGCTAGCTTGAAACAGAGGATGAAGCAAACAAAATTCTGAGTGTGTCTGAAGGCAACTTCCAGGGGTTTTAGAGGTGGTCTTGTTTCCTCGCTGTGGCCGACATTAGCTGGAATCTTCCTTTTCCTTGTTGCAGGTGTGTTGTCACTTTTGCATGTGCTATCAATTATTAGGATTAGCTTTTGCCTGAGTAAAACTGGGGGATTTTCTGAAAGTAGCAGAGAAGTTGGTGCAGGAATGGTGACAAGGCTGAAGATGGCAGGCGTGTGTCTGAAAAAGACAGAGAGAAGAATAAAAGAGAGGGAATAGATTCATTAAAGGGCAAAAGAAAGTCTTTCCCATCTTAAAAAATATAGAAAAATCCCCCCTACCCTCTCTCTTATCACATTCATAACCCTATTTCTTGAATAAGTTCCCCCAAATAGGTGTCCCTAGTTCCTTGCCTTTATGCACCTCAACACTCTGCATTCTGCCCCCCACTCTTACATCGAAACTCCTTTTAATCATTTTAGTCAGTAAATTCCATGTCCCCAAATTTAGAGACAAATTGCAGCCCTTAGCTTGCCTGAAATTGCACTAACAGGGCCACCATTCGTCCTGACGTCAAAAGCAGAGTCCTCTGTGTTATCTTTTACTACTTTCTCTTTTCCAAGCTCCACATTCAATAAGTTCAGAAGTCCTAACGATTCTCCTTCCAAAATATCTCTCCGGTCTCCCAGCCACCACTCAGTTCAGGCCTTCATGACATGTCAGCCGGCTGTCCTACTGTAGCCTTCTCCTCCGTCCCCCTGCCTCTTACGTTGCTCCAATTCATTCTCCACTTTGCAGCCTACCTGTCCTTTCTAAATGGCAGATTTGACCATGTCACTCCTCTGCTTAAAACTCTTGGATGGCTCTGATTAATTACTTATAAATCACAAATATGTGCTGCTGTAGTACTGCTATACCAATTGATTACATACAGTATAAAGAATGCATGAGTAACACTCATTGTAAAAGAGCGACATAAAAATATGGATGGATCGTTTCTTCTCCTGCCCTAGTAGAGCTTATCCACTCTGGAAATGACTGGTCTATGCGATGCCAAACTCCATAGCACAGTTTATACAGTCTTCCTCGGTCTAGTCCCTGTCTACATTCCCATCCTCATCATCTCTCTTTACTTCGTCCTTAATAAAGTTCTTTTATTTCTTCAAACACCATGATGATCATTTTCTGTCTGTTTCACGTTAATCTCTATGTCTGCTTTTCACTCCTACTCGTCTGTATGCTCTGTGAAAAAAGGATCTGTTTCATTTGCTGTTGTGTTTCTCATGCTTTTCACAGTTCCCAGCACAGAATATATGCTCAGTAAATGTGCAGAAGGGAACAGAAAGAAGCACAGGAAAAATGGGGAAAGTGTCCAGGCGTCTTTCCAGATCCCAGTATATTAACTGGGATACAAGTTTGGCTGCCCCATAAAGGAATTGAAAAATACGAGATAGAAGATTATCTCTCATAAAAACAAAACTAGATAGGCATTCCAGGGTGGTGTGCAGTCTGAATGATGTGGGCGACTCAGGTTCCTTCCATGTGGTCACTCACCTATCCTCAACATGCAGCTTTCAACTCATGGTTCAGAATGGCTGCTCCAACTCCTGCCATTGCCTCAGCATTCCAACAAGAGTGGAGAGGGAAAGTGACAACTTAGGACATGTCCTTCCCCTTCAAAGACTGAGCCCCAAAGGTGAACCTTACTTCTGCTCACAACCCATTCATTAGAGGTTGTTTTCATAGTCACATTGAGCTAAAAGGGGGAGTAGGAAATGTAGTTTTTATTCTGGGTGGCCATGTGTCCAGCTAAAATTCTGGGGTTCTATTACTAAAGGAAGGAGAGAATGAATATCAGGGGAGCATTTTCAGTTTCTGCAACACTTGGTATCACTGCCTTCCTGAGGCCTTGCTACATTTCTGCTCTCTGACTCTAGGAGATGTTCTGTATCCCATGCTATAGCCCCTTTTAATGTTTAACTTAGTTCAAATTGGTTACAATTGCTTAAAACCAAGAGATCTTAAAGTAATATGCAAAGGTACTGAGTATCTATACAGTGACATTAGGTGCCGAACACAGATGTGTCAGATACGCTAGATTATGCTGCTGCAGCAACCCCCAAATCTCAGTGGCTTCACACAACAGAAGTTTATTTCTGGGCTGGGCGCGGTGGCTCACGACTGTAATCCTAGCACTCTGAGAGGATCCTTTGAGCTCAGGAGTTCGAGAACAGCCTGAGCAAGAGCGAGACCCCATCTCTATTAAAAATAGAAAGAAATCAGCTGGACAACTAAAAATATATAGAAAATATTAGCCAGGCATGGTGGTGCATGGCTGTAGTCCCAGCTACTCGGGAGGCTGAGGCAGGAGGATTGCTTGAGCCCAGGAGTTTGAGTTTGCTGTGAGCTAGGCTGATGCCACGGCACTCTAGTCCGGGCAACAGAGTGAGACTCTGTCTCAAAAAAAAAAAAAAAAAAAGAAAAAGAAAAAGAAAAGAAAAGAAAAGAAAAGAAGAAGAAGAAGAAGTTTATTTCTGGTCCAGGGTGCCTGTTCTATGAAAGGTTGCAGGGGGACCCTGTTCATCATAGGCACTCGAGGTCCCCAGCTGACAGGTGTTCTGTCTCAAGGTGTGTTTCCAGAGTCATTACAGCAGGGGGAGACAAAAGAGATGAAGTGCACACTGGCTCGTAAAGCTTCCATCCCGAAGTGACATGTCATTTCACTTGTCTAAAGAAGCCCAGTGGCCACATCTTACCTAGGAGAGGGTAGAGAAGTACCAGCTGTCATCTGTCTGGGAGAAGAACTAGAGTGTCTGGAGTTTGCCCTGGGGGCTCCCACATCCCATGTACAGTGGAAGCTTTTCAGGTTAACTTTCATCTGCAAGGCACCCAGAAAGCAGAATGTGGTCCTTTTGCATCTTTCCTTCTTTGCTCAAACCCGTCCAGCTGAAGAAGAAAATCATTCCCCAAGTCCTGAGGACTTCTAAGACCAATGACAACATCCTCACAGCCTCTTAAATCTGGGTAGGGGAATAGCATCTAATACAGGGGTCCCCAACCTATGGAGAGTTGTATAACTATTTCATTATATATTACAATGTAATAATAATAGAAATAAAGTGCACAATAAATGTAATGGGCTTGAATCATCCCAAAACCACCCTCCCTCCCAACCCCTGGTCCACGGAAAAATTGTCTTCCATGAAAACAGTCCCTTGTGCCAAAACGATTGGGGACCACTGATACTAGATGATGCCTTCTCAGCTTTGGTTCCCTCTAGGGTAGCCCTTAACACTTTTAGGAGTCTGTGCACACATTCCTAGCTCTGTCTCGGATTTTTGCAATGGGTTTGTACTCAGTCATGGTGGTACCAAGTGTCTGGAAAAAAGAAAGACACCAAAAAATCTGGAGTGTGTGCAGATACAGAAAGACACTCTACCATTGGGTAAATACAGGAAATCGATTTCTAAGGCCAGCAAAGACTAAATACAGGTGAGAGTCAAAGGGACATGAGCAAATCTCCACCCCCAAAATGCTTTCAAATGACAGCAAAAAGGCCCAACTGCCACTTTTTAAAAATTTTCTCCTGTGATTTATGGCATTACCTTTCAAGGGTACTAATAAAACGCCAGCGAGAGAACGATTTGGTTGCTGCGTTGCTCATACCTTAGTGGAGCAGATGTTTTCCTTTATGGCCTCTAGCTGAGACCAATGGCCCTGAAGTAATCAGCTTTTACCGAGGGCAAAAAGGATAATTTGGAGCACTGGGCATTCTTTGAGGACACAGGTCTTGGTGGGGCAACCATGTGGTCATTGTGAGGCCACTCCGTGCCGGGACGGGGCTGGTGTGGGAGGCAGGACTAAGAAGGAAGACACAGAGAGGCTTAATGCCAGGCGCCGGCCCTGGGCTGTGCCTGAGATGGAGCCTGAGACAGCTCATGGGTTTGCTGGTGTGCGGTCCCCGAAATCGGGGGAATCTGCAGGCCACTGTACACCTCTGGGTGTTCAGCCTCCCAGGAACACATTTCTGCCTCTCCTCTCGTGGTCACACTCCCTCAGGACTTTTATGAAGCCTTCCCTGTCCCTCACTCTCATACCGACCGAGCCCCGTACCTCAACAATAGCCCGCATTACTGCACTGGATTCTAATTAATTACAACCCTCTCTGATGACCCCAAGAATACATTAAGGCACAGAAACTGCATCCTTTTCATCTCTGTTTCCCCCATATTTAACACAGCGACTTGAATAGAGTTGATGCTTGGAACACGTTTCTTAAAGCAATAAATAAATGAAGGCCTTAAACACGGCCTTTACATTTTATCTTTACATTTGTCAGTATTTCTGCATTGCCTGTAACTTCACATATAATGATGAAAAACAAGATCATTCAGCTCAAAAACAATTTAAGTGATTATTTGGCATTATATGGACTAGCGGGCTCCAAAGTGGGTAAGATATACTATTAAGGTGTGAGAAAACACTTAGAACTTCTTTCATATTTTTGCTCATCTTAATATTTCTTTTGGGGGCCCACTCCCTCCAGAGGATCTAGGGCAATATCTGTTTCTTGCCTCCTCCAGCTTCTGGTGGCCACCAGCATTCCTTGGCTTGTGGCCACATCACTATAATCCTCAAGGCCAGCATCTGTAAATCTCTCTTTTCACACTGCCTTCTCCTCTATGTGTCATTTCCCTCTTTTTCTCTCTTACGAGGATACATGTGATGCCAGTTAGGGTGCACTTGGATAATCTAGGATAATCTCCCCAGCGCAAGATCCTTAGCTCAATTTCACCTACAAAGTCTTTGCCACATAAGGTAATACTTACAGGTTGCAGAAATTAGGACGCGGATATCTTCTGAAGGGCCATTTTTCAGCCTACCACAGACTTCAAGGAATTAGGGCCTTTAAAATTCTACTTATTCTTTAAGAATAGATATTGTGTCTAGCACACTGTTGTTCCTCAAAGTATCACAGACCTTACCCAATAGTGTCACTAACAACTTATGGAGAATAAAAGCAAAACATAAATGTACAAAAAAATTCGTTTTGTGCATGTTTTAAAATGTATACAATATATTACTACCATCTTATTTGTATGCAATTTTAAATACATAAATATACATATATTCACAAAAATGCATACTGAAAAGTGGTAATGGGCAGGTGTGTCAGGCATATCTAATCTCCACTCTACTCCCACAAACACAATATTTGTCTCCCCTTCTTTGATAACATCCCAAATTTTAACCAGGAACATGACCAGAAGCTCAAAACTATATTTGTCTGCTTCCTTTGCAGCTAGATGTGGCCATGTGATGGCTCAGGCCAATTGAATGTGACCAGATGTGATATGTGCAAACTTCAGGTCATGGTCTTAAAAGGAAAGAAGGAAAGTGTGTCCTTCTTGCTGGCTGGAATACAGACACAATGGTAGGAGCAGGAGCAGCCGTCTTGGACTCAGGGATAGAAGTCATGTTTCAGGAATACAGAGCAACAAGTTACAAGGAAGCTGAACCTCCAGCCCATTTAGCCACCATATAAACTTTGGATTGCTATGCTCAGACTATTACATGAGAGAGACATAAATGTTATATTTTAATCACTCTTACCTTTACATGTTTGTTTCAGAAGCTAGACCCCTTATCCAAAGTAATGCAAAGCATGCAGTCAAAAAACTAACTTTTGATTCCTTTATATAGATAATCAGGGCTCAAGGTGAAATATACCAATGCTTGTGCCTTTTTTTCTTCTGTACTTTATAGACATTTAATAAAAAGTTATTGATCAACCACTGAGAATAAGGGAAACAGGATGGGAACTGGCATTCATTGAGTGTCTGCTGTCTATCAGATACTTTACATATTTCATTTATTTTGCACAACAATCCTAAGGTATATATTGTTTTTTCCCATTTCTATAAACCAGGAAATTAAAGCTCAGCCAGATTGAATAACTTATCTAGGAATAAGCAACTATAAGGGGTAGAGCAGATATTTGAATTTGAATTCAGATTACATGAGTCAAACATGCATGTTTTTTCATTCTCTGCTCTTCCATATACATTTCTCACCTTTCGAACTCTTCCTCTTGCATCTTCTCCCCTCTTATTTTACATTGTTTCCTTTTTACTTTCCTTCCTGTCCTTTTTTCTCTCTGCTTTCTAACTCCTCAAGCCAAACGTGTGTATTTGGTCATCATCTGGAACAGTATTTCTCAAATTTGACTTTTAATATATGTTTGTATTTATTTATCTGTGTGTGCATAAGCATATATTTTTATACACACCTAGATACATAAATGCACTTATATATAAAAATCTCCACTCTTCACAGAAAGACAAAACAGCAGCTAATAACACCTTCTATGGGCTTTCAGTGTCACATTAAATTACTACTAATATGAAATTACTTAAGTATTTGCAAATATAAAGTTAGAATAAACTCTATATGTGTTGCTGTCATGTAACTACAAAACCAAACAAAAGTGAATATTGAAAAATTCTATAAATCAATAAAATTCAAATTAACCTGAATTTAATGTGATAGATGATATGACTTTGTCGCAATGACATATGCCACTTACAAAGTTGATGTGGTGTTGGTCCCTATCTTCAGTGCACCATGTGCCATGTGACAATTCTACTCCTGGTTTAATTAAACTACCATGATAGCTTTGTCTAGCTTGTTGGGTGGTTATTCGGTGTTTTCTTGGCACAAACACACCATCTGTGTGTCTTCTTTAGCCTGCAGTAATTCAAGTACCATGTGGCACCACCGCAATTTTAAACACAAATGTAAACTCAGATTCAGGTCCCAACTCCCATGTTAGGACAGAGTGATAGATAAGTTGGTCATCTAGGTGGTCTACAACATGCTCATACTTTGTTGTCATTGTTTCTTCAGACGATCATCTAAATGATGTCATAGAATTGAAAAATTGTGGTCATGAAGTTGTGCAGCCTTAATTTAACAAACATGAATCCAGAAAATCAGAGGCCCTTGGAAATGACAGGCCCAATGATTGGTCTAGAGCAGGAAAATCAATCCCAGTTATAGAAACTGTCCCCTTGTTGGGAAGAGAGAAATGACTATACATACAATTCACTGATCGCAGAAGAAAGAACAGACTGTGAGGTGACTGTGTCCTGTAACACGCCCAGCTTATTTTTCCTTCCAGGTTAGACAAACAGCCTTGACGGCTCTGCAGGGTGATGAGAATGGAAGAGTGAGGGGAGAAAGCTGGCTCCTCTCCGGCTCCTGTACTCAGAGTCCAGGTCACAGTCTGCCTGCCCTGGCCTGCTCAGACGCCCTCGCTGAGCACTGTGGTCTTGCTCTGCCCAGGATCAGACTTTTCTCTGTGAGAACCAGCCTGAGTAAATGGACCATTTTTCTAGCCCTCACCTTAAAGCCATGAGCATTAGCAAAAAGCTATAATTAGGCCTAATCCCAACCGCCCCAAAAGGCATGAGAAAAGCCAAATGGAGATGCAGTTCATCTTCTAGTGTTGACAGGGAATTAAACTCACTTTTTTTTTATATTTGTCCAGTATAAATCTAGAAGGTTGGATAGGGGTGACCAAGAAGAATGACTCCTACCTAATTAAGAGGGTCCCCACCTCTCATGACGATAAACACTCAACCACTCCACCATGCACTGAACACATAGATAAAGAACACAACCAAATAACTTATTGAGCAACTACTATGTGCCTGGAACTGCTTATGTGCTTTATATTTGTGAACTAACTCAATCCTCACAATAACCCAATGAGGTAGCATTAGTAGAATTTCTTTTTGCACATGTAGAAGCAGAGGCACAGTACGGTGGCAAAGCCAGGGGCACGCAGGTGCCTATTTCTTGGACAGCACAAGCAGGCAAACTACACACCTGCGTTTGTAGGCAGCTTTCCCCACAAACTGATGTTTCTTTTCTGATACTGGGCACTTCCCTCCTTGAATCAGGCAGAGTCTGGCATAAGCTTCTTCAAGCACAGAATAACCCAGCAGAGGAAAACTTGGGCTTTAGACTAGATTTTGAGGCAGCAACAGTAATAATGACACTGCGAGATACCCCAACATCTTCAGGACCCTTGATATGAGTGAGAGGCATTATTGAGAAGAGGCAGAAAAAAATTCGGAGGGAATCAAAGTCATGGTCTACCAAGCAGAGGATAAAGTGAGACCAGAGATAGAATATGGACGGCGGCATTCTAAGAGATGCAGAAAGTGTGAACTGAACTGTGAGTTCCCAGATGTAGTGAATGATGCCCAGAGAAAATGGAATTATCCAACAGTAAAGCCATACGATGAACCATCAGGGTGTCACTAAAGCCTGTCGGTAAAGATATGGAGAAACAATGGTGAGATGCTGTTGAGTGAAAAATGTAAGATGCAGAACTAGGGCCATGTGGGAGCAAATAGACCAAAATGTTCGCACCATCACCTGTAGGCTGTGGACTACAGACAATGCAGAAAATGTGGTGGTTTCCGTGAGTACTGAGTAATATTAAATGTCCTTTACATTGTCGAATCCCTCTAAATGTTGTTTGATATTGATTTCACGCAGGGAATAGCATTTCATCCAATGTCGTCCATTTCTGATAGTTACAAAAGTGGCTTCCCTGTGCCTGGCAGCAATTGCTGGTTCTACCTACCAATGGGGCATTGCTGATTTTTGAAGATGGCATAAGCTAGGCTCCCTGCAGGGCTCTCTAGGGCAGCAGTCCACAATATTTTTGGCACCAAGGATTGGTTTCATGGAAGATAATTTTTCTACAGGGGGTCGGGGGAGAGACAGAGCTCAGGCAGTGATGTGAGCGATGGGGAGCAGCTGTAAATAGATAAAGCCTCACTCTCTGGCCCTCTGCTCACCTCCTGCTGTGCGGCCCAGTTCCTCAGTTTCATGGATGACAAAACAAAATATGGGTGGCAGAGCAGGGCTCTGGCTGGCGGTGATGCCCAGCCCAATTCCTAACAGGCCTGGGGGTTGGGGACCACAGCTCTGGGGCACAAATGAAGAGATCATAAACTCCAACATTTAAAAAAAAAAAGTTAATTGTGTAAAAAATTTCCTGCGTATATATTTCAAAAATATACAAAGGCATATTCAATGAAAATTCTATCCACTAGCCACTCAATTCCTTTCTCGATGCCATGAGCTTCTCGTGCATCCACCTAGAGATAGTTGATGCTTATGTGAACACACGCATATATTCACTGTCCTCTTTTTAAAACACAGGTGGGAACGTGCAAGTCACTCTTGCTTCTTTCGCTGAGCAATGTACCTTGGATCTCATTTCACATCCCTAGATCAAAAGCGTTCCCGTCCTTTTTCACAGCTGCTGAACATTCCATCATGTGGACGCACCACGATTCATCTGAGGCCCTACCAACGGACATGAAGACAGAAAACACGTGTAGCTTTGAGAAGAAACCAGGAAAAAAAAGGTCCTGTTTCTATGAAATTCATTGTTTTTCTTTCCACTGCTCACTTCGGAGGCCAAGCTCCACAAGTCCGGTAACGATGACCCGCAGTGTTGACATTGCTGAAGTTCAAACACCTTTCAGGATAACCAGGCTGAAGGACAAAGCTCGGGAAGCTTTGCTATTCATCCAATAAACCCTGGCACGACAGAAAACACTTATTTGGATAATTATATCAGCATTTAGGAGTTTCTCCCTTTAAAGATTAATGTTTAACGAGGAGAAACGCACAGACCAGAAGGAGGGAGGCTGGGTGTTCAGCACATGGGCCTTGTCTGTTTCACTGCAGCCATGGGCCACCTACCCTCATCCCGGAATGGGACACGGCCCTGCTTTATTTACTTACTCTTTTTAGGCTCAGCAGCCTCAGAGCAGAGAATGTCTCATGGGAAACCCTCCTGCACGGCGCTGAGATCTCCACTCCCTTGTGCTGGATGCTGGAAATCCACTTCCTTCCACCTGCAACTCCATGGTGCCAGCATGTCACCCACCCCGGATGAGTTAGCCTTTCTGAATCTGTTACCCCTTGTAAGTGATAAAAAATAACCTGCCCAGTTGATGTCACAGGGCTGTGCTAGGAGCGAACAAGCTAGTCCATGCACAAATCATAGGAAAACAACTACGCTAAGTGTGGTAGCAAAGATGGGGCAGAGAGGTGGCACGTAACACGCGTGAGTTACGGAGTTGGCCAAACCTGGTGTTGAATTGTGACTCACTCGCTCCTCCTGTCCTTTCCATGTGTCCGTAACCTCCTTGATCAGATGCGAAGATCTTACACTTATCCTCCCTAAGACAGGATAGATGCAAGGAATGAGACCAATGCTAGAAAAGACGGAAATGAACATTCTGGGGCACTTCCAGATACGCTTGTCATTCATCCTCATAATTCTGCAAGCTGAGGGGCATCCGTCCGCATTCAACAGGTGACTACATAAGGCTGGGCCTGACATCCCAGGCTGCACAGCTGTTCAAAGCCTCGGAGGAGTCTCGAGGCCTCACCAGGATTTGGCACGAGGAAGGACCAAGTCCTCCTGCTGCTGCTCACCTTGGAGGATGAAATGTCATTTTGCAATGAGGAAGGGGGTCTTTCTAAGGTTAGGGGACGTCTCCCATGAGGACAAAGAGTGGAGAGAAGCTCCACTGGGCGAGCCTAGCAGAGAACGGGGAGCTCGCAGCTCTGGGCCCAGCTCTCTCTATATATGAGCTACCTGGGGCCTTTTCATCACCTGCCGCTCCATGTCCCCCCTGCCCAGAGGACCCAGGGGTGCAGAGGGAGGGGCTGTAAAGAGAATTGGGGCCTCTAGCCTGACAAGCCTCAGTTGCAGTCTCTTCCTCATCGGACCTGTTGCTTCGAGTGGCAGAGGGCAGCCGTCCACACTGCTGTGACCTCCAGTGACCCAGAGAAAATTCCCTTTATTAGCGGAGAAGCCTTTCTTCTTTTTATAAGAGAAAAGAACGATCATGTCTTACTTAAAGACTGTGTGTGTGTGTGTGTGTGTGTGTGTCACAGTATCAGTGTCTGCAGCCCCTGTCCTAGCTTCCCAACAGGGCCAGTCTGCAGACAGTCAGCAAGTCTCCAAGAGAAAAAATTGGAGGTGGGGGTAGGGAGGAGGAGGAAGAGGGCAGGGAGGCCTATGTCTCTTCCTTCTACCCTCTGCTCATCCGCAAAGCCCCAGGAGCCGCCCAGAACTTCCCTGCTGCCCAGCCTCTGAAGACAGTAAGCTTTCCTCTGCCAGCCAGCGGATTTCCCAGGAACTCACCCGGGTGCCCGGGTAAATTTCAGTAACTTTTCCACAAACTCATCAAAAATCTGTAAGATGAATTTCTGCGGAGGCTGATTGTTTAAATCACGTTGAATAAAAGGATACTCACATATACACACTCAGTCTCAGGTCTCGCAGCCCCCTGCCCACCATCCATGACACAAACATACTTCCTCAAGAGCCATCTAGATCCACCAGGGAAAACCCGTCACCCTCTTGAAGGGAAGCTTTGCAGGCTCAAACCCAGTCTTCTCTCCAGTGAACGGCTGTCAGTGTTTTGGACAAGGCACCTGGTCCTGACACCACCCTCCCACCACACACTTCCAGCTTCCCTCCCTTTGAGGTCACACAGAGAAATCTAAATTCAGAAAATTCCAGCGCAGGCTCTATCACCTGTCCATTTTTGCATCAACTTAAAAGATAACCTCACCACCAGGAAGGGGTCGTGTGTTGAGAAAGTAACACATGGAAGAAAAAACCTGCTGGAAAACAGTCGATCTTTGGATTAAAACCGTCTGAGGTTCTTGACGGTTCGAGGTAGAGCCATCTCTGGTCTTCCAACCTTACACGTCTTTTGGTCTCAGAATTCAGTTAAATCTTGTGTAATGTCTAAAAACAGGAAGCGCGTTTAAAGCACTGTTCTTAAGAGGCCTGGGCTTGGATGTTGGGGGGAGTCTGAATACGCAACAGAAGCCTCTGGTGGGACAAGGGTCTGAAAAAGGACGTGGCTGACCTGGGAAGACAGCTCCTTTCGGGCTCTGTTGGGAGGATAACGCGCCGCGGCTGCTCCTCTTAAGTGTCCCAGGGCGGAAGCTGGAGGTTGGCTTTCAACAGGACCGACCTTGAAAGTGTTTTCTTTGTGGCTCTGAAACTGAGGAATTCATGTTGCACCGCAGTATGTGATAAAGTGTGTCTTGGCGCAGAGTGCATACGTTTTGTGTTTGGGTTTGTTCCCCCCCGCCCCCCAGAAAAGAAAGAAAAAAATCATTCATGGCTGGTCCCGGTGGCCAGTCGGAAAGGTGAGAGACTCGGGCTTTGAAAACGGTTCACGCTCTGCCCTTTAGCTTCAATGCCCTCCCTCCGGATTGCTCCGGACCAGACGATTCAATTGGCTCCTTTTGTACCCGGTTTATTGCTCAGAACCCCTAGCGTCTCGATTTGCTCGCAGTAGAAACGCGCCCCACTGAGCTGCTCTGAGGCAGCCCCTCCCGCGTCCCCACTCCCTTCTTAGGGCTGCGGAGGGTAGGGAGGCGAGGCTGGCCGCTGAGCCGGCGTCGCCGGGGACAGGAACGGGGCACCAGAGCCAGACTCCCGAGCGGCGTGGCAGAGGCGCGCCCCTGGCCCCTGCGCTGCGTCCGGAACGCCTGGGAGTGGGCCGGGCTCGCCTTCCAGCCGCGCCCGCACAAACTCCGCGAGCTGCAACGGTCCTTGGAAAGTCTGGTGATGGGCTACAGGTTCCAAATGGCGCGCGCCCCGGGTAAGGGGGTGGCGGAACGCACCAACCCGGCCTCTGAGAGCAGCACCCTGGGACTGCCGAGGCTGCTGCCGACCCCGGAGGAGGACGACCGCCACGTGGACTCCACTCCCGCCGTCTGGGCTACTAGCGCGCACCCGTAGAACCTTCTGTGGCTGCGTGAAGACGCGGTGCGCGGCTGTCCCAGCCTCAGGGCGGCAGGGCCGGGCGCGCTGGCCGCAGGTGTCCCCGGAGCCCCGCGCGCGGCAGGTACGGAGCACAGCAGTGGCCGGAGGGGCGGGGGAAGGGCGGGGAGCCCCCGGCCGCGCGGCCCCGCCTCCCCGGCGCCCCAGGAGCTCCCAAAAGGAGGAACGTGCCCCCTCCGCGCCGGCCCCCCGCGCTCTGATTGGCTGGCGCGGCGGGCCCCTGGCACGCGCCTGTGGATGTAGCTATAAGAGTCCTCGCGTGCCGGGCCTGCGTTTCAGCGCGTCGCCGCAGCCCTCCCCAGCGCAGCGCGGCGCGGGCCAGAGCACAGCGGCCGCGGGCACTCCAGGGAGGCCCGGGGCGGGCAGCCGGGCGGCCGCCTCCTGCCCCCAGCGCGGGCCCCGCGAGGGAGGGGCTGCGGCCGGCCACCGCGCGGCGGCAAACCTCCGCGGGACCCCCTCGACGAGCCGGCCGCCCCGGGCCCACGGCGGCGGCGAGCATGGACGCGGTGCTGTTGGAGCACTTCCCCGGGGGCCTGGACGCCTTCCCTTCTCCTTACTTCGACGAGGAGGACTTCTTCACCGACCAGTCCTCCCGGGACCCTCTGGAGGACGGCGATGAGCTGCTGGCGGACGAGCAGGCCGAGGTGGAGTTCCTCAGCCACCAGCTGCACGAGTATTGCTACCGCGACGGGGCGTGCCTGCTGCTGCAGCCCGCGCCCTCGACCGCCCCGCTCGCGCTCGCCCCGCCGCCCTCGGGGGGCCCCGGAGAGCCGGGGGACGGCGGCGGCTACTGCTGCGACGCGGGGGCGCCCCCCGGCGGCTTCCCCTACTCGCCCGGCTCGCCGCCCTCTTGCCTGGCCTACCCGTGCGCCGGGGCGGCCGTGCTGTCCCCCGGGGCGCGCCTGCGGGGCCTGAGCGGCGCGGCGGCGGCAGCGGCGCGGCGGCGGCGGCGGGTGCGCTCCGAGGCCGAGCTGCAGCAGCTGCGGCAGGCGGCCAACGTGCGGGAGCGACGGCGCATGCAGTCCATCAACGACGCCTTCGAGGGGCTGCGCTCGCACATCCCCACGCTGCCCTACGAGAAGCGCCTCTCCAAGGTGGACACGCTGCGCCTGGCCATCGGCTACATCAACTTCCTCAGCGAGCTCGTGCAGGCCGACCTGCCACTGCGCGGCGGCGGCGCGGGCGGCTGCGGGGGGCCGGGTGGCGGCGGGCGCCTGGGCGGGGACAGCCCGGGCAGCCAGGCCCAGAAGGTCATCATCTGCCATCGGGGTACCCGTAAGTGCGCTCGCTTCCCAGTTCTGGGAGACAGGGACTGGCACGCGGAGGCCCCGGAGGGGTTGGGGTGGGGAACAGACTGCCAAGCAGAGTGACGGACCGACCGTCGGTGGGCACCTGCAACCTTGAGCGCCAGGTCGCTTTTCTGGTTTTTTCCCCCAACACTTTGAACCCAGCTCTGAGGGTGCGCGTCCCTGCCCGACTTGCAGCTCCTGGGATTCCGGGGAAGGGGCGCTGGGGGACTGAGCGGTGGAGGAAGAGGGTCGTTCTAGTGTAACTGTAAGATGCCTGTTGAGTCGAGGTGCCCCTGAGGGTGTCCTAAAGGCCCTGAGGGGACTGCTGGGAACACGGTTAGGCACTCACGGTCTGTTTTCTTTTCTCACCTCCCCAGGGTCACCCTCCCCCAGCGACCCGGATTATGGCCTCCCCCCGCTGGCAGGACACTCTCTCTCATGGACTGATGAAAAACAACTCAAAGAGCAAAATATTATCCGAACAGCCAAAGTCTGGACCCCAGAGGACCCCAGAAAACTCAACAGCAAATCTTCCTTCAACAATATAGAAAACGAACCGCCCTTTGAGTTTGTGTCCTGAGGAAGTCCCAGGCTCAGCTGAGGAAATGATTATGTCTCTGTGCATATTGTACATGTAAATACCTATAATGTAAATGTAATTTAAGAATCAGATTTTTCTAATGGCAATCAGCTCTTTGTTATTTATCTATTTATTATCCTGTTGAGTTAATGAAATAGGTGCTCTCTTTTTAAATATATAATTTATATAATTTATCCTGATTTTCTGAAAATATGCAATAGCCTATGATTCCCTCGGCACCTTTGGCAGACCTCTGCGTTGTTGGAAGAACTCTGGCCCGAAAACTTCATGCTTATTTATTGCCAGATATGGTTTATTTCTAAGCGTTCTTAATAAATGCTATTTACACCTTTTTCTTAAGGTTATGTGTTTAGTACATGATTTGGTAGCTATAGCTTTAAAATAATGACTTAGTAAAAATTAACTGATTCAGAGACTCAAACTGTAGCTATCTGGTAAGAAATCACTTTTTATTTAGATTTAACCTGAAAAGTGGTAGGTTAGAAGGTTGGGTCTCAACTCTCTATTGCAACCCTGCATCTGCATCGCCTGCCCGAAATAGTAATTACCTTTGCCTGTATTTTTATCCCAACTTCCAAATACCCTATGAGGCAAAAAAGTCATGGAGTATTTTTATCCCCACTTTTCAGAGGGGAAAGCTAAAGCCCGGAAATGACGTTTGATCGACCCAAGGTCATCCCCACCCCGCCTCATCACAGTGTGTAAAAGCGAAGGCGCTGTGTCCGGTGGGAGCTGAGAGCTAGTTTCTGGGCTGGCCGAGGGAAGGAGACTTTCTCTTCCAAGGGCTGGGGAGAAAGGACGCGTGACTCACCCCTTCGGAAGTTACCTACAACTCAGACGTACTCCTCTCAAAGGAGACGGGACAGGCGGCGGTGCGGAACCCTGGAGACCACGTGGAGGCCACCCCCCAAAATCCAGGGTCTTTTAGGTAAGGCGGGAAGGAGTTCACCCGCTACCCCTGCCACCTGTGCAACCGGGTTACTTCTGAAACTGACTCCGTTTTGCCTCCAGCAGAACTGCGTGCTCCGCGGCCAGCCACCTGGGGACAAGGCGAGCCTGGGGACCCGGGGTCGCCCCCTAGCGAAAGGGAGAGGATCGAGGGCGCAGCCGGGGTCGCTCAGCCAGAAAGTCCAGAAAGCCAGGGCTCAGCCTTGTCTCCTCCGCGGCCGCAGGCGCGTCCCAGACCCTCGGGAAGCCCCCACCTGCGGGCTGGAGCCGGGGCGCGCGGCGGAGGATGGCGAGGCCCGGGGCGCACAGAACCCGCGGGCGCGGGCTGCAGACGCGCACCTCCCGTGGGACAGTCGCCCGTGCCGCGCAGGCCGGGCCCACGCCGGGTGCTGCTTGAGACCCGCAGCGGCCTGGGCAGCCAAGGTACAATCACGAATCGCCCCCAGTGCCCACAGCCCTGGCGGAGGCCATAATGTCGGCAGCATGCTAATTGCTTTAACCCAGTTTCAGACCCACCGAGGGGTGCCCCGCGCGCCGCGGGTGCCATGGACCTTGTCCAAGAGCAATTAAAGCGAGGCCGCGAGCCCGACCCCGCAGCGCGGCCTGGCCAGATATGCGGAGATTCTGGGTCGCCAGGCTCCCCGAAGGCCTTTGGCCATGGACCTGCTCACCCTTCCAGCCCTCTCCCGCCCCTCCCCCTAAAGATGATTTCACACTGGAGACAGAATTTGAGAACGCGAGAAAATAATTCGATTTTGTCCTGTATTAGGGCCTCATTAAACACGAAAGTTGCTTTTGCACAAGCGCTTCCATCAGCATGTAATCTCATTACACTCATTAGAAAGTCAAATGTTAGGCAGACTCCAACTTAATTCTAAGTTATGGAAGTATTGTACCGTTTTCTTCGGCTGTGTAGACCTGCGTTTCAGTTGGACTGGGCAATGTGGCCATCCGCAGTTAAAACACTACAATCATTGTGATGTGGCACCTTTTATTTTGCGTGCCACTTTTTTTGTGATTCAATGCCTCAACACATCCTTTAGTGCGGTGCAGATGAAGCGGAAGAGCCGAACTGAGCTGCAAAACACCAGGGTCTCTATCTTGTCACTCTCTGTCCTGACTTGGCAAGTCCCTTTAAGCACAACCTTCAAAGAGACTGACAGCTTCTTTTTATTTACTCATAATCCATTCATTCTAGTGTAGCAATTCTTTTTTTTTTAAAAAAAAATGCCACAGTAAAAGCAGAACAAACGTATCATTTCAGAGTGTCCTTTGGCGTCAGGGAGGCCCAAGCTGTGCTGGGTGCAGGAGTCGCTCTCCTTGTGGCAGCGCCAGGCTGGAGAGCCTCTGGCCTGGGGCATCTCTGGCCCATAAATACAGCCTGGCACTAGAAGGACCATGTGGGGGCAGTTTGAGTGACAGGTATTCAGCAGTTCTTGTAAGTCAACCCTTTTCTTCCAACTTAAAAAAATGCATATGAAAATAATCGAGTAAGCCAAACTCCTGGACGGCTGTGGAGAGCCCTTGCCCAGCCGGGCTCTTCTGAACACCCATCAGCCCCTGCGCTGAAAGCCAGCCTGGGACCACCAGGGGAAGGAGTTTAAAGTCCGCCCTGGCTGCCCTTGTCCATTTAGCATAATAAAGAAGCTGCAAACCCGGTACAGGGTGCATTTTATGATCTCTATTGGAGAGCTGGCTAAATCATTCCCCAGTGGTCCAGACTCCACTGCTAGCAGTGGTGGGGGGTGGGAGTCCTGGGGTGGGTTTGATAAAGTCTTCTGAGAGCAGAGGTTGTCTGGGATGCCCTGCCCTCCCCCAACGTCTTACCCCTTCCTGCCAGACACGCATCCTCAATTCCAGCCCATCCAACTGCTGGTCCTCATCCCAGGCTGCTGTGCCTCTCTGATCTGGTGTCAGAGTGCCAAAAACTCCACTCAATAAAAGCCCTCTCTGCCCTTCCTCCTTGGGCGTTAATGCCAAGGTCCTCTTGTGGTTACCTGAAAAAATATTACAAGTCACAAGAAAGGTGCTTTCTATTTTCAGAGGCTGGGAAACTGAGGTGCCATTCCTGTTCCCTTCAGTTTTTTTTTTTCTTTTTGATGGGACTTTCAGTTCTGAGGTGAGGCGGGGAGAGGTAGCTCTTGAAGGGTGGGGGGAGGAGAAGGGAGGGGAAAAAAGGCAAGGCAGACACCCCCGCACCCTGAGCTGGCGCCTCCGGCTTGGAGCCCTCTTGTGGAGCTCTGCCTTCCCAAGAAGGAAGCGCCATGGGGTGATTTAAAACTCTCCTAAAATGTTGCATGTGGAGCCTGCAGGTCCTGGAGAGCAGAAAAAGTAGGTGGGAAAGAGAGTGAGCCTCCCGTCCCCAGGCTGGGAGCAGAGAGCATAAAAGGCCTTGTGGGCGCTCCTGTGAACCCGGCCGGGAGAGATTCTCAGGACTGCTCATCTGCCGGCGCTGGGATTAACGCCCCTCGCTGGAGAGGGTGTGAAGCCTCTTAAATCCATAAACTCATCCCATTTCCATTAATGGGCCTTTGCGGTGGCACCGAATACCAGCTGCGGGGTTGAACAAACACCAGTTGAGTACTCCCTGGCGAACCTCTCTGGGAAGAGCCCTCGCCCTCCCTCTCTCCCTCGCCCTCCCTCCCTCTGCCTTTCCAAAGCCTTCTGCAGCCTGTGGGAATGGTCCTAAATAATTCCACAACCAATTGCGTCGTTGAGATCTGGAACCACCGGTGGGGAACGATTCCCACGACGGGCTGTGGGGTCTGGCCAACAGGTGTTCGGATTTGGCCCAGGGAGATGGGAAACCCAGGGAGAGAGACGGAGCTGCCAGAAAGCAGGCTGCTCAGGGCCTCCCGGCTTTACAGGCCGTGGAAGCCGCAGACAATCGAAATGATATCTTTATTGCTAGGTTCATGTCCTGGGCTATAACATATCAATCCCTGTCGTGGGTCTCTAGGATGCACCTGGTATTTCAAACTTGTTCTTTTTGTGCTTCTGGGTCCTGGGCTGCAGCTGCCTAAAACAAGCAAAGAGAGAGGCCCTTACAATGTCTCCAAGACGTGTTGGCATGGTTTGCCTGTCTTTAATGTACCATTAACTATTGTCTTTACACAATATGGGAACTGTAAAGCATGACATGTGTTATAATAAAACACATTTTCAATGATACACTTGGACTTGAGGCTGGGGTGCAGCAAACAAACAGGCCCAAATCTTGTTTTGTCTCCCTTGCTAAGCCCACTGGCAATTAAACTTAAGGCCACTGTTCTCCCCCCTCCTGATCAGCCAATTAAATTTTATGTCTCCTAATTTTTCACATAGAAAAAAGTCTCAGTGCTGGCCCCTAAAGACATTGATTTTCTTGCTATCACCTGGCGCTCAGACCTTAGTTCCATTTATCAAGAAGGGAAACGTCAGGCGTTACATAAAGTGACTCTGTTACCATAAGGCTCTCACCATCCTGGCCTATTGTTTTCCCTTGTTAATAACTCATTACCAGGATTTAACAAATCAACCATTACATATGTTTTGTGTCTCCATATTTTGATCCGTACGATTAAGCAGATGTTACGATTGAAAATTGAAAAGTCCAAGGCTACTCTAGTCTGAAAGAAAGAGGGCAGCCTCAAACAACGAGCTAACAATGAGATTCAGAAGATCTTCAGAAAAACATTTACCACCAATAAACAGACTCCAACCTGCTCCATTTCAACCATTGTGTGCTTTGGGGGAATAATTAAGTTTAATAGGAATAGGTCTGGAGGGTTTTCAATGCCAAGACCACAGGTGCGGGGTGGCATGATGAATGATTTGCCTGATTTTTGCCAAGCTCAAGGGCTCTTCTCTTGGACTTTCAAGCAGATAGAAAATATTGTCATTTCTTTTAATTCACAGCATTACTTTCAAGCCGAACAAAGGCCGGGGCCGGGGGGAGGCGGGGGAAGGGCTCGGCTGTAATGAAGCGCCTCGGAGGCGGAGGTGCAGCCGTGGAGGCTGAGGCGGCGGCGGAGCGCGCTGCTGCGTTTGTGCGCAAGTGACTCTCCTGTGCCACACACAAAAGGCCTCTCTCTCCCCACCTTCTGCCGCCTTTCAGCCCTCGGGCCCCTGCCGAGCCGGCTCCCCGGACTCCGGGGGGCTCCTGGCCGCATCCCCAGGGCAGCCCGGCCTCTGGGACGTCCGCCGCTGCCAAGGCAAACCTCGCCAAACTTTTCCCAAAGTCTGCAGGCCGGGGAGGGACCCTGGCCGGAGGCGCGCATGCGCCCCGCCCGCTGCTGCGCGTTCCCAGGGCTCGGGAGAGCCGGGGTGGAGTCGCACGAGGATCCCGCCAGGCCCGCCTCGCCCCTGCTCCCGGCGCAGTCGGGGTTCGGGGGCTGGCTGTCTTCCCTGGAGGCTGGAAGTGGCTGCCGGGCGCCGGGCTCTCCGCAGTCCTGCTATCTTTGCGCATGGAAGTCTCCAAGAGGGGCTCCGGGTTGCAGCGAGCAGGGAGGGGGGCGAAGGGCCTGCAGGAGGCCAGGAGATGGGGCCCTCGGCCTCCTAAGAGGAGGCCCGGGGCAACTACGCCCCACTGTTGGACGGGAGGCCCTCGGGCGGCCGCCTGCAGAGGACCCCGTGGCCCGGGGCGCAGGCTGTGGCGAGCTGGGTTTGCCTCTGGGCTGAGGCGCCGGCGCTAGGAGTGGCGGGGGCGCAGGTTTCTAGCGGGTCCCACTTTTGAGCCCCTGTGGATCTACTCTTGCTTCGCGGGGAGTCTGAGCTCTTGGCTGATCCTCGCAGCTTAATGCCACCCCCTTCCCTGGCTGGCTGGCACCTGTTCCAAACAACCTGTTGCGCCGACATGGCTTTGGAGAAGCGCTGGCGCTTGGCTCGGTGGAGGCGGGCTGTGTGGAGGCCCCCAGCCTCAGGAAAGCGTTTTGGGTTCCCTGTGAGTGAGAGGCACCCCCTCCCCGCCCCCCGTGGCACGCGGAATGTTTCACCGCTGCCTGTGTCCCAGAAACCCAAGGCGTCCTGGGTACCCCTGCACCTCGTCCGCTCTAGGGACTTCTCGTGCAGCGCTTTGCAATTTGGGTGGAAAGATCAGACAAAGGTGGGGATTAGAGACCCACCCCCGCCTAATTAAGTCCTCTCTTCTCTCCTCCGTGTTCCCCTCCCCCATCCAAAAGCCAGAGAGGAATCTTGGGACGCCCACCCCCACCCCTGGGCCCTATATAAGTGCTGATGGAGAAAGCTAGTTCTATTCGCGCTCGGGTCTTAGAGGGACTGGCACTTGGGGAAGTCTCACTCTTAAAGCGATTTTCTTTCTGAATTATTTCTAGTTTTACAATTTCTCTTCAGCGATTGCACAAGGATTCTCTTTAGCTCCTTTCTTGTTTGGGTCGCTGGGTCTCTCCTAAACAGCTCGTTAGTCGCCTGTCTCTAGAGTGCAAGCCTTTGGAATTGGGGTTAGGGGTGAGAAATCTAGCTAGGGGATGTTTCTAGAAAGAGTTTTATTATGAAATCAAGTTGGGCACGCGCTGGCATTTAAATTTTTAAAAACTAGACCTAGACTCGCATTGGGGCGACTCAGAACCAATTCATCTCCTGGAGTCGGTCAGTGACATGTTAAATACAAATAAAATTTTTAAAAACGAGCCACGACGTGAAAGTACGCCTGGCTGCAACCCTGCACCTAACGCCGGTGCATATAATTAGACGTTAAGGTTCAACAATTACCATCTGTAGCAATAGCAAACGTGTGACACCTCGAAGCAATTATTGGGAAGTTTTTCCAGACTTTTGAAAACATCCTTGACGCCTCATTTCTTTGCTGCTCAATAGACACCACTCTGGTTGCCGCGCCACCCCCTCCCCACAGTTCCTCTTGCGTGCAGCGCTTTCATCCAGGACTTGAATTGTGTTGTCAAAGTTTAGTAGACGAAAGAGGAGGGGGGCATGAGAAAGGGAGGGTGTCTTGAAAAGTCTTGGAAATCGGTATATTTTGCAGGTGTAGAATGTGCCTAATAACCATGGCTAGTGCGCGCTCTCCAATGGCGAGGGTATGACAGGGACAGCTGGCTCAGTTTTCAGTGTGAAAACACCCCCTCGGTGGACCAAACACAACGACACTGACCTTTCTTCGGGGGGAACCAGAGATGTGCCTTTGACTGAATTAGCCATAAAGACGTCTTGCTATGACTTTTGTTCCCCACGAAAGCAAAGAAATATTGCGTTTAATATGAGAAGTACTGTTCACAGCTTTTCCGTGCCCCTTAAGAAATATTACAGTGCTGATTTACTGGCCCTCTTCTACTGAGCTGGCCCCAAGGCCGGCGGGGGTGGAGGGGTGGGGAATGGGGCTGTGAGGACAGAGAAGGAGGCGGCGGAGTCCGTGAGCTAAATTGCCTGTTGCCGGTTTCCAAAGTTCTCTCTTTGCAGCAGCAAATTTATCAATCTTTTCATCTGACAATACTTTGAAATATATCATTGTCATCCAGAGTTGTTTGATAGATTATCCGCAGGCACACAGCCTTTTCCAAGGTCAAGTTGAAGATTCTTGTTTGCTGTTTAACTGGGTTGTTTAAAAACTCAGAACAATGCCTGCCTGTTAAATTTTCACTTGTTCTCATGGGGCATTCGAAAGCAAGTTTTCCTATTGACCGGGTCTCCGGACATTTCATCCTCTTGAGCTAAATTCAGCAAACAGGGCTTGGCAATGAAATCAACAGGCGAAGAAATGAGATTTAAGCTTAGCATTTGCAAATGCCAGGGAGATTAAGCCATCTTTCATATCTCCTCAAAGTCTGTACTAATTCTTCTCTGCGTGTCGCAGGCTGGTTATAGCCACATGGATCTCATTCAGCTTTCTGACTTTATTCCAGTGGGAAGCTGCAAATACACTCCCCTAAAGCAGAAAGGCAAAGAAATTGTGGCCCCTCTTGTTTTTGCCAGTGCATAACCTGTTGCTACTCTAAGGACGCTTTAAAGTTAGCTTCTACGTTGTCTTGTTTTATGGACATATTTATTTCTGTTTTTAAAGGAAAGACTGACTTCACGGTTTCCTCTATATCTGCGATGATTGATTTTTTTTAATTCAACTAACTTTTATTTACCTTGCAATAATGTTCTGGACCAATGTGATAAATTACAGATATGCAAATTTCTTTGAATGGTGTTGTAAGTGTGTCTAGCTGGAGCTGAATAACTCCTTGCAAGTCAGTCTGTGCGCGCTCAGGACCCCAGGGAGCTGATCAAAGCACCCATTCTCTTTCATCCCTGGTATTCTCCTCCAAACTATTTCGATACAATATGTTTCCATGATGCACTTAATGTGCTAGGGACATAGAACTCATTACAACCTAGCTAGTTCTGCCGACCTCTTTGTTCCGAGGCAGAAAGTCAAAGAAAAAAGGAAAAGCGCTGCCAGTTGCCAGCTTTCTGAAATGCTAACGCATGCGTCATTTTTCACCAGGTCTCGTCTTGATATCCTCAAAAGACAAACTATGAAACCGGCCTCAGCCCTTTCTGGCATTAATTACACTGCTGTCCAGCCGATCTGTTTTTCCTATTATATGCATTTCTCAGCAGGGATTTTTTTTTTTTTTTGCAAGACTAATGCAGCTGCAAGTTAAACTATGAATGCATTTTTATCACTATGGAAGAAAAAAATCAGTGAAAAGACTACAAAACATACAGCAAAACTTCTGAAGGACCTCTGGTGGATAACAAATTTAGAGCGGGACTTGAGGGGTGCTTTGCAACTTCTCCAAATCTGAAATTGACTGAAAACCTCAGAAATTTCCAATGCATCCAGGGTTCTGTGGAGACACCTTATTGTGCCATTTGAAATTCTGCTTTGGTACCCAGATAAATGTGGAAGGCTAAAATTTCTGTTTGCAGTTCTAAAATGAAACAGTATGTATTGCACCGAAGCAGGAGGCTGCTTCCAGGGAATTTCCATCCAGGATAATGGCACAGAGCATATAAATTTTATTTCATTTCCTCCGGTTCTTGTAGGGTTGATTGGTTGGTGGAAATGGCTGGCAGCCAGTTCTGGGAAAGATTCCAGACCTGACTCCGATTAACCCTCTCTGGTGAAACTCTGCTGGAAACCAACTCACCAGCAATTGCCATTAATCTACTTACTAATTAAGCCAATTCATTTCTAAAGGAGAAAAATTCCTTTCTTTAGCCAAAGTGATGGCAGGAAATTTGAAAGAAGCGCCAAACTGTGTAACTGTAATTCAGCCAAGGACTGCTAAAACAAGGTGTTGATATATAGCAGCAGATTTAAAACAAGTTTCTAGGGCAACACTCCTTTGGAGACGGTGGCATATAGTGCATAGTAGATGAAGCTCGAATAATGCTCCACGGCGCTATGCCACCCCATGTACTTGCGTTGAAAATAACACGTCTCTTTCCAATTAAATCTTGTTCCTTTTACGCACAAATAAATCGCCTCTTGAGCTTTCTTTTGGACTAGAGTATATCAGCTTTATGTGACAGCTACCTCCAATATCTTCCTTAAAACTTAGTAAATAGCTTTAGAAATTTGCCATCCAGCGCCTACGGTTCAGATACAGATTGTGACAGGGCCTAACGTGTAGCTAGGGGAACAGAAAAGACTAAATTGAACGTTACGCACGGGAGAAACGCACACTCGCCTTTCCGTGAATGGCACCTGGTATTCATTCCCGCAAAACACTTACACCTGAATCTTGCTCTCCATGCTTACCCGAAAGCAAATCGCCAAAGTGTCCCCACTTACTAACGAATTGTTTACAGCCTTTGAGTTACGGCTGGGCGCCCTGCGCCGCGCTCAGGCGAGTGGACCTCCCTAGGGCAAACGTAAAATCCCTTCGAGTCTGCAGGGTTCACCTTAATAGGGATCAAGTGATCGGGCGAGGAGGCAGCAAATCGGTTTGACTTTGTTACAGACAGGCTGGTTGAAGGAGAGAGAAAGTTGAGTGCCTTAAACTTTTTAATTGAAATCTAGCCCTTCCCACCCTAAGGCGCCTGGGCACATCTCTGTGCGCCCCGAGCGCCCCAATGGCCGTGGCTGTCCCCGGGGGTCTGTGCGCCCCGCGCCAGCCAGCGCTTTCCTTAAAGGCTCGGGAAGGTGCGCACAGGAGGCGCACGCGTTAATGTACACAATCCCGAGGGACTGGACAGTGAGTTTAGAAACTCCTTGGAGACGGCATCCCTTGCCAGGGAGGCAGGCCTTGCGCCGGCAGGGTGAGGCCCTCTCTCCGCGCCCCCGCTCCGCGCGGCCCAGCCTCCTGCCGGGCTAGCCGGGAGTGTCCGCGGGGCTGTTCTGGGGCATCGATGGCTTCTCGTAAAGGTCTTCCTCCAGGGTTTCCGAAAACTTCCCTAAACACGAGGAAAGACGAACAGACGTGAACTTTGTTTTACTGACTACGCATAAAACACCACCCGCTCTCCCCTGGTAGCGCTTTGCACCATTTCTTAGTGGGTCCTCCCAGGCCTGGCCCCGGCTGGGGGCCTCTTCGGTGACCTGGAAGAGAGGTGGGGGGGAGGTCGGTCAGGCCGCCAGGTCCTCCTTGGCCTTCAACACAGCGTGTGCCAGCCAAGTTCCCTCTGACACGGTTCTCCAGCAACCCCAGCCTGGAAAGGGTCTCTGGTGCTTGTGACCAAGGCCAGTCAGTGACACTCTGAGAGCCATTGTGAAGAAGATTAAAAAAAAAAGTGGGGAGAGTTGTCTTATGTTTGAGCCCAGGGTTTAACCGAAAATTTCCTAAGATTTAAATTTCCATCTGCATTTTGGTATTCTGTCCCTATGAAATAGAAAATTATGAATGGGAAGGAAAGAAAAATTGGCACTGGGGTCTGATATTGGGGAACTATTGTCCCCCCTCCTCCCACAGGCTGGGCTCTGTGCCCTGGAGGGAGGGACATTTACCTGGTGTGTAAATTGTGAGGCGAGCGTTGGGGGTCTGAGACAGGAAAGCCACAACATGGGACGTGATGTTCCAGCTTTGAAGGCGAACAAAGGCCCTGAGCTAATCCCAGTGAAAGACAGGAGCGTGGAGAAGGCGACAAAGAATTGCAGCCTGCGGTCACCGGTAGGTGTCAATGTGGACACTTACAGCCGGGGCAGTGGGAGAGGGGGACACAGAGCCAGGCTGTCATTCCAAGGCTTAACATGAACAGAGATAAAACGTGACAACCTCGGCTTTCAATGGTTGGGAGGTGCAAAGTGGAGTGCCTGGAGTCTATCTGGCTCAAGTCTTTTCTGCAGAAGGGCCTTTCTCTTTCCAGTCAAGCATCGCCCAGGGACGCCCCGAGGGCCTTTTCCCAAGGTAACTTTTCTCACTCAAGGATTTCTTCAAAGTAATATCCAATCTACCTCCTGCCTAAGGTGAGGAGACAGAGCTTTCCAGGCTCCTGGAAATAGTATAAAGTCTGACGTATAAAGACTCCAGGTGGCTGCGTTCAGCATTGATGAACTTGAACAGTCTACCTAAACTTTTCGGATAAAGTTATGTATTCTTTTGCACATCAATAAAAAGAAATATTTCCTTTTGTGAAACCATGCATATACATAGATGGATCTATGGGTGCCATAGTTTAGAAAGTACCCATCGTACAAAGACATTTCAGGAATAGTAAAAACCCTGGTAGAATTAAGTATGCTTGAGATTTCAGCCTCACTGTTATTAATAGAAATCAGTAGACGGGGCGGACAAATGAATCTCTCCTATAATCTAAGAAAGATAATTGGGAATCTTTTATTATTGCAACTCATTAAAGATTTATCTTAGAAAATTAATAAATGGGCATGATAAATTAATGTTTATTCTAAGAACTCGGAGACATTGTTTTCCTTACATTCTAAAACCAAAATACAAGTTTAAAAAATCATAATGTAATAAAATTCTGATTTTGTTTAGCTGAAATAAGTCTCCTAAATAATAAAAAAAAAGGATGTAAATATCCTTAAAAGACTAATGACATTTCACAGGTAATGCAATTTAGAAAGAAACACTTCCATGTTTTCTTTTCCAACAATGTGCATTTTTGTAAACTGCTATAAATTGCAATTCAAAAGCACTGATCTCGCCATCCCCAATCATTTTTTATACTGATCAAATGAATGCAGATACTCCCATTTGGGAGGGGCGACATGACATTTCACTTGGCAGTTCTAAACAGGTCACAGACCTTTCACAGACCCTAAGGCAGTGGGAGGGAGCTCTTTGCTAAACCGTGTAACCAAATCAAACCAATGGTTACCCCTTTTCAAAACCAATGGAATGGTCTGCACAATGCCATTCACATAGCGGCACAGAATCTGAAAGGATGGTCATCCCAATGGAAATTTCTTTCCTTTTGTTTAAACTTGCAGAGCTCAAAAAGTAATACTCGAAGGAAAACAATTACATCTGCTCTGATAAAAATCATAAACAAGAAACATGCATTTTTTTTGGCACCACCTGACCGAGCTGTAGCTGTCCATTTGTATGTATATATATGCACATGTACGTATGTATATGTATGTGTATTTATTGGAGAGGTGGCTTTGTTTAAAACCTTAGGCACAAAGACACAACATGGCTGCCCTGGAGATGACCTATTGCTTTCAAGTTGCTTGAACACATCAGAATTTCCATTGTTAAGGTTGATTAATTGAAACTGATAAGTTACCATGAATAAAGATTGTTTTTCTGTTTAATGTGGTGGGCCTGATTTGGTAAATGCCTCATTCATGTAGCTTTGCCGTGCAGCATATGGGTAAGAGTCATTCAGTATCACAAACATACACAATTTATTATGCTTGTATGGGCACAACGAAAAGGCCTTTCTAGTTTAATGGCAAAGTTGCAATGAAAAATTCCATTTAAAGAATCGCCAGGAACATGAAGTGTGATTTTATAATTTATGCTTAAGAGTTTCTGCCTCTAGAAATTCAGAGTTTCTATGAGTACTTTAAAAGATATAAACGTCTTTTTTTTTACTGTATTTAAATATTATATCTAAATTATGCCTTAACATTAGTCGTTTGGAATAAAGCAGAATTTATCTTAAATGTTAGCAGACACATATGAAGAGACAGCACTGTCATCTGATGCCATCTTGTGTGCCTTACAATTGATAAAGTTACTGTAAATGTTTCATAGAGATGCCACTAGTGGTAGCTCACGCAGCTCAGTTTATAAGGATATGCAAAGGAGATTGGTAAATAACATGTCAACTTCCTGAGGCCTTTTTTTTTCTTCTTTAATGAAATCAGAAAACAACATTTTAAAGATAATTTGGGGACTATCATATGAAAACACAGTTGCTCTATTAATTTCTTTTCACAATTTAATTACTGTTAACTTCCTTTACATGAAAGCTGATGTCACTTTTTAAAGAGTTAACTGCATGAAAACTCTCACAAATGTTTACCCATAAAGGTAAGGTTGCTAACTTTTGTAATGATGCTGCACAAACTCTTTATTTGCCTTTTTCGTTTAGGTGGCTTGTATAATCACCAGAAAAAAAGAGTAATAACAAAAAAACACGAAAAGACATGCTAATGAACTAAAGAATTGACTGTACCAAACCATCAAAGAGATAGTTACCATATTCAGCCTTTAATGTCTCATCAAATAAATTCTCTGGTCATTCATGTCCATGAAACAGTTCAAGTTCACCCAACATTTCTCAGTTAAATTAGATGGGTAATCTCAGTTCAACGGTTCTGGAGAGTAATAAACCACATTGGTCACAGTTGACCACAGCTAGCATGTGTATTATAAAGGACTGGATGTCCATTGGAAAGCTAATCAGTACACCGTCACTTGTAAAATTCCCTCCTGCATTTTGAAGCGATAATCTGTATCTAATTTTTAAAGAAAAATTTACTCTCTTTTCACTCCTCTGAGGCCAATTTCTTTTCTGGACCTGAATAGAGATCATTGGTGAAACAGTACCAAACAGCTTTGGTATGTGTACAACAAAAACCCACCTCTTTGTAGAACATAACAAATTATGCAATGTTCACAGATGCGCTTTACATTGTGCCTTTTGTGAGAAAATGAAGGCCCAACTCAATTCCCCACCCCCTCTCTTTATGAAAGACTGGACTCCCAATGCAATCTGTTCTGATCCTAGAGAAAAATAAATACTCTTAATATGGAAGCTTTAGATAGTTATTTCTAAAGGGATTTTCACTTGATCTTTTGGTCTGTGCAATTTTTGCAGGAATGAATTTGAAGGTACAAGCAGTTATGTACTCCTGTGAACAAGTGAACAGTTTGGGGCCTGAGGATTAGAATGTTAACTGCTCCTGTAACTCACCTTCGACATTTAGATATTTAGTGCAAATACAGTTATGCAATTTCATGCTTGCATTTATAGGATACCAAGGAAATACAGTGATATTTCAGTTATTTTTAAAATATACGCACTGAAAATATTTAAAATTTTGTTTCTATATCTTGGTTTTTGATCATTCTTATGGGGGAAGAGGCTATCAATAGATAATCCTGACTAACTAGGTAGCAATTTCTGCAGAAACAGTGAAGATTGCAGAGAATCCTTCTGAGGCTCACTGTACCCCATGGGACCTCTGCAATCCTGGTCTGACTTTTATTGCATGTGCTAGTCTTTGAGTGACTGTCTTAGAAGACAAATTCCAAACACCGAGAAAAATCTCTGTGCCCTTAATGCCTACCCTTCGGCTTTGCTTAGAGTAGTTATTCACAAACTCCGTGGAAGGAATGAATGAATGAAGGAACAAGGAGACGGTGAAATCTAGAAGGTTAAGTAGTGTGGCCCCCTTGGTATCCACAGCCTTTGCAGTACCCTCCCGCATTGACGCTGGTCTTGGACACGTGACTTGCTTGGCTGATGGCACAAGAACAAACGTGACACCAGAAGTGACTTGAACCTTGTGCATTGGAGCTCGCTCTCTCTTGCTGCTCTTGAGAACCCTGAGACCACCATGAAAGCAAGCCTGGGTTGGCCTACTTGACTATGAGGGACATGACATCTGGTTACTCCTGTCACCCCAGCAGGCATCCAGCATAAGGCCATCAATGGTCAGCTGACCACAAAATATGAGTAAGCCCAGCAAGACCAGGCAGAAGACCCACCCCCAGGGGAAGGCGTGCATAAAGGCACAGGAGCATGGAACAGCAGGGAACAGCAGGCAACCGCCAGCCATGTGATGTGATTGGGTTAGAGAGCTCTTGGAGGGGAGAGGCGGGGCTTCTATGCTGCACTGAAGAACCTGATTTTATCCTGAAAGCCTTAGAGATCTACTGAAGGATTTAACCAAGGAAAACAGTAAAAGTATGAAAAAGGGAACCAAAGAATGAAATCCTTAGTGACCCCACCATTTAAGGCTCAGAGCAGGGGCAGAACTGAGCAGCCAGGAGAGACTGACAAGGATGCTCTGAGACGCGGGAGGAGAAGCAGGACAGGTGGGTGTCTTGGGAGGCAAGAGGAGAGGATTTCGAGAATTGAGGCAAAGCAGACAAAGTTTCAGGGCACTAAAGGTTGGCATCAGCAGTTACTCGAGATGAGTAAATTCTGGAGATCTAGGGCACAGCAGAGTAACTATAGTCAACAACACCGTATCGTATCGTATACCTGAAATTTGCCAAGAGGGTAGGTAGCTCTTCAGTGTTCTCACCATAAAAGGAGGAGGAGGAGGGGGAGGGGGAGAAGGAAACGGTGAGGTGATTGATATATCAATTAGCTTCATTGTAGTGATCATTTCACTTAAATATATACAATTTTTATTTGCCAATTATATCTCAATAAAGCTGTCTTAAAAAAAGAATTAAGGGGTGCTCAATAGTAACAGAATCCTGGGGTGTGAGGTCAAGTGAGATGAGGACTAGAAATTGGTGGATTGTGGTGGCCCCTCGGGAAGCAAAGGAAACGGGAGGTGGAGAAGAGGACAAAGCAGGGTCAGATTTCTCGAAGGGGAAGGGAAAGAGAGAGACAAGGACATGTTATAAGCATGAGCATGCTTACAGGGAGCGGGCACGGGGACACGGGGACAGGCAGGGGTATTGTGAGATAGTAACTCGAGTGCACAAAGTCATGCATCCGAATGGAGTGAACTTCAGGTTCAGGTTTAGCAAGCATTTATCGATCACTTACTAACTGCCAGGAGAGTGGCAGGCACAGGTACACACAAGCCCTATCACATTTGATTCTTAATGCTAGAACGTGATGCTTTTTAACATACATGTATACTAAAACATACACATGTATAAACATATACACTTAAAGGAAAAGAAACGCAGCTTGTAGCTTTCAA
Source organism: Eulemur rufifrons (assembly GCF_041146395.1). NCBI lineage: Eukaryota > Metazoa > Chordata > Mammalia > Primates > Lemuridae > Eulemur > Eulemur rufifrons. The sequence goes on from NC_091007.1 coordinate 15,857,495, forward strand.
ACCAGCAGAGGGGGAAACAAAGGAATACAGGAAATATTATCAGTCCAAAGAATAGGCAGTGAAGCAAAATCTCAAAAAATACAAAGGAAAGATAATAGAAATAAGTCCCCAATGTATTATTAATCACCATTGTTAGAAGCAGAATAAATTCATCTGTTTAAAAGCAGATTATCAAGGAGAGTGAAAAAGAAAAAGACCCAATTTTAAGTTGCTTAAAAGAGGAAAATCTAATGTAAAGAATCATAAAAATATTGAAAAAAAAAGGATGGAAAAAGAGATACAATGCAAACACTAATAGTTGAAAGCTACATGCTATTTACACGAGACAAAAAAATTTAAGACACCAAAGAATTACTAGGGTTAATTACTGCATGCAACAATCCAAGAAAAATGTAATAAATTAGGATGCATTTGATGTAAACTTAAAATATATAATATAAAAACTGACAGAATTACTAATAAAGTTTCAGTCATGGTGAGATATTTGTATTTCTCTTTCAGAAAAATAAGGGCTTTGGCATAAAATAAATTAGAAGAATAGAGAATGTTTGAACTACCAAATTAACAAGATGACCCGATAGAAAGGTGTGGAATTCTGCACTTGAAAACTAGAAAATGTAAATTATTTTCAAGTTCATGTAGATACTTAAAAAACACTTCACACATGAAGTCTGTACAAATTTCCAAGGATCAGTGCCTTATAGACCACATTTCTGACTTAAATGTAATGAAATTCAAAGTCATTAATTAAAGGTAAAGCAATCTCAAGAAAGCATGCCTAAAAATGTTATGATACAACTAAAACATTCTTCAGAGTCATAAATGTAGTTATTAAAATGCAGTAAAAATGAAAAGAAATGAGTAAGCTAGAGAAAAAATATAGAAAAATAAAAGAGAAAACACATAAATAAGATAACCAAATATTAGAGTGAATAAATTAAAAATGAATCAGAATAAATAAACCAGAAAAGGCTAAAATTTATACAACACTTTAGCGGATTAAGAACAAAGTAACACATGGTCAATATATAAAACAAGTTGGCCAGGTGCATTGGCCCATGCCTGTAATCCCAGCACTTTGGGAAGCCATGGCCGAAGGATCGCTTGAGGCCAAGAGTTCAACACCAGCCTGAGCAAGAGTGAGACGCCCCCACCAACCCCGTCTCTACAAAAAATAGAAAAAATTAGCCTGGTGTGGTGGTGCACACCTGTAGTCCCAGCTAATTGGGAGGCTGAGGTGTGAGGATCGCTTGAGCTCAGGAGTTTGAGGCTACAGTAAACTATGATGACAGCCACTGCTCTCTAGCTCAGGTGACAGAAGGAGAGACACTGTCTCAAACAAAACAAAACAAAACATCAGAAAAGCAAAACAAAACAAAAAAAATTAGGGACAGAAAAAAGGAACATAATTACAGAGATGGTAAGATTCATAGGAAAAAAACAATGAACAAGTCTATTTCAATGTATTTGAAAACCTAGATAAAATGGATTAATTATGTGGAAAAAAATATTGCAATTGACTCAATAAAAAATAGAAAACTAACAGCTATTAAGGAAATTAAATTGGTATTCAAAAATCTCCCCCAACTTCACAAAGGACACTAGGCCCAGTTTGACAGACAAATTTTTCACACCATCGGAGAACAGATAATACCTATTTTAGGCCGGGCGCGGTGGCTCACGCCTGTAATCCTAGCACTCTGGGAGGCCGAGGCGGGTGGATCGCTCGAGATCAGGAGTTCGAGACCAGCCTGAGCAAGAGCGAGACCCCGTCTCTACTAAAAATAGAAAGAAATTATATGGACAACTAAAATATATATATACAAAAAAAATTAGCCGGGCATGGTGGCGCATGCCTGTAGTCCCAGCTACTCGGGAGGCTGAGGCAGTAGGATCGCTTAAGCCCAGGAGTTTGAGGTTGCTGTGAGCTAGACTGACGCCACGGCACTCACTCTAGCCCGGGCAACAGAGCGAGGCTCTGTCTCAAAAAAAAAAAAAAAAAAAAAACCTATTTTATACCAACTTTAACAGTCTAAAAGAAGAGGTAGAAGAATCGAATTCTTTCTAAGCTAATCTAGTTTAGGGTTAAAGGTTATACCTTTAGGGTATAGTTAGGGTAGTTTAGGGGAAAAAATTAGAGACCAAACTCAGAAGAAAAATCCTAAATTGACTGGAAAATTAAAATTATCCATGTACACAAAAAATTAGGAAATATAAGTATAATTCAACATGAGAAAATGTACTAATATGTTTCAAAATTAATGAATTAAAGGAGAAAAATGACAATTTACAGCTTAGTAGGTAAAGGGGGAAAAAACAGATAAAAATTAGCCCTCAATTTGTTATAAGAACACTTAGCACTGCATACAGAAGATAACTTTATTGACCTGAGAAAAGAGTAGCTATGACAAACCTTCAATAGCCATCATACACGTTAGAACCTATCCTGTTAGAGAAACAAGACAAGGGTGCCACTGACTGCTCTATTACAATGCTGGAAATCCTAGCCAATGCAATAAAGAAGGAAAAAACAAGTATATAGAAGAGACAAGTCTTTTTATAGATAATGTGATTGTCTAAATAAAATTATGAGACTTTTCAGACAAAGCTATTGAACGAATAGAGTTCAGCAAGTTTGTTGGACACAAGATCAAAGCACAAACATAGTCAACAGTAATAGACATGTAGAATGTCACAGAAAAAAAGATTCCTTTCCCAATAGCAACCAAAAATATGTTACTTATATCTACAAGTTATTTAGAAATAAATCTAAAAGATGTGCAAAACCTTTATGAAGATATTATAAAACATTATTTAAAAATATACAAGAAGTTCTAAATCAATGTATAATCCAGTTAAGGGTATCCTTGATAAGTCCACAGATGTGCATGAATCCATATACAATACCCTGTAACGTTTTGCCGTCTCTATAACAGAACCATTCTTAAGTTAAAAAATTAATACCCACTTGTCTCTGCACTAATGAAACCCTTTCTCAATATTTGGTTACTACCATAAAGACTTATTATTATATAACACCTCTTAAGTAACCATGGTAGCAGTCTGCAACCAGGCAGCTGAGGTTTGGGATCAAATCATCGGTCACAGGACTCAGAGAAGCTTCTGGAATTCAACTGATGGCCCAAGAACTGAACTAACAGCGCACGCCAGAAAGCATTCTTGTCCTGTACCTCGTGATTTGGAGGGCTCTAAGCACCAGGTGTGGACGTGACGAGGAATGTGCTTATTTATTAAATAAAACTTTGTGTATATTTAAAACATCACTAGATTGAATTAATAATACAAGATAGTCCATCAAATTAATAAAGCACATTTTAAAGATGTATTAGTCTTGACCTTTTTCTAGTAAATTTTTATGAGCTTGCAAATTCAAAGTAATTACCTGCCTGTCTGTTTCAAAGATTAACACTGTATTTTCAAACCATGAATTGAATTACCGTTCCTTTTCATTTTTCACGTTTCAATCCCCTATCTGACCTGTGGACATCACTTCAGTTGGACAGAGAACCTCTTATTTTTGTCATTACTTCACTGATACAGTTGGTCATCCTGACCCTTTTCTATGCAGTTGAGAATTCACTGTATTTGGAAGGATAAATTAAGAGACAGGCTGCTGATCTTTCAGGCTTTAATTCATCATCTACTATCCTAAATTCTATGCTTCAAATAGAAAGTATCTCTAGGATAAATGCATAAAAAGCAAAGAAAATTCCTAAGGAAAGGTAGTTGAGAATCAGCTCAAGTCTCAAGGACAAGGATGACCTTGAAATGTAACATTTGAATAATAGGTAATTTGTGACAATAAGGGAAGTAGTAGAAAACATTAAAAAGGCAGCGACATCATTAAGATTTACAGACCCCTTAATACATTATATTTAGTAAATCAGATTAGTCCTGGTACTTATAATTCATCGATAATTCCTTTTAACATTTTATGGATATCGATTACATGCTCAATGATGTTACATACTGTTTTTATATGTAGTAATATTATAAAATATGCATCTGAATATGAATTTGAAAGCTTTATCAAATTATATTAATTACAGTTGATAGTCTAGAAATAATATATAAAACAATGCTAACACTGATGCCTAAAATTTCTTTTTATTTCTTATCCAAGTTCCAATTCCTTGTGTGATTTTAAAAATTATTTTTGTATTTAAAACAGCAGAGGTAACTGAACTCCACTTTCAATTAATATTTATTTTTACAAATTGGGGGAAAATATTCTTCTTAAAAAAATACTTTTCAGGTCCAAAGTTTCAAAGGGTGAAAAGCAAGGTTCTTAAATCATATCAAATATATTGGGATTGTTCTACTATTTTTTGAAAGCCTTTCAAATCACCTCTTGGAGGTTTCTTCCCTAGAAGTCTCAGTGAATTAACAACACAATGTAATCTAGGTTTAAATTTGGGTTTCTCTTGTGTTTCAGATACTGATGTTTGAGCTTTCTCTTCCTGACAAGCTACTTAAAGAGTCACTGTTACTTTGAGGTTTTATCTATGAGATTCGTGTCTTTTGGGCTCATTAAGAACATTTCCAAAGATTACAATGTCAATAGCGCCTAATTACTGGACTGTGAGAAAGGTCCTCTTGAGTACATAAAATCTGTGGCCGTGCACAGCACACAATGGGCGGCTCAGATCCTCAATTTTATCAGAGGTAAATAGCAAACAAATTAATAATGTTACCTGTGCTCTCTTGGGATAATTACTACTGCATAAAAAACTACTTTGAAATTTTGTAGATAGTATTGTACCTCATTTTTTATTCCCTTAAATTAACAAGGATTTATTCATCTCTTAAACTTCCTCTATTGCACGAATGACTCTCTGTTGTTCTGTTTAGAATTTTTAGAACTTGCAACACTGAAAAAAAAAAATCATTTCTGACCTGCTTAGGGAAGGACATATCACCTGATATAACATTCTTTGATAAATTATATTTTATATTTTATTTCACTCTTTTCAAAATAGGTACTATATGTTTTGATACTAATGCTGGATTTTATTTTTATTTATGGCTGGTAGAAAATTAGTTATTCGAGAAGCAAAGGAGAGGCTAGCTGTTTTAATTCCCTAGCCTACTCCTTAGGGCATCATTGCCTTTTTGTGGTGGCTTAAAATGTAGTTTTGCTAGACTTTAGTTTGGGATTTTATTATGAACAGCTCAGGAGGACAAGCAGAGAGAGGGATTAGCTAAGGCACGTCAACATAGATTATCTCATTTAATCTCCATAACAAACCTACCAGGTGAGGTTTCCATCTCCACTTCACACAGCAGGTGGAGCTGGGATGAAATCACCCAGTGAGTGAGTAGTGAACTGAGACCAGAACAGTCCACCAGCTTCCAAAGTCCTTGCTCTCTCTGTTACACCACGGATTTTCCCATTGCGTGTGGTTGAAAACGGGACATTTCCCATGCTGCCATGCATGAGTCTTGGGGCCAGTTGATACAAGCGAATGGGGACCAGCACTGGTCCTCAGGCCACACCGTCTGGGTTTCAATCCAGCTCTTCCGCTTATCTGCAGTGCAAACCTGGCAGTTTCCTAAAACTCTCTCTCAATTGTCCCAGCTATAACACGGGGCTGGGGGGAAAGCAAAAGTGCCCACCTCCTAGGATTGTAGTGAGGATTCAAGTCAAAACTAGAAAGGCATTTAGAATATTTCCTATATCCACTAAATGTTAGGTATACATAATTTTATAAAGTATTTTGTGGTGTGAAAGTACAACCTAAGAACTTTGATCTTTATGCAACACTGAAGGATGCTGTAACAAGGATAATATTAATATTCAATAGGATATTAAAATATTAATATTCTATTTACATATTTTAAATGGAATTCATACAACAGTGACTTTAAAAGAGTTCAGCTTGGGGTCTGTCACCAGATAGGTTACAGTTAACCCTCCCCATTTTATATGTAGCTAACACCTCTGTAATAGGTATTTGTGACTTAGTGCTTGAAAACACTAATACTGTACTAAACTATTGTCTAGGGTCCCGAAGCAGGTACTCAACCTTCCAAAGTACCTTGGGAGCTTGGGTGACTTGTTTGGTGAAGACAGTTGGACGCTTTGAACATCTCGTGTGAATACCATTCATGAGGTATTTCCACTAAAGACTGTGCTTTCTAACGAGAAGATTCATTGACTTCCCAAATTAGTAAATAATTCCGCTTTCCTCCTGACATTCATTTTTATTCAATAAAAACTTATTTCTAGTAAATTTTGGATTCACTGGAACCATTTAACCAGAACATTTTGTTAACTGGGTTATTTTCCAACACTCAGAAGGAAGAACGTGACATGTCAAAGTTGTATCAGAGATTTAATAGGAAGAAACTCCAGGGTTATGCCCAGAGGCATTTGGTGTGAACATTTTCACCTAGACGACCTCTCCAGGGCAGATTAATATTCAGAATGATGAGCTTTAGGGCACAATGCAAAATTATGGAGCATAAAAAAGCATTTATATTCAATTGTATTAGTAAAACCAAAAAGTGAGCTAATGAATTCTAGGAGGATTTTCGGTAGAAAGGGTGGAAATAACTCTACATTTTGCATTTCCAGGGCTGAGGAAAGGGAGTGACAGTGTTTGTTTCAGCAGGGGCTGCCTTATATGCCAAATGGCCATCAAAGTTAACTTGTGTTCCTTCAAATGATCCTTTGAAAAGTGGTTTGCTTGGCCAGGGAAAGTCAATTTTCAATGCAAAATCCTCAACTGAAATTTCTGGGGAATGGAATTCTATGGTTAATTCAACTTCCTAACTAAAATTTCAGGCCAACCACAGATTCCAAACACATCAATCTACATATTTACTATAAATCATGAGTACATTAAGACATTTTAGAAATAACTTACTGTATGAGTTTGAACTTCCAACGACTCAACAGATCTAATTAATTATATAAAATACCTTTAAAGGTTGCTGCTTCCTAAGCTAACAGATGCTGCCTACAGAGTCCAGCCTGGGGAGGCAGCCAGCACTGTGATTGCTGAAAGAATCCTTTGTACCCAGGGCAGGCACCTGTCAAACAGATATTCCCCATACATAGAAGCACCATGGAAAAAGCTTTTCCATTGCATAGAGGCCCAGGAGAAGAAGAGAGGTTCCTCCTTGTTGAAGTTTTTAGAAAGTAGAGGATTTTGCAATCAGGAGCCCAGGATTTAAACTCATATCACACTCTTTTCCCTTGCATAACGATTCATTATAAAAGTCTTCTTTTCAACATTCCCAGACATGAAAAAAAAAAAACCAAAAAACCCAGAAATTACTGACACCTTTGGTTATCATCAACAATTATAATTCAAACTAATAATGTCAAATTTTGTTACTCTAACTTATTACTGCCGACTAATAAGCTTTAGATGATGAATTTCTTTAATTTCACCTAATCCCCCTGCCCTTGAAGACCTTCGGCCGGACTGCTGGCAATAGAGACAAATAAGGAAAGAAGCAATAAGTAGGTTTCCTATTTTGGCCTCCAAATTTAGAGAAAAGGAAAAATGGTTGTTCTCTAAAGACTTAAGAAAACTTATGAACAAAGGGCACTTCCAGTTTCAAAAGAGACAAATTTGAAGCCCTTTAAGGACTGTGGGAGATAAAGTTTGTTAGAAATAGTTGTATTTTAATTATTAAATTGGGGGGGGGAAAGAAATTTAACAGGAGCTTCGGGTTTGTTGCTAGTTTAATAAAAAACAAATGGGATTCCAACTGAGATAGTTCCTGGTTTTGAAGTATTAATATGACTAAATTGATTTTTAATTAGTAGCATAGGTATTCAGAAATACACCTTAGTATACTTTTATTCAGCTTATCTGTGCATTAGTTTTATAAATTGGCTGAAAAAAAGTCAAACATTCACCCAGAATACCAAATCACCTCAGGGTAAAAGAGAAAAGCAGAGTTAATCTAGACTTCAGTACCCAGTCTGCGTGTGAACCTTTTCCAACAATGAAGACTCTTACCTCTTGCTGCAATTTGAAAGGATACCTGGTCACTGCCCATGTCTAGGTACCTGGGGTCTATCTGTAGGTGAACCAAAAAGTTTCATTACTGACGTTGAATAATATCCACTGATAAAATGTTTAATAGAGAAAAAATCAGCTGCCTACCAAAGATACATGGTAATCACTTGAAGAAGATGCAGTACTGGTCAAGTTCACTTTAGACTGCACGATTAAGGGTTTTACTTTCTGAAAGACACAAAAGGTAGGTACTGTGTTATCAAGGGGAAATAATTGTCACATCAAATGGATGTACATGTTCTTCCACCCTCAGTTGACCAAGATATGAAAACTGCGCTCAGAATGTACTTGCTCACACGTGGCTGGGAAACCCTTCCCTTTACGGCAATGGGACAGGGTCCCTTCCTCATTCAGGCCACTTGAAGAGAAAATTCAAGAAAAATGTTTTCCTTAGTGTCTGTTCTGACTGTACTTCCTTTTGATTGTTCTGATAATTTGAGATTTAATACTTGTAACTGGCCAGGAACCACAAGGTCCTCCTCAGCACCTCCCGGCTACCAGAAGCTAAGCAGTGGTGTCCTGATCCCCAAGAATGGTGAAAAAAACAAAAGTATCTCTTCTAGGAGTTTAGAAGCAGCAGCATGCAGACAGAATTGTCACCAACATCATATATTGCAAAATAAATTGTGACATTAAAACTATGCAGGTGGCCGGGCGCGGTGGCTCACGCCTGTAATCCTAGCACTCTGGGAGGCCGAGGCGGGAAGATTGCTCGAGGTCAGGAGTTCGAGACCAGCCTGAGCAAGAGCGAGACCCCCCGTCTCTACTAAAAATAGAAAGAAATTAGCTGGACAATTAAAAATATATAGAAAAAATTAGCCAGGCATAGTGGCGCATGCCTGTAGTCCCAGCTACTCGGGAGGCTGAGACAGGAGGATCCCTTGAGGCCAGGAGTTGGAGGTTGCTGTGAGCTAGGCTGATGCCACGGCACTCTAGCCCCGGCAATAGCCCCGGCAACAGAGCGAGACTCTGTCTCAAAAACAAAACAAAACAAAAAACTATGCAGGTGAAAGGGAACAAAAGTCCACTAAGCATGCTCATCAAAAAGAGGCCTGAGGGCTATGGTTATACATTGGGATTTATGTGAATTTTTCCCAATTCTGGGGGCTTCTCTCTTTTTTGTCTGTCTGTATGTATACTGTATATGCATGCATGCACATACGTGTGTTTGCATGTATTTTTTGACCTCCACAGCCTGCTCCACTTCCTTTTTGTTCCTCCCCAAAGAAACTATTTAAATATTTTGTAGGTAATTTTTGTTTGAATATGGTCTTGCAAAAATGTGAGATTTTGTGCGTGTGTTTTAATTTATGCTAATGGTATTATGTAATTTCCTGCCCCGTCGATTCTAAGACCCCGCCTTCTGATACTCTAATGTGCCTAAAATGCGGACACATCATACAATAGATGTTGTGTCCAATATAATTGGCAGCACTTTTTCTCTTTTAGTGACTTATGGAATCTTGAGCCAGTGTTGAGCACATCTTAGATTCCAAGTAAAAAGCAACGTATCTTGTGTGTCCCCTACGTCTTTCACTAAGTGCTATGTTTTTCAGATTCATCCATCTTGCCATGTGCACCTAAAAGCCACTGCTGCTGAGCACTGCACAGCAGCCTGACAGGTGTCTGCCCCACTTTGCCCATCTATTCTCCCAGGGTGGTCCAAGCCACCATCGCCTCTCACCTGCATCACTTCAATAGCCTCCTCACCTGTTTCTTCGCCCCCACCATACATGCCAATGTTGTTCCTTTAAAATGTTAAGTGAGGTTATCTTCCTCCTCTGCTCACAAACTCTGAAAGGCTCCCAATTTGACTCGGAGAAAAAAAAAAAAAATCCAAGTCCTGTGATCCTTCTGACCGCATTTATGACTATTTTCTCTCCTTACTCACAGTGCTCCAGCCACACTGAACATCTCGTTTCTCAAACACGCTGGGGGCACCTCTACCTTACAGGCTTCCAGTCATCTTTTCTCTGCCTAGAATTCTTCTCCTAGATATCCACATGGCTCCTTCCCTCACTACCCTGCATGCGTTTTATGACAATGGTGAAAGAAAGCAGTGTTCAATGTATGATTGTTGGGAATTTAAGTTCTAATGTAATCCATTGTTTCATACCTTCGAGCAGTGGGTGTAAAAGAAGATGCAACCTCTTACGACAGCACTGAAAAAAGTAAAATGCTGCTAAAACCGGGGTCAGGAATCAGTGCTGTGCACATCAACCTGCCTCCCAGTTGTAAATGTGAAAGGGAGATTTGAGCAACACACAAGAGAACACAGTTGATAGCACTGGATTTCAATATATCTCACCCTGTCAAGGATGAGAAAGGGGTAAAATAAAACAGGGGCTGGGAAAAAACTACAGAATACGTTTAAAGATTGAAATCAGAGGAAGCACATACTTCTAAAAATGATATGTTATGAGATCTGGATGAAAACCTCGTGAAGCTTTTTGGCCAGGACAGTAGAGTACAAGAATATACGGCCTCTCGGAAAGGTAGGCAGAAGATTCTGGAGATGAATAGGCTGAGATGAAATGCAAGGGAGTTATGGAGGTTGTATGGAATGAATACAGTGAATAAAATGCAGGAGTAGGATTTAAATCCAAGTAAGACTTTCATTTCTTATCTTCTTCAAGGTAGCCAGAAGCTGATGAAACAAAGCAAGAACACTCAGCTCTAAGACTGAGTTGAAATTTACTGGATATATTTCTATGTTGGGCATCATTTACCTTAATAGTTAGAAATCCCAAAGGAAAATAATAAGTCAAATAAATAATAGGCTACTATACAATTGAGTCTTATCTATCGGTGACCTCTAATAGGAAAATGAATGGCTTAGTACTAGGAGTAGGTTCTCCTATCTCCTTTTGTCCTTTGGCAGTGACTGGATACTTAGACTCTGAGCTTTGATATTTCCCAACATTCCATCCATGACCACAAATGGACAGACTGACAGATATTCTCTAGCCAGAATGGGTCACCCTGCCTCTGAAATTTGTCCTTGCCTCTACTATAACTCAGCCATATTGGATTGCAATAATTTGTTTACACGTATATATCTCACACCGGACTGAGCGCTTTGGGTTCAGGAACCTTGTCTTACAACTTCAGCATTTAGCAGAGTGACTGTCATGTACTGTCTCCAGACTCTGTATTGACACAACCTCAATAAATGTGAAATGAGAACAGAAAGACAAAAGATAGATTCAAAGAGACAAATAACATCCAAACATTATATACACTTACAACATAATTGAAGGATGTATCAGCAAGCACTGCAAACTGACGATACAGTGTGTGCCTAGTAAACATCTCATCCTTAAGGACATGAAAGCTGAAAACAAAGAAATGGGAAAATTTAAATGTATATAAATCACAGGATAAAGCAGTAAGTATTACATTAAAGTGGTTAGAAACCACCTTAAATTTTAAAATATTACCAAGTAAAAAATTTAAAGTACTACTATGAATTTATCCTTTCATGTAAAAAACTGCGTATTTTCCAGCTCTGAAAAGGCACAGAAGTAATGGCAATGATCCCACCTGGTGCCCAAACTGTGGTCTTAAAAAGCATTTCTTACTAAAACAAGCCAGGGCATCTTTCAGAAATGGCTGTTTCTTGACAAAAATGTACAAGATGAGCCTGGGACATTTTATTCTATTAGAAATCAAGGAAGTCATCAAAGATTATGGCAAAAGAACATAGTAGGCAACTTGTAAGGGATCCTTGACTTAAGATTGGAGAAATTAAGCATCAAAAATAATAAAGACTACAATGTATTGAAGCATCACACATGTATTAACTATTTGGGAAATTCTCAGCCCATCCAGATTGCAAATGATGCTAAAATTAGGAGATTTGCTGTCAGAAAAGCATATTCTGGAGAGAAAGCCAAGGATATGGCTGGACGACCTTTTGCTACTGCCTAGGAAGGAACAACAACAACAAAATCACAGCATTCAGTCGTACAAAAGGGTCTTTGAAGAGATTAGATGTGTGACTCATGGATGCTCTCAGCCATCTCAGTAGGAGTCCAAAGTAGAGATGGAATTGTCTAGGAGAGACCCGAGAAGGAGCCTCCTGTCTAACGCAGTGTCTTTCCATGACAAACATGGGAGACCCACGGGGTTTTTAAGAATGTCAAATCAGCAGCAACACTGCCAGTGTGAACTGAAAAGGACTAAAGAGGGCTATTGGACTCCTAAAATTCTACAGGCAATAAATAGGCTGCTTAAACTACTTAGTTGCAAACATGTGCTAACTTTCCTGAAAAAGGGAGTAATAATTCAGCAGTAGTGTTTTGGGCCCAGAGGATGGAGCCTTGAGTCACAGAGAATTATCTCCACGTCTTGAAATCTAATGGGGTTATGCTGAATTTCAGAACTGTTTGGATTAGTGACTCAATTTTTCCTTCTCATTTTCTCTCCTTTTGAACAAGAATGTCTGTGACTGTCATCAACATTTACGTCAATGCAATGCCTGTCCCACCACTGTATCTGGGAGCAAATAATCAGTTTTATAGTTTCACAAGTCCAAATATGGAGAGAAATTTTGCCCCAGGATGAATTAGAACCAAAGCCTCACCCATACCTAATTTAGATGATGAGAACTAGGACTTTTGAGCTGACGATACTTACATAAGATTTTGAACTTGAGTTGATGCTGTAATAGGTTGAGACTTTGAGGAATGTTGATAGGTGATGAATGCATTTTGCTTGCAGTATAGACATTAATCTTTTCGGGCCAGAGGGTAGACTCTGGTAGATTGAATGTTGCCTCCCACCAAGAAATCCACTCCCTAGTCCCTGGAACTTGGGAATATGCTACCTAACATATTAGAGTAAAAGAAACTTTGAAGATGTGTTAAGGTAAGGATCTTGAGATGGAGTAATTATTCTGGATTATCTAGTGGGCCCAATATAATCACAAGGGTCCTTTTGAAGAGCAAGTGGGAGGATCAGAGTAGGTAAATCAGAAAGCAATGTGATAAGGGCAGCAAAGGTTGGAGTGATATCAGCAACCCTTAGAAGTTTGAAGGGGCAAAAAACATGATCCCCTGGAACCTCCAGAAGAAACCAGCCCTACCAACACCTTGAATTTGACCCTGTAAGACTGCATGATAATAAATTCGTGCTGTTTTAAACCTCTAAATTTGTGGCAATTTGTTATAATAGTAATAGTAAACTAGTACACAGATTTAAGAACAAATTTATGACAAGAATTTTGAAATATTCCATGAGTTGACTGATTTCATAGAAAAATATAACCTTAGACCTAAAAACACCACATAAAAGAACTCAATAGGGATAGTCTATATAGCAGAATAGATACAGCAGAACACAGGATTATTAATCTCAATAAAAAATATACATTGTTAAGCACAGAGAGAATAAAGGAAGGGAAAAAACCAGACAAGAACCTAAGAGACATGTGGCGATAGTCAGATGGAAACGCATACATATAATTAGAATCCCAGAAAAGAAGAGAATAGGGCAAGGGAAAAAACTAGGCATTTTCTCTACTTGACATTGCTTTCAGCCTTTTCAGAATTATACAGTTTCACTTTCCCCATTTTAAAACAAAGGCAAAGATGACACAGGGAAGGGAAACTAAATAATTATGGGAGTGAAAATTAGATCTGAGTGATCACGGAGCTTGGTGGGTGCTGTTCTGTCTGGAAAAGAAAAGGGTAGGGGCTCTAGTATCTAAAGGAATTTTAAGAAGAAAGTACAAACCAGTTATATATCATCATGCGCAAATGAACGAGGAAAGATTTCAACAGCCCAATGGAGGAAGATGACTAGTTAGGTCTAATTAAACCAGGTATCAAGAGAGTCTGTCCTGTTGCTCTTTTAAAGCCAAAACGCTGAGATAGGGAATGAAACAATCTTGAATGAGTTTTCTTTTCAGAGACTTTGGTTATTCTTCTATTTGAGGCCAATTATTTTACGTTTCTTTTTAAGAGTATATGAGGGCATTTAACATTCATATGTAAAAATTCAAGGCTCCTCACTTCCTTAAAGGATGATTGCTCACATTTTTATAAATAGAATTGGTATACGTCACCATACCATACCTGTTCCTGAGAATAAGGAATCTCTTCTCCCAGTTTCTGTTGATCCGTTCTGCTTCCCTCCTAAACCTGTAAGAAATTGACAGATGGTTAAACCCTGTGTTAGCTACAGATGAACAACTGGGACTCCCTGTTAACTGTACCTTTCTAGCTTCCTCCTCTCAATCTCAATAGTGGCCTGTAGTGCTTCTATTTGCACCGTCGAAGAACTTTTTCCTTCAAGCTTTCAACAGAAAATATATGACAGAGTTAATTACACGAACAAATACCCTGTTTCTCCATAAATCTGAAAAGGCTATTTCTATGAAGTAGTATGCACATTCTAACTACTACCAAAAATAATTTGAGAGAACGATGAGGTACATTTACTTGTGGATTTCCATAAATAGGAAGAGTTTAAGATCCTCTGCCTCCATTTCCTGTAAACGACTGATTTAGGGGCAGCCAGCTCTAAGCCATGTTAGGAAGCAACCGCAATTTATCTTCATCACCCCTCCCCCCACCAGCTATCCCTTTTTCTAACTCTTATTTTCCCTCCCTTCCTGTGGCTTCTCCATCTTGTCATCATGGGCAGCAGCTGCCCCCAGTTACTCTAGTTCTTTCTGTCTAAACAGTTCTTAGGCAAGGACCTGACCAACTCAAACCCAGCAGAGCTTTACGTCGTTTTTCAGGATTGTTTATATTTTGCGAGAGGACAAAGTTTCAGCAAAAGGAATGAACCTCTAATAGTGGATTTGTAGACATGCCATGAATGAGAGCGATTTCTTTGGGTGTGGCAGCGATGTGCCACAGAATCATACTGAAGAGGCCATCAGGTCCTCTGTCTCATCGTAAGACTGATTTCAGCTCCAAAGTCATTGCTACTTTCTAAGAATAGCCAGCATCAATATAAACAATAACTAGGTTAATAATAATGGTCATATTAGTCATTATTATACCTCATTCACTAACAGTTTCACCTTCCTTCCTTCACGTGGCAAAACAGTTGTTGAACGTCCTACCTGACAAGAAAATATGCCAGATATGTTAAATACAACATTTCAAATTAATGCATAAAGATGTGGCTTTTCTGCAGCTTAGAAAAAAGGCAACTGGGACTTACAATATGGCAGCCATAGGTCCTGGGAGTTCTTCACAGCCTTATGTCATTTAGAAAACTCAGTGTTTACACATAGCATTTGCAATCGGACAATGCTAGCTCATTAAAAATAATTTTCCTACTACTGTTTCTAAAAATGCATGACCCTGTAGTTGTTGGTCAAATTTTACCATTACATTTTTCTAAACGAAGTGGACAGTTACTATCCAATGTAGCCACAAGCTTTAAAAAACTTTATTGTAAATGATGACTGTGATGAATTTTCACTACCATACCTCTCTGATGCAGGAGAGAGCAGATTATTTAGCAGTGAGAAGATATATTGGATATTACAATCTCCTTGGTTAGCAATCCCTACATTTCTGTACAACAGACAGAAAAAGTTGCCAGTTATCACACCACTGTGTTTTCTGAGTGGGTCAAAGGACCCTAAAGGTCCTTTGATCTGTTGCCCATATTGGTGGAGTTGGCTTCACCCAGGAGGGTCTGAAGCCAGGTAGCAGGGGGTTGAGACAGCTGAGTAAGTCTATGGAATGAAGTAAAAGGAACCTAGGACTACCCCGGGCAACCAGAAGTGAGGGCTGGGGTGAAGACAGAGAATCTCCAGGGGGAAAAACCTCCAGGCTGGAGGTACCCCCCACCCAGGGGTGATGTCCCACGGTCGATCTGAAATGGCATCTTGGTGATGTGAATTCTCCCCATCACTTACCTTCCTCAGCCTCCTCCAACTCACACGTGCAAAATCTGGGTGGGAGGTTTGAATAGAAATTGCAGAATCACACTGAATTCAGTGTCTGATTAAACAACGTGTGAACTGGCATGGCATGTGGGCTACAAGGAGACTCGGAAACTGACTTAATTCAGTGGATGAAGGAGCCCGGATCCAGCAACGATCGCCAGCAGGGTGACCGCCAGTGGGCACGCGTGCAAGCACGGGGTGTGCTTTGGGCCACCACAGAGCAAGAATGTGGTCCTAAGCCAACTTTCCTTGTATCCAAAGGGGCAGAGAGAATGCAGCTGCCACCAGCTGCCACATACGAAAATAACAGAATTTGTAATAACAGTCAGAATAGCTAAAATTTATTGCCAACCTATTATATGCCAGGCATGTCACACATATTATCATTTGTCTCTATATATCTACCTATTCACTTCTTTTTTTTTTTTTTTTTTTTTTTTTGTTGAGACAGAGTCTCACTTTGTTGCCCAGGCTAGAGTGAGTGCCGTGGGGTCAGCCTAGCTCACAGTAACCTCAGACTCCTCGGCTTAAGCGATCCTCCTGCCTCAGCCTCCCGAGTAGCTGGGACTACAGGCATGCACCACTATGCCCGGCTAATTTTTTCTATATAGATTTTCAGTTGTCCATATAATGTCTTTCTATTTTTAGTAGAGACGGGGTCTCGCTCTTGCTCAGGCTGGTCTCGAACTCCTGAGCTCAAATGATCCACTCGCCTTGGCTTTCCAGAGTGCTCGGATTACAGGCATGAGCCACCTCGCCCGGCCTAAACTTCAAATATATACAAGTATACATGAACTTAAGACTCTCACTTCCCAGAAGCTCAGAGTTTTGTTCTTTTTTATCCCCTAGTTTTTCTCGTGGTTTTTATTATAAATAAACATAGCCTTTATCGACTGGGGCTCCCCCACAATAAAGATTAGGAATTTAGAGCATTTGCATTTACCTTTTACTGCCTCTCTACCGCACATCCTAATTTTTTATTTGCATGTTTAGCTCTTATCGTAGTTGCCTTTATTATGACATTAATATATGCAAATTTCTATATTCTGATTTATTAACTCATGCTGGGAAATTTATTTACTTTTTTCCCAACATTCTTCACTCCTTCGACTGCTCCATTGTTAGAAAGATTGTGATTCATTTACATTGTCAATGTACATAGCATTGTTCTCTAATTATAATTAAGTCCTCCATGCTTTATTAATCAATCTCCACATTGATTATAAAAACTAAAATCTAAAAGTTAGCATTTACAATATGTTCACATCACCATACAACTAAGTAGCGTCACTGGATCCGCAGAGAAAGAAATGTAAGCCTGTTACTGAAATTTAGCTGCTAAAACCAGCAAAAAAATTTAAAAAGTGTCAATTTTTAACTTTTTCTACCTTCCTTCCCTTCTGAGCCATTCTTAGCTTCCTTTTTCTTGTGTCCGTATCATCCTACATGTTCAGCTCCTTTCATGTTTGCTTCGAGTATTTCTCGATTTTTCATGAATGGTAAACTTTTTGAGTTTTTACATATTCAAAAATATCTTAATTTTGCTTATATACTCAATTGGGTATAAGACTTAGGGATCAAACTATTTTTTTTTTCCCTTTTGAAAACTTTGTTTTATTTTCTTGCAGCAACCAGTTGCTAATGAGGAAATTAAAGTAAATCTCTCTCTTTTTTTTTTTTTTTTGGTTCCATTGTAGTTAAACTGTTTTATTTCCCCCCTCTCTTTTTAGTTCCTAGAGATCTAAAATTTGACCAGCACGTACCTACAGTTTCATGAGTTCTAAGACACACATTCCCTGTCCCAGTCAGCATTTTAACATCTTTGAAGCTGAGATGTTCTTACAATTGGTGTGGATGTCATAATTTAATTGATAGCAGTTTTCCCTGCTAGTGTTAAAATAATGGTGCATCTTATAACTGGTGACATCTGAGATTTGATAAAATATGGACGATATTCTGCTTTTTCTTTTTAAATCCTGCTTAGCACTTGGTGGGCCTTTTCAATCTGAATATTTGGATTTTTCCCCCTTCATTTATGGAAATTTTCTTTTATTTCTTTATTATAGTCTGACTCCCATTGTATCTATTTTGCTTTTTAAAAAATCCTATTAGAAAGACATTAGACCTCTTCGATCTAGCCCCCACATTTTAATTTTTTCCATAATTTCTCCCTGCCATTTCACATTATGTTCTAGGAGATTTTCTTCACTTTATCTTCCAGATTATTAATTAAGTCTTAAGCTGTGTCAATTTTATCATTCAGCCTGCCTAGTGCCTTTCTTGGGGAAATTTTATTTATTATTTCCATGAAATTGTTCTTTCACTTGGACTGTTCCTTTTTCATAGCTGTCTGTCCTTGCTTAATGAATGGACAACAGGTTTCTCTTCAATGTCTCCCAAAATACTTTTATTGAAAAAAGTCTTTTAAGTTCTTGTCTGTTCCCTGAATTAACTTTTTCCTGCAGAACCAAGGGCTTTTTTTGTTCTCTTGGTTTCTCCTTTCATTCACTATTTACTGAATGCCTACCGTGTGCCAGGAATTGTTCTAAGTCCTGGAAACACAACAGAAAAGAGAACGGGGCTGAAGCAGAGAAGACAGATTTGAGAGAAATTATGAAAGAGGTCAAATTTAGGGGGCTTTCTGAGTGAGAACAGAGCTGCCTGGAATTTCCCATTTGGGCAACTAATTGGAGAATAAAACCATTCACTAAGACAAGAAAAAAACAAGAGGAATAAGAATTTTTTTTTAATGCTAGCTTTTTCTTTAACAAGAAAGAATTTGGCAAATTCAGATTCACACGCTTGGAGTTTTGAGGTACCTATCGCTTGTTCAAATGAAGACATACAGTGGGCAACTGGGACAAGGGCCTGGAATTGGGAAGAAGGGTCAATCCTACAGGTATAATTTGAGAGTCATCAGTATATCACGTGAAGCTAAAGACTTGGATAAGGCTATTCATGACATCCCTGGACCGAGAAGACAGAAGGTCAGGATGGACGCCCATGGCGCAGGCATGGCTGACCCGCAGTTGTCACTTGTCCCTGGCTGGGAGAATCCTCAGCATTGACTTAATCCCGAACCTGCACCCTAACCTGTTGCTTTTACCTGAGGTCTCCAAACCCTAACTCCTCCTCCATCAGGACCCACAGTCCTGGAAAGCCCTTTGGTGGTCGTAGAACTACCCAAATAACTGTTCCCTTAGTTGTCTACACAGTACCTTGAACTTCTTAGGAGAAGCTATCTCCACAAGCACAGTGACTCACTCTTCTCAAGGCCCATGTGGCAGGAAAGTAGCCAAAAAAAGAAAAGCCAAGGCACAACACCACCAATTTAACAAAAGCAACAAAAAGTCTTTGTTATCGCTAGCCTTCCTTGGCCTCAAAAAAGTGAGGGTCGGCTGGGCGCGGTGGCTCATGCCTGTATGTAACCCTAGCACTCTGGGAGGCCAAAGTGGGAGGATCACTTGAGGTCAGGAGTTCAAGACCAGCCTGAGACCAGCCTGAGCAAGAGCGAGACCCCATCTCTATAATTAAAAAAAAAAGTGGGGATCACCAAAGTGACATGAGGCAGGCACCTTTGGGGATCCTTCCACCTGTTTGTTCTCAAGGAGCACAATTCACTTGAATTGCCTCTCTGCCCAGAATTCACTGCCCTTTGGGTAACAGTAGGCCAAGGAAGTCACCAGGGTCCGAGTCCCAGGCCTTGGGCATTTGCCAGTATACTAAAGGGAAAAAAATTAACTCGAATTAAAAAAAATTAATGCACGGAAAATAAAAAAAAAAAATCAGTAGAACAAAATAAGTTTCCATGTAGAAAGACATTAATATTTCACTATACCCAAAGTCACGTCAGTGACTGAAAGTTTATAATGGAAATTCTGTGTTTCAATTCACAGACGGTAAAAACCAGTTTCAATTTTTGAGGCTCCCTTTTCCTGACTCTCATTTAATGATCAACTGCGTAATAGCTAGAGATAAGTCTGTGCTAAAGCATATCTTCGATAAAGCAAATAATTATTCAACCTCTCCAAAAGACAATACTATTACAATGATAAAGATAGCATCTCTTTTCATTAAAAAAAGAAAGAGCACGTGTAGACTAGAGTGTTTGCTCTCCGGTTGGAGTTGAACTTTCAACTCTGCGACAGCATGCTATATTGCGTTCGGGCTCTGTCCACATTAAACTGTCATTTTGTTTTGCCAGCTGCTGACATTCCACTTTCTCTGGAATACACATGCTGGTCTTTATGTGGTCATTTTGTTGACAGGTGCAAACACTGGGCTGCTGAACAATACATAGAGGTGAAAATGAATGGTAGCACGAATATAAAAGTAATTAACTTCCTAAGTAGGAAAACGGAAATCAAATAATTGTAAAGATAAATTATTACCATTCATAATTTATTATAAATATTTCTCATTTTCTTTTGAATTTGTAGGTATATTTATAACTAAAATTTCATAAAGTTAAGACATAAGGTTCATTTATAACAGAAGTTATGATTCTTAAATGTGTTTATTTTTTAAGCACTTAAGACATATTTTTTTAAATGTCATCAATATAATCTTCTATATTAGGAATCAACAACGGAGCTTTGTAAAAACTCTGGTTTTACAAACAGAAACACAAAAATGTTTATCCACTGCCGTAAGATTAGCTATACCTTTTATCATATCCTCACACCCCTGTTTTCTTTTTTCTTGTCAAGAGTTATTATGTTCTTCTATTTCTGCTAATTTCGGCAAACATCCCTCTTATGAAATTTTGCCCATTCTCTCTGGGAGTGACGAAAGGTATTTTTCCTCCTTTCCTCTTCCCCATTTCAATGTTAAATATAGTACCAACAAAGCAGTCTTTCTAGCTCATCATGAGGAAAGATGATTTTTTTCCCCAAAACCTCAATCATTTGACTTTATATTAGTGTTTTAGTAGTGTGTCAATGGGCAGTGGTTGGTCAGGAAAAGGAGGGGGTGATATAAGCACATGAAAAGGGGAGAACCAACCTTGTGCGCTTACAATTTGGAGAGAAGAGACTGAAAATTAGGCACATTGAGAACAGGATACGAGGCTGTGTGCGATCACACAGCACTTTCAACACAAGCAGGTCGGAAGAATAAGCTGAAGTGTAAAGACTTCTGAAGGTCAAGTGCGGGTTAGCAGAGCAGTCTGAAGTAGCTGGGGGCACAAGTTAAACGGGGAGGTCACATTCACTCACAAGGTTTTCCCCCTTTTTTCTCCTAGCAGGTGCTCATCAGAAAAATTGAGGGCAGAGCAATTTTGAAGAAAATCATTTGTGGGGGTGCAGACTTGAGGTCAGAATCAGCTGCTACTAAGGGAAAAGCACCTTTTCTGGGTCCTTCTATCTTAGGAAGCAAAAGACTTAACCTCTTGGGAGAGAGGAACAAAACTCTCTGGCCGACCAGGCTCAACAAAGGTGGTCAGTGGTTGATGCTGTGAAGAAGTGTTAGGTACCAAACCCCACCTGTTTCTCCCAGGCCATGCCTTCCTAGGAAGGGGAAGCTTTCAACTGCTGGGGAGGGCAGCAAAGCCTCTGCTCACAGGATGTATTAATAGATGGAGATTTATTATGTCAATGGGAAAAAATTAAACACGCTTTCCCCTGGGGGAGGGGAAGAGGAATTGTCTTGGACCTCAGACAAAGAGGCAAGGGAAAAAAAAGAACCTATTGTTAGGAGACAAAGTGATCAACAGAACCAGACTCAAAGATGACCCATGACCCAGATGCTGAAACCGTCAGATGGGGGCTTTGCAATAACTATAACCAAAATGTTAAAGAACCTAGGAGAAAGAGGTGAACACCATTCATGATAAAGAATAGATAGGGAATTTCAGCAGAGAGGTGTAAAATGTGAAAAAGAGTCAAGTGAAAATACTAGAAACAAACAAGACAACCATATAGAGACAAAGAATTTCTTTGATGGTCTCATCAGTAGACTCAATACAGCTGAGGAAAACAATGAGTGAATTTCAAGATGGGTCAAAAGAAATTCCCCAAACTGAAACAAAGAGAAAAAAGTCATTCAAAATTAATAGCATGGCATAGAAGAGTTGTAGGACAATATCAAACAGTCTAACACATATATTCAAAGGCAAAGACATAATTGAAGAACATGGTCAGAAGTTAAAGAAAAATATCAAACTACTAATTCATGAAGCTAAATCAGGATAAACAGAAATAAAGAGATGAAGGAGAGAAGACAACAAATGCCCAAAGACATGCTGTAATCTAACTGTCATAAAATAAAGATGAAGAGAAACTCTTGAAGTCATTGCAAAATAAAAGACACGTTACAGAGAAGCAATGTTAAAAATTACAGCAGATGTTTTGTCAGAAATTATGTAAGCCAAAAGACAGTGGAGTCTCACCTTCGAGATGTTAAAAGAAAATAAAACTATCAACCCAGACTCAGAAAAATATCTATCAAAAATGAAAGCAAGGCACCCAGCTAGCTCAGTCGGTAGAGCATGAGACTCTTAAAAATGAAAGCAAAATAGAGACATAGAGATTCTTTTTTAGGCACACACAAAAACTAAGAGAACGCATTGCCAGCAGACCAAAAGGAAGTGGCAATAACGATAACAGACAGAAACTTGACCTACACAAAGAATGAAAGCTCCAGAAATGGTAACAATGAAGGTGTCAAATGCAAATCTTGCTGCAACAAATTATATCAATTTTGTTGCATGAAAATATCTACGTTAAACTTTAATTTTTTTGAAGGATATAACATCTTAGAAACTCCAAAGAACTGTACCTTTGATGGAAACATTGGAAAAGATTATCCCAAAGGCATTTGGAGCAAGATGCATGGACAGATATGAGTTTTACAGTGGCTTTCTGGAGAACTCATAACACTCTTTTACTGCTGAAGACTAAGCTATATGGTGGGAGATTCTTAGAGGTTCCTACAAATTACAGTGGCTTCTCATTGATCTCTTCTCAATCAGCTGCTTGGATGCTTCAGCCTGAAATCTGAAATCTTTTTTGGTTGTTGTAGCTTTCTTAATTTTTTGCTCTCTTAGCTTTTCCAAACTTGTACCCCCTAGATCTAATAAAATTTAAAAAAAATTAAAAGAGAAAAGAACCTAACTTCATATTACAATCTTACTAATTTCGATACAAAATTACCTTTAAAATATTCTAATGCTTCATTTAATGTAAACCAGATAGAAATTTATATATTTTCATTGGAACCCACTTGCAGATTCTCAACAAGGAAGACAGACCATCAGAATCCCACTCTAGGTTGTTACATACCTTTTCTTTAATGGGTTCCAGTTTCTTGATGAACAAGCAGATATTACATTGAGAAAAAGAAAACACAGGGGGTATTAAATGAAGAAAAGTTTTTAAGAACCACCTCCATGAAATTAAATTCCTAAAGCAAACAAAATTGACATGTTATAACTCATGTAGACTTATTCCCAGAGTTTGAAGACAGAGCTGGGACCTGTCCATCAATTCTGGCAGCCCGAATCCAAATAAATATTCACTGTGTGCTTTCAGCCATTGGATTAACTGGACTCCCTAACACTTCATAGCACTGGTTGTAGAGAACTCGTTTTTCTATTCTACATCTGAAATAGAAAAAGGAGTTATCGCGGCCACACACAGTGCTGCGCGCCTGTAATCCCAGCTACTTGAGAGGCTGAGATGAGAGAACTGCTTGAGCCCAGGAGTTTGAGACCAGACTGGACAATATAATGAGACATGATCTCAAAACAACAAGAACAAAAACAAAAAGGAAAAGGAGTTACAGACCTCGAATAGAAAAAGGAATTATCTACCAATGACATGAAAAGTTATGGAGTTCAGTTAACACAAGAGCTGAAACATACATATATTTCAAAAGCTGAATTATATATTCAACAGAGAAATGATTCCCACACTAAGACTGGTGAAGGAGACCCTCAAGCTATATTTAAAAGCCTAAAGTAAAAGTGTACCCTTATTCACTAATTAAGGGGCATAGGCTAACAAAACTTAAGAACTCTTTAAATTTAGCTACCATTAAATCAACTCATGGAGGTATTATCGGTTATCTAAAGTTGTCCAGATATGCAAATTGGAAGAAATATGTAAGAGATGAATAAATAAAGGAAACACATACCTCTTCTTTAGTAACTTTCGTTTTCTTGATGAACAAGCAGACATTATTACATGGAGAAAAAGAAAACAAAGGGGATATTAAATGAGGAAAAGTTTAAGAACTACCTCCATGAAAATAAATTCCTAAAGCAAACAAAATTAATGTGTTATGACTCATATAGATTTATTCCCAGAGTTTGAAGAGAAAGCTGGGACTCAGAGAGATTAGGGCCAGAGAGAACAGGGTTGGAGAAACTGACAAGTTGGCAAAGTTGGATCCAAAGAGGGTGGCCAACAGTCCACTGCCAGTGTCCAGAGGGGTGTAACCACCTTCATGCATTGCTATTGAAGCAGTTCCATGATGGCACACAGCTGCAGACAGCAGCATTGGCAAACTCAATGGTGACACTGAGGGTGAGTGGCAGCATGTTTTAGATGTTCAGCCTTCTAGGGGAAAGACCCACATCTGGACAGTGTCAGGACTCTGGCCAAATGACCTGGTGTTCAGGACTGGCCTCAGCTCCCCAGCGGGAAGTGTGGGGAAGCCCATAGCTGAACCCAGGTAAGTGGAATCGAGCAACACCATGCAGTGAAGGATAAGAAGGCTGCTCTGTGGATCCCTGAATGTCCAGATGACACTTCGTGACCACCAAGTCAGTATCACATGTGGTCAGTACCTAACATCTGTCCCCAGAGCTGAGAGTGCCTGGGGAAGAACAGGGCATAATACAAACCTTCAGTTTATTCCTGATTTCCACAGCAAAACCTTCCATTCTAAATTTAAATCATACCAAAATATGGCAAACTCCGCAAATAAAATGTTACGACTGTTTCCCAACAATATAAACAAGAAGAGAAAAAGTACAAAATCCCTCAAGAGGTTTTGAACAAATAACATTTTTCATTTGTGCAACAAATATGGAATATTATTTTCACTAGAATATTTTCACTTCTAAATGTACTAAAAGCATTTATTTGTCATCAAACTACCCAGAATAAAATAGCCTATAAGACAGAAGCCAACTTTTCGGTTGAATTTTAAACATGATGTTAACTCAGATTTTCAAATTTGGTCTCTTAGAGCAGAATCCAAAGATGAATTCATTTTAGCGATAAAGGAAAACATTTGATTTAAAAAATAAAGTGAGGCCGGGCACGGTGGCTCATGCCTGTAATCCTAGCACTCTGGGAGGCCGAGGTGGGTGGATTGTTTGAGCTCAGGTGTTCGAGACCAGCCTGAGCAAGAGCAAGACCCCGTCTCTACTAAAACATAGAAAGAAATTATATAGACAACTAAAAATATATATAGAAAAAATTAGCTGGGCATGGTGGCGCATGCCTGTAGACCCAGCTACTTGGGAGGCTGAGGCAGGAGTATTGTTTGAGTCCAGGAGTTTGAGGTTGCTGTGAGCTAGGCTGACGCCATGGCACTCTAGCCTGGGCAACAGAGTGAGACTCTGTCTCAAGTAAAAAATAAAGTGAATAATTGTAGTGTCTAATTTCAATTATCTCTACATTTTTAAAGTTATTCAAAATATGAAACAAAGATCCAGTAGGATAAGGAAAATTCTTTTGGTTGGCATAGTCTATCAAAATATGGTAACTATCCTTTGACAACCTGCAAAGATCACGCACGTGCCCACGATTGCCCTGTCTCTGTATTACTCCATCGGCCGGTGCTACCAGATAAGCAGTGAGCGAAGTGCTGGCTTCCCTACATTGCTCTGCACAACTATTAACTAACTGCCTGCTCTATCAAGCCAAGCCAAGGGAAAAATGAATGGAATACTGAAACAACAGATTATATTATTTTCTTCTCTAATAGAGTTTACGTTAAACTTCATATGCAATTTAATCAAACAAAAGGGTCGTGTAAGAGAAAAATAGTACATTTCAGAAGGAAAGACCTCTTTTTTACCCATCTAGCCTATAATCCTATATACCTATAATAATAATCCTATATCCCACAATAATAATTTTTGAAAATGTACAAGCTTGCAGGGTGGCGATGGTCCTAATTACAAAACTGTTGTGAAACTATTTTACCTAACAATTCTTGAATGTTTAAAAAAAACCCAACACCGTAGAGTTCTTATCAAAGTCTTTTTATCTGCACGAGTTGCTCCGTATTGGGAGAACTCTAAGAATGGGAACAGAAATGACTTTGTCCCTGCCCCATTTCCCACACAGAAGGGCCCTGATGCTTTCTCCAGAGCCGAGCACACACCATATGTTCCGTCGGCGCAGACCAGGGGACCCCGTGGACGCTCACAAGTCTTCCAGGGAAGGATTTACTGGGTGCAGCCTTAATGAACTAATTACCGTGGAGTCGGGGGCTTGGAAAATCTGGGAATCCAATTTAACCTTGATATGTGCAGCCTTAGTATTGGAAATGTTTTACAGCTATCAAAAAATAAACTTTACCCCAAAGCATTACACAAATACAAATCTGATGTTGTGAAATCTTTCATAAATAGCAATCAGAATGGCAGTGTTCGTATCGTATCTTTCAGACTGGCTAAACACTCCGTTTATCACTGTGTGCTCCGCCGTGGGGAGCATGTGTTCTGTTCCCACCGCCTGACACAGATTTCAAAAAATAAGTATGATTAATTAGATAAGTGAAATGACTGTTGTAAAAAATTCCTGTAGCAAGCTCTCCATTTGGTCATGGACGTGTGGTCACCCTGTAAAGATAATTTTAAGAGATCCAGCTACCACAATAGACTTAAAAGAGAGAAGCAGGAAAAATTATAACTAGTGTGTGTGAATTAATATACAGTGAAGAATAAAGCACATGGGAAGGTGAGAGAAGGGAGTGCTTATAACAACCAGATTATTATTACTAACAACAAAAGTGCACATGACGGTGATCTAGAAAAATATATTTCACTTTACAATTGAGTCAATTACTATAGAGATGTGAACATCAGCAAGCTTGCAACTATGGTCATAATTGCAAAACTATTGCAAAGATATTTTACCTAATGATTCTTGAATGTTAATTAAAAACAATGATCTAGCATACATCAATCATCTGTCCCTTCCCCTGGTCCAATTTTTACTTACTGTTACACATTAACTTCAGACTCTCCCCCACATGACAAAAGGTTAAGCTTTGGAAGCATCCAGGCCACAGTTATTACAGTCAGATGGAAAGACGGTGACACTGATAAGAGAAAGGCCTACTGAAGTGACACCTTCCCAGAGATCCCAAGCCGGCCTTTGTCTTTCCTTTATTGTGCATTGTCAGTGGGAGAGAACAGAAGATGTCATTGCCCCTCATGGCCGTGACTTTGGAAGCTTCTATCTGTAAATTGAGGACACTGGAGTTTCTGAGCTGGAATTGTAGGATTTAGTTCCAGCCTTGGGTTGCTGCGGAGACTGGGGCGCCTTCTGCTGCAGCCACCCCCTGCTGCTGTGACCTCAGGACTGGAGGCTCAGCTGGTCTGTCCCATCCCTGACCCTGCTCTGCAGTCCTCCCAGCCATCATCTCAGAGCCTCCGACCCCAGACCCCTGACACGTGACCAGTGTCATGGCAGCTGACTCAGCCTTCCGGAGCAGGCTCACTAAGTTCAAGGCATGGCATGGCGCCCTCACCCGGCGCGGCTGGTCTTCCAGACCAGGTCAGCAGGCAGCATTGCACACTCAGGCCGGGGTTTTTGGTTTTTGTTTATGTTTTTCTTTTTGTGGGCCAAAAAAATACTTTCCCAAACATGGATTATAAACCATCCTACTTCTAGAACCCGGTCACTCACTGGTCAGTCGTGTGCAAAATTCGCCTCCCCCAGTGTTATTCCGTTCCTTGGGAAATGACACTGATTTCCAGTTGTCTGTACTTCCTAACCTTCTGCAAAGTGGAAGTGCTCTTAGGAGAGAATGCTTTGTCTCATCTCCTGAAGTCTCCTTCCGACTGGAGTGGCTTCCGCTGGTACAAAGCCTCCTTCCACCTGCTCCCTGGCTGCTCTGCTGGAATGGGGAGGGATCTGCCCACAGGGGTGGCATGAGAAGCCTGCTCCTCTCCTTCCCCCTTTTTGGAGCAAGGATGCACACAGGGTGCACGATTCTGTTCTCTGCCTCCATGTGTTAAGTGGGAGAGAGGCAGGTTCTGCCCCCTGGAGGGGAAGGAGGAAGACCACGGGAACACGTAGAAACAGGACAGAAGAGTTTGTGTGAAGCACTAGATGGTGGCCATATGTGTCACCAACTGGGTTCTGAGCTTTCTACAAGTGAACACTTACTTGCTCATAGTGCTAAAAAGGAGCCTTGGCTAGTTACCCAACCCGCAGTGCCACAGATCAACTGCTCAGAGAGTATAACTATCCCCAGAGCTAAGAGCCGAAGAATATTCTCCACCGTATCATCATGAAGGGAGGAATTGCGTAATGTCGCAAGCAGTGTCTCAGCGACCCCCACACGACCAGCCAACGGTGGGCTGAGCATCCCAGAGCTACTTCTTAGCAAGTCTTTTTATGTTGGCCGGTGGTACCACCCTAGGTCCAGTAAGAACAGCTCTGACTCTTTGGAAGGGCAGACGGGTAAGGAGAAACAACAGCATGTAATTCATGCATTCGTGTCTCTGATAGTGGGATTGAATCCAGTTGTCGATTGTGCAATCCTACAGGAGTGAATGGACTAGATACCTCTGTGTCTTTCGGGGAATCTTCAGGAAGCTTCTGATAGATGTTGGGCAGGAATGAGTTAGAAATTATATACCTTAGAAAGTGCCTAAGATGTGGCTTCTCTATTTTGCTAATTAAGTAGAGATTCACCAAGGCTTAGTGATGAAGCTAGATAAACCATCAAGCGTGGGGATAACGTTGGCTTCATCTTGAGAAAGTTAAGGGGCCTAACAAGGATGTGTTGGCTAAAGAGGAGGCACCAGGGCCCTGTTCAGATGTGCTCAGGCTGTCAGCCTTCCTGAGAGTGCTACAGGGACAGGAGTCCCTCTGCAGATGACAGGGCCCTAGGGTGTGTCATGGAAGCAGTTCTTACCCCGGACCGCTTTTGCTTTAAAGCTTTCTTCTTTGAAGTCTTAGATTTTTTGGATCCAGCAGACGATGCACTGGTAGACGCAGAATGTGGCCTTGAAGCTGCTTCGGGCTTGGACGGGGGCTTGGACTGTGGGGGACCCGAGGACGAGGAGGTCTCTTTCCACTTGGCTGATCGCGAGCGCTGGCACACCAAAAAGAACCAATTTTGTTATTCTCATTTTGTTTCTCAGGTTTGTGTCCCTTTCTTTTCCTCCCTTCCCCTCCCCGGAGCTGGAATGGCAGAGTTGACACTTCCAGTCCCAGAGGGCATGGATCTGTTCTTGCTCTGGGACCCCCAGTCCTCCCTAGCTGGACTTGATTTGCAGGGGAGGCTCATTTCTCCACTCCCCGCACTGATCCTAGCAGCCTAAGAGAAACAGAACAACAGATCAACGTTCCTGGGAAAGACCGGGAAAGGGGGGGTCTTTGTGGAGGGGGTGAGGTGGTAGCTTGAGGTCCGTATTAAGGCAGGAAGAAGGTAGGGAAGCAGAAGGTAGGAAGGGAAGTTCAGGGACCTGAAGGCAGGGCCTGGGGCCCCAGGATGGGTACACAGGGACACACTTCCGCACTTTGAAGCCCCTAGTGGCTTGCAGCTTGCTCTCAACAACCATTGCCTGATCTCCCATTCACACTTCCTGCCTCACTTTCACGAATTTTCTCTTTCAAACTCAGAAGTTGGAAAGTGAAAAGCCTCAGTATGGTACCTAGAGATTCTTCAATCCAGATCTCAAAATAAGAGAAACACAGAATTTAAAAAAAAAGAGAAAGAGAGAGAGAACTTAAATACCAACCTTGATGCTCAGGCTGCCAAACCTTTTTGATTCCATGTCCTCTTTCTGTCTATTAATCTAAAAGCAAAGGTTCACATCATTTGGTATTGTTTGCAAAGATTAAAGAAGAGAATTTTCTATAAAACTTCCATAAGTGATGAAAAAGTAGCATTTAAAACCGTTTGACTTCCAAAACTATTACGGGAATACAAGTTATAATATTGAAGGGGGATTAAGAGAAAACAAGCTTGTATCCAGAAAAAGAACATTAAAGAAAAGTGAACAGAAATATATAAAAATGCAAATATTTAAAGTAATTAGCATTAATTTATTGCTTTAAGTATCAGAGATTATGGAAAAACATGCATTGTTTGCTTATGAGTTGATAATTTGTTTGATACACTATTATAGCTATAAATTCTAGGTGTTACAAGATTTTTTTGAGAAATTTAAGATTATTAGTCAAACTTCAACAACATAACAAATGAAATTTTACTTTAAAAATCGATTTTAATTTCTGGCATAAAAGGCATATCAAAAGATGTATTATTAATGCATGCTTCCATAATATTAAGATTTTTTTCATAAAATAAATTTATGAGCAATGCCAGTCATTCTAAGTATGACTAATCTTATTTGAAATTAAGCAATGACGAAAAATATATCTAACCATTAATCTCATTGGCATCTGAACAACAACTACAATGGATTTTCAAAACTCTCTCGCACCTACTAATGGAGCAGAACTCAACAGAGAGCAGATCTGTCTTGGGATACGTTGAAGTCAGGGAGGCAGTTACTGATGCCCATGAAAGACTATTTAGATGGTCTCGGTGTACTTAAACTCAGCCTCATGTTGTCACGCATGGTTTAACGACGGGGATGTGTTCTGAGGTGTGCATCGTTAGGTGACTTCATCGTTGTGTGAACAGCATAGAGTGTACTTATGCAAACCTAGATGGTACAGCCTACTACACACCTAGGCTATATGGTATAGCCTCTTGCTCCCAGGCTACAAACCTGTACAGCATGTTACTGTAACAAATACTGCAGGAAACTGTAACACAATGGGAAGTATTTGTGTCTTTAAACATATCTAAACGTAGAAAAGGTACAGAAAAATATGGTATTATAATCTCATTGGACCAACATTGTATACGCAGTTCATTGTTGACCAAAACGTTATTATGCAGCACATGACTATATTATAGTTAAGTTCCATTATAATGGTTTGAAAATAATTTTCTCCATACGATTTTACCTATAAGAAAAGCTAAAGGCAGCTCAGAAATGGTAAATATCTCAGTAAATATATGGCTATTTTCTCTTACTTTCTTTCAAACACATAAGACTGTTTGAAGCAAGAATTATAACACTGGTATAAATATAAAACATATGACAACTCTAACGTGAAGAATGGAGAGATAAATTAACCAATATAAATAAACATATATTTGCAAAGGTTCTATATTTTACATGAAATTGCCCAACACTAACTCTAAGTGGATGGTCATAAGTTAAGATTGTAAATTATAATCACTACAGCAACCACTAAAATGTATAGCCAAATGACAATAGATATTAAAATGGAATTCTAAATTGTTATAAGGTAGGCAAAAAAGAAGAAACAGAGGAACAATGACAAAAAAAAAAAAAAAACCCAGAGAAAACATAGAAAACAAATAATGAAACGGTAGTCTTAAATCCAGTCCTATCAATAGTAACACTGAATGTTGATGGACTAAACAATCTAGTCAAAATGCAGAAATGGCCAGGATCTATGGGGGGGGGAGTGGGAAACAGGACCCAACTATTTACTGTCTATAAGAGAAGCACTTTCAATATAAATACAATGAGAAGAACTTTCTACTGTGAATTTTACATCAGGCATAACTATTCTTCAAGAATGAAAGCAAAATAAAGATATTCTCAGCTGGAGTAAAACTAAGAGAATTTGTTGCCAGTAGAGCTGCCCTCACAGAATGCTAAAGGCAGTCTTTGCACAAAAAGGAAATGATATTAGAAGAAGGCTTGGAACTTTAGAAAGGAAAGAGCAAATAAACGGATGAAAATCAGGGTAAATATTAGCATAATACACTAACTTCTTATGAGTTTCTTGAATCGAATTTCATGGTTAATGCAAAAATTTTAACATCATCTAATGTGGCCTTCAATGTATGTAGAAGAAATGCTTAAGAAAATTATATTTTAGGCCAGGCGCGGTGGCTCACGCCTGTAATCCTAGCACTCTGGGAGGCCGAGGCGGGTGGATTGCTCAAGGTCAGGAGTTCGAGACCAGCCTGAGCGAGACCCCGTCTCTACTAAAAATAGAAAGACATTATATGGACACCTAAAAAAAAAAATCTATATAGAAAAAATTAGCCGGGCGTAGTGGCGCATGCCTGTAGTCCCAGCTACTCGGGAGGCTGAGGCAGTAGGATCGCTTGAGCCCAGGAGTTTGAGGTTGCTGTGAGCTAAGCTGACGCCATGGCACTCACTCTAGCCTGGGAAACAAAGTGAGACTCTGTCTCAACAAAAAAAAAAAAAAAAAAAAAAGAAAATTATATTTTAAAAATGGGAGAGTAAAGGGCCCTAACTGGATGTGGTATTTCTACACTTCATTGGATACCAGTAGACTGTAATCAATCAATCAATAGAATTTAACGGACATTTAGGGGACACTCCCTATGACAATAGCAGAATACATTTTTTTCAACATTCACAGCTATAAACCACATCCTGAACCATACATTAAACCTGAGTACATTATTAAAAGTTAATAGTTTACATAATGTTTTCTAATCATAATGGAATCAATAACTGAAAGGTTACGGAAATCTCCAAACACATGGAAATTCAGCAACACACCTCCAAACAATTCCAGGGTTAAGAGGAAGTTTCAATGCATGTTTTATTTATTTATTCATTTATTTTTTGAGACAGAGTCTCGCTCTGTTTCCCGGGCTAGAGTGCCGTGGTGTTAGTCTAGCTCACAGCAACCTCAAACTCCTGGGCTCAAGTGATCCTCCTGCCGCAGCCTCCCAAGTAGCTGGGACTACAGGCATGTGCCACCATGCCCGGCTAATTTTTTCTATATATTTTTAGCTATCCAGATAATTTCTTTCTATTTTTAATAGAGATGGGGTCTCGCTCTTGGTCAGGCTGGTCTCAAACTCCTGACCTCGAGCGATCCTCCCACCTCGGCCTCCCAGAGTGCTAGGATTACAGGCGTGAGCCACCGCGCCCGGCCTTCAATAATTCTTAAGAATGTAGAGGGATCCTGAGATCAGAAAGTCTGAGAACCACCGGAGTGGGACCTAGAAACTGATCCTGGAAACCACATTCTAGTTAATCTGTATATTGTGTAGCTGTGTCACGTGAGCGTATTAACAATACTATGAGCTTATGAAACTGTATGTCGTTCATCCCAGAGTGTGGGTTAAGCCACTTTCAACTAATGATTTTTATTATTCATTCCTTCATTTACTCGTAACAAATATTTACTGTGCATCTACTCCACGGCGGCCACCATGTTAGGTTTGGGGGGTACCCCGTGAACAAGACGCTGTTCCTGCTCTCAAGCAGCTCACAGAATGGGAGCGGCAGCAAAGTTAGCACCATCTCCATAGAACGTGATGAGAGCCCTGAGAGAACTGGGCGCCGTGTGGATGGGAGGGGGGCTCCCCCTCCAGGCCAGGACGTTGGGGAGGGGGTGGGAGGAGGTTTCCCAGAGGAGGTAGGTACTGCCTGACCTCTGACCCAAAGGATGCGTAGGAGGGGACCAGGGGCTGACCGAGAGAGGGCACTTCAGGAAGAGGGGACAGCATTAAGAGACAGTACTCTCAGGCATCTTGGGACAAACGTCCTGATTCTAGGAGGATACATCTGTCTGCGGATTTCAGGTGGGGTGAATCGCAACCAGGGTTTGGGGGCTTCATCCTGATGAATTTTGAACAACACCCCTCAAGGGACCCCTTCTTTCACAAGGTTGTCTCTCCGCCTCTTTGACTCCATGAGGAGATGGCGGAGGCTAAGCAGGACCGCCAGATGTCCTTGGCGGAGCACGTTTCACTGGGCAGTGGTTAGGACCTCTCTGATGGCCAAACGGGCACCACGG
The DNA here is from genome assembly GCF_041146395.1 of Eulemur rufifrons. Classification (NCBI taxonomy): domain Eukaryota; kingdom Metazoa; phylum Chordata; class Mammalia; order Primates; family Lemuridae; genus Eulemur; species Eulemur rufifrons. The sequence continues at coordinate 15,891,496 of NC_091007.1, forward strand.
GGGCGGCAGAACCTGCTGCCCCGCCTGCCGTGGCACGGAGGGGCGCAGCCACATGGGCCATACTCATATCACGTTTGTCTTGAGGAAGAGCCGCCATTCCCAGAGCTTCTCTATCAATACACCAAAAGCATCGGTTCCCTAGCTGGGTGGCCACACACGGCCATGTTACACGCCACAGGGCTGGGCACACCTGAAGCCTGTCTCAGGGGGAACTCAGGCATTGGGAGCCCAGTTTCCGCAGCGAGGCAGACTGCAGTGGTGACTTAGTGCCGTGTCCCCAGAATGGGGCTAGAGCAACCTGTATACCTCCTTCCTGTCTCAAGTCTTATCGTTCTGAGAACCCAGGTGCACTGGGAGGAAGCAGATGGAAATTAGTTAATAGGTAAGAGAAAGAGTTCAATCATAGTACTTTTCTGCTGAGGACTCTCTCTCTCTCTCTCTCTTTTGTTAGCTTCTAGATAAATGAAAGCCACTCAGCCCAGGAGCTGTAGAAAGATAGGGAATTATTTCATATGCTTCCCCAAAAGCCAATCTCAGGGTCCAATCACTCCCCGTTTCATTGCTTACCTGTCTATACTGATCGTGTATCTTTACTACCAGCTCTTTGACTTTTTACCTTATGTTCTTAATAAGCCAGAAAACAAATTGTATTAAGAAACAGGAATAGGCCGGGCGCGGTGGCTCACACCTGTAATCCTAGCACTCTGGGAGGCCGAGGTGGGCGGATCGTTTGAGCTCAGGAGTTCGAGACCAGCCTGAGCAAGAGCGAGACCCCACCTCTACTAAAAATAGAAAGAAATTATATGGACAGCTAAAAATATATATAGAAAAAATTAGCTGGGCATGGTGGCACATGCCTGTAGTCCCAGCTACTCGGGAGGCTGAGACAGGAGGATCGCTTGAGCTCAGGAGTTTGAGGTTGCTGTGAGCTAGGCTGACGCCACGGCACTCACTCTAGCCTGGGCAACAGAGTGAGACTCTGTCTCAAAAAAAAAAAAAAAAGAAACAGGAATAGACAATCATAAAACCAAAACCTTTCAGCGGGAAAGCTTTTTGATTTCTATACAATGACTGGGGTCAACTTCACCTTCTCCCACTCTCTCTTGCCTGGGCAATCGCAAGTCCTGGAAAAAAAGCAGTCTAGCAAGAAATAAAGGAAGCCCAAATAGCAACAAAGCCAGCCTCCCTCCCAGGGAATAACAGAATGGCTTGGGGGCAGTGGGAGGAGAGAGCAGGTTCGAAATAATAGTGACCTCTGCTGGGCCCCAAGCAGGTATGTGACGGAAACTTCGGTCACAAGAACCTCAACTCCACCCCCTCTGCTGAAAACAAGAACCCCCAAACTAGTTCTGAGCATCCTGAAGGCTCTCAGCGCTGTCGTGGGGTTTGCGGTGCAGGCTCTTGCTGCTTGGCAACAGGTTTGTGGCTCAACAAACCTCTAAACCACAAAATAAAACGTGATTGGTTCCCCCGTGGGCAATACAATAGCACCCGTTCGAGGCTTACAGTTAAAATAAATAGGCAAAGTAATTCAAAGAGTAAGGAATCTGCTCCTAGTATGAGCACCAATTCACCGACTGAGTAGTTTTAATTTCTTTTCTATTGCTGCTAACACACTGACAATATAACATCGGCTTCCCACTCTCTAAAAACACTTTCGATTTTAATGACAATACGCACATTTAGTTGTTTGTTTTCAGAAGCAAAGCCTGGACTTTGGAGGAATGACAGAAGAGGGTGGGGGATGGGGGCAGAGGAAATCCACCAAATAGACTCAAATCTAAAAATGGAAACTATTTTTATACACCAGGTATTTAAAAGTAGAGCGTTCAAAGCAACGTATTTGCTAACACATGGTTTTTGTGAATAACTGACCCTAATTTTTTTTTCCGTTGCCTGCATTCCCCAGTTGGTTTCATAGAAGGCTTTATTGTAATCTCGGAGCATTGTTTTGCATTAATTTCTATGACAAGGAACCCAAAACACAGGGTGCTGAGAGTAACAAAACAGAGTTAGGGAAACAGTCATGACTTGGCACAAAATGTGACAAGCTGTAGAAAAGCGAAGGTTTCAATATCTGGAGTGGTGTTGATTTCCTATGAACAACCTTTTCTCTTCTAAACAGTATCATATTCTTTTCAAGCACATTTAGAACGCAAGTCAAGCTGTGTTTTATTTTTTATTATAATAAACACAGTCAGTTTACTGTAACAAAGACATACTAGTGGTGATCAGTTGAAAGCCAACATACACCCCCATAAGCTGGGCAGGGGGTTGGGGAGAGCCTGGGGGTGGGTAGTCAACTGATAAAATAAAAGACCAGCCGTCTGGAAAGTTCTCTTAAAAGAACATAAAAAGGCAGTGTTTTCTTATGAGACTAACACAGAATGCCAAAATATCTAGCTGGGCTCTTTTTTTGTTGTCACTTATGGCAATTTGTAACTAAAAATAGCAAATCCTTCAAAATATTGGGCTCTTGTATTTGTTTTTTTTTAAATCTCCATAATAAAATGCAAAAATTTTTAAACACTGTTTTAAATGGTAATGCTATTTTTTATGTAAGACTCTGCTACATAGTATGTATATTTATCATGGAACTACTTAAACTGCTTTCTTTAAAATGATCACTTAAAAATGTTTATAATCATACATGCACTTGGATTTTTTGATAAAGGTGAAAGGAATAGTTCACAGGAACAAGTTACAAATAAAGTTTATAAAACTTTCGCAATTAAAGTCCTGAATTCAAATTCATTAGGAAATAATGGAAATGATCTTACCATATCTTGGACGAGTGATTGTTCATGTTCAAGCTCATTTCTTAATCTCTCTCTACCATCCAGTAACTGAAATAGAGAAGAAATTACAATTTGCTTAAAGACGAGAACACCTGAAATCCCTTCTCAATAGCATTTAGGGAAACATTTTGATATGAGAAAATGGATCTCAATATGATCAAAGGACAAATAAAATTTCAGTGGACTATCATGTTATATTACTGTAGAAGTATTATATAAGGAAGCAAAATATACACAAAAAATGCCAATTTACTTGCAACTTTCCTCACTCCAACCCCCCAAAATGTGACATTAATACACAACAGAACAAATCCTCATCTATCAAAAAGAACAATTTTTGTTTTACCCTTTATATGACCTATTTATCATATTTTAGGGGTTTTGTGCCATATTTATGTGCATATCGAACCATATTCACACCAATTGAAAACGGCCATTAAAAGCGTACACTGCAGGGCCAAAGTACCCGTGCAACTGGCCTCAGGATTTTAAATGATTGTTTGCTATTTGCAAGTGTTATACAGGCTGGTAAAATTCAACCCTTGGTTTGGACATCCATGCGATTCAATTAACTCATGTGTTTATTCATTCAATAAACACCCCCAGCGTCACTGTCCTTGTTGTCTCAGGACTTTATACTGGTTGATCCAAGTAATCTCTCCACTGGCCTCTCTTGCTCTGGATTTTCCTCCCTCTCATTCATTTTCTTTTTGAAACATGGATCGGATCCTACCGCAATGTTCAAGGCTCCTCAATGCACTCAGAAGATAATTCAAAGCTTTTTGCATGAATAGTTATCCTCTGCCACTGTGCCCTGCTCCTCGCCACGCCTTTCAAATGGCTCTTAGGACACCGTGTCCTGGCCAACTCTAAGCCCTCTTCTGGGTATCAGCGCAGTGTCCTTCCTCCAGCCTTCCCTGGTCCCAAACAATCCAGGCCGTGCGCCCCCAGGGCAAACTGCTTCCCTGCGTCCTGCCCCTATCACCTCTGCGACTGCCATCTCTGAGTCCCCGTCTGTGTCCCCACCAGAATGAAAGTCACGAGAATGGATTGCATCGTGGCAGCAGCTGCAAGATGGGCACTGATGTGGCTGTTATTCCATGATTGGAATTAAAACCCAAGCGCTACTGAGTTCCATGACTGAGAGTGCTTAGCCCAGACACATGGCAAGACGTCAGCCTACCCGGATTCAGGCCCGTTTCCAACTTATTTTGACTTGCACTCAAAGCTAAAAAAAAAAAAAAAAAAAAAAAAAAGACACGTGGCCTCCCTGAAGGCTTCCAAGTTGCCTCCTCCCCTTCTCCCGTTTCCTGCTCACCCCTCTCCTCACAGCCAGTCTCCCCACTTCCTGCCCCCTCCAGACTCTCTCCAAGCTCCCACCGCCTAGGCTTATCAGACTCCCACTCTCATTCTTGAGTCACAAGTGGTTCCACAAACCCGTCTCACACCTCATGCATTCCCACACCCACCCAGCTCTTTTGCCCGCTTGCCCACCTCCCCAAGAGGAGAGTATGAGAAAGGTTTCAGAGCTGTTTGCAAAGCCTTTCTAGAACCTTCCAGGTAAAGGCAGGTATCTCTTGTCTGTGTACATGCTCCTATTATAGTCCCGATCACACTGCCCTGTGGTTTTTTTTCTACCCCTCTAGACAGCAGGGGCTGTGTGTGTGCATGTGTGTGTGTGTTTGTGTGTACATTTTATTCTTACAGCAGTAGTGCAGGGCCTACCATTTAAAGGCCCCTAATAAACATTGCTGAACTCACTGATTTAGTGAAGGCTATGAAAGAAACTGGCAAATATCAGCTCTGATTTTGTTCAACAACGTCTGAACTTCTTCCCAATTGACAAAGCACTTTGACACACATCATCTCACTCTATCTCCCAGGAAGCTTGGGAGAAACGGGGGGGAGGGAGATAGGGACTGGCTCCCAGGGACCTAATGGCAGCAATGGAACAGGAACCCAGGGTTCTAGATTCTTTCTGCTCAATACAACACGTGCCTGTATATTCAGTGTCCGTGTGGAGCTGAAGCTCCAGTGCAGATAGAGAAAAAAGAAAAGACAAGAGACAGGATTTTTAAAAAATCACCAAGGAGATTACAGGTCTGTTATATTTGTCTGCAACAGAGCTGTCAAATAGAAATATAATGTGAGCCATATGTATATAATTTTGAATTTATAGCAGCCTTGATAAAAAGGTAAAAGAAACAAGTGAAAGTAATTTTAATAATATATTTTACTCATCCCAATATATATCCAAAATATTACCATTTCAATGGGTAATCCACATTAAAAATTACTAGTGAGATAGTTCACATTTTTTATGCCAAGTAAGTCTTCAACATCCGGGGTGTATTTTTCACTTACAGCACATCTCAGTTTGGGAGCTAAGGTTTCATTGGAAATACTTTTTAAAAAAAATTTTTTTAAGGCTAGTTGTGGTGGCTCACACCTGTAATCCCTAGCACTCTGGGAGGCTGAGGCCAGGAGTTCGAGACCAGCCTGAGCAAGAGCGAGAACCCGTCTCTACAAAAGATAGAAAAAATTAGACAGATATGGTGGTTGTGTGCCTGTAATCCCAGCTACTCAGGAGGTTGAGACAGCAGAATTGCTTGAGCCCTGCAGTTTGAGGTTGCAGTGAGCTATGATGACACCACTGCACTCTAACCCGAGTGGACAGAGCAAGACCCTTCCTCAAAAAAACAAAACAAAACAAAACAAATATTTTTTTTTAGAGACTAGGTATCTCTATGTTGCTGCCCAGGCTAGATTTGAATCCCTGGGCTCAAGCCATCCTCCAACTTCGGCCTGAGTAGCTGGCATTACAGGCATATGCCACCATGCCTGGCTGGAAATACCTTATCTATATTTAGATTTCATAAAATGTACAGATGAAAGAGCAGATTTAAGTTATTGAAGATATACATAATGTTTTTCCAATAGCTGAGACAGTCAGCTTTTAAATTTAGATGTAAAGTAATTAAAAATTAAGCAGTTAAAGATGCGGTTCCTCAGTTGCACTGGCCAAATTTCAAATGTCTAATAGCCACATGTGGCCAGTGGCTACCTCTGGGCATTGCAGATCCAGAAAGTTCAGGCAGCACCTCTTTGACATGTTTAAACTCACACAGGGTATAACCAGCCACTCAGGGGGCATGTTTCTTTCCAACTGGGGGCTTAACAGTGAGTTTTTTTTTTTTTTTTGTTTGTTTGCATTAATTCCTTATTGTGCTCTTCCTAGAGAGTAGAAAGCTTATGCAATTCATTTCTACCAGGAGTAGTAGAGAGTGAAGAGTTTGAGAAACATTGCAAGTAAATGAACTGGTAATGGTTAAGGGAAACTAGAAAGCCAAGATTTCCTTCTTAACCTTAGAAGTTGATGCCAAGAAGATTAAATGGGATTGACATTGTCACATTGCAAATGAGGTGCAGCACTGAGAAAATGAAACCTCCTTGTGAAAACCTTTGCGGGATTCGGTTACCAAAGAAAGTACCTCCCAACTCTGACCCCTCGGGGTAACCATTTCTTTCAAAAAATACTTCTTGGAAGTAATTTTATCTGAAACCTAAGAAGATCCTGAACTGCAAAATCGGACCTGGCTGAAATCTAAAACTGAACTTGGACATGTGTGGCGACTGAGCTCTCGAAATGTGGCCAGCAGGGCTGAGGAACAGAATTTTTCATTTTGTCTCATTGTAATCAATTTTAACTTAAAAATGGATACGCAGTTCGGTTGCTGGGAAACATTTAGGCTTATTAGGAATACTTTGGGGAATGTGAATCTGCTTTTTCATCCCTCAATTTCATGAGCTCTAAACACATTCTCATTCTATTCATCACGCAAAGAGCCTATTTCAGTGTGTCGGGCACGGTGCTCAGCCCCAGGAATACACCAGAGACCGAGATTGTGCAGGCTCTGCCCTCGTGGAGCTTACCGTAGGGCAGGGAAGACCAACCACAGCAGCAAGGCGTTTGGGGGCTACAGCAGGGAAGCACAGAGCTCAGCAAGAATGAAACAGGGGTGCCTCGCTTGCACCGGAGGGCAAGAACTGCTAAGATCCTGCTGCCTTAGGTGCATTAGGAAATCTTGACTTTCATGATACCAAAAGAATTCCCTGCTCTAAATTAAGATTTACCAGATAACACAAACCCAGCTCATTCATGCATAGAAAAATGAACATCAACCAACATCTGATCCGAACATGAGACTGCTCATTCTTCATCATACAATTTTTTTCTACAATACCAAGCACATCTTTGGACTTCCCAGCGTCGTGTAACTTTTTTGGTTCCATACAGTCAACAAGTAGATGTTCAGTTGTCCTGAATAAAATAAGTATCTATACATCAATGAGTTTTCAAGACCAATTCCCTATTCATTAGTAGTCACTCTACCCAAATAGTGGACAGAGATTAAATATATAAATCAACTTTCCTCTGCGTCGTAAGGCACTCTGGACACAGTGTTATTTGGCCAATTATGCTGATAGTTCAATTGAAAAGAGTCATTTATCAATGTAAAAATGTTACAGTACCTTTTGAATAGTTCTATGATCCGTATCTGCCTTCTCTTTCAGAGTTATAACTTCATCTTCTGTAAACAAAAGGAAAGAGAGGCCAACCATGAAATTACAAGCTTATGGCCCCTGTATTCAGATGGCCTGCTTCAGGGCAGACCTCGAGCCACTGGCAGGCATGGTGGACGCAAGTCCTAGCAGGACTGTGACCTTCACAACTGCCCTTGACATTCACAGCCTTCTTCCTGCTGTTCAGACGGCTGGTCAGATAGGGATTAAGAAGTAAGTTCAAGATCCAAGTGTGGCTGAGGGCTAAAAGCTTTTCATCAATACTAGCAAGGGACATTTTGCTGTTAGTCACAGCCAATACAAAGTGCTTTAGCAGGTGGCACTTTATGACTCAATAAGAACAACCACAACCTGAAAAAGCCTTCCTAGACCACATCAGAGGAGAATGGAACCATACTGGCGTGGTATAATTTTATATTCAAGGGATACTATAATATATCCCACTTTGGGAATGTTTTACTATACATTTTTTATTGCCTGCTCATGGCTTTTTATACTGCAAATTAAGGACATTACGTAATTAACATAAATACAAAGATAACAGTTAAGTGAAACAATACTTTAAAGGACTCTAACTTGGGTGACGTAAATGCAATTTTCACCAATATTTATGGTATGAAAGAAGAGAGGCATAAAGTATACAAATGGAATTTTGTATTTAAATTTTGTATCAAAAATTGAAGATAATTAGTACGTGGTAGTGTATTTTTCTGCAGGGCTCTGTTTCTCTACAAAGCATATTCCAATATGTATTCTGAAGTATTTAAATGTTACCAAAGTTCAGATGATCAGTTAAGCATATAAAACAAATCAGTAAAAGTTTGTATCTGTTTATAATATTTCTAAGTGAAGTTGAGCACTGATTAGCACATTTTTGCAAAGGGCCAATGTTTGGCTTGAAAGAAAACACCCTGAGTTAGCACGAGCTGGCTTAGGAGTACAACTGTATATAACTATACCCTCTGTCCTAAGCAAGGAATGCTGTGTTCAGTGGAAAGCAAAAATGGCTACCCAATTGGTGTTTTCAATGCAGACAATCAAACACATGTACGCTTGGCAAAGCCAAACATAGTTAGGAATTTTACGAAGGGCCCAATGTGTAGATTTTTCTCCCAAGTGATTCCAAAATGTTACCTAGTTCTGAATTTTCTTTTATGTTGAGTCGGACTTCCTCCTCAAGCTCTGAAATGATTTGAAGCAGTCTCTCATTTTCCGCTCTGCACTCCAAATTTTCCTTTTCAAGGGTTGATTTTGTGGAGCTGGTGTCTCTGGCCAAAGAGCCCTGAAAGATGGGGAATTGCATATTCCTAAGCAGGGAGCCAGGCATTTAAATATGCAACGCCAGGACAATGCGGATACAGAAGAGCTATCATATAATTTTCTGAATTCTATTACACACTTATAATATGAATAGGAAAAAGGAAGGAGACGACATAGAGCTTACTGGAAGAAAGGCTACAGTACATTCTGCACAAAGACCCCAACACATGGGGACACTTTATTGACAGGAATAATGCATATCATATTGTTTGTGTGCCCTCATCATTCAGGTCAATTCATTATGGAGGCTGTGTCCGGGGAGGCAGCTGGGGCCCCTCCACCCACACGTCCCTCTGTGTGTGTCTGAAGTGCCGTCCGCCTGTAACTAGGCAGGCTGGGGAGCTCAGGACGGGCAGCGCCAGGGGGTGGCGAAGTGCATGGCGAAGGAGGGGGCCTTGTTGCCTTTGTGGCATTTCCCAGTGTCAGCTCTGCCAGTGTCAGGAGGAGCACATCACATGTCAAAGTGGTGACGTTTTCAGGCTGGGAGCCGCATGGAGCCCATCAGGCACACGGATATCCCCACAGTTGGTTTTCTGCTTGGCGGAGGAGCCACCCAGAGGCAATTCATATTCTGAACATTAACATGGCTTTGCATGCCTGTCACCCGAGGACTGTGCAGGCGTTTAATGCTATTGAAGACCTCGGTTTAAATCTCTATGCAAACAGTGATTACCTTGTAAGAAGGTTTCAGGATAACTTACAACAAAAGACTTTAAAGTTATAGTTTTAGGAAAGCAAACTCATTTACATTTTTATTATGTGCGTCTTTTGTTTAAATCTTGCCATGTCCATTATGGGAGAGGCTTTTTCTTACGCAATAGAAGCTTATTGGGACAGCTACTCTTTTTTTCTTCTTCTTCTTGTCTGTTTCAAAGCTATTGAAAACATCTGAATATACTCCCTTATGGTTGTCTAGATTTTACTGCCGCACATTTTTTTTGTAAAAAAATTAAGATGTAATAAGTTGAGGAAGCTGGTGCAGAAGTTTAGACATCACTGTGATAAAATATTAAACTGATTCTTCAGTCTTAACACATTAAAGAGTCATTATATTATTATGCCACAGATAGGAGATTCTACATGCCTTGCTTCAAAATTACTATAGACACTAAAAATGCTTTTGAACTTTAAAGTAATCTTCAGGTGAACTATAACTTATTCTTTTTGCAGTAATTTCATGACTGCAAGTAAATAAGAATAAAATCTACCCTCAAAACCAAAATCATTTCTCTCAATGTAGTGTTTTCTTTTTGGAACTATACTTTTATTTAACTTTACGGAGATGTGGAAGTAAATTATTAAAATGTTTTCCCCGTGATCATAATGTTTTGAAGGAAAAATAAGTGGTTGGAATGTTTTATAGTATGTTAATAAACTTAAGAAATAAGTGAATAAAATTATATATGGGATATTTATATATATCAGAGTTAACAGTATTTAAAATACGTTGTTAAATTTTGCACTAAGCTCAATTGCAAGTCTTCATGATTTTGATTCAGCATTTCATTTAAATTATTTGAGCCCAATTCATTCTTCACTGATGAGAAGTAACAAATCTAGTAAGTAGTTAATAAACAACAGTTTCCTTAATACAGGAAGAATCCCAGTCATTAATTTCTTGTCCCACGTTGTTCAATTTGAGACGATCACAGAATGCATTAACAGACTAACAGGATTTTTTTAAAACAAACGAACAAGCAAACAATCCTGGCCTTAATAGGCTTAAGCACACATTTCCTAACAGTGGCAGATTATGAACATCCACAGAGGATTACATAAGCCCCCATTATCATAAACTAGAGAAGAACCATTGAAATTAATCAGATGAAGTGTAAAATTTACAAGTGCTAGCAGCTAGTACCTAAATACGTTTTCCAAGAATCTCTTTGTATGAAAGCAGAACGCAAAGGAAACACATTAAATTTGAGGTTTTTGCTACACGTATCAATCCAGGGCCCCTGTTCCCGTGAGGTTAACCTTTAGCTCTGTCCCCACCATCTGTCAGCTGCGGGAACTGCAAGTAATTAACTATTCAGACGCCACAGCCATGAGGGCACTCATTAGCAAAATGAACAAAGGGGTAGTTCTGGGCTGCCACGGTCCTCTGTTACACTCTGAGTGGCAGGTTTTGTGGTGGTGTTCCTTCCGCCATCTGCCCACACTGCTAGTTTTGGCTCGCTTAAACCGCAAGACTTCTCTAAAATAAACTGCATTAAGAAAACCAGGTTAAGAAGGACGGAGATCATTGAAAGGCGGTTAACTGGGTATAGCTATTTAAAGCCACATTATGCTCTAGGAGAGATCGTGTGTGATCCACGATCATTGAGGAACTTTAAATTTATAAAGGAACTTGCCAATCTCAAGTTTTCCTATCATATTAGGAAAACTAGGAGTTCAGGTGGTGGCCTAGGTGCTATTTCTCTTGTGCATACTCGTAAGACATGCAAAGTTACTGTTGCCAGGTTTCAGAATCCCAAAGTGAATCTTGAAAGAATCATGTCTGAAAACAGGTGTTACCAAGAGCCAAAGTGTGATCTGTGGACCAGGAGCCTCAGTAGCACCTGGGAACTCATTGGAAATGCAGACTTCTCAGGCCCCGGCCGGGACTTACTATGTCAGAATCTGCATCTAACAAGATCTGCAGGTGATTCGTATGAGCGGTGAAGTCTGAGAGGTCCTGGTTCAGAGCAGTTTATGTGGTTTCTCGGCCATTTCGCTTCTGCAATACTGGCGTCTCATTCCGCAGGCTGCATGTACGGTACTTGGACATCTCAATTCGGTGCTGGGGGAGGGGTGGGGTTCTGATGCATGCCCATGACTTGCGACAGCCACAGAGAAGAGCAGGTGCTTTCCCAATGAGTGACAACCAGGAAAGTGGCACACCGGGGCAGCGCAGCCCTGCGGAGCTGCCACTCTTGAATGACAGCTCTGTTTCAGAGCTGCCGGCAACAAGCAGATCCGCGCACCAGTGGAGGGTGGGTGGGTGATGGCTGCGTGGTGCATTCGTGTCGGGGTAAGAAAGAAAAATGAAAAGTCTATTCAAAAATGCCAACTGCAATTGAAATTAAAACACATGCGTGCGCTCACACACATACACACACACACACACACAAACACGCACTCTGCCGGGCTAACCTCATTTATAAATTCTCAAGGGGATTAGTCAACGGACAGCCGGGAGAGCTGGAACTACAATGGTATGCAGCTGAGTCACACTGGTTTCCCACAGAATAAAACCTGAAAATCTTATCCCTGGAGTGAAGTTAGTTGCTCTTGGGAAAATTCAACATGGAGCATCTTCCCGCCTGTGCATGGCGCTTCTGTAGATGGAAGAGCCTCCTTTGCTGGCTTCCGTTCTGTCATAAATATAATTTAAACTAACTGTTTCTTAAACTTTCCTTTTGCTATTACATTCTTAGCACGTTTCTCTCAGAAGCAGAGCAGGAGAGACACCATGAGTGTTTATTAACTATAAAGCTATTTATGTAATTCGATTACCAGTGAGAATGAACTAGATAACTTCAGATAAACTAAACAAAGCTTGTTTATTTCAGGTTTCTTCAAGTTATTTCCATTGCTACTTTGACATTTTTAATTGTTTCTCCAAATTCTTTCAAAACTCATTCCCAATACTTGGCATCTCAAGGGGGGTTTTATGCCACTAGAGGGGGCAGTTGTATAAGACGAAATTTCAAATTAAAAAGATCATCTAGAATTTAAGCCGCAAGGAGTAAAGAGTTATAACTCTTACGTACCCATAATAATTAAAAGCAATTCAAAAAGACCAAAAAAGCATTTTCTGTAAGTTTGTTTGCTAGAACCCATGATCTGCTCTGTGGCGTGCGTGTCTGTGTTCCTGAAACGTACCCTAGTGTGCATTTCGTCACCTTCAACGGGGGGGGGGGGAGGCCAGAGCCACATGTTTTGTTGGGGTCCCTGGGAGGAACTTTATTCCCTGTTTATCAGAATGACCTCTCCTTCCTCAAACTGTGTTGCTTACAGAGATCCTAACGTGGTCTCCTCGGGGGTAAATTATAGTGGAATAACTAGGGTATCGTGGATGCCATCACGAGCCAGAGAACAGTCTCCCCTTGCTGGCCTCCTCCCAAAGACACCGCCCCTCCTCCTTCCTTCCCCAGAACGTCCAGACAGACCAGTTACCAGCTGAGAAAAACACTTAGAGGTGTAAACATTTCAGAGTGTAGGGAGTTCTCTTACCAAATTGGGGTATTCTCAACAGTCCAGATGTCTGTACGGTGAATTTCGTGGAACATAAACCAGATGGTTATAAGGACTTGTGCATTGCTTCATAATAACTAAAATATATACACTAATCTTTCTGCAAAGAACTCAAAGCAATTCACATTCCACACAGCAAGTATCCTTATCATAACTCTACCTTAGCGAGGCATGTAATCACTCCGCAATTCACAAATGGGAAACGAATGGATCAAAAATGCCTTGCTACATCTACACTGAATATCTTTGGCCAAGGCGGGATTAAAGGCTAAGTACTATAGTTTTTAATCTTTTCTATTAAATTATTTTCTCCAAAAAATGAAAGTTAAGTGTAGAAAGTTTTAAAAAAGTAAATGCAAAAAATTTATTAGATCTATGCTAAAGACACTACACTATATTGCTTAGAAGGTGCTCAGTTTTTTTTTCTAGAACATAAAGAATTCTAATAGATTAACAAAGTAAATGCTCCTTCAGCAGTTGGTAAACAAGGTCCTGTAGAATGCTTTGTGTTGAATTCATTATCTCTCATAATCCTCAAGTTTTAAATAAGAATACTAGCGTGGGACTTAGACAAACCATGGATTGTACTTAAAGGGACCAGCAACCCACAAGTGTTTCTTCCGAGTGTTGAGATTTTCACGTATAAATTCCCAGATTCTCCTGTGCCTATGTCAGTATTTCTATGTGTGTATATTCATATGTTTTTAAGTATCAATACATTATAACAAAATATAATAACATAATCTGTACACTACAGATTCATTACAACCTTTAATTCTCACTGTAGAGGATAAATATCCACTCCATATGTGGGCTTTGGATTCAGGTGGACCTTGGTTCACATGCCTTCTTTCCCATTTACTAGCTGTGTGTCTGTGGGGAAGTTACTTAACCACCCTGTTTCTGCTTCCTCACCTGTAAACCGAGCTGTGAGAACGAAAAGGCATACCACTGATGAAGCATCTGGTAGCTGTTAGTTGGTATTCAATAGATTTGTATTCCTTCCGAGTTCTGGCATCTCTGTTAGCCTTTCCTAATCATATGATCAGCGTCTTGTTCTTAGAACCTAATAATGAAACCCTCTCTAGCTCTGGACTACGATTGGCCCTGAGACACAGCTGGTGGCTCAGAGCTGACATGAGATGGAAATAAATTCACTCTCGGGATCCACACTTTCCAGAGCCCTTAAAATTCTCCTCGTTGGCAGGAGCCTGGGCTCTCCTCTCTGCTTTCTTGCTCCTGTCGGTGCTTTTTCTGAGCAGTAGAGATGCTCCCGGCTCCCATTGCAACTGGGAGAACTAAGGAGGAAAACCCCTTAACATTTGCCTTCTTGACGTTTTCATTGGAAGGTCATTCTGTTCCAAGTTGGCTTCCTGAAAGCTACGACTTAGAAAGATGAGCTTTGTGTCTTTCAAACTATCTTGACTGAAGAAAGGGTGGGAGTTTTCAGAATTACAACAAAAACCCACTTACGAACTCTTCTAGAGTAGGAAATTTTTTTGCAGTGGGAGGCTGGTTATTTTATTTCCATTATAAATAAAAGTTGAGAACAGTCACATCACTCCTATTCATATTATTATAGGTTTTCTAGAAAAGGCCACTGAGCAGAGAGAGAAGTGTTGGACTGGCTTATATTACAGAGAGGTACCCAGGATGAATCATTTGGGTTTCACTTATTCTTAATCCAAGCTTTTAGCGACTTATGACTCTATTTACACATATTAAAATTAATTATTCTTTGCCTTAGGACTTACAAATTTTGGACGGGGGAGGAGGGGAGGGGTAAGTTCACACCTAATGGGTACAATGCACGCTATCTGGGTGATGGACACACAACTTTGACTCAAACTGTTCAAAAGTAATTCATGTAAGCAAAACGTTTGTACCCTCGTAATATTCTGAAATAATAAAAAACTCACACGTCTTGGAAATCCATATTCTTCATATTGGTCTAGTTCTTCTTCTAACTCCTTAATAATGTCTTCTTTTTCTCTCAGTTTTCTTGACAAAATATTTATTTTGACAGTATTTGCATCTTGCAAAGCAATCACCTCTTCTTCGACCTCAAAGAATTGCTGAGGGCGGGGAGGGGAAGCAGTGTTAAAAATTAGACACTAAGCTAGCACCACCACAAACCATTTTGTGTTTTCTTTAAGCTACTGCTTTATGAAGTGGGTTATTTTTGTAGCTTGAATACAACTTTAGCAAACAGCTTTATACTGAAATATATGCTAAGGTATCATGTGAACTAGCACAGTATCATGCTATAAAACACATAGCATATTAGATTACTCTAATTGTATCAGCCACCCAAATAATAATAGTAGAGAGCAAGATGGTGGACATGGGCCCTCATGTATATTCCTCCCCAGCAACAAGAATTTGGCAGCTGTCTATGAAGAAAAGTGCCCCTGTGGGAGTTTGGGACCCAGGTAGGACATTGCAAAACCTTGGTGGAGCCCAGGACTGTCGGCAAGGGCAAGCTCACTGACTGTGCCACTTACAGACCCAGAAATGGCCTCATTCTTCCACTAGGCTGGAGTTTGAGAGAGTCTTGCCTGCTCAGGGATCCACCAAGAGTCATGCCCATCCATGCCCTTGGAGAAAGGCTTGGTGACCTGAGTTCCACAGCAGATCTTGCAATGGCTGTGTCACTCGGCTGCAGGCCCTGTCAACTGTGGTCTGAGTACAATTTTGCCCCCTCAGGGGCCTGCCCAAAGGTATGCCAGTCCATGCCCTCAGAGGCAGGCCCATCGACCTCAGGGATTCCTATTTTACTAAAATCATTACAACTCATAATTATCATTATTTATTTCGCTGCATGAATTTTTCCAAATTGCCCAGGGAAGGATTCCCCTAGAAGCTGACTCGTATGTCCTTCTGACATGTCCTCATCATTTTCTGAGCATTTCCTTGCTTCTGCTACAGCAAAGTATTATAGGTTCTTCCATTGTCCCTGTCACAGCCCTGGAGCTGTTGTCCATTTCTCCAAAAGAGCCCTGGTTTCTCTGAGTGCAGATGGCATTTAAAAACTAAGAGCTGAATGCTAGGTGTGCTCATTGCCATAAGGGGGTTATTGCCTCTGTGCCCTCTCCATAGACAGAATTAGAAAATATATAAATGTATGTAGCATGTACAGACCCACACATACACATGCACCTATATATTCACATATCTCTATCTATATCTGCGATGATTAGTTTTCTGTGTCAACTTAGCTAGGCATGGCGTCCAGATATTTGGTTGAATATCAGTCTAGATGCTGCTGGTATTTTTCAGATGAGATTAACATTTAAATTGTAGACTTTGAGTAAAGCAGATGACCCTTCGTACCTCCACTGCATGGGTGGGTCTCACCCGATCAGTTGAAGGCCTTCAGAGAAAAAGACTGAGAACCCCCAAGGAAGAAGAAATTCTGTCAGCAGATGGCCTTCACACTCAGCTATAATATCAACTCTTTCCTGGGCCCCAGCTGCTGGCCTGCACTGCACATTTTGGACTTGCCGCCACCCACAATTGTGTGAGCCAATTCCTTAAAATCTCTCCCCTCCCCTCCCCTATTCTCTCTCTCTCTCCCTATTGGCTCTGTTTCTCTGGAGAACGCTGATTAATACAATATCTGTATCTAAAGATGATAAGGCCATATCAGTACCTCCAACTCCAACCTAACACCAGTCCTTATCACAGCCTGTCTCCTTTCCGTGATACAAGCCCTGCCGTGGCAGTAAGAAAACGCTCCCATCATGCTCAGCGCACTGCACATGTGCTCATCCTGCCTTTCTGCAGTGTGGCCCTCCCGACCACACTGCCCCACCCAGCGCTCGGCTGTGACGCGGGGAATGGGAAGGGAAAGGAGGTAGGAACATGTCTTTGATCTCTTAATTCACAAAGACAAGAGAATGTCATTTTGGACTTCCCTTTGGTCTTGCAAGAAAAATTAACATTTGCACCTTCATTTCCTCTTTGGCATTTGAAAGTAGAAAAGGGTTTATATTCAAACTTGGGGCATAACTGTGCCATTAGCTTTTTATTATTAGAGTAATTTTATAATGTCATTTGACCTCATGTGCAAAACCTCTTGATAGACGATATTGGATGGCACCACTGGACATGACCTGGGGTGAGAATAGACTAGGAAGTCAAGTTTCAGCTTTGGGTACAAAGTGACTGTTATCAGGGTTCTCCAGACAAACAGAACTGGTAGGATACAGGTATAAATATAGATGTAGATAGATAGATATGAGGTGGCTATCAGGGGAATTGGCTCACGTGATCATGGAGGTGAGAAGTCCCATGAGGCACCATCTGCAAGGCAGAGACCCAGAGGAGCCAGTGGCATGGCTTGGTCCAAGTCTGAAGGCCTGAGAACCACGAGGGCCATTGATGCAAGTCTCAGAGTCCAAAGGCTGCAGAACTTGGAATCCTAACGTCTAGGCGTAGGAGAAGATGGATGTACCAGTCCCAGTAGACAGAGAGAGAGAGAGCAAATTTGCTTTTCTTTTGCTTTTTTGTTCTATCCAAACCCTCAGCTGATGGACAGTGTCTGCCTTCATCGGGTGAGGGTGAAACTTTCTTACTCAGTCCCCTGATTATAATGTCAATCTCTTCTGGAAACACTCTCACAGACATACCCAGAAATGCAGTTGACCCTTGGGTAGGGGTTAGGGGTGCCAAAGCCCTGCACAGTCAAAAATCCACATACAACTCTTGACTCCCCCCAAACCTAACTACCACTAGCCTACTGTTGGCCAGAAGCCTTACTGATAACATAAAGAGTCAATTGACTCATATTTTGTACATTTCATGTATATATACTGTATTCTTACAATAAAGTAAGCCAGAGAAGAAAATGTTGTTAAGAAAAATCATAAGAAAGGGAAAATATATTAACCATTCATTAAGTGGAAGTGGATCATCATAAAGGTCTTTACTCTTGTCATCTTCATGTTGAGCAGGCTGAGGAGGAAGAGGAAGAGGAGGAGTCTCAGGAGTGGCAGAGGCAGAAGAAAATCCACATACAAGTGGACCCACACAGTTCAAATCCGTGTTGTTCAAGGGTCAATCGTGATACTTTACTAACTATCTGGGTATCCATTAATCCAGTCAAGTTGACCCTGAAAATTAACTATCACAGTGACCTTGGAGCTAAATGTAAATAAAATAATGCATCCTTCTAACCCAATGCAGAGTCTTCTAGGGAGCCACTGGACTCAGGACCCCCAGAGAAGCAGTGGTTGGTCTTGGGGGCTGCATCACGAAGGTGGTAGCAGGGCAGATGGACGATCTCCTCTGCGCCAGGGTACAGACACACCCCTGGTTAATCACAGGCTAAATGGTTAAGTTCACTGTGTTAAGAGAAGATGAAAATCCAGTGAGTGTTGCTTCCTCCCATGCGGCGAGTGACATCCTTTAATGTAACAGTCTTGCCTTCTCTCCATGAAATTATTCACCTTGGAATTATTCACCTTGAAAGAAGACATTTGGTCATATGTTGGCCAAGCCCTTCCTGTCCCCCTTTTCCTCTGGGGCAAGTGCTGCAGGAGCACACGCTCTGCCCTGGCAGGAAGAGACAGCCTGTGCCCACCGCTGCCCAGTTCTGGGGTTTAACGTCAGGTACCTGCCACTTTCTCCAGCACCTGCTTTATCAAGCAAACAGGTCACCTCCATCTTACATCTTCTCAACGTTATTTTCAACCTGTCTAGAACTTTTGTGGGGAAGTAGGGTATTATTTATTGAGTCTCATAAACGCTCCAACAATTTCTATCTTTCAAAGTTGCAAATCTAAGCATGTCATTAAAACTGCTTGGGGGACCGGGCATGGTGGCTCACACCTGTAATCCTAGCATTCTGGGAGGCCGAGGCGGGAGGATTGCTTGAGGCCAGGAGTTCAAGACAAGCCTGGGCATCAGTGAGATCCCATCTCTCCAAAAAATTTTTAAAACTGCTTAGAATTCTGTAACGATTCTTTGATGTCTTTGAGATAAAATATAAAAGCCTTAGCTTAACTTTCCTGTTTCACCTCTCGCCATTTTCTGCAGATCTTTTGTCTTCCAGCTGTATCAAACCATGGTCAGTTCTCTGACTGTGCCGAGCATCTTAATGCCTCCCTGCTGTCAAATAGGCCACGTTCTCTGTCTTCCTCCTTTCTTCCCCAAACATTAATCATCCTCCAAGGCTCAGCACAGGAATCACCTTCTCTCGAGAGTCTTCCTTAACTATTCTCCCAAACTGTCAGGAAGAGTTAGGTAACCATCAGGTGCAAACCTCTGATGTGGACTGTCATTGTGGGTTTCTTATCTGTCTTGACCACCGGATTATGAACAATGCGAGTGCAAGAACTGCTTGTGTCTCTGCTACAAAATCAGGTGATGGATAAATGGATCAACAATCGAGTTCTTTTATGTGCCAGGCTCTCTGCTAGGAGAAGTGTGCAGAGAGGAATAAGACTCAGTCCCTGCTCCACAGGGACAGTCTAGGGGAAAGATCAACACATAATGAATAGATGTGATACAGTTCAGCATGACTATCATGCAGAGAGGAAGAGCAAGGAGGAACATCACGTGAAAATCCCAGGAAGGGAACTAACAACTTCAGGTGTGCAGAGGGAGGCAGGTGACCGCTCAGTGTTGCTGGACAGTAAAATTTTTAGCCAAGAAATGGAAAGAGGTAAAAGTGTAAGGGCCTTCTGTACCCTCCTAAGGGGCTTGAACTTTATCCTACAGGTCTGAAGGAAACACTAAAGGATTTAAACAAGGACAGGATGTGATTGGACTTGTGTTTCGAAATACAGCTCAGATAGCTGGGCAGACGATGGACTTAGTACAGTCCGGAAGGGATGAGAAGGCAACAGCCACAGGCCAGGCAAGCGACGGTGATGGCCTGAACTAGTTCAGAGGCAAGAAAACGAGAGGTGGATTTAGGAGGTAAAAACGGGCAGAATTTCATGGCTCACTGAATATGCAGGGCGAATTTGTTATTTATTGCTGAGGAATGGTTCTACCACACATGCGGTGGCTTAAAACACATACGTTTATTATCTTACGGTTTCTGTGGGTCAGGAATTCATGTGCAGCTTAGGTGGGTCTTCTACTCAGGGTCCCACAAGGCTGTAATTAAGGTGTCATTTAGGGCTGTGGTCTCATCTCAGGCTCAACTGGGAAAGGATCTGCTTCCGAGCCCAGTCAGGCTGTTGGAAGAGTTCACTTTCTTGTAACTACAGGACTCAGGGCTTCATTTTCTTGCTGAGCCAGAGGGCCCCCCCCCCCCCCCCCCGTTCTTTGCCACGTGGAGTCTGCCAGCATAGCCTCCTGCTTCCTCCAAGCCAACAGAGGAGAGAGAGACTCTAGCAAGAAAGCTGCTACACTCTTATGGAACATAAATTACATAGAGCTCTCCACCTTTGCTGTATTCTATTAGTTGGAAGCAAAAATTAAATAGATTTAGAAACTTGCTTCCTAGCTTTAAAAAAAAAAAAAAATGTGCAGGTACTTGTGTCCTTAACTGGTCTCCAGAGGGCAGCAGAGAGTCATTCATGTTGTCCTCTCTACCAATAGTCTAGACAGTACTCCGGTTGTATCTTCAACTCTCTTCTGTCCTTTCTTATGACTCAGCCTGGACAAACTGGGTGGCCAGGATTAGGAAGGCTGTCTGAGGTCATGGGTCAAAGCGATGCCAACAAGCCAAAGGAAAGATTCACATAATGACTTTAATTTAATTTAATATAAACAATTTTTTCATTAGATAAGGCAACTAACCACAATGAACACACCGTTGGTTAAGCATATCTAGCCAGCACATGTTTATGAAAAACTGATAAATACGAAGAATTTAATCCTTTCATGACTTTCTGCCCCTAGAAGTATAAAAAGTATATACAAAGAGTGATATTCATTATTCAGCCGTATTTTTTGCACATTTGATACACCTTAGAAATACATTAGTGGGCCGGGTGCGGTGGCTCACGCCTGTAATCCTAGCACTCTGGGAAGCCAAGGCGGATGGATCGCTTGAGGTCAGGAGTTCAAGACCATCCTGAGCAAGAGCGAGACCCCGTCTCTACTAAAAATAGAAAGAAATTATATAGACAACTAAAATATATATAGAAAAAATTAGCCGGGCATGGTGGCGCATGCCTGTAGTCCCAGCTACCCAGGAGGCTGAGGCAGTAGCCCAGGAGTTTGAGGTTGTTGTGAGCTAGGCTGACGCCACGGCATTCACTCTAGCCCGGGCAACAGAGCGAGACTGTGTCTCAAAAAAAAAAAAAAAAAAAAAAAAAAATACATTAGTGTCCCAGAAACTGCTGAAGACACAAAGGACTGTAAAAGTATGTTTTTTTTAAATCAGAGAATTCTGACTTACTCTCCTACCGTAAACAAAAAGAATTCTGGATAAGACAGATTAAATGCATCTATGAGCTGATAAGAAAGTCAGGAATACTTAGACCAAGATTAAGCAAATGCAGAAACCCAGGGAAGTTTGCACAGCATTGAGCTGGCCGCCTTTTCAGGGCATTGGTAAGCCAGGTAAATTGAGCTTTGGCTTGCAACTCTGTACAGGCCAGAGGGAAGAAGAGACCACGCCTACGTCTTCCTCAGAGAGGAGGAAACTCTACATACTGGGAGACCACTCGTTAAAGTTGGAACACCAAAGGGCCAGCCTTCCAGTGTAAGAATGCACTAGAAGTAACCACCTGGAACCCTGCACCCACTCCCACCCCCTGTCCTGGAATGGGCTCCAAAGAGCAAACATTCCGAGAGTGTGAGGATGAAGCTGCAAGGTTTCTTTTGACCTAGACTTGGAAGGTGTGCGGCTTCCCTTCATCCACATTCTGTGCTTATAAGCGGGTCACTAAGGCCAGCCTTGAGGCAAGGGAGGGGAATTAGACTCCACCCGTTGATCAGAGAGAACCAAGGCGATGTTGCAGAAGAGCAGGTGGGTGGGAGATGGTGTCAAGGCCAACTTTGGAAGCACGACTTGGCACAAGGACTGCTGACAGAGCAATCCTCCCTGGGATGTTTTTATCTGCAAGTAACTAACAGCCAACTGACAGTGGCTTGAACACTGAGGGGTTGTTATCTCATGAATAAACGGGCAAGAGGTAGGGCAAGGCCAGGGTTACTTTCATTGCTCATGATGTCACCAAGGATCCTCCTGGTCTCTATCTTTCCACTTTGCCATCTCAGCACATCCAGAGCATCTCATCCTTTGGTTCCAGTGAGCTACAGCGGTTCCAAGAATCAGAAGGAGATGTAACAATGTCAAGCAAAGAAGAAGAAAGATGTTTCCACCCATGAGTCCCTTTTAATTAGGAAGAGTAACCTTCCCTGTAAACCTCACAGCCAGCTCACCCTCAGGTCCCATTGGTCAGGGACCTGACTTTGCCCATGCCTGCGTCATCGCTGAGAAGGAACCCGGGAGAGGAAGAATCTAACATTTTTGGCTTCTGTAGTAGGAAAAGCCTCCGTCAGTAAGAAAAAGGAGTGGGGAGAATGACAGTTGACCAAGCAGCACCGCTGTCTGCCACAGGTATAGGCAACCGTTCATGCATTTAGCAATTCGTAGCCGGTTAATTATGCACCAGGCGCAGTGCGAAGGGGCAGTGGCGCAGCAGGAAGGCAGACGACATCCCCTCCCTCGCAAGGCGTACAGTCCGGCACGGAACAGGGACACTTAAGCAGTTACATTATTAACCACAGATGTGTTAAGTGCTGATGGAAAGACATACGCAGTCGGTGTGCAAGTAGCTGTAAGTATAAAATATTTCCTTATGGAAGTAGATTGAAATAAAAGGCGAGATCATAGTTATAAGCACTAAAAGCAGCACAAGGTCCTTCCTAAGTCTAAAAAAAAATTAATTGAAAATACGAATTTTCCCACTGTGAAGAGGAGTGAAGCCCCACGTCTGGCAGATAGAAGTGTCCCCATCATTAGAAAGTTCCTCCAGGGCTGCTCCCTGGGATTAACCACAGACCCCGTGAACTCTCTCTTAGGACCATCTGACTTTCTTCTACCCAGCTGCAAACTGCGGAGACCTGCCCAGGTGCGTGGATACCAGAATAGAACAGTACCTTCATAAAGGTGCTATTTTGGTAAATTTAACGTGAGCATGAATACTCTTAGGCCTGATCCCTCTGAGATGACCTGAAAATTGAGGAAACAGACCTTCAAAGCTAAAAAGATAGACTGGAAACCCAAAGTGAGCGCCACTGCATGCACTCACAGGAACGGAAGCCAGCCTCACCCACGACGCCACCAAAAACCCACCTTGTACATTCCTTTGACAACAGCTATGGCGTCAGCTAACTGCTGATAGAAGCACTTTCTTATTTTATCCTCATTCTGCAAACCAAGAATAAATACAATAAGCACCACAATGTATTTCCAAATATGACTCACACCCACTAGGGAGGGATTCATGCTAAAAAAAAAAATCATCACAATCTGTTGAAAACTTCAATTTATAATAATTTCTTCCTCACTATAGCTATTGCAACACATTCAATTTTTACTTATACTTAACCGAAAGCAATAGAGAGATCATATAGATAAAATACATACAATTTGAACACTTCATTTCATCTTACATAGCAAGTAAAGTCTTTTAGTGCCTTCTTAGAACTGCTTTTAAGAGTAGCAAAATCCATTTGGGATTCATATCTTCTTCTGATCCTTGTGCTTTTTTGAATGGGGATATGTCCACAAAAAGAAATCTAGAGTGGCTTGTCTATATACTAGAGTTATTTTCTGACTAATCATATAATTTGATTACATCTGTTTAGGATAATAATGAAAGATAGTACAAGTTGAAAAAATATCTTTGATTCTGATATCGATTCTGATTCCAGCACGGAGTGTGAACAACAAACAGGCTTTAGAGTCAGATAGGGTTGAATTGAAATATCATTGTGCCCCTTACTGTCCAACCTTCAGCAGGTTACTTACCCTGGACAAGCTCAGTTTATCTGTAGATCAGGAATAACAGAATTTCCATTTTAGGATTTTGAGGGGCTTACAGAGTAAATATATTTAAAAGGCTCAGCACAGGACTTTGGATGGTGTGGTTAGCAAAAGATGGGGTTTTCACCACTAATGCTCTAACTCCCCCTCTTCCTCTCCTCCTTTTTTGGCTGTAAACGTTTTGTCTCAATTCGGATCATACAAAATGTGAGCAGCAGATATTTTCAATAAAATGACACTTCTCCAAAACTTAAAAAAAAAACAAACTTAAAACTGGAGTTCTTGTTTTTTTTTTTTTTTTTTTTTTTTTTTTATAGCACAGAAGTAATAGTGATGCTTGCTAATAACAGATAAGTATGCCACCCTGACCAAAGATTTTAGGAAATTCCTTAAAGCAGCAGTTTTCACGTCTTTGGCTCCCACAGAGCCCTTAAAGAACAAATAAGATCGTACGAAACTGCAGTTAAGCACAGGAACACAAGCATCATGCTGTCTGGCCTCGAACCTAAGCCCTGCTGTTTTTAACTGCTGACCTTGAGCAACTTAATGAACCTTTCTGTGCCCCAGTTTTCTCATCTGTAAAAGAGGGGAAAGAATTTTACCTACTTCATAAGGTCAGTATAAGAATTATAGGAGTTCATATACCAAGTACTTACAAAAGTTTTTGACACATAGTAAAACTCGATGTATTTATTAACTACTACATGGGACATAACCTATGTAAACTAAATGGCCCTCCTAAGTTCTAAATTCAAAACTGCAGTACATACACATCAAAGCAAAAGATCAACCCACACATAGAATAAAGGAAACGAGAGAACATCTACCTGTTGACGGTGTTTTTCGAGCTCTACGATCCTGTCATGTAGAACATTGCAGAGATTGAAAGACTCCTCTTTAAGTTTGTCCTCAAACTTCAACTGAAGCAATTGTTTGAGGAACCCAAACTCCACCTGGAGGGATTTAACAATCTAAAAATTGAAAAACATACATTACTGTAGCGAGTAAAGGCCTTCTGTGTAAAGATTTCAGCACCTTTTCTGGTGACGGGCATGTAACGTGGGTCCTGGTCAGGAGACTGTCCTGTCCTTTAGGGTGACCTCTCAGACATTGTACACACTGGGAAATTCCAGCAGCTGCATCCCAGGTGGCCAGGCTTTCAAAATGACCGTTCATTTTCCAAACCAAGATATGCTAATGGATTAAGGGAGAGGAGTTTCCTAGCAGTTTCTTCCCATACAGAATAAAATATTAATATCTGTGCTAACAGATATTTTGTCATAGCCCAACATGTATAGTTTTCAAGATGTGGATTTCAGATCAGAAAAGATAAGCAAGAAACAGCATTTGTTTAGAATCTGCTAGCCCAAACATTTAAATATATAACCAGGTGTTGACTAAGAACCATTAGTAATAATCAAAACATAATGTATTTTACCGTGGATTTAAAATATATTCACTAGCTAATCTTCTCCTGCTCTGAATGGAAACTTTAGAAAATCCCATGACTTTTCTTTTCATTCTTGGGAACAGAGAGTCCTACCACTGCTCCAAACACAGCCTCAAAGTAGCATTTAGAATGGGACTATGAGTTAAAATGCTTCCAGCTTCATTCATCCCTGTGCTCCAAGATGAGGGCAGCAGTTGGCAGCTGCTTGTGTTTAAAGAAGAGTAGGATTCACCCTTGAGCTCTTTTTTCTCTCTTACCTCCTGTCCAACACCCGAGCGGCTGTATCTCCATCAGAGACAAGGCAAAAGGAGAAAGGGTCATGCCTGCTCTTACCTGGTGAGGTGGCTTCACCTTGGTCTTCTGCCTAGGTGAAGCCCAAGCAGAAGAACCAACTTTCTTTCCTTGGGCACTGAAGTTGCTTTTTGAGAGATTCTGATTTGGGGGACCCTCTCTCCTGTGCATATGTCTTGATCCAAGCAGGTGCTTCCCTACTCTGGGTGGTTGCTTGCTACTCCTTTCTCAGCCCCTGAGCATCTGGAGTTCACCTCCTTTCTCTCCCTGCCGTAGTGGTCCTCTGTCCCCCCAGATCACTCTACTGAACAGAACCCAGAAGGACCCCACATTGGTTCTCTCTCTCTCTCAGGTGACATATGGTTTATGAAAGACAATTACACATCCCTTACCCCAACAACTCTGGAAGTGCAGACTGATCTCAACCTAGCCATTCTATCTTCTCGTCTTCTCGAGAGCCCATCTTAGCTTCCTTAGGCATGAATCCAGCAACAGTCCTTTGTGTCTTCCAATAGCAGCAAACATACCCAAGCGCCACAGAAGCCCTCCTTGCTAGCTCTGAGTTGAAGGACAGTGCTTCTGCTGGCCCTGCCCCCACAAGGACTGCGGCGATCATTCTTTCTAAAGAAATTGCTTCAGCAATTTTTCCTCTTCACTCCCTGATCTCCTTTTTTTATTATCCTTGGTCTGATTCAAGAGCTGAGAGGCATTCATCTAATGTGTAACATTCCCATTGCAAAATCTGCAAATGGGATCTAACTCACGGTCAATTTGGGAATTTGATACCTGGGGTGCCGGCATCCTGGGAAGGATTGCATTTCAGTGTTTTTATACTAGATGGAAGGTTTTATTTTGCAGGTGAGGATATCAAGACTTTGAGAGGTTAAGTGACAGTGTTCGTGTGGGGGTCCCAGAATGAAAAGAATAAAATATGGAAGACTCTAAAATTGATGTAAAAACTCTGAACAAACTAGCTTTGTGCAGTGGCAGTATCATAGCCAATGATGTTTATCCAAGGTGTGATTATTGCTAATTGAAAACTCTGAACAAACTTCTGGCTCATCCCCGAAACACACAGACGTAGGGCAAACTGCAAATAGCCCAGCTAGAGAGAAAAGAACTAAGCCAAGATTTGGGCTGCCAACCAAGAGACCTAGCTTATGGTTTGAAAGCAAACAAGTTAACTGTGTGCTAAAACAAAAACATCAAGAGTCTTCAGGGAAATATATCAGAATCCAGACTATAACATTCACAATGTCTATAATAGAATCCAAATTAATTGATACACACACACACACACACACACACACAGAAAATGTGATTAATTTTCAAGAAAAACAATGACTGAAAACAACCCCAATGTTACTAAAATGTTAGAATTCCCAGGTAAAGATTTTAAAACAATTATTATAACTATGTATGATGAAACAAAGAAAAACATGCTTCTAATGAAGGGGAAAAATGGGAAATATCAACAGAGAAATAGAAACTATGATAAAGAAAACAAACAAATTCTAGAGTTTAAAAATATAATCTCTGAGGCCGGGTGCAGTGGCTCACACCTGTAATCCTAACACTCTGGGAGGCCAAGGTGGGAGGACTGCTTGAGGTCAGGAGTTCCAGACAAGCCTGAGAAAGAGTGAGACCCTGTCTCTACTAAAAATAGAAAAAAATTATCAGGGCTTGGTGGCAGGTGCCTATAGTCCCAGCTACTCAGGAGGCTGAGGCAGAAGGATTTCTTGAGCCCAGGAGTTGGAGGTTGCTGTGAGCTAGGCTGGCGCCACGGTACTCTAGCCTGGGTGACAGAGCGAGACTCTGTCTCAAAACAAACAAACAATATATATATATATATATATATATATAAAATATCTGAAATTAAAACTTCACTGGAAGTATTAAATAGAAGAATAAAGATGACAGAGGGAAAAAGTATGTGAATTCAAATATGGATCAATAAAAGAGTAGACAGAAAAAAGATTTAAAAAATTTTACAAAATAAACAAACCTCAGGGACTTGTGAGTCCATAATTAGAGTTCTAACATATAAGTAATTGGAGTTGCAGAAGGAGAGGATAGAAAGAGTGAAGTAGAAAAAATATTTGAAGGTATAATGGCCCCAAATCTCCCAAATTAGGCAAGAGACATGCAGAGTCTAGACGCTGTGCAAATCCAAGCACGATAAAGGCACAGAAGCCACACCTAGGTACATAATAATCAAACCGTTGAAAAGCAAAGATTAAAAAAAATATTGAAAGCAGACAGAAGAGAAACAACTACATACAGGGGAATAACATTTAGAATGACTAATGATAGCTGTTTTCTCATCAGAAACTACGAAAGCCAGCAGAGCAATTTTGAAGCGAGAAACAAAACAAAACAAAACAAAAAACTTGTCAACCCAGAATTCTATATTCAATGTAAAAACATCTTAAATAAAGAAAACAGAATTCATTGCCAAAATACCTACAGCACAAGAATTGCTAAACAAAGTTCTTCAGGCTAAAGAGAAATTATACAGGTTGGAAACGTAGATCTTCGGGAAAGAATGAAGCACACTGGGTATAGAAAATATCCAGGTAAACAACAAAGACCAGTTTTTTCTCTTATTATCTTAAAATATAGAGGCCTGTTTATAGCACACATTACAATTTGAGTTTATAAAGTATGTGGATGTAACACATATAACCATAGCATACAGGACATGGCACAGATGGCAAATGGACCTCTGTAGCTACAAGGTTATTACATTTTGACTGAAGTTGGACAATGTTAATGCCAAGTGCAGTATGATCCTTGCAGAAAGAAGGATCAAAGGATCTTGAGGAAGAATGAAAATTAAACTCAGAAAGAGCTGCTAGGATACAGGAAGGAATGGTGGGCAAAGAAATTGATGAGTGTGAGCAAATCTAAACAAACATTAGATGCACAAAATAGTAATATGAATGGTTAGCTGCAAAAATATTAGGAAAAAACAACTGAAATACTTTATAATGATAATATGTAAGACAGAAGGGGATGCTTAGAGATGAAAGTTCTACGTTTCTTGTATTGTTTGACAGAAATTAGAAATTCTAGTCAATGGTGGATACTGTAAACCAGGTATGAATGTTCAAATTTGAGGATAACCATTAAAAGAATAAAGATTTTCATTTGGAATGGGTTGTTGTTTGAACAAAAGAAAAAAAAGGAGAAAAGATAAAATGATTAAATTAATTGCTAGCAGAGGAGAGAATAGAAACTAGAGAAAATTTATCAATCCAATAGAAAGTAGGAAGAGAGAAGAAAAGAAGTATAGAAAAAAATAAGATAGGCTGGGTGCGGTGGCTCACGCCTGTAATCCTAGCACTCTGGGAGGCTGAAGGAGGAGGATCGCTTGAGGTCAGAATTCAAAACCAGCCTGAGCAAGAGCATCATCTCATTTCTACTAAAAATAGAAAAATTAGCTGGGCGTGGTGGTACACGCCTGTAGTTCCAGCTACTTGGGAGGCTGAGGCAGGAGGATCACTTGAGCCCAGGAGTTTGAGGCTGCACTGAGCTATGAAGATGCCATTGTACACCAGCCTGGGTGGCAGAGCAAGACCCTGTCTATTAAAAAAAAAAAAGGAAAGAAAAAGAAATTTATGAACTAGAAAATAAAGATATGATAGACAGGATTAATAAATCCAAAAGTTGGGTCTCTGAAAAAAACCTAATGAAATAGGTAACTCTACTAAGAATCATCCAAGGAAAAAAAGGGAGATGTGGACAATATCAAAAATAAAAAGGAGTTGTAACTACAGATAAAATAAAGATTTTAAAGTAATAAGAGAATAATTAACATTATACCAAAAATTTGAATGAAGATTTAGTAAAAGTAAATATTTTTGTAGAAAAACATAACATCAAAGCTGACCCAAGAAGATTTAAGAAAACTAGAATATAACCATAGCAAAATAATGACAGCAATAAAAATAAGCACAGTTTTACGCACAAGTTCTAACAAATATTGAAGAAATAGATCATCCCAATCTTACACCAACTATTCCAGAGAATAGACTAGGAAACACTTCTCAACTCACTTTATGAAGATACTGTGACCTTGGTATCAAGATTGAACAATGATACTATAAGAAAAGAAAATTATATGGTAATCTTACAAACCTAGATGTAAAACAATCCTCAATAAAATATAATGGCACATAATGCAGAAATACAAAAAGAAATATTATGATCCAGTTGGGTTTATTCAGAAGAGAAATCACGGATGGTTTCTATTCAAACACCAAATTTCACCACATGATCAGATAAAGGAGAAAAGCTATATGGCCACATGGTCATCTCAATAGATCCATAAAAAGCATTCAAATCCAGTCATTCATGATGTTTTTTGAAAATGCATTCTAGAAATCTGCCTAATTAATTTCAAGTTCATTAGAAACAGAAGAAAACATCCTTAATCTGATTTAAACATATTGTCTCAGATTTTGATTCAACTGTATCAAAAAATCCAAAGAACAGAAGCATAAATGAGAAATAAGTTTGTTCTCTTTTCACTGGAAATCTACTTAGGCAATCAGTCAGGAAAATAATCTAGGATTTTTCTGTCTTATTAGTCGGCTGTATCCTGTCTTGGTCCAAGTGGGATATTCATGTTTTAGCCAAAGGAAGGAAGGAAAGAATAAGGAAAGGAAGGAAGGGAGGGAGGGAGGGAGTAACAGAGAATGCTTATAAATTGTGTCTCAAAGAAGGTTCCCAAAAGCTACCACATACCATTTCCATCTAGATCCTACTGACCAGAACGCAGTCATTTGGACACATCTACTTACGAGGGAATAAAATTATTCTAAGATGTCTCTGAGAGCATAAAAGAAGACAACAAATTGGCAAATATGTAGGAAAGAGACATCTTCAAAAGTTTCTAGTGGGAATATAAATTGGTCCCATCTCTGTGGAGAGCAATTTGGCAATATCGTTCCAAATGACTAACTCGTACATCCTCTGACTCAGAAATCCCACTTTTAAAAATTTACACCACAGAGTTACTGGCACACGAGTAGGTGCAGGATTATTCATCACAGTAAAAGATTAAGAACAACAAAAATGTCCATCAATAGGGAGATAGCTAAATATACAATGTATCATTTGTGATACAATATACTTGTGAAATAAATGGGGAACCTCTTTATGTACCAATATAGAATGATTTCTAAGTTATATTAAGTGAAAAAACAAAAACAAGATACACAAAAGTATTTGTGTATGCTAACTCATGTGACAGTTTTATGGATTAGGGTTTTTAATGGTAACTCTTGATATCCGATGTATAGGAAATGCCCTATTCCTTTACAAGCAAAAAGATCCAAAGGAAATATAACAGAATGTCAAAATTGGACACAGCTGTATGGTGGGTAACACAGTTATTCATTATATTAATATTATTGTCTACGTTTATCTATATGCAACAATATTGGATAATTTTTTTAAAGTATCACAAATAGAAAATGTTCACAGATGTCAAAAGAAGTCCAAAGAGAGTAACAAAACACGTCACTAAACAAGTTAACATACGTAAGCATGACATAAATAAGACATAAATACAAGTAGCAGCTTATGTTACTGACTTTTTTAAAACACAACTGTCTTTTAGCTCAGTTTGTCAAACGTGGCTAATATTTTTAAAACTTTAATCATTTCAATTCTGCCATTGAAAAAGATACGAAGGCAAATAATGCCTTAACATTATCTCAAGAAGTTGCAGAATAAATCCAGATTTACCTGCACTAAATTTTGTGTCGTTGAACTCAACTCTTTTACTGCCAAAATTTCACTGGAATCTGTTTGAGTCGCGTGGTCTGTGTTGAAAAAGCCAGCCTTTAACTCATCTGAAATGTTAAGTCTGGAAAAAAAGGAGATTAACTATGCTTTATGCGATAAATATTTCTTTAGAAACATATGTTAGTGTGTATATTTTTTGTGTAACTCATATTACACTTTCAATATTTCTAAGGAATTGGTAAGATGAGGAAACCTCTGCATTAACTTTCCAGATTTGGAGTTTTCAGCAGGATGAGGGGGACGTTGCTCTATTGATCCTCATCTTATTTCCACTTTTCTGAGATATGACCAATGTAAGTGCCTTCTCCTTTTAAATTTTTTTTTTAATTTTTATTTAATTTTTTTTTTTTTTTTTTGAGACAGAGTCTCCTTCTGTTACCCCAGCTAGAGTACAGTGGTATCATTATAGCTCACTGTAACCTCAAACTCCTGGGCTCAAGTGATCCTCCTGTCCCAGCCTCCCAAGTAGCTGGGACTACAGGTGCATGCCACCATGCCAGGCTAATTTTTTCAGTTTTTGGTAGAGACAGGGTCTCGCTCTTGCTCAGGCTGGTCTTGAACTGCTGACCTCAAGCCATCCTCGCACCTCGGCCCCCCAGAGTGCTGGGATTACGGGTGTGAGCCACCGTTCCTGGCCAAGTGCCTCTTTTTAATATTTTATCACCTGTGCTATTGCTGGAAACAATTATAAATTATGCATGGGCCCAGTTAGCTCTTTAAGACAGTGGTTCTCAAAGTATGGTCTGGGGACCCCTGGGGTTCCGGGACGCTCTTTGAGAGACTCCACGAGATCAAAATTATTTTACATTAATATTAAGATTGTATTTGTCTTTTTCACTACCCTTCTCTCCCGAATGTTCAGTGGTATTTTCCAGAGGCTACAGCTTACATGACTGCCTGACAAATTAAATGCAGAAGCAGCTGTGAGAACTCAGCTGTCTTCCATTAAGCCAGGCGTTAAAGATTTGCAAAAATGTAACACAATGACACCCTTCTCATTAAAGTCTTTTGTTTTGAAAATTACCATGAGTTTTTCTTTCAAATATGCTATTTATACTAACACATAATTGATTTATCATTATTTCAAATGGATTAATATAAATATATTTTTAATTTCTCCTTTTAACTTTCTAAGATGGCAACTATCCATAGATATGATCAACATAAGCTCTTTGAGAGCCCCAATAATTTTTAAGAACATAGAGAAGTCTTGAAAGGAAAAAGTTTGAGAACTGCTTCTTTAAGATAATCACACCACCCTCCTGTATTTGATTTTCAAACTCTATTTCTGAAAAATCTGAATAGGGCAGTATTTGCAAATTCCTTCTACAGAGCCCTAAGGACTGGCATCCCAAACAATAATAATAAGGCTAATTTCTGGATGCACTCTCTCTGCCACTTTGATCAAACCTACTGCAACTGCCTGTTTCTAAAATGTCAGCTAAAAACAGAGAGCCAGGAAAGCGCAAGTAGAACTGTCAGACTTCCCAGCACAGACTCTAAAGGCAGAGTGTGGGAGCTTCCATCCTGCCCCTCTGTGACCAGCTGGAGAAGACCCTGATGGGGGCAAACTCCCACCTTCTTGCTTGGTAGCAGAGCCTCAGATTTGCTCCCTGCACAACTCAGGAGAGGTTGACCTTATACCCACCGCCAAGGGCAACGCCTATCTGGGTTAGCCCATCACAGCGATCTCATTCTTTTGGCAGTAGCTGTCCAGGGATGGGCGTAGAACCCGGTTCTGGTGATGGAGACATTAGGAAAGGTCCATCGTGGGGGTGTGGGAAAGTTGTTCACACTCCTACATCAGGGCACCGGAGGAAAGGTCTCTTCTGTGACCCTGGACATTGCCAAGTGTGCATGTAATGCCAAGAACTGTGCTAGTCATCAGGGACCACAGGAGGGGCCAGCCAGAGGGCAAAGCCAGTACATAGATGATGAGCTTTCAGAAAAGATGGAAATAAATTCGACGGATGACTTTGTCGGGCTGTTGACTCAATTAGCTCTGAAACCTGTCATTCCTTGGATCTTCCTGGGATGTCAGATTTAATAAACGCACCCAGTGTTGGCAGTTTCTGTCTACTATAGCCGAAAGCATCCTAACTGATACTCTACTGTGTGACATTAGGTAAATTAACCTTTCTGTGCCTTAGTTTCCTCTTATGGAAAGTAATAGTGCCTACTTCATAGGGTTACTATAAGGATTAAGTGTGTTAAGACCTAGATGTACTTTGAATGGTCCCCGATACATAGTAAGCCCTCAAGCAATGTTGCCCATTATTGGTGCTGCGGCAGTGGTTCTTACTACTATCACTACTATGCTTCGAAATATCATAATTTTTTTATGTTTGGAGAAAATGACTAAAGCATAGCAATAGCAACTAAGAAAGGCTATGTTTAATTTTAAAACATCTTAATATTCAAAATAATGATTTTCAATTAATACCACTGAATTTGCAACTAACCTTCCACACACTCATCACAGTAACAAGTAAACAAAAACATGTTATATATTCTGAGGCAGTGGTAAGCTTTATCTCTCATTACATATCCTGCAAGTACTATGTTCATCTGGCATGTGTCTGCCAGTTAAACATTCCCAAAATACATCTGCACCTCAGCTGTACCCTCAGCCTAGGATTAAGTCTCCCCACAATTCTACCTATCAAAGTCATATGGTCTCACTTTCTCTTCTGTCTTCCTTTTCCTTCCCTTCTCAGAGTGGAGGAATTGACATGGCGGTCAATGACGTGGGGCGATGAGGAAGGCTGGGAGCCATGCAGAGACCAGCCTTTTTACTATTCAACCACATTTTTCATGAAGCTCAAACATGTATGTTCTTTCGTTCCTTCTCATTTTAAGCGAAAGACCTATTGTGGGTGGTAGGTTTATGGAGTGTGGATAGTTTTTATTATCAGCATATATATATTCCGGATATGATTTAGAAACTTGAGATCATGTTTCCAGTTATTCCTCCTGGTGCCATAATGTTATAATAATACAATATGAGATTTTAAAATCAGGTCCAATAATTTTATAGAAACCTCCTCCAGGATGTCTAAAAATATTAGTGCCTAATTTAGTGAGTGCTTAATTTGTCCCACATGCTTTAAGATACGTACATTAACACATACATTCTCCCCTCCAGTAATCCTTCCATCGATCTTATAAGAGAGATACATTTTTGTTCTGAAGCTGTAGAAACTGAGGTTCAAGGAGAGCAAATAACTCATCTAAAATCATAAGCCTAGGCCGGGCGCGGTAGCTCACGCCTGTAATCCTAGCACTCTGGGAGGCCAAGGCGGGTGGATTGCTCAAGGTCAGGAGTTCGAGACCAGCCTGAGCGAGACCCCGTCTCTACTAAAAATAGAAAGAAATTATATGGACAACTAAAAATCTATATAGAAAAAATTAGCCGGGCATAGTGGCGCATGCCTGTAGTCCCAGCTACTCGGGAGGCTGAGGCAGTAGGATCGCTTAAGCCGAGGAGTCTGAGGTTGCTGTGAGCTAAGCTGACGCCACGGCACTCACTCTAGCCTGGGCAACAAAGTGAGACTCTGTCTCAAAAAAAAAAAAAAACAAACAAACATAAAATCGTAAGCCTAAAGTGGCAGGTTCCTCCTCTGAATCCCTAGCGAGGACAGGCCAAGGCCCTGAGGTCCTTCTAGTCTTAACTTTTTGTGTGACTGATTCAGAAAGATCTGGCTCATTCAGAACCTAAGTGAAATATGAAGATTCATTCTTGAGCTTCCCTTCGAATTCCAAATGTCTCTAATTTTAGATAACCACCCAGCTGCCTAGAATGGAAACCCACATCACAACAAATTAGCTAAGTGGTTCCTACACAGCCCTTATTTATAATCTCAGCAATTCTATCTCTGAATAATAGGTCGGTTGTGATGCATAAAACAGTCTTGGGAAGATAGCAATTATGTTTTTTAATAAATTAGATACAAAATTAACATGTTCATCTATTATAGGAAACAAACCCATAAATATTTATGAATGGAATGGAATGACACTTCCCACTGGGTCCTAGAATAGTCCATCCTAACAAACGCTCATTAATAAATTTGTCAGTGAAGATGGCGTTAGGCATGCTAAACTTTCACTGTGAGGTGTTGCTCAGTGTTAAATAGGAAAAATGTTGTTTCATATTTTTCCTCTTCAAAGAACACCCAACTTGGACATGCCCCGTGGCTCACAGAGCTCTCCTGTATGTACACTCATTTCTGGAAGATCTCACTGAGTCTCACAGCTTAAGACACCACCTTTGTGCCAGTTCCTCCCAGACGGATATAGCCAAGCTGGACCTCTCTTGTGAACTTCAGACTCATATAACCAACTACCTACTTACCAGCCTAAGTGGATGTCTAATAGTCGCTGCTTACGTATCGTGTCTGAAAGTGAGCTCGTCTTGTTAACTTCCCCATCCCAGTTAATGGCAACTCCATTCTACCAGTTAATCAAGTCAAAAAAACCTTGGTATCTTTCCTACTCCAGGCCAGTTCCACAGTAAATTCAGTCAGCCCTGCCTCTGACACATGTAGAATGTGACCACATCTCTCAGAATCCCTCACCACTGCTACCCCCACCATGATCATCTTTTACGAGGAATGTTGTACTAGCCTCCTATCTGGTTTCCCTGTTTCTGCCCTTGTCCTCATAATAGTCTATCATCAAAACAGCTGTTAGAGTAACCCTGTTGATCAGATCCTGTCACTGGTCTTTCTCAATCCCCTCACGGGTTCCCATCTCAAAGTCAAAGCTGAAGTCCTTACAGTGACCTAAGGTCCCACGCCATCGGGTGCCAATCCCCTTCCCTCTGTCCCCACCTCTGCTTCCCTCCACTCTCTGCTCCAGCCACGCTGGCCACCTTGACGCTCCTGGCACATCCAGGCTCCCCCCTTTCCACTTTCTGTTCTCTCTACCTGGAACATGGGTCCCTTGATATACCCATGTGGCTCCCCCTCAAGCCTGCAGGTCTTCACCCCAATGTCATCTTCTCAGCAAAGCCTTCCGGGGTCACCATATCTGAATATCACAACCGCCCTCCCCACTTCCCCCACCCAATACACACTCCCCTCTGCCCCCTCCCTGCTTTAGGTTTCTTCCTTAGCACTTAACCACTATCTAACTTGTTATATAGTTTATTTATTTATCCAGTTGATCATCGATTCCTGATTAGAATGTAAACTTCACCAAGCCCGGGCTTCAGTCTGTAGACTGCTGCCTCCCCAGCGCCTAACTCTGCCGTGCTCAGGCCTTAATCCCAGGATTCTGGTTAGTACTTGAGCCTCTCCCACTCACACACCACCAGCCCAGCCCCCCTAACGCTTTGGATGAAGAGGAATTAACATGGGTATCAGTGGTCCTTCGTTCAGGCAACGTGCATTAACTGAGCACCTGGCACCATCAGTCTGCCCTGTGGGGCGGCTAGTGAGTGCCGTGGGGAGCTACCCCCCTCCCCCCAAAGAATCCAGGGCAGGAAGCCATTCCTGTCTGCAAACTCTGGAACAGCATGGACACAGTGCGCCTCTGGCGTCTGCCATGCACTGCCTCTGACACGTGCTTTTCACAACCACCTCGAAATCAGATCCTGTGTGTACACTGACCCATTTTATTTTATTTTTTTGGTAGAGATGGGGTCTCGCCATGTTGCTCAGGCTGATCTCGAATCCCTGGGCTCAAGCAATCCTCCCACCTCAGCCTCCCAAAGTGCTGGGATTACAGGCATGAGCCACCATGCCTGGCCACCTGACCCATTTTAACAAAGGTACCCGCTGAATACACTTAAGCTGGGGAGGCCAAGCTTGGCAGCACTGTCCCACCCCTTGGCTAGCACAGCTGTGGTCCTTTCTTCTCACCCTGGAGGTGACTTGCCCCTAGGCCAGCCCACCTGGCCCCATGAGGGCTGCCTTATGGAACTGTGAGTGCTCCCATAGCAGCTAAGCTAGTGCTGGCCACTTACTGATTTGAAATGGTTTTTAGAAAGACAGATACATTTTCCCAGAAACATCAGCTCTACATTATCCAAATAAACAACAAAACTAGAGCACAGGGGACAAAGAAAGATTATTAAGGGGAGGAACTATAAACAAGGATCGGGGAATAGCAAATAATTATATTGGCAAACACTTATATGCTACTGCTATGGTCTGAGCATTTGTGTCCCTGGAAAATTCACATTGAAATCCTAATCCCCAAAGTGATGGTATATTAGCAAGCGGGGCCTTTAGAGGTGATTAGGTCAGGGGGGTGGAGCCCTCAGGAATGGGACTGCGCCCTTATACTAGCAGGATAGGGGGTATGGGGTGAAGAAATTCGGGCAGTTGGAGGAAGCTCCCTTGCCCCTTGCACCATGTGGGGGACACAGCCAGGGGGCACTATCTCCTGGGGCCCTCGTCGGACGCCCACATTGTCAGTGCCTTGATCTGGGATTTCCCAGCCTCCAGAACGGTGACAAAGAACTTTCTATTGAGTTGCTGATAAGCCGCCCCGTCTGCGGTATTTTGTTACAGCAGCCGGAAGGGACTAACGCAGGTCCCGTGTGCCCTGCGTGCGTGGCACCCTTCTAAACGTCACCGAGATGAACTCATCCGACATTCACTGTGATCTGCGCAGTAGGCACCACCCTGCATCGTCGTGGCTGTTTCCCTCTGCGGTCACCGAGGCACAGAGAAGTTAAGTAACTCGCCTAACTCTTTAAGAGGGTCGCCGGGACTCTGGAACCCAGGCGGTGTGGCTCCAGAAGAGTCCCTGCTCTTAGTGTCCAGCAGGAGCACATTAAAGCAGCCACAGCTGCAGCCCCGCGGCAGGAACCAGGGGGCGCGGGAAGGCATGGGGCGCGGGCCGGGGCGCTAGGGCCCCGCGGGTCACCTGCGGTTGACCTGGAACTGCTCGATAGAGGCCCCGAGGCTCTCGAGGATCTTCCGGCACTCCTCGGTCTCGGGCGCGTCGTCCCAGCTCGCCATCCGAGCCCCGGACGCGCGCCCCCGCGGCGCTGGCGGCTGCCGAGACAGAGTCCCGAGCCCGGCGTCCGTTGCCATGGCGACTCCGGGGGAACCGCCAAGCGCGGGAATCCGGGGCGGGGGCGGGGCGGGCTGGCAGGGGAGACGGTGCGGCGGGGTCCGGGGCCACGTCCCCGGGCCCTCCTGGCTTCCTCGTCTCCCCAGGCTCTGAGCTCAGCCCACCTCGTGGGCCCGTGCCCTTGAGGGGGACTCAGATTCCCCTGCTTCCCTCTTCCCACTCGTGCTGGACCCGCAGGCAGCGCGGCGGCCCTCGTTTCCTTGGCCGCCCACCTTGTGCCAGAGGTCACCGTGAGCACGTCTAATAACGATGCTGGTGACATAATGAGCCCGGAGCTCCCCGAGCAATGCCATAATGAGAGGACAGCAGGCAGCCTGATAAATTGCCTACACCTGTCACTTGACCACAACCGTAGGCGTCCCTGGACAAAACATTTCTTTGCAGAGATTAAACAGGCCTCCATGCCCATTTAATAAGGAGGTCAGACTGCAGGCCGTCAAGCTTTAAACTATACCGTATAGTGTGGAATTCAGTTCTACCAAGTTGCTACAATAATAAGAGAAGTTTCTTCTGAATAGCGAAATATTACTCATCCTTTTTTTAAAAAAATTATCATTCGTTGGTAACTGATATGAGACACCTATTTTTTTTTTTTTTTAGACAGAGTCTCGCTCTGTTGCCCGGGCTAGAGTGCCGTGGCATCAGCCTAGCTCACAGCAACCTCCAACTCCTGGGCTCAAGCAATCCTCCTGCCTTCAACCTCCTGAGTAGCTGGGACTACAGGAATGTGCCAGCATGCCCGGCTAGTTTTTTTCTATATATATTTTTAGCTGTCCAGCTAATTTCTTTCTATTTTTAGTAGAGATGGGGTCTTGCTCTTGCTCAGGCTGGTCTGGAACTCCTAAGCTTGAGCGATCCTCCCACCTCGGCCTCCCAGAGTGCTAGGCTTACAGGCGTGAGCCACCACGCCCGGCCCTAACTTAAAACTTTATTTGAGAAACTTTTATTATGTAATCAAAACGTGTTTAATCAAAACAGGGGTCCCCAACCTATGGTGAGTTGTATCACTATTTCATTATATATTACAATGTAATAATAACAGAAATAAAGTGCACAATAAATGTCATTCACTTGAATCATCCCCAAACCACCATCCCCCCAGTCTGTGGAAAATTTGTCTTCCATGAAAATGGTCCCTTGGTGCCAAAAAGGTTGGGGACTGCTATTTTAAAAGAAAGAAATTTCTATATCTACAATAAGTTGTCTTTTTCTTAAATGATATTTTACCACAATGCATATACATGTTTTAAAATAAAGATTAAACTAAAAAACCTGATCCACTTAGAGCTGGGCCAAGACAGTGAAAAGAACGTGACAAGCTGTTGGCTATTTTGATAGTGCAATTATAAATGAATATTTTGAAACTAGGGAGGGAGATCTCACAGTAGATTTCATGACTCACTGGTCAGCTCAAAACAGTGTTTGTTGACTGATACAGCCTGCATAGTTACACCATCCCACAAAAACACGCACTGAACAAAACATCTTTGTTTGAAACCTTGCTATAGCATATCGAGGAGTTTCAGATTTCAGTGGCTGGGAGATCAAGCTATGATGATGATTGTTTGTGAAACTATTAACTACATAACACTTCTTGTCAGTTACCTATTTTATCTCTCAGGTGTGTGGCTTATGAAATTGTCCATTTCAAATCTTCTTCTCACCTATAAAACTGGAGTTGGCATTGTCAAAGCATTTGTCGTATTAAATCCAGGCATTTTTTTTTTTTTATCACATGTTGAATTCATTGATGGTTTTTAATGGAAAGCTCATGAGCTTGCTTGGCAGTAAACATTAAATATATATCATGTGTGCGTGTATATATATATATAGACTCTGAAACTTACTCAATTTAGGATATTGGGCAAGTTACTTAGCATTTCTGAGCCTCTGTTTTCTCACAAATAAAAACTGGATAATGAACCTTTCTCAAAGAGCAGTTAGAAGTTATCTATTAAGCAGGAAAAAGCACACAGCACAGAGAGCACACTGCAAGACAAACACAAACCAGGCGTCCAATAAGTGTGTTCTTTCTTCCTAAACCACCACCCAGGAAAACATTGCTTAAAGTTTTCAATTTTTTAAAAGTTGAACATTTCATAAGCTAAAATGCTTTTTACTTGTTCAGCTACTAGGACTTAGGGCACAATTTTACAATTTAAAATATTTCTCCGAAACACACACATATATGTGTACTATATATGTATACACATAAAGTGTATTTACATAGAAATAGCACCCACCAATTATTAAAAGTGATAACATCTCAGATTAAGTAGCATGAGGATTTGATTAGGAGTCAAATGCTCCCTCTAAACATAGTAATTTATATATTCCAGTTGGATATGATCAGTTCTGTAGTTTAATAAGAACCAAGAGGTTTCAGTTTAGGTTTGTAATTTAAATTCTTTCTAGAGAGTCATCATACGTGAAGTGCTTATTTTTCTTTTATCACCAGCTGTAATGTGTGATTATGTGGTGCAGGCTCTGTTATGTAAACTTGTTTTATGTCATGCCTCATCCATAGCCAAAGTTCTTAAATAAAGGGTTGGGAAGGGAAGCAGCCAGGACAATATTATGCTACTAAACCCTTTATGGAAAAGCTCCTGAGACTAGATCATTTTCATGTCTTAAATTTTACTGCAGTGAGACAACATACCCTTTCTGTGAAACTCCATCCGTAAGTGTGACACCTAGCCAGAGCTGAAAACCAAGGTGACAAGCACGATGGGGACTTTGGTTCGGTGCAACATGGCTGTAGAATTTGGATCCTTCCTGCCAAATGTCCTTGAGCACGGGAGTGCAAGCTTTCCTCTGTTTGGAGCTAAGTTTAGATCATCACTGTTTAAAAGGGAGAGTTGTAAACGTATGAAGAAAATGGTAGGGCTTCGCTATATGCAGAAGTGAGCCCACCTGAAAGAGAATTTGTAAACTTTCCGCAGAGGGGAATTTAGGCAATGTCAAGGTTCGTTCAAGTGCCCGGACTGTAACCTGGGAAAACTGTAACCCACATATTGGAATATAAAGTGAGGTGGTTCAGGGCAAGCCGAAGTCTGAATGGAGAGTAACACACAGGCAATTACCATATTTCGTGCCATCTAAGATTTTTATCCTTTGTAAGATGTGTCTTTATTTTATGCACTACTAAGAAAGGAAAAATATACTGCCAACTACAATTACACCTTGTCACATCTGTGGTTGTACGATACACCACAATTTCAAAGATGTTAGGAATGTGAAAAATTGTGAATCTCAGAATCAGTGAAATAAGGTAGATGATAAGAATTTATCAGCAAGTGCTTTTAAAACACAAGCATTAATGAAAGGAAAGAAAATAGCAGAACTAGTTTCTATTAATAATTGTGACTTCCTTCCTTATAACCAAATGCATCGTTTTATTTCACAACCAAATATGCCTGGAAACATAGTATAGACACTTAAATATTTATTATGTTGATACAAAAATTAGATAAAAACCACATGTTCCTAATAGAATGTATTAGTTATTATGCAATAACACTATTAGCTTTGAAATATTACATCTGGGCTAGAAATGCAAGGCTCATTTACATTTAATTAAGAAATCATGGATCTAGATATGACAAAATAATTAACAATTATGAAATAAATTGACCATCAGACATCCACGGAATAACTTACCAATTAGAATTTTAGAAACAAAGATAGCCAAATCAGAATGGCAGACCCAATCACATGGTAAGAATTTAGCATTAAATTCCGTGGGGGACTATTCCTCAGGAGACTGAAGCAGGAGGATTATTTGAGCCCAGGAGTTTGAGGTTGCTGTGGGCTATGATGACTCCACTACACTCTAGCCCAGGTGACAGAGTGAGACCTCATCTCAGAAAAACAAAACTGTATATAAATATATGGCACAGGATAGAGTACAGGGGTAAGGTTTTGCTTTCTGACAAATTGCTTGAGAGGACAAAACAAATGCAAATAAAATGACACAGGCTCGTTTAAAACAATCTATACGAAAGTGCTGATTTGTATCATGAAAATTCCAAATGATGTAGGGAATGTGGAGAAATTAAATTCTAAGTAAGAAAAGAGGAGACCCCTGAAGGAGGAATATTTCAATGAATATTTTATGGAAAGGCTGACGTAGAGCCAGGACTTAAAGCCTGAATATGGTCTGGATAGATGGGGAAAAAGAGGGTCACAGCATGTGAACAAAGGCTAGCAGTGTGTTGTGTGT
The DNA here is from genome assembly GCF_041146395.1 of Eulemur rufifrons. Classification (NCBI taxonomy): domain Eukaryota; kingdom Metazoa; phylum Chordata; class Mammalia; order Primates; family Lemuridae; genus Eulemur; species Eulemur rufifrons. The sequence continues at coordinate 15,934,257 of NC_091007.1, forward strand.
TTAGGAAATCCCCCCTCCCCACCCCCAGGCTGCATTCTCCTAAGTTGTGTATGTGTTGATCTAAGCAGTACTGAGAATGGGCTTGAGCCGCAAGCGAGCGGGCAAATGGGCCGGGCTCGGTGGCTCCTGCCTGCAATCCTAGCACTCTGGGAGGCCGAGGCGGATGGATAGCTTGAGCTCAGGAGTTCAAAACCAGCCTGAGCAAGAGCGAGACCCCGTTTCTGCTGAAAATTAAAAAATTAGCCAGGTGTGGTGGCACACACCTGTAGTCCCAGCTACTTGGGAGGCTGAGGCAGGAAGATCACTTGAGCTAAGGAGTTTGAGGTTGCTGTGAGCTATGATGATGCCACTGCACTCTACCCAGGGCAACAGAGCAAGACTCTGTCTCAAAAAAAAAAGGGGGGGGGCAAATGGACAAGGGACAGGAGGATAACGTCTCCTCCCCCTATAATTGCAGGAAAATACTAGGGTGGATAATTAAACCATTAGATTATGATTGTTTTGAGGAAAGGGCCTTATTTATCTTTGTATAAGTGAAACAGGCATTGCATGTGGCCCATACAAGGTACTCAAACTGTTTGTTTAATTCATCTGGTTTTAAAATTGTGCTTACAATAGTAAGCAGAAAGAGGAATTTACATGGATTCCACAAACTTTTCTTGAACCTGTTTATTAATTAATTTTTAGATGGAAGATTACATTCTTAATATTCTTTTTCCTAAGTTACTGTTAAAGATTCAGACTATAGTAAGAGGACTCAGGGCAAGCAGTTTTGCACCACATGCAAAGTACTCAGGTAACAATCGAACATGCTTCTTTGTTACTTTGTATTATACTGTTACCTGAGGAGAAAGTTTGAACTAAGTCTGAACTATTGCCAAGCAAAGAGAGGGTTCCTTCATTCAGCTCATCTCTTCTTGAATAATTCATTGGCAAAGTCACTTTCGCCTGCACCAAGCCTAGACTAGAGTTTCTTGTTGTGTCTTAAAGAATCTTAATTGTACCCCTCCCTATCTTGACGTCAGCGGTCTCATTTACTACTATATTCTGATCGCTTTTAATGATTCTTCAGTCTCTGAAGTCTCATGGTTTGTAGTTTTGTTTCTTTGGTTTTGTTTTCATTGTTTTCTCAGACTGCTTACTTAGCTCAGTTAATAAGCTACTGAGCCGGGTGTGGTGTCTCATGCCTATAATCCCAGCGCTTTGAGAGGCTGAGGTGGGAGAATCACTTAAGCCTAGGAGTTAGAGACCAGCCTGGGCAGCATAGCAAGACCCCATCTCTAAAAAAAATTTTAAAAATTAGTTGGGCACAGTGGTGCACTCCTGTAGACCCAGCTACTCAGAAGACTGAGGCAGGGGGATCACTTGAGGCCAGGAGTTCGAGGCTGCAGTGAGCTATGATCATGCCACTGCACTCCAGCCTGGGTGACAGAGTGAGACCCTGTCTCTAAAAAAATAAATAAACAAATAAATAAAATAAACTAATGAGAGGAATGTGCCCAAGGTCATGGGCTTGGCTAGTGATGCTTTTTCTTTTCCTTGGCCACAGAATGCTTCTCTCACCCCTTAACTCCCATCTCTATTAATAAAAAGCAATTATGTAATCGTGCAGCTGAAATGCTGGGTTATTTGGGGGGATCGAGTACAGCTACTAAATACTATACTCAAGGACTTGCCTTTCTGACAAAGAGCCTTTAGCCTTTGTCATAAGCACAATTAGCAAGGTTCTGAGGCTCAATCTCTCCCCTTTATAAAAAGATGATGATTAGTATGAATAATTACAAAGACTCTGTACCACCTCATAAAAAGCAAGATACAAAATGACTCGAGCCCTGTGAGTCAAACCATGTATTAATAAAAATGCCTGCAGTTATTTATAATAGCCGAAGAATGAAAGGGAAAACAGAACATAAAAACAAACAAAAAATGATTTTAGGGAGGTGGAATTATGAATGAACTTATTCTTTCCTCTCAATTTTAATGTTGTTATCAATAGGTGTTCAAAAATCCTCTGGACTTCTGGTTCCACCTTTCCCTTTATCTCCAAATGCAATGGCTTAATTACCTTTCCTAATATTTTCATAAAACTTCTCAGCATGGATGCAGGGAGAGGACATTTCTTTCTCCTGTCCCTTGTCCATTTGCCCACTCGTCTGGGGTCCCATCTCAGCACATCTTCTCCCTAATCACAGACCAGCCTCTTCTCCTTCAAGGCAGAATCACCATGAACTCCAGGCCACTAGCTCACTCTTACCTCGCTGACTCTTCGAGGAAAAACAAACAGCATATAAAGCAAAAGAACTTGAAGTTGGCTTGCACATCTTTGTTCTTTTAGCTCAGGATCTTGGCTACTCTAGGGAACTTCTTGTGGGTGGTTTATTCCCCAGAGGTCCTTTTCTCTCTTCTTGGAGAATGTTTTTCTCTTTTTCCTGTTTTGATTCTACCTTGTCGGTTCCCTCCCACCCTCCAGGGCTGCCCTCACCCGAGCCTTCGCCTAGTCTGGGCATTCGGACTTGCTTCTCCTAGAGAACGTGGCGCTGGAACTAAGTTTCAAAGGTCCAATAAGAGTTAGCCAGGTGGAAAATCATAGAAAAGCCCCCCAAAGCAGAGAGAGGAGGACAAGTGAGTCCCTGCAGAAAGGAACAGCATTGTGTGGTCCGGGAATCACGAGTTCTCTGTGGCCAGCGGTGGAGAGAAGGCGAGGAGAAAGGGCCTGGGTTTTCCCGGGATCACGTCTATTTTAGTGTGATCTAACTGCAGTTTAGAGAATGGAGCTGAGCGTGCAAGCTCGGAGACAGGGTGGCTTGGGAATGTTGTGACAATCATCTGAGTCTAGGTCAGAGGCAGCAGGGACGGCCACAAGAGGACAAGGCCTCTGGTTAAAGGCAGCGGTGCAAACGCACGCAGTTACACCTGCTCCATCGTGGTCGCCACTGAAGCACCAGCAGGACTTGTTTGAAAAAGACACAAGCACGCGAGGACTGAGAAAATGAGGAAGACTCCGCATCGATCAAATACTGGAAACCAGGAAGCAGAAGGATGAGAAGTAACTGCCTTAGTAGGCACGAGAAAGCTCAATCCCACAGCAGTCGTGGCAAAAACCCCAAAAGTGACACGTGTGCACCGCAGAGCCTCACAAAGCTCGGGGACTGGCAAAACAAGGGCCCTCTGGGGGTGGGAGTGAGGAGGTTGGACAATAGGACACTATTGAAAGCTACTTTCAGAAGCAGTTAGACCACAAACCCTCTCCCCAGGTGCACACAGATGGGAAGTTGGCTCTTCTATACTTTGTCAGATTGATTCTTACTGAGGGTAAAAGAGACCAGACCGTGTCTGGACCAGGGGACCCCAGGTGCCTGTGGGTGGTGCCTGCAGTGGAGACAGATGGAGTGAACATCTCCACCCTGAATGTTGGGACCTCCAGTCCTGCCACCAGCTGGGCTCTGAGGATGCTGCCAGCCAGGGTCCTGCCACACGCAGGCAGGACAGCAGAAATCTCCTCTTGGAGGAGGTTGAAAAGACCCAGAGAAAGGACCCAAAGACATCGACCCTGGAGGTTTTCCAGTGAAATGGCCCATCCAGGCCACCACACAGCGAGGATCCCCGGGGGACTCCCTCCGCCTCCAGCACAGAGCAGAGCACACAATCACCTTTTCAGTTTTTGATTCTTAAACATAAACAGACTGCCAAGACCCATCAAATATTTGAGAAAAGCCTAAGACATAAAAGAAAGAGAAATAACCCAGAATAAAGGGGAAAAAGGGGAAAAAACCTTGGAAGAAACAGGGCCTATGTATACAATGAAAACTTGAGCAAATCCATCATTAATCATCACTAATACTCTCAGATCACTAAAAGAAGACACCTCACTGGCCTGTGCTTTGGGAACTGGAGTCTATATATATATATATTTTTTGGAGATAGAGTCTCGCTCTGTTGCCCAGGCTAGAGTGCCATGGAGTCAGCCTAGCTCACAGCAACCTCAAACTCCTGGGCTCAAACAATCCTTCTGCCTCAGCCTCCCGAGTAGCTGGGACTACAGGCATACGCTGCCATGCCCGGCTAATTTTTCTATATATTTGTAGTTGTCCAGCTAATTTATTTCTATTTTTAGTAGAGACGGGGGTCTCACTCTTGCTCAGGCTGGTCTCGAACTCCTGACCTTGAGCGATCCTCCCGCCTCAGCCTCCCAGCATGCTAGGATTACAGGCGTGAGCCACTGCGCCTGGCCTGGAGTTAATATTTAGCACCAATGGCCTTAGTCCCACCAACCCAGAAGTGGCACAGGGTATAGGGAGAGATCATTACATTCACTGATCTAACCAGTATGTATCAAGAGCTACTTCAGGCCTGTCCCCATGCTGCACACTAGGGACCCCGTAGTGACAAGGCAGACAGGAAGCTCATCGTCTAGACTAACAATCACTCTCCGTCTTCCCACAGCACAGAGCATTCCTCATAGAAATGCCACGGGCTCTGGTCTCCCTCTTAAAGATTCATATCATGTTGCAAAACATATGTTTCAGTTTTTAAAAAATTGCAAGTATAGAAAGTATATATAATCCCCAGTGCTTCCTTTTACAAAGCATAGAACTCTTTCCCCGCCACAGGAAGACGATTAACATGCTTGGAACCCAGTTTGGGAAGCACCAGGCTAGTGGGAAACAAAGTTGGGGTGGCTGACGGTGACAGCACGGGAGAGAGGCATAAAGGTTTATGTCCCAGCTCCTTCTGCGGGGGTTGTGCCCATCAGGAGTGTCCCTGTGACTCAACACCACCAGACGATGCAGACCCAGGACTGAATGTCAGAGCAGACCTCAGGGCAAGCTGGAGTAAGAGAGCCTGCAGGGAGAACAGATGAAATGCCCCAAAGCAGGGCAGAGGCTTAGCTGGCGTGAGGGGTGGGCCCTCGGCACCCGCCAACGACGGAGAGCCTTACAAGAAAGTGCCAGAATTGCTGCTTCCAAGTAAGAACCTTCTTTGGAAACAAGTCCCTTTGAAAGCCCCTTTCACTCCCGCCACAACCCAGAGCATCAGGCCCTGACACTTCCAAGCTCTGTGAGCTGGACAAGTCGCCTAACCGCACTTAGAACACAGTACATGCAATCAACACTTCGTAAACTCCAAAGTGCTATGCAAGTCTGAATTGCTGTCATCATAAGCGCAGGTGAGCTGGCCCGGGGTCCCTAGCTGTCCTCTGCCCTGTGCTCAGCGGGGATGAGAGGAGACAGGCTTCTGGGGTGGGGCTGGTACTTGGAGCCCCTGGGAAAATTCAGTCTAAGCTTCTCCCTCTGTCCTACCTCGACTCTAGGACTGGGCACTTCTGTGAGCCCCCCAGTACCAGGGACCTGCTAAGCACGAATAACTGTCCCCCCCACCCTTCAGGCTCAGCCATCTACTCTTCTCTCTGGACTCTTGTTCCTTCCAGTAATTCTTACGTCTGCATCCTACACGTCACTTCCAGACTGACCTGTCCTCCTTTGTGACTCTTGCTAATGTGTAGTCTTTCATCCCATACACAAGGTGAAGCCCAGTCCCCTGGGGCTGGTGTCTGAAGTCCTCCCAGCACAACCCTCTACTAACTCCTTGTACAGAAGAGTTTAACACAGCAGCTCCGAGACTAGCATCCTTAGAAAGGGCTGCTTGCAAGGTTGGCCCTTGGCTGGCTTCAGGAAGCATGGATTTGGGGAGGGTTCCTGCCATTGGCTAACTAATAAGAGTTGGTCAATGTGCTTACACTGTGCAAACAGCGTGGCTCATGCTAACACCTGCTTTCCCTCCTGGACTCTGGAATTTCTGTGCTGCTAGGAAGAGGGTGCCGATGGGACAAGCCCACAACAGAAGCCTTGGGTACCGAGGTGCTAATGAGACTCTGGTACTGGCAGACAACATTCCACATGTGTTGGCCTAATTTGCTGCTGGGGGAATTAAGCACATCCTGGAGACTTCCAAGAGGACTCTTGGAAGCTTGTGCCTCGTTTCCTGCAGTTTTCACTTCGTGAGTCTCTTCTCTTTGCTGACTGGTTCCCATGATTTTGCTGTAACCGATCACAGCTGCGAGTGTGACTATTGCCTGAGTCTTGTGAGTCCTTTTAGCAAATCATCGGTCCTGGAGATGGCCTGGGGGACCCTGACACACCACTCCATTTTTAATTCTTGTGTTCCTCTCTCCAGACTCTGTCCCCTTATTAATCTGCTCATTCCAAACACTCCCTGTGCACGCCTTGCCCTGTGTCCCCATGCTGTCTCCCTGCCTAAAGCACCCAGCTCTCGTGCTTAAAGTCTCTCTTCTTTCAAAGCCTATGTCAAGTCCTGCCTTCTCCACTGCTGTGGTTTGCATGTTTGTTTCCTCCAAAACTCATGTTGCAGCTTAATCCCCAATGTGGCTGTATTGAGAGGTGGGGCCTTTAAGAGGTAATTGGGTCGTGAAGGTTCTGCCCTCATAAATGCATTAATTCATTCACGGATTAGTGGATTAATGGGTTGTCATGGGAGTGGGACTGGTGGCTTTAGAAGAAGAAGACCTGAGCTAGCACATCCAGCCCCTTTGCCATGTGACACCCTGCACTCCCTTGGGACTCTTCAGAGAGTCCCCACCAGCAAGAAGACCATCACTACATGTGGCCCCTCGACCTTGGACTTCTCAGCCTCCATAACTATGAAAAATAAATTCCTTTTCTTTATAAATTACCCACTTTGAGATACTCTGTTATAAGCAACAGAAAATGGAGCAAGACATCCACCAACTCTGGAATGGGCCAGACTTTGGGGACGCGTCCACCTCCAAACATTTTTTTACAGTCTGTCCCATTCATCTGGCATTTTACGTGCACTCTTGATCATTATTTAAGTTTGCATACTTCTTATCTGCCTTCCTAGTTCAACTGTTAAGTCCCCCAGAGAGAAGAACAATATTTTTCTCTTTGATTTCCCTGTGCAGAGTCCCCTATTCATAGGAAGTGCCCTGGGGACATAAAAAGGCTTTAAATGGGCTCAATTCCAAGTTCACTAATTCAAGTAGCCCTCTGTCTGACCACACGCTCTTGACCTCTAGCTTACGGTTAGTCTCCTCCTACCTACCCATGACCCCTGCCTTTGGATCCGTCAGAGCCTCCAGTAAGGCGACTGCCCTGCTCTCTCCCAGGCCTCTGCCACATCCTTTCTTCACTTCCTCCATGGCCAGCTTCCATTCCCTGGGTCACCCTTTCAATGCTCGCTGCCACTTTAGTAGCTCAGGTGACTCTCATCATGGCGTATGCAGCTGGCTGCACTCTAACATGTATTCTCTGTTCACAGCTGGGCTTCTTGGCACAGCCAGGGGAAGTCACAGCACGTAGCTGGGGCTGTGGTCTTCAGTAGAGAAATGCAGCAACTGACAAATGCGAAACAACTACCACAACCTGTCGCTCTGTACCCCCAGTCTCCTGCAGGGACCTCCAGTTGACCAAACCCAAATCCCGACAGAGCCAGAGGGGAAGCAAAGCTGGTTGAGGCAGTGAATAAAAATCAACTCTTGGAGCCAGCCCAGGGTGGAGAGTAATGGGGACTTTGGAGGTTAAAGAATGCCCAGCACAGGCCTTTAAGACTAACCCAATTTACTGTCTCACTCGCTCTCGAATCCTCTTTTAGCTATTTCAAATCCTCTTCTCTCTATGAACCCCTCTGACCTCCTTCCCTAACCTTTCCTTCCCATCCTTTAATCTTACATCTTACTTCCCAAAGAAAATAAAGCCATCAGAGAGAAACCCCTTCAACTGCCCACCACTAAAACCACCGGCTCACTGTAGGAGTTAGAATTCAGTGTGGCTGTGAATAATAGACACCCAAAATAATCCTGGTCTAAACAGGATAGAGATTTATTTCTCTTTTCTGTAGAAGTTGGTAATGTGAGGCTGGTGGGTGGCTCTGCTCCATCGAGACCTCCAAAGCCAAGTTCCTCCTATCTTGCCACTTCCCTGTGTTGTGTGGTCACCTCATTGCTTAAGTGGTTGCTCTGGCTCCGGCCATCACGTCTGCATTACAGCCAGCAGGAAGGAGGACAAAATGAAAAAGTGGCAAAGAGACAGAGAAGCTGTCCTTCAGGGACCCCCTAGAAGCTGCTACAAATTCCACCCACTTCGACTTAATTAGCAGAACTTAGTCTCATGGCCACTCCTGCCTACAAGGCGGTGAATGTAGTTGTTTATTCTGGTTGACTACGTGCCTCATTAAAAATCAAGGTCCTGATACTATAGAAAACGGGGAGAATGAATGGAAGGACACACCCACTTTTATCTGTACCCCAATGTCTCCCTCTCAGCTCTCTCCTTCCCTTTAAGCATGCTCAGCTATTTCCCATGGGGGAAAAAAACTGAGCCAACAGCTTTTTTTTTTTTATTTCTTATCTTGACTTTTTTTAGAAGCACTTTTGACCACTTTTGACACTTTCCACTCTTCTTCTGGAAGCCCAGCCCTGCCTTGGCTGCCTGCCACGGTCACGGCTGTGCCGGGGTTCCCTCCTGCTCTCCGACTACTCTTCTCTGACTTGTCCTGGCCATTGAATGTGGCTGCTCCCTAAGGCTTGGCCGATGTCCTCTTCTTGTCATCTGCTGTAACATCTCTCTAGATTAGCAGTTCTCACATTACAGTCTAAGGACGCTGGGAGTCTTCAAGACCCCACCCAGGGGACCACAATCTCCTCCCTTTTCTATCTCGACATCTGCGTGAGGCCAGATCTTCATAAAGTTCAACCAGGGAGACAGATCCCAACACACCGAGTGCAGAAGTGGATATGGGAGCCCAACCCGCTTCCATTAAGCCAGATACAAAATCGATTTGCAACAATGTAAAACGATGCTATCCGTCTCACAAAATGTTTTTTGTTTGGGAAACTATTTTTCATTAAAATATGCCATTTATGTTAAGATGTAATGGATTTACTATAAATTAGTAAATATTTTTAATTTTTTTTCAGAGTAAATTTCTAACACAGTAAATATGGACAGATATAATCCACATACACGGAAGCCCTGTGGGGCCCTCAACAGTTTTTCAAGAGTGTAAAAGGATCCTGAAACTCAAAGTGTGAGAAGAGCCACCTGGGATCACCTCTCCCTCCTTGTCAGCGCGGTGACACATGACTCAGGCCTCTCTCTGAGTCTAGACTTGTAGATAGGTCCGCCCCCAACGTCTCTGCTTAAATGACTGTTGAAATGACTCAAGAGCACAGCAGGCTGAGCATGTGCAAGTTCATGATCGTCTCTCTGAAATCTGGTCCTCTCTCAGGCTTCTCATAGCACGAATGGTTCCGTGACCTTCCAGCTACGAGTGTAGACACCTGCAGGTCATCCTGACCCTGCTCTCCAGCACCTGCCATTTCCAAACCATTACTAAGTCCTCTCGTTTTTGCCTTTTAAATACGCTCTGAAGCTGTCCCCATCTCTCTGTCTCTTCTAACCTCAGTCCTAAGTGCCCCGGAGCACTTCAGTGACAACCTAAGTCTGATCCGTCTCTAATCTGGTGGTCACAGTCTCCCAAGTTCATGGTGAAAATCCTTCCCATGGTCTACCCAGCCGTGGGATGTCAGTCAGACCTCCACCTCCCTTCTTCCCCCGCCTTACCTGCATCACCGTGTCCTTCACTCTCAGTGCCCACCCCCCCCCGCAACCACTTTCTACTTTCTCCAATAAGCTGTGCTCCCTCTCACCACAGGGCCTTTGCACAAGCTGTTGGTCCTGTCCAGGACCACTCACCACCCCATCTTCTCCCCACCCCATATGCCTCGTTAACTTCTTCCAGAAATCTTTCCCTCCCTTCTCTGGTCGGATCAAATGCCCCCTACAAAGACACTCTTGCCCAATCTCCTCTTCTTAACGGTTAAGGCAGTTTTAATTCTACATTCATTTGTGTGGTTACTTGATATATGAGTCTCCTCAGGCTGCCATAAAAAAAAAAAATAGCACAGACTGGGTGGCTTAAACAACAACAGAAATTTATTTTTTCACAGTTCTGGAGGCTAAAAGTTCAAGATCAAGGTGCTAACAGGGTTGATATCTGGTGAGGACTGTCTTTCTGGCTGGCTGATGCCACCTTTTTGATGTGTCCTCACATGACCTTTCCTGTGTGTGAGTGTGAGAGAGAGAGAGAGAAAGGGGGAGAGCGAGAGATCACTCTCTGGTGTCTCTTCCTCTTCTTATACGAGCACGAGCCCTGTCAGTTTAGGGCCCCACCCTTATGACACTACTTAACCTTAATTACCTCCATAAAGGGCCTAGTTCCAAATACAGCCACACTGAGGGTTGGGACTTCAACAAATGAATTTGGGGGAACCCAATTCAGTCCTTAACACTTAGATTGATATATTTCTCTCCCACAGCATTATAAACCTGATAGGGGTAAGGTCGCCTTTTGGTTTTGTTCACCTTGTATTCCCAGCATCTAGCACAGCGCCTGGCCCATAGTGAACATTCAGTAAGTATTTGTTGAATGAATAGGTAATGACTGTTAGCATTTATTGAGCACATGAGATTTGATAGGCATTGTGCTTATGTGCTATGTACGTTCGCGTTATTCTCAGTGCTCTAGGTATAACATCACATTTAATATTCATAACAACCTACGTGATATCTGTCATTATGATTGCTGTTACACTAATGAGAAAACCAAGGCACAGAGAGGTTATGTGATCACCCAGGGTCACACAGCCTGTAAGTGGAAGAACTGGCAGTTAGTCAGTCTGTGCCCGGAACTCATGCTCTTAATCTGTATGCATGCTTTTTTAAATAGATGAATTAGGGAATAGAAATGCAGACCCATTGAGTTAGCAATTGAATAAAAACCTTGTTGTCCACCTACTATTTATTTGCAAGGCCCTTTTCTAGGCATTTGGAATAAGATACAGATAAAACAATTCCCTTCACTCTTACTGTATTTATTTGTGCATGTGTGTGTGTGTGTGCACACGCGTGTCCCACACATGAGATAAACAGGTGAATGTATAACATATCAGGTGGAGGTAAATGCAACGAGGAAGAGCAAAGCAGGAGAGGCAATGGGGAATGGACAGATGACTTGAGAACTGTTTTCTTATTTCTTAATGACTCGATTAAAAGGATATGAGCAGATAAAACGCAATCGCAAGCATTTACTAAAGCCCTTTGCAAGCCCGGGCCTAGAGGAAGGCATCCGGGTATCCAGGATGTCATTCTACACAACACGGTGATGGTTGCTCTAACTTCAGGGCATTGAGGCGAGTTGGCCCCTGAAGCAGCTGTCCTGCCGCATCCTGCTGCCCTGTCCCTGGCTCTGCCTTTGGCTGGGTTTCTGGGGTGGCCCTGTTACGTGGTCCTGAGCCAGCTCCTGCTCTCTCCAAGATGTAGCGTTACTCAGTGCAATGGTGGAGAGTGGCCCGAACCAGAGAAAATACAAAATACCCGCCCCCTCCCCACCCCCCCACCCCCCCCGAAACCAAATATAAGCTTCTGTGCTATCCCCAGATCAGCCCCTGTGCTTGTTGCCAGCGACTTCGCAAGGCCAATGTGCTGTTCTTAGCATCTGGGTCAGACCTACTGAGCGGCACTTTGCCTGAAGAATTCATGCATTTCCCTCGGGTTTTCCTGTGCCCAGGTGGTGGGAGAAGCCTTAGACCATGTGGCTCCATGTCGTCTGAGAGTCTTGGGAACGTAACACCTAACCCTTGTTACTAACTCTTTGTGAGAAAATGGGCTGAGAGATCCACAGTGCAAAGTTTTGGTGAGAACCATTAGGTGTTTTGATTCCTAACGCAAAGGAGTTCTCTTTAAAGAAAAAACAAAAAATCAAGTAGGTGTTGAGTGGCCACTAGAGTTGCTAAATAAAAATGAAATTCACCCACAAATGCTTTGGATCTCTGTACTATAATCACTTCTGTCCACGCCTTGCCTTTTTTGTTTGCTTTCTCTTTCATTCTTTCTTTTTCCTTTTTATAATTCATTCATTCAGTGACTGTCCACAAACCAGCAAAGCCACACTGAGGACGGCTGGTTAACTGATATAGACCTTGAGGTTTTTGAAAACAAAACAACTGAACATTTCCTTTGTGCCAAAGGAGAGGAAGTAGAGATTTGCTAGGACCCATTTAATCAGAATGATTTTCTGCCTGGGGAGGTAGATTTTCTACTCAGTCTGTCCCCTGTTGAGCTGCCCCCAAACCATTAAAATATAGATTATGTCTCAGAAAAAAAAGGATGCAGAGATTAAGGTTTATTAAATGAACATTTAATTAGCAATGCAACAGTAGCTTCTATAAAACCTCTACTGAGAAGTGAACTTCATCTCTTGGCTTTTCTGTCTTTGAGATGATATTACTCAACTATTTCAATGCTTGGATAAAATCCAAGATGTCACTGTAGTTATTGTTGAAGGTTAATTCTTGAACTCTGTGGTTTGGTTTGAGGAGGTGGAAAGGACTGAGACTTCCTCTTCCTCAGGCTGGATTCCATGCCTGTATCATTTAGGGCACTTTCTGCAGCAGGTAACTGAACATCACAATTAAACAATATGTAAATGTCTTGACTCACGAAGCTGGGAGTCCAGAGATAAGATAAAAAGTTCTCCCAAGGATTGGCTCCACCCAGTGTCTCTAACTCCATGTTTCTGCAATTTCTTGGCTCATTCTTAAGCCTGGAACAGTCACATAGATGTCCAGAGGGAGAGAGTGGATCACACTCAGAAGAGTGTAAGGGAAAAATAATACCTTTCCTCACCCATCACAGGGGTCCTGGCTGACGCTCCCATAACAAAAGACAGGTTAAAGAGAGAAAGCATAACAAATTCATTTAATGAAGTTTTATGTGACATGGGAGCCTTCAGAAACGAAGACCCAAAGACCCAGGAAAGATGTGTATTTTTGTGCTACATCTGATGAAAGAAGTGGATAGTTGTGGAGAAACATGTTTGGACAAAAAGGGGTATGATCTAATGGTAATAAACTGGTAGTGATGGGGAACTCAGCAAGGCCTCTTTGTTCAGATTCCTTTCTGTGTCTGTGTAAGACATCCCTCCCCTGCTATGGGGCAGGACATCTGTTGCATGAGGATCTTGGGGTGGGGAGGGAGGAAGCCAGTGAGTGACCTTCCTAGGTTTTATGGCTTACGCTGGGGAAAGGAACTCTACTTTCTATGACCCACCTTGGGAGAGAAAGGGGTGGAGAACAGAGGGTGGGAGAAGGTCAGAGACACCTTGCTTCTGAGTCAAGGTCTCCCAATCTCCTTCAGTTCAAAGTCCTTGGCATGACAAAACACCCTACATTGGGGTACTGTGCTTGGATCTCCAACAAGAGCATGAACAGACAACCCAAAAAATGTGGGGAAATATTTGTAAATCATAGATCTGATCCAAGTCTGGTATCCAGAATATCTAAAGAACACTTGCAACTCAGCAATTAAAAGACAAATAGCCCAACTTAAAAGTAATAAAACAGGACTTGAATAGACATTTCGCCAAAGAAGACATACAAATGGCTAATAAGCACATAAAGAGATAGTCAGCATCATTAGTTATTAGAGAAATGCAAATTAAAACCATAGTGAGATACCGCTTCACACATGCTAGGATGGCTATACATGTCATCTTCCTGGTGGTAAATAACTTTAGGAAACACTAGCACCATGATGCAGAATTCCTCTGATTCATTAAAGACAGACAGGCTGAGGCATGGAGTCAGGTCTGTTTTGGAGCAAACCCACCATCCATTGAGTGCTGGGACCACCCATTTTGTTCCTCCAGTCCGGCTTACAGACGGATGGCCTTTGGCACAAAACTGTGCATGGCTAGGGGGCACCTTTCCTACGCAGGTTCCGCTCCCAGTGACTGCCTGAAGTGTTAGCCCCGGGCCTTTGCGGTCCCACGTGCAGGACCTGGGGGCCTCTTCTCCTGAACGGTAAAAGGGGGTATCTATTCCTACTGCTTCATAGAAAGGGGGTCTGATATCATAGCACAACCAACAAGCTTTCGTGGCGCTGGGATCAGAGCGGTTTAATGCCTCATATGCTGCCGTCAGCATTTTCCATAAGGGATCTCCTAACTCCTTAGCTCTGGGGGTTACTTGTGTTTTCACCTCCGCTCTGGGGGTTACTCTGGGGGTCACTTGTGTTTTCACCTCCGCTCTGGGGGTTACTCTGGGGGTCACTCTGGGGGTTGCTCTGGGGGTCCTTGAAAGTGAAAGTGGAGCTACAGTTGGGTGTGGGCGGTTTTGTTCTTTCTTTAGCACGGGATTAGGTCCCATAGCACCCGAGATGGGAGAGACTCTTAGTTTAAGCTGTATTGTAGTGCCAAAATATGGGCGCTGATAAAGTAGACCCCATGGCAATCCCGAGACCCACCGCCTGTCCTTTTTCCCTTCATCTGTGAATCTCACACGTATCAGATTGCAGTCAGAGGCATACCTGGTTCGCGAGCATGGCCGGACATAAGACATTTCGATGAGAAGAGGTTGTACCTGCCATTTCCATTCTCCGTCATTGGTGGTCACACACCGCCACGCTGCACAGTAGAGAGACTCAACCCCTCCACATGCGTGCTTCATTTCCCCTGTTCTAAACCCTGGACATGCATAAAACCCATTCTGGCTCAGGGATACTCGCCTCTGGTTCTGCCTCCATGCTCCCCCTTCCATTTCATCCAGAAAAGCAACTTTTTCGAAATTAAAATATAGGTCTGGCCACCAAGTGTTTAGTGGGGCCACTCCTGAGGTCCTATCAAAAACTTCATGGGTTTCTAAGTTAGGGATCTCCCAGGTGAGGTTATAGGGCATGTGGGGATTTGGGTCAGTCATTATTTTTCCTATAAGGGTTATGAATATTACAGTCACCACAACTATTTTTAGTCCATGTGTGTCCATCATTGGTCCTGCGATGGTCTGGTTGTCACGCGAGTCAGTCTGGTCTTCAGTGGATTTTCTAGATCTGCCGAGGCTCTCCGCTGATCCTGCTGCCGCTCTCGCTCGTCCTTGGCAGGTCTTACGTGGCAGTGGTGTACCCAGGTCGCCACTCCGTCAACCTTCAGCCTCGTTGTAGTCCCAGGGGGGGTCATTCGAGCGGAAACGCTCGGTCTATGATCCCTGGATTAGTGGTGGGTCTGCCGTCCCCTCCTGGAACCAGTTTCCGTGCTTCCCCCTGTATTCTTTCCCTTTCTTCAGTGGTGAAAAGAATTTTTAGTAGTTGCTGACAATCGTCCCAGGTGGGCTGGTGAGTGAACAAAACAGAATCTAAGAGGTTAATCAGATCTTTAGGGTTCTCTGAGAAGTTGGCATTTTGAGACTTCCAATTATATAGATCACTAGTCGAGAAGGCCAATATTGGTAAGTTTGCTCCCTGTTTGCTTGCGGGGGCCCTACTGCTCGCAGGGGGAGAGCCATGACTGGTTCTGGGTCCGGCGTCCTAGTAGCCCGTTGCCGGGTCCCGTATGCCGGTCCATCCACCGAAGGGGCTGCAGCGGCTGGGGCTGGGGCCACAGCAGGGTTATAAGGAGGGGGTGGATATGGAGTGGAATCCAGAAGAACGGGGGGTGAGTTCTTGGCCTCCTTTGCTATCATGATCTTGCTGTGTCCCACTGGGGGGCAGGATCTTTTCTAACCCAGGTGGGGGAGCCTGAGCTAAGTCTTGCCAGACAATGATATATGGAATCTGGTCAGGATTGCCATGAGGCCCTTTGTTAAAGACTATCTCTTTTACTTTGTTGATAACGCCAAGGTCAAATGTTCCCTCTTGAGGCCATCCAACCCCAAAGGTTGGCCACTCGGACTCACAAAATTTTATAAACTTGCCTTTCCTGATCTTTACAGAGAGGTTATGAGCCCGATCCTGGACTTCCTTAAAATGATCTATGAGAATAGATAGAGGTGTTGTCTGTGTCTGTCCCATGCTGGCAAGGGGGCGGGGAAAAAGGCAGTTTCTCTCAGGTGTCCGCCTGGCTGCGTCCCTCTCGGGAATTTAGGCGCGTCTTGGCTAAGGTGTATCCCTATAATCCCCAGGCCTGGTCACTCCTTTTTAGGGGAGTGAATCACTGTTATGCCGTACGACACCGCCACAGAATCGCAGGTTAGGACCCACTCAGATTCCGTAGCTTTCGCCGTGGAACCTCATGCAGTCACGCTTCACTCATTCAATCAGACAGACTTCGGAGCCACACTAGGACTCTTACTACAACCCAGTAGAAAAGTGTAAGGGCACACCTGTGTGGGGGTCCCCAAGATGGAGGTGTAACAGTGTATAGACCGATACCAAACACCAGAGCTAGTGAACCAAGGAGGATAAGTCGCAACCAAAAAGCAGTAACTCCAGAGACTGAGGGGATCATTGAAAGGATGGCCTTAAGAGACGGGGTTCTGCGGCCGTGCTCGAGTCTGGGTGGGGCAGAGGGAGCTGGGAAGCAGCGAGCACGCCAGGAGCGCAGCTGCAAAGGAGAAGAAGGTACAGGGCAAGAAAATCGATTGGTCCACCCTTGTTTGCTCCCCCTGGAACAAAAAGGGCATCCAGCTCTGTTGGTAGTCTCAGAGTCTTTGGGACCTGGAATCGTTTCTCTGCACGTCAGTTCAAGTTCACGGTTCTATGAATGACGAAGAAGCATAAAGCACGGACAGAAGCGACGAGGCGAGTGACAAACTGGTGACAAGACAACAATATGGATCGACCACGACAACAAGACTTTCCACAAATCCCTAGGCGAACTCAGTTTCCCTGACTCTTACCGGGCCAGCACCGGAAACGTACCGACTTGGTTTCCCTCCCAAACGGACCCTACCGGCCCGTGCCAGAAACCTACTGAGGGGGCGAGGGACGTCTCCCTCCGCTCCCGACCAGCGACCCTCCAGCGCGTCGGCCTAGGCCTCCTGCTGGTCTCTCTCCAGAGCCTAGTTACCTGCACCGTATGGATTTTCAGAGTTCCAACTCCTCCTCAGGTCTGGGTTCCGCTCTGGGGGTTTCAGGGATCCTGGATGAGCCCCCAAAATGTTAGAGCCGGTTCCCCTCGGCCCACAGAGCAAGGAAGCCACAACAACCAAGGTTGCAAAAGGCAAAGGAGTTTATTTGCTAGCTTGAGCTAGGGTCCAAGTCCCAGAGCACCAACGCAGTGGCCTCTTCACGAACAAGGACCCCGCCTTGTGGTACAAGGTGAGTTTTTATACTCTCTGCTGTTTACAAGACTCTGGTCTCTGGTTTACAAGCGATATTGGGAAACACACGCCTCACACAAGCTGTTCACACACTGATCATGCCTTGCCCTTTTTATCTAATTGGTCGGTGGGAGCCCCGGGACTCCTAGTCCTTTATCAGGAAGTAATTTGTGGTCGCCTCCCTGGGGCCTTGTTTTTCTCAATTTTTCTGAAGCCTGTTATGCCAAGCTAAGCATCAAGCAAGCAAGCCATGGATACAGAAGCTGAAATAGGCTGTTAGCCCTTTACAATATTTTCTAGTTCTACAAAAGCAGCCAAAAAGAAAAACGAAAACCATCTTGTATGATTCCATTTACACGAAACATCCGGAATAGGCAAATTCATTGAGAGAAAAAGTAGGTTACTGGTTGCCAGGGGTGGGTGCGTGGAGGGGAGAATGGGTATGAGGTTTGTTTTTGGAGTGGTAAAAATGTTCTAGAATTAGACAGTGGTAATAATTACACAACTTTGTGAATTGTACTAAAACCACTAAATTGTACACTTTATAAGGGTGAATATTATGGTATGTGAATTGTATTTCAATTTAAAAAAAGGATCATGAACATATCTTTCTCATTTCTCACAAAAATCTCTCCTTACCTGTCAATCACATGAACAAGAGGCGTGGCCTTGGTGATGTCCTGTGTCCAGGGAGTTAGGGTTAGAGGTCCCATAGTGACTTAGATTCCTCAGGGCCACCCCCAGAGCTGGGGTCAACCCTTTTACCTCATGACTGTTACACAAAGAGGAAGCAGTGTTGAAGATGGTGGCCAATCACAATTTATATTTTCACACCCCTCTTCTCCTGACATCTTTTGAACATATCTCTACACCTGCTCTTATTCTGTTATAATGTGTTATAATTATTTATCTTTCTGTTGCTAAATCACAAGCTTGTTGAGAGCAAGGGCCTCTAGGTATGGCCAACAGCTACTACAGTGTCCAGCTGATGCAGGGAAATCAATACATGTTTGTTGAATAAATGACTGATGGGAAACTTGTAAATATCTCCTATTCTGGCTGGTGGTCAAACTTCCCGGTATCAACAATTCATTGTTTGTATGAAGGAAGTCCCGCCTTCTGAGCCATCCTCTTTAATGCAAAACCCCTCACGGGGAGCATATGGAATCACTCACAGCTTTGTGGGAGTCTGTTTCAGCAGCTCCTCTCAGACTCCAGGGACAGGACTGGCCTGGGCTTCCCAGAAGTAGAAAGACTGAAGAGGAACTTATGTACTTGACCTTTTAGTCTGGGGCCAGCTCATATGACAAGCTCATGACATAAAATAGGCATTTCCAATTATTTAAGAAATGCCAAGCCTTTATCTAACTTGTTACATGAACATGAATACACATACTACACACACCACCACCCCTACAGACACTCCCACGCGCCCCCCCCCCCCCCACAGAGTCACATCTTGGAGATGAAGCTCTCCAATTTCTCAAAGGGGCAAGGGACATTTGTTTCTAGAAGGGAAGATAAAGGGGAAATCAGGTTTTACTAATTTCAAACAGTTCTTTGAGATGGTAAATAAGTGTGGACAAAGAGTAGAGATAATTTATCTATTGTTTGAATCCCTGGGGCCTCTGGTAAGAAGATGTTGATAAGATCTACAAAGATCCCATCAGCTCAACAATGCCTTATTGTGGTAGGATTTCACCACGGAACAGTTTGGTTTGGAAAGCATTTACAGGGAGGCCATAGAAAATAATCTATGGTTTCAATTCTTGAGCTAAAAAACTTTAATGGTGTTATTGATTTGGAAGAGCAAGTATACCATGAGCTCTGAAGTCTGTGGATACGAACGCTCATATGTAAAGAATTAACAAATCAACACAGGGAACAAATTTCAAGGACATATTTGTGGGCAGAAAAGTGACACAGAGCAAATGTCAAATAATGCAATTAGAGAAAAATAGTATAAACTAAGTGTATAAATTGATAAATTTTGAACTATCAAGTATAACCTAAGAGAAGGATTAAACATTATCATGGAAACATAAATATATGTGAAAAATATATTTTATAGAAATACATACCACATTGAATGTTGATATCAGTATTGTTTACAACATTGAAAAACTGGAAACCCAAATGTTTTCAAAATGGAATTTCTTTAATAAATTATTGTACATCTATGCCATGACATAATATACGGCATAAAAAAGATTTTGTAACAATGCAAAAAAATTATAGCGTATAGTTAAACTAAATGAGGCTACAACACAATATATTTATTTAATCCCAGGTTTGGAAAAAGGGAACGAATATATGTGTGCATAGGAAAGAAAAAAGATTGGAAAGATGTACATCAAAAGGCTGGGTGCAATGGCTCATGCTTGTAATCGCAGCACTCTGGGAGGCAGAGGCAGGGAGATTGCTTGAGGTCAGGAGTTCAAGACCAGCCTGAGCAAGAGCGAGACTCTGTCTCTACTAAAAAAAAATAGAAAGAAATTAGCTGTACAACTAAATATATATATATATATGAAAAACAGAAATGAAAAAAAATTATAAAAAAAAGTAATTGAAAATATTATAAGTAAAAATGTATTTAATACACCCAATAACCAAACATGGCTTGGCCTAGCCTACCTTTAACATGCTCAAAACACTTACATTAGCCTACAGTTGGGCAAAATCATCTAACACAAAGCCCATCTTATAATATTATAAGTGTGAATATCTCATGTCATTTTTTGGATACTGTACAGAAGGTGAAAAACAGAATGGTTATACGGGTCATCAAAGCACTATTTCTACTGAATACCTTTCTCTTTTGCACCATCATAAGTCGAAAATCATTAAGTCAAACCAGGGTTAAGTCGGAGACTGTATAACGTAGCATACAAGAGCCTCTGATGAAGACGCTATTGAATGAACATTTTCTCTGGTTTCAATGAATGTATGATCCTGAGGGGGAGATTGACACGTGTGCAACTTAAAATAAAACCCAGATGGTGCCGTAATGACAGAGGGCAAAGAACCATAGAAGTGGAGACAAGGGGAGTGAAAATTCCATTTGGGAAAGTACATTTGTCGTTCACTACGATTCATTGCAAGTTGTTCTTAATCTACTAAAGTCAAATGATCCACAGAGAAAAGTGACAGTCAGTTCATGAGCCTATTCCCTGCAACTTTTCAACAATGTGGGGCACCGAAGCACAAGAACTACATGCACAAGTGTAACCTTTCTGAATACATTTCTGTGCAAAACGTAGACCCCAATCTGATCTATATCCTATTATGTAACAAACAATTAGCTACAAATGTATCCATGGCACGAGGCTTCTTGTTTTGACCCCTCCAAGAAACCACATCATAATTATTGGGAATCTTTTTGTTGATTATTCAGAGAAACTTTGAAACTTGCCCTCCACAAAACAGAGCGTGACACTGCCATGCCACTGTACGATGTTTTGCCTCTTACTCCAAGACTGCACTGAGTGCTCCCTGAGATATTTTAACCATCTCAACTCTCCCAAATTGTTCAATCCCTATATGACAAAGCAAAAGAATTTAAATATTGTTTCAATTATAAATGTATAAATGTTTCTGAAAGAAACCTTGTAATAGGAAAATTACAAGGAAAAAAATCCATAAAATATATATGGAACTTGATTTGAAATTAACATGCCACCAACGGTTGCTCTGACAACCCAAGCCTGTTCTGCTCAAGCAGGCTCTCAAGACCCAGCAAGTCATCTGGTGACTCAGGCATTTCCTGGGCAGAAACAACGCTCTGTCCAACTTGTGCTTCTGAAACATGGACTGGGCGTAGCTCTTTGTGATCCAACTGGATTCTTTTTTTGCAAAGCATGCAACAAAGAATTTAATCAGCAAAGCAAAACAAGTTTGTAGCATTCCAGAAGGATTCTCTAATCTCAATATAAAATATGCAAGTTACGACCAATCTGGCAAATCACAAAAGAACATGGGAAGGGCTGTGATTGACCAATAAAAAGCCTAATGCTGGCAAAGTAGAATTGAATCTTTGTAGTTTCATCAATTACTTACACTTGATAAAATGAGAACACTAAAAATATTTTTAAATTGTGACCATTTGTATTAATGGGATCAACGCAATGGGCAATCTACTTAGATAAACTTTATGCACTATCAAAGTTATTAAGAAAATTATAACCTGTGGTCTGTGGTCTGACACCTTAAAGAGTGGGAATGAACCCAAAGCATTTTTATATTGTGTGCCTAACTTTTATTCACTTTTCACTATTAGATATGATCATATAGGCAAACACAGATGGGATTTCTGAAAACTCAAAGTTAAACAGAATTGTGAATCATGACACAATGGCTATACATTTTTTTTTTTTTTTTTTTTTGAGACAGGGTCTTTCTCTATCACCCAGACTGGAGTGCAGTGTTGCGATCATAGCTCACAGCATCCTCAAACTCCTGGGCACAGGTGACCCTCCTGCCTCAGCCTCCTTAGTAGTTAGGACTACAGGCACACACTGCCATCCCTGGTTAATTTTTTGTAGAGACAGGGTCTTAGGCTGGTCTAGAACTCCTGGCCTCAAGGGATTCTCCTGCCTCGGATTCCCAAAGTGCTGGGATTACAGGTGTGAGCCACCACACCCAGCCCATTTTAATTTCTATGTTACCTATATCTTTGTACCTAATTTTTTAGCTTTTGAAACTTTTGTATTTAAAGTGAATACTTCTAGATGCCAAAGCAATATTTAAAATGAAATCTTGAATTTTCTTTGCTTGATATTATGGTGTTTCCCAAAATTCTAGTGTATAGAAAGTTTGGTTTTAAAAAATTGTTCTGTATAATAAATAGTATGGTCCTATGAGCAAATGCCACTTTCTTTTTTTTTTTTTTTTTTTTTTTTAGTATATTTTGTGTTTTTGAGGACAGGGGATGTGTCTTGAAGACTTTTATTTTAGACCTTCCCAATACCAAGTAAGTGGTTCAGTACACATGGTTCCTCACTCTTGCTCACACAGGGATCACCTGTGGGCATGTTTATACAGCTTATTTGTACTGTGGTGAGTCTACACAGTCATTTAGAGTACACACGGTCAAAAGAAATATCAAAGAAAGTGCTCTTATAGATAAAGGAGCATGTTATTAATAGTTTATGCCATTCTGATCTCAAGCAATTTTTCTTAGTTATTAAATTGCCATATAGGTGTTTTCGAGTTATTAGTCTTCATAATCATTTTAGTTTATTTCGGCTGCTATAGCAAAATACCATTAGCTGGGTGGCTTATGAACAACAGAAATTTCTTTCTCACGGGGGTGAGATGTTCAAGATCAAGGTACCAGGCCGGGTGTGGTGGCTCATGCCTATACTTCTATCACTCTGGGAGGCCAAGGGGGGAGGATCGCTCGACGTCAGGAGTTCGAGACCAGCCTGAGCAAGAGTGAGACCTTGTCTCTACTAAAAAAAAAAATTAGAAAGAAATTAGTGGGCCAACTAAAAATCTATATAGAAAAAATCAGCCGGGCATGGTGGCACATGCCTGTAGTCCCAGCTACTCGGGAGGCTGAGGCAGGAGGATCGCTTGAGCCCAGGAGTTTGAGGTTGCTGTGAGCTAGGCTGACGCCACGGCACTCTAGCCTGGGCAACAGGGCAAGACTCTGTCTCAAAAAAAAAAAAAAAAAAAAAAGCTCAAGGCACTAGCAGATTCGGTGTCTGGTGAGGGGCAACTTGTTGGTTCCAATGTCCTCACGGGTGAAGGGGACAAGGGAGCTTTTTCAAAATATTTTAGAAGCCACTGTAAAGGAAAAAACTTTTTTCTCTCTGCTCTCATGCTCAATACAAATTTCTGTAACCAGATGGGTGTGGGGTTTTTCCTCACACACCAAGCGATTCTCCAGAGGACACCAGCTGGGTGTCCTCTAATTCAATTCGTTCTGACACTATCTACCCGGAGACAGAGACCCGGATCCTGCAGGTCAAGGGCTCTGATCCCACGTCAGATGGTGATCACAAGTTGGGGCCTTCAGGACTTCTAGTCGACAAGCTATAAGTTGGAGATTCCCAGGACTCTCTCCTTGGGTTTGGTTACTTTGCTAGAGTGGCTCATGGAACCCAGGAAAACATTTTGCTCATGCTTTGCTCATGCAAAGATACAGATGAATGGCCAGGGGAAGAGATGCAGAGGGCAAGGTATGCGGGAAGGGTGCAGAGCCGCCACCCCTCTCTGGGCACGGCCCCCTCCCAGCCCCTCCCTGTGTTCACACATCTCATTGCTCAAGAGTTTGCACAGTTTAATCTCCAGCCGCCCCACCCTCACGCCTGCTCAGGAGACTGGTGGGTGGGGCTGAAAGTTCCCACCCTCTGATCCTCTAACCGCTTGGTCTTTCTGGAGAGCGGCCCATCCTGAGGCTATCCAGGGGTCCCACCCCATGACATCTCATTAGCATAAACTCAGGTGTAGTCGAAAGGGTTCATTATAAATAATAACTTCTCTGATCATTCAGGAAATTCTTAGGGTTTTAGGAGCTCTGGGACAGAAACTGGGGACAAAGGCCAAATACATTTCATGTTATGTACCACAGGCACTGATCCCATAGTCACCTTCCAGGGGCCTCACCTCCCCAGTGCCATCACCTAGGGGGACAAGATTTCAACCTATAAATCTTGGGAACACAAACATTCAGATGGCAGCAATGATGAAACCTGTATGGTAAGTCCCTATGATTTCCCCAAAATTGTACAGAGTTATCAATGAAGCCAAGCTGCAGTTGGGGAGATGATATTTTCTAATAATTAATGAATTGGCTTAAACATCAGTAGAAGTAGAACTGGACTGTTCATCAATATCCTCGTTATCATTCTCCAGTCAAGCTAACTGGATTGTCACGAGGTTTATGACTGATCAATATCATCAGGGTTTGGCGAGATCTAAAACACCACTTTGAGGCTGAGATCTCACCATTTGTAGCATAACAGTAGCCACTCACTTATACAAACAGAAATGATTCTAGGATCATGGGACTAAAAGAAATTTTAAGAAGACATTGACTATATTCTACCTGGCTTCAGATAGGCCAAAGCTCTCTCCTGCCTATGAATTGAAAATCTACCCTGTTTCTTTTTCTTTCTTTCTTTTTCTTTTTTTGTCATTGCCAAAAATCTACCCTATTTCTTTCTTTTTTTTTTTTTTTTCTTTTTTCCTCTGACTTTCCTGATGTTCAAGGAGCATACCCTATTTCTAATGGTTCTCTGCACAGGGCTTTTCTGTGTTCTTTTGGGTAAATGATCCCATTGTTAGGATATTTAATATTTAACTTAAACTCTTTCTACCTGGTAGGAAGACAGCAGCTGCCCTTCAGTTGAAAGCCTTCTTCAAGCTTGGGCTCAAGCTCTGGGCCACTGCAGGATAAGCAAAGCTGAACACATAGATCTGGTTTCCCAAACCTTTAACCATTTTCATGGCTTCTCCTTAAACTCTCTCCAAGTTTTCCATCTTCTTTTAGATGCAAAGCCCAGAATTAAATATAGGGTATGATTAGTACCAAACTTAGGGCACAATTATTGTGCAGTTCTTACATTCTGTGGCCTACACTTGGTTGATAGTTTTGAAAAATTGTCAGATTTTCCAAACAATGAAGAGTGTGAGTAGTATATGAGTCCGAGTCTTGAATAGTATATATGGTCATGTTTTCAAACATGTTAGACCACGGTGCACGTTAGTAGGACAAAAGGGCTCAAAGCCCACCTCCCCACTGAGTGTCACTTTTAGTGAAAAGTGACTCAAAACTGCAGGAACAGATTTGAGAAAGAAGTGGAAAGATGATTCATATTTGAACCACATGCATTTACATCTGAAGGTCTAGTTATTGCAAAATTACAGGCCCAAAATAGCTGACGCAAATCTACATTACTGCTTACTCTAGAATTAACCAAACAACCCACAACAAGCAACCGTGTCAAGTACTTAAAGTTGTTGAAAAATGTTGCCTTTGGCTTCATTTTAGAGAAGCCAGATGTCCGCTTTCCAGCACTGCTTCATGAGAAACCTGCAACAGACACATGCATTTTTTTCCTGAAAACACAGATTAAAAACTTTAAAAGAAAAAAAAGTTAAAACTTTAAAAAAAAGACAGGCTGGTCCAATAGTAGTAGATTATAAGAACTTATTAACATTAGTGTCACTAAAGTTGGTATACAATGCCCCACTGCTAAATTTGACTAGCTTTAAAAAAAAAAGAGAGACAGATATACCTTATTTTATGAATTAATACATGCTTAAAATTTTATCTATAAAGCATACTCCTGTTGATCAATCCTTATTTTCTCAATGTCATACAAAATGAAATTTGAGCATCATTTCCTAGAAAGAAAAATATAATTCATTAAGGGTGTAAGCTCACGTATGAATGCACCAAACTTTGAAAGCATATACCTTAAGAATATGCTATTTTTTATTAAAAATGTTGACATTCTTATAAGCTAAGTACCAATGCAATCAATCTGGCAGTTATTTTTACATTTAGATTCAAGATTCAAAGGAAAAACCATCATTGATAACTCATTTGAACTCAATGAGATGAAGTTTCTGTTAATACTCTCTCCTCAATGTTGTGTAGCTAGTAACATGTACATTGGGTTGTTCAAACTGTGCATTCTGAAGTGTTAGGGGTACATCTGGCTTTTAAAAATGATTTTTGGCTGGGCATGGTGGCTCACACTTAGAATCCTAGCACTTTGGGAGGGCAAGGCAGGAGGATCGCTTGAGGCCAGGAGTTTGAGGCTGCAGTGAGCTATGTTTGCACCACTGCACTCTAGCCCAGGCAATGGAACAAGACCCTGTCTCTCTCTCTGTCTCTCTCTCTATATATTGTTGTTACTTTACAATGAAAACAAAGATACAAAAACACACAGTGGGCAAGTAATCAAATTGAGCAATAAAAAAAGACATTTCCTGAAAGTCATTATATATTTATTTAAAATGATTTCCTTGAATTTTAACTATATGAATCAGATTTTTCAGTGTACACATTCCTCAAACAAAAGACAAAATGTATTCAGTTTATTTCTAGGCCACCTGACGCTCATTTTCACATTTCTTTTGAGGTTCCAACCAAGGAAGCTGGTCTTTCTTTCCCTATCAACAGTTTCTCCACCCAACCCCTAGCCCAAGGAATCCTCTCTCCGCCCACTCATATCTTAATACCTTCTCCCCACCTGTTTCTCTCTTTCTTGGTTAAAAACATCTGTGCTGCAAAATCTGCGAATGAATGGAACCTGAGCCGGAAGAGGCGGAGAGACTTTTTCTTAAGGAAAGTTAACTGAGTTCACATAATAAAAAGCTGGGAGAAAATAGGGAAGTGAGAAAAAAAAAAAAAAAAAGAAGGAGGAAGTGAGGGGCGAAGGGATCCCAGAAGAATGGAGCTGGGTGTTGGCGGGAGAGATTGTCTTTCTTTTTTAGGGGTGTGTGCAGTTAGTGGTTCTTTGGAGCCAGCGAGGTGGTATAGAACTGCGAAGAGAAAAGTGGATTGAAGAATTATTGCTGGGATTTAAGCGCTGCGTAACTTTTACTGTTTTAGAACCTAGGCAAGGTAAAAAGACCAGAATCATTTTCCAAAGGACTGTTTGTTGGCTGATTGAAGGATGCTTCTTGGAGTCTGGCTGTGGGGCCACAAGCAGTTCTTCCTGCCTGAAGGCGCTGCCCAGACCCACCTTGCTCTTGCCCTGCTCTAGCTGTTGCCTCTGGGTGGGGAGACAGGCCCAGAGGACGTGCTTTAACCCAGCACCCCATGTAGTTCACGCTCCAAAGTACCAGGACCCCAGACTTCCCTGCCCAAAAGGCCTCAGGTTGCTTTACAGGGCTTGCTCCGGCTGCTTCTGCAGGTCCCTGTTTGCAGCTGGTGCCGCCGGCTGTGCCCCCCGGGGCCCCGGTGGGTGACACACCGCACAGAGCTCCCATGGGCTGGAAGCACAGCACAAGACCCTTCGCTGTCCGGGAAGAGCAGGGCAAGTGCGGGCCCTGTGTCTTTGCCCTCTGGCCCGTAATGAATGCCAAGGAGTCGGAGGATTAGAAATCGAAACCCAGCCTTCCAGATCATCACAAAGGTATGTTCCTTTAGGCAGAAAGATCGAACATAATCTATTTGGCAATGTGTTAGCTTGCTTTATAGTTACACATGTAGTCATAGCGTATGTGGGCTTCCACCTGTACTCATGACCTGGGCCCATAAGTCCTTGACCGAGGAGAACCGTGTGCCTTCAAGAGTCCTAAGGATTGTACTTAAAACAAAGGCACGAAGACTAGAGAGTTACTTTTCTGATGTACTTCATCTGCATAAAAATCCCTTCTGGCAAGCAGCACAGGTGAGTCTAAGCCCCACCTCCACACCTCTCACCTGCTTGATCTTGGGCAAGCTTCTCCACCTCTCTAAGCCTCACCTGGGCACTGGCTGTTACAGGATTAAATGAGAACACGCATGAGGCACACTTGTCACCGTGCCCAGTATGTAGCAGGTACTTCCACGAAACTGGCTTGTAAATCTACAACTTTTGTCTTCGTGTTTTCACATTATCATTCATGTTTGGGGCCCAAGATCGTAGAATAATTGAGCAGGAAGAATATGTAGTCAGGTTGCAGAACATACCACTTCTCCCTCAGTCCCCCACCAGGTGGGTCACTGAGGGGCAGTCAGTGTCCTCAGTTGTAATATAAAAGGGCAGTAATAGCAGTAACTAAACCATTGCACCATTCTAAGGATTAAATAAGAAAAATATGCAAAAACGTTTGTCACCCAGCAAGTTCTCTTCTTTAAGTGTTCTGCTTCAAGCTTTATTGAACTTCATTCTACTTAAACAATTTCTCTAATTTACTGAGATTTTGGATGTTGATGAAGTCTGCCAAATGAAAGTCAAATTTGTAATTATTTGGTACACATAGGACTATCACTTTTTTTTTTTTTTGAGACAGAGTGTTGCTTTGTTGCCCAGGCTAGAGTGAGTGCAGGACTATCACTTTTTAAAAATGTTTTTCATTTGTATTAAAGGAAAAACAAACTTTTTTCCCTTCTATTCGCACACTCAGTGCCACACAGAGCACTTCTGTGACCAGGTGTGTGTGGTTTTTTTTTTCCCCATACACCAAGCCATTCTCCAGCGAACACCGACCTAGGCGTCCTGTAGTTCCACTGAATTCTGAGACTGTCTACCTGGAGATGGTGTCAGATCCCACAGGTTGAAGGCTCAGCCCCACGAGACTGCTCCACATTTCAGATGACAATCTCTAGTCCGGGCCACCGCTACTTCTGACTACACACTGGGGTTCCCGCAACTACCACTTAGGTTCGATGAATTTGCAAGGATGGCTCACAGAACTCGGGGAAACACTGACTTATGTTTTTTAGTTTATTATGACGGACACTGCAAAAGGTACAGCTGAACAGCCTGATGAAGGGAAGGGTAGGGTGAGGAGGTATTCGGGGGTCTGGGGGCACAGAGCTTCCATGTCCTGTCTGGTCGCCCACCCTCCAGACACCTCCCTGTGTTCAGCAGCCTGACAGCTTAGAAGGCTCATTCTGCAAGAGTTTTTAATAGAATTTAGTCTCCACTGAAGGTCGGTGGGTGGGGCTGGAAGTTCTGACCCTCTAATCCTCTAATCACTCAGTCTTTCTAGTGCTGAAGCGGTCCAGGGACCCCACCCCAAGTCACCTCATTAGCATAAACTCGGAGGGCTTGGGCCACCAGCTGTAAGGTGCAATTGTCACCCAAACAAAATCATGAAACCACTGTGTCCTCTCTGGTACTTTTTAGAAGCCCTAATAAGACAATCACACTTCAAGTCAAAGTAAAAATATGGCAAAAGATCTGGGGAAAAGAGGTGTATGTGTTTACTGAAGTCTCTGGAACTTTCCTTGGCAGTGCCACGCATCTCTGGCTTTCTTCCTGGTGGAGCACTTTAGGAAGAGGTGAACTGAGTTCCCGGTGGACACACAGCCCTACGGAGCCTGATGGCCCAGGCAGCTGCCACGCGGAGGCCAAGACCAGAGCGGCGTGAGTACATGACCGCGGGCTGACGCGACACTTGGACTGTGACTAGTACAGTTTGGAAAGGGAAAGTGCCAGCCACTCAGATCCGCTTTTCCTTTTCTTCTCCCTCTTCCGAGGGGATTATCTAACAGCCTGTTTACGCAAGTAGCACTTGCTCGCTCTAATAATAGTGCGTGGGCCTGAATCATCCTGGTCACCGCCGCCTGTCACACACAGTCCTCGGCTGCGTCCGTGACTGGCGGGGTTGACTTTCGGCGCTACCTGGAAACCTCTAAGAATGTGCAGGGTGATCTGTGATTTTAATTTTAGCCGTGTGTGAGGTGACAGAACTTCTATTTATCTCTACTGACCTGTCTTTAAAACACCCAGTATAATGACAACAGGAATTCCAGAGGAAAACTTCCGTATGAATATCTATGCCATCATACGTGTGGCTATATACAAGCGTGGTTTAAATATACTCATATAAAGTGTAGATTGCCATCATTACTGCCATGCATGTGATCAGTTCGCTGACATAATTGAGACAAATATCTGAATAAATGAAAACTTACTCAATGGGCTTTTGGGGGCCGATAATGTTCAGTTTCTTGATCTAGGTGCTGGTTAGGTAAGTATGTTCGGTTTTTGAAAATTCACTGGATCCAAGACTCACAATATGTGCTCCTTTTCTGTATTGCATTATACTTCCACAAACAGTTTTAAACACTTAACTATTTAATCTGGGTATTTTAGGGGGAACAATGAGCAATTGCAATAGTATTCCATATACACATGACAGTGCATATTTGAGCTATAAAAAAGATCAAATAAGTCTTGAAAATTTTACAAAGTCAAGTCCAATAGACCTAAATCTCTCACTTAACAGGGCCATAGACTATTTTACCGTTTCCAGCTTTTCTCCAAAAAACAAAAATAACAGTTCTCATCTCCTCACAATTACAGAGATGTAGTAAATCGAGTTTTAAAATAATCTCCTCTTTAGGCACATGCATTTTGTTGTGAATTTCCACACATTTTAGGGAAAGTTGGAAAATAGTGCCTCTCATTCACTACTGATGGGAGTACAAACTGGTATAAACTCTTTGCAAGTTAGTTGGCAATATCTATAAAAATACAAAATGTCCATGAATTTGAACAAGTAACGGTGTGTTCAGAGTTATCCTGAAAATACTATAGAACTATAGACTTCTCAGTGTATTTTCAGGATAACTCTGAAAGCACACTGAGAAGTCTATAGTTTTTTTTTTTTTTTTTTTTTGAGACAGAGTCTCACTTTGTTGCCCAGGCTAGAGTGCCGTGGCGTCAGCCTAGCTCACAGCAACCTCAAACTCCTGGGCTCAAGCGATCCTCCTGCCTCAGCCTCCCGAGTAGCTGGGACTACAGGGATGTGCCACCATGCCCGGCTAATTTTTTCTATATATTTTTAGTTGTCAGGTTAATTTCTTTCTATTTTTTAGTGGAGACGGGGTCTCGCTCTTGCTCAGTCTGGTCTCGAACTCCTGACTCTAGTGATCCTCCCACCTCGGCCTCCCAGAGTGCTAGGATTATAGGCGTGAGCCACTGTGCCTGGCCTGTAGTTTTTTGATATTTACTCATTCATATACTCAACATTCAACTGATATTTATTAAATACCTGCTATGCGGTAGGTGCAGGGCTGGGTTCTGGGGTAATATATTAGAGAACAAGACAGATGCGGTCCCAGCTCTGAAGAGCTGTTACAAAGTCTGCATGCCAGCAGGAAACATAGATCTCAAATGTCAAATCACAGAGTTTATGACTTTATTACACATTTAATTTAAAAATGCAAAAGACACCAATGACAAATTATTCAAATTATTATTTCATTTCAATGAAGAAGCACAGGCCACTCTGAGAACATGCAATTAAAGGACCGGGGCCAGTCTGGAGATAGGAAATAGAGGAAAGTCTGAAACAACACAGAGTTCATGATCTGGGGAAGGTTAGTACATTCTGGAAAATCTGCAAATAGAATCATATATAGTTGTCGTAAAGAATTAGG
Organism: Eulemur rufifrons; assembly: GCF_041146395.1. Classification (NCBI taxonomy): domain Eukaryota; kingdom Metazoa; phylum Chordata; class Mammalia; order Primates; family Lemuridae; genus Eulemur; species Eulemur rufifrons. The sequence continues at coordinate 15,965,441 of NC_091007.1, forward strand.
TAATCATTGAACTGAAGCAATGAGAATGGGAAAAAAAAAAAGAATTAGGTAATCATTTGGCATGCAAGTAAGTCCAAGGTAAATTGCAAATTTGAAAAAATGTTGCAAAACAGTATGTGGTATGGCATTATCCTATTTTTGTAAATGAAAATCATTATAATGGAGTTATATATATATTAAATACATAAGAAAATATCGAGAGAGAGAGAGAGAGAGAGAGAGGCTGGCTAGTCCCCATAATCTATTCTGACCTTTTGCCTGAGTGTCTGTGTAGACATTTCCCAGCCTTCCTTGCAGTTGGGTGTGGTCAAGTGACTAAGTTCTTAGAATGGTGCTTGGAGTAGTGTTAGTCCAGGTCCATGAACAGCGGGCATACCTCCTCCACTTGCTCTTCCTCCTTCCACCAACTAGAACCTGGCCTTGATGGTGAGCCGTCTATAACCATGCAGACAATGACGGCACTCTAGGGATGGGAGGGCAATGACTTGGAAGGAACCTGAGTCCTTGAATGACTGTATGGAGCAGAATTTCCCCCTCATCTTAGCATTGTTTTTAAAAAACAAAAACAAAAACAAAAAAAACCCTTTATTTTCTTGAGTGGCTTTAGGTTTACAGAAATGTTGAAAGAAAGAACAAGAGTTCCCATAGACCCCTAACTCCCTTCCCAGTTTCACTTATTAATAGCTTGCATTAGTGTGGCACATTTGTTATAATTATGGGGCAATATTGATACATCATTATTAAATAAAGCCCGAAGTTTACATTAGGGTTCACTGTGTTGTACATTCTATGGGTTTTGGCAAATGTATAATGACATGTATCCATCATTAGAACATCATACAGAATTGGCTAAGTGTGGTGGCTCACGTTGGTGATCCCAACACTTTCGGAGACCAAGCAGGGAGGCCCACGTGAGACCAGGAGTTCGAGACCAGACTGGGCAACATAGCAAGACCCTGTCTCTACAAAAATTAAAAAAAAAGAACACACAGAATATTTTCATTGTCTTAAAAATCCTCTGTGCTCCACTTATTGATCCTCCCTCCCTCACCCCAAACCCCTGCGATCATTGATCTTTTTATTGTCTCTATAGTTTTGCCTTACAAAGAATGTCAGGTAGTTAGAATAATACAGTATGTAAACTTTTCTCACCTTAGCATTTTTCATGAGAGAACAGTAAACCTCTGAGTTTTTTTTTTTTCTTTTTTCAGACAGAGTCTCACTCTGTTGCCCAGGCTAGAGTGAGTGCCGTGGTGTCAGCCTAGCTCACAGCAACCTCAAACTCCTGAGCTCAAGGGATCCTCCTGTCTCAGCCTCCCGAGTAGCTGGGACTACAGGCATGCGCCACCATGTCCGGCTAATTTCTTCTATATATATTTTTTAGCTGTCCATATAATTTCTTTCTATTTTTAGTAGAGATGGGGTCTCGCTCTTGCTCAGGCTGGTCTCGAACTCCTGAGCTCAAACGATCCGTCCACCTCGGCCTCCCAGAGTGCTAGGATTACAGGCGTGAGCCACCGCGCCCGGCCAACCTCTGAGTTTTTAAAGCCACTTAGTCTCTTTGTCCTAATCAAGTTAGTACGGACAAAGAAAATTTAGAGGACTGTATACTACATTAACAGGGATGTTATCTCTGAATGGGGTTACGAAGGACTGTCACTTGGGATACTTATTTCTATAGTATTTGAATTTATTTATTTTTTTTAGAGATGATGTTTTGCTATGTTGCCCAGGCTAAAGTGCAGTGTCTGTTCGCAGGCACGATCATAGCTCACTGCAGCCTCAAACTCCTGGGCTCAAGTGATCCTCCTGCCTCAGCCTCCTGGGTAGCTGGGACTACAGGCATTGTGATTGTACGTGGCTTACAATGTTTGAATTTTTTTTTTTTTTTTTTGAGACAGAGTCTCACTCTGTTGCCCAGGCTAGAGTGAGTGCCGTGGCGTCAGCCTAGCTCACAGCAACCTCAAACTCCTGGGCTCAAGCGATCCTCCTGTCTCAGCCTCCCGAGTAGCTGGGACTACAGACATGCACCACCATGCCCGGCTAATTTTTTCTATATATATTTTTAGCTGTCCATATAATTTCTTTCTATTTTTAGTAGAGATGGGGTCTCGCTCTTGCTCAGGCTGGTCTCGAACTCCTGAGCTCAAACGATCTGCCCACCTCGGCCTCCCAGAGAGCTAGGATTACAGGCGTGAGCCACCGCGCCCGGCCTGAATTTTTAATGGTTGTCATTTTGTGGCCGGATAAATATGTTCACAGCACATTTAAAAACATTGTTTTAGAGATGGGGTCTCGTCCTGGAGTGCAGTGGTGCGATCATAGCTCACTGCAACCTTGAACTTCTGGGCTCAAGCAATTATCCCGCCTCAGCCTCCTAAGTAGGTAGGACTACAGGTGCACAGCACCACACCTGCCTAATTTGTATTATTTTATTAGAGATGGGGTCTCGTTATATTGCCCAGGTTACTCTCAAACTCCTGGCCTCGAGTGATCCTCCCACCTCAACTTCCTTAGTCACAGGATTATAGGTGTGAGCCTGCCACGCCTGACCACAATACATTTTAAAATTGTCATCTTAAACTAAACTTGGCAGGATCAGAAATAATCATGATGTTAACATGGGTTTAATATATAGTGCTATTATAACCGATTGACAGGCAGTATACAACTGAGGCCAAAACATGTAAATATGACTCCATCTACGTGTGTAAATAACTTAGGACAAAAAAGCAATACTAAGAAAACGCTATGTTCAGAGAAATTAAAATAAGATTAAGCTATAGAGTGAAAAGCTGGAGATCCAGGCAGGTAAACCTTCACTGACCCTAGGCAAGTTAACTCCAAAGGCTTGGACCTGGGCCACAGTCACTTACAGTGGTTTTTTTTAGATGGTTATGCAGAAACCAATCTTAACCTGGGATCCAGGCCTGAAGAGTCCCAGTGGTGAAGGTTAGTGGCATGAACCAGTTGCCCCACGGAACAGATGTTTAATTGTGTCCAGATCATTCAAGAAATGTGCACATGCACCACGATTTTGCAAACTCTTTGTGTCTCAAGATTTCCTGACTTTAAAGGATTTATTTGTTTGTCTGTTTTGAAATCTATAAGGCTGGCTAGCTGTGTGTTGCATTAAAGGCACTCAAAAGAGAAAAATACCCTTTAAGATTGTTGATATTTGTTGATGTGTGTTGATAGATTTTGATGGGCCAAGCACAGTCCTAAACAAGTTTTACGTGGATCATCTCATATAATCCACATAACGTATGAGGTAGATAATAATATTAAACCCATGTCAATCCTCCCAACAACCCTATGAGGTGGTTAGTATTCTAAGAGCCATTTCACAAAGAAAGAACTTTCCCAAGGATACAGAGCAAGTAAATGGGAAGAGGCTGGGTTTGAAGTCAGGTTGGTTATATTAATAATTCCAAGCTTGAACTCTTAACCACGCTGCTATATGTATTTACTATAAGGAAACACAAGGGAAAAGCTCTCATGACTCAAAAAGTGATCACAGAAGCATAAAGCTGCATAGACCTTAGTGCTCTCTAGACCAACTTCTTGATTTTCAAATAGGGAAACTGAGTCATACCAGCTCTTGGTCTCATGCTCAGTAGCAGAGCTAAGAGACCAGGGCAGGGCTTCCTGACTCTCAGGCCAGTTGTTTTTCCATTTGACTCTATACTGTGTGGTGGCATTAGATGTGTACCTGCCTACAGGAGGATGCTTGTAACCCTTCCATTGTTGGTGGAAGAAACTAAGCTTTTCTTCATAAGCACAATCAGTTCCTGATCTCCCGCCCTTCTCTCCCTTAATTTTGTGGCTCTCTGAGCAAGAATTCCATGTCTAAGGTTTTTACGGAAATATACCCATCATTTTCAAGTATCGTTTTAAAATCTTCTAAATGCATAATGTAGGCATCAAATGCTCGACTAAGAGCAAGTGGTTGCCATGGCATTCAAGACAGCATCTACAGCGCACAAACATCTTCCTAATATAGAGTTTCTAATAAAAATAGAAAGCCAGGAGCAGTGAATTCAGGTAGGGTGAGGGGACTGAAAAAATAAAACCTATTTCATTATGTTTTGTTTACTGTTTTCAAAACCATTATTTCAGCTGCTGCCAATATGATAGCAGTCATCATCTCTGCTCGCACGACTGGCATTTGCCTCTGTTTATTTGGAGCATCTGAGGCCTGTGTCACTGTTAGCTATAAATAGATGGTCTTCAAAATCGATTATTGATCAGTTATACAGGGCAAATGCTCGGTCACTAAACTTGCATGTGTTGTCAGGGTACAAAAGGGAATATTACGGGCTGGCTGCACAGAAAGGACTTTAAAATCACCTGATCCATACCCCTCCATGCAAACACACACACACACACACACACACACACACACACCTTTTGCTACAGGGAATGACAAGATACCCAATTGCATCACTGACTAGTATGTCTTTTTAGAGACCCTTCTATGGATTCCTGAGGATAAAATTCTGGCAAAAATAATAGTAATCCCTGAACACCCCCCATGAATACAGATTGTCATTTGCCATTGCGGTCCCTCTTTTGTCTTCCCTGAGAAAGAAAAGAAAGGAGCCCCTGGCATTCAGGAGCTGGCCTGGCATTTACAGCCAGGTCCTGGTTATTCTGCTCTTAGACATAAACAATCTCACGGAATAGCAAACTCCGAAAAGGTTATTCTAAGCTCATGACAAAATAAGACAAAGCAAGGCCACTTCATAATTTTAGTTTAAGCACAGACAACACAAGGCCACTGTACGACCCACAAAATACCAGGCTTTTCCCCTCCCTTGCTGAGTGACGGCTGCTGCTTTGTCCAATCATAGAACTGCCACCACTTTCCAGGTGCATGGCGAACCCCCAATAGCTTCAGGCCCTTTCCCAAGTCACCCAACCAGCTCCTTCCATCCAGAGTTTTCTAACACCCTCTCACTGGGACCCCACAATTCTACGTGCTGTGTGTTCTCCATGCAATGATGCCATGAAGCAACTTATTCAACTGCAGGTGTGTTCCTGGTGGTCTCGGGCTGGTGGAAATTGATTCCCTCATTGATCCCCCTAAATGTATCAATTATTGTATCTGTTTCTTTTCCTCCTATGCCTCAACTAGGAGCTAAGCTTCCAGAGAACAGAGACCAGGTCTAGCCTATTGTCAATTCTATTCAAGGTACCTAGTCTTCATCTGGAGTAGAAGAGATGTTCAATATTTGCTGAATAACTGAATGAACACGTGGGGGAGATTCATATTCCCTGATTTCCTCGCATCTCTTCTATTTCCAGGAAGCCAGGTTACAGAGGCTGTAATCAGGCTGTGGGCAGGAACTCGCCTCTCGTAACTATTGGTGTACACTGGAAAACACGTAAAAGCACTTTGTAAATCACACTGGATCTTGTAATGTCACGCTTATTGCTTATGACAATCTTGTCCCCCAGCACTTGGATTTCAGATGTTCCCACCTGCTGTGAAGATGTTTGCTTATCTCTCCTTCCTATGTTCTATTATGTTTAAAATAAGTTTTCTTGTTGTGCTCTCACAAAAGCAATACCTACATATTTTGGTATTGGAAAACATTGAAAAACATAGACAAATAGAAAGAAGAAAATAAACCCACGTCCTATTCTCCATGCAAACTCCTTTCCCCCAAAATCAAGTTTATTCTACCTCCTAGTTTGGAAGTTAAAGCTCAATATTTCAGTATTTAGAGATGGAAAGGAAAAAATGCAAAGTATATTAAGTGGTTAAGAAAGGACTTGTGAAGGTATTTGGTGAGGGGACCCAGGAGTGCCAGAATCTTGCCTTGCCAATAGCCTATTACCCTTTTCTGATTCTTAGGGCCCCTCAGCCTTCAGTAATGGCCACAGGAAACAAGGTTTCTCTTTATTGCTTATACCTGAGTTGCTGAGAACCTGGGTGAAGCTGGATTTAAGTTTGCAGTTAGGCCAGAGAGACAGGATGTGTGGGGGCGGAGGGAGAGGTCTGTGTGGAAAGCAGTGGTATACTATACATACCTACTTTTTTCTCCTACCCCCAGGCTTTTTACCACTTCCAAACACCCCTCTTTCATCCTTGGTGGAAATTCCTTTTATTATCCTCTCCAGTGGATTGTACTTCTTTGGACAAGTTCATGGGGCCAAAAATGCATATATTGGGACATTTGTTTCAATTGTGTATCTCTTTTTTCTCTTGCAAAATCAGGCCATCTGTTTATCAAATAAAAGTAATTATCAGAAGTTTAGCATATAAAGACAGTGTGGTGGCATGTGCCTGTAGTCCCCGATACTCAGGAGGTTGAGGTAGAAGGATTGCTTGAGCCCCGGGATTCCAGGCTGCAGTGAGCTATGATCACAACTGTGAATAGCCACTGCACTCCAGCCTGGGCAGCACAGTGAGACCCCATCTCTTAAAAAAAAAAAGTTTAACAATCTAAAACTGCATATATCAGTGTCATGGTTCTGATGCTCATAAGCAAAAAAAAAAAAAAAAAAAAAATGTTAGTCACCAACAATCAAGAGTGTGAGTATGGCCGGGCGCGGTGGCTCACGCCTGTAATCCTAGCACTCTGGGAGGCCGAGGTGGGCGGATCGTTTGAGCTCAGGAGTTCGAGACCAGCCTGAGCAAGAGCGAGACCCCATCTCTACTAAAAATAGAAAGAAATTATATGGACAGCTAAAAATATATATAGAAAAAATTAGCCGGGCATGGTGGCTCATGCCTGTAGTCCCAGCTACTCGGGAGGCTGAGACAGGAGGATCGCTTGAGCTCAGGAGTTTGAGGTTGCTGTGAGCTAGGCTGACGCCACGGCTCTCACTCTAGCCCGGGCAACAGAGTGAGACTCTGTCTCAAAAAAAAAAAAAAAAAAAAAAGAGTGTGAGTAAAAAACAGACATTTTAGCCTATTCACTGCTATTATTGCACATAAAATTTAACAGTCACTCTCTACTTATGGATGATAATTATGTGTAAGATTGATAAAATTTGTGTTGTTAAAACTCTAACATGTCATAACACCCCGGTAGCCATCTGGTTTGTGTAATAAATCCCAGAATTCTCTATGATGTCATCGGCAGCCAATGAGAGCTTCTGCTGGCATGTAGTCACCCCACCAAATAACTGTTTACTTCACACCATGTGCCAGACACATATGCGAAAGATGAATGAAACCGTCCCTTTCTGGAGGGCTTATGGTGAATTACCAGTGTGACAACCACACTGTTGATATATTCCAATAAAACCAAAGAAATTGGTACTTAACTAGTTGGTGCAACCTTAGGAAACTATGATTCTATTCATCTTTTTAAAATGTTAAAAGCAGCTCTAAATCCCCATTACTATCTTCCCTGGAGTCCTGGTGGGGGGAAAAAAATGCTTATGTCACCAATTTCTGCAATATAGAGGCTGCGACACCACTATCTCCATGAGTTACAATCTCTGTTCTCACTTTTATTATGGATTGCCTGTGGTTTTTAAAATGTCTCAGACATGTAAAACTCCTAGTTTTCAGTTATAAAGTGTGGAGAAACATAATAAACTATTTTAAAGTTGTGAAACTGAACATCTGAATTCAGTGGTGTTGCTTCTGAAGTGAAGTGATTCTTTCCAAGTGTCAGACTAGGTCCCCAGATGTTAAAGTGCTTCTAGTTTTTCTTAGGATGGTCTTGGGTGTAAAAGCCGCGCTATCACCAGTGTAAACTTAAAGCTACTCTTTATTTTTTTATTTATTTATTTTTTTTTTTTGAGACAGAGTCTCACTTTGTTGCCCAGGCTAGAGTGAGTGCCGTGACGTCAGCTCACAGCAACCTCAAACTCCTGAGCTCAAGGGATCCTCCTGTCTCAGCCTCCCGAGTAGCTGGGACTACAGACATGAGCCACCATGCCCGGCTAATTTTTTCTATATATATTTTTAGCTGTCCATATAATTTCTTTCTATTTTTAGTAGAGATGGGGTCTCGCTCTTGCTCAGGCTGGGCTCGAACTCCTGAGCTCAAACGATCCGCCCACCTCGGCCTCCCAGAGTGCTAGGATTACAGGCGTGAGCCACTGCGCCCGGCCAAAGCTACTCTTTAAATTAAGATCCTATCTGAGAACTTTTTGTATTAGGAGCTCACCTTCTGTTCCTCACAAACTTCATTACTCCAGTCCCTTAGGTATCCAAACAATTAATGGTGGATCTATCTCAACTAGATAAATATGACATTTATAGAATAATACACTCTCCTTTCAGCTGTGCAGGGTTTTCCAATGGGTCTTAGAAAGTTCACTCAGAAAAAGCACCGAAAGGTCTTCAGAATCAACACAAGTTAGACTCACCTTCATCACAAAGATCTATTTATGAGACTAAATGGAATCTACTTTCTTCCCAGGGAAGACCTTGGACTTAAGAGGGCAGTAATGGCCCAGCAATAAAGAGTATGTCTTCTGCAATAGCACTGCCTCAGGTTCAAGTTCCTGTCCTGCCACTTACTGTATAGTCCATGCCTCAGTTTCCTCATCTGCAAAGTGGTGATAATAATAGTACCTATCTCATAAAGGGATTGCAAGGTTGAACTGAGCAAATATGTGTAAAGTTCTTAGAATAGTGCTTGGAACATACCTAAGGGCTTAATTAATATTAGTCATTATTATGTGGTTTTATCCAAAAGTGTTCTGTTAAAAATGATGTTTCCTGAGATCATGGTAATCAGATAACTTCCCAAGCAGTAGCTTGAGAAAAGGGCTCCCTCCAAAATGGTTTTGTTTGTTTGTTTTTAAATAAAGATCTTTTGATCTTATTTCATTATTGAGTAAACAAAGAGCCACTAGAGTGCCTTTCTCCCTAGAGGGTTTTTCAGAATGTCAAAATTGCCTTGTGGGCAGGCGTGGTGGCTCACGCCTGTAGTCCTAGCACTCTGGGAGGCCGAGGTGGGAGGATTGCTCGAGGTCAGGAGTTTGAGACCAGCCTGAGAAAGAGCAAGAGCCCCGTCTCTACTAAAAATAGAAAGAAATTAGCTAGACAACTAAAAATATATAGAAAAAATTAGCCGGGCATGGTGGCATGTGCCTGTAGTCCCAGCTACTCGGGAGGCTGAGGCAGGAGGATTGCTTGAGCCCAGGAGTTTGAGGTTGCTGTGAGCTAGGCTGATGCCATGGCACTCTAGCCCGGGCAACAGAGTGAGACTCTGTCTCAAAAAAAAAAAAAGAAAAAAAAATTGCCTTGTGGTTAAAACTTTGCTTCCCGAGGCTAGCGTTTTTTTCCCAAGTGTCAAATAATGACTGATAGAATTTATTGATAATACTAAGAATATTCTGTCTTTGAGATCGTACTCAGAAGAATCCATTAAACTAATCAATGCATGCTTATGGTTGCTGAATCAGGAAGAAGTCCGATATCCCCGCGGCTGATGTGGAGGGACCACAGTTTTAGCAATGCTTCTTGACTCATCTTTTATCTCTGAGTCATTTGTCACCGCCCAGACTCTGCCCAAAGTTAATCCTCTTCGGAGAAAACGTCCAAGTAAATGACACGGTGTGGTATTTTTGAGTCTCTGACCTCACTGGAAGAGCCAGAGATAGAGACAATCTCTCCCTGGAAAAAAGAAAAAGAGGAAAAGGAAAAGCACATCAAAAATAAGCCATACAGAAAAAGAGACGTTACTATTTTCCACCAACTATTTGGAGAAGGTTTGTTTCCTTCTCCTTGAGTTCTTTTGTTTTCTCAGCTCAGCTCTGGAGGAGCGTGAGTGCCTGGGAGGGGAAGGAGAGGTCACTTTCAGATTTTTTGTAAAAGATAGAGTTAGCAATTTAAAAATGTTTAGCCAGAAGCTATTTTAACGAGTGATAAATCCTTACACTGGGGATACTTAGAAGTTTTGCAGTAGAGCCAATTTAGTACAGTGTAGGGTAGGACGTCTTCTGTCTTATGGAAAGATAATAAAAATAACCTGACTATACTTGGAGAATTCCTCCAATATCTTTCTGGAGATTGCTTCGGTTAGGCTCTAAATTTTGGAGCAGTAATCTCTGACATTTGGAAGGAAAAAGAAGCAAAATGTGCATTTAGTGACTTGTTTTTTTGTTTGTTTGTTTAAAAAAAATATGGAATGCTTCACAAATTTGCGTGTCATCCTTGTGCAGGGGCCTGTGCTAATCTTCTCTGGATGGTTCCAATTTTAGTATATGTGCTGCCAAAGCGAGTGCTAGTGACTTGGGTTTTATGAGAAAAATAGAAAGGCTCAACTTGATTCACTCAGGTTCAAGGAACATTTTAAGAACTACCTAGAGGCTGGGAAGCATGGGGGAAGGAGGGGACAGAGACAGATTTGTTAAAAGACACAAAATTACAGCTAGATAGGAGGATACTTTCTCGTGTTCTATAGCACTGTGGAATGACTGTAGTTAACAATAATATATAGTTTCAAATCAATAGAAGGAGGATATTGAACATTCTGAAGACAAAGATGATAAATTTTCAAGATGATGGCTATGTTAATTACTCCGATCTGATTACCACATATTACATGTATCAAAACATCACTAGGTACCCATGAATATGTATGATTATTATATGTTAAGAAAAGAAAGGAAAATAAATAAGGCCAGTTAAAGGAATGAGACACACTTTGAGGAAGGAGGAAAGAGAATGAAAAAGTTCTGGAGAAGCGAGAGAGGAAATCTTGTGTTATGAAGACAGAAATGACAGAGAAGACACCCGGAGGAAAAGCGTCAAAGAGAGGCAGAGGCTGGGAGAATAGACTTGTCCTAGGAGTTATTTCCACTGAGTGTTGATAATATTCTTACTAAAAAGAAGAATATTCTTTTAAAACAAGATATTCTTTTAAAACAGCTTTATTGAGATTTAATTCCAGTGCCATGAAGTCTACTGGTTTAGGCATACATTCCATGTTTTTTAATAGATTTACAGAATTGTGCAACCATCACCATTCTCTAATTTTAGCACACTTCCATCACTCTAAAAAGAAACCTTGTACCCAACAGTAGCAGTACCCACTTCCTCATTCTCCCCCCAGCCCTAGGCAACCACTCATCTACTTTCTGTCTCTGTCGATTTGCCGATTCTGAACTATTTCGTATAAATGGGATCCTACAAATGTGGTTATTTGTGACTGATTTCTTGCACTTAGGTTAATGTTTTTGAGGTCCATCCATGTTGTAATGTGTATCACTACTTTTGTTTTATTGCTGACTAATATTCCCTTGCGCCATATATCACATTTTATTTATTCATGCATCATTTGATAGATATTTGGGTTGTTTCCATGTTTTGGAGATTATGAATAATTTTGCTATGAATATTTGTGGCTAAGTTTCTGTCTGTACGTATGTTTTCAGTTCTCTTTCATATACAGCTAGGAGTAGAATCCCTGGGTCATATGGTATGTCTCTATTTATCCTTTTCAGGAACTACCAAATTGTTTTCCAAAGTGGAAACTTTACATTCTCACCTATAATGTATGAGGGTTTGAATTTCTCCACATACGGGTTGGGATGTGTTATTGTCTTTTTTAAAACTTTTGAGACATAATTCACATACAATACAATTCACTCATTTAAAATGTCTAGTATATTCACCGTTGTCAACCATAACCAATTTTAGAACATTTTCATCATCCCCAAAAGAAACCCATACTCATTTGCAGTCACTTTCTATTTCCCCCTACTTTTCCCTCCCCAAGCCTTAGGCACCAGCTACTAACCTACTTTTTGTCCCTATAGATTTGTAGGTTTCTGATTATAGACAGTCCAGTGGGTAAGAAGTTGTATCAAATTGTGGTTTTCATTGACATTTCCCTTTAGACGAATGGTGTCGAGCATCTTTTCATGGGCTTGTTAGCTTCTCCTACATTCCCTTGGGGGAAATGTTTATTAAAGTCCTTTGCCCATTTTAAAATTTTGGGTTGTCGTTTTGTTGAACTGTAAGAGTTCTTTATACATGCTGGATAAGTTCCTTATGAAATATACAATTTGCAAATATTTTCTCCTCTTCTGTGGATTTTCTTTGCACTTTGCTATTCATTGTTTTGCCCACTCCTGATTCCTGGCGGATCTGCCAGGTCACTCCAGCTCAGGCCACATCTACAGGTCTGACTCCCCACTGTGTCTTTAAATGGGAGCATTCTTATGTTAAACCCTTCCCACATTTTTTTTTTTTTTTTCCAGGCAGGCAGTCTAATAGTCCCTTTCCACTTCCTTATACCTCTTTTCCCCTAAAAACAAGTAGTGCTGGCAAATTCACCTGCTCGAAAGCCTGGGGTTCATTTAGAAAATGTGAGCCCAGAGTGCAGTGGGGAGGCCTATGATCTAGATGGCCATAAATGTACTACTAAAATTAATTATAATAATACATAGTATTTATAGGGCTAGGCATTGTGAGTCACTTTGGTAATCCCAAACCTTTGGGAGGCGGAAGTAGGGGGATTGCTTGAGGCTAGGAGTTTGAGAACAGCTTGGGCAACATAGCAAGACCCCATTTCCACAAAAAAATAAAAGAAATTAGCCAGGCTTTTAGTCAAAGATGTAAGAGGCATTCATATAATTTACACATAGTAATTACATGTAAATGCAGATTTCTGTTTTGGTTTGAGTCTTATTAGATATTTATCAACTTCCTCAAACTGAAAGGATTTATTGTTCTTAGGAGAAAGCGTTACGTTCCTCCTTAAACAGATTTATTCAACAATCACAGCATTAGTGGAAAGCCTAAATGGAGATTCAGCACGGAAAAGGTACTGATCATTTCCTTAACTTCACAAAGCTCGTAATGTAGGCAGTGGGCGAGTAACCTCATGGGACATCTGAGCAATGAAGCGCGGTCTGCTGTGAACACACAGACAAGAAGCATCTAACCCAGACTTGCACAGAGGAAACGTCATCAAAACTGAGACCTTGGCCAGGCGTGGTGGCCTCTGGGAGGCCAAGGTGGGAGGATGGATCGAGGTCAGGAGTTCAAGATCAGCCTGAGCAAGAGCAAGACCTCGTCTCTACAAAAAAAAAAAAAAAATTAGAAAGAAATGATCTGGACAGCTAAAATTATTAAAAAATGTATGTGTGTGTGTGTGTGTGTGTGTGTATATATATATATATATATATATAAAACCTGAGGCCTTAGCTGGGCGCGGTGGCTCACGCCTGTAATCCTAGCACTCTGGGAGGCCAAGGCGGGAAGATTGTTGAAGCTCAGGAGTTCGAGACCAGCCTGAGCAAGAGCGAGACCCCGTCTCTACTGAAAATAGAAGAAAATTAGCTGGACAACTAAAAATATATAGAAAAAATTAGCTGGGCATGGTGGCGCATGCCTGTAGTCCCAGCTATTCGGGAGGCTAAGGCAGGAGGATCGCTTGAGCCCAGGAGTTTGAGGTTGCTGTGAGCTAGGCTGACGCCACGGCACTCTAGCCCAGGCAACAGAGTGAGACTCTGTCTCAAAAAAAAAAAAAACCACCTGAGACCTTATGAATGAATGAGCATCACCTAGATGAAGAGTATTCAAAGGATACACACTTGTGCAAAGCCTAGAGATGAGAGATCCTTGAAATGAACAGCTATAGGCATTCTCATTATAAGCCATAGGCTGAATGTCCTCCCAGAGATGACACTGGAAATGTTTAGTCATTGATAGGATAAGAACACCAATCAATCAGAAAGGACTCGGCTCACAGAGCTGGAGGCTCCCTGCTGGTTTCTGGGTGCTGCATAGATCCAGGGGTGCAGAGGGAGGGACCAAAGGGGCTAGGGGAGCTGAGAGGCTTGGAGGCCAGGGGATGTTGGCTGTTTACCAAGGACTGTGGAAGTATTTCAATATTTCCTTACCAACCAGTGTGATTATACCAGTAGGTATTAGCTGGTATCAGCTGTACATGTTCCTGTTTCTAGTATGAATAGGAAGAGCTATATAGAGATGGCAAGATGGTAGGTATGTGTATAAGGTTACAGGAAAAATATGCTGGGAGAACACTGCATTTGAAAACAATCTGTAAATTTAACATCTCTCAAATAGATTTATGTTACATAGAAAATGAGTCAGCTCTGTGCATAAGCAGAGCTCAACTTCCAAAAAGTTTAACACTTAGCCTAATGGAGACAGACTGTACTCAAACATTGGAGGAACCATAGTTTTGATTCTTCATTAAATAGGACATAAAATTGTCAGAATAAACTCCCATTTTCAGATATTTATTGAGCTGAATCCGTAGAAGTGTCAAGAGCCAAGATAACATTTGTCTTTTTGGCAAGGACATCTCCCTTGTCAACATGCATGACAGGAGTTGACAGAATAAGAATGTGTTGGGACTGCCACTTGCTGCTGCATGATCTTTGACAAGTTAATGTATTAGTTAAAATACTAGTTTAACTGCTGTAATGCAGAGCAAAGAACAGTGGCCTAAATAAAGTATGTTACTTTATTTCTTTTTTTTTTTTTTTTTTTTTTTTTTTTTTGAGACAGAGTCTCACTCTGTTGCCCAGGCTAGAGTGAGTGCCGTGGCGTTAGTCTAGCTCACAGCAACCTCAAACTCCTGAGCTCAAGCGATCCTCCTGTCTCAGCCTCCCGAGTAGCTGGGACTACAGGCATGCACCACCATGCCCGGCTAATTTTTTTTTTTTCTATATATATTTTTAGCTGTCCATATAATTTCTTTCTATTTTTAGTAGAGATGGGGTCTCGCTCTTGCTCAGGCTGGTCTCGAACTCCTGAGCTCAAACGATCCGCCCACCTCGGCCTCCCAGAGTGCTAGGATTACAGGCGTGAGCCACCGCGCCCGGCCAAGTATGTTACTTTATTTCTCTCACTTAAAAGTCCAGGCTGATAGGCAGCTTCGTGAGGTCATTTGTAAACTTGGGTTTTCCCATGTCACCAAGTGTGTTTCTTACCTGGATTACTGAAGCTGACCCAACACCACACATTTATGTTCCTGTCTGTTGGGAATGGGAAAAGTATAGGGAAGTGGAAGACACCCCTTTTTGCCAGGCAGCAAAAAAAAAAAAAAAAAAGGTGTGGCCTACAAGTTACAATCACTTCTGGTCATATTCTATTGACTGTTATTTAATCACATGGCCATACCTAGCTCCAAGGGAGGCTAGGAACTGTAGTCTCTAGTTGGCCTTGTCATGTTCCCAGCTAAAACTATGAAGGTTCTAGAGTTAAAAGGGAGGAGGATAAAACGTAGGTAAGACTCTTACAGACATTGGCCTAGGCAAAGAATTTATGAAGAAGACCCCTAAGGCAATCACAGCAGCAACAAAAATAAATAAATGGGACCTGATCAAATTAAAAAGCTTCTCCACAGCCAAAGAAACAGTCACAAGAGTAAATAGACAACCTACAGAATGGGAAAAAATTTTCGCATACTACACATCAGATAAAGGACTGATAACAAGAATCTATTTAGAACTCAGGAAAATCAGTAAGAAAAAATCGAACAACCCTATCAAAAAGTGGGCAAAGGACATGAATAGAAATTTTTCAAAAGAAGATATAAAAATGGCTAACAAACATATGAAAAAGTGTTCAACATCTCTAATCATCAGGGAAATGCAAATCAAAACCACAATGAGATATCACTTAACTCCAGTGAGAACGGCCTTTATCAAAAAGTCCCAAAACTATACATGTTGGCGTGGGTGTGGAGAGACAGGTACTCTCATACACTGCTGGTGGGACTGTAAACTAGTGCAGCCCCTGTGGAAAGCAATGTGGAGATACCTTAAACAGATTCAAGTAGACCTACCATTCGATCCAGCAATCCCATTACTGGGCATCTACCCAGAAGAACAAAAGTCATTCTATAAAAAAGACACCTGCACCCGAATGTTTATAGCAGCACAATTCACAATCGCAAAGATGTGGAAACAACCCAAATGCCCATCGATTCATGAATGGATTAGCAAAATGTGGTATATGTATACCATGGAATATTACTCAGCTATTAGAAATGATGGCGATATGGCATCTCTTTGGTTCTCCTGGAGTGAGCTGGAACCCATTCTATTAAGTGAAGTATCCCAAGAATGGAAAAACAAGCACCACATGTACTCACCAGCAAACTGGTTTCCCTGAGTGCACATTTGGGATTCACACCAATTGGGTATTGGACAGAGGTCGGGGCTGGGTGGAAGGGATGGGTGTATACCTACTTGATGAGTGCGATGCGCACTGCCTGGGGAATGGACACGTTTGAAGTTCTCTCTGGGGGGGATGGGGTGGGGGGAGGGGAAGAGTGCACACCTATATGGTGAGAGTGATGTGCACTGTCTAGGGAATGGACACAACTAAAGCTCAGACTCGGGGGGATGGGGAGGCATGGGCAATGTATATAGCCTGATCTTTTGTACCCCCTTAATGAGCTGAAAAACAAACAAAAAAATAAAAATAAAAAAAAAATGGGAACTGCTACCATTAAAATAATAATAATAATAAATAAATAAAGGGAGAAAGAAAAAGTGGATATTTGGGAACAATTAGCAGACTCTGCCACCTTTACACTGAGCCTTAGTTTTCACCTTTTTGAAGTGTAGAGAATTGTATCATATTAAATGATCAGTTTGTGGAAAACACCAAGCCCAGTGCCTGGTACATATTAAGTGCTCAATAGCAGTTAGTTCCCCCCTTCCCTGTCTTTGTGTAGTGGAGGCCCTGGTGTTATTCATGGGATTCTCGGTTACAGAAGGCCCAGATAGGTGACGATGCGACCTGGCCTAAGGAACAGGCTTGTGGTGCCAGTCCAGTTGCTATTCCTCACTCTGTGCCACATCCATGAAAATCTGTCCACAAGTTTTACTAATCTTTTAGTTTTACTACTTTACTACTACTATGAGTTTATATTTTACTATGAAATAGTGTCTTCCCTGGGCCCCTGGATCCCTTTCTCTTTTGGTGAAATAAACTTGAAGACCTAAAAGAAGAGTGTCTAGGAAATTTGAAGGATTCCTTTTGGATCTAAGCGCTGAAGAAGAGCCTGGTGCAAATTCTACCTTGCCTTCCCTTCAGCTGTTTCTCCTCCACGTTCCACTTTCCCAAAATATATCCCAAGGAACTAGCCTCTACTAGGGGATATTGTCTTCTGGCCAGATCTAGGTCCTCAGTCCCTGAGATGCTTCGTGTAGCATTTCCCCACTCACCCCAACAGCCTCAATATACCAGACTGTCAGGTATTATCCATCTCTTCCTACCTAAAGGAGACGTATTGTTCCCTTTCTAATCACATTTCCTTCATATTTATAGCAGCTAGTCTCCCAGATGAAGCCTGATAATCCTCATCTCTTGGCATTCACCTCCTTGTATAGTCTCCTCTCACCCTGAGTCAGCTGACCCGTGTGAACAGCAAATTATGGTGGAGGTGATGTTGAGTGACATCCCAGGCTAGGTCATAAAGGGCATGGAAGCTTCTGCATTGTTACTTTTTGCATCCCTGGCTCTGGGTGAAGCCAGGCACAAGGCCATGAAAATACTCAAGCAGACTTTTAGGAAAAACCCACGTGTCAACAGCCAGCAACAACTAGCCACTCGTGGGAGTGAGCCACGTTGGAAGCCACAGTCAAGCCATCATGTGACCATGGCCCCTCCCTACATCCGACTCTGTCCTTATGAGCCACTAAGCCAAGCTTTTCTGAATTTCTGATCTACGTAAACTGTAAGAGACAATAAATATGTATTGTTGTTTTAAGCAGTTAAGTTTTGAGATAATTTGTTGGACCTATCATGCATTTCTTTTCTTTTCTCTTTTTTTTTTTTTTTTTTGAGGCAAGGTCTCACTCTGTTGTCTGAGCTTGAGTACAGTGGCATCATTATAGCTCACAGCAACCTCAAACTTCTGGGCTTGAGTGATCCTCTTGCCTCAGCCTCCTGAGTAGCTGGCACCACAGGCGGGCACCACCACCCTTGGCTAAATTTTCTACTTTTTGTAGAGATGGAGACTCTCCATGTTGCTAAGGCTGGTCTTGAACTCCAGGCCTCAAGCAGTCCTTCCTCCTCGGCCTCCCAACGTGCTAGGATTACAGGCGTGAACCACCATGTCCAGCCTCATGCATTTCTTTTCTCAAATTTTCTCCCACTGTATTTGCTGGGCATTTTCCTGGATGAATCATCATTCTTCAATCAACGTAATTGAGGGTGAATGGAATGCAAAGCAATTCTCAAAGATTATACACATTGATGTATTGCAATCAGTTGCTAATACATTAAAGTTGTTTCACTTAGAATTTATTTGCTTCTAAAATATAAATTAGAGTAGATTGAAAGTTATCCATATAATCCTTATCTTTAATTCATTCCAATTTTCTTTCGTAAATGGGAGGCCAAGGACCTCTGTTGCATGCTGCAAGACAGAAATACTTATGACTCACATCTTGCCTCATCTGTGAGCAACAGCTACAGGTGCACATTAATAGTTGTCATGATAGAAAATTTATTTCCATGTTTTACTTCTTCACATTCCCTCCAAACTCTCAGGATATACATGAAAGTGTCATATTTGTCAAAGTTACAGATGCCATAATCAATTAAAAAAAATTGAGAATCATTCTCAGAACAAATGGATGAAATTTTATTAATATATTCAAAAGAGGCCGGGCGAGGTGGCTCACGCCTGTAATCCTAGCACTCTGGGAGGCCAAGGTGGGCGGATCGTTTCAGCTCAGGAGTTCAAGACCAGCCTGAGCAAGAGCAAGACCCCATCTCTACTAAAAATAGAAGGAAATTATACGGACAGCTAAAAATATATATAGAAAAAATTAGCCGGGCATGGTGGCACATGCCTGTAGTCCCAGCTACTCGGGAGGCTGAGGCAGTAGGATTGCTTGAGCCCAGCAGTGTGAGGTTGCTGTGAGCTAGGCTGACGCCATGGCACTCACTCTAGCCTGGGCAACAAAGTGAGGCTCTGTCTCAAAAAAAAAAAAAAAAAAAAATATATTCAAAAGATACTTTCTCCTATATCTTCTCTATCTTTTCCATACATAGTGACAGTCATTATGAATGGGTAGTATCTACATAAGATCACTGAGTCAGATGGTGGGATGCCGAACTCAGGGCCATATAGTTGAAATGATTACGTGATGAACCACTAATTATTAAAGCAGCCAAATTATTCAGCTTGACCACGATAGTTTCACACACAGATTCTGATTCCACAACTTTGGCATTATTCTAAAAATTCCCCTTTTTTTTTTTTTTTTCTATCTTCTTTCTTCCCAACTTTCCCTTTATTCCCAAGAGATGATTATTTCTTCTTTTGAGTATCCTTCTAGATTTATCCTTCTGGGATTCTAATGACATGATAACATTGAGACCACATAAGGGAAGTTTCAACCTTAATCCTGCAACCGTGGAGGTCTTTGTTACTACAATCAGCTCTAAGCACCTCACATGAGGAAACCTCTACAAGGACCAATTTTTGTTCTTCCAATCAAAACCACACGTCTGGGCTCGGGTTTCAAAGTCTGCTAGTGGCTCACTCATCCTTGTTGCGGCCCGATTACAGAACGGGGGATGAACACATAAACATACATACAGACACACAGAAAAAACACACGGACACACATAGACGGGAAAGACTGCAGTACGGAAAACTCCAGTCGCTTTATTTTATTTATTTATTTTTTTTTTGAGACAGAGTCTCACTTTGTTGCCCGGGCTAGAGTGAGTGCCGTGGTGTCAGCCTAGCTCACAGCAACCTCAGACTCCTGGGCTTAAGCAATCCTCCTGCCTCAGCCTCCCGGGTAGCTGGGACTACAGGCACGCGCCACCATGCCCGGCTAATTTTTTCTATATATATTTTTAGTTGTCCAGATAATTTCTTTCTATTTTTAGTAGAGATGGGGTCTCGCTCTTGCTCAGGCTGGTCTCGAACTCCTGACCTTGAGCGATCCACCTGCCTCGGCCTCCCAGAGTGCTAGGATTACAGGCGTGAGCCACCGTGCCGGCCCAGCCGCTTTATTTTTATACTCCTTTTTTTCCAGCAGCCACTTCCTGGTATGTGACTATCTTTAGAGTCCGTGGACACGTTCCATTTCTTATGGAAATTGCTCAAGGGAAGGCAAACGTTTGCATCTTAACCTCTGGACCTCATTACCCACGTGCAGGACAACTATTTCAATAGGCCATTGACCTTTAGCTCCAAGAAGCATTCAGCAGTCAATGGGCCGTGTCTGGACCCATTGACTTCTGGCCTCAAGGAGCGTTCTGGACCCATTGACCTTTGGACCCAAGAAGCCATCCAGCTTCGCTGACTCTGAGCTCAAGCCAATTCTTGCTCAGCGAGGATCCCTACAATCCTCACTATTCTGCTTGTGTCCTGTCCACTCTCCATGGCCAGCCTCCCTCTGCTTCAGCCCTGTTTCATGTCCAGAATCGGTCTTCGTTGTTTCAAACCAGACTTCTATAGTTTAGGACAAAACGATCTTCTTGTTACCAGACCGAACATACTGTAGTTATTCAATCTGTCAGCGCTTTTGGTTGCAAGCAACAGCATTTGGTCTAAGTAGCTTTAAATATATTAAATGGCATTAGAAAGTTCAGAGAATCCTTCCAGACTCAAGCTGGAACAAGTGCACACTGTGGCAGGGACTGCTCCAGGGAAGACATCGGTCCCCTGCCAGTGCACGTGGACACCACAGCTTGCAGGGATGATGCTGGGGACCCTGGCAAAAGAGGGACTCCGCTGTGCACCTGCTTCTTCCTGTTACTCACTGCAGGACTGAAGTCCTGGGTGGGTGGGTGTCTGCTGGCTGGAGCCTCGGTCGAATTTGGGACATCGTTTCATGGGTAGCTGGGAGAACGAATCTAGGCTTCTGGGTAGGGGAAAAAGGGCTCTTAATGTGGGCAAAGGGTGTTTAAAAATATACTTGGCAGTGACAAATGTGACAAATGCCCCCTATAGTCAGTAACTCTTAAAACTGTGGTGTGTTTCAGTCAACTTGAGTATAACGATGAGTATTAATTTATTCGGCAGCCATGATTTTATTTAGGGTCCACCCCTAACAAAATTGTGAAATCAACAGTGTTTGTCTTCAACCTCTCACTTAACCTCTTGGCATATTTTTCTTCAATCCTAGACTCCCCGTTTCTCTCACTTGGTGTTTTTCTGTTTTTTGTCTGCAAAACCTACCAGGGTAGCTCTTATCTTTTATTGGAATTGTGGCTGGGGAGACCGAGGAAGGACACACCCCTAAAGCCTCCAACGATTGTACACTCTCTGAGCCCAGCCCGGGTTAGTCAGGCATGCGCATTAAAATGTTCTAGAAGTTCTAAGAAATTATATTTTGGTGAAGGCCAATATATTACATAATTACCTCATTTATACTATAAACTTTTACAGATGGTTTCTATATCATTTTTACAGAATAAAGTCATATAATTTTAAAGTTGAAAGAAATCATAGAGATCATTAAACCTTCATTTTATAGATGGAATAATTAAGGGCCAGGGAGACATAATGATTTGTTCAAAGTTAAGCAATTAGTTTTGAGGTTGAGAATAGAATCCGGAGGTCCTGACTCTAGCTTACATTGGCAAATTATAAGACATACACCAAATATCAGAGATACTAGGTGTTTGTCGGTAGTATAGTGGAATGGGTACTGTCGGAGAAAATATGAAATAACTATTTTCTACGTCAGTTATTGATAGGTTGGCCATATGTCCTATTTTGTCTGGGGTACCCCCAATTTACACCTGCTATCTGGAGTAATTATTAAGATGAACCCCTTTTACTCTAAAAAACCTACTGGTTCAGAACATAAATTATAGGTTATTGAAGGAAATTTATTGAAAAATTTCATTGTTCTTCGATGATTCCATTTGCTCAGCAAATGTATTGAAGTAAAAGAGTTGGCCTACACTGTAAATACCATGATTAATCAGAGTAAAACTGAGGCTGTAGAGTATTGGTTTTCTAATTCCAAGTCACAACCATTAGTGGGCCATGAAATGAATTTGAAGTTATAATTAACATATGAAAGAAGGAATAGAAGATAAAATAGTGCATCCTACAGTAAAGGGTAGTGTTATTTTACGAAACGTGGCTCAATTATACATACACACACAGGAGTATACTTGATCTCAACGTAAACTCTATTTTTTATTGTGGGTTGCAGTAAGGCTGAGGCAGGAGGATCCCCTGAGCCCAGGAGTCTGAGGTTGCTGTGAGCTAGGCTGACGCCAGGTCACTCTAGCCCGGGCAACAGAATGAATGAGACTCTGTCTCAAAAAAAAAAAAACAAAAAAAAAAATCCAGAGCTTAAAGAGCTCTAAAAGAGAAGATGCAAGCTATAGAAGTAGTTGATACCATAAGACAGCAAGCTACCAAGCTACTAGATGAACTGGCTGACGTTGAGACACAGAAAAGAATAAATATTAGAGTTTCCACTACACTTACAGAATCAGAGAAAGGAAACATTGTCACTTTCGAGTGTATATTCTTTGTCTTTTTATTCTGAGGTCTAAGCAGTTGAGACAAGGCAGATCCAGCTGCTGCAAATACTATTTGGCATTTCCCCAGTTCCTTTAAATAAGGATGTTTCATAATTTCTAAAAGACTCACAAATAACCGTTTTGTTAAAATGCTATTAAAGATGTTGTAGAAGTATATTTCTAATATGAAAAGATATTTTGACATAGTAAAAGATGACAGAATAGTATATATAGTATATCATTTTTGGAAAAAAAAATGTGTGTATGTATCAGAGTTTCCAATTTTTTTTCAACCCACATTTTTTTTTAAATAAAAAGCAATTTTAAAGTAACTTTATGTCTATCCTCCCTTCTTTTTTTTCTCTCCTTTATTTAAGCCTTGGCAAAATAGTTATATAATGGCTGGACATTTTTACAGTTGACCTCTTAGTCACAAATGGTGTGTTTCCCAGCCTGGCCTTCTACCCATACAGAGAAAGGGTGGAGTGTGGCTGTTCCCTCCTCCCCACAGAAGGACCCTTAAGGTCCCTAGGAAGGAGTAAGCCATATTGTTATCAAGTTCACTTACTTACAGATATTTAACTACTAGGTAAACACTGCGAAGACTGTGGATTTTTCAAATGTTGGCATACAGACAGACAACTGAGTTACCTTAGAATCACCCTTGGCAACCGATGACTGCATTGTTATTCAACGTTCGTGTGTGTATCTTGTGTTCCCTACTTTTTGTTAAGCTCTTTATAAACAAGGGCCATAGGATGTATTTCTGTTTCTTCCTCTGCAGCTAGCAGGCCTAGGTATTATTAGTAGACCTGATCATCACATCGGTTAAAGCAACCAGAGCAGGCAACAGAGTACAGAACAAAACGTTTCTGGTCTAACTGCTGTACTCCTTTTCTAATACAAATGAACAGAATTGAGGTTTTGGGGGCTCCTCTCCTTCATGCTGGGATGATTCAAAGCTGTGTATGGGAAGTGATTATGCTATTCAAGTTATGTCATTTAAATCTCCCTGTGAATAACAGCGTTGACTTCTCTCAATATTCAGTTGAATCCACAAGATGAAAAATGCCATTGCCTGAGTAGAGACCTGAACCTTATTTCTAATCATTATCAAAATGATCTGCACATTCTCTAAGCCTGAACTCCAGAGTCAATGATTACACATACAGCCCTTTCTCCATACTTTGTTCTACTTTTTTCCTCCAAAACACAAACACCCACTGATTACCTAATCTAGTTATCATAAATTGATTCAAATTTCCATCTTTACATAATAGGATTTTCAGTCATTCTCTTCTTCAGCATAATCTGTTTTTTTTTTTTTTCTTAGAGTGAGTGCTGTAGTATCAGCCTAGCTCACAGAAACCTCAAACTCCTGGGCTTAAGCGATCCTACTGCCTCAGCCTCCCAGGTAGCTGGGACTACAGGCATGTGCTAGCAGCATAATCTTGAAGTTATGCAAGTAATAAATAAGTATAATTTCAGGAGAGCCATAGGTTTAAATAATTAAGAGTAGCTTTCACTTCTGCCTGGAAATGTCCCCTCCAGCTAGTGTAGATGAGCTGGAGAAAGAATATTGAGGTGTTCGCATGACATGATGCCTTTTATTTATTTATTTGTTCACTTTAAATTGTCAACTCAATAGAATACAAAGCATAAAGTTATATCAGACCCACACATCACTTCCCAAGGTGCTTACCTTTCTTGCTTATATTCCATTTTTATTTGACAACATTCAGAAAATACTTGAGAGCCTGCT
Organism: Eulemur rufifrons; assembly: GCF_041146395.1. Lineage (NCBI taxonomy): Eukaryota > Metazoa > Chordata > Mammalia > Primates > Lemuridae > Eulemur > Eulemur rufifrons. The sequence goes on from NC_091007.1 coordinate 15,989,623, forward strand.
ATGTCCTGGGCACTTTTCAGAATCTTTTTTTCCCACAACCCATATATATCATATTTTCAGTTTGGTTGGTTCTATACATGGTGAAGCTGGAACATATTCCCGTATGCTTTGTGAAGTGCTCAATAAATGATTGTGGAACAGAATGTAAAAGTATTTTTTGTAACATGAAGACTACACAAAAAGTTTTTTGAAGAAACTAAAATTATGAATGCAAATGGCATTTCATTTCATTAGCCTAGCTCCTTAAATATCTCTTTCACCTGGGCATAAATAATTTGGTTTATTTATATACTCCTTTATATCATTTTAATAATTACATTTAAGTTGCCATATATAGAGTACCATGAATTTGTCAGAAAAATCATTAAGATATATAAATATCTGTGATTTATGCAATAATGGCATAAAATATTTTTACTGCTCAGACATTTTTAAGTAATACATAATCAACCTCACTAAAACCTATTTTCTTTCTTTTTATAAAAATTATTTATTCATATATTTTTGAGACAGAGTCTCACTCTGTTGCCCAGGCTAGAGTGCCATGGTGTCAGCCTAGCTCTCAGCAACCTCAAACTCCTGGGCTCGAGCAATCTTCCTGCCTCAGCCCCCGAGTAGCAGGGACTACAGGCATGCGCCACCATGCCCGGCTAATTTTTTCTATATATTTTTAGTTGTCCAGCTAATTTCTTTGTTTCTTTAGTAGAAACAGGATCTTGCTCTTGCTCAGGCTGGTCTCGAACTCCTGAGCTCAAACGATCCTCCCGCCTCGGCCTCCCAGAGTGCTAGGATTACAGGCGTGAGCCACCGTGCCCGGCCCCGGCTAATTTTTCTATATATATTTTTAGCTGTCCATATAATTTCTTTATTTTTAGTAGAGATGGGGTCTCACTCTTGGTCAGGCTGGTCTTGAACTCCTGACATTGAGCCGTCCTCCTGCCTCGGCCTCCCAGAGTATTTTATCTTTTGAAGTTAGCATGGAGATAATTTAGAAATGACTGTAGATTTCTTTCCTGTGGCATGACTGAAAAGATTCTTAGTTGGTTTATTACTGAACTCCCCAGTATTTAATAAGTACGGCCAAGAGACTGAATACCGTATTAAACATGACCGCGTGTGGCTCAAATTCAAGAACTAGACAGGTTATGAAGTAAGGTCTCACTATGTTTTCCAAGCTGGACTCAAACTCCTGGGGTCAAGCAATCCTTCCAGCTCAGCCTCCAGAGTAGCTGGGACTACAGTGCCAGTCCATAACATGTTTTCAAAATATTCTCATCACCTCAAAATATCACTCTGCATTCCCTCCTCACCCCAAACCCTGGTAACCACTATTTCCTATCTCCATGGATTTCCCTATTCTGGACATTTCCTGTAAATGCAATGATACATTTTGTGGCCTTTTGTATCTGGCTTTTTCCACGTAGCATGTTCTCACGTCCATCCATGTTGTAGCATGTATCAGTACTTCATTCTCTTCATGGCTGAATAATATTCCATTGTATGACTATACCACATTTGCTTTATCCGTTCATTACTTGATGGATATTGGCGTTGTTTTGCTTTTTGGATATTATGAATAATGCTACTATGAACACTGATGTACAAGTTTTCTCGTGGACATATGTTTTTATTTTTCTTGGTTATATACCTAGGTGTGGAAGTACTGGATTATACAGTAACTCTATATGTAACCTTCTGAGGAACTGTCAAACTGTTTTAAAAAACTGTCTGCACCATTTTATAATCCCACAAGCAATGCAAGAGGATTCTAATTTCTTCACTTTTTCACCAACACTTGAAATTGTCTGTATTGTCTGTCTTTCTTACAGCCATCCTAGTGGGTGTGAAGTATATCTCATTGTAGCTTTGATCTTCATTTTCCACGTCACTAATGATGTTGAGCATCTTTTCACATGCTTCTCAGCTGTATGGATATCTTCTTTGGAAAAATGTCTCTTCAAATTAATACACATTTTTATTGATTCAAATTAATGGCAAATAATGCTCATTTAAAAAACTGGGTTATTTTTCAATTTATTATTGAATTGTAAAACTTCCTTATATATTTTGAATAGAAGTCCCCTATCAGACATATGACTTATAAATATATTCTTCCATTTTTCAGGCTTTTTTTCACTTTATGATTCCTTTGAAGCACAAAAGTTTTTATTAATAATTTTGATGAAGTCCAATTTTTCTATTTTTTTCTTTTGTAGTTTGTGCCTTTGATGTTATATCTAAGAAACTACTGCCTAACCCATGGTCATGAACATTTATGTCTATTATTTATTCTAAGAGTTTTATAGTTTAAAGTCAATTGACCACGAATGTATGGATTTATTTCTGGACTCTCAATTCTATTCCATTAAGCTATATGTTTATGTTTATCTCAGTAGCATACACTCTTGATCACTGTAGCTTTGTGGTAAGTTTTGAAATTGAGAAGCATGAGTTCTCCAACTTTGTTTTTTTTCAAGATTGTTTTACATGGTAGGTTAATAAAGACATGACTAATGAATGAATAAATGGATGAACATATGAGTTTTTTAAAGTTTTAACTATTTTGGGTACAAAGGATAAGAGGTTGGGAATTATATTATTTTTAAAGGAATATTGCTAAGAGACGGTAGTATTCAGGTATATGTTCCTTTTTAAAAATGCCAGAATTGGTTCTATTTTATAAAAATGACTTTGGTGGCTAAGTTTCTACTGCCTGGGCTGCACGACAGAATCTGTTTCTGTATTTTTTGTAATTGGCACCACTGCTATCAGCATAGCTGGTATCCAATAAATACTCATTGATTAACACCCTGTCCTTTCTGTTTTGTTTTAACCTTTTGGTTCTCTTGTTGCTACCCTTTGGTTTATAGCTACTGACATTCCTGTTTTTCTAGCCTGTATGATAACTAAGCAATCGATTTTGGTTTAGAATCCTATTTTCCTAAATTTCCACCAATTTTCTACACAGCATCAAAACATGCTGGATAGATTATTTTCCAAGAATGGAATCATTAGGGATTCTTTTTTTTTTTTTTAACTGGATGTATTTAGTGTTTATTTCAAGATATAGGATTCAGCTTCTTTGCACAGGTTTTTTTTTTTTTTAAATCACAATTATGGTCTTCCCATGCTTTTAAAATATAGTTTATAGCAAAAACTTTAACAGTTATTCTATGCTTTAGGACCCTTCTCCTAAGGAGCTTACAGTTGAGGGGGGGTTAACAGTGAGCAAACCATCCGGAATAAAACAATTTATCCCATGAACACTTACAGCTCTTCAAACTTTCTAACAGTGTAGCCATTTATCATGTATATTAATTTTAATTACATGATGATAGATGATTGTATGAACTCATTTTTTCCCCCTGAAGTTGCTCTTGGTCTTATCTCCCATATTGTAATGAAACTGCCTGAGGCTAAGAACCTTGGCTTGAGTCTCTACCATTGCTCTGCTGGTTGCATTATTTTCATCACACTTACCTAGGAAGTCATGCTTTGCTAAAGCCTGATGCATCCCGGGCTGGGCACGGTGGCTCACGTCTGTAACCCTAGCACGGTGGGAGGATCACTTGAGGTCAGGAGTTCGAGACCAGCCTGAAAAAGAGCGAGACCCCATCTCTACTAAAAATAGGAAAAAAAAAAAAAAAAAAAAAGCCTGATGCATTGTGAAATAACTTCCATCTTCCAAGATTCCCAGGGCTCTTGTAAAACTTCTAGGAATCAGTGTTACGGATCTTTTATTATAGAATTTGTCTAAAGACCAGAAAGAAAAAAATAAACTTCAATGAATCAGCTTACAATATTCAGATGTAAACCAGGCAGAACAGAACAAATTTGCCCATGCTGTAATAATGTTTACTATCAGCAGCGAAATTCTAGCCATTATTTGTTCCTGCAAGCTTCACAGGGCAGGGACCGTGGAAATCTTGTTTACTCCTGTGTTCTCAATGCCTGATGCATAGTAAATACCAACATATATTGTACTTGGTGGTACAATTACACCTTTCATATCTGAAAAGGTATTAAGGAGATTGCTGGAGGAATCAGATTTGCCAGCTCCTCTTCCCCACCCTAATGGCTTTGCTATCACTTGCAAGGCCTTGCCTTCCCTAAGCTTCCAAGGGCTAAAAACAACTCCGTTCCAAGGCTGTCAATCATTCCTGCTTTGAAGGATTCCTGAAGTATCACCTCCTCCAGGAAGACTTTCCAGATTGACATACATGGACACTGATTCCCACATCCAATATGCAGTCTTGCATAGTCTACTGCCCCCACGAAAACTAAAAGGAAAAAAAAAATAAGGCCCTCATGTATGTTAAAGTTTTGAATCTTTACATCTTTGTTTTTGTTGCTAACTTGGTACATCAGAAGTAGCCTGTCTTCTGTGTACCTAGTGTTATTTTTTTTCCCTGTGTTTTCCTCAACCTGTTAAAACCCATTCCCTTTTTTTTCTTTGAGACAGAATCTCACTCTGTCACCTAGGCTAGAGTGCCATGGTATCAGCCTAGCTCACAGCAACCTCAAACTCCTGGGCTCAAGCGATCTTCCTGCCTCAGCCTCCCCAGTAGCTGGGATTAACAGGCACGCGCCACACATCTGGTTAATTTTTTTTTTTTTTTTTTTTTTTTTTATTCTTAGCAGAGATGGGGTCTCGCTCTTGCTCAGGCTGGTCTCTAACTCCTGACCTCAAGCGATCCTCCCCCCTTGGCCTTCCAGAGTGCTAGAATTACAGGTGTGAGCCCCTGTGCTTGGCCTTAAAATCCATTCTTGCTTTAAGATATAAACTCTAATTATTTTCCTTCCCTCTCTCCAGGCTTCTGTTATGCTAGCCTGTTACATACACACTGGGTACTCAGTAAATATTATTTGAGGATTGTCTTCTTGTTAATATTAATAGTCTTGTCTTCTGTTTGACCAGCTACTGAAAGACAAAGGGAACAGTTCAGTATGATGTGCTCAATGCACATAGTAACAGACACTCAACAAATCGGTTATGAAATCCAAGTACAATAATTTCCCTTTTCTAAGCCATGGGGACTCCAAGCTCCTGAGAATTTTAAAAGATGGCTAGTCATTCACCTTCTCCGGAGTTAGTTTACCTAATTTACCTAAATTTACCTGATTTACCTAACTAGTTGGAATGACTAGAGCTGGCAGTCATACACCCATGGCAAATTAAAAGCCCTGGCTAGGGTCAAGACAAATAGATACTAATTCTGGCTTCTCCACTGCCTGAGAAAACCTGGGATCTCGTTTTCCATTTATTCATTCACTTAGTAAATATTAATTACCTCTAATTATGTGCTAGCCCCTGTGTTAGGGGATGGAAGTCCAATAGAAAACAAGACAAAGTCTTTCCATTGGTGGAATTTACATTTCCGGTGAAAGGTGGGGTGAGGTGCATACCACAACCTGCTGGCTCAGTTTCCCATCTCCAAAACAGTGGGATAGCTTCTGGGTACACCTTGAATGTTTAGGGCCTGTTAATTTAGCATTTGATCAAAGCTCATAGTAGAGCAAAAGTCTCCCGCTACAGAAGTCAGTACGTGGTTGATGAAATGAATATTCTGACTTTCTTTCACGAAGGACAGCATTACTAACGTGGTTCAGTAGCAGTGTTTTCTGTATTCGACCCCGCCCAGGAATGCAAGTCGCGACTTTCTCTACTGCCTCTGACCTTAGGTTAGCATCCACACCTATTTTCAAAAGGCCCAAGGTGGCATGGCATTTGGTATTCTGAGACAGACTGTTGGAAAGGCTTCCTTCCTTTTGCCCAGGCTATGTATTTGCCAGATGCATGGGTTAGGGGTGCAGAAAAGCTGGTTTCGGCTTAGCAGGGCAGCAAGATCCTGGGGAGGAAGCGACCTTAACAAGCGAATCCAGGAACTGAATCGATAAGACGCAGCGGTGAATGCCAGCAGGAATGGTGGCCCACGACCATAGAGGCCGTACAGGTTTTAGGGCAGCACTCTGTCCTCCACACGCAGCCCGGAGGCTGGGCTTTCCGAGCATTCCGGCTCGCCTCCAGTAGCGCCCATCCCGCCGCGACCCGCAGCAACCGCGGCGAGTGGCGCAGCTCGGAAACCTGTGGCTCAGGTGGGGGGAGGGTAGCGATTCGCCGGAGTCGCGCGGACTACGGCCAGGAATGCTACGACTGCGCAGGCGCCAGAGCCTCGGCGCGCCGGGGCCGACCCTACCCGCGCGCGCGCTGCGGGCCACGCCCATGACGTCCGCCGAGCGGGGCGGGGCGCGGCCGGAGGGGGCGGGGCGAGCCCGCGCAATTGAATGGGGCGCCGCGACGAGCCGCACATTCCAGAGGGCTCACGTGACGCGTCCGCGAGGCCTGAGGTAAACAACCGCGGCCACGCCTCCCGGCCCTCCGCGCGCCCCGCTCTGCTCCTGGCCCGCGGGACGCGCTCCAGCTGGGCGGGCGGCTTCCTCCGAGAGTCCCCAGCGGCCGGCGCGGGCCGGCGCGGCGCCCCGGGGCTGCGGGCCGAGCGCACCGGCAGGGGTCGAGCGCGCGTCCCCTCCCCGCCCCCATCGCGCGCTGTGGCGCAGCAGGAATTTGGCCGGGACCCGGGCGCTATTTGCGGCTCTTGACGCGCGGCGGCCGGTTGTCCTGCGGTCATTGCTATTCTCGGGGCACTGGGTCACTGCGCTCGGCCGGCCCCCTCCCCCGGGCCCGGAGGGTGTGTCCCCCGCTCGGGGGCTCGCCGCGCTTATAAGGGGCCGGGCGGCGGGCAGGGACATGCAGCTCTACAGCAGCGTCTGCACCCACTACCCCGCCGGGGCGCCGGGTCCCACGACCTCAGCCCAAGCTCAGCCCGCAGCCGCCGCCGCCGCCGCCTCTTTCAAGGTCTCGCTGCAGCCGCCGGGCGCCGCCAGCGCAGCGCCCGAGCCCGAGACCGGTGAGTGCCAGCCCGCCGCGGCTGCCGAGCCCCGGGAAGCCGCCGCCGCCAAGATGCCCGCCTTCTCCTCCTGCTTCGAGATGGTGCCCGGGGCCGCCGCGCCCGCCTCCGCCGCCGGCCCGCCCGGCGCGTCTTGCAAGCCGCCGCTGCCGCCGCACTACACGTCCACGGCGCAGATCACCGTGCGGGCCCTGGGCGCCGACAGGCTCCTGCTGCACGGGGCCGAGCCGGGGCCCGGCGCTGCGGCGCCCGCCGCCGCCCAGCGCGGCCGCTGCCTCCTGCTGGCGCCCGCGCCCGCGGCCCCAGTGCCGCCGCGGCGGGGCTCCTCGGCCTGGCTCCTGGAGGAGCTGCTGCGGCCCGACTGCCCTGAGCCCGCGGGCCTGGACGCCGCCCGGGAGGGGGCCGACAGAAACTTCCGACTGAGCGAGCACAGGCAGGCCCTGGCTGCTGCCAAGCACCGAGGCCCCGCGCCGCCCCCGGGGAGCCCGGAACCCAGTCCCGGCCCGTGGGGCGAGGAGCACCTGGCGGAGAGGAGCCCCCGGGGCTGGGAGAGGGCCGGCGACCGCAGCGACCCTCCCGGCGGGGACGTGGCGTGGCGGCCGGACCCTGATGCCGAGGTGCCCCCCACGCGGAGCGGCGAAGCTGTCCAGAGCAGCGCGGCAGAGACAGTGGTCGTGTCCAGGTCCGATCCCAGAGACGAGAAGCTGGCCCTGTACTTGGCCGAGGTGGAGCGGCAGGACAAGTACCTGCGACAGAGGAATAAGTACCGGTTCCACATCATTCCCGACGGCAACTGCCTCTACCGAGCTGTCAGCAAGGCCGTGTACGGGGACCAGAGCCTGCACCGGGAGCTGAGGGAGCAGACGGTGCACTACATCGCGGATCACCTCGACCACTTCAGCCCCCTGATTGAGGGCGACGTGGGGGAGTTTATCATCGCTGCTGCCCAAGACGGGGCGTGGGCCGGGTACCCTGAATTGCTGGCCATGGGGCAGATGCTGAATGTGAACATCCACTTAACTACTGGAGGGAGGTTAGAGAGCCCCACGGTGTCTACTATGATTCACTATTTGGGCCCTGAGGATTCCCTACGGCCTAGCATTTGGCTTAGTTGGCTTAGTAATGGACACTATGATGCGGTATTTGATCACTGCTATCCCAACCCAGAGTATGACAACTGGTGCAAACAAACTCAAGTGCAAAGAAAACGCGATGAAGAACTTGCCAAATCCATGGCCATATCCCTATCCAAAATGTATATTGAACAAAATGCATGCTCTTGAAATGTCTGGAAACCTTACACCCTGGGAAAATTACATAAGTAACTTATGTGTTTGGAGAATCACATGAACTCTAATCAGGGTAATAGCACTTTTAAATTTTTTAGTAGATTTACTGTAGGTGTAATGCCTTAATCATTTTTTTTGAATGTTTTCTCAGAGCTGAAGGTTGCTGGGCACCTAAATGATGTTTCATGATCGCTTTGGGTGATCTTACTGCTATTTATAATTTGCTGTATAAAGTGAGCACTACTTGATTTGCAAGCTAATTTCTCACAGTGTAAATTTGTTCATTCCTGGTAGTCTATTTTCTATAAAAATGTATTTTTGCACAACATTTTTAAAAATGGGTATACCTTCATCTATGATGTGTTCCATTTTCACAAACAGCTTTCAGGCATAAATCCAGAGAAGTGCTTTATATGAAGTTTATTATTTTGAACAGAGTTTGTGATTTAGTAGTTACTTTCTGTTGTTGAAATTTGAATTTGACAAGTCTTAGATAATTATTTCAAATGGATTTTGATGCATTCTTATTACCAGATTGGCTCATTCCATTTTGATGAAAACAGATTTGTTGTTTCGGAAAATATTTATTTTTCTAGAAATGGTCAATCCTTTAAAGAGAAAAACCTAAGGTTCCGAAGATTTTTTTTTTTTTTCTCTCTTTAAGGGATATTACTAGGTCATGAATGAAAGTCTGATATTTGCTGATGGCAGAGTGATTATTCCGTACTCTGGTTGATGTTTAGAGTAGATTGTCTGGTGCTCTCAATTGTTTTTATTTACATTTGTGATTTTGTTATAAAAAATTTACTATGGTATAAAACTTTGTGACAAGATAAGTCTCCTGCTTTATATAGATTCTTGGATTCAACTAAGAGATTTCAAGGCTAATAGCATAAATGCCTGGAACCAACGTTGACAATTATTTTATAGCAGGAGAATACTATCTTAATATTCTTTTTAAATTCTTTAAAAAGGCAAAATAGGATTGCCCTGTATTAATGTAAAAATGTCTGTAAACAGAGCTTGTATGGTTTGCTGGGTCAAACAATGTTTCCAACTTAAAATCTATCTCATTGCCACTTTAACTACTTTTAGTCATATTTATTAAGTAATGCAGTTTGTACTTTTTTATTTTGTAACATTTTGTGACTTTTTTGTACAAAACTGTATTTGTACAATAGAGCTATTCCTAGCTGATGGAATGAATGAATAAAATGCAAAATTTTACTTTTACGGTGTCTTTTTGGATAGTCGTTTTAAAATTTGGATATTTGTAGGAAACTTTCTTACACGTACACTTCTTTTTTTCATAAGGCTGTCAAAGAATTATGAGAGAGGTTTCTTAAATTCTCACATGAACAGGATAGGCTAATCATGAGTAATTTCAAAGGGTAAGTCTCAATAAAATATAATTTAAAGGTGGAGTAACTCAAGAAATTGCTCTCATTATTTCTAATTATAAATCCTATCTAAGATTATAGCTGTACCTATTGGCTAATGAATAAGGAAGTGTAAGGATCGTGTTAACTAGCACGAAAATTAAATGTCATACTTTTGTGTTCCACTCACTCTCAGTATAGATTTTCATGTTTTAAAGAGTAACAAAAGAAGTGCCCTAATTTTTTATCTAGTCTGGTCTTGAGACCATGGGAATTTAAGATGTTGAAAAGTGCATGCTATGGTTTGAATGTCCCACTCCCCCCCCAAAAATTTATGTGTTGCAACTTAATCCCCATTGTGGTGGTATTAAGAGGTAGGGCCGGCCGGGCGCGGTGGCTCACGCCTGAATCCTAGCACTCTAGGAGGCCGAGGTGGGCGGATCGTTTGAGCTCAGGAGTTCGAGACCAGCCTGAGCAAGAGCGAGACCCCATCTCTACTAAAAATAGAAAGAAATTATATGGACAGCTAAAAAATATATATAGAAAAAATTAGCCGGGCATGGTGGTGCATGCCTGTAGTCCCAGCTACTCGGGAGGCTGAGACAGGAGGATCGCTTGAGCTCAGGAGTTTGAGGTTGCTGTGAGCTAGGCTGACGCCATGGCACTCACTCTAGCCTGGGCAACAGAGTGAGACTCTGTCTCAAAAAAAAAAAAAAAAAAAAAGAGGTAGGGCCTTTAAGGAAAAGATTTAAGTCTTGAGGACTCTGCCCGCATAAGTGGATTTGGTGCTGGAGGTAACTACCTTAGGCTCTTCCCTCTTCTGCTGCTCTGCCATCTGAGGACACCTAGATGGTGTCATCTGTAAGGAATGGGCCTCCACCAGACGTGGCACCTGCCAGCACCTTAATGTTGGACTTCCCAGCTTCCAGAACAGTGAGAAAAATTTCTGTTTGTTTAAGGTGCTCAGTCTCGGGTATTTTGTTAGAGCAGCACAGATGGACTAAGTCAGGGCACCTGTTGGGGTATGTTGTGTAGTGCAGAATAAAAACACCTGATTTGGATTTTTTACTTTTCATTTGGTCATTTAGATGTCATGGTCATAGACACAACTGAGCGTGATTGAGTTCATTGCTTAACATTTTTGGAAGGATGCCATTGGTTATCTAGAAAAGACAATTTGTTGAAGGTGTAGGTGTTAGCTAACCATAGATCCTGGATTTTGTAGGTAGGTTGCTTCATGGCTTCACTAAGTATTTGGGAAGAGAGAAAACTTTTATTTGAATTACACGGCTACCTCTATTCTTTATTTCAAGCTGAATGAAATTTGCAGGTGCTTAAAATTTACTCTATAATGAATGGACAGGTATAAATTTCTAAGAAGCGTTCTTTAAGCCTATTGCTGTTTTTAAATAGATTCCTTTGCATTCTGTTTCATTTTCAAATTAGGACCTGGGTCCTTGATTTAGATTCTGAAGTGTGATGTTTTTAAACAAAATGGATCCTAAGATCTTACTACATGGTTGCATGTTTTTTTTAGTTGTCTGGCCTAAAAGGCTTGTTTATGTCTTTGCTATTCTTTTTCAGTGGTTTAGTATTTTGTTGTTTTTGTTTTTGAAGGGGAACGTAGTATTTGTCACTCCCTTATGCTTAATATTTATTCTCTACTGCCATACCAGTTTTAGATGTTAGCAGGAGTGGTCCTGTATCACTGAAGACTTGAACAATTGAGCAACTGAAGATGTGGGAATGTGGTTAACACTTTTAGCAAACAGATTTATTATGCCAGATGCATTACTTAAGTTACTCTTTGAATTCAAGAGACTCAAAACTGTATGAAGGAAATGGTAGATGCTGTGTGTTCTCTAAAGTTTCTTTGATTTATTGCCTTTCCTGTAAAATCTGATGGGGAAGCCTAAAATCTATAAGTAAACCCAACTGTGGTGTTTTCAGGTAAATTAGTATGGAAATCGTACTTTTAACTTGAGAATTTTATTAAAGTGGCACATAGATTAAAAACTATGCTAGAAATAACTTTTAGTGTGATTTTTTTTGATTACTGTTTAATTTAAAAACTGAAATGAAATACGACTTCAACCTTTTGGCAAAAACCTAATTTCTGAGTTCATTTCCCACTCAGATGTTTTCTCTAAGACAAGATAAAATTTACTCATTTTAGTACATTTAATTGGATTATTAAACCGCTATTGATAAGTGGCACAAAGACATGTACATGTGATACTTGAATTACATTTTTCTAAACTTGTAGTTCATATGCTTTATATCAAAATTTTTTCATTTGGTAGAAAGCCTTTTCTCAGGAACCACATTATAGAGGAGAGGAAATACCTTAGGATTCCGTGAACGTCAGAATTGGTTAACCTCAGCTTGATTGAATACTCCTGTGTTGAAATATTTTCTTTATTTACATTTATTTTATGTTTTTCCTATTTCCCTAAAAGTTAAAATCTTAAAATTTTACTATGATGTTCAGTGTGCTCAAATGGAGGAAAGGCATTAAAGAAGAAAAAATAGATTTTACTCTTTTGGACATCTGATAATTTGATATATAGGTAAATGTACTGGACAAATTAAAATATGTAAGCGTGGGCACATTAAAGAGACAGTTATTTGTCATATGAAATCTTAAGTTCAGATTTTTTTTTTTTTAATATCCGTAGAGTGTCTGTAACTATCTCAAAGAGCTACTGAGAAACTAGATGTTAATTCAGTTTTTTCTTTTTTTTAAGAGACAGGGTCTCACACTGTTGCCCAGACTGGAGTACAGTGGCAAAATCATAGCTCACTGCAACCTCGAGCTCCTGGGCTCAAGCGATCCTCCTGCCTCAGCCTCCTGAGTAGTTGGGAATACAGGTTCGTGCCACCACACCTGGCTGATTATTTTTTGTAGAGAAAGAGTCTCAAACTTCTGGCCTCAAGTAACCTTCCCCCCTTGGCCTCCCAAAGTGCTGGGATTACAGGCCTGAGCCACTGTGCCTGGCCATGATTCAGTTTTATTCCCCAAATGAGCTTAATGGTCATGGACTGTGTTATGTTCCCTGTTGAGTCACTGGGTGACAGCCCAGTACTTCGCAGAGTGGGTCCTCAGTAAATTATTGTTGAAGGAAGGAATAAATTGAAGGGAAATGCAAGCTTTGGAAAATGGTTGATGTAAAATTAAATGAAAATGATTTGACTCTGTAAGTATTGGGCAGTAGCTCTGACAAAGTAATTCTGGGAGTTTTAAACTAAAATAGTACTGTAAAAACGCAGCGAGCCAGGTGCCCAGTGGCACGCATCTGGTCGCAGCTACTCAGGAGGTGGGAGGAGCATTGCTTATGCCCAGGAGTTTGAGCCTGGCGTGGGCAACAGAGAGAGACCCCTGTCTTTAAAAAAAAAAAAAAATTGAAATATTGAATTCTTTAATCAACAAAATAATTTTTGAAACCAAAAATTAAAATTTACTGATTTTGTGTTATCTTCCAAACATTGTAAGAAACTAATCCAACAGAAATTATTTAAAAATAGAATTTACATTAAGCTGAAGTGATTTTGAAAGAGTTGCCTTGTCCAAAGGGACTTGCTCTGGTTTGCTTTGTGGGTTACTGGCGTCCCAAGTCCAGTCACAGCAATTCCTAGTGTTGCTCTTTTCTTTCCATAGCCTGAGTTGAGAAGGGAAGTGGAACGGATTGCAAGCATGCTTTAGGACTGTTGTGTTCCATAGTGCATGCTTGTGCCATTGGGCAGCGGAGCCAGGACAAGTGTATGACTCAGAACAGATCTACTAGGGGGAGAAAGTCAGTGTATTTCCCCCTGCTATAAATTAGGTCAGTGACAATTATTTCATGAGTAAAAGTCAGAGAGACAGTCCATTGTCATCAGGTTACTCTTAGTAAAACCTTATCTAGGCTGGGCGGGGTGGCTCACGCCTGTAATCCTAGCACTCTGGGAGGCCGAGGCGGGTGGATCGCTTGAGGTCAGGAGTTCAAGACCAGCCTGAGCAAGAGTGAGACCCCGTCTCTACCGAAAAATAGAAAGAAATGATCTGGACAGCTAAAAAATATATGGAAAAAATTAGCCAGGCATGGTGGCACATGCCTGTAGTCCCAGCTACTCGGGTGCCTGAGGCAGGAGGATTGCTTGAGCCCAGGAGTTTGAGGTTGCTGTTAGCTAGGCTGATGCCACGGCACTCTAGCCCGGGCAACAGAAGTGAGACTGTCTCAAAAAAAAACAAAAAACCTTACCTAGCCTTGTTTCTCACAATTGAATTTTCCAAATAATTGAACAATCCATTTATGTGTAAAATATAAAGCAAGCCAAAGAACTGCTCTGATGGAATTCTTTAAGAAATAATTTATGGTATACTTACTTGTCTTTCTAAAATTGCTGAATATAGTTTAATCTTTCTTTAGTACCACAGGGCTCTGATGATGGCATGGCTATGTTGCATGGCGTGGGGGAAGCCCGGGCAGATTGCTGAGGGGTGGTAGTTCATTTGTGCTTTAAGGGATCTGAGTGCTGGGACTTTTATCTCTGTGTTTTATACTTTCCTGTCTACTTCCTTACACTCTGATTGCTCGCCCCACCATTGTCGCCTTCCAATCCTAATTCCACTAAGTACTATGATTTCCTATGCTCAGAGACACCAGCAACCATGCTTGTTAGAACTGACTCTTCAATAACCAGAAACGGGTTTCAAATTCAGAACTGGGGTGCTCTGCTGGGAGTAATGTGCTTAAGCTTTAGGTTTGGGTCAACAACAGAGCTTTTTTACTGCCTTCTTTGTCTTTTTTGCATTCTTTAGTGGTGTCCTGGATTTGTCTGGTTAAGGGATCTCTGAATGTATGCAATGGCAAATTTTCAAAACAAACAAATTTGGGGTTGGTAGTAATCCTCAAAATTGGAGCTGATTTGTCATTGCCTGGGTAAAACTTCGCTTCCTCTCTGCCATATGTAATCCTTCATAGTAAGTCTCCACCACTGTCTTCCTTTTATTTACACATTTTTGTATTTAGTTTTCTGGTCCACTAAGCTGTGGCAATTATAAGGCAATTCAAATACTATGTCTTCATTGATGACTCTAAATCACAGTGTGCATAGATAGGTCTGTTACAAATATGACAACTGTCTTTGAATTTCCTTTCCTTAATACTTTTTTTTTCTTTATTTCAGCTTATTATGGGGGATACAGAAGTTCAGGTTACATACATTGCCCATGTACCACCTGTCCCCCCAAGTCAAAGCTCCAGGCGTGGCCGTTCCCCAGTGCGCATTGCACTCATCATGTAGGTATACACCCATCCCCTCCTCGCATCCCCCCTCCCCGAGTCAGCACCTTCAAGGTGACCATTCCCCAGACGGTGCGCAACGCACTCATCATGTAGGCATACACCCATCCCCTCCCCCCACCCCCTTCCTTAATACTTTTTAACTGTGTTTGTATTACCTCTGTATGGGTAAGTTAGTCTTCCTCATCTTGGACTTCTCTTTGCACGAGAGTAAAATATTTTTTTCTCGTGTTGATTAGAATAGTTGAATAGATTCAGTAGGTACCCTACATTGACATGCTGACGAGTAGAACCTACCTGGACAATGACAATTTGAAAAAAGGAAAGGATGGATTCATTCCAGTGGGGTATGTGCATTTTATATTTGAAAGCAGGTACGGTAGCAAAGACACTACACACACAGGGCATTTTATCCTTTGAACTGGAATGATTGTACCAAGTGAGGATGCCAAGTAGATTGGCAGTGTGTGGAGATGTAGCCCCAGCGATGTGTGCTAGAACTAAAGACTGAGTCTAAATAAAGGTTCCATTTCGATTAGAGGTTCTCTGTTTGAATATTTCAGGGACGGACAATGTGGTTGTATTTCTAGGTACAAAACGGTGGTGTGCAAAATAGGTAATTGTGAAGGGAATTTATACCAATGTGTCATGTCATACCTGTGCAGCCAATTTGTAAAATAAACTCAAGCCTCTCAGTTCTAATGACAGACAGGAAACATTCACACTTTTTGTTTCTTACGGTGAAATATGAGCTATGCTGGTGATGTAATAGGAATGAAAGTAAGAAGGAAATGCCACAGTTAAGTGGAACACTACAGTCTGGAAATTCTTAGTTAGCTGTCACTTCACTGCCTGTGCTATCTTCCTGAAAGGCACTAGACCCAGGGGGGGTAAACAATTACATCTTTTACTCTAACTCTAAACAATGTTCCTGTCTCAATAAACAGTAGGTGGCTGAAACAGAAACCTTCAGGAATTGCTTGCACATAATTCTAGGCCAAAGAAGAGAGAGATTTAAGGTGTCTGTTAAACTTTTTAATACAAAGTAGTTCTCTGATTTGTCATTACCTGTTCATTTTCTTGATAGTGGCTGTTGACAGAAGCCAGTACTACTCAGGATGTGGCAATTTGCAAAGAGATGGCTTTACTGATTTCAAAGGCAACTCAACCCTACGGGAATACACAGTACGGTTGTATCAGTTAGGACAAGCGGGCAGCAAAAACTGTATTTCTCTCACGCTTTGTAGTTCCAGAGGGAGCAGTCCAGTTGGCAGGGTAGCTCTGCTCCCCAGGGACTGGCATGATTTAAGCTGCGCCCCCACCACGTCCTGATTGTAGCTGATGAGGGGAAGAAGAGCGCACATACCCTGCGGTGGCACCTTTACAACTTCTCTGACCTCACGGGCCAGAACAAGTCCCATAGCACATGCAACTGGGATATCATCCCCGCTATTCCCAAGAAGGGTAAATGGATTTGGGCAGAAAAATAGCAGTCTTTTCCAAATCTTTATTTATTAGAACGACTTAGATTTAAAATGTCTTTTTTTTTCCTTTTTTTTTGAGACTGAGTCTCGCTCTGTCACGTAGGCTTGAGTGCCGTGGTGTCAGCCTAGCTCACAGCGAGCTCAAACTCCTGGGCTCAAGAGATTCTCCTGCATAGCTGGGACTACAGGTGCACACCACCACGACTGGCTAATTTTTCTATTTTTAGTAGAGACGGGGGTCTCACTCTTCTTGCTCAGGCTGGTCTCGAACTCCTGACCTTGAGCGATCCTCCCGCCTCTGCCTCCCAGACTGCTAAGATTACAGGCGTGAGCCACCGCACCCCGCCTGGCTTGGAATGTTTTAAGTAAAGATAAGGAAGTCTGTTAAGCAGAGATAAGCTACCCAGCCATGTGTTTGTTGTGTAAATTGAGGAGCTGCAGGTTTGTCTTGCATAGCCTTAGGCTTGTTAGTGGGTTACAAAGGATGTCTCCAAGAAGGGAGGGGAGCCTGGTGAGGCATGTCTCCCTTCCCATGGCCGGAAAATCTGTTTTAGGGTATCCCCTTGGCCAAGAGGGGGTCCATTTAGACAGCTAGTTTGGGGAGCCCCCAAGATTTTATTTTAGTTCACAATACCAAAAAAGGAAAAGGGATTTGGGGCTTCTGGGCAGGAGCATCAACTTACGGCAGGATGACCAGGAAAAGTATGGTAAACAAGGGAAGGTTTGTTACGATTCAAGTCTGTGCCTTCTCCATTGATAAGAGCCTCTTGTGATTCAGAGTCATACTTCCTGGTACAGAGAGGAAGACACTTTTACAAATGGAGATTTCCTCTATAAATGTCAATTCCCCTTACAAAAGGGAAACTTACACTCTGTCCTCAGTTTCTGTGGTTGCTGTTTCTCAAAATAATCAGCTTAAAATAACCTTTATGTCCAAGAGGATTTGGGGAGACATATTCTGGTCTCTGTATTACTCTTAGGAAAAATAAATATGTATGTTTCAGATTTCTCTGTTAAAAGAAAGCATGTGATAAAATTCTTGGCATTCAGAAGACATTATTTTTAGGACAATGCAAAGCCACATAGATAGGGATCATTGATTTCACCAGGGCACAGGTGTCTGTGTGGGTGCAGAAAATAGCCCCTCGATATTTAGCAGGTTTGGAGTGAGGCACGGGCATATTTTGGGTTTTTTTTCTTTTCTTTATTTTTTCTTTTTTATTTATGTATTTATCTTTTCCACACGTTCAGAGAAACTTCTCTAGTAACGAACTATAGACATGATCCCTGAAAGTATAGTCTTAAGCATTATTATTATTTTTTTTTTTTTGAGACAGAGTCTCACTCTGTTGCCCAGGCTAGAGTGAGTGCCGTGGCATCAGCCTAGCTCACAGCAACCTCAAACTCCTGAGCTCAAGCGATCCTCCTGTCTCAGCCTCCCAAGTAGCTGGGACTACAGGCATGCACCACCATGCCCGGCTAATTTTTTCTATATATATTTTTAGCTGTCCATATAATTTCTTTCTATTTTTAGTAGAGACGGGGTCTCGCTCTTGCTCAGGCTGGTCTCGAACTCCTGAGCTCAAACGATCCGCCCACCTTGGCCTCCCAGAGTGCTAGGATTACAGGCGTGAGCCACCACGCCCGGCCCAGGCATTATATTTTTGAATCCGAGGTGATTTTGATGATCAGTAGGTTTCGGAATCCTTGAACTAGAGGAAGATCTTGTGAATTGCAGTAAGTGAGCAAATGCTCTGTTAAATTTTGAAAGGTTTGGAGCAATAACATGAAGAACAAGGAGTATAATAAAAATTAATAAAATCATCAGTCTTATGAATAGCATGAACATAGATGTACTCACCAAACCTAAAGTACCGAGACAAAGTATATTTATTTGATTCTCGCATGAGTAAATATGTTCATGTTTGTGCATATAGATGTAAGCAGAGAAGACACTGACTTCTGAGCACTGAAGAGCCTTTCTGGGGAACAGCCAGTCATCAGGCCCTAATCGCTGTTCTTTGCCACCACTCTTTTGCCACTGTAGGTGATCAGATGATCGTAATGGGAAGGTCAGCTTGTTACTGAATGTTGGCACTTGTCCCTGAGGCCGCATCAGAAAAAACGAGGACAAGTGGTTTGAGAAGGAAAGGGAGGTTTATTAAGCTGCCAGCTGGCCAGGTGTGGTGGCTCACGCCTGTAATCCTAGCACTCTGGGAGGCCGAGGCGGGAAGATTGCTAGAGGTCAGAAGTTCGAGACCAGCCTGAGCCAGAGCGAGACCCCGTCTCTACTAAAAATAGAAAGAAATTATCTGGACAACTAAAAATCTATATAGAAAAAATTAGCCAGGCATGGTGGCGCATACCTGTAGTCCCAGCTACTAGGGAAACTGAGGCAGGAGGATCGCTTGAGCCCAGGAGTTTGAGGTTGCTGTGAGCTGGGCTAATGCCACAGCACTCTAGCCCAGGCAACAGAGCGAGACACTGTCTAAAAAAAAAAAAAAAAAAAAAGTTGCCAGCAAATGAGGAAAATGGCAGACTCCTGTCCAATTTTCCCACCTATACGCAGAAATACAGAGCTTTTAAAGGGAGGGTTTTCAGCTTCAGGCTATGGCTGTTTAACTATGGTTGACGATTCTGATCCATCCCATCTCCTAGGAAGACGATCTCCTGACCTCTGGCCCAGCCTTACCTGGGCGGGTCTCTAGAGCCATCTCCTGTGGGTCAAAGAACCAAGGACACTCCCCTGCCCCTCCCAACAACTGGCCTGAGGCTGGGAGGCAGGTTTTAATTCTGAAAAAGAGTCGGGAGGTTTTAAACAGACAGCTGATAAATATTTTTACCCTTTTTCAGACCGTTCTCTCTGTTACAAGCTTCACTTTGCTGCTTTTTTTCTTTTTTTGAGACGGGGGTCTCACTGCATTGCTCTGGATGGTCTCGAATTCCTAGGCTCCAGCAACCCTTCTGCCTCAGTCTCCCAAGTAGCTGGGATTACCTATATGGCCTGGCTCACTCTGCTTCTTAAAAAGGAAGAGTGGGGAATTATTCTGGAGTCTTGGGATCGCAAAGCCAGAAACTTGATTCACACTGGCTTTGGAGAAACAAAAAAAGGAGCAGGGATCTACTGATCCCCACTGCTGGGTGGAATCCTGGCAGAGCTCACAGAGTCAAAGAGAAAACTACAGGAGCCAAGTCCTCAGGGTTTGGAATTAGGTCTTCCATGTACTGTTACTGAGCCAGACTGGATTTGGTTAGTATCCGCTCACCTAGTGCAGCAAGGCCAGACCCTGAAGCTGAGAGTTGCAACGGGAGAAAGAGGCATTTTTATTTCATGGCACCATGCAAGGAGAATGCGCAGCCAGCACTGAAGACTGGAACTGCCCAGTGGCTTACATGCCAGGGTCTTTAAAGGCAGGGGTGCATTTCAGGAAAGCAGAAGTTGCCAGAGAAATCGTAAATCAATACATGGAGGTTATACATTGGTTTGGCCCCAAAAGGTGGGCTATCTTGAAGCAGGTGCTTCCGGGTCTCAGGGATTCTTTGATTAGCAATTGGTTGTGGTGGGTGTGACTCCTCCCAGGCCCCTCATGGAGAAATTGAGAAGAAAGAACAGTGATCAGTGTTCAATTCCTCAGTTTCCCCTTATCTGCATTTTCTGTCTCGTGGGGTTTCTGAAAACCACTCAGGAACAGATGTTACGATGCCATCTTTTAGTTTCCCCAAGGGACTAAAACACCTCATGACTCTGGCTTGAAGGACTATTGTCATTACTCTCTTTCTGCTCATCTGGTTGTCTATTTACTTTTTTTCCTTTTTTCTTTTCTTGAGACAGAGTCTCACTCTGTTGCCCTGGGTAGAGTGCAGTGGCGTCATCGTAGCTTACTGCAGCCTCAAACTCTTGGGCTCAAGCGATCCTCCTGCCTCAGCCTCCTGAGTGGCTGGGCCTACAGGTGTGCACCATGACACCCAGCTAATTTTTTAATTTTTAGTAGAGATGAGGGTCTCTTTGTTGCTCTGGCTGCTCTTGAACTCCTGAGCTGAAGAAATCCTCCTGCCCCGGCCTCCCAGAGTACTAGGATTACAGGCATTAGCCACCATGCCCAGCCTCTATTTACTTTCGAGGCCAGCTAGGTGCCTGGGATTTCCCTCAAAGGGACTCAAGACTTTTCCTTTATTTCCATGCTTGCTCCCATCCCCCGCCCCCAGCCCTTAAGAGGGGTCCCTGCTGTGTCTCAGGACCAAGTCTCTCTCTTCTCTGGTTTTCCTCTCCACAGGTCTGTCCTTTTATCTAAATGTTGGCCTTGACCTTGTCCTAGCACACAAGACATACATATCCTGTAACTAGGACGGTGGTTCCTACATGTCAGCCTGGAATGACAGCGTCCATTTCCTTGCCACTATAGCTGTGGTTCAAAGACTTTTAGCAGGTGTTAGAATCACTGCAACTGCTTGTTAAAGAACAAATTGCAGGAACCTACCCCGAGAGTGTCTGATGCACTAGGTCTGGGGTGGGGCCCTAGAATTTTCATTTCTAACAAGTTTCCGGGTGATACTGATGCCCCTTGTGCCAGGACCACACTTTCAGGACTATTGCTGTATATTAATCGGAGAAAATAACTTTTCCTTTCCTCTGGCTTTTGCACGTGCTACTTTGCCATGTATTGTTTCCCAAAGGAGAGGAAAAAATGCTTTCTTCTACCATTACAGGTTCTTTGGCTGGTCTATGAATTAAAATGACATTAAACAGATGGAGAAAGGAAAAACAATTTTAATGACATACATATGTGTGGGAGTCCCACAAAAATATGAGACTCAAGGTAGTGGCCAGGAGATTGAGATTTATAAATCATCCTGAGCTATTCCTGAAAGGAACAGGGATTTGGGGCTTTTCAGGGTGGGGAAGACAAATTATGGAAAAGGGAGGGGAGGAAATGCATGGTGAATGAAATTTGCTTTGTTATGCAGATAAAAGCCTCCCAGGTGATACAAGTCAGCTCAGAGTAGCTCTCTTCCTGGTGCTGATACCTTTATAAATGCAAATTCCCTTTACTAAAGGGGAAATTTATACTTTATTTTATGCAGTTGAGGGGGAGGTAATGAGTGTTTCCTGCATTGGCTAGTTTTCAATTTCTTGCAGCTCAAAATCAACATATTACAGTTATTAAGTATGAAACGTCCGATTTCCTTAAGTACTAAGTGTGACAGTTGATATCTCTGACATTTCACTTTGACACTTCTTGTTTTATGTTTATTGTGAAGGCACATCTCCTGTCTTTCACAGAGAACTATTTATTTACAAGTTAACCCCTGTCCCCAGATCCATGCATTCTTCCTGGTAGTCCTTGACTGCCCCTCAGGGGAGTTCCTCCCCTGCCCTCTCCCATAACCTGTTTTGCCAGGATAATATAGAAGCTTCTGAACCCCGATGTGGGAGTGTGGGTGTAGATTGTAAGGCTGGTGGCGGACACCCCTCCCCTCCCTAATGGAAAAAGAAGAAGCCCCTCTTACTCCACGACACCCGCCCTAAAGCTGAAACAAAGAAATTCCTCACTCTTCCCTCCGAAACCTTCCCTCCAGAGAAACTCCCATCCCCCAGCCCTAAAAACGTATATAAACCCACCCAGACTTCTGGGCGGTGCGGCTTCCCTGGTTCCACTCGTGGGACCATGAGGCTCGCCCGGGCCCCTCTCTTGGGACCTGTTACCCCCACCCAGGAGTGCCCCAATAAAGCCTCTTTACGTATCCCTTTTAACTCTGCTGGTCTTTCTTTCTCTGGCGCCAGCCACTCCAAAAAACCTTACGTAGATAATCACCCTGTGGGTTCTCCGTGTATACACATTAAATAAATTTGCATGCCTTTTCTCCAATTCATCTGCCTCTTGTGAGTTGATTTTCCAGTGACCCTTCAGAGGGTGAAGGGGTCTCCCTTGGCTCTGCCACACCGGGCATCGAGGGACAAAGCTGCAGGTTGGAAGGTGAGGCCCTCCTACCCCACCCCTCTCCCCTCTTAGGCCTGAGAATGCTGCTGCCAGGCGTACTCCCCTGCCCTGGGCAGATTTGTTTCTGGGGAAATAAGTCAGACCAAGGGAAAAGATCCACAGAGACTTTCTGTTGGGATCCTCAGGAAAACAGCCACGCCAGGTCATTTAGAATAAAGCCACCAATTCGAGAAGCTGCCCAGCACACAGATCGCAATCAGCTTTTTAGTGCCTCCCTCTAAAGTGTCAGTGCCATGGATCATGAGGCATTTACATCATCTGTACAACAAAAGAGGGACGAAAACAAGTGAAAAAGAAATAGAAAGAGCAAGTGGAAGGCAAAAGAGGAAGGAAACAAAGAACTCAGTGAGTGGAAGGAAACCTAAGCGAAAGAAAAAAGTAAATAAACTTCTAATCGACATCCTCCGAGAAATGAGAGATCTTGGATTCTGGAGAACAGAATGCTATTTTTAAAACAGAATTCTGTCAATTAAAAATAGCATAGCTGAAGTTAAATATTCAGCAGAAGGCTGGAAGATAAAGTGGAGGAAATCTCTCAGAAAGTGGAACCAGGAACATGCAATGGGAAATAGAGACGAAATGAGAAAATGAGGAGATTGATCTAGGAAATCCAATATTGGACTAATGCGTTCCAGAGGCAGCACAAAGGTATTGGTTGTGAGGAGAGATTAGGCAACAGATGTCCCAGAACGGAGTGACTGTTGTTTTCAGATTGTAAAGTCCCTCAAGGTGTCCACAGGGCCATCTTGGACAGACACACAAGTCCTGTCTCTGGACTCAGATGGGAATAGCGCCCCCTAGAGGGATGCAGCGTACAACTGCACACTCCGACGTGGTCGCCCAACAAATGCAAAAGGACCCACATGTTTGACTAGAAATTTCAGAGTACTAGGGATACAAAAAAAAGTCTCAAAGCCTTCAGAGAGGAGAAATACATCATGTCCAAGACCTTAAGAAAATGCACAGCACCAGACTTCTCAACAGAAACAACACAGCCAGAAGATCATGGAACAATGCTTTGCAAATTTTGAGGAAAAATGATTTCCAACCTATAATTCTATGTCCAGCTATATCCCCTAGTATTCTTTTTTTTTTTTTTTTTGAGACAGAGTCTCGCTTTGTTGCGCTGGCTAGAGTGCCGTGGCGTCAGCCTAGCTCACAGCAACCTCAAACTGCTGGGCTCAAGCAATCCTTCTGTCTCAGCCTCCCAAGTATCTGGGACTACAGACATGCGCCACCATGCCCAGCTAATTTTTTTCTATATATATTTTTAGCTGTCCAAATCATTTCTTTCTACTTTTAGTAGAGATGGGGTCTTGCTCTTGCTCAGGCTGGCCTCGAACTCCAGACCTCGAGAGATCCTCCTGCCTCGGCCTCCCAGAGTGCTAGGATTACAGGCGTGAGCCATCACGCCCGGCCCCCTAGTATTCTTAATTGTAAACAGCAGAATCCATATGGTTAGTTTAAGCAGATAAGAAATGTATTGCTCTCAGATTGCTCAGGTCATTCATGGACTTTTCTGGTAAGCCAGAGAAGGCAGGCTCATGTGCCACATTGCCAGGATCTACACCCAAGACCACTGCGTGGGCTGTGCTGGTACAAACATCTCCATTAGCATACCTGGATCAGGCACCGTACCTGGCTGCAATGATGAAGCTCACACCTGCAGCCATCCTTCCTTCCAGAGCAGATGTTGCTATGTCTGTCATTCACGCAAAAGATGGATTCTACAAACAGCTGCTTTCTCACCTTGCCTACTTCTGAGGTCTTGTAGAGGTAGGTGTCATTGGAAGAGTGTAGGTTTCGTAGCTTCCTCTCCTCCCCGCCCCGCCTCAGCTGCAGAACAGCACGTTCTTATTCTACCTTGGAAAAGTGAGGAGACTCAAGAGGTGAGAAATTTACCAAAGGAAAGGTGATCAAAAGACTTGGGATGGCACCAAAAATAATGTATTTACTACACCAGACACATTATTAAGAGGGTAGAATAAGCACATTTTTATGCATTCAAGGCTCAAAAAATTTACCATCTCCTCAACCTTTCTAAAAAATCTACCATAATAAGTTCTACCTACACAAGGGTATAAACCAAGAAAAATTAAGACAGGGGATCCAGGCTGGGCTTTCTGGCCCACACCTGTAATCCTAGCACTCTGGGAGGCAGAGGCAGGAGGATTGCTTGAGCTCAGGAGTTCAAGATCAGCCTGAGCAAGAGCAAGACCCCATCTCTACTGGGTGTCGTGGTGTGCCCCTGTAGTCACAGCTACTTGGGAGGCTGAGGCAAGAGGATCACTTGAGCCCACGAGTTTGAGGTTGCTGTGAGCTAGGCTGACTCAGTGGCACTCTACTCAAGGCAACAGAGTGAGACTCTTGTCTCAAACAAACAAACAAAAGACGTGGGATCCAGGAAACAGGGGATCTATCTCATGCAGGAGACCAAGGGACTTCCCATAATGGTGTTGGAAGGAAGATCCAGGTGACAGCTATGCAGCAGGCTTGTAGAACAGCCATTCAGCCTGGGACAGGAGGATGACAGCTTCAGTAGGGGCTACAGGAGCAGATCACCTGATGAGCGTGGACGCTATGAGAGGGCAGTGACGCTTCTGTAGAATAGTTGCGTTGACTAGTTTCTACAGTCAGCAATAGGAACATAGAAAACCAAGCAAATGGAAGAAGACAATTATTAATTTTTGGGAGAACAAAAAATTTGCACAAGAAAAGGAACTGTAACCCAAATACATTCAATGTGGTCAGTCAGCTGTGAAAGATAATTGCATAATCATAAAATGTATGTACTGAATATCAACTCAGCAAAAAAAAAAGAAATCTAATTATATTGGGAAGATGAGGAAGGGGAAGTGTAGATTTATGTGTGTGGGGGATGTAAAAGAATTAAATTCTGTTTTTTTTTTTTTTTAAGACAGAGTCTTGCTCTGTTGCCCTGGCTAGAGTGCCATGGAGTCAGCCTAGCTCACAGCAACCTCAAACTCCTGGGCTCGAGTGATCCTCCTGCCTCAGCCTCCCGAGTAGCTGGGACTACAGGCATGTGCCACCATGCCCGGCTAATTTTTTCTCTATATATTTTTAGGTGTCCATATAATTTCTTTCTATTTTTAGTAGAGATGGGGTCTCGCTCTTGCTCAGGCTGGTCTCAGACTCCTGACCTGGAGCATTCCTCCCGCCTCTACCTTCCAGAGTGCTAGAATTACAGGCGTGAGTTACCACGCCCGGCCAAGAATTAAATTCTTATATTCTATAATAGAAAATCAATGTATGATATCTAAAAGTAAAAGTCAAGTAGCATTTTAATATTTCTGCTAAATATAGTATCTACTTACATTGATATAAATTTATATTCATTAGTAACATTCATAATCCACATAATTATAATAATAAGACAAGCACATTTTTTAAAAATATGGAAGCCAATACCAGAGTAAGCGTTGAAGGAGTGAATCTTGAATGGGAGGGTGGTGGCAGGGGACAGCTGTTTTTTATTACTGTGTTGAACTATTTGACTTTAAAAAAATATGAATATGCAGAACTTAATAAAAATAACAATTACAGAGTAAATTAAATACATTACAGATTCTTGCAAGCTTTGCATTCCCAATTTTAGTTCTGTGCTATTCTTAATACAGTAATAAAAACCTTAATTCTTGTACTAGTGTGTAATATTTTAAGTGGCATAAATGGGACATTTGTGTGTGGTGGGAGAGAAAGCTGTGATATAAAGTTATATTTAAGTGCAGCTAGCTTCAGGTCTCTCCTACATAGATCAAGAAGGCGGCTCAGGGCATAAAAGTAATAACTAAAGGCTGGGCTTGGTGGCTCACACCTGTAATCCCAGCACTCTGGGAGGCCAAGGCAGGAGGGTAGCTTGAGGCCAGGAGTTCAAGATCAGCCTGAGCGACATAGGGAGACCCCTGCCTCTACAAAAGAAATCATAAAATAAAATAAAAAGTCAGAACTAAAACTTAAAGGAGAAATGGAAGAAAAAAAGAGACGAGAGCACCCAGCTGGTTGCTAATTGCATGCCAGCGTGGTTAAGTTTCCCACAGTGGTAGTGACTGCTTAACCACTGAGGCACCTGAGAGCTGGCGGTCGGAGAATTCACACCCCCTCACACAGACATCGTGTTCGGGTTACCACCGTGCACAAGGGTGGTGTGTTCAGAGATCAGTAAAAAGGCCCTGCAGTGGACTGAGGAGTAGATTTTCATTTTCTAACATTGACCCCCTTTCTAAGGCCCGGCTGCCTTCCTTCATCCTGGTAAGAAATTAGCCTTTTTTTTCTTAAGCTAATTCGTGGTAGTTTCCATTACTTACAAATTAAGGGTCTTCATTGACATAGACTAATATTAGCCGTCTGTACTATTTACTCACTTCTTGGTATTGCTGGGCCTCACCTCCAAACTTGGACGTTGGTCCTTGCTTGGTGGAGATACCATCCCCTCTCCTTGCCTGCACCCTGCCTGCCTCCACCTGCTCTGCAGTGGGGCTTCCGTGTGGCACCTGTCACACCCATGTGTCGGGAGCTGCAGGGGCTCCCGTGGCCCTGGAGTGAAGCCCCAGGAGCTACAGCTCCTCCCACCATTGTTGGACTCCAGGAAAACACTGAAACACGAGCCATGGGATCTGGCTTCCTTAGCAGCTTTCCAAAGGGCCAAGCAACCCAATCTGGAAATGTGGTCGAGTCCATAGGGAGGCTTTTCCTACACACCCCAACACTTAATGCCTTTAAACAACAAACACTTATTATTTCTCGCAGTGCCGTGGCTGGCCGGACAATGCTGGTCTGGGCTGGATGGCATGGAATCTAATTACTCACTGATCTGTTGGTTACAGTCTGGCTGGTGTGTGTTGGGAACTCACCCACATGTCTGGCAGTTGGCTCAATGATAGCTGGGACAACTGCACGTGTCTCTCATTACTTTGCAAATTAGCCCAGGCTCATTACGTGGTGCCAGAAGGTTCCCAGCAGCAAGGGAGGGCAAGCCCTGATGCACGTGAAGTCTCTGCTCGGTATCATACTTGCTAATATCCCATTGGCCAAAGAAAATCACATGGTCAAACCCAGTCCCAAGGGGTGGAGAAATAAACTCCACCTGTTGAACGAAGGCACCACAAAGTCACGTTGCATCTGGGCTCGGACCCAGGTATGGGAGAAATTGTGACCATTTTTGCAAACAATCTTACCAGAGGGTGTTAATAACCTCTTGGGGTAAATGTTGACAATGAGAAGATGGAACAAAAAGATCCAACAGGAAAATCCTTCTTTTCTGTCACTGCAGGGGACTATGGTAGTCCCCCCCTTGTCTGTGGTTTCACTTTTGGTTACCCACCGTCAGCTGCAGTCTGAAAAGAGGTGAGTGCAGTACAATGAGATATTTTGGGAGAGAGAGAGAAAGACCATATTTGCATAATTTTTATTATATTATTGTTCTGTTATTAATCTCTCTCTGTGGCTAATTTATAAGGTAAACTTAATCATTTGTGCATATGTATAGAGACCAACATGGTATATGGAGGGTGCAGTACTGTCTGCAGTTTCAGGTACCCTTTGGGGTCTTGGAATGTGTCCCTCTCGGGCAAGAGGGGACTGCTGTGTTCTGGGGTGCACTGGTTCTACTTTCTGTCCCTGGAGGCTGGAGAAAGCCTGTGTGACTGAGCAGCTGTCTTGGTGGCTTCCTTTCCTTTCCTGCCTCACTTCCCTGTTCCTTACTCTTGCTGTCCTGGGACTATACACCCCAGGAAAGCATTGTCTAGAAGCTTAGCCGAGGTTTTGATCCTAGATATTCTCAGCTAAGACACTATCATATCATATTCTTGAGAGGCTTAAAGGGGATACGATGTTTCTGGGATATACCTTGTAAGTTGTAACTTTTGTTATTCGTATTACTAACAAAAATCTTTCATAACAAACTCTTCTTTTCTTTTTTTTTTTTTTTTTTTTTTTTGAGACAGAGTCTCACTCTGTTGCCCAGGCTAGAGTGAGTGCCGTGGCGTTAGCCTAGCTCACAGCAACCTCAGACTCCTGAGCTCAAGCGATCCTCCTGTCTCAGCCTCCCAAGTAGCTGGGACTACAGGCATGCGCCACCATGCCCGGCTAATTTTTTTTATATATATATATTTTTAGCTGTCCATATAATTTCTTTCTATTTTTAGTAGAGATGGGGTCTCGCTGTTGCTCAGGCTGGTCTCGAACTCCTGAGCTCAAACGATCCGCCCACCTCGGCCTCCCAGAGTGCTAGGATTACAGGCGTGAGCCACCGCGCCCGGCCGACAAACTCTTAATTAATTTAAGTAAAAATTTTGTAGGCCATATTCTCAAGTCACACTGCAGTAAATCTAGAAGTTAACAAGTTTAAAGAAAACATGGGGCCGGGCGTGGTGGCTCACACCTGAGCTCTTGCTCAGGCTGGTCTTGAACTCCTGACCTCAAATGATCCTCCTGCCTTGGCCTCCCAGAGTGCTGGGATTACAGGCATAAGCTACCGTGCCTGGCAGGTAAGATTTATTTTCCAGTCAGAGGATTTTCAACTTGAAAATAAGCCATTTCCAAAGATATCAGCGAATGAAGTCTGACATTTGGACTTTTAATTTGTTCTTGGTGTTGTTGGCTCTTATGAGTTTCCTGGGCTGATTAGAGTATGTGAAGTTCTGTGACTCTCAGTTGATAAAATAAAACACAAAAATGTAAATTTGCCTCATTGTTCTGCATTGTGTGCTGATGCTACACACTTGCGCCACTCAGATCTAGATTTAAAAGGTTATAGCTTGAAGGCATTAAATGATCCTTTCTAATCATGTTAAACTAATCATTTTAAGCATTCAGATTTACATTCAGTCTACATTAAAGATCTAGGGGAAACAGGACTCTACATTTTTTATTTTCAGTTGCCTTTGGGAGAGAATCCAGCTGACAGATAGTATATGTGAAATCGGAATTTCATAGTGAAGGGGATATAGCAAGATTCAGCTTATTCTTATAAACAAAATGAAAATGAAGGAGATGGTAGATCACATCCGTTGCTGGATCATGAAAATATATCACTGGTCTGATAAAGAGTTCAGTGTGAGCCATTAAGCATGGTTTGAAGGGTCTGCTTCTGGAATCCAGAGAACTCTTTTATGTGCCTAACTGGTATGAGTAAATATTTGTTAGTTAAGTGATGTGTAAGATAATCATAATCTAGAAAAATAGTCTGTATTTTCAAACTAAGTATATAATTTTACTGAAATTCTTTTACCTTTCTAAATGTAAGGTTTAAGTAACAATCTGGGTTACTTTATTCTTGGATTTGCCCGAGTAGAACTGAGGGCTTTGTCTGTGGTCTATTTTTGTATCATGATAATTTATCCTTTGGAAGCAAGTTTGACATCGTGGGAATGAAGCAGTGTCTTCTAATGAGGATTTGCAGAATAGAATCAGCATATTAATAAACCTGCCCATCATCCTCCTGAAACCTGTTAACTGTTTAATGTTTGTCAACTATTCATAGATTATGCCTTGATTGACATTTGTCTTCTTGGCCTTTTAATTTGATTAATTGTCGACTATCCACTTCATTAGGTGTTGTTAGTAGATCAAAGCTTAGAAAAGTAATAAGTAATGGTTATTTATTTAAATGTCAAAGCAGATTCTTTTTAAAATATCTTTTCTATAAATTTTAAAGAGTCTCTGATATAATTATCAACAATCAAATCTGTTATTATCAGAACAGCTACTACTGCTTGATTGATTTAGTGTACACAATTTGGCTAATATATTATAATTGTAAGATTTTGCCTTATTGTCAGTCAACCAAAAAGGAAAAAGTAATAGTTTTTCACAAAAGCCCGTAGGAGTGGGGTGGGGTGGGGTGGGGTGGAGCTTTCTTGAACACAACAGAGATAAACATTGATAATCATGTTTGCCTGTGTCAATTACCTATCAGTTGCTACCCAGATGAGCATAATAAGACAAATTTGTTGTTTTACCAATATGGTTTTTGTGAAGCTGGCGTGTATCTTAAAATTTAAGTGTTTTTTAAAAAATTTATGTATGTATGCATATTTTTTTTTTTCAACAGTCTTTCATCTTAGGTGGGTGTACCAAACCTAGGATATATATAACCGTCCCCTTACTTCCCACCAAGTAGTACCAAAAATAACTTTCCTCTTCCACTAAGTCCTTCGGGAAGCAGGAAGGCTAATGCAGAAAATTTAAGTGTTATTCATTCAACAAATACGTATACAATGAGGTATTAGATGAGGTTGGAGATGTGGGCAGAGGCCAGGCCCTGTAGGGTATTGTCTTTAAAATAAGAATAATAATAAGTAGCTGGTCATGGCGGTGTGAGCTAGTTCCAGCTACTCCAGAGGCAGAGGCACGAGGACAGGATGGCTTGAACCCAGGAGTTCCAGGCTGTCGTGAGCTATGATTGTGCCACCGAACTCCAGCCTTGGCCAAGCTCACTTGTTTTTATGTCACTCCTTCCAAGGGCTAGCGTAGCACCAGTACAAAGCACCACTGCACGTGTGTCTTCTGTGAACATGGTTTTCATTTATTTGAGGAGATAAAAACATATGAAACAATGAACAAAATAGCTTGAACCTTGAGTACTACAATATGGTGGAAAGAGCATAGACTTTGAAGTCAGACATAGCTTCAAATCCTCCTTTTTCCTACGGAATGAGTGATTTTAGGCAAATCACTAACTTCATCTCTTTTAGTTTTGTCTGGGGGGAAAAAAAAGTGGAAGTAGTGGTACCTTTTCCCCCCAGTTAGGATTAAATAGAAAAATCTGATCAATAGTAGATACTTAAGGCATGTTTTCAGTTTCAAGAAAGTAATTTTGAATTACAGAGCAAGGAAAAGCTTCCTCGTGTTGGAGTTAGGGTAACTGTTGATGAGAAAATATTAATATTAATAGTTGGCGTCCCTATTTTTTCTGATTGTCCCCTGAATGGAGCTGAATGGAATGAAGCCTGGAAGTGTTAGCTTTTGTGTTATAGAAAAATCAGAGAGCAGAAAAGTATAAAATGTTCAAACTGTAAAGTCCAGCAAGTGTAACAGGCATTAGAAAGAAAGACAAGTATGGGCTTTTAGTAAACTGGAAACTATAAGTCTCAAAAGGCCGATTAAACTGTGGATAAGCATGTAGAAGGAGGCAGTGATAGGAAACTGGAAATATCCATTACTTTTCTCTTAAGAACCAAAATCCTCTTCCTTGGCCAGGAGCCGGGGGAGGAGAGCCAGCCAAGCCCGATGATCTTTCTGTTTTCCTTTTCCTAGTTCAAATTCTGCTGGACTCTGACTCTCAGCCAATGTAACTCAAAAGGGCTCTGCTTTCAGTGGCAGGGTCTGCTGCCAGCTTCTGCCTCCACTTCTCCGAAATCAAGGTAGAATCTGACACTGCCGAAAGCCCTGGATAAAAAGCAGAAGGGCTCTTTGATTTCTTAGATGCACCAGTATGGATAGAGCTCCTATTTTATGCAAAGAAGCTTGTGGCGTGCTTTGTAAACTGCAGAGAACTGCAAGTCAGTGCTTCATCTCAGGGCGATAGAGATCTCAGAATCTAATTTAAGAGATCGTGGATAGGCGAAATGAGATTGCTCTGAGATTCACAGGGTAAATTCCACCCTTAATGGATTGGTGAGGAAAAGGGGCCGCTACTCTATGAAATGAAGATGAGACAGCACTGGGTGGGGTAGTTGTTAGGAGTAAATGAGCAACACACAGGAAAGCGCTTAGAACGCTACCCTGCACGTGGTGTGTTCAAGGGATTCGAGCTGTTGTTGACTGCAAGCAGCATTTCCTAATTGGCCTAGTGATAAAAGTCACCTGCAAAGGATTGTTAAATGGAAAGATTCCCAGGGGCCTTGGGAATTCTATTCTACCCCAGCTGGGTTGGCACTAACACATGAGAGAGAGAGAGAGAGAGAGAGAGAGATTGGCCCAAAGCAAGTAAAGCGCCCCAGAGCCCGGGTGCTCCTCACTCTGGCTTCCCGGCTGCCAGCAGTCACCAGCCCAGGAAGAGGAACCTGCCACACAAGGAATCACCAGGCCCTTCTCCCAGGTAGGTCTAAGAAGCCACCCCTGCAGGTGACCTCTACAGATGAGGGAGGTGCCCCTATCCTGCTTGCCTCGGCCCGTGTCTGAGTGGCAGCGCCTGTGATAGATGGCACTGTCACCTCCCCTGTCACATCTCCCGTTGCCCCACGGAGCTTCCCCTGAGCCAGCCTGTCTCCCACAGGGCGGCGGCCTTTCCTGGGCTCTCCAGCACTCTCGTTCTGTCATCAGCGTGTCCCCCGCAGCCCCAAACTGTCCTGTACCGTTTCCTGCACCTCTTTGGCTCTACGGAGGCCTCTCGAATGGAACTGTTTTTTTTTTTTTTTTTTTGAGACAGAGGCTCACTCTGTTGCCCAGGCTAGAGTGAGTGCCGTGGCGTCAGCCTAGCTCACAGCAACCTCAAACTCCTGAGCTCAAGCGATCCTCCTGCCTCAGCCTCCCGAGTAGCTGGGACTACAGGCATGCACCACCATGCCCGGCTAATTTTTTCTATATGTATTTTTAGCTGTCCCTATAATTTCTTTCTATTTTTAGTAGAGATGGGGTCTCGCTCTTGCTCAGGCTGGTCTCGAACTCCTGAGCTCAAACGATCCGCCCACCTCGGCCTCCCAGAGTGCTAGGATTACAGGCGTGAGCCCCCGCGCCCGGCCTCGAATGGAACTATTTATAGCTTCCGTCCCCAGATGCCTCAAAGTCAGGACCAGAAGAGGGGCAGTGTCCTTTGTGGTCATCTCTGAAGCCTTTTCAAGGTCATGAGTCCGTAGTAGGGGGAAAAAAATCCATCTTTTTTAAGGGTGTCCTTACTTAGCACCCCAACTTTGATTGTTTTAGAAGCCTGCAGCGTTCTCCTTCTGACACACCCACCCTTCTCGGAGCTTCTTGTTCCCTTGGTGGGGTGAACTGTGTTGCATGCATCTGAGCGCAGTCGGTGTCCCCAGTATGTCCAGTGGGAAATGAAGGTGGCCGAGGCAGAGGGGACTGTTGGGCCACGTGGAATGAGCAGTACTGAAACTGCAGCGCAGGGCGGAGGGAAGGCTGCCTGGAACACATACTAGGGGCCGTTTATTTATATTAAAAAGCAAACAAGCATGAGTACCCCATATTCAGCTTCTGAATTGCCATAAAATGTCGCTATTGTGTTGCGAAAGGAGTTATGTTTTTGGATACAGAGCAGCCCCCGAGGTGGTGGGACCCGGGGGAAGTGATGGTGGTCTGCCCTGGATGCTGGCAGCTGACGCAGAGAATTTCAACACAGTCACCAAACGGTCATTTCAAAACCAACCCCAAATCTGTGCGCTTGTGTTAGAAATCATACTGTGCTGGCAGTTGTAAACAGTATCAGTGATGCAATATGCCTCCCCTGAAACACCCAATTCTTAACAGTTTCTGTGATAACTGTGGAGTTTATTGTTCAGTAAGTTTCAAACGAGCACTTCCTAATCACTTATCCTTTAATAAACATTGTATCCTAAGTGGAATTTCATCTGGAGCTCTTCCAGGTATACAGTCGGTTACACAGTAGACTCACCTGTGCATATTTGTTCACGGAAGATGTTCGTGAAGGTTCAGCTCGGGGGTGGGGAACCTACGCCCTTTAGACCACATGTGGCCTTCTAGGTCCTTAAGTGAAGCCTTTTGACTCAATCCAAATTTTACAGAACAAATCCTTTTATTTCTATTAATACATTTTTGTTCTTTTATACTTTTATTTTTAAAATGAACATATTTAAAATACCAAAGAATACTAGCACTCTCGGAGGCCGAGGTGGGCAGATCGTTTGAGCTCAGGAGTTCGAGACCAGCCTGAGCAAGAGTGAGACCCCACCTCTACTAAAAATAGAAAGAAATTATATGGAAAAAAAATAAATTAAAAAAAAAAAAGAAATAAAAAAAAAAGAGATAACTAAAATACCAAAGAATAAAATAAGTTTCAACAAAACAATCCTCCCAGATTGACGGGCGCAGTTATCAATAGAATGTTAGTAACCCATAAGGGCTAATGACAGCTGCTACCCGCGTGATTTAGTTCCAACTTCCCCTGCCTGACTGGCGCCACGATTGCACAAGGCTGGTTGGCGACAGTTTATGGGGGGTCAAGTACTCCAGTCTGTTATCAGCTTTTGACATGTGTGCACTGTGTTTCTGTCTGAAGTGGAATTTGTGACTAGTTGCACAGCTCGATGGCATTTTTTAATTCTGTCTGCTTAAAGATATATACATACAGATTCTGCTAAAGATAAGATGATTTGTTTGCTTTGTGAAGCTGCAATATCAACATTAAAGAAAGTCAGTGCTCATTAACATTGTAACACTCATAAGGACCACAGATATTTTAAATTGGAGAGGTGCAAAAGTTTGTATTGAAGAAATTAAAAGATGAAAAGTCAGAAGCCTGTTTGAGTCAAAATCATATTTAAAAAAAAAGATGAAAAGCAAAAGCAAGGACAATTTTCTTTTCTTTCTTTCTTTTTTTTTTTTTTTTTTGAGACAGAGTCTTGCTCTGTTGCCCAGGCAAGAGTGCTGTGGTGTCAACCTAGCTCACAGCAACCTCAAACTCCTGGGCTCAAGCGATCCTCCTGCCTCAGCCTCCCGAGTAGCTGGGACTACAGGCATGTGCCACCATGCCTGGCTAATTTTTCTATATACATTTTTAGCTGTCCTTATAATTTCTTTCTATTTTTAGTAGAGATAGGGTCTCGCTCTTGCTCAGGCTGGTCTCAAACTCCTGAGCTCAAACAATCCGCCCGCCTTGGCCTCCCAGAGTGCTAGGATTACAGGCGTGAGCCACCTCGCCCGGCCAAGATGTCCTTAAGATCCCAAGTAACTGATCCCATCTAGAGGATCAACTGAAACTATGGACCTCCATGCTGCAACCAAATATCCAAATGTTTTCCAACAAAAAGCAGGCACAACAAAGTCATTAAAAGGTTAACTTTAAAATTAACAAATAGTTTTCATTTTTTGAAATTATTAAGTGTATAGTAGTTAGATTTTTACAAAATAATGTACATTTTTAAGTATATCTAATTGAAGTTTCATGAATGCAGCCTTACTTGATTACAGCTAAATTAATGTGGTAGGGGGAAAAAAATCCATCTTTTTTAAGGGTGTCCTTATTTAGCACCCCACATGAAAAGGTTCCCCACCTCTGCTCTAGGGCTCTCCAAATGGTAGATTAACTTTATTTGAACCGTGCTACATTTCCACCCAAAAGCAACGTTACATGGTCTTTGAATGCCCTGAGTCCTGGCATTGTCTTGAACTCTTGATCAATGTATGTATGCTTAGCATATGCTTCCAGAACAAGCTCGTTTTATTGACATTTAATATTTATTTTGGCAAATATTTCTAATCTATAATTGTCCTATGTTGCTTGTTATGGTTTGAATGTTTGTTTCCTCTGAAACTCATGTTGAAACTTAGTCCCCAATGTGTATTGAATGGTGGGGACTTTAAGAGGTGATTGGGTCATGCAGGCTCTGCCCTCATAAATCAATTAATCCATTCATGTATTAATGGGTTATCATGGGAATGGGACTGGTGGCTTTGTAAGAAACCTTCACGTTATGAAAACTATGGTACCTTTATTGGGACCATCCATGACTTGATATAAACATTTCCGACACTGACAATTTCACTGCATCTCTGATTGTCTTCTTATCCTTTAAGATGGTTGAGATCGTTAATTGAAAAAGTCCTAGGCTGGGTGCAATGGCTCATGCCTGTAATCCTAGCACTGTGGGAGGCCGAGGTGGGTGGATCGCTCAAGGTCAGGAGTTCGAGACCAGCCTCAGCAAGAGTGAGACCCCATCTCTACTAAAAATAGAAAGAAATTATCTGGCCAACTAAAATATATATAGAAAAAATTACTCGGGCATGGTGGTGCATGCCTGTAGTCCCAGCTACTCGGGAGGCTGAGGCAGAAGGATTGCTTGAGTCCAGGAGTTTGAGGTTGCTGTGAGCTAGGCTGATGCCACGGCACTCTAGCCTGGGCAACAGAGCGAGACTCTGTCCCCCCTCCCCCCCAAAAAAGAAAGAGAAAGTCCTAATTCACATGTGATGGCTGTTACTGGCTTGCTACCCTCACGCTGGGCAGTTACATTGAGTTTCATCTCAGGAGTGTCTTCCTCCTCATCTTCTCACCAGAGGCAGGAGACACAGGCGTTTTTATAGACATGATGGGATGTGAAAACACAAGGCTCAGTACCTAAGAAAATGCTGGTAATAGAACAATGTAGAGTGTCCATTGTTTACCGTCTTGACTGCTTGGCCAACTGGGAGCTGCACCACTGCTGTTGCCCAGCATTGAGAGAGTATCGTACTGCTTACCGTTAGCCCAGGAAAAAATCAAAGTTCGAAAAAGTTAGGTTTCTCTGGAATGCATATCACTTATGCACTATTGTAAAGTAGACAAATCATGAGTCAAACCATTGTAAGTCAAAGACTGCCTGTACCCCTCTTGTCTCCTTGGCATTCAGCTATTTTAGTTAAAATTCTGAAAAATGGAATTGGATAATGGCATGTTAAGTTTCACATAAGACATTAAAAATTAATATAATTTGAGGAGCAAGCCTCAGCTTCTGGAATGCTGCAAAAGAATTCATAGAGGCCGGGCGCGGTGGCTCACGCCTATAATCTTAACACTCTGGGAGGCCGGGGCGGGAGGATCGCTCAAGGTCAGGAGTTTAAGACCAGCCTGAGCAAGAGCGAGACCTCGTCTGTACTAAAAATAGAAAGAAATTAGCTGGACAACTAAAAATATATAGAAAAAATTAGCCAGGCGTGGTGGCGCATGCCTGTAGTCCCAGCTACTTGGGAGGTTGAGGCGGGAGGATCGCTTGAGCCCAGGAGTTTGAGGTTGCTGTGAGCTAGGCTGACGCCACGGCACTCACTCTAGCCCAGGCAACAGAGCAAGACTCTGTCTCAAAAAAAAAAAAAAAAAAAAAAAAAGAATTCCTAGAAATGATTTTAGGAAGTCAGAGAATCATTTTAAAAACAGATGCAATGTACACACACTAAAAAAATCATTGCACAGCCTTTTTAAGAAGAGGAATCTCCAGCATCCTGCAGCCCAGCCAAGGACTCCCCTAAGGATCATGGACTCCTGTCAAAATTTCTGCTCTGAAAAGCCATTTTTTGATCTTAGGATAAAACACTGTTGTTCTGGGAGATCTTTGGTCCAATTTCCTCATAAAAGCTTAGGGACCCTGATAGTCGCTAGTTATTTTTTCCTCTTTCTCTTAGAGGGCAAAAATGAAATTAATAGACCATGACTACTATTAAGCAACTTACCACAAGGCTCTGCAAGACCTTCCCCAGAAGACAAATATGAAAACAAACGAAGAACATGTTATGTTTGCAAAATGCCTGTGAGAATTTTCTCTTAATTAATTCAAAATGTGTGAACCCCTGCCATTCAGGGCATTAGGGCAGTTAATAGAGAAAATCTGCCCAGCGAACATACCTCTAAGGGGAAGAGAGTGATGATTGAAAGTCTTCTCATTCATATATATATATATATATATACACATGAAATATTTTTTTTTTCTTTAGAGACAGGGTCTCACTATGTTGTCCAGGCTATTCACACATGATCCATAGCACATTATAGCATTGAACTCCTGGCCTTAAGTGATTCTCCCACCTCAGCCTCCCAAGCAGCTGGGACTACAGGCTTGCACCATGGAGCCCAGCCTCCCAGCCTCATCTGTATTTTCTTTCTGGGGAAGTGGTAAAGAGAGAACACCACCCCCTTTGGAGTAGGAACCCACTGAGGGCTGCAGAGCCCAGCTGTGCACTGCAGGCAAATTCCTTTGTATAATCTGCCCAAGTAAATAACAGTGAGGGCTGTTCAGAGATTTTATAAAGAGCTATCTCATTTGCAGATGCCTGAAACACAATGAGAGTAATGTCTAGATATTGCTTACATGGTTTTGGGTAGAAAACAAAGGGGAAATTAGAAAAACCATTTGACTAATCATTGACTTTGGTGTTGAAAGCTCTGCTCTTTGCTAATCCAAGAGCATCAAAAGTATGCTTTTTAAGAGAAGTCCTTCATCTCTGATTTTGTCAAGATCCTCAAGCAATTACCTTTTAAGGTCAGATTTCTTTGCAAAAACATGCACATAGCCAACCCCCAACCGTGTGGCATGCATTTATCTTAATCTAACATTCTGTGTTTCTTGGATTGTTTTAATCTGTTTTAATTCAAGTGAAATGAAGCTAGAAGACAAAATACCATGACTTGCCAAATACTGTGGCATTGCCTCATACACGAATTAATTTTGCAAACGTAACTCAAGGGAATGGAACGATAAGTCTTTGGCGTGAAGTAGAAGCAGGAAGAAGACAAAAACCCAGAGGAGTGAGGAAGGAAAAGTGGAGAGGGAGAAGGAAAAAGAGAAGAGGCAACTATTCAAATCATGCGGGCGACCCCGGCTAGTGGCTGCAAGAGCGTGTGCCCAGGAGAGCAGCAGCACCTAAGGGTGAGAACTGGAAATCTTGACCACTCTGCGACGATACCCCTGGTGACACACAGATCCGAGAATTCACACATAACTTATTGGAGAAACTTCCAAAAGCAACTTTCTCCATCTGCAACTTTCACTAAGTGCTGCCCCACAAAACACTTTACTGCTTAAATTAAACTCGGTGACTGTATCCTACACTGCTTCCTAAGTTGTTCCACTCAATGCAAAGACTTTTTCCTTATTTTAAAATCATTAGGAACATTTTTTGCCACGATATGATAATCAGCAAAGTCAAAATGCCCATCAACATGTTCATCATATTTAAAAGGCAACTCCCGCCAAAATTATCATCGAATTTGAACGGACATAAACAAATTTTGAAATGCCAAACAGCCAAGAAACAAACTGCTCTGGTCTATGAAGCGTACTCAATCTTACAATTCCTTGATTTTTTCCTGAATTATTGTGGAAGAGGACAGAGATGAAAATTTGCCCATTTTCATGAAAATGAAGCCCATTTTCTCTCTATGATGCTTAACGTGTTCTCTTTGAAACCGACAGTGGTATTTTGGGGAACCAGTGATGCCCCAGCATATCTAGCATATTAGAACAGATCACCTTGAACACCCCATTCTTGTATATTCCCAAAAGTAATAATCATGCAATAATTTATCATCATTTTTATGTTTAGTTTAAGAATAACTTACTA
Source organism: Eulemur rufifrons (assembly GCF_041146395.1). Classification (NCBI taxonomy): domain Eukaryota; kingdom Metazoa; phylum Chordata; class Mammalia; order Primates; family Lemuridae; genus Eulemur; species Eulemur rufifrons. The sequence goes on from NC_091007.1 coordinate 16,029,199, forward strand.
AAATTAAAAAAAAAATTTCAATTTTGAAGATACTATTCAAATGTGATAAATTTTTTCATGTATGAAATAAAATCTGTACTTATCAAACAAAAAACAAAAATATTATACCTTACGATTCACACTCTTTGTTTTTTGTTTTTTTTTTTTTTTTTTTGAGGCAGGATCTTGCTCTGTTGCCCAGGCTGGAGTACAGTGGCATCATCATAGCTCACTGTAACCTCAAACTCCTGGGCTCGAGTGATCCACCTGCCTCAGCCTCCTGAGTAGCTGGGATTATAGGCATGAGCCACTGAGCCGAGCCTTTTTTGTTTTTTTGTTTGTTTTTGGTATTCTTTTAGATTTTAAACACAAACGGAAACTTCAAGGGATCATATGGAATGACAGAATTGAAGTAATTCAAGTTGTTTGTCTTCACAATTCCCAGGTTATCATCGTTGACTCCAGGCCTACTGTTCCTTTTTCTTAATTGTAAAAGTAGAGAATTTATCACTCACAGTTCTAGAGACTGGAAAGTCCAACTTCCAAGCGCCTGTAGATCTGGTGTCTGCCCGTGGCCGTGTTGCCAAGCCTACTGTCGAACACAGGAATGAGCAGCACCGCCGGGCTGGGAAAAGGTGCCCAAAGGTGCTGACCCAGGGGTGGGGAACCTTTTTATGTTGGAGACCACATTAACTTAGCTAAGTTAGTACTAAATCATGAGCGTACCAGCTGTCAACTTAGCCCTCACAGCTTACTAATGTTCTATTAATAATTGTGCTAGTTAATCTGGGAGGATTATTTTGTTGAAACTTATTTTGTTGCTTGGTATTTTAAATACATTCTCTTTAATAAGTAAAATAAAAACATAAAGGATGAACAAAAGTGTATTAGTGAAAATAAAAGGATTTTTTTCCTGTAGAATTTGGATTCAGTCAAAAGGCCACACTTAAGGACCTAGGAGGCCACATGTGGCCTATTATTATTATTATTTTTTTTTTTTTTGAGACAGAGTCTCGCTCTGTTGCCCGGGCTAGAGTGCCGTGGTGTCAGCCTAGCTCACAGCAACCTCAAACTCCTGGGCTCAAGCGATCCTCCTGCCTCAGCCTCCCAGGTAGCTGGGACTACAGGCATGCACCACCATGCCCAGCTAATTTTTTCTATATATTTTTAGCTGTCCAGCTAATTTCTTTCTATTTTTAGTAGAGACAGGGTCTCGCTCTTGCTCAGGCTGGTCTCGAACTCCTGAGCTCAAACGATCTGCCCGCCTCGGCCTCCCAGAGTGCTAGGATTACAGGCGTGAGCCACCGCGCCCGGCATGCGCTCATTCCTGAACGTTGGTGCTGCCTGGGATTTCTTTCCACAACCGTCTTGTTCTCTTTCTCCATTCTCTCCAGCAACCTCATCCACAACAATCACGACTTCTGTCGTAACTTTGGCAGTGAGTTCCTAATCTGAATCACTGTCTGGGCCTCTCTCCTGGGCTCTCCAAACCCAACCTCTTGCTCTAGTGTTCTCTGCTTGAATATCCTAGCCAGGCTGCACATGTCTGGAATTGAACTCATCATCTTAGCAGACTTTTCCTCCTCTCCTACCATTAATTTATGTTCTTAATTCAGGAACCTGGGAGTCATGTTTGAACATTCACTACCACTTTCATACCAAAATATGTCATCCATTCCTGTCAATTTTGTCTCTTAAATACCTTTTCATCCACACAGTTTTAGTTCAGGTCCCCATTCTTTCTCTGCTATTAACTAACCTTTGCGTGCGGCATCAACCTCCTCCAGACCATCCTATAAAAAGCCTGGAGAATATTTTTTCTTTTTAATGTAAGTTTCTCTTAAAATTTTTGTTAGCCCAAAATGGCTATTCATTGTAAAAAGTTCAGAAAATGCAGACAAATAAAACTAAGAAATAATAACTACTTGTAACCCACCAACCAGATGAAACAACTGCCAAAAATTTGGTATACAACCTTCAGAATATTTAAAACATATTGACCATATAAAGGTGTGTAAGGTTGAACCCTAGTAGTTTTTGAACCCTTGTTGAAATGACATTGGAAACAAGCTGAACTCAGATTTGCAGTCTGACCCCCACTGGGGAATTGCTTGTGCGTGTGCCGTGTTGATGAATTATAGTCAGACCATTGGTGGGTGATTGATTATTGGTTTATTTTGTTTTAAGGACCACGTGGTCAAATCACATAGCCTTGTAGGGGCTATGGTTTCTCTTGAAAGAAATAGAGGTACCTGTTGCCAGTTGTCCTAGAGAGAGGTCGATTCTTGGAGCATGAAACTTAGTGAGCTTGGGTGAGATAAAAGGCTTTTGTCTTTCTAACACCAGAAATACCTTTAGTCCCAACTCTCAGGAATGAGATTTCCAGGGAAGCAACAGATAAGGCTCCATGAAGGAGGCTGGACTCAACCAGCCTTATAAGGATCAAAGATACACCTGGGCATGAGCAGTAGAAATTGTGAGTTATTCTGCGTGTGGTGCTTCCTTCTCAGTCCTCCCCAAACTACAGAGACTCAGTGAAGGTTACAATCTGCTCCCTGCTGAGCTGTGGGGATGTCAGGGAAGGAGTCAGCTTGGTACTTGACAAAATTAAATAACTAAGAAATGCAACTAAAAATGCAACTAGGACAGAGCCAGGATGACCAATAAGTAAATGCAGTTGAAATAGATTCAGGAATCTCGTCAGTAACGTAAATTCGGTAGTAATAGAAATTCAGTAGTGACAGAAATAGTAATGTCAATGGAGTGACAACTGGCACCATTTCAGCATCTGTGGTGCTTCATTTACTTGCACTTTATAATCCTGTGTGTGGCAGTCACTCACCCGAATGACCTTTAAAAGGCAAAATCTTTTTGAGCTGGTTGTTAGCTAGCTAGATAATAATCCTTTGAAAAAACAAGGCTTTATAAACAATAAGTGGCCATGTGTATCTGTTTTATTTCATCGCTCTGAAGCTCTTGTTGTTGATTGTCATTCATAGGTTTTGTAGAGTGGTGGGCGTTTCTGTGGTTGGTGGTGCCCCACAAAATATTTCCATGTTGCCTTCCGTGATGATGTAGCTTTGGCTCTTGCTGTATGACCTGTTATCTTGAGAAGGAACTTGCAGCTCTCCGATTTAAATCTAGCTTGTTAATGCTTCCTTGTAATAGTGGAAAGTAGATCTGAGATTTCCTGAGCCTCAAAAGGCATTCTGTGTACCAATTATTTTAACTTAGTATCTTTGAAGACAGCAATAAACATAGTATATTTAAGTTGTTAAGGTTTTTTTTCCTCCTCATACCCTGTCCTCTGAAATGACACTGATTATTTGTATCATCTGCTAGTTAGATCATGGAGAAAAGATGTTTCAAATTGATGTAAAATAAATACAGTCATCCCCTTCTTAGAGTTCATTCTTTTTTTTTTTTTTTTAAACTGTCGTATTCCTACTTGAATCTGTTATGTAAGTTTTTTGTTTCTTAAGAATATTCTTTCAGAGAGTTGACAGGTGCCTTTTCAATCTTTCTCTAGACGGTTTGCATTCAGAGATATGCAATCATGGAGATAGTTTTTATAGTATCAAGATTATGTATGAAGTTTTTATAGTGAAATAATATGTACCAAGATCATTTCTGTCTTATAAGTTATTTTATATTGATTGAATTAAATTACTCTTGTTTATATACACTAATATTTAAATATTTGTCTTGTCCTAAAGAACCTTGTTCTAGAAGGTTGCTCACACCAGTGGATCTCCAATTTTACTGTGCATCCAAATTGCCTGGAAGGTGCTGGGTCTCACCCTGAGTTTCTCACTCAGTAGGTCTTGGGAGGGGCCGAGAAGACACCATTGTAACAAGGTCTTAGGTTATGCTGATGGGTCTGGCCTGGGAACCCCACTTTGGGAACCACTGGTTTAAACATTCAGAAGATGCTCTTCATAGGGTTTGCCTGGATGCTGGAAAGTTGCCGTGGTGAATAGACATAAACATGGGATCCCTTGTGGATGTTCCAATGCTAAGTCCTTAGGTCTTATATCCCCATTTAATGTCATGCCCTTGGGGATTCTGGCCCGGGCGATGGGCAGAGGGCTGATGCCATTAGCTCCAGCTCAGATATGAAAGAGCAGAAGCAGGAGTGGAAGGGTTTGTCACTTTAGCTTTGTGCAGTTGAACTGGAAGTTCGGGAGGTGGTATGCTGAAGGCAAACAGAATTATAGAGCAGCGCTTGCAAGCAAGAACAGGGCTGTCGAGAGAAGGGAAATGAATAACTCGCTTACTGCCTGGTGAGGGATGCCTGCATCGACTCGTTTTATTCCATCTATACCCGTCTCCTGAAGGTAGGCGATAGTATTCTCATTTTTATACATGAGGCAGGAAACAGAGTCAGAAGGTTAAGTGACTTGTTTAAGGCCTCTCCTATATTGTAATTGTCCGGACCACAGATGGAACCCTAGTTAGTCTGTTTCTAAACTTTCTATCATCTCTGTGGATGAGACAGTTTGAGAAGGGGAGGTAGGCAGAATGTCACATACTGCAAAGGGATCAGGTCGGGTAAAGCCTCAGAAGCCACTTACATTTGCTGTCTGAAAAGAAAACCTTTAGTATTTTGGTTGGGAGTTAAGTCTCCCAACTTCAAAGGGCATGGAAGGAGAGGGAATAAGCGAAGACTCACTTTTGAAAAGATTGGCTTTAAAAGAAAAAAAGGCAAGAGAATGATACTTTGAGGATTAAGGTCTTCCCTGATACAGGCACCCCTGCAAGTTGATGGGTTGTTTATTTAGACGTGGTCCATTCAAAGATTGCTCTAAGGTTTTGGAGTCCATCAAATTGGTATCTCTTGATACATGTTGTTCCCATCCCTACTTCTGTTGGAACAGTTACAAACAAGCAGGGTATTCCAGTCTGGTCAGGCTTCTCCTGCCAAATGTGCTTAATTATGTAACTGGGCAAGGTATGCATGGCCTCTTACACAAGAACTGGTTTTTTCTGTATTTATCAAGCTCGATTGGGCGACTTCTCTTTTGCTTGTGTGCATGTGATGGGATCCAGGGTGGGGGAGGTGCTGGGAAAAGCAGTACTTACCTGACTTTCATTTTAGTTTGAGCCTTGGAACTGATGGGTTTAAGTTCTTAAGATGTTTAACACCATCATATTGTGTTAGATCAACTCTATCATATGTCAGTGTTTGAAGTGTTTAGAGATGTTCAAAACAAATGAAATATCAAGCTATTGATTGATTGATATGGGGCAGTCCATTCATAAAAGGTAGTATAAAATATTATTCTATTTCTGCTGTGAACTCATTATTTTATCTTTTGTCTTTTTATTTATTTATTTATTTTTGAGACAGGAAGTCACTCTGTTGCCCGGGCTAGAGTGCCGTGGCATCAGCCTAGCTCACAGCAACCTCAAACTCCTGGGCTCAAGCAATCCTACTGCCTCAGTCTCCCGAGTAGCTGGGACTACAGGCATGCGCCACCATGCCCGGCTAATTTTTTCTATATATTTTTAGTTGTCCGGTTAATTTCTGTCTATTTTTTAGTAGAGACGGAGTCTCACTCTTGCTCAGGCTGGTCTCGAACTCCTGACCTTGAGCGATCCTCCTGCCTCGGCCTCCTAGAGTATTTTATTTTTTGATTTTGAAGTTAGCATGGAGATAATTTAGAAATGACTGTACATTTGTTTCCTGTGGCATGACTAAAAAGATTCTTAGTTGGTTTATTACTGAACTCCCCAATATTTAATAAGTACGGCCAAGAGACTGAATACCATATTAAACATGACCTTGTGGGGCTCAAATGCAATAACTAGACAGGTTATGAAGTAATTAATACATTGCAGAGATACTCATCAGTATCTGAGGGAAAATGACATTGTCAATACCACATACCTTTTATGAATTGAAATAGATTTAAAAATTGTAGATTTTTCTTTCATCTGAAGCGTATTCTAGCTCGGTTTTCAGAACTCCTGGGCATTCGGCCTGAGGATTCGTCTGCAGAGTGCGCGTGAGGCTGTGCAACTTGAGTTCTCAAGAGCAGACAGACTCTCAAACTCCCTCCAAAGGCAGCCCTGTGCATAGGTAAAATTTAGTGACTGTCCATGTATGATTAGAGAACCATCGGCAGCTTCTAATTTTTTTTTTTTTTGGTCATTTATGAGCGATTGGTGACACCATCCTTTTCTCTCTAACTCATCTGAAGGAAATCCCAAATATTAGAACATTGCTTTGTGTTATGCACTGAAGCAGGTAAATTACCTGCTGGATCACCTGAGCTTGCTACTAAAATATACATATGATACCATAATTTCTCTGGTCTCAGTCTCCTCATCTGTAAAATGGGGATAATAGTAGTACCCACCTTATAGTGTTGTTATGAAGAGTAAATATTAATACATGTACAGCCCTTAGAACAATGCCTTCCATAGAGGAAGCCACCAGCTGAAGTAATACATTTATTACCTAGAAGGGAGAAAAGAATGAGCCATGTCCCATGACAGACCGACAGGAAAGTGCAAGGGACTCAAACTGCTAAGCTTGGCAGTTCAGAGTCAGATTTCATAGCATTGGGGCCGAGGCAGCTGCCCAGGACATAGCTGCCCACTATGATTGAGCTGGATCTTACTTGCGGGAGGATACGATGTCTCCCAGTGTGTGGCCAGGGTAGGGCAGGAGTGATCCTATGAATTCCCTTCCCAGGAGCTGTGTGTTTGCCTTCACGCTGTTGTCACCTCTGAGCACAAGCCCCAGCTGGGGCAGCCTTTGAAGGATGCCACTTTCCTCCACTCAAGACTCAGGGTCTACTGAGAAGTTCAAGGGACTCTACGTCTTTTCCAGGCTCTCAATTCTTATCTCCATATGGGGGGAAAGAAAAGCACACAGTTTACCTCTTTAAGCATGTATAGACAGATACTTCTCTTAACCAACTGCTCTGGTCGAAGATTTGCAATGCATTTACAAATGTTGCCATGGTCACTGTTTCCAGTTTGGGCGTCTGTCATTTGGCCCATAGTAGCATGCAGGAGCGACACTTCCCGTAGTCACATGGCACCATGTTTGGGTCAACATGGGGGTGGAGGGAGAAGGAGGAGCCTGGAAGAGCCTGTTACTGCTATCAGCATTCTTGCTGATCACTTGATGACATTACTTCAAATGGGCAACTCACGTGGCCTCCCTGGTACTATCTTCTTTCCTTTGTAAAATGAGAGTACTGGGTGAGCCTCTAGAGTCTCTTCAAGCTCTGATGTCATATTTGATTGATGCGACCTCCGCCATGAAGATGTTGACTGACCCCCGAGGGCTGCTACGGTGTTTCTTGCATACCCATCACAAAAGCAAACCTGGAACCCCTTCTACCCAATAACAATCTCACATAGAATGGCTCTAGAGACCCCGAAAGCCACCATTACAGTTGACTCCCAACTGGGCTCCATTCCTCTAGTCTAACCCTTACTTGCGCTCCCACTTGACACGGAGCAGGCTTAGCTGTTACTTACGTAACAAAGGCTCCCAAAGTTCAAACCAGTTCATTGGGAAAATTCCTGGGCTCATAAAACTTCATGGAAGTAAAAGGTTTTAATTCCAGTCTTTGCAGAATCAGACTGACCAGGGTGAGATTGTTCAAAATAAGTATTGTCTAGGACTCTTCTGTCCTTGACACTGGCTCATTTAATGACTACCCAATAGTACTTTGAATGGGCTCATTCTCCAGACGTGACCATGATAACATTTTCTAGGCATCTGGCGACGTTGCTTCATGATGTTTGTTAGCAAATTGCTTAGCAACTGTGGAGAAAGGGCATGCAAAGAAAATTACTAATATGAGACTTGGAGGTTGCTGGGAAATTGCAAAAAAAAAATTTTTAATGTATTTTAGGAATTACAAAATGACCAGCAAGAAAGATTAATGCTCACTCCATTAGTGATGAAAGAAACTCTAGGGCAAGTATAAATGAGCTCATGAATATTATGTTGGACGCTGATGGAATTTGCTACCTGCATATTTCAAGTAGTCGGCTGTTTAAATGTCTTAATATTCTACACCTGGAGAACATGAACTTGTCATATTTGGATCAACGGTTCTGTAAATTATTTTATAAACTTTTTGTGGGTAAGAGTTGTCTAATACTTTGTCTCACCCCAAGTACTCAACTTCATTACAGTCATCATATAGATGCAGCTGTTTGAAATGCTCTTTATGATGAAGAGAAGAAATGACTACATACATAAATAAATTGCACCATGTGTTCAATAAGTATTTTAAGTGGAAATGTGTTACTCCTTGTCTGTGAGAGAAACCTACATATGTACTCTTGAGCAAATGTTTACAATGGTTCATTTCCATTTTACCATTGTGGTTTGGGGACCTGGAAGATTTAAGTCATCAAAATGCACAAAGCAAGACATTTTCTTAATGTGAGTAATATATTTTCCCTAGTTTATGAGGCATGAATACTGTCAAGGAAATTTAATGGGGATGCTAAGATCTAAAATATTTAACAAAATATATTTTTTTCGATATCAAATGATTTAAAGTTAGTAATGGTTCATTTGCTAACCACCCAAGCTGCTCTGTTTCTGAGATCTTCATAAGGCCCAGGAATACATACCAGCCTGTCCTTTAGCACAATTTAGAAATGGTTTGATGGTTTCATCTTAAAGAATGTGGACATTTTAAAATATTTGCCTATTTTTTTTTTTGAGACAGAGTCTTAACTCTGTTGCCTGGGCTGGAGTGCCGTGGCATCAGCCTAGCTCACAGCAACCTCAAACTCCTGGGCTCAAGTAATCCTCCTGCCTCAGCCTCCCGAGTAGCTGGGACTACAGGTATGCGCCACCATACCTGGCTAATTTTTTCTATTTTTAGTTGTTTGACTAATTTCTTTCTATTTTTAGTAGAGACAGGGTCTCACTTGCTCAGGCTGGTCTTGAACTCCTGAGCTCAAACAATCTGCCCGCCTCGGCCTCCCAGAGTGCTAGGATTACAGGCATGAGCCACTGCACCCAGCCTGAAATATTTGCCTATTTTTGAGTTTTTTAAAAAAATTAAATAATACTGTAGACATATAGAAAGTATAGATGATAGTATAATAAATAACCTAATTTACTGAGCGCCTGGTTTAAGAAGACGATCACAAACACAGTTGAGGCCGGGCGCGGTGGCTCACGCCTGTAATCCTAGCACTCTGGGAGGCCGAGGCGGGTGGATAGTTTGAGCTCAGGAGTTCGAGACCAGTCTGAGCAAGAGCGAGACCTTGTCTCTACCAAAAATAGAAAGAAATTATATGGACAGCTAAAAATATATACAGGAAAAATTAGCCGGGCAAGGTGGCACATGCCTGTAGTCCCAGCTACTCCGGAGGCTGAGGCAGAAGGATTGCTTGAGCCCAGGAGTTTGAGGTTGCTGTGAGCTAGGCTGACACCACGGCACTCTAGCCTGGGCAACAGAGTGAGACTCTGTCTCAAAAAAAAAAAAAAAAAAAAAGAAAATGACTTAAACGGTACTAGAACCAAACAATCATGGAGTGATAATATAAATATTTACTTTAGAGACATATATTTACTTTAAAATCAGTATTATAGTTTTGCCTACATTAAACTATATTTTCAAGAACATAGCTTGCTCTTAACTGGAAATGTTTTTAGTCTTTCAACAGGTGGTAGCTAAGCATCTACTGTCTATATGATAGCACGAGAGATATTTCAGATTTCAGCATATTGACTACTGACCTATTTCTCTCTCAGCCAAAAGATAAACAAACCGATGTTTGAATTAGAAAAATGACAATCAATGCTGTGTGCATCTTTCCTGTGAAAAATGTATCCTTAAAACCAAACAAAAAAGAGCTTCACTGGTGCTAGGATTTTGACAATGTGGTCATGAACTGGTACCCACTGAAAGCAATTAGCTCCCTTGTTCTTCACTGGACGTGCAGTTTAATGGAGCACAAAGGGCTCACAACCTGAATCTGATCTTATCGCTTTTCACAAATAATTATGACTCAAGGGACGACTGCACTAATATAGATGTTTGTGTTCATTTTTGCTCCCTTCAAACCAGTGTTCTGTTACTTGTACCAATCTTCTAGAAAATTAACTTTTCTAGTTCTGTAAGCTTGGTTAACTTAGCAAGAGAAATACATAAGGACACCAGTTCTGTCCCATCGATTTGATGTGTTTATCAGAGAGATCAATCAAGAATACTGTAGACCCCCTGATTCGTGGTTTTGCTTTTTGAGGCTTCAGTTACCCATGATTGACCACATTCTAAAAAATATTAAATGGAAAACTCCAGAAATAAACAATTCGTAAGTTTTCAATTGCATGCTGTTCTGAGTAGCGTGATGAATTCTCTGCAGGCCCACTCTGTCCCACCTGGGATGTGGTTCGTCCCGTTGTCCAGTGGATCCAGGCTGTAGATGCCCCAGCTCGTCACTTCGGAGCCATCTGGGTTATCAGATCGTCACACCGCCTGTCCTGGGTAGCAGTGTTTGTGTTCAGGTAATCCTTATTTTACTTAATAATGGCCCTAAAGCATGAGTAGTGATGTTGACATATTGTTATAATTGTTCTGTTTTATTATTCATCATTGTTAATCTCCTACTCTGCCTAATTTATGAATTAAACTTCATCATAGGTGTGTACGTATAGGAAACATGTAGTATATATAGGATTTGGTCCCATCTGAGGTTTCAGGCATCCACTGGTGGTCTTGGAACATATCCGCTGCGCATCACAGGGGACTACTGTGTTGTGGGTAACGCTCTTCACCCCGGCAAGCTTCTGAAAGGTCACCCGAAATGGGTTTTGAAGCAAAGTATACTCTTGAGAAAAAATAGTCAGAATTGACAAAATAATTCACATCTTATGGCCATACCAGAAAGTTGATATGCTTTTAAATGGCTAAAGGACCTCTGAGGGTAAGGATCAAACAATAATAACTATTTCTGCAGCCAACAAAAGTTGTAGGAAGTTTGTTTCAAGGTCACGGTGACCTTGAAGCAAGCTGGAGCACAAGCGATCTCCGCGTGGCTCTTCCTATGGCCCCAAACTATTGTGAAGTGGCTCAGGAACTGCAAGGGACACGCCAGGAGCATGAAGGGTGAGTGTCCATCCCTGCATTGTTGGGGCATCTCTGACGTTTCTCTCACCAGTGCCTGGGATGCCCATGGGCCCCGCAGCCAAGGGCGATGGAAAAACATTTGGGATTATTTTGCTTTTCCCATGGTTGAGTCAACTAGCAGGGCTGAGATAGGGCCATCTTTCCTGAAATTGAATTTGTGATTTCTTTGACTCCATAAACAATCAATGAATGAGTGAATCATTTAAAAACACACAATAAGCGTCCACTGGGTGCTTGGGTTGAAGTGACAGAGGAATTCGCACGATGGTGCACGAGGCAGAGGGAGAAGAAATGCATTCAGTACAACATGATGCGGTGGATGTGGACAGAGAGGAGCAGGCAGCCAACCTTGGGCGTCAGGAGGAGAGAGTCAGGAAGGAGATCTTGGCAGAAGTGACCTCCAACGTGAATTAAGAAGGGATTTGCATGTGTGTTTGCCAAATGAAGTCTCCTTAACCGTAAGAGAAAAGCAAAACTTAGGAACACAGAAAGCATGGCTGTTTTTTTGAAGTAAACCGTTGCACTTGATTCTCCTAGTTTTCTTTTTTTTTTTTTTTTTTTTTTTTTTTTTTTGAGACAGAGTCTCACTTTGTTGCCCGGGCTAGAGTGAGTGCCGTGGCATCAGCCTAGCTCACAGCAACCTCAAACTCCTGAGCTCGAGCGATCCTCCTGTCTCAGCCTCCCGAGTAGCTGGGACTACAGGCATGCACCACCATGCCCGGCTAATTTTTTCTATATATATTTTTAGCTGTCCATATAATTTCTTTCTATTTTTAGTAGAGATGGGGTCTCGCTCTTGCTCAGGCTGGGTTTCTCCTAGTTTTCATTTTGTTTTTATTCCTTTAGTAACTTAGCCCCCACTATTACGTACAGTGCAAAAGCGTTTCATCTTCCGAGTGTCTTCCATGTTGTATATCATAATTGACAGCTAGAGAGGCCATGTTCCAGCACCCACTGCTGGGCCAGGGCTGAACTGCCCAGAGGAGATGCCACGAGAGGTGACAGTGGACATTTCCTACTCAGTCTATCCCCCCTCAGGCAACACCTCACCTGGGGGGGACTTGTAGTGGCTGCAGACTGAATCCCAGACTTGGGTCAGCGTCAAACTAAAGGTACCTTATAACGGCAGTGATTAGAGCAAAGCTCTGACCATTTGCTTTGGACTCTGTTGGTGAGGAGAGGAGTTCAAACAATGAACTGAAATAGGAAGAACAGCTTTAGCTTAGAGGCATGGAAAATAGATGGCGAGCTCAGAGAGCTTCCAGAAACAAAGGATTTTTCATCTCCATTCCAAAGAATTGACAACTTCCCACATTTTGAAAATTCTGATTTTTAATCCTTGAAAGGAAATGACAACATGAATTCATTAAGTGCTCACTCTTAGAGAGAACGAGTTTAATGAGTGCTGGCTATGCAATGGTGAAAAAGACTTATTTCTGCTTCAAGTTGCTCTCAATGTAGATGGACTCTTAAATAGAAAACCATAATGCAATGATAGAGTGGATTTGGCTAATATGTGAAAACATTATATCCCTGTGATCTTATTACCTCTGATTCCTTGACCAGGCGTGATAAGTTGTGGGGTCACAGCCAGGCCCAGATCTCCCCAGAGCTGTTTGTGGTTCCATAATTTTGCTTGCATCCCACACCTCCAGATCCCAGTCATAATGAACCATGTGCATTGATTTACTTCATCGCTTTTGCAGAATTGCCCAGCTGCCTGCAAACTCAGCTCTATGACGGACAGAATCAGGCTGTCTCCAACCTACCTCTCTTCCTGGAGTTCCTGCCTCTACTCGGTGTCTTCCCGCTGCTAGTTTCTTCTCAATCTTTGATCTTGTCCTTTCCCCCTCATTCTAAATCATCCACTCCAGTCCTGCTATCCTTGAGCCTCTTTGGATTTCACTAAGAGGTAGCTAAAATGAAAAATGGGAAAAGCACTCGCCGGGATCGCCACCTGTTTCCACCCATCAGGGCAAACTGCAAACACAGAGCCAGGCTCCTGAGAGGACTGAAGGGGGCAGCAGAGGAACAAGCATTCCGCCTGGGCTTGGGGCTGGGAAAAGCCAGACAGGAATTCCAGCTTCGCTGTTTTCTCTCCTGTAGGTTCCATTTCTTTTCTTTTTTATCACTTTCCAATTCAGCCTTTTATCTGTGCTGATTCTCTTTCTGCATGTGTTCCCCATTGCTTTTGAAGACTTCGTGCAAGCAGACATATCTTTCCTGGTTGTTTTTTTTTCCCCTTCTATCCATCAAGAAACATTAAATCTGCCATCCTGTCCCTTTTTATCCATTTAAGCCTTACTTAAATAAATGGGCTCTAAGGACTAATATGACAAAGTTCATTCTCTGTCTTCTTTTTTATTTTATTTTATTTTATCTATTTTTTTGAGACAGAGTCTCACTCTGTTGCCCAGGCTAGAGTGCCGTGGCGTCAGCCTAGCTCACAGCAACCTCAGATTCCTGGGCTTAAGCAATCCTCCTGCCTCAGCCTCCCGAGTAGCTGGGACTACAGGCATGCGCCACCATGCTCGGCTAATTTTTCTATATATATTTTTAGCTGTTCATATAATTTCTTTCTATTTTTAGTAGAGGCGGGTCTCGCTCTTGCTCAGGCTGGTCTTGAACTCCTGAGCTCAAACAATCCGCCTACCTTGGCCTCCCAGAGTGCTAGGATTACAGGTGTGAGCCACCGCACCCGGCCCATTCTCTGTCTTCTCTAATGCAAAACTTAGAGAAATAATACTGGGTGGGTAAAATTAGCAACAATGTGATCTTAGGCAATTGACTATAGTATTTTTGGCAAGTGGCTAAACTACTTAAGTACCTGCATCGGGGCTTGGCCCACTGTGGCTTGGGGGTCAAACCAAGCCTGCTGCTTATTGTTTTTTTTTTAAATAAAGCTTTATTGGGACTTGGCCACGCTCTTGCCTTTACATTTTGTCTCTCAGTGCTTTTGCACTTCAATGGCAGAGTCAAGTGGTGGTGACAGGGACTGTATAGCCTGCAAAACCTAAAGTATTTGCTTTCTGGACCTTTGCAGAAGTTGCTGACCCTTGCTCTGGGCATCATCTTATACTTTCTAACTCCAAACATTTTCCTCTCCACTGAAACCTCAAATACCACCTTCTCTATCCACCTCCACGTGGCTGAGATGCCAGGGTCCACCCTGCAAACATCATCCATCGTGTCTCCCCCCCACCCTTGGCCAAACTCACCTGGCAAATGTTCAACTCTTCACCCATTGCAGCTGGACACGGCTTGAGGCAACCATACTTGTTAAATTTATGAACCTTAAGTGAAGTCTTAGGGCTACCGTCATAACTACCTTAGTGACCTACTCTGTTTCTTTCCCAACTCTCATAGAAATTTCTCCCATACTTTCTCCTTTCTCTTCAAACTCCTAACATCTCATTCTCAGCTGGTGACTTTGCATCTTGCTGAGGAAATAGAAGCAAACAGAAGACACTTTGCACGTGTGCCCCACTCCCTGCGCCATGCAGTCTGCCTGCCTTCTTGTTGCTGGGGAAGAACTGACTTTGCTCCTGTCGAAAGGCAACCCCGGCCACTGGTGCGCAGTAGTGGATCCTTGCCCTTCTTAACCTGCTGAAGGACAGCGTTCGGGCGCCTGTCTGCCTCCCCTCGACTTCATCCAATGATTCTTCTCTGCTATGTTAGCACTATCTGCAATCAACATGCTGTGACCGCCTTCCCCTACCAGCCTGCTAAAAAGCTCTCACTTCGCCAGTCTGAGGGGCAGTTCCCTGTCCTCATTGGACTTCACTTCTGAGCATCATCGGACACAGCGGATCACTCTCTCTTTGGAATAGAATACATTCTCCTCTCCGTCTCCAGGACCCCGTAGGCTCCTCATTTTGTTTCTACCTGCTTGGCTGGTTCTTCTCAGTCATCTCTGCTCATCCCTCCTCCTTCCTGAGGAGCATTGCAGAGCCTCAGTGAGTCTCGTCAGTTTCTCGTCTCTGACTCCGCCCCCTCCTGGGGGAGCTCGCTCCAGTTCCCTGGCTTTAAGTACCATCTAGAATCTCACAACTGCCAAATTTATTTCCACACCCTCGACCTCTGCCCTCATCTCCAGCCTCATTTATCCAGCTGCCTCCTTCCCTGTTCCACGTGGGTGTCTTGTTGGCAGCTGAAACGTAATGTACCTAACACCAGACTCCTGGTCATAGTGGTCTCGTGGCTACTGTGAGAAGTGAAGCAATGTCTGTATTATATCTTAGACTTCCTGTCATGGTAAACGCTCAAGAAAAAATAGTAGCTATTATAATCATATTGAGTAGGTACTTGTTGAATAAATGAATATTACGGTAAACCATGAGGGCAGTAATACGCTGTGCTAAGTAGTCAGTAATAATGAGTATATGTTGGTGGTAAAGAGAATAATTAATATCGTTTATTTATTTAATAAATGTTAGTGTTCACTATGTGCCAGGCACGGTTATAGGCACTGAGAATATAGTAGGAAAAAAACTTTCCTTGCAGTTTACATTTTATGGGGAGAAGGGAGACAAACAAATAAAATATATACTATGATAGATGGTGACCAGTGCAACGGAGAAAAAATAGAGAAGAGAGACTGAGACTGCCAGGGGTGAGACAGGGGCGGTTATTTTAGATGCCATGATGCTTTAGTGACTTACTGCTGCATAAAGATACCCCTCAACTTGGCATGGCAACAAACGTCTATTACCTCACACAGCTTCTGCGGGTCATGGATTCCAGGGCACCTTAGCCGGGTGGTTCTGGCTCAGAGCCTCTGAGTAGTGAGCAGTCAAGGTGCTGGCTGAGGCCCCGGCCGTCTGAAAGCTTGAATAGGTCTGGCGTTGGCTCACTCATGAGGTTGGTGAGTTGGTGCTGGCTGTTGGCAGGAGGCCATAGTTCCTCACCATGGGTACCTCTCCGTAGAGCAGTTTGAGTGTCCTTGTGGCATGGCAGCTTGCTTTCCTCCCAGAAGGTGACCCCCATGTTTCTTTATGACCTGGCCTCCCAGATCACACAGTATGCTCAGCTCGGTTTAGCGTGGGAGGAGACGGCACAATGCCATCCGCACTAGGAGTCGAGGACCACTGAGGACCATTTTAGAGGCTGGCTACCAGCCCAACACTCCTTTTATGGGCAAATGGGGTCTATGTCCCCTTCTCAAGTCTCTCGGCTGGGGGAGGTGCTCTGTGCGTGTGACAAAAGTGACACTGTGTTGGTTTCTGAGCCCGGGCCTCACGCCTGGGGACTTCCACTTCCTTTCTTGGAATGGAACGCTTGCTCTGGGAGAAGCCAGCCACCATGCAAGACGTCTGATGACTTGGAGATCACTACGTTGTGAGCAAGGCCGAGTTCGCCCCTGGAGGGACACCAGACGTCTGAACGAAGACGACTTTGGATGGTTCCAGCCTTAGCCACCGTCTGACTGCAGCTGCACGAAGGGCTTCAAGTGAGCACCCGCCGACCAGGCCTTTCTACTCCTGACCTGTAAGAGATGATAGTACATCGCTGTGCGGATCGTGAGTCTGGGAATGGCTCGTTTCCCAGCAGAAGGTGGGAGGTCAGAGAAAGCCACTCTGAAAAGCCAACGTTCAAGCAAGGATCTGCATGAACGGAGGAAGCCTGCTCTGTGGCTATCTGGGGGAAGGGCTGTCCAGGCAACAGAAAAAAATAAGTGCAAAAGGCTGGACGCGGTGGCTCACGCCTGTAATCCTAGCACTCTGGGAGGCCAAGGTGGGTGGATCGTTTGAGCTCAGGAGTTCGAGACCAGCCTGAGCAAGAGTGAGACCCTGTCTCTACTAAAAAAATAGAAATAAATTATATGGACAACTAAAAATATATATAGAAAAAATGAGCCGGGCATGGTGGCGCATGCCTTTAGTCCCAGCTACTCGGGAGGCTGAGGCAGAAGGATCGCTTGAGCCCGGGAGTTTGAGGTTGCTGTGAGCTAGGCTGACGCCACTGCACTCTAGCCCAGGCAACAGAGCGAGACTCTGTCTCAAAAAAAAAAAAAAAAAAAAGTGCAAAGGCCTTGAAATAGGAATGTGCTTGGTTGATTAGAAGAACCGAGAGGGGGCCATTGAGGAATCACAGTGAGAGAGCGAGATCAGTGTAGGTGATGAAGTCAGAGAGCTGGTTGGGAACCAGATCGTGTTGGGGCTCAGAGCTCGTTATAAAAACTTTCCATTTTACTTTGAAGGATACGGGAAGCCACGGAAAGAGTTTAACCAGAGGAGTGACATCATTCCACTTACATTCTAGATGGCCCAGTCTGGTTTTCCTGTGGAAAATAAATTGCAGGGAGGCAAAAGTAGAAACAGAAGAGCAGGGAAAAGACTATTCTTAGAGTTCAGGGTGGTAGAGGTAGAAGTGATAGGATTCGTAGAATTCTGGAGGTGTTTTAAAAGTAGAGTCAACAAGATTTACTTAGAGATTGGATGGGAAAACTGCAGTGAGGAAAAGAAATAAACCAATGATTTTTTTCTGGTTTGGCCCAAATAAGTGGATGAACAAAGTTGGCATTTACTGAGATGGGGAAGAAATGGGCAGAAGTAGGGACTTACTTGGGGGAAGGGGTTAAAGTCCTGTTTTGGGCAGCTCAAGGTGACCTGCAAGTAGAAATGTAGGTTAGAAGTGTGTGTCTGGGCTTCAGGACTGGACCGGATATAAAAATTAATGCGCTATTTGCATGGAGATGGCATTTAAAGCAGTAGGGAAGAAAAAGAGGTGTTTTCCTCAGCTTTTCTAAGGCCTCAATTGGAATGGATTCCTGTAGCGAAAGACAGATTAGCAAGAGAAAAACAGGAGTTTGTTAACCTGTATATTTCATGTATACATGGGAGACACCCAGGAAATGAGTAAGTCCCCTAGAGCTGAGGTAGCACGTTGAACAAAGGACAGTACATTTTTAGAGCCATGACAAGACAGAGGAAAAGGACTTTGAGTCTCTACAGGTGGCAACTTGTGGGAAGGCAGATAAATGTCAGATAAAGGCCAGTTAGCAAAGCTTGTTCGTGTATAATAGCTTCCTGTGTGGTGCCATCTCCAAGCCCATAGGGTCTAAAATTGTCTGCCATGTTCTTCCAGGTAGAAGGGGAAGGGGCAGGATAGCTTTTGTCTTTGTCAATCTGTGTCCTGCTTTAAAGCAAACAGAAGGCGGGCAGAGAGCTGTCCTGCACTTGCTGCTTATTTATTGCCTTTAGCTCAACAATCCTTTTGCCAAAGAGGCACATTTTGGGGTGTCATATTCTAGTCTCCCCAAAAGCCAATAGACTGAGATTATCAAAGAAATGGTATATTGACAAAGAGGTCTAAGAACCAAATCCTGGGATGTTATCTTTATAAATTGGCAAGAAGAACAGGATCTACCAAAGAAACTGAGATCCAGTAGCCAGGGGTGAAGGAGGAGAGCAAGAGCGTATTATCCAGAAGCCAAGAGAAGAGATACTTTAAGAAAGAAGGAACAGTCAGATCCTACCGATACATAAGAGTAGGAATGAAAATTGATCCTTGGATTTGGCAATGGGGTAGGACCTAGAAGGAAATTTGGGGTAAACAGTGATATTTTGAGATGCAAGCATGTATAAATTCTTTTTTTTTTTTTTTTTTTAATTTTTTTTTTTTTTTTTTGTTGAGACAGAGTCTCACTTTGTTGCCCAGGCTAGAGTGAGTGCCGTGGCGTCAGCTTAGCTCACAGCAACCTCAGACTCCTTGGCTTAAGTGATCCTACTGCCTCAGCCTCCCGAGTAGCTGGGACTACAGGCATGCACCACTATGCCCGGCTAATTTTTTCTATATAGATTTTTAGTTGTCCATATAATGTCTTTCTATTTTTAGTAGAGACGGGGTCTCGCTCAGGCTGGTCTCGAACTCCTGACCTTGAGCAATCCACCCGCCTCGGCCTCCCAGAGTGCTAGGATTACAGGCGTGAGCCACCGCGCCCGGCCAAGCATGTATAAATTCTGATGGAAATGACTTAGTAGAGAGAGGAAAGTTGATGATGCAGGAGAGAGAGACAGACAGAGAGAGAGAGAGAGAGAGAGAGAAGGGGTATTTGCAGAACTGAGATTGTTGAGTAGGAAAGAGGGGGTGGGATCTAATGTACAAGGACCAAGTTCATTGTTAAAAAAGGAAGACAAGATGTATGGCAAGAGGTGCAAACAGTGCATTTATTAATAGGTATTTCGTTCTTTTTTTCTCATTGAAATATGCGATTAGCTGGTCTTGAAGAGAGAGAGGGGTTTGGGAGGTTTGAGAAGGGGGAGGACGGTGTGAAACAGTGGTTTGGGAGGGCGGACTTGGCGAAAGTTCCCGAGGATTGGCGGGCGATGCTGAGGGCCAGACTGTCGTTTGTGATCATGATGCTAAAGAGAGATCAGTCAGTGTGACTGCGCGTTCCTGTGGCCATATTTAGTTGCACAGGTGCAGGTGAAGAGTGGGTAGAGAAAGTCGGATTTGGCTGGAGTTTCGTCAGGCAGTGATGACTAAAGGATTGAGGGTGTCTGCAAAGCCGTGCCTATGATGTTGACTTTGGGATTTGAGCTGGAGTGGGAAGAGAGGTGAGGGTGTGAGCGGGGGGCCAAGGGGAATGAACGATGAAATGAGCAGCTAGTAGGGTCAAGTGTTGGAGCTGGGGTATGAGAGGGGTGAGCTGGTGGCAGGACAGTGGGATGCTTGAAACTGGGCATTTGGAGGCAATGCACTTGGTGATGACCCTGGAGGTGGGTGGCCGAGGTGAGGAGGACAAGATCTTTGCTGGGGAAGAGTGAAGATTGGCAGGCTATACGGGCTATTGAAATCCCCAGGAATTATGTCAGTAATGGTGTTGGAGAGACACGGTGAGATGGGTCTGAGATATTCAGCGACTGAGAAGGGGTGGCTGTGCGTTCTGTCAACAATGATCGTAATTAGCAAGTATCTTCCAATACTGATTTTATGAACTTGGTTACTTCATTCCATCAGCATGGGTCTCAGTTTCTTTGGCTAAAAAATAGGAAAGCTGATCTCAATAATCTCCAAGTTCCCCTTTTCTAAAATCCTCTAGCATGAGAAAATATAGACTGCCATCTTTAGAAGCTCCTCTGTTCACTGGAGAACAGTTGAACTTTAAGTATTTCAAGCTTCCTGCCCATGTAAGGAAATCCATTTATTTCAGACCGTAATGTATAATATATAAGGACATTTTCTCATAGCTAAAAAAGATAAACTGAAGGGCCTTGCTGGGTTAAAGGGGTGAAAGATGAAAGAGGTGAGATTTAATTCTATGAGTTGTATTACGTACCAACCAGGAAAATAGGGAGTTAATGATGTTGGGGGTTTCACCACTAAAGAGAGAAAATTGTATGACTGTTAGTTTATGAAATGAGCCACCAGGGAGTCATTGGCACTAGAGCGCTAATTGAACGAGCACCCCCACGTAGCAGGGAGGATTCCCTCATTCCTCCGTTCTCCCTCCACCCTGCAGTCATACTGCCAGTGGAGCACTTTCCTCATTGCATCATGATAATTTGTTTTCTACTCTATCACCCTGCCAGGAATTGGAGCTCCATGAGGGAAGGATGGTTTCTTTTTTTTTTTTGAGACAGAGTCTCACTTTGTTGCCCAGGCTAGAGTGAGTGCCATGGCGTCAGCCTAGCTCACAGCAACCTCAAACTCCTGAGCTCAAGGGATCCTCCTGTCTCAGCCTCCCAAGTAGTTGGGACTACAGGCATGCACCACCATGCCCGGCTAATTTTTTTTCTATATATATTTTTTAGCTGTCCATATAATTTCTCTCTATTTTTAGTAGAGAAGGGGTCTCGCTCTTGCTCAGGCTGGTCTTGAACTCCTGAGCTCAAACTATCCGCCCACCTCGGCCTCCCAGAGTGCTAGGATTACAGGCGTGAGCCACCGTGCCCGGCCGAAAGGATGGTTTCTCATTCATTTTTGCACCTGTTTGTAAGCCCAGTGCTTGCAATCTGAGTCACTTGATGAATACCTAATCAATACAGGATCGAATGGTTGATTTAATACATGAATGGAAAGAGTAGCCACTCATTCCCTTGCTTTAGCATCTATTAATAAACAAGAACCATCTTGTAGGTTGTAGTTCCTGTACAACTTAGGTGTTCATAGGTATTTGACACATACATTGGAAATAGCACGTGAGAAAGCCATGTGGCTAGGCAGTTTGATGGAATTACTGATTTCTGCTGAATGCCATCCCAGAATCCCAGAGTGCTTAGACATTTGCAAGGCAACATCTTCTCTCCCTGTGCAAACTCCTGATTTGGGCTTATACCATATCACCGAAGTGTTTCTATCAATAGTAACCTGGGTCTTTCAGAAATTCTGAGACCAAGAATCCTCAGAAGACCTAAAGGAAGAGTTTGGAAGAGTTGGCCACCTCATGGGCCATCCATGGCAGGAGCTCTGGACTGTAAATGTCCCACCTACGTGTGTCAGGGCAAAATGCGAGTGGGACATTTGCTACAATTGCTGAACCTACAGTGACATGCCATTATCATCCAAAGTCCTTACCCATTCCTTATTTTTAACGGGTGCTGGACAGCGAACCAGCAACCCCAGCCCTGGAAATAACGCAGTGAAGTTTCTGGACGCAGGGATGGGTGAAGTGGCCACGACCACGTGGGGAAGTTGAGACCCACCTGGGGGATGAAATCATTCATGGTCTCACTTTTGCCACTAATTGGCTGAGTGAACATAGGCAAGCTACTTCCTGCTATGGACCTCCCTTCTCAACTGTGAGATAACGGGGTTGACTCAAGATGATCGGAATGGTTTTTTCCAGCATCTGTTCCTGAAATGCTGTGGCTTCTCTTGTAGGGATGAAAGTGGATCCCACTATGGGCTGTGCTTCCAGGTCTTAGTGAGCCCTGCCCAGCCGCTCCCTTCTCCTGGGATAATATTTGGGTTGTCATCGTCTCCACCTCTGTCCTGTGGTTTTTATTTTTCACAATATTGTTTTCTTATTCACATCAAATCTGGGTTAGTTTATGAACCTTCCAGAAGAACCGAAAGCAGCTCAGCATACATTTATTTAGGCACCGATCTGAAGCAGACACAGGGACATAGGAACAGACAGGGCTCTGTCCTCCAGGGTCACACAGCCTGGCGGCAATGTCCATGAGCCTTGTGGCCACGATTCCATTTTAAAGACTGCAGGTCTCTCGAGAGTTTCCTCTGCCCCCACCCTGAGAATTTTATTTATGCCAGAGGAAAGAAAAACTGTCTTTCCATCAGCCCTCCTAGGTGCATGGCTGAGGCCCCTATAACAAAAAAGTGAAATTAACAAGAGGAAAGCATACACATTTATTTAATATAAGTTTTATGTGACAGGGGTGCCTTCCTAAGGAAATAAAGACCCAAAGAAACAGGTCAACCTGAGTGTCTTTCATAGCAGGTCTGATGGAGAGTGCATAGTCATGGAGATATTACCAGGCAAAAAGGGTAAGATTAATGGTCATAGACTGCAGGAAACTTAGCAAAGCCTGCTTGTTCAGATGCTTCTGTGTCTCCGAGTCTTCAGAGATAAGGATGTCCCTTTCCTCTGGGTGGAGGGTGGCACCTGTCACGTGAGGGTCCTATGACGACTTCAGAGGAGAGATTGTGAGGGAAGGTCAGAGAGAACTTCCGGCTTCTGCTTTCAGATTCAGCTTCACATATTTATTATGCCATTTTGGGGTAGGCGTCCTGAACCCCGTCAATGCATTTCAAAAGGGAAATGGGGGAGGTACTGGCAGCTATAAATACAGAGTGAGGACCATTTTTCTCTGTTTCTTAGGAGCAAAGACAACACGGACCTTCCATCTGTTAATAATATGCATTTGGTTGGACTCTTTCGGTTTTGCAGAATTATCTTGCCGTGATTATGTTCTTTTAACAGAAGGGAAAACTTTAAGTAAAAAGCAGGGTGTTCAAAATTCTGGGCACTCAGAGCTGGGAAGAGAGCCCGCCTTTCACGGTGTGTCCACGGCGGGGCTGCTCCGCTGCAGTCGACTTGGGCGGCACCGGAGGCGCCACAGCGCCCTCTACTGGCGATAGTTATGGAATTACTTAGGGGGCCTGCTTACCCCCTGAAGGTCTTCAAAAAGCAAAATTCTAGCTACGCTTCTGCTCCAAGAGAATAAGCTCTGTTTAGAACAAGAGAAAGATCTCTCTTCCCACCCGGTAAAAACCTGAACCCAGGGGGTGGGCGGGGAAATGACACCTTCCTAGGTTTTCACAGTGAGGTTTGTTTTGTGATCTGATGACAGTCACAGAATGTCATGTTCTCACATATTTCACTGGAAGCACAAAAAGACTTCCATGGAAAATTACAGTGATTTTTGGATAGTGCTTGATTCTCTCCATTATCTTAAATATTAGAGCGTCGATTACATTATATATAAGTGTGTGTATATATATACACAAACATATTTAAAGACTTTATTTTTTATAGTAGGTTTAGGTTCACAGCAAAATTGAGTAGAAGGTACAGAGATAGCCCGTATGTTTCCTCCACCCTCCACATGCATGTCAACATCCCGCACCAGAGTGGCACATTTGCCACAAGTGGTGAACCTCCACTGACGTGTCGTTGTCACCTAACACCCACAGTTGACATGAGGGTTCACTCTTGGTGTTGTACATTCTGTGGGTTTGGACAAAGTTGTGACAACATGTATCTACGACTATAGTTTCATACAGAGTAGTTTCCTGCCCTAAAAATCTACCGTGCTCCACTTATTCCTCTTCCTCTTCCTCCTCCTCCTCCTCCTTCCCCCAGCCCCTGGCAACCACTGATCCTTTTACTGTCTCCATAGCTTTGTCTTATCCAGAATGTCACATAGTTGGAATCCTACAGTATGTAGCTTTTTTAGATTGGCTTCTTTCACTTAGTAATATGCATTTACATTTCCTCCATGTATTTTAATGGCTTGATAGCTCATTTCTTTTTAGCACGGAATAATATTCCATTGTTTAAATGCCCCATAGTTCATTTATCCATTTACCTACTGAAGGACCTCTTGGTTGCTTCCAAGTTTTGTGGGGTTTTTTTTTTTTTTGCAATTATGAATAAAGCTTCTGTAAACATCCACGTGCAGGTTTTTGCGTGGCCATACGTTTTCAGCTCCTTTGGGTAAATTTCAAGGAGTGAGATTTCTGGGTCACATGGGAAGAGTATGTTCAGTTTTGTAAGAAATGATCAAACTGGCCGGCGCAGTGGCTCATGCCTGTAATCCTAGCACTCTGGGAGGCTGAGGCGGGAGGACCGCTTGAGGTCAGGAGTTTGAGACCAGCCTGAGTGAGATCGAGACCCCTATCTCTACTAAAAATAGAAAGAAATGATTTGGACAGCTAAAAATCTATATAGAAAAAAAAATTAGCCGGGCATGGTGGCACATGCCTGTAGTCCCAGCTACTCGGGAGGCTGAGGCAGGAGGATTGCTTGAGCCCAGGAGTTTGAGGTTGCTGTGAGCTAGGTTAACACCACGGCACTCTAGCCTGGGCAACAGAGTGAGACTCTGTCTCAAAAAAAAAAAAAAAAAAAAAAAAAAGAAATGACAAACTGCCTTTCAAGTATTTGCATCATTTTGCATTTCACCAGTAATGAATAAAAGTTCCTGTTGATCTACATCTGGATTTTGGCTATTCTAATAAATATGTAGCAGGATAACATATTGTATTTTAGGTACTTTATAGTTGAAATTTCGTTAGCTACTCTTCTTTTTTTGGTAAATTTTATTGTTCTGATTATTAATTATTAATGTCATTTATTATTATTAACAAATGACTATCCAGAAAAATTATAACAACTTCATTTGGATGTGAAAAATACTACAAAATGTGCTTGCTATTAAAGAATATTTAATTAGGAAAAAAATGTCATTTTAGGAAACACATATTTTTCTGTAACTCATCCCATCTGTCTTTTACCACCATCTCTGTGCTCTAATTTCCTCTCCTGAATCGCCTGCTCTTTCAAAGTAGAACATCATTTTGCTCACTTTTGTGTTCTCTCCAGTTCTTTCCACATGCCTCACACAAAGGAAGAGTGTGATAAATGCTGGACTTCATGCCTTGGATTTTAGGAAAATAACTCTGTGATAGAAGCAATTAAGCAAATCATTGACCCTCTTGTTACTTGCCTAGAGGACAGATACCTCACCTATGGTCATACTAATGCTACCACATGCTAATGTACCACATGCTAATAAGTGGTACAACCTGGATTCAAATTCAGGCAGTTTGATGCTAGAGGTTGCCATACACAGGCAGGTGTATGTATTAGTAGCCACTCCTACCCCCAACCAATGCCTTCTCCGTTTCCCTTTGGGAGCAGCCTGATTTTTACACAATACCCACGCCTTCAGTATGCAGCCCATTTGCTAGGGGGAGCTGATTCCACTCCTGGCTACCAAAATGGGGCCTGAAACCTGGTGGCGCCTATACAAGGCTGGGCATCCATGCCCTGGCCACAGTGATTACATGAGGGGTGGGCAGTGAGCCTGCAGACCGTATTTGCTGAGTAATTTCTGGGGAAAGTGTCTTCTCTCTTTTGGAAAAACTGGGATACCATCTTCTTTCTCTGTCCTTAGATATGAATAAAAGCAGAGCCCAGGCAGGTGTGGACAGCCACAATAGGGCCACTGGGATTGAAGTTGACATTGCCAAGGGCAGACAGATGCAGAAATAAACCTGGTCCTGGATGACATCCCTGAGCAATTGAACCAAACCAATCCTGAGGTTAACCCTACCTCTAGCATTCATCTCTTTGATTGTTTAAATCACTTTGAGGTTTTGTGTTTTGTGGGTTTTTTTTTGGTTTGTATTTTGTTTTTTGTCACTCAGTGAAAACAATTCATGGCCATAGTTTGGGAAGATAAGACTCCATTCTTGGCTCAAAAGCTAACTGGTTGGAACTTTGACCAAGTATAGTTGTTATGCTTGGAGAGAACTAATTAGATCCTGGTATTTAAGAGCTATGTGATAACTGGTTCATGTTATGTTTACAACTCTGTGTTCAAATAAAACCTAAATGTCAGGTGCCTGAGTACGAATATAAAAATATCAGGACCTGCTGTTACTGCAGCCAAAACTGAATTATGGCTCCCTTAGGGAGAATCAATACTTTTCTTTTAAGCCAAACTCAGATTCTTAAATGTACTTCCAAAGAACAAATAATAAATGGCCAAGAAAAATATTTTAAAAATACCTCTACAGAGCATAAAAATTAGGGGGAAAATGTTACTTGTTTCTTATAGGAGTTGGAAAATATCATCCCTTAAGCTGTTCCTACATAGACGCTTGCTTCTACCCCAGGGTAGAGCCAATTAAATAACTTACGGTGAAAAATTTGATTGCTGGTGATTATAAAAACAAATAATCAAGGATAAAACCATCACCTTGAAAGAGATTTTCTTTAAGATTCTGATGGTTCTACACTTTATACTAGAAGGGCAGAACTTCTGTTGGTACAGTACTAAGAAAGTATAGGGAATGAAATACCTTCAGAATAATGGGGGAGTGCATTGGTTTTTCTTGGTTAGGAAACATACAAGGCCCTGTTATTCCAAGGTCGCCATTGTGTTTTTCCTTTTTTGACAGAATCTACTGGCTTAATACTTTGCTTTGCAGCTTGGGAGGATCTTTCCTTCTTTCACCTTCTGGCCCTCTTTTGTGAACAAACAGAATTATGAGATGCTTGTTAAAGGTGGGAAGAAAACAATCATTTCTGGCTTTTGTTTTATTTGTGTCAGCCACAGTAGAGGGCCCCAAGCCATTTAATGTGGCCAATGACGCAGTATCTAGAGAGTGCCACATTTCACAACTTACTCTAAGGAAGAGTGCTTGGATTTTCAAGGTCCCTGGACTACAGAGAAATAGAGCTCTGACCACAAGTCACTTCCTCTAAGAGACATAAATAACCACAACTGCCAGAAAGTGAAGCAAATAATAACTAGAAGTGCCTGGATACATTAAAATAAAATATAACTCAAGACTCTGATTCTTTAGACCCCATTGAATACTTTGGTCTCAGTCAGCTGGTAAAACTTTAATTTATTTTATTATTGCATTTTTATGACAAAGTGTAACATAACTCATTCATTTTCTCCATTAATCCTTTTTCCTTCATAAAAATGGCACACGTGACAATGACCTACATTAGAAGTAATTGTCTACCATGTGTAGTGGTATAGTGATAATCTATAAATAATATGAAAATTGGTAGAAAATTAAACTATAAAGTATAGAACTGCAGAAAGAGATATAAATCCTTAAATATGTAAGTTGTTGTTCTGCTCCTATATCGAATTAGTGTTTTATCCGTTTGAGCCACCTAGTGGCAATATGCATGAAATATGATTTCTTATACCAAAAAATAATGTAAAAGTTTAACAGTTGTCAATTTAAAAGGAATGAATTAAGTGAATCATAACTATTATATACATTTAGCTTTTGCATTATTTGTTTATTGGTAGAAGATTGAATATTAGAAAATGTGAAAACAGTTCTTTGCTTATTTTGTTTCTTCTGATAGAAGCCACATAGCCAAGAAACTTAAAATTATAAAAAATTATAATTAAAGGCGATGCTTTCAACATATGTAATAAGGAGCTATCAAGTAGTTAGTGGACTAAAACGAATAATATATTTTCCAGCTTAATTGTATTCAAATGTAACCTTTGATAAGTGGTCTTGGGTGTAGTCATATTTTCTAAATCTATCTTCTCGCCAATCATCAGTCTCATGTCTTCTTATATTCAAAGAACAAAAATGAATCACCAATCTGCTCAGTGGTCCATTAGAAATACTCTGTAACCAGATCCTACTGTGGCTAATTTTAGATTTCTTTAACTGGGAACTGAAGATCAAACTAAGTTTCCATGTTGGCTCTGTTCTGGTATAATAACTTCCAGTGGAGCCAAATCACGAAATACCGCTAACTTCCCGTGTTAGGATCCACATTCATCTTTGCCTTGTTAACTTTTAAGGAGCTTTTATTTGTTGTTCCAAGAATGTCAGGTTCTTTGGTTTCCTGCTTTCTTAAATTGCCATATGTCTCTAAATAGGTTTTTTTTTTTTTTTTTAAATCAGAATTAGCCCAAAGATAGATAAATTTGTCTTTGAATTCATCAGCCTTCCCACTTGGTAGGCTTGCAAAGCTATCTTATGAAACCAGCAGTAAAAAATATTCTCTCTTTTTGACGGTCCTGCTCATCTGGAGTCTGACCTCCCATCTCACCTGTGGTTTTATTAGGTGAGCAGAAGACAAGCCGTCCTCATACGTGGGGATTGAGTGTCAGCCTGAGAGCACACAAAACCTTTACGGAGTGATTGAGCAGAATAACAAGGCAACAGGCTCTAAAACACGAGAAGCTTCCCTGATGCATAAGACATCCAGGCAGATCTGTGGGGCACGAGAAAACTGAGGGAGAATTCTGCTATGAGTGTATGATGGGTGTGTATTATTTTGTTCTTTTTGTTTTGTTTTTTTTTCCTCCTGGGAAATACCATTTTTTTCGGAACAGAATGCGTGGTTGTTAAGTAGACGTGTTTCCCAGACTGGCAATCAGAAAATCCAGTTAGGTGTTTTGAACTCGGGACTAGAGAGAACAAGGCTGAGATCGTCTCTGGGGTTAAACCTGGGAGATGTAATTGTGGGGCTGCTTCCTGCTTTGTGGATGGAAAGATGAGAGATGGGAGCTGAGGGCAGAAATAGGCAGAGACACAGGATAGGGAGAGGGTCCGAGACAGGCTTCATGGAACCATTGTTTGCAAATTTGCCTCAGCTAGTTTGAGTTGGGTTTCTGTCACTTGCAACCCAAAGAGTTCTGATTAATACAGAGAAAATCCTGCCTGCACATAGTCAGGTGACATGTTCAAGTGTATTAGTGAACAGAACATTCTGGAAGGTGAGGGGGAAAGGGTAGGTTCCAGAACCCAGAGGATCGGGAGTGCCCACCAAACCTAATGTTGATAAAAACAGGCAAAGTGACTTCATGTTATATTCGTAAGACACTGAGAGAAGGTGTGATCTTGTGGGTGTATTTGGGAAATTGTAGGAGGACATAAACATTTCATTTATCCTAAAATGCTCATTGCAGACCATGCATGCTTCCTTAATTTCCTTTCTTACCATTACATTTCTACTGATACGTTGTGAGGATGAATTTTTGCAAGTGGAAAGTACCAAGAAGACTGATAATGGTTTCTGGATTGGGGCTGATGTCAGCTGTGTCAATACTGGTGTCTGTTAAGCCCATGGCCCCATTTGAGTAAAACTGCCTGAAGTCCTCTTCCAAAAGCTTCAGCCCCATGCAGCCGTGTTTGACCTGCCTATCCCCATCTCCACCTCCACCCACTCATTGTTCATTAGACCACCTCGCAATTCGAAAAGACAGTTTTCATAAAATCACACGAATTTGAAAGTGAACTTCAAAAACCCATGAAAGAGACTGCAGAACAGTAAACAAACTCAGAGAATATGTGAGAGTAGGGCTTTTCTTCTGGGTGCATTTTTAATGTAGGGTGGTAGACATCAGCTAGAGCCAGGGACTGGCTTGTGTTCAATTTGGTCTTATTTCCTGTCTTCATCTTGTAATTCACAGGCTCTTTGAATGAATCTGTCAACTCTCATGGTTTTAGTTTCCACCAATGTGCTAACGGGTCCCAAACTTACATCTTTAGTATTGAACTCTTTCTTGAACTTAAGATCTGTATATGTAATGGTGTATTGGACATTTCTTCTTAGAAGTCTTGCAGAAACCTCAAAGTTAATGCCTCTAACAACTATACTTTTCAATTCTGAAATAAGAAAAATGAAGATAGCAGTGTTATATTAATATTGATAAAGTGCATTGCAAAGGAGCAACCTGCTGCCATTATCCACCCACTTCTAACAGAACAGATTGGTGGGTGAGAAAAATGAAATATGGTAACCTCATCTGACATAAGCTAGGGTAGAAGGAAGGCAATCATTTCGTTCCAATATAGTAATACCTGGGGAGAGATTCTACTCCACTGTTAGCTTTTAAGCAGCAGTAACGAACATTGGCAGGTGTCTGAACTTTAAGTCTTTGTGCAAAATAGACTGGAATAGGCCTTTCCAGAAGAAAGAGAGGAGAGAAGTTTGGTGGGATCTTAGGAGGACTCAAACAGAAGAGTAGATGTGATTTGGATTATTATGCTCTCAACTCAAAGGAGTCGGCCAGGTAGCTGTTCTGTTTCCTGTTGTTTTGGCTATTCCAGCTGTTTCTCAATACCATTCAGCAGTTAGCTAACAAAATAGCCTTTGACTCTTCGTAGGTCAACTAAATTAGTCCTCAGATTCTCTGCCCCTTTCCTCGTGGGCTCCCTACCTATCTGAATCACCCCTTGGAGATATCCTGGTCTTTATTTCCCAGAGGGGAGCTAGAGATAAACTTGAAGGATATAAAACAAAGGATCTATCATGTTGGTCAAATCAGAAAATCTCAGCAACATTTATTTAGCATCAATTCAGACATTGCTCTAGAATTTCTATAAAAAAGAGGACTAAGGGGACAATTTGTTTGAGTGGGCTGATGGAGGTGGAGATTATATAGTAGTAGGGTGAAGCTTAATCTCTTCTGAGCCTCTCTGAATCCCTTTCTTGGATTGCCAGTGTATCTGTTTTCTTACTACATTGTGCTAGGCATTGTGGAAAATTAAAAAAAAAAAAAAAAAAAAAAACCAAAACAACTTGATAAAGATGAACCCCACTCTCAAGGAAATTAGAGTTCATCCAGGGGAGACAGAAACAATAACAGATTTAAGAGGCAATTAATCAACCTAGAAAAATTTTCTGAAGACAACTAAAGTATAGGAAAACCCTGCTGTGACTTGATAAATGAGAGTCTAAAAATTTCGATAGTGTAACTATAGGGGTCTATGTTACTGCAAGATACATAAAATAATGAGGTGAGTTTTTGTATCTGGTTGACCAGGAGTTCAGGGTCTGACCACCATTTAAGTCCTTCTTGGTCCCAGATCCAATTTGAGACCATTGGTGGCCATTGTGTCCTCTGGTTAAATATCAACGGAGATGATTCTGGCTCTTGGGCTTGGATGGATTTTCTGGGCAGCAGCAGGGATTCTGGAAATCTCGGGGTCCCTTGGTGCCTGTTTTTTTGGCCCAGTGCAGGGAAATTGGACTGAGAGATTCCTGGGGAGATGGGCATGCAAGCTCCCTTCACTTTCCTGTTTCTTAAGACAGGGTTGCCTACCATTTCTCCGTCCAGTCTTGCCCCCTCCCTCCTTATGTTTCCTCTCCAAAAAATGAGAACATTGCTTGTTCTGCCCCATTTGAAAAATAGGTTTTGGCTTAGAAGAATACGGTGCCAATTTCCAATTGCATTATATCTGAATTTACTTTATCACCAGGCATGATTATCAAAGTATTTTCCTATAATAATGTTCTCATTGGGTTGAAAGAAATCAGAGTACTGCCCTGAGGAGAAAGAATTAAGATATAATTATTGTGCATGGTGGATATGTGTGAATAATAATAACTAAGGTTTATTGAATTTGTACTGTAAGTCAGGCACTGTTCTAAGCAATTTATTTCTTACAGCGACCCAATGAGGTCTGTGCTATTAATATCTCCATTTTAGAGATGTAGAAATTTAGGTGGGGAAAGACAATTTTCCCAAGAGCATGTAGCTACTAAGTGGCAAAGTTAGGGGTCTAAACTCAGCCAGTCTTCGGATCGTTTGAGCTCAGGAGTTCGAGACCAGCCTGAGCAAGAGCGAGACCCCATCTCTACTAAAAATAGAAAGAAATTATATGGACAGCTAAAAATATATATAGAAAAAATTAGCCGGGCATGGTGGCGCATGCCTGTAGTCCCAGCTACTCGGGAGGCTGAGGCAGTAGGATCGCCTGAGCTCAGGAGTTTGAGGTTGCTGTGAGCTAGGCTGACGCCATGGCACTCACTCTAGCCTGGGCAACAGAGTGAGACTCTGTCTCAAAAAAAAAAAAAACAAAAACAAAATAAACTCAGCCAGTCTTGCCTTAGAGACCATGTTTCTAACCACAATGTTATTTTGAAGTGAATGAGTATAAGTTGCCTTTTTTTTTTTTTTTTTTTTTGGTTTTGTTTTTAAATCAGCTCAAATTCACAGCTGGACCATAATAATTAAAATCTTAATAGCTAGCTTGGTTATAAATGAAAAGAACACCATCAGGGTAGGAAAACCCTGCGAACACTTGGAATTTTGATTTCTCATTTCCAAAGAAATTCTGGTTTGATTTCTAATCCTGGCCTGCTATCTTTTCCCAGAGGCATCTTGCCATCTTACCCATCTTTTCTTCCTCTAGAACCTTCAGTTTTTCTCTCTTTTAATTTCTTCCTCTTGTCCATGTCTACGCCATCTTGGGGAAAACCATAGAGTGACCTACTGTTGGCTGTACCTGCTTCCTTTGTTTTTAAAAAAGACTAATTTCTCTCTTCTACTCCGTCCATTTCTTCAAGCTTCTTCTCTTGAAGGTCCAGGTAACCTCTTTGTGAAGTTCAAAGGCATTTGTCATATCCGTTGCTCCTTTATTTTCTGTAATACCACAAAATCCAGCTCTTTTGCTTCCTTCTTCTTTTTTTTTTTTTCACCTCTCATCTTCCTCCTACTCACTCACTATGGGTTTCTCCACTGCTCATTTCTTTTTTTTTTTTTTTTTTTTTTTTTTTTTTTTTTTTGAGACAGAGTCTCACTCTGTTGCCCGGGCTAGCGTGAGTGCCGTGGCGTCAGCCTCGCTCACAGCAACCTCAAACTCCTGGGCTCAAGCGATCCTCCTGTCTCAGCCTCCCGAGTAGCTGGGGCTACAGGCATGCACCACCATGCCCGGCTAATTTTTTCTATACATATATTTAGCTGTCTATATAATTTCTTTCTATTTTTAGTAGAGATGGGGTCTCGCTCTTGCTCAGGCTGGTCTCGAACTCCTGAGCTCAAACGATCCGCCCACCTCGGCCTCCCAGAGTGCTAGGATTACAGGCGTGAGCCACCGCGCCCGGCCGCCACTGCTCATTTCTTAGAAATTTATTCTTTTGATGCTTTTGTCCCTTTGAAAAGGCCATCCATGTTCAAAGTTTCGCCTCTCCCTTTCATACAGCCTACTTTATATCTGTCTATACCTTAGTCATTTCCTCTTGCCCGAATGCCAGTATTTATTTCTGAGTGCTTCCTGGAAATTTCCATTTAAGTAATTTGCTGTCACCATTAAGCTCAAAATGCACCAACCTTAGTTTATAATCAGTGTTTCCCACGTGAGTTCTTATAATAACAATTGTAGAAAAACACTTAAGCAGCATGTACACTAAGCCTAATACCATTCTAAGTACTTTATATGGATTAACTCATTTAATCTTTAAAACAATTATTATTCTTATTTTCCAGATGAAGGAACTTAGCCCTGGAAATGTTAAGCCACATCCCCTCCACCCCCAACTGATGTCACACGGCCACTAAGTAGAGGAATCCCGTCCATCCCAGGCAGTGAGTGTCCTTCTAGAGTACTCACTGCTGACCAATACTCCATACTGTGTCCTGATGTCGGATTCCCCGTGCTCGAAACTGTACTCGCCATCTTTCTTTTTTTCTTCCAGTCTAACTCATAACTTCTTTACTCTTCTTTCAAAATATTTTTGGTGTTTCTATTAGTCAGGGTCTGCAAAGGCACAGATGGCCTGTTCAAAAAAAGACACAGAGGTGTGGTTAAGGAAACCAGGAAGAGGCGAAGAAGCTCCAGGGTATTAACAGCGTTGGATGCTGATTCCACCCCAGTATTGCAAAAAGCAAAAGGGACGAGCAAATCTGTGGGTTGCCCATCCAGAGAAAGCTGGAGCTGTGGGATTGGGACGACCCACCGGTTCCCAGAGGAGCACAGCCCCTGCCGCACCCTACCGAGGCAAGGCACGGGGTGAGGAGGTGAGTGGGAGAGTAACTGCCCAACCCCTCTCCCCTGGAGGCTTCCAGTTTCTTGCTTGTGCTTCACTGCCTGGCGCCTGGATCTTGTCTTCCTCTTCAGTGATCTTACTTCATTCCCTTTCACCCTCCCCTGCTGTGCTAGCACCAGACCCGTCGCTCTGAGATGCCACATTCATTATGCCATTTTTCTTTCCATGACCTTGAAGGGCTTGTCACTGCTCCTCAGTTTGTGGTTGGTGATCCTCCAAATCCCGAGTCCAGTCTCTCGTTCCATTGTTACCTTCTGCAACTCTCCTAGCCCTTCGCTCTCATTGGCCCCCTCGCTGCCATCCCTCTTTCTACTGACAGTCCCCTGTCCCACCTGCTGCAAACGCTATGGCTCATGCCCTTCCCCATGCCTGAAATACCGTTGATCTTCTGTCCAAATACGACACATCCTTCAAGGCCCATCTCTTCTGTGAAACTTCTCTGACCACTGCTACACACCTGGGCTCCTCTGTCTTCCCCAGTTGCTGGTGAATTGTGGGTCGCGCCTTACCAATGCAGCCTTCGTTATGTTTCTGCTTGTTTCGTGAATGTGCATCTTGTCTCCTCTAACTGAAGGGCGAGGATCCCAAATCAAGGGTGTGGTTGATGGTTCATTGGTGTGACTCATCTTCTAAGCCCTAACAGTTTGAAGGGGTCCAATTAATGCAACGGGGGTGACAACATGTCAACAAAAAGTGATCTTTGCTTTAAGTTTCTTACTATTAGAACCAGGGAAACCCCAGCCTCAAGTCCCTCCCTCTCCCCGCAGGATCCTGGGTGCTCTTTCTTGCTGCTAGCAGCATGTCAGATCAGGTGCTCCAAGATCATCTCTGCTGTGCTCTGTCTCTGCCACTGTGGGCTGCAGGCCTTACTGCAATAGGCCTTTGAGATCCATCAGCGTGCTTTGGGCATCTTTCGCCTTTCTTTCTGAGGTTTGTTCATTTCCATGTGATGTGTATTCTTCTCACTCTTTGTGGTACGAACCATCTTGTTTGCCAAAAGTTGCCTGTTGGGATGTGATTAATTGGAGTTTACACCCCCACAGAATTCCAGCCTCCTGATGCTTAGCTAGTGTCTCTGGCTTCCGTTGGTCCGCGTAGACTCTTCCCCCATCTAGAGCAATGCCCGGGAGGCATTGCTCTCTTTGCTTGAGAATCTCAGCACTGGAGTTGACTGTGAGCTCTCTCCAGCTGGGAAACCTCTGAGGAATCCTTGGTGACATGCTTGGACATACCTTAGTTCCGCTAACTAGCAGAACGACTTGTTCTCACAGGACCCTTGCCAGCTGTCATCTGCCACAGTGTTTACATGTTGATGTTTTTTCTCTTTTCTTTTCCCAATCACATATTTTAAGACTCTAGAATCTCCTTTCTTCCTACTGGGAAGGCTTCAAACTCAACGTTTTAACAGTTAAGTAGAGGCAGGATGAGTTGGCAAAAATAGATATGACTTATTTCATTGGTCATTTAGATGGTTTCTCTGGCCTTATGTCTAGCAGTCTTTCTTGTTGTCTTGCATTTTTCTACCCTTCTTGTATTTTTCACTGAATACACCTCAAAATGACAGGTTCTCCAATAGCTTAGTGTGAACTGAAACAATTTCGAAAACCAACCCTAAGAAAGGCCAAAGTATTTCAGAGGAAGGAAGAATTTGCATGGTGCAATCTACTAAAAATGGATATCTTGGGGTCTTCCAAATTACATACACACACTTAAAAATTGTGCTCATTAATTTTGGAGCAAACAAATGCAGCTTTGACCTTTTAAAAATCTATGGTTTGCAATTAGGCGATGAAATGCACTATTCTCCAAATTCAGCAGCAATTCTCCATCTAGACGTTTCTATCAAGTAAAAGCTATATTGCTTTTTATGAGTTGATCATAGAATAAAAAACACTACCAGACTAGCTAATCCAGACACAGAGAATGGAGGGGAAAAAAAAAAAAAAAAGAACCATTTAAAAAAGTGATTGAGACCATATGAAAACCTTCTCTGTAGATTTTGGCACCACGAAGGAACTTACTTATCCGTCTGCCTCAACTGGTATAAAATCGTACGATGTGAAAGAAGAAGGCAGAGCTAGAGAGGAGCAGAGAAGGGGGCTGGGCAACTTCCTTTTGCAAACACAGAGACCTTCCCTTGGAATGGAAGCGAGAAAAAGCCGGAAGCTGAACTTGGGGGGTTTGAGGGCTTGCCAATGCAGCCAGCTGAAACTTTGTAAACATTTAGCATAAAACTCATTTTTAATCTCATAAACTTAATTTTTTCCCCTAGCATATGGGATGCATAAAAAGGAAATAAAACTTTAGTAAATTGAGCCTTACTTGTGCTTTATAAAAAAGAAATTGAATTGCTCTAATGGCAGCTGCAGCTGGCTCTCAGCTTCGAACAACCCGTGTAAATCTAGTTTTTAGTGCTTGATTTAGGAAAACACTCAGCCGCCAACAGGCTCCGAAAACAGCTCTGAAGGCAGGGTTTTCCATAAAGGCCGTTATGTGACCTTTGTGTGTGATGCCTTTAAAATATGTGAAGAAGAGCAGAAACCCTGATTGAGCTATCTTACAGTTATCTTTTCTCCTCTATTTAAAGCTGCGTAGACTTCGCCACTTATACACAGATCTAGCTCAAATGGATTCCGATAGGCTGTGAATTTAAATTTATGTGTAATAGTCATTAAAAATAAACAAGAGTAGAGTACTGATAATGAAATTAGGAAGTCATAGCTGAGTTGGACACATTGTCTGGTTACCTCAAAGTGATCACGACAGCTTGTTTGGGATTCTACCCTTCTCTGAGCCGTCTGCCGTGTTCCCACACATCGAAGAGCCTCAAGAAATCATATTCTGTTCAGCAAAGGCGGCACGTGCCTGGCTTACAATTTTTGCTAAAAATAGGGAGAAAACCTTGTTTCTGATGAGCAAGATGAAATAGCCAACTGCTCTTAAAATGATGCACGAGTAACTGTGAAGAGTATAGTGCTAGTTTATCCAAAATATTTCTTAATGACCTGCACTTAGTGGGGATTTTGACTGTTTTGGTGGTGGTTACTTTCCCAATCATTAGACAGTCATTGGTAGACAACATGAGGAGTTGGCCTCTTACGGCATTCCTGCCAAAGGGGGCTTTTAAAATAATTCTGGCTAGGATGGTCAGTGTGAACCCCGAGAACAACTTTGAATTAGGATAAACCGATGCCTGTTTATTTCTCCCTTAAATGTCTTTCAATATCTCAGGCTTATTTTTAGCCGTCTCTCAGCCAAAACTGCGTTAGGCATTCACTGATAAGTGTTAAGGCACTCTGTTTCTTAGGGGTATTTCTAATTTTAAAAGAGACCCTTGAATGTGGAAAAGCCCTAAGACCCCAAATTTGAGCTGTTTGCATGACAGATTCTGGGGTTGATTTAAGCAAAGGGCAGCTTGTTCTAAGGCTGGCTCTGGGCACAGTGGCCGGGTTCTGAGAAGTAGATTTACACGCACCCTCTTTCTTTTTTCTCACCATCTGGTTGTTGGGCTGCCTGCAGTCAGAGCTATTAAACAAATGGAGACCTTGTGAAATTTGAAAACAAGCCCTGCTGCACAGGGTGGTAGGTGGAGAGGGACTCACCAGCGGAGGCCCCTGCTGGTGGCTCTCCTGTTACCAGCTGAGTGACCTTAGGGAAGTCACTTAAACTCTCTGAGCTTCTACCTGGCCTACCTTTCTGGACCATTGTGGAGTCAAATAAAATCATGGGAAAACACACTGAAAACTTCCTTTGACTATCCAAGGCAGTGAAGGTTACGTATACAATGAGTAGTCTCTTCGTATTCCCTGGGACACGGTACTGTTGTCATTCAGACGGATAATGTGAGCAAGTAACAGATCCTGTTTTACCTGCGGATGAAATTCTGGAACTCGGAGGAGATTAGATCACTGACTATTCAAACAATTGCAAAGGATGAAAGGGCAGAAGTTCAAGTGGAAATGGGAAGGTGAGAACAGCTAGGCTATTCCAGGCGGAATCTACACTATTCCTCTCCCAGCCAGGGCTTCAAATAATGCCAGGTCTCTTTTTAATATTCAGATTCCTCCCCGGAGAGCCTGTTTATATTGGACATGCAGCATTTTTCTTTTCTTTATTTTGGTGTTTAAATTCAATTTTAAATAAAAACTTTACATGCATATAGCTTAAAAAGTCAAAATAGTAGTGAAAGATCTATTACAAAATTCAGCTGTCTCCTGACTCGCCCGTTCTTACTTCCCTCCGCCCCCCTCCCCAAAGGCAGCTGCTTTCAACTCTTTTAAGGTCCTTCTGGCACTTAAACGTCTGCAGACTTCTAAAACCTGTGCATGTGTTGCCATCTCTAGAACTGTCCATCCTGGGCATTGTCTAGCGAATGCTCGTCGTGGAAGGTATAACTAGCTCTCCACACCGCTGTCATTTTGCTTCTGCTTTCTCGTCTCCCCAATATATCTATTGTAATTTTGGTTAAATCAGTGTTGCGATTGTTCTAATATTTTTTATAACTGAGCATTGTATTGTACTATAGTTACTTTTCTGTCCTTCCCCTATATTTTTCTTAAAGTTAGTAATGCCTGTTTATTTTTAATTTACTTAGTTTTATTTGTACCTATTTTTAATTATTTCCATCTCTTCTAATGCCCTTTTTAAATAAAACATTCCACAAAGCCAATCACAGCAGCCAACCTATCAGTTCCTGTGTATATTTTTTGAGAAAATGCCCTTCGAGATCTTTTTTCTTCACCTCCAGATGGCTGGATAGTGCAGTTTTTGGATTAGTTTTGTTCTTATTCTAGATCTGGGTGGGCTTTCTGAACTCGTATGTTACCCTTCTTCTTCTTCTTCTTCTTTTTTTAATTGGAGAACATCCTCTAGTAGTTTCATCTAGGTTAAAAGATGTTACAGTAGTAGGACTGCAAACTAGTACAACCTCTATGGAAAGTAGTATGGAGATATCTCAAAGAACTAAAAGTAGAACTACCGTTTGATCCAGCAATCCCACTACTGGGTATTTACCCAAAGGAAAAAAAGACATTCTATAAAAAAGACACCTGCACTAGAATGTTTACAGCAGCACAATTCACAATTGCAAAGATGTGGAAACAGCCCAAGTGCTCATCAATACGTGGGTGAATTAATAAAGTGTGATATATGTACACCATGGAGTACTACTCAGCCATAAAAAATGCTAAACTAATACCTCTTGTATTAACCTGTATGGAGTTGGAGCCCATTCTTCTACGTGAAGTATCACAAGAATGGAAAAACAAACACCACATGTACTCACCATTAAATTGGAACTAATAGATCAACACTTATGTGCACATATAATAACATTCATTGGAAATCAAGCAGGTGGGAGGAGGGGATAGGTAAATTCACACCTAACGGGTACAGTGCACACTATCTGAGTGATGGGCACACACAACTTTGACTCAAACAGTACAAGAGCAATTTATATAACCAAAATGTTTGTACCCTGTAATATTCTGAAATTAAAAAAAAAAAAATAGAAGAAAAAAAAGATGGTATATTAGCAGAAGGAATCAAGATGACAGTCACTTCGTGCCAATCTCATGAATCAGACTATTTCATTGATTCTTCCTGCTTGGTGCTCCGTTATCAGTAGGAAACTCTCTTCCTCATTATCTTGAAAATTCCCCTTTTTTTCTCTCCTATTTTAAATTTCCGCTTCCTTCTATTCTATATAATCTTTCTATATAATCCTCACCCTGGTGAGGGCATCTTCAGTAGCTTCCTGAAAAAGGGTATGTGAAAAGCACGTTTTTTGAGACCTTGTATTTCTAAAAGTGTTTGAATTTTACCTCACCTGCAATTGATGTCTCAGTATTGAATTCTAAGTTGGAAGAGATTTTCCTTCACAATTTGGAAGGCGTTGCTCCATTGTCTTCTGGATTCCAATGTTGGTGTTGAGAAGTACAAAGCCATTCTGAATCCTCCTCCTTTTAATGTGGTCGGTTTTTTTTTTTTTTTTCTTTTTTGCTTCCTAACTTGCAGAAGCTTTTCTTTATCTGTAATTATGGGCCTTTGGGTGAGTCTATTTTCTTCTACTGTACTGGGCACTTGGTGGGCCTTTAAAGGGTAAACTGATGGCTTTTAGTTCTAAGAAATGTTGCTTATGATCTCCTACCCCATTTTCTTGATTCTGATAATCCTAAAATTTTGATGGTGGACTTCCTGGACCTGTGTTTGAATTTTCTTATTTCTCTGGTCTCATCCTTCTCTTTAGCTTTTCTCCCCGTTATCTGGGTTTTCTAACCCTTATCTTAAAATTTTCATTTCTGTCATCCTGCTTTGAATTTCTAAGAACACTTTCTGTTCTTTGAATGTTCCTTTATGGAGGAGTCTGTTCTTGTTTCATGCATGCATTCTTGTGCCTCTGAAGATACTAGTTGCAGTTTTTGTTTTTAAAGTATTCTTCTCCTTGTATTGTTTCCATTTCCTTTAAGTTGCTTTCTCCTGTTTGTTCTGTTCTCTCTCTTTCATGTAGAGGGTTTTCTCACACTTTGGGTAGCCCTTGGTTCTCTGCTCATGATCAAGATTAGAGTTTCTGCAAATGTCATTGTAATTGTCAACTTCAAGCTTCACAAAGTGAGATCATCTTCACTTGGAGCATTTATTCGGGGAGTTCTCAGAGTCAGTATATTGAAATCTTTTTCTTTTTCTCACTATTTTGCTAAACTTAACAAATGTTTCTTTTTTCTTTTGGCTAGAATTTCAGGATCTACATAGTAGCCTACACTGCAGTGTCTTCTTATAATGCTGTGCCTTTGAATAACTTTTGTTGTTGAGTAAGACATTTGTGGATCTTGTTTCTTTTGTCTTTCGCTGACCTTGTAGGCTACTTAACCATAAAATGTGGTTTATTACATGTGCCTCTTGGCATTATATTCGTTCTGAAAAGATATTTTTTTTCCCATTGCAAATAAGACAAACAACAATGTCTTCAAAACAAAAGAAGAATTTCCCAGTCTCCTCACTTTGCAACACATGATTTTCATCAGCTGCTTTTCTTTTCTTGACAGCAGCCATTTGGAAAATGACAGACTCCACTCACACCATCCCCATCCATTCTCCCCGCCATCTGCCTTCTCTCCAGGCCAGCAGAGATGCGTCTCTACCTGCAAGGCAAATCCAATCGATGGTTATCCTCCAACTGGCAGACCCTGCTAGTGGCACATCCATCATCACATGAGCTACCGATGTCATAGGGTGCCACAAAGCTGAGGGAGGTGCCTTGTCTGCTAAATGAGATTTCTGATATTAGAACTCGGGCCGCCCTGCCTTCCCGAGCCTCCCTTTCCTCATTTTTCTAAAAGGGGAGATAATAACCCCCATTTGCAGCATGGTCATGAGCATTAAATGGAATGATTAGGCTGGAGGCTTCTGATCACTGCTTTAGGGCAATTTCAGCACCTGGGGCTTTTCAAGGAGCTTTCTAGGGCCCTGAAGCATGCTTTCTCTGCAGGTGGGTGCAGCACCCACTGCGCCCTGAGATACGAACTCAAGGGCATATTTGTCTCAACAATTACTCACTGCAAGGCATCTCCTTAGGAGGTTGTTTTTGGTACTCCTAAAAATATTGTTGCAGAAAAGAAAGTCAGGTAATGAGAAATAATTGCATTTATATTCCTAGTGGTGTTCTAAGAGGCCAGGGCTGGCAAACTGCCACGTTCATTCTACTCCTTCTTTTGAACCCAGGCTTCAGTCACATGGACTCCGACGAATGGCTTTACGGCAGTACATACTACGCATGCGCTGATTGCACAGCAAGCTTGTCCATTCAATGAGAAAAGCAGGCTCAGTCTAGGGAGATGGTGCCACAGCGTGAAAAGACCATGGATCCTAAAACCAGATTGGCCTGGATTAGAGTTCTATGTCTGTCCTTTACCTGTCTGACCTTGTGTGAGTCACCTGGACTATTGGGGTTGCAATTTCCTTGTCTGTAAGCGGGAAGTTAACACTGCAGTGTTGATGTGAAGATCTAAGGAAATTAGGATCACAAAGTACCTGGTATATAATTGGTGCTCAATAAATATTAGTTCCTTTTTCCTACATTCTGTTACAAATGTTTTATATTTATTTTTTATAACATATTAAATATATTTGAATATGTATATTCATTACCAAATAATAACAAGTAGTTTTTGATAATATTCTGAATTTCATCGTGAGCATTCCATATATGGGTCTGAGTTAATCTTTCAAGCACAGTGCAAATTGCAGGGTTCCATGGGGAACCACCGTTGTACCTCAGACGTGTTGTTCGTTGGCCCTGAGATGAGTGCTGTTGGGACAGACAGCCTTGGGTTCTCTATCGTGTCTGCTGCTGCTATTTCTCCATGTCCGCAAAAGTCACTGCTATAACAACAGGGCATCTTTCATCTTTCCCACAAATCACCTTTTCCTACCCTGCAGTGAGATGGGCACGAAGGACAGAAATACTATTATCGTATTAGTCACAAATGCGTGCAAGTTAAGTTCTCTTTCCCAGATACTATTCGTGTACTTAGTGTGTTGGTCAAAATGAACTTAATGGTACTTCTTGTAGCACCTCTTGTATCATTCCTTCCCCATGCACACGTATTTGTATTATCTGCTATTGTTTCTCTCCATGCATTTGTCCCTAACTTCACGTATTCATCACCATTCTTTTAGGAGGAGGATGGAGGAGTGGATTTCAATCAGTCTGGCGCTTGTGAGAAACCAATTTGTATTGAATGTTTAGTTACTTGATATTTTAAATGAGATGTTTTATTAAAATCAAGTTATATTGCATGGACAGGATCCATGCCAGTGGTGGAAACTCCAGCCAGCTGGCCATGCACTTACCTAGTAGTACCAGGGTAGAGGGGTGGTATATTTGTTAGGATTGCATTAAATTACAATTTGAATTTTTGAGTAGACCTTCAAATACATTCTTCTTAATGTCTGTTAAAGATCTCTGCTACCTTTAAAAATTTATTTTAATCATAGGGCATTTGGGAGAGAGAATTAGTTCAGCTCCCCCCATCTTTATTGAGGTATAATTAACAAATAAAAATTATATATAAGATATACAAGTTGATATTTTTGTATACATATACATAGTTAACAATACTGTATAATGTACTTGAAATTTGCTAAGAGGGTAGATCTTAAGTGTTCCCATCTCACACACACACACACACACACACGTATGTACACACATGAAAAAAGGAAACAAGGTGAAAAAAAGAAACTGGCAATTATGTGAAGTTCATGGATTTTTTAAAGGGTAGAAACAGGGTGGTCATAAAGATACCATGAAAAATACCACTGTGTGTGTGAGTGTGTGTGTGTGTGGTGTGTCCAGCCCCGTCTGGGTTGCTTTTCTAAGCAGAGTGTTAGACTTTGACCAGGCCTTGGAGGGAACAGGGTCTACCAGGACTATGGGATGGACAAGTGCTCGATCTCCGACTGGCCCCTTTCTAACGAGGCCCCGCACTTGAGGAAGACGAAGGCCTTTGGTGATCACCTCTCTGGAGTACAGTTCTCGGTAACTCTTCACTGTTCAGCAACCATTAGACTTAGAAACAACACAATACCGTACTTATATTATTAATAAATACTTATAAGAAAATGGAGTGGGCAGTAGTTAAAAGCACAGATTCCAGGGTAAGAAAGACAGATTTTAACCCCATCACTTACTAGCTGTGGGGCCTTTGTACATTTTTTGTCTTTAATTCATTACCTAAAAAAAATGAAAAGAAAAATAGTTTGTGATTTTTAGAATAATAAAGATCATATGTAA
Organism: Eulemur rufifrons; assembly: GCF_041146395.1. Lineage (NCBI taxonomy): Eukaryota > Metazoa > Chordata > Mammalia > Primates > Lemuridae > Eulemur > Eulemur rufifrons. Next base: position 16,073,045 of record NC_091007.1, read on the forward strand.
TAATTATTATATATTAATATCATCTTAAGACATACTGGGTTTTTAATAAAAGTTTAAATAAATGATTTTCATCATTTTAATGACCATATCATTTTATTAAATATCCCTTGAGATATTGCTCTCTCTATATAAGTTCACAAAGATACGGAAATTATTTATTTAAGTAAATTAGATCAAACTAGACATGCTATTGTGTTACCTCATTTATTCACTTAACTACATTTTGTAAGGCATTTACCAAGTCAAAAATATAAATCTACATCATCTTTTAAAATGGCTACAGAGAATTTTATATAATGCATCTATAATAATTTATATAACCATCCCTCACATGTAGACCCTTAATTTGTGTTCATTTTTTTAAATTAAAAATATTCAAGAATAGATAATCTTATGATTACATCTTTATTTTTTTATATATATGCATTTTTCTCTACAAGGTCAATTCTAAGGAAGTGAGATCACAGGATCTTTACACACTGTTATTTTAACAAAATTGGTCCCCCTTAAAAATTAGTTTCTTATCTCTGCTTGAGACCAATACAAAAGCATGGTTTCAATATTTTCTCAAAATGTTCCTCACTAACATGTTGCATATTCTGGTTTTCCTTTATTTTTATTTATTTATTTTTTTTGAGACAGAGTCTCGCTTTGTTGCCTGGTCTAGAGTGAGTGCTGTGGCGTCAGCCTAGCTCACAGCAACCTCAAACTCCTGGGCTTAAGCAATCCTCCTGCCTCAGCCTCCCGAGTAGCTGGGACTACAGGCATGCGCCACCATGCCCAGCTAATTTTTTCTATATATATTTTAGTTGGCCAGATAATTTCTTTCTATTTTTAGTAGAGACGGGGTCTCGCTCTTGCTCAGGCTGGTCTCGAACTCCTGACCTTGAGCGATCCACCCGCCTCGGCCTCCCAGAGTGCTAGGATTACAGGCGTGAGCCACCACGCCCGGCCCCTTTATTTTTTTAATTATGTAAGTTATGCAGTTTTTTTGGTAAAATATCTGTACAGTCATAGAAAAATTCTTGACAACACCAATACCCTCAAACAAACAAACAAAAACAGATGACCACTACTGCTCATTTCTATCTTAGTAAACATAGAACTGTTTCATCCTTTGAAGCCTCTGTAGCCAGACATACTATGATTTAACCATGTTCCAAATTTAGGGCATTTAAAATGTTTCCTAATGTTCACTTTTATAAGTAATGCTCCAGTTAAAATCCTTATACATGCTTCTTATGTATGTATATAAATATTTTTCTGGAACAAATAACTAGAGTGGAATTGTTGGGCCGAATGGTATGTACACATAAGGCTTTAATGGATACTTGCATAATTACCTTCTAGTAAGTCTTACGAATTCATACTCGTACATCAATACAGGAAAATATTCATTTTTCCACATTCTTGCCAATATGGTAATATCAGTCTAATGTATTTTTTGCCAATTTGATGGGTAAAAAAATGCTGTTTTAAGTTGTATTTTAAGTTAATATTGAGATTGAATAATTTTTAAACTTTAAGATCCCATTCATAACCATCATCAGTTTTCTATTAGGTTGTCTGTTTCTTACTGACTTGTAGTTTATGTGTATGTTTGTATATGTTTGAATGTGAATGGGTTCTTGTATCAGTGCTTTTTCTTTTATATATGCTGTAAATATTTTTGCTAGTTGTTTGATTTTTAACTTTGCGCATAAAGTCCTTTCTTTTCTTGTATAGTTTTCAAAGTCTCACGTAGTAAAATTTCTTTAAACATTTTTTGTATGTCTGTGAATGAGTTTTCTAGTACAAGATAGTAAACATATTCTCATATTTTCCTTGAATTTTTTTGATTTATATATATCTTAACAGCTTTATTGAGATATAAGTCCCATATCATACAATTCATCTATTTAAAGAGTACCACTGAATGGTTTTTAGTGTATTCACAGAATTGTGTAGCTATCACCACAATCAATTTTATTTATTTATTTATTTATTTTTTGAGACAGAGTCTCGCTCTGTTACCTGGGCTAGAGTGAGTGCCGTGGCGTCAGCCTAGCTCACAGCAACCTCAAACTCCTGGGCTTAAGCAATCCTCTTGCCTCAGCCTCCCGAGTAGCTGGGACTACAGGCATGCGCCACCATGCCCAGCTAATTTTTTCTATATATATATTTTAGTTGGCCGGATAATTTCTTTCTATTTTTAGTAGAGACGGGGGTCTCGCTCTTGCTCAGGCTGGTCTTGACCTCGAGCGATCCACCCGCCTGGGCCTCCCAGAGTGCTAGGATTACAGGCGTGAGCCACCGCGCCCATCCCACAATCAATTTTAGAACATTTTCTATCAGCCACGTAAGAACCTTCATACCCATTTGCAGAAACTTAACGTTTTATCCCAACACTCGCCCTGCCTTCACCCCCCCATCCAGGCAATCATGAATCTACTTTTTGTTTCTATATTTTTGCCTATTCTGGACATATCATATAAATGGAGTCATAGTACATTTTTTTGATTACTGACTTGTTTTTTAAAATTTTTTATTTCAGCATATTACTTCATTTAGCATAATTCTTTAAAGTTTTCATTCATGTTGTATATAGCTTTATATTTTTATAATTAGATCTTTTTTTTTTTTTTTTTGAGACAGAGTCTCACTTTGTTGCCCAGGCTAGAGTGAGTGCCGTGGCGTCAGTCTAGCTCACAGCAACCTCAAACTCCTGGGCTCAAGCGATCCTCTGCCTCAGCCTCCCGAGTAGCTGGGACTACAGGCATGCGCCACTATGCCCGGCTAATTTTTTCTATATATATTTTTAGTTGTCCAGATAATTTCTTTCTATTTTTAGTAGAGACGGGGTCTCGCTCTTGCTCAGGCTGGTCTCGAACTCCTGACCTTGAGCGATCCACCCGCCTCGGCCTCCCAGAGTGCTAGGATTACAGGCGTGAGCCACCGCGCCCGGCCTATAATTAGATCTTTAATCCATCTGAAATTTGTCGATTTGTAGCAATTGGGTAAAGTATATATACAGTTATCTTTTAGAAAAGCATAGCCTGTTGTACCTGTGCTATTTATTGAATGTTCAGTCCATCCTTTTCCTACTAATCTGAAACGTCTCCATCATCTGTATGTATAGATCTGTTGCTGGGTCCTATTTCTTTATTCTTGTTCCTCTATCACACTGATTTAAGGATTCTGACTTTATAGCACAGTTTTGCTATCTACTAGGGTGTCTTCCCTCATTTTTCTTTTTCTAAAATTTTTGCGGTTCTTCTTTCATGTTTTCCCTTTCATTTTAATTTTAAAATTGGCTTGTGAATTTTCATCAAAATATTGTTTGCCTTTTGCTTGGAACTTCATTGAAATTAGGGATTAATTTTTGAAGAAATGTTGTCTTTATAATACTGGTGTTTTCTATATTTTTATTGGCTTTATAGCTATAGTTTTGATTTATTAGAGGGAGGATATTCTATCCAGAATTAGCTTTTTAATTGTTATCGATGTATAGGAAAGTCATTTATTGAGGTAGAAACTGTAGAGGGAGGAGTAGAGTTTGATAAAAAGATAATGAGATCTGTTTGGATATTAATATATTCTGCCTTGGATGCTTATGAGAAATAAAGGTGGAGATGTACACAAAACAGACTGCACCATTAAATTTGGTGACTTTTTTGGAATGGCAATAGGATGTGGTAGATGGTCTATAAAGTCTTTGGAAGGAGAATATGGTGTTTGGGCCTCAAATACGTCAAACTATTGGCTTTGAAAAGAGCAGAGCTTCTAACTTATAGTTGCACATTACTTTCTCTTTTTTGCAAATTGGTTTTTTAATAAAGGAGGGAAAACCCACAATAAACTGTTCAATTATGTTATCTCATGTAAATACATTCCTGGGATAAATGATTCTTGAACCCATAGCTGCTCATACTCCCTTCAGCCTTCGTCTTTCTCCAAGGTTTGGTTGCAGTCGTATCCTTCCCTTATCTCAGGTTTCAGCACAGCAGGAAACCTGGGTTTCCTAGGCAACCTAAGTGGTTACATCACAGAGATGATTACAGTAGCCAGTGATATTTCTCTCCCTGCACAAACAAACTCTTGTAGGATCCCCAGTGTGTCTCTTTGATGTCCTCCTCAACTATCTCGGGAAACCTTTCATGGAATCTAGGTGGGCTTTCGAGCACAGCCCTCTTAGGTTCCTTGCAGAGCCTGCTATCTATCTCCTTCTTTCCTGCTGGATCTTCCCCTTCTGCACTGTTCTCTGATCCCCACCAAGGCACTCCAGAGGTGACTGGTGGCCACATCCCATTTTACGCCCAGCACAGAGTCATGCCACCCTTTGGTCGAGCCACGCATACTCTCTACATGCTGCATCAGAGATGCTTCAGAATATGCACTCAAGCCCTGCTGTGTTCTCTGCCAAAGTGGGGAGCAGCTTTCCCCTGTCCCCAAACATCATGTAATATACTTACCTGGCCAGAGCACTGCCACCTTGGGCTCTAAGCAAACACCTGTGTGCATGGGATTGGGTGGCTGGACATGCCGAGTGATACGCTCAACATCTCCCCTCCTGTCCAGTAGCTCCCGGGGCCTTACCCTGGACAAAGCTCGTGTGCCTGATCACCAGTCTCCCAGTCTTGGTCCTGTGCGTAAACAGACTTCTGGAGTTCCATGACTGGGGCCTTCCACGTACGACCAGAATGTCTGACTCGTACGCTGACAACAGTTTAGGTTCAAGCTGGAACCCGTTCTGCTCCTCTAAGGAAATGACTCAGAATCATGTATTAAATCTGAATCATCCAGTGGGCCTGTGGCCATCTGCTCAGACTGGGTAAGGAAGGAGACAAATTGTGGTTTCAGGCATATGACTTTCGCTGTTAAGCCTTATTGTCTTCTCTTAGTGGTGAGAACGATAGATTGTTTAAAGCCAAGGCGTTGTGATAGCAGGTGACTGTACATCCGGGGAAATGCTAAGTTACAGGTATTTACAGTTTGATGCTCAAACTCATGGAATAAACACGAGAGCAGAAATGGATTGTGCATGTAGAAAATTGTGGCATGGGCAAAAAACAGACTTGTTCTCATGTCTTGGCTCTTTTTTTTTTTTTTTTTTTTTTTTTTTTGCTTTTGATTGGGAGTGGCAGGAAGTTGTTGGAGAGAAGGTCTGGATGATCATTCTCCTTGCACCCGTAGTGAGTATTGGTAACAACCCCCCTGCATTTGTCCTTTCACTTCAAAGGGACACGGAGGTTTGGTGACCTCAACCTGCCCAAGCCTTCAGGATCTGCTGCTATTGCTGCTCATTACAGTTTCTTGTGTTTGCTTTGATCTGAGTCATTGGGAACATGCAGAAGCTGATTGAAGACAGTGCCACCTTGATGATTTTAAAGTCATACATACAATACTAGGCAGAGGCAGAAGGATGAATATCAGACGTGAACTTGGGAAGGAAAGTTCTAAGTTCTGCTCTAGGCAGGGCTTCCGCACGTGGTCTGACCTATTCTGATCTGTATAATATCTCAAAGACATCCTGTGGTTACGTACCCTTATGGCCATGCCTAACAGGCATTGTTATTTAAGGAAAGCTTTCCAACTTTTGAAAATTAAGTTATTTATTTCTGTTTCATCTTTAGTGAAAATGACAAATTCTCATTTCATTTTTGTGGCTTTAATTCCATGTGGAATGGGATGCAAAGGAAAGTATGTAAGCCCTGATGTCAGACAGACCTGAATTTAAATCCTGGCTTCAGCACTTACTAGCTGTGTGACCTTGGGCAAGTCACTTAACCTTTCTGAATCCCTCTTTCTTCACCTCTGAAGTGGGGATGGAATGCCCATCTCAGCAGGTAGTGTGTGACTTAAGTGAAATGACAGATGGGTACGTGGCTGGCATCCTTCAGTAGCTGCCCTCTGCCTGTGTGTTAATTTCAGCTGTGCTGTAAACACAAGTCATTGCTTGCTGCGTGATTGTGCTGTTTCTGTAGCCGGTGACGTCAGCATGGGGAGAGTTGATGACAATAAAGGAAGCCTTTAGAAATCTAGTTACAGCCTGAAGATTGGACTGGGATCCAGGAGATGGAATTATTTTGCAACCTAAGATTCGTTCAGTGGAAAAGATTAATGAGTCACATTATACAAACGGATCAAGCTAATGACAAGTGAAAATGTTCTGGTTTCTAGCTGGACTTGATTTGATAATATTGGTACGACAACAGCATTCAATTCAAAGTCTCTTCTAGCAAATTGGGCTTTACCCAGAACTTTCCTCTTAGAGGTGAGGTCCTCCTCCTTGGAATCCCAATCTGACTGGCTGCTTTCTGGGCAGCCCCCTCTGCAGTGCGGTTTCAGAACTGTCAAGGGAGCACCCCGAGTCTCAAACACTCTGCTCTTTTTCCTCCCTCCTATGATGGTCCTATGGAAGTGACTGAAGCTTTCAACTACTTTTTTCTGTGAATTAAGTTATCTGGAAAGATCATAGATTAAGCCAGAATCAAGGATTAATACCTTAATTGGCACTGATGTATCTGATTAACCCTTGCGGAGGGTACAGCTCCAAGATAAATGATGTTGTGGAAGAAGAAGTCAGGGTGGGAGACCCAAAGTGGGGTCCTTGGGAAGAAGCAGCGTAACCTACAGGGGCATTTATTACCTGAGCTACAGCACACACTGCTTATGTTCCCATTGGTGTTGAGATCAACTACTCCTTGTCGTGGCATTCACTGTTTTCTTGCATATTTCTGTAATTCATACTAGGTTATAAAAACCTCAAGGGAAAGGAGCTCCCCTTTCATCCCTCTAAATTCCCCTGAGAGAACCTTCTTTGCATCTAGTAGGTAGTCAATAAGTGCTTTCTCTGCATCTAGTAGGTAGTCAGTAATAAATGCCTGTTGAATGAAGAGGCATTGAAGAAAATCTTTACCTTCTTTCACCCCGGGCTGAACTTCATAATTCTGTTTCTGTTTTTACTTCGTATAAACTGCTCTTCTGTGAAGTCCTTTCTATTTTCTGTGTAGCTTTAGACCTGTTGTTCTTTCCTTTTGATCTCTGTGTCCAACACCTCTAGTATATTCAGAGCCCCTCTCCTCTCATGGGAAATACATGACTTCCTTTGCTTCTTGCTTCTCACTGAACTCCTTGCATCCAAACGATGCTCAGAATGACCAATAAGAGATATACTATTTCATGTCAATATCACATGAACAGGAAACAGCCAGAAGTCACTGTGCTTTTGAAGTGCTATGTTCAAATTCCAGTACAAAAATGAATGAATGCACAAATAAAGATAGACAAATATGATCGAACACACCAACTATATGCCAAGTCTGGAAGTAGAGAGTAGGCAAGATTGATACTCCAGGATTGCTGAAAGCACTTTGATGACTGAAATTTTGTTGCCCTGAACAATTTTTAAAATTTGGTCTGGTGTATTGGAATTACTATACATTATAGAAAGATTCACTTCAATGTTTTTTTTTTTTTTTTTTTATCAGAATGGATTGCATTGATTCATTTTCCCTTTTTCCCTATGAGAAAACAACATATTCAGATTTTTTTATGATTAAAATTTTTATTTTAAGTTAACTATAGATTCATGTGCAGTTGTGAGAAATAATACAGAGATTCCATGTGCTCTTTACCCAGTTTCACTCAATGGTAACACCTTGCAAAACCATGATACAATATTACAACAGGATATTGACAGGGATACAGTCAAGACACAGAACATTCTATCACCACTGGGATCTCTCATGTTATCCACTTCCCTCCTGCCAACCCGCCAGTAATCCCTGGCGACAACTCATCTTTTCTCCATTTCTGTAATTTTGTCATTTCAAAAATGTTTTTTTTTTTTTTTTTTTGAGACAGAGTCTCACTCTGTTGCCCAGGCTAGAGTGAGTGCTGTGGCGTCAGCCTAGCTCACAGCAACCTCAAACTCCTGAGCTCAAGGGATCCTCCTGTCTCAGCCTCCCGAGTAGCTGGGACTACAGGCATACACCACCATGCCCGGCTAATTTTTTCTATATATATTTTTAGCTGTCCATATAATTTCTTTCTATTTTTAGTAGAGACGGGGTCTCGCTCTTGCTCAGGCTGGTCTCTAACTCCTGAGCTCAAACGATCCGCCCACCTCGGCCTCCCAGAGCGCTAGGATTACAGGCGTGAGCCACCGCGCCCGGCCTCAAAAATGTTTTATAAATCATACAGTCTGTAACCTTTTAGGATTGGCTTTTTTCACTGACAATAATTTTTTAGAGATTTGTCCAGGTTTTTGCATGTCTTAATAGTTCATTTCTTTTTATTACTATAGTATGGATATACTGTATTTTGTTTAACCATTCACCCATTTCTAGGTTTTGGCTATTACAAATGAAGCTGCTATAAACATTTGTGTGTAGATTTTGGTGTGAACATAAGTCTTCATTTCTCTGGGATAAATACTCAGGAATGTGATTGTTGGGCTGTATGATAGTCACATGTTTAGTTTTTTAAGAAACTGACCAATCATTTTCCAAAATGGCTGTACCATTAGTGGTTTGAAAATATTTGTCCTCAGTCTGTAGCTTGTCTTTTCATCGTCTTAGCAGGATCTTTCACGAACAAAAGCTTTAAAATTTTTATGAAATCCAATTTATCAATTTTTACTTTATGGATTGTGCTTTTGGTATCAAACCTAAGAACTCTGCCTAGATCTCAGATAATTTCTTCTATGTTTTTTCTGAAAGTTTTATAGCTTTACATTTTACATTTAAGATTTGGTACATTTTTAGTTAATTTTATATAAAGTGTGAAACAGGTCAAAGTTTATTATTTTTGCTGTAGATGTCCAATTGCTCCAGCACCATTTGTTGAAAAGGCTAACTTTTTTTTTTTTTTTTTTTTTTTGAGACAGAGTCTCGCTCTTTTGCCCAGGCTAGAGTGAGTGCCGTGACGTTAGCCTAGCTCACAGCAACCTCAAACTCTTGGGCTTAAGCAATCCTCCTGTCTCAGCCTCCCAAGTAGCTGGGACTACAGGCATGTGCCACCATGCCCGGCTAATTTTCTTCTATATATATTTTTGGTTGGCCAGATAATTTCTTTCTATTTTTTAGTAGAGATGGGGTCTTGCTCTTGCTCAGGCTGGTCTCGAACTCCTGACCTCGAGCGATCCACCCGCCTCAGCCTCCCACAGTGCTAGGATTACAGACGCGAACCACCGCACCCGGCTGAAAAGGCTAACTTTTTCCCCATTGAAATGCTTTTGCATCATTGTCAAAAATCAGTTATGCATATTTGTGTGGCTCTATTTTGGGTTCTCTATTCAGTCCATTGATCTATGTGTCTATTCCTTTACCAATATCACACAGTTTTTACTACTGCATCTCTATAGAATGTCTTAAAATCTTTTCTTCTTTTTCGAAATTGTTTTAGCTATTGTAGTTCCTTTGCCTTTTCATATAAATTTTGGCATAGCCTTGCCTATGTTTGCAAACACTCTCACTGAGATTTTGATAGGAATTGTATTAAACCTATATATCAATTTGGGGGAAATTGACATCTTCATTACATTGAGTATTCCAATCCTCGAACACAGAATATCTCTCCATTTATTTAGATCTTCTTTGATTTCTTTCATCAGTGTTATATAATTTTTATACAGATTCCATAAATGTATTATTAGATTTATGCTTAAGCATTTAATTTTTTGAGCAACTGTGAATAGTGTATTATTAATTTAGGAATCCATGTGTTTGATGCTAATATATAAAAATACAATGGATTTTTGTATGTTTATCTTGTATCCTATGAACGTACTCAAATCACTTAGTTCTGGAAGTCTGTTTTGTAGATTCCTTTGGCTTCTCTATAGGAAATTATGACATTTGCAAATAGGGACAGTTTTATTTCTTCTATTCTGATCTGTGTGTGTTTTTATTGTTTTCCATTTTTCTTGCCTGATTGCACAGAGTAGAACTTCTAGTGCTATGTTGAATAAGATTAGTGAGAGTGAACATCCTTACCTTTTCTCAATCTTAGGAAAACATTCACTCTTTTACCATTTTATCATTAAGTATAATGCTAGCTCTGGGTTTTTTCTTTTTTTTCCAGATGCTCTTTATAAGTTCTCCTCTATTCCTAGTTTTTCTGAGAGTTTTTATCATTAATGGGTGTTAACTTTAGTCAAATACTTTTTCTTCACCAATTGATATAATCATGTTTTCTTTAGTCTGTTTCTTTAGGCTAAAATATTGAGCCAGCCTTGCATTTCTTTCTGGTCATGATATCTAATCTTTTAATATTGCTGAATTCTATTTGGTAATATTTTGTTAGAAATTATTATATCTATATTCATGAAGAATATTATTCTGTAGTTTTCCTTATTAGCACTATTTTTGGTTATGGAATTAGGGTAATACTAATTTGGGAAGTCTTCTTCGCTCTTCTGTTTTCCAGAAGAGACTGTATAGAATTGGTATTAATTCTTCTTCAAAAGTTTGGCAGCTTTCTCTATCAAAGCCTTCTATGCCTGCAGATTTATTTTTAGAGACTTAAAATTATGCATTCAATTTCATTAATGATTATAGGGCTATTTAAATTTATCTATATCTTATTGGAGGAGTCATGATAGTATGTTTTTTAAGGAAGTAGTTAATTCCATCTGAGTTGTCAAATTTATGTTTGTAGAATTATATTATCCCTTTTACTGTCTACAGGGTCTGTAGTGATATCCCATGTTCCATTCCTATAAATATTGTTAATTTGTGTCTTCTTTCTTTTTTCTTTCTCAGTCTTGCTACATGTTTGTCAATTTTATTGATCTTTTCAAAGGACCAACTCTTTTTTGCATAAATTTTCTCTTTTGTTTTTCTGTTTTCAATTCATTGATTCTGCTATCATTGTATTTTCTTCCTTCTGCTTGCTTTGGATTAATTTTGTTCTTTTTTATATAGATTCTTGAGATGGGAGTTTGGATTACTGATTTGAAACTTCTCTTCTTAATCTGATGTATGTATTTACTACTATAAATTTTTTCTCAACAGTGCTTTAGTTGTTTCCTACAAACTTTGATATATTGCATTTTCATTTTTATTAGTGCAGTGTATTTCTAAAATTTCCTTTGATACTTACTCTTTGGCCCATGAATTATTTAGAAGTGTGTTGTTTAGTTACCAATTATTGGAGATTTTCCTGTTACCTTTCTGTTGTTAATTTCTAGTCAGATTTCATTGTGGTCAGAGAAAACACTCTGTAAAACTTCAGTTCTTTTAAATGTTTTGAGGTTTGTTTTATGGCTCAGGATTTGGTCTGTCTTCATATATCTTTCATAAGGACTTAAAAAGAATGTACATCTGCAGCTGTTTGATAGACCATTCTATAAATAGTCTATTAGATCATGCTGGTTGATGATATTGTTGAATTCTTCCATATCCTTGTTGATTTTCTGTCTAGCTGCTCTATTAGTTGTTGACAGTGGAGTGTTGAAGTCTCCATCTATAGTGTGGATTTGTCTATTTCTCCTTTCAGTTGTATTAAATTTTGCTTCACACATTTTTGCTGCACTGTTGATTGATGCATACACATTTAAGATTGCTGCATCTTTTTGGTGAGTTGACCCTTTTATCATTATTAAACATCCTCCCTCTGTCTCTGATAATAACCTACCTATATTGTTATATTTGAAGTAAGCTTCTTATAGATAGCATTTAGTTGGGTTATGTTTGTTAATTCACTCTGCTAATCACTGTCCTTTAATTGGTATATTTAGATCATTTACATTTAATGTAATTATTGATATGTTAGGGATTAAGATTGCTGTTTTATTTTCTGTTTGTTCTGTTTTCTTTTTCTTGTGGATTATGTGAACATTTTTTAGAATTCCATTTGAATATTTCTATATAGTGTTCTTGAATGTACCTCATTGTATAGCTTGTTTAATGATTGCTCTGTGTATTACATTATATATACGTAATTTATCACAGTCTACTGGTGTCAATTTAGCAGTTCAGGAGGAGTATAGAAATCTTACCTCTTTTTACATTCCTTTACCCTCCCTTGTTTATAATATGCAACTGGGTTTCATTATTCACAGTAATTATGTTCTATAAAGTCTCTCTGAATTAGCAAATACTAAACCATTGCTCTTAGGGGAAAATGTGAGCCTCAGATTACATTTTTGTCAACTGATCAATACATTACCTTGTTTTATGGATGTTTCTACTGAAAGGCACCTTATATTCAATTAGCATTGAATTCATGGCCAACAGCACTATAACTCATGCCTTAATGAAGCTTATCTAACAGACAAAGTTTCTTCATAACACACATCACAGCTTTCTTGTGCTTAGGAACACTGGACAGCATTTCAGCACTACACTTGGGGGCCATTTTAAACAGTGAATTTACCAAGAAAAAATACAAAATTGCAGATAGTGTGGTACTAGATATGCTGCAAAAATAATACTTATTTACAACATAAGAGCTGAAACAAAAGATTACAGCCTTGTAATCTGAGCCTGGAATGTGTTGGAAGACTCAAAGTTTTTGCCACTGTGTACGTGTTCACTATGAAAGTGCTCTGAGTCCTAATTTGGGGCTTACAAATAAATTTTAGTGAGTAGACAGATTCACAAATGCAGAATCTGTAAGTAATGAGAATCAACTATAATTATCTTACATATTTTTTTCTACATATATTTAGAACCACATCAGCCAATGTTATTTTTGCTAAAACCATCAAACATAATTTGGAAAACTGAAGGAGATAAGAAAAATCAACTATATTTACCTGCATTTTTGCTTACTATGTTCTTTATTCCTTACTGATGTTCTGAAGTTTCCTTCTTTTATTGTTTCTCTTCTATTTAGAGCATTTCCTCTATCCATCATTTTAGGATAGGTCTACTGATGATAAATTCTCTTTATTTTCTATAATGTAAGAATGTCTTGATTTCCTCTTTATTCCTGAGGCATATTTTCAGTGCATGTAAGATTCTGAGTTGCCAAGCCTTTTCTCTCAGCACTTGAAAAATGTGGTGTCACTTCCTTCAGTCTTCCATGCTGTCTGATGAGAAATCTGCTGTCATTTGAATTGTTTTCCCAGTATAGGTAAAGTATCATTTTTCTTAGCTGTTTTTTTAAGGTTTTTCTTTGTCTTCATTTTTCAGAAGTTTAATTATGATGTGTCCTGGCATGGAGTTCTTTGAGTTTGTCCTGTTTGAGGTTGGCTCAGCTTCTCAGATTTGTAGGTTTATACCTCCTGCCAGATTTGGAACGTTTTCAGCCATTATTTCTCCAGGTATTCTTTAGCCCTGACTTCTTTTCCTTCTCCTTGGATTCTGGTGACATAAATGTTAGATATTTTCTTATAGTCCTATAGGTCCCTGAGTCTCTGTGTTTTTGTTTTTTTTTTTTTCCCTCTGTTGTTCAGACTGGGCAATTTCTATTGCTTAATCTTCCCATTCATCAATTCTTTCCTCTGTCCACTCCATTCTGCTGTTGAGTGCATCCACCAGGAATTTTATGTCAGATATTGTATTTCTCCGTTCTAAAATTGCCATTTGGTTCTTCTGTATCTCTTCTAATTCTTTGTGAGACTTTCTATGTTTCTTGCTAAGGCTTTTGGTTTTTTCATTCGTTTCAACTGTGTTCATATAATACTCGTTCTTCGAAGCATTTTTTATCATGGCTGCTATAAATTGTTTGTTCAATAATTCCAACACCTCTGTCACTAGATGTTGCTATCTATTGATGGTCTTTTTGCATTGCCTTTGAGATCTTTCTGGTTTTTAGGATGAGGAGTGTTTTTTTGATTGAAATCTGGTTGTTTTCATACTGTGTTTGGAGGCTGGATCTTATTTAAATCTTCTGTTTTCGCTGGCATATTCTGATGGCACTGTGGCAAAGGAAGGGGGAGCATTGCCCTGTTCTTGCCAGGTGGAGGTTGCACCCCATGTTCCTCTTGGCCTGTTGGCTTCTGTCAGTGCCCCAGGGGGGTGGCTTCCTGTTGCAACTGGGCGGGGATAGGAGTTCTAGCTTCCCGTGCAGTCTTCAGACACTGCAGTACCATTGGACCATGGTGAAATTCCTGACTGTCCACTAGGCCTCTCTGACATCACCTCAGTGGGGTATAGTCATAGTTTCTTTTTATGAAAAAATATTGCTTATGCCTAACAAATAGATACAATTGAATTTCCTTGATGAACTCCTTAGTTTTCCACTTCTATCCTCTTCCTGCTGATTATTTCTTTTTTTACAGTAAAGTCTCCACCTGTCTGGGGACTGGGCACTGCCCAGATGCTGCTGCTTCCCCCAGAATGGATTTTCATTATGTGCAGCTATTACTATTTTCTTCCATCCTCATTTCAATTGTTTTCTGCTCCTCTTGCTATTTATCACAATTTACCTACTCTGTGCCTTGCATTTCTCCTTGCTTGAATGTTTGCTTGCATTCTGTGTGCTCTCTTCAGAGCATTTCCTTTTAAAATGAACAACCACAAAGCAGGTTAAGTTAAGGGGCTGAAAATGCAAGTCAGTGTATCTTGAGCTGAGGTTTCTCCCTCTGGGTGGAGGGGGTGTCTCACGTTGACTGGGGAAGGGTCAATAAGAGAGACTAGCTGAGGAGCAGATTTTGAAGACTAAAATCCATTTCCTCTGAGGAGAGGAAATAGTGCAACACTATTTTAGATCATATTTCCCTGTCTCAGCCACTTGGTTGGTGTGGCAGCAATCAGAAGCTATAAATAGATGAAATTTGCTAGAAGCATCTTAAAGAACCATCAGGAAATGGCTGTCGTTGCTCAGAGTATTTTGGAAACGAGCATGTTAGTCACTGATACCATTATCCCTAATTTCACTCTTGCAAATATTGTTCACGGAAATTGTCACCCCTTTGTCAATCTCTGGGATTCTCAGAGGTATCCTTTTAATGAATGCCTTCCCCTCCCCGCCTTCTACACAGTCTTAGACTTCTGGATGGCCAAATAGGATTGGAGTGATTGATTAGCAAGTTTTCCTAATTATTTTGATTAGCCCTATTTGTTTTGCATGTAATTATCTTTTCTCAGTAATTAGAATTGAGTCACAGTATTCATACTTGATATAATTTTGTATGACAATTACCCCAGTTAAACTCAGATATATTTATAATTTTCAAGCAATTATAGAACAATTTAGCCAAACCTATAGTAGTTCTTCTTCTGAAGGAAAAAAGATGTTTTGTTTTGATTTGTTTTAAAATACAAAGTGGTTTTTGCTTATGCAAGACAACTGATAACACAAATTGATTGTATTTTTAAAAGCAATGTTTCCTGAAAAATTATTCATTAGGTGAAATTGATATTAGGTTACAGTAACCTTTTCTTTGGAGAAAAATTTGAGTGGGTTGGCCTTTTGGATCCATTTATTAGATTAATCTCTTTTTAGAATCCCAATTATGCCATATCTGGGGTCTGGAAAAGAAAGAATATGGGTATCCCTGTCCACCTGTGTTCATGGTCTTCAATAAAACATTGTATTTGTGGACTGTATTATTCAGCTAGATTCTGAGCAGGTCTCCCTTTATCCCCTTAGGGAAAATGAAGTGGTTATCTGGATTTATTCAGGTCAACTGCAGAGCTGGGGGCTGAGCAGGACTTTAGCGGCTCCACCTTTGAGTCCCTGGGCAGCTGTGTGGCTGCCTGAGCCCTTGTTGGGAAAAGCAGAAGCACTGGGGTACCCAGGCCCCGATGGCACACGGTAAGTGGGACTTCCTCCCCTGCCCTGCCAGTAAGGCCAATGCGCTTTTGACGGTATGCATGCTGTCAGCCACGCTCTTTTGTTAGATCTCTTTAGAAGGAGCTAATGATGAGTATGAGCTGCCCTCTCCAACTACTTTTGGGGTTACAAAGCCTTTCAAAGAGACTAACTGCATATTCTTTTACTCACAGCTGCATATTAATGATATTTCCTTTGGAATTTGATTAAAGCAGCTTCAATGCCAGTTTTTAGGCAGTTTTCTAGAGGTTGCAGATTGATCTAAACTAAAACTCCCAGCCAGGTACAAATCCATCTGTAACCTAGGGGGGACTTTGACACAGAGTAACTCCCACGAACATGCTTTATGGGCCACCTGGCTCTTGTGAATGGCAGCGTAGAAGGCGGCAAAGGAGCCGCCAACTGCAGGAACTCATCATCAGCTCTAATTCCTCTGTCTAAACAGTTTAACTCCCTCTGGCTCCGTTTTCCCACAGTCACTGCTGACAGTGCTGATAAGCTGAATAAGGCTAGATTCAACAGTCCAGATACAGCTCTTCATTATTAAAGGATCAACATGTCTTAACATGCATATCCTTTGAATTGGGGGGTCAAACAATGAGGTCTTGGGGAGAGAAGTATTCTCTTTCTCTTTAAATTAGCAAAAACAAACAACAAAAGCAAAGCAGTTGTTGCAGGAAGCTAAAGGGTTTGTCCTGTATCCTAATTCTAAATTTGGAAGTTAAAATCCTGAATAAGGAGGAGGCTCTTAATTACTCTCCATACTCAAGCTTCTGCTGAATCGAGTCTTCTTGCTGATGTGATCTATGCTTAATCAATTTAACCTTGAACCAGGCTGATACCATGGAACATTGTGAACCCAACAGTACAGAGCTTTGGCGATGCTTTGCGTGTCTGCCATGAATTTGTGGCTTCTCTTATCCTAAATTAAGCTCCTCAACATATAATTAACCATCCCACACATTGAACCTATCTCCAAGATAAATGTTTCTGCATGGCTAAAGGCTGGTTCACAATACAAAAACAAGTCCTCCTCTCTCTCTGCCTTTTCCCTCTCACTACCACTAGATGAATTGTGAATCCTTGCTCAGAGCTCTGTTCTTAGGGCTTGGGTGCTGTAACGTTTTTAACTGTATTGATTACGTAAAGATAAAAGTTAGCTCAAGGAAGTGTTTATTGCTCCTTTTCCCCCTTTTCTTCTTTTTTTTTCCTTCCACAATTTGAGGGGGAAAAATGCCAAGATTTAGTAAGAGCACAAAAGTTGGACTTAATAAAATATTAGGAAACCACCCAACTGAAATAATTTATGGTGTTACTGAAGAAAAAAAAAATGCTTCATAAAATTAGTAGCTGAGTGGGTTATCTCCAAATGCGTTTCATGTATGAGATGATGAGACTATCTTGAAAATTCGGCTGGAATGAGTAATTAGAAGAGTCAGTTGCAAATCTTAGTGAGGCATGTGCCAAACCTTGGTTTCTGGGAGTCTTCCTGGGCATCTTGAATACATGGAAGTTTTCCTATTTAGTTATTGTGCGACTTGCACCAACAGCAAAAAGGAAAAAGAACACAGACATATGGGAGATGGAGCAAGATGGTGGAATAGGGATCCCAAGCAATCATCCTCCTACAGAAACATCAATTTGAACAACTATTCATGCACAATAATACCTTCACAAAAGCTAAAGAAACTAGATGAGAGATCACAGTACCTGCTTATAGCATAATAATAAGAAAAGACATATTGAAGAGGGTAGGAAGGACAGTTGTACAGTATCCACATCACCCCTCCCCCAACCCCAGGCTGCACAGCATGGAGAGAGAGAGACCCTCTCCTTGCAGGAAAGAGAAAGAAATAAGCATAGGACTTTGCCCTGGACCCCAATACTAGGACAGCCAAAGTAAAACCCAGCACTAGGAAGACTCCCATGGCTCTTAACTCCAAGCCAGTACTTGCAGACTGAACCTGTAGATCCACCCGGCATAGCCTCTGCAAGACAGACTTGAGTTCTAGCCCACATCACTACTGGCCAACTACAGCAGCTTTGAGTGCAGAATAACCCACAGTGACAAGCAGGCCTCAGTGACTGAGGGCTTGTATTCCAACCTGGCACTGCACCAGCCTCAGCAGTCAAGGGATTCCAGCCTGGCTACAGTGATCCTGGGCTACAACAGCTGTAGCAGTCATGGGCTTAGGGACCACAACAGGTGACTTGCCTAGAATTTCTAGACAGGCTTACTGTTGAAGGACATTCCCAGACAAAGCCAGACTGTGAAGACTGGCAATAAGCACCTACTTCTTCAGTGCACACATATTGTTGCATGACCATGAGGATCAAGAACAATCAGGGAAACATGACACCATCAAATGGACAAAATAAAATGCCATTAATGGACTTCAAAGAGAGAGAGATGTATGAATTGCATGACAAAGAATTCAAAATGGCTGTTTTAAAGAAGCTCAATGAACTTCAATAAAATTCAGAGCACCAATTCAATGAAATGAGGAAAACAATATATGACTAGAACAAGAAATTTAACAGAAATTGAAATGAGAATGGTAAAAAACCCAGAACTCTTAGAGCTGATAAATATAATAAACAAAATGAAAAATGCATTAGATAGCATTAACATCAGAATTGATCAAGCAGAAGAAAGAATCTGTGAACTTGAAGACAGGTTATTTGAAAATTATACAGAGGAGAAAAAAGAAAAAAGAATGAAAAGGAATGAAAAATGCTTATGGGATTTATGGGATAGCATCAAAAAAGCAAATGTATGAGATGTTGGCATTCACAAGGGAGTAGAGAAAAATAAAAGGGTAGAAAGCTCATTTAAAGAAATAATAGCAGAAAACTTTCCAAACCTAGAGAAAGATATAAATATCCAGGTACAGGAAAACCAGAAGTCTCCAATCAGATTCAACCCAAATAAGACTACCCCAAGACATACTGTAATTAAAATGTCCAGTATCAAAGACAAAGAGAGGATCTGAAAGCAGCAAGTGAAAAGAAGCAAATAACATGTAAGGGAGTTCCAGTACATCTAGTGGAAAAGAAAGACAGTTAACTCAAAAAAAGCAAGATAACAAAATGGCTAATAAATATAAGAAAATATGTTCAAACTAATCAACAAGGAAATGCAAATTAAAAACATCTATTGGATTTTGTCTATCAAATTAGTAAAGATATAAGAAACAAGAATACCCAGCATTGGCAAAAGATACTGGGAGTTACGAGAGTCAAATAGACTAGTTTTGCTTCTTAACTCTACCTGTTACTAGCTGAGGGAACTTGGGCATGCCATTCAATTTCTCTAAGACTATCTTCCTCAGCTATAAAATGCAAATGATATTAGTAATTACCTCAGGCTTTTTGAGGGGATTAAATGAAATATGCTTATAAAGTATTTAACATAACATCTAGCACATAGCAAACGCTCAATTAATATTAGAATTGTGATCATTATTGTTGGAAGCTAAAATCCAAATATGCTGATGGAGGAGTATAAAGTAAAAGCTTTCCGAATAAAAATTTGACAAATATGTTAAGGCCTTAATGTTGTACATACATTTGACTTAACCAGTCTGCTTCTAGAAATTTGTTCTGAGGAAACAGGACAAAATGATTTGTTTACAAAGGTATCTTTCATGCTATATAATTTTTTATTTCAATAGATTTAGGGGGTACAAGTTGAATTTTGTTATGTGTATATATTATATAGTGTTGAAGTCTAGGCTTTTAGTGTATCCATCACCCGAATAGTGTACATTGTACCCAATAGGTGATTTTTCAATTCATAGTATTTTTTTTTTTTTTGAGAGTCTCGCTCTGTTGCTCAGGCTAGAGTGCCATGGCATCAGCCTAGCTCACTACAACCTCAAACTCCTGGGCTCAAGCAATCCCCCTGCCTCAGACTCCCAAGTAGCTGGGACTACAGGCATGCGCCACCATGCCTGGCTAATTTTTTCCATATATATTTTTAGTTGTCTATATAATTTCTTTCTATTTTTAGTAGAAACGGGATCTCACTCTTGCTCAAGCTGGTCTCGAACACCTGAGCTCAAACGATCCACTCACCTCGGCCTCCCCAGAGTGCTAGGATTACAGGTGTGAGCCACCGCGCCTGGCCCATAGTATTTTTATATTGACAAAAAATGGAAACAAATACTAATAGTAAGGGTTAAAAATTATGGTTTGTCCACCTTCTAGAGTTTCATTCAGACGTACAAAGCATGTTGCAAAAGAATATTCAATGGTTGAGAAAAATACTATGGGAAAACAGTGGCTATCAGTGGTCAATGGAATTATTTGTGTTTTTTATTAATATTTATAATTTAAAGTTTTCCTATAGTAGGTCAGTAAATACTTTTTGGACATCTGCTGTGTGTTAGGCACTGTGCTGGGTGCCATGGACATGGTAGTGAATAAAGCCCACAGGGCACGGAACTTGTGGAGCTTTTAGTCCATCCATTGGAAAATGTGTTACTTTTATAATGACGACCATCACTAAAGCAAAAAGGGAAACTATCATTAGTTTGCTAGAGCTGCTGTAACAAAGTGCCACAGCCTGGGTGGCTTAACCATCAGATATTTATTTTTCAAAGTTCTGGAGAATAGAAGTAGTAGATCAAGGTGTTGGCTGGGCTGGTTTCTTCTGGGGCCTGTCTCTCCAGCTTGTAGACAGTTACCTTCTCCCTGGGCCTCCATGTGGTCTCCCCTCTGGAGCAGTGTCTGCATTTTCTTTTCCAGCTGTGTTGGAGTAGGGCCCGCCCTGATGCCCTCATTTTATCTTAATGACCCTGTCTCTAAATACAGTCACATTCTGAGATACTGGGGGTTATAACTTCAGCATATGAAGTTTTGAGGGAGATAATTCAGTCCATGACAAAAACCATTTGATGATATTTCTTCCCTGGCATTTTCTCTTCTGAGCCATCGGATAAAGGAGCTGTGTGCCTTTTCCCTTTTCCTTCAGTGGGATATTTTTAGCCACTTGGAGAGCCCCTTCAGGAAGACTAAGAACCTGGGCCTCTCTTTGAAAGCCTATTCACTGGCCACAGCATTGGCAGCTGTGATTTTAGTGTAGGCGAAGGTGGGCCAGGCGCGGTGGCTCACGCCTGTGATCCTAGCACTCTGGGAGGCTGAGGTGGGAGGATCACTTGAGGTCAGGGGTTCAAGATTAGCCTGAGCAAGAGCAAGACCCCGTCTCTACCAAAAATAGAAGAATTAGCTGGGTATCGTGGTGTGTGCCTGTAGTCCCAGCTACTCAGGAGGCTGAGGCAGGAGAATCGCTTGAGCCCAGGAGTTTGAGGTTGCAGAGAACTATGATGATGCCACTGCACTCTACCCAGGGTAACAGAGAAATCCTGTCCCCCCCCCCCAAAAAAAGGAAAACGAAAAGAAAGTGTAGGTGAAGGTGATCTCATGTGGGAAGTCCTAAATCATCTCCAGAAAATGGTCACATTCCAGGGTTTCCCTGGTACTTCAAGTCTGTTCTAGAGTGAACTTGGGGTCCCGGTCTAGTCCAGGGTCCCTGTCTCAGCCCAGAACTAGGTGTTCTAGGAGGATCTCCGAGGGAGGGACCTCCTGAGGTAGGGGGTTGTGTCCCAAGATCTAACTCGATTCACACGCATCCTTTGAACGTGAAATCTGCCTCTGGGCGTGGCAGGGGCTACCCAAGGAGCATGAGTCATTGATGAACAGCAACAGTGAACATGGTTATGTAACTCTGCAAACCAGAAGCTTCTTTTATTATACAGATCCGATTTTAGTTTCATTAACAGGGAGATAAACAAAAAAAGAAATAGATGCGTGTTCTCAGCTAGAGTAATGCCCCCATTTCAGATTAATGTAGTAGTGGAAGTGAACCTACAGAACATCAAATCCAACCCTTTGTTTCAAAGGTGGGAAACTGGCTCACCAAGGCCGCCTGGATGTGCCTCAGATCCTGCATCTGATGAGCAGCAAAGGCCGATCTCAAGTCCACGGATTGAGATGCTGGTCAGGTGTCATTTCCATAACACCCCACGAGGGCTGGGGGGAGCCCAGGCGCTGCAGGGAGCACTGGACCCCGGGAGTCGGGAACCCTGAGTTCTATCCCATCTTGGCTGCTAAGCAGCTGCATAATAATGGGCACCCTGAGTCTTCCTTCTGGTCTCTCTTTTTGACGTTCAAAATGTAAGCTGGATAATACAGTGCCTTGCATCTTTAACATCCCCCCACCCTTTCACGGGTTCCACTCATTCTATATTCAGGCAGGCAGAGTTGGCAGGTGGGTCCGGATGTGTTTGGCAGAGAATGGTTATGTAATCGTGTCTAGCACACTAAAGAAAACACCAGTGGCCTCGAGTCTTGCCTACAGTATTAATGAAGATTGAGATTCAGAAGGTGCTATGGTTTGAATGTTGGTGCCCCTTCCAAAATTCACATGTTGAAACTTCATCACCAAGGTGATAATATTAGGAGATGGGGCCTTGAGGAGGCTCTGTCCTCATGAATGGTATTAGCGACCTTATAAAATAAAGTGCTGGAGGGAGCTAGCTATGTGTCTTTGTCCTTCTGTCCCTTCTATTGTGTGTGAGGACACAGCATTTCTCCCTTCTGAAGGGTGGAACATTCAAGGCCCCGTTTTGAAAGCGGAGACAGAGCCCTCATCAGACAGTGAACATGCTGGTGCCTTGATCTTGGACTTCCCGGCCTCCAGAACTATGAAAGATAAATTTCTATTATGGATAAATCTCCCAGTCTCAGATTTTTTGTTATAGCAGCACTAACAAAGACAGAAGGTTTAAAAAGAAAAAGATTACAAAAGGTAGAAAATGAATAAGGGTTGCAACCTTGTGTTCACCTCCACTTACATTAAAAAGTGAGTTTCCACCCTACCATTCTCGTATAGATTACATGCTGACCCATCTTGCTGCTTTCTCAGATACCTATGACCTAATCTGCACTTCTGCTTTTATTAACAAGTAAAACATCGTCACTCTATTGCCTTCTCTTCTTGAAAAACCAAGCTACTAATTTTCAGGGTGCCAAATGTTGAGAAATTAATAAGTCATTTTAACTTTTTTTTTTTTGGACGGGTCTGTTTATTTTTCTTCTTCTTTCTTTTCTTCTCCCGCTCTGCTTTTTTCAGTGTGTGATTAAGTTTGTTTTTAAAAGGTGTTATAACCTTCGCAAAATTTTCATTGGCATTCTCCATGCATATTTTAATTACAGAAAACTCATGTTTTGTTCGAGTCACTGGAGAAATGAAAGGTATAATCTAATGCCAAACGTGCTTGCACTTAGCATTAATTTAGACTGGGCTCCCTTGCTCTGAGAGAAGAACAGAAATAGGGCCAGAGGTTAACACCCACTCTCAGAAAAATTCATAAGTAGCATGGTTCCAAGACGGTTCCCAATTATCTCGTGTCCTTTCTGGTTTTAAAGGACAAAGATCTAAATGAGGAGTTGTACCTGCCTGTATGAAACAGAGCTAATTGCTACCATTTTTACATGCTGCTGAAGTATGTACATGAGGCATGAGACATATATTTCTACAAGATGCCTGCATCAGTTGTAGAATTTTTACTTGGGTTCCTTGCATTAGTACTTTTACTAAATGGATGTTGGTAATTTCATTCATTTGACAAAAATTGAAATTATAAAGCATCAGGCTTTTCCTCATAATATTCAACGGTATTTTACTTGTCCAACCATCCTTCATCATACCTAGTAATTACAGGAATGAGGAGCTCTTAGACAGGGGAAGGCCATCTGTTTTCTTTGCATACAAACTCCCGTTGCTGTGATTTTTAAATGTACCCAAAGCCTTGCTCTGTAGAGTTAGATCCAGGAGCCTGCATTTCTAGTGACCTGACTTGTTCACTTCTTTTCTTTTTAAAATTGCTTTTAAAATCTTTCATTTCTGTGCTCTTTGGGTCAGTGTGTCTTAGAAATTACTCAGGTTGGTAAGTAAATTCTAAGATAACTCTCTCCGTGTATCAAAGAACAAAGTGTTACAGAAATGTCCTGCTTGTGTCCTGTGATTGCCTGGCAAAGAATCAGAATTAGCCGGGCATCCGCTGAGGGCTAGAAAGAATTTGAGAGTTACAAGGCCTGGTCCCTGCCCCAGGCATAACTTCCTCCACCCCCTGCCACCGAACCTAAGACGTAAAGTAAGAGCGGTTGAAGTGTCCAAAGAGCAGGCCAGGCACGGTGGCTCACGCCTGTAATCCTAGCACTCTGGGAGGCCGAGGCGGGAGGATTGCCCAAGGTCAAGAGTTCGAGACCAGCCTGAACAAGAGTGAGACCCCATCTCTACTAAAAATAGAAAGAAATTATCTGGACAACTAAAAATGTATATAGAAAAAATTAGCCAGCCATGGTGGCATGTGCCTGTAGTCCCAGCTACTTGGGAGGCTGAGGCAGAAGGATCACTTGAGCCCAGGAGTTTCAGGTTGCTGTGAGCTAGGCTGACGCCATGGCACTCTAACCTGGGCAATAGAGCGAGACTCTGTCTCAAAAAATAAAATAAAATATAATAATAAAAAAGTAGTGTCCAAAGAGCAAATAGCGGACGAGATCCCACCTGGGGCAGTTCTTAGTGAGAGCAGACCATAATCTGCAGGCAGTTTGTTAATTCCCATGAGAAATTACCACCATAGAGACCTGAGATACTCAATGTACATGTCATCCTTCCTGTAGACAGACTTACACGAGAAACCAAATAATAATTATAAAATTGCTACATGAATACGGAATTAGAAAATGGGAAGTTAATGGCATCCGGCTAAAAGAGCTGGATATATCCATTTCTTAAGGGGGATGGTCTTGCTAATGGGATGACAGTATTTGCAGTCCATTAGCTAATATTCCTCCTTCTCTGCATGGGCTGGGACAGACACTCTAGCATTTACCTCCGTGACTCACCTTGTTCCGTGTTTCCAAACCGGCCAGCCTCTGGAATGACTGATACATTCTTTTTTCGTTTTCTAGACAAGTCCATACATTTACTCATCTCATGGTGAAATTACCCCTGCCTGGGTGCTATTCCGTCTCTTTAAAATGATGGTTATTCACTCATGAAATATTTCTGGAGTGTGTCCCTACGTGCCAGGCCCTGCAGTCTGCATTAGCCTACAGCAATAAGTGAGACCAACAAGGTACACACCTAGTGAGGGAAATAATTAGATAAGCAATTACTGTAATGTGGGATAAGTGTAGCAGAATGAGAAGAGTGGAGTGCTATCTGTCACCTCACCCTTAGTCGAGGGGACTCGTGAGGGCTTCTGGGAAAAAGCGATGCCAGATTTGCAACCCGAAGGATGGAGTTGGGAAGAACAGAGATAGAAAAACGCCCTTGGTAAAGGGAACTTCTGCATGAAGGCCCAGAGGAGAGAGTGCCAGCTACCTTCCATGTACTGAAGGAAATTCATGAGGGCTGTAATAGACGAAGATGATAATGGCTATGAGCTAAGCAGGGACCAGATCAGGAAGGATCTTATTAGACCTGTTGGAAAGATTGGATTCTATCCTAAAAGCAATGGAAGAGACGCTGGTGGGTTTTAAAGCTCATGATGCTTGGGCTTGCAGTTCAGAGAGATCACACTGGCTGGAGCATGGAGAAGGGATTTGAAAAGAGAAAGATTAGGAAAACTGAAGATTGTCAGGGAGCCAGAGCATTATTTCAGGCAAGAATGGGTTACTAGGATTAATCAAGGTAGTAGCAGTGAGGATGGAGAAAAATGATATTTTGCGACAATAGTTGCGAGCAAGAATAGGTAGGACTTGATTCCTAGATGAATGTGAAAGGTGAAGGTGATGAGGAACGAGGAAGGACTCCAGGTCCTGCAGAGATAGGGGACACCAAGAGGAGATCCGAGTGGGGAGAAGGTAATGAATTCAGGCCAGGACATGCTGAGTTGCAAGCGTTCACCACTGGAGGGAAGGTGGGTTTATAAATCTGTAGCCCAGGAGAAATGTCTGGGCTGGAGATGAGATTTTGGAATCGTCACCATAAGGATAGGCTTTGAAGCCATGAGAACAGATGAGTTCACCTGTGAAAAATACGGAGGCCATGAAGAGAGACCAGCATTAAACCTCAGCTGGAAAAAGAGCAGTCTCCGTGCTGGAAGGAGGCAGTTCAGATGAATGGGCAAAGCGACCCCCAAATCCTGTCCCACAGGTCTGCTTTCTAGAACCCTGTTCCTGTTCTAATTTTCTTAGCACTGTTGTCTCTGGAAAATATTCCGAGGCAAGAATAAATGAAAGGTTCATGCCTTATAGGGTCTGTTCAAACCCAGCGCAGCAAGGAGGATGAGAATCAACGGCAGAATGGTGCCTGATCGTGTTTGCTACCACTTGGTGATGAGCAGGAAGAGGCCCCGGTCACGCCCAGGCATGTCCAGCCGGCACTTCCCCGGGGGCTGCGGTGACACACCGTGCCTTGGAGTGGTCTGGGGAGAGGGGACAGTGGAGGGGTTCAGTCACCTTGCTCTCTCCCTCTCCCCCTTCCCATTAGTAAAGGTTAGCCCAGGTGTATCAGCTGGGGTTCAAGCACACTTGGATTTGCCACAGGGCACGCGCTTATGCAATTATGGGAGCTGGTTAAACAGTCTTGTAAGGCCGCCTCCATGTCCGATGTTGGGGCTTGAAGCCCACCGGGCAGGCGGCCTGGAGAGGAAGGTCATGACCAGGCAGGACGCCATGAGGATGGACTGAAGCTGCATCAGTCCTCGCTACCTCTCACCTCCGTGAAGAGGGTGGGCCGGTAGGAGCTGGGGCTCTTCCTCCTGGTGCTAAACACACACACCTGCTCTGGAGTCAGGCAAGCTGAAGGCGAACTGGGAAGGGAGGACACTCGCAGGCCACAGGCCAGGTGCTGCCTCCGCCAATGCGGTGAGTCACCCGGTCAGCAACTTGTGTCAGCTACAAAGTGGCCTCCTCCTTCCTTCTGCCTCCCACATCTCTCCAGCATCTCACGGTGGCCCATTTGGGGCATGGCTATTCGAATCCGGATTGCCACCCGCTTTCCCTCCAAGCCTCCTCCTTGGGCCCGTTCTTGAAAGTGCAGGACTGGGTGGGAAACTGACTCTCCACATCTCTGCGGTGGCCCCTGTGGCTCTCCAGATCCCCGAGTGTGGCCTCTCCACTGAGTCCAAACTTCACAGATTTGGCTTCAGTCAAAAGGCCACACTCAAGGGTCCGGAAGGCCACATGTGGCCCCAAGGCCACAGGTTCCCCACTGTAGTAAGTGAGGCTTCGGCCAAGTCTCAGGGGGTGGGACAGGCCAGAAACTGTGGGCAGCTGCCCAGGGGAAGGGCACGACATGCCCAGAACTTGTGTTCCCTTGGCCCTTAGTAGCAGCAGAGTGTGCTGGGAGGCAGCTGGGTCCGAGGGAACGGGAGGAGGCTGGTGAAACACAGCTATCTGTCAACAAGTTTCCATACTTTTCCATAAGACCTTTAACACTGAGAGGAAAATGTCTTAAAACTTGGCCTCAAGACTTCAGAAGGCTTATTTTTGTGGAGCAAAGACACTTAATATTTCAGAGTGTCAACGTCAGAGCCCTCGTGATAGCCTGTGCGCCATGTCAAGGCAGATTTGTGTCTACACTGTGCCACTCTGTGAGAATTACTGAATGTCAAACAATTGTATAGATTGTATTCATTCCATTTAGCAAATAGAAACATCACCAGAAAGATTTAGTTGTAGAACAGCGTCAAACAGGGTTCAGTGACAGTAACAATGCTTGGCTTAGAATTAATGAAAAACATGCGGATCATCTGATTATTGAAAACATTTTTTATTTAAGTTTCTCTCTTATTTCAGGCATGTGCATGACCCTGACACTGTCATTGTGTTAAGTAGATAGTTAGGATCTCTGGCTTTTCTCGGGACAGGGGTGCCCTGCTTTGGTGCTGTTTTGAGCAATTGTTCCACCCAGAGAAGGGTAAGGGCGGGCGCCCCGTTTTGGTGTCGCCTCACCCTCAATCCTCTCCAGAGCAACTGCTACACCTGGGGAAGGAGGGAATGCTTTATCAATCTAGGAATCCCCCAGCCCAGGCGTACTAAGATTTAGGAAGTGACCTAGAGTAACCTAAGGGTAATTAATATGCCATTAGCTTGAATCTGCATTGCAGTTCACCCCACTCCCAGGTGGGCTTTCTTAGAGGGAGCTCTTATACACAGGTGGCATTTTGAGGACACCTGTTGATCATCTGATAACATCCTACACCTCCCAAGAGCCCTCCTCCAGAATGGGCAAATAAAAGGAAACCGAGAAGTCAGGAGTGAGTGAGTGGGACAGAGAGTGAGTGAGTTGGTCTGTGTCTCTCCACTCACGGAGACAGACCCGTTTTATTCTACAGTAAAGAGATGCTCTTGTCAGGTGTGGGGACCAGATGTCGGGTCCCTGTCCCTGGTTCTTGGTTCCCAGTACTGAAGAATGGTAGTTGACGGAGCAAATGAGCAAACCACGCAGATGCAAGCAAAGTGTGAAAGTTTATTAATGCATAGTACATTCCAGAGAAGGAATGGGTCAACCTCTGCGAGTGGAGGAGACCCTGAGTTGAACACGATTTCTCCCCTTTATGCTGATTCTCTAATTTTATGTTAAGTGGGCAGTGGAATATTCATGGTTTTTCTTGGAAAGGGGTGAAGAATTCCCGGAACTGGGAACCCTCCCCATTTTTAACCTGGTAAGGCAATTTCCGGGGCTTGCCATGGTATTTGTAAACTGTCATGGCACTGGTGGGTGTGACTTTTACTATGCTAATGAGGGTAGGTCACTTGAGGATACTGTCAGCTTATTGTGCGCATGCTCCAGAGACCCTCTTTTGTGGCCTTGTTCATATCTCCACTTTGTGGTCTTTCTACCTCTTTCTGGTTGTCAGTCCTTGAGACCCCTTGACACAGCATCTGTTCTCCTTGGAAGCCCCCCTTCTGGTCAATTTGTGCCACCCATCGTAGACGAACCATCTCCTAGTGTCGTCTGTTTCTCAGTAGAAACCCCCTGGACAAAGCATCTGTTCCCCTTCCTCCTTGTCCCAACCTAACACTCTTGTGAAACTGCTCCCTGCCTGAGGTTACCTTGTCGTGTTGGCCTTGCGGGAGAGTTTTCCAAGAAAGGAGTCAGAGGACTGGGGTAATAGTCTGGATTTGATACATAGGTGTGTCTGGTTATTCTTCGGCCAAGAGCACACCAAGAACTGAGCACAGATTCCCACCCTGACAACTTTGGTACCGAAACCCAGGATTCTGACATCTTCAGAAACACAGTGAGAACACATAGAAGGAGAGATAGTCTCTGTATTTATGGCATTTCTGAACAGAGAATTTCATGTCAAGGTATATACAGATTTATTTCCTCTACCAGAACAGTTCCCTGTGATTCTCATTCTGAGTTACTACCTGTGACAGATGATGTTTATATAAATAAAACACTCTGTGGGCTGATGCATTAGTAAATTCTGCTGCGGCTCTTACCCAATCGCAGCTCCCTGCCTGTGATACCATGAGCTTCTCTCTCACTTAAGAAATTTTATCAGAATGCACGTGAGCCAGAGTGAGTTATAATATAGATAATGTGAAATAATAACAATTTATTTAAAAATTAAATAATTTGTGGTTTTTGGTACTTTATCGCTCAAGTTTTTTATATACATATCACACATGTTTACAACATGGGGTAGTACCATACTAAGGTTTAGAATTATAAGTTCTAAAAGTTGGTTTTGAAAGAGAATAGCTTTCCATTTATTTTCATAAATGTTCCTATGAATAAAGCTTAGCAATAGGATTACTCCTATTGATTTTAGTGAATGGTTGAGGGGGTGAATAGGGATTAAAACTTGATTGCCAATATTTTTTCATGCATTGAAATAGTTCTTTATATTATTTTAAAAGTATAAAATGATTGGTTAGTCAATTGTCATGACTTTCTTGTGGGGTATGGATTAATTTAATCTGATTATTTTTCTAATTTCAAAATATTAAGGGGGTACACGTGGTTTAGGTTACATGGATCACTTTTGTAATGCTTGCATCCTGGCTAAAGGTGTGTCTGTCACCCAAAGAATGTTCATAGTACCCGTTAAGTAGGTTTTTGCCTCTCCCTTTCTCCCCCCTCCCTGCAGTTCATTTCCACTAAGTTTTACTTCCCCCTATGCACATGTGTGCTCATTGGTTAGCTCCAATTTAATAGTGAGTACACGTGGTATTTGTTTTTCCGTTCTTGAGACACTTCACTTAGGAGAATACTCTCCAGTTCCATCCAGATTGTTGCAAAAGGTATTAATTCATCTTTTTTATGGCTGAGTAATACTCCATGGTGTACACATACCACATTGTATTAATCCACTCATGAAATGATGGACACTTGGGTTGATTCCACTTCTTCTCAATTGTCAATTGTACTGCAATAAACATTAGAGTGCAAGTGTCTTTTTGGTGAAAAGTCTTTTTTTCGTTTGGGTAAACACCCAAAAGTGGGATTGCTGGATCAAATGGTGGGTCTACTTTTAGTTCTTTGAGGAATCTCCATACTGTTTTCCATAGAGATTGTACTAATTTGCAGTCCCACCAACAGTGTATTAGCATTCCTTTCTCTCTGCATCCATGCCATCATCTGTTGTTTTTGGACTTTTTGATAAATGCCATTGTAACTAGGGTAAGGTGATACCTCCCTGTGGTTTTAATTTGCATTTTCCTGATGATTAGTGATGTTGAGCATTTTTTATGTTTGGCCATTTGTATATCTTCTTTTGAAATATATCTGTTTATGTCTTTTGCCCACTTTTTAATGAGGTTTTTTTTTCTCTTGCTGATTTGTTTGAGCTCCTCATAGATTGTGGTTATTAGTCGTTTGTCAGATGTATAGTTTGCAAATATTTTCTCCCATTCTGTAGGTTATCTATTTACTCTGTTGATTATTTTCTTTGCTGTGCAGAAGCTTTTTAGTTTAATTAAATCCCATTTATTTATTTTTGTTTTTGTTGCATTTGCTCTTGGGATCTTAGTCACAAATTCTTTGCCTAGGCCAATGTTGATAATAGTTTTTCCTAGATTTTCTTCTAGAACTTTTATGGTTTCAGGTCTTACATTTAAATCTTTAATCCATCTTGAGATAATTTTTGTATACAGTGAGAGATAGGGATCTAGTTTCATCCTTCTGCATGAGGCTCTCCAACTTTCCTGGCACCATTTATTGAATAGGGTGTCCCTTCCCCAGTGTATATTTTTGTTTGCTTTGTCAAAGATCTGTTGGTTGTAGGTGTATAGTTTTATTTCTGGGTTCTCTATTCTGTTCCATTGATCTATGTGTCTACGTTTATACTAGTACCATGCTGTTTGGTTACTGTAGCCTGCTAGTGTGTTTTGAAGTTAGGTAATGTGCTTCCTCCAGATTTGTTCTTTTTCCTTAAGATGTTTTTGGCTATTTGGGCTTTGTTTGGTTCTATAAGAAGTTTAGGATTGTTTTTATAATTCTGTGAAAAATGCTGTTGGTATTTTGATAGGAATTGCATTGAATCTATAGATTACTTTGGGCAGTATGGACATTTTAACAATATTGATTCTTCCAATCTATGAGGATAAGATGTTTTTCCATTTGTTGTTGTCACACTTTGATGATGGGGGTGTCATGCGTCCCTGAGGACAATGGAAGCTTCATGTTTGAAATCCTTCCAGACCTTCTCCTATGCAATTCTGGTTCTAATTGGCATTCTTTTGCTATAATAAAACTCTAATCATAAGTACAGTGTTTGCCTGAGTTCTTTGAGTTATTCTAGCAAATTATCGAGCCTGAGGTTGGTCATGGAAAACCTCTGAATTTGTAG
The DNA here is from genome assembly GCF_041146395.1 of Eulemur rufifrons. NCBI lineage: Eukaryota > Metazoa > Chordata > Mammalia > Primates > Lemuridae > Eulemur > Eulemur rufifrons. Next base: position 16,104,574 of record NC_091007.1, read on the forward strand.
CCAGCTGGTCTGAAGTGAGGACCATCACACCTGATGTCCGAACTGAGACTAGGCTTGTGGGGACTGTTCCCTCAGACTTTGAAGCTTGGTATTCCCACTGCAGCTGGTGTGAGAAGTTTCGGGTAGACAGGGCAGTCTGGGGACTGTGCCCTTGACCTGGGGTTTGCCTAAGTGTGGTGCCCACTGATGAGGAAAGGCAGTTTCTGAAAGAAAAACTGTGGGTAGACAAAAACACCCAACTAAACCAAAACAAAACAGATGACCAGCTGACTTCCTTTTCAAGGGAACTCATCACACCCCGACATCTGGTCCCTGTAATGGCGTCTCATGGCTGCTAAGACCTTTCAGAAAATGCTCACCTGAATCTGTAACTTTGGGTGTCATATTGTGTTTTGTACCTGCCAGTTCTGAAATTAAAATTTGAGTTGAGATGCTAATTATTGATAACAAATGAATGTGCTACCTTTTTTCCCCCTTAACATTTAATTTTAAGCGACCTTTATTTTTTAACCCAAGCCGGAGAGTAGTCTAGAATGTAAGCTTCACAAGGGCAGGGACCTGTTAGAAAGCTGCCAGGTGTCAAGGTCATTAATCAGGACAACGAACCAAACTATTCCGCCTTTATTTACTTATTGCAATAGTGTAAGCAAGAAGCCAATAAGAGAAACAGGGCGCCAGCTCCCCCACCACTCTGGGTTTTTTCCCCCCAGGAATAGTCCAGACAGAGAAATTGCTGAAGGAACACTGAATTAAAGGCTCCTGTTGTTTTATTCATGGGGAATGATGAGGGAAAGGGCTTAAGAGTAGAAAAGTACTGAATACTGAGTCAGAGTGAAGAAAAGCATCTTCAAGCTTCAAGCCCCCTCCCCAGCCCCATCCTCTTAAGAAGGTCTTGGCAGAGGTGTCTGAACAGGGTCTCAGCTGAGCCCTCTCTCCCCCTGGGAAGGAGGCCTCTAGGCTAGGAATACAGGCGTGCGTAGGGGCATGTCCAGCCAGGGGGCCCCGAATTCCTGAGTGCAGCTTCCTCCAGAGAATGCAGTGCGCTGGCTGTGCACCATTGAATCTCTCAGCAGTTCTGGAAAATGCAGCATCAACAGTTTTCCATAGGAAAAGGGCTGCTGCTCTCTCTCTAAAGCCCCTTCAACTCCCTCGAATTCTCCCTTGTCCTTACTAGGCAAACACGGTTTGGAAAAAAAGCTCTGGGAATTCTGTTCCAGAGCTAACCCTATGCCTCCAACTCCCCAGGGAACAATTGCCCTAAAACCTTAGCCAGGCGGCTCTGCCATCCTGAGGTTCTACGTGGCCTTTTTCTAAACTAAAGGTTATTTAAAAAAATTTTTTTAAAGTGGCTGAATTGTTTAAAAAAGAAGAAAGACGAAAAGGTTAATGAAAACTGTGATTTTTTTGGAAGAGCAAAAGTTGATAGTAACCTCAATTTTGCTTCTCTTTGAAAAAAAATTCTCATTTCTCAGAATGGCTTTTAATTTTTTTCTCATAGGCATACTTAATAGGAGCCCTACAGAAAAAGACAAGAAAAACAAAGCTAAAAATGTTTGTAAGAATCATAACAGAAAATTTTACTGTTTTTTTTTAATGTAATAGAATGGATACCTAATGTATTCCAGTTACAAAATTTGCAGAAAGAGAAATAATCATAGAAAAACAAAAGCAGAAAATATCTCCTCAGTCTTTTTTCTTTCTTTCTTTTTTTTTTTTTTTTTTAAGTATATGCCATTTCCCACTCCTTGAGAAATGGGATTCCAGACAGGCTATAAACCCCATGATCCCTGAAATTCCTTTTAGTGGTCCTCAGACATGAGTTGTTAACTAACACAGCACATGGTTGATATCCCCCATAGACAATTGAGCCAATTCCAGGAGGATTCATCTTCAACACCTTCACAATCTAAATTTCCTTCCCCTTTAATGGCTGCAAAAAGAAAGATCACTTGAATTATTTGATTTGTGTTACCTGTGGAGATCTGTTGGATTTTTGCTTTGTCAGGAGTGTTTTGGTTTTTTTGGAGGGAGAACATATTCATGCAGCAGGGATGTAATTCAACATTGGTTTTAAGATGCCAGTAGTTGCATAGTTAGGACTGTCTTTGCTGTAGTCAGGTAGGGAAGTTTTATATGAATCACGTGTTTTTCAATGGCTATGTTTTTCTTGTTGCTAAGAATACGCAGTCCGCTAAGATGTGTGTGTGTTGGTCTAATGGGAGGTGTACAGCTGGTTCTTTTAAAAGTTATCCCTATTGGGGAGCTATTTTGCAAAGGTGATTCTCACCTCATAGACCTTATTTCAGCACCTGGAGGGTAACTATCCATATCAGTCAGGTTCACCCGGCTCAGGTGGATTCACTGCATAATAACTGGAGAGAGTCTTCAAATTTGAAAATGTATAGAAACAAGTAAGTTTTGGTTGAGAACAACTAAAGCTAATTATTTTATGCACAAATACAGGCAGCAAATTACGAATACGTACAATCAGTCTCCCTTGAAATGTCAAAGTGAAACTTTATGATCCCCCCGTGATAAATGTACTCATTGTGTCCCGGAGACTTTACTAGAAGATGGAGTGGCCCTGGGAAAAATTGACTGGTTTTGCTACCAATATGCTGTGATAAATTGGAAGCACCAGTTTAATCAGATACCATATTAAAAAATACAGCTTTTGAAAAAGAGTTATTTCCAATACTGTTTATCCCAGTATTATCCCTGAATACCAGTTGAAAGATCAGGTTTGCCTGTAGCACTCAGCTAAATACATTAAATGCTTAAAAGCTTTCGAAACACCAAGAAGAAAAAGTAATTTCCGCCCAAAGATAGGCTACCTGGGTCAGCCAGACAGAGCACATCAAGAGAAAAAGGATTGGACATGTTTCTAAGTGACTCCTTTAGACGAAGGACAGGAAATTGGTTAAGTCCAGGGTATCGGGTGACATGTCTTCAACAAGGAGCATTACTTTATGGGGCTAACCGGCCACAGTGTGATGCCAACAGAAGGACATCTCAGTCCCCAGTTTGACATAGACTAATGGAGGCTATCTCTGACAAAGATAAAACGATGCGTTGACAATTCCAAACCGAGTTAGTGAACACAGGAATAAGACAGAAGGCTTAAGTGCCCTCAATGGCTGCTTTAAACGCACGCAGTGGTGGTGGTGTTGGCAGTGACCTGTGTCACTGCTCCCAAGGTCATTTTTAGTATCCTCAGAGCTCCTTTTGACTAACTCAGTCCAACGAAGTGAGCCCTATGAGAAGGCTCCATTTCAGGGACAGTTGTAACGACGCCATTTCTAGATCATTCTAAGCCAATTTCCAGGTCATTCTAAGACCTTCTATTAACTGGAAGTCCGTGGTTGGCAAACTTTAAATTTCAATACAGAGAAAGGAGATGCCACTATTCACAGCCTAAACCACATCAGGAAATCTTAGTTATCACAGAGTGACTCTGTATCACTTAGGATGTCTAGTCTAATATTTTGGACCTACTAAGAAATTGAAATGGTTTGAAATTGAAAAGAAAGAATTTGAAATTGAAAAGAATGAAATTTCAATTTTCTTTACAAGTTTTGTTTGTTCTTGACAGTACATCCCATTCTCCTGGCATATGCCAGGCACCCTAATTTTTGCCTTAGTCAGCCAAACAATCCTATAAAAAAGCATTGGGCCACTGCCATCATCTCTTTCATTACCAAGCACCTCCTGAATATTATATCTGTCCGAGCACTATCTTAGGTTCAGAGAGGTCTGGATACAGAAAGGGATGAGGTATGAGTCCTTTCCCATGAGGAATTCCCAGCGCCTCCCCCTCCAAATCTGCAAAGCATCACATCTTGTCAAACTGTAACAGTATCAGCCTTGCATTTAAAGAGTTATCCTCCGATGCTATATTTCAAAGCCACATCTTCATTAAACTGATGTGGACATTTGCTGGTGACATCTGTCACTTGGAATTTCTGCCTTAATAAAATTTATTGTCAACAAATAACAAAAGGATATCGCTTCAGGACATCTGGCATATGAAAATGGCCCGTTTGCAAAAAGCTGGATGTGAAAGTGTTTTCAGCCTACCTGAGCTATATGTAAGTTTTGCTAGAGTGAAAGATTTTTTCCCTCCATTTAAACAAATTCTGCTATGTACAGTTCACGGGTCACAGATGTTTCATGGGAGAATGAACAAATTATGTCTCTGAAGAGTAGCTGAATATTTATTCTGACACGGCTTCCATGGGACAACCAACAGCCTCATTTGAAGTAAATTCCTTAGTCGGTTCCAATAAGAATAATTGTGTTGGAACTGTGCTCTCTGCTCTAAAGAGGGCAAATCCATTTACTGCGGCACAAAAGTCTCTGGGAAGGATCTAACCTCTTTGCTTTGTGGGTTCTGATGGCGCTGAGTAAGCCAGTGATATTTCCAGTCGGTGCTGGTTTGGACACAGTCGGGCAGAGCTTGCTAGAATGCTTTTTTCTTCAACAACTCAATCATGACTGCAAAAGCAGAATCAGTATCAGAGATGTGGTGTTGTAACTCGGCTTGACAGCACTGAACTAATGAACATCCATCATTGGATCGTTCCAACATCTTTCACAATGGAATATCTGACTTTAAAAGGAATTGTCGTACAGTCTTCGGCATTTCGGTAGCATTCATCTGTAGCAATCTGTAGTGTTTATCTGTAGTTTAAATGCAAAAAGAAAAGAAGGATCACTCCAACGCTTCATGCACGGCTGCTTCTGGAGCAAAATTAATAATGGTTGCAATGTGCAGAATGATTCTCTCACGTTGTATAGGATAAGCGTGGCTAATTTAATTCCTTTGCAGTAATGGCTTGAAATACCGCAGAAGAAACGTCCAAAACACTGTCAACATGGCACAACTCTACAGCCCTCTCTTTGCTAATCTCTTTTAAACAATGCCCACCAAGATTATTCTTGGCTCAACGAGGTGTTTGCTTTCCTTCATAAATCTAACACTGTTTTTCCAGATTGATCTATTTTCATTTTTGGTGAATTCTAATGGGTTCCCACTGAGGCTTGCCAACCACCAAACTGATCACATGCCAGTTTAATTGACTCCAGGGATATTTAACAAATTGTTCACTATTTCACTGTGCACCGAAGGGTAGCTGTAACTATTCTTTTTTTCCTGTCATAACAGTTGGGGCCATGATGACAGCCCTGCACATGATTTATTTCGTGGCATAATTTTCTGTGCTGGAAAAATAATAAGGCCTCACCACCTCCATCTCCTCTACTACCAAAAACATGATGAAATCAAGGATTGACTGGAGCTTATATGGGAAAAGTAATGATTGCTGGCCTTGTCAATTTGTAGAGCAAATTGTGACTCGATGCCTTCCAACACTGGACACCTACAAAGATGTATTGCAATGAAATCATTGTGTGATAATTCATTCCAGCCTTCTAAAATGAGCTTTTAATCAGCTAAAAAAAAGTAATAGACCTATTTATTCATCAGATGTTTAATGAATGAGTTTTATATAACACCAGATCACAGAAAACATCTTTGAAACATTTGAATACGAGCTTTGTTTCTTTAAAAACAGATCCATTAGAGGAAAATTAATTGCAGCCCATCATATTGTTTGTAGACTACAGAGATTTTAACTTCCTGGTAATAATTTACCGAGCAATAAAATGAAAATATGCAAATTTTCAAGACGCATCTGACATAAGAGGCTTTTCTTGTTTAGAAAAGTTGACTCTTTAATCCCTTCAATTCAGTGAGTTAACACTGAGCATCAGAACAATTTACTTGGAAGAGTAAAACTGTGAGTTGTAGCTCTGGATCTGGGCAAAGGCACAAGCTGGAGAGACAGATGGGGGAGCCGCATGCAGTGATCAGTGGAGCCCTGTCCTTAAATGAGAATGTGCCATCGCCAGAGAGAGGAAGATATTTCTTCTGCTGACCTGGGGGGGACAAAAAGTCCTATGACCATAACATTGTGAATGAGGCCAAAGGCCAAATGGCAGAAGGTGCATAGAGTTATTGCAAATTTCATAACCTCATCTGCTTTCCTTCAGTGAGAGCTTAGAGTCATAAAGCCACATTGTCATCCAATTGGCCCAAAAGGGTCCTCCTGTAACCATACATTCCTTTCCTTTCTCTCTCTCTCTTTTTTTTGGCCAGCTCTTCTCTTGCATCTACTTTCTAATTGCAGACTACAGTTCTCCTGTTCACCGCGTCCATTCTGCTGGAGGCCTGGCTGGACCAGGCATCTCATGTGTTACTGGAACTCACCGGTTTTGGAGCCAGTTGCTCTGACATTTGGCAACATTAGGGCTCATTGGAGTAGCCCTTAGAGTGTCTGTGGTGGCTCTACTTCCCACACCAACATTAGCACCTATAAAAATCACAATTTACCAAGCACCTACCATGTGCTGAGCACTATTACATTTTAGGCCCTTACGATGCATTGAGAAACAGACAGAGAAGAATCCTGAGGAGTCTGACTCCAGGAAGAAATCCTATGTGTGCTCTTTCAGACTGGACCATAGCCAATGACAAGGGCTTGGAGTGACAGGCCTCACGGGGATGGTGCTACCCGGGGTCAGGTAGCAGCAGCAGCAGCGGAGGAGCTCATGTGTGTTTCAGGGCCTGGTTCTCTGGCCTTGCCGGCCAATCTGGGGAGCTACCCAGTGTGCTTTCGACATGTCCTTTTTCTGCTTCAGTCCTTCAGAGTGGGTTTCTGTTGCCAGCAGCCAAGACCCTGACCCATGGGCACAGGCTCTTTCCGAGGTTTGCACCTGGAGATCTAGAAGTGACCCTGAGCTCCCGCCACATAGCACGGAGCCATTCATGGGCGGAGGTGGCCTTGGAGTCTGACCCGCTCCTGCGCCCCGACTTCCCTCGGGACAATTTCCTTGCCCCAGTCAAACCCGGAGGGAGATGGATATCATCACCAACAGCTCACGGAGAACAGAGTCGAAGAAGCATCATTTCTAGAAAGAGATTAATGTCGTTCTTTCCAACTCTTTCAGTGACAGTTGAATTCCTATTCATTCATGGAGAACGGTCGTTCTGCAAAAGGCCCAGCGGCCTTGACCATACAGTGCTGGGGTTCATGCAGCTAAGCCCGGCCAAAGACGAGCTTTTCCTGATCCCTTTGCAAAGCCCCATTGAATCCGTTTATGGGTGCTGAAAAGTAGCAACCCGAAGCTAAGGGTGGCTGTTACCCGCTAAAGCATTCTGAGACACAACCGCGGAAAAAGAGAATATAATTCATCAAGCAGTGCGTGTTCAATGATTCAGAAAGATCCATATGTGCTTTTTGTTTCAGCCATTCTAATGAGGATGTGTCAACTTCAGTTCTGTTCTTCCAGCATCAGGTTCATTCCGACTAAACCACTCTGCGGCTGCTTTCTCGAGAGGCGCGGGCTTCCTGCAGGGCTGTGCCCGCTTTCCAGACAGGCATCATACAGGGTCTTTGGGTTAGGACTGAGCCCCTTTCCATTGTCAAAAACCAATAAATTATTTCTAGAAGGAATTTGACCACATTCCAGCATCATGATCCACCACCGATTTGAAAAAGAAAAAGGTCTAAGGCAGTGTCTTCAAGAGGGAGTGATTTAAAGGCGGGTAAGGATGGGCTGAAGCCGGAGGCCAATGCAGAACAACATGTCACATTGTTGAAAAGACCACAAGAAAATGACATTCTTGTTTCCTGCTGAAGTGAAGGTCAAGTCTTCTGGTTTGGAGACAACCGATGTCCCAAGGGGACAGACTCTTTTACAGTCACAGGAACATGTTGTCCAACAAGTAGATGGCGAATTATATGAACAGCCAAGGATTAGTATAAATGTTCCATTGCAGGAAAATGATCCTCACCCGAAACCAGCAAAACACTCGTGCTTTTGTACAGAAAGAGGAAGCCTGAGGATAAAAATCAGAATCTAGTGTGAAGCATGTAATCATGTAATCTTTTTTCTTTTTTTCCAACTCAATACCCCATCTGCCTTACGGGTGAAAAAACACACAAGAAGCTCCACGGCAGCAGGAACTAAACAGAGTTTTCTCCTTAAGTAGCTGAATGTGCTTTATGTGGGGGACAGAATCTAATGCCTCTTTTGTGAGAATGGGAGGTTAAGGGCAGGAGTGTATTGAAACAAAGATGGGGTAACCCGTAAGCATTGCTCAGAATTTATTTCTGTGCCACCCCTCTTTGGGCGTCCAAGATCCTTAACCTGATGCCCTAGGCTGAGATTTTTCATACTGATTCCTTCATGGGCAATTTGCAATACACAATTTGCAATTCAGGGGCGAATCCTCACACATCTGCTGTAGTTTACCATGTGGTAGATATCTCTGTACCATATCATCCGTCTTTTAGGAAACTTTCACAACAATTGCCAGCCCTTCTGAGGACAGCAAAATATGATAGCAAAACTTTGAGTCCTCCCTTGGAAAATAAATAATCTCACTGATTCTTGAATTATAATTCCATCTGCAATTTATAAATACTTCCCCAGTTCCTCCTTCTTTGAATGATGTCTGTGTTTTCACTGACTAGTTCCTAGTGTTTGCTGTTTAGTAGCATCCTGAGGGGAAGTCATGAGATTGTTGGCAGTTTTAGCAAATTACTAGACTTTTTTTTTTTTTTTTTTTTTTAGAGACAGAGTCTCACTCTGTTGCCCAGGCTGGAGTGCAGCGGCCTAATTGTAGCTCACTGAAGCCTTCAGCTCCTGGGCTCAAACAATCCTCTTGCCTCAGCATCCCCCAAGTAGCTGAGACTACAGGTATATGGCTACTTTTTTTTTATTTTTTAGAGATGGGGTCTCACTGTGTTGCCCAGGCTGGTCTCAAACTCCTGGGCTGGAGTGATTCTCCTGCCTTGGCCTCCCAAAGTGCTGGGACTACAGCCAAATTATTATACTAGACTTTTGATAGAAGATTTGCCACACACATTTTTTATGTTCTAATAATAATAAAAATATGATTTATTGAGTGCCTACTGTGTGCCAAGCACTATGCTAGGTGGTTTATATCCATTATCCTTAATTTTTCTAACAAGCCTGCTCAGTGTTTGTATCACCCTCATTTTAAGGATTATGAAGCCACAGCACAGAGATTAGCTAAGTCATTTCTGGATGTGAGCTGTTTTTTTGTTTAAAATTATATTTCTATTTATCTCGCGGGTTCAGGGAGAGCCTGGCTGGCTTTGTGGGTTGATTAATGCACGTTCCTGATATTTCACTGCTTCCTGCGTGCCTTTCTGCCCTGTCAGTGGTACCTCATTGGATTTTGTTATTGTTTCTGATTCTTTTCAAGTTAAAGCTGCTTAACTCTTCCTTCAGCAGGGCATCAAGGTCGGCTGCTAGGGGTTGATAGGCATTATCAGAGGCTGCAGATCACATGTGCTTCATCGAATAGAATGTTCTCTGCTTCCAACAGAGCAAGTGACTTGGGCATTTCTTCCCACCATAGTGATGGAACGTTAGTAAGAATTAACTAATTTGCTGTCTAACGGGGTGTTCGACTCAAAACCTTAAAACTAGGCTAGTGCTGTCTGTTATCCATTTGAAACCTTGTATTGAAATGTCCAGAAACTCTAAAAGCGTGTTGCCTTTGAGCACACAAAATTGTAGTTTTCTAAATGCTGAGTTAGTCAAGAGTCAGAATGCACAGTTTATTAATTGAATTTTTTTTAATATTTGCCACAGTGCTGTCAAATAAAAGAATACACATACGAAATGTATGAACCAAGAATTTTAAAATATGGGTACGAAAGGAGCGATTTAGGGAGCAGTTATAAGATTTTTTAAAATAAGATTTACCAAAGTGATGATAAGATTTTGCAGAATATATTCCTTGGGACACTAATCCCACAAGTTGTTTTCTGAAAAGAAAAAGAAGTGAAAAGGTCAAATGACTTTGGGAGACTATTTCTCACAGTGTGCATCAGTATATTACAGGATCTGAAGCCTTTTGCCATAAGACATGTTGTGCTTTCTTTACACCCATTGTTTCTCAAATGTATTTGACCATGGCAATTTTTATTGGGTAGTACCTTTTAACATCCCACAGATCACCCTTTGGGAAATGCTGGACAGTTAAACTGGAAAGAAAAAACAAACTTAAACTTTTCAAATGTGGAGTTTTCTACCAGAGAGATTTCGAGCATTCCAATCCCTATAGTTAGGGTTATTGCCTGTTCAAGGTTATGAAATGAAATTTCTGAGGCTCTTGGCATGGGCAAATTTGCACTGATGTACACGTAGTCAGCCCTCGGCCACCTTCCAAGAGCCTGGCATGTCATTTGGACCAGCTCCCCCAACCCCGCCCCTTGATGGCGCTCTCGGCAGTGGAAGAGGAAATCTGTGTCCCCCACGCCGTCCTCCACCAAATAAATGCAAGAGCCCAGTGAAAACTGGATAATCACTCTCTTATATATTTTCATAAGAAATTTGGTGCATCAGAGTTTTTTTCCCCCAAAGTCAGTCACATACAGTGTATACTTCTTTTAAAAATGGGAAAATCCTGCATTGGAGCATCCTATATATAGTCTTAAGTTCAGTTTCTCTGTGTTCATCTCTTCCTACCTATTGAACATGAAAGAAATTTGTTTGTGTCACAACTTACTGCGTTAAATCTGTTTTGAATGTGAATATTGCACTTTTTTAAATTTCAGCTTATTATGGGGGTACAAAAGTTCAGGTTCTATATATTTCCCATCCCCCCTCCCCCATGCCCCCGAGTCTGAGCTTCAAGTGTGTCCATTCCCTAGACAGTGCACATGCAATATTACAGCTTTTGCACGCCCTGTTGTTATAGCATCCTTAGGCACCATTCCAATGAGACCAGGGCCCTTTAACGCCAGCCCAGCCTGCTCCAAGAGAGATGCCCTGGTCAGTTTTCAACAGCACTTTTGTTTATATAACAAGCCTCCAAGTGGGAACGGTGACAGGTCAGAGCTACTGTCAGCAGATCAACAACTTGAATTTAAAAGGAGATTGCGTGTCTTTCAGCTGTCCTTAGAGGCGGGAAACAGATTAGGATTCCATATGTTTGAAGTCTTGGTCCGTGGCCTCTTGCCAGCTTCCCTACAAGACCTTGTCCTGGCTTTCAGTGTCACCAGCAGACTGGTGACTGCTACCTCTGAAGAGGGCTCTCTAATTTGGATGATGACACTGTCCCCTTTGTTGAGATGGAGTCTGGAAGAGGATATTCATGGGCCTCTCGGAATCTCATTCAGCCTAATGTACTTGGAAATGAATTCGCTTGTCAGAGAACAATTGACAAAAGAAAGAAAAATCTCGATGAAGTTTTGAGTCTAAAAAAAGCTCGCCTTAATCACGTCTTAAAATAGCAGTGCTCTCTTTCATCACTGAACCCACAGAAATGTGCAGGCCGCAAATTTGGTCACTATTCTTTGAAATATATCCTTGTAAAGTCTGTGTAGCACTTCACCACCTCAAATAAAATGAGCAAACAAACCAAATTCATTAGGAAAAAAATTATTTCTTCAGAAGCCTATTCCTGCAATTTCTAGTATTATTCAGGAATAATACTAGTTTTGTTTCTAGGGAAACTATTAAGAATTGTTTAGCTTTGGGGGAAGCTCCAGCCCAGAGACAGTCATGGCTATGATGTCATGTCGGTGCCTTTGAGTGACAAGTGCTATGAAATGCCCATTAAATTCTTTTATCAGTGAGGATTGCAAAAGGTGACCTGAGGATCGCAAAGTGTGGCCCAAGTCTGGGCCTGCTTCTGCTGTCATTTCTGCATGGCCACGTCATCAGTCACCTCAAGGGCACTGGGCCTATGTAGAAGGGAGAGACTGGAACTCTGCCACAGTGAAAATTACTGGAACTTGGAATTACCGGGCAAATGTATACACATATGTGTATACATACACACATTCGTACACACACAATAGTACATGACAGAAACTGGTTGCAAATGGGGTTTCCCGGAGAACAGACTCTGAGATGGAGATTAATTTGCAGGATGCTGACTAATGAACTTGGGCTCCACACCAGTGGAAGGGACGGAATAGCAGCAGGTTGGGCAGTGGAGACGCTGAGCGGAGATGCAGTCTCAACAGAGGCCTCAGCCAACCCCATGGGGTGCTCTGACACTGGGGTAGTTTTTCAGCATTGTCCCAGTTGGAGGTAGGGGACTGTGCCTTTAGACCTCCGTGCTGACCTTTCATTGGGTTGTCTGCCCTGGGGAAGGAGCATGACCGTGGGGTGAAGTAGATCTTCAACTGAGGCAGTTCCCAAAAGGGTCCGACAGCGGAGTGCTTGTTGGTGGCAGGACACCCAGTCCTTTGTCCTGGAGAAGCAGCAGAACATGCAGTGGAGCGTCCACAATGAAGCTCTTCGGTTTTGTTTTCCAACACAGTGACAAATCAATTCGGAAACCCGTGGAAACAGAGCTTTATTAGGGCAGAATGTTGTAGTTTTGGAGAGATCTTGACTCAGAGGAAGCAGTAAGAGTTGGCATTTGGTGGCAATGATTGTGAAGAGTTTGGTAAATGATGTCCCAACTTGGTCTTAGCGTTTTTCTCTGCTGCGCTGACATAATGCCACTGTCCCTCACTACAATGCCCTCCCCTCTCGCCTCCAGACATCCCCGTCTTCTTGGCTCCATTGATCACTTAAGACACAACATTTTCTGGCATATTTAACATTATCTTATTTTTAATAATATTTTTATATATCAACATCCTTATGATTTCTTCTATATTATATTTTACCCTTGGAATGAAATTCTGACAACAAAGAACGCTAGTCAACTTCTCCATCTGTTGCTACGAAAGACAGCAGACGTAGGACTTAGGTGCAAACCAAATGCCTGGCGTGTAAACCCAGCCCACTGCTGACCTGCTGTGTTACTTGGGCGAGTTGTTGACTCTCTGTGCCTCAGTTTCTTTATCTGTTAGAGAGAATAATAGTACTTTTCACAGGTTGTTACAAGAAATAAGTGAGTTTATATTTGTAACATGTTTAGGATGGTACCTGGTAAAAAGTAAACATTATATAAATGTTTTCTTATTGCAAAGTAAAATAAAATATCCTAGGCATGTTATCTGTATTTATGTGGAAAGGGAGGGAGTTTAGAAGTGGGAGGAAGGGACATGCATTATTAAGCACCTACTAAGTGCCAACAGCTGTGCTAAGGCATATAGATTGCTTTACCTAGTTCTCAGAGTAGCCCTGGGAGGCAGATCTTATCCCTGTCTTACAGATGAAGAAATTAAGGTTTGTGGGGTTTGAATTGCCCACCATGATGGGGCTGGTGGGTGGAGAGCTGGAATTTAAACCCAAGTCAGCCTGATGTTAGCGCCTTTGTTCATTCCCTCTCGTTCCATGCCCACTGTTTTCTCACGATACCCCCTTGAAGTGGCCTGGTGGTTTTCTGTTTTCCAGTAAACAAAAAACTTGATGTACTCAGAAATGATACAAACCAGAATTCCTAACTCCCATGAGAACATCCTTCAGAAACTATTAGTTTCATTGTGTTTCTGCTATTACATAAAACAAAGAGTAATGACATGAAAAACATGGCTTGACAACATCATTTATATTATAATTTTCCCAATATTGTGAACTTATCCCTAAAACAATACTTTTTATGGCAAAAAATTGGCCTGCTTTTGTTGTATTGTTAACTGCAAAAATGACTCTTCAGTTTTTAGAGTTTATTATTGTTCGAATAACTCAGGAGCAAATATTTCTACACAGAAGAAAACCCCAAACTGAGAAGATTAACTCATAATAAGTCAGATTTTGATGCTAAAATAGTTTGAGCTGAGCTTACCGTTGAGTACAAATTGCCATCTGTGCCTACTTGTTGAAGATGTCAAGTGTCATTAATTCAATGGCCCCACTGTTTGACAACCTCTGTTAACAGGATTTGCCAAATACATACGGTATGTTAATTCCCAAATTAAACCTGCCAAGTGGTTTGTTGGCTTTATCAAAGTAGCTGTTTCCCTCCTTTGACCAAACTTTAAAAGGCTCATAAAGGGAAAAGAGATGATCACTTTTACCCACAATTCGTCCCCCAGCTGTTCCTGTAAGTGGACGGTTTTTAGCTCCTTCGCTGAAAAAAAGTTCCAGAAGTTTTTGTTTCAGACCCCATGAGACGCGAGAACTCACACCTTCACTTTTTGGGCACAGGACTCTTTGTTAACACCCATGTGCAGACTTGATCTTTTCCTGACATTTTCTGGGGGGAAATAGAGGACAAATAAAAAAGACGGAGTCACTTCATCCCCACCCACGTGTTTCCCGATTATGACGAGTGGTCAGACCCCTGGAAGTCCCCAAGGGGCTCCCGTTCTTGCTTGAGGGCTAAAGAGGAGAAGCAGGTGGAGTGATCTGATCATATTTGGTATTTGGCCAGGGAGGGGGACCATCTTGGCGACAGGTAGTGGCACAGAGAAGAGAGACTGGTAGACTAATACTTGTGAGCAATATCGGAAACAAAACATGGACAGGGGAAGTTAAAAAACTGATCTACGTCATGATATTGAGAGAAAGCCTTGAACCGGAAGCTTTACCCTGAACCTCAGAATCGCTTCCTCCAAAGGTCCGTGCAAGACACTGCCTCATTTTTCTCATTTCCGGCCCGTCCCACCACAATCCCCACCTGCTGGGTCCTACACGAGCCTGCAGAAGCCACCAGCAGTGTCCAGGGTGGGAGAAGGTCTCGCCACTGGTCCCCAGAAGGTAGAGGTGGCAGAGGAAGAGGCGGTCCACGTCCCACCACAGCATGGAAAACATATGCATCCCTGACATCTCAGCTTCAAACTCGGAATTTATTCCCACGACAGGATTGTAAGAAATGGTAAACATAGACTCTCAGGTATTATTTGAGCTAAACGCCAGCAACATTTGTGAGAAATAGGCTTTTATGTGTGTGTACGAACTGCACTAAGGACCTAATAGCCATGGATGACACAATTTCTGTAAGAAAACATCTTCCCAGTTTCCTGACCATTTATTTTTAAATATGTTTTTAAAACATCATAAGACGGGGCTACCTTCAAGCTGAAGTGATCAGCAGAACAGGGACGAACAATTGAAAGAATCAAGGAAATTACCTAAAATGGGGATTCAATAATTGACCAGTGAGATCAGAAAGGATTCAGAAGGAGGTACTAAAATTAAGCAAAATGGGAAGAAGAAACTTGCTTTACTTTGAAATGATTAATTTACAAAACATGTGGATGCTCAAATTTACATTTGTATCCACCTTTATCTCAGATGACAGGCATTTACCATGAGATGAAATACACACCAAACGTACTAATCTACTTGTTTATTTTATTTTATTTTTTTTATTACTTTTTTTGAGACAGAGTCTCACTCTGTTGCCTGGGCAAGAGTCCGTGGTGTCAGCCTAGCTCATAGCAACCTCAAACTCCTGGGCTCAAGAGATTCTCTTGCCTCAGCCTCCCGAGTAGGTGGGACTACAGGCATGTGCCACCATGCCCGGCTAATTTTTTTTTCTATATATTTTTTTTAGTTGTCCAGCTAATTTCTTTCTATTTTTAGTAGAGATGGGGTCTCACACTTGCTCAGGCTGGTCTCGAACTCCTGACCTCAAGTGATCCTCCCGCCTCGGCCTCCCAGAGTGCTGGGATTTCAGGCATGAGCCACCATGCCCGGCCTACTTGTTTGTTTTTATTTAAAATCATATGTATTTGTACTAGCCATACATATATAAATGTGTACTACAATTTTTTTCTGAAACAGAAATTTATACTGTGGTAAATATTGTGCCAAATTTCTAGGATTAATAAAACAAATCAAGCCTTCTCTTACTTTTTATAGCCTTACTTATGTTCTCCCATTGTATTTTAACTTTTGTAGTTTCCAGTATTATATGAACCTGTGCTAAGTGAGAGTTTTCTTCTGTATTTTTATTTCTGGATTTCTGTATTTTATTGGACCTTTATTTATAGTCATAGACAGAAAGAAAAATCCCATGCTTACTTTCTAGGCAAGGTATCCTTGCTGTTTCTTTAATATTTTTTCTACATAATTGGATCTATTTTAGCAGTATGAGCTATTGCAGCTATTATAAACTGAACAATGGAGGCAGGCCAATTATTCCAAAGCTGCATTTAATGTCTGCTCACCTTGCTCAGATATCTCTCCTCAAAATCAACCACAATGCAACTTGCATTTTCTGAGGAATTCAAGAGTCAGGCAGATCAACACCATTAAATAGCATCATTTTGAAGTCTAGTGTCAGACATAAAGAATCTTGGACCATCTATACTGTCATCCTGCTACTTTGGTTTCTTGGTCAGTTGAGTTCTGTTTTTGTAATTTTTTTTAATTTTAATTTTTTATTGCAAAGTATTAAGGGCGTACAAATGCTTTGGTTACATAAATTGCCTTTGCACCACCTGACTAGTGTGCCCATCCCCCAGGCAGTGTGCCCCGCATCTAGTAGGTGTGAATTCTTAATTATGTAAAAATGCACGGTGACGGCTAAGAACTATAACAAAGAATTTTCATTCATAAATCTTGTGTATGAGAGGCATGTTTTCATATGTCCTGTGTCCACACTATAGATGAGTTCTCCCCAAAATAGCCTTAGAACTGGCTTGAGCAAAGCCAAGAAAAGAATAAAACTGGACTTCTTCCTTATACCACATACAAACATCAATTTCTAGTGGGTCATAAACTTAAATGTGAAAAAATTTTTAAGTGTTTATGTGATTATAAATATTTTCATGACATTGGGCAGGGTTTTAAGATATGATACAAAGAGAAAACATTGTAACTACATTAAACTTAAGTAAACTCATGAGAAGACACCATACAGAGTGTGAAAATGCAAACTACAGAATGAGATGATACTTGCAACACGTAAGCAACAAACATCTTGTACCCATAGACCAATTAGAAACAGATAACCCAATTAAAAATTGGGCAAAAGACTTGAACAAGCCCTTCACAAAAAGAACATCTGAATAACCAATTAGAATATGCAAAGATGCTCAACATCATTAATAATCAGGAAATACAAACTAAAGTCGTAATGACATCCTGCTACACATACCAGATTGGCAAAATAAAAAAATCCAGTAATAAATGTAGCCTGGGATGTGGAGATCTCTTACACTATTGGTGGGAAAAGAAATCAGTGCATTCACTTTGGAAAACAGTTTGCATTATCCAATAAAATTGGAGCTACACACACTTTATGATCCAGCAATCTCATTTCTGGGCATATCCCTAGAGAAACGAAGCATTTGTGTATCGGAAGACACATACAAGAATGTTCTAAGCAGAATTTTGATATTGTCAAACTGGAAATAAACCAAATACCCATTAACAGTAAAATGGCCCATAAACATTAAGAGCATGAATAAATTGTACATATATTAGCATATTGAAATTCTTCCAGTGAAAAAGGATGTACTAGAGCTTTCTCTGAAGAATCCTATAAACCCAGGCAAAAGAAGCAAGGCACAGAAGAATGCATCTGGTATATTTCTCATTGATATAAAATTGAAAAACAGAATTAACCATACCTTATAGGTGATAAAACTATAAAGATAATCTAGGACCACTATAAAAATCAGGGTGGTGGTTTTCTGTAGAGAGAGAAAGAGGGTTTCCATCAGAAAGAAACCCAGTGGGAGCTTCAGGGGAGCAACCAATATTTTAAGAATATTTGCTATATAATCATACATTGCACTGCATATTTGAGTGTTTTGACATTCGCCTGTATGTGTGTCACATCCAAACCAAGGAAAAAATTTTAATACACCCACCAGAAAGAGAATCATGTTGGTATGAGTTTAGATTCCAAAGTAAAGCAGAGAATTATTACCCAGGCTCTGTGCTTTGAACATAGAGCTGATGTCATGCTGATATTCTGAGCGGCCTCCCAGGTGTCACTGACAAGCTGTGTTTAATGTTGAGTAATAATAGAACTTATACAAATGAAGCACTTAGTACGTCCCAGGTGCCGTGCTAAGGGTCTAGCACACATTAGCTCATTTAATCCTCACAGCAACCCGTGGTGGAAGAAGTACAGTCGGCCCTCCAAATCCGTGGGTTCCACATCCAGGGGTTCAATCCCCTGTGGATCAAAAGGATTTGAGAAAAAAAAATTGTGTCTGTATTGAACAAGTACAGACCTTTTCCTGTCATTATTCCTTCAACATAGTATAACGATTTGCATAGCATTTACATTAAGTGTTGTGAGTATTATATTAAGTATTGTAAGTAATCTGGAGATGATTTAATATATCGCGGAGGATGTGTGCAGGTTATACGCACATACTGTGTCATTTTACATAAGGGACTTTAGCATCTGTGGATTTTGGTAATTGGGGGATGTCCTGGAACCAATCCCCCATGGACACCAAGGGACGGCTGTGCCACCAAGATCATTTTACAAGGGAGGGTAGGACACGTTTGTTAGGTAAGCACCTGCGTACAGTCTGGCTCATCTTGAAGCAGCAGAGGTCCACTCTGACCCGGGTGGGTTTGCCTGTCCGCTCAGCCGCTGGGCCGCTGTCCTGTTTGTTAAAGCTGCGGCATCATCACTGACTGCAAAATCTTGAACAGAACCAGCTGACTACCGTGCAGAGACGGTTCCTACAGCATGACACTCATTCATCCTACAGACATCTATGTGTCAAGCTCTAGGTCAGGTTTGTGGCTACAAAGAGGAAAACAAGACCAGCCCTGCTCTCAGGGAGCTCCCAGACCAGGAAGAGAATCAGGTAAATAAACGAATAAACAAAACCAGAAGCGTGTGGGCGCACTCGCTGCAGTGGAGCGGGGACAGACGATGACAGAAGAAGAAAATAGACTAAGGAGAGATAGGCTCAGCCTTTTAACCAACTGACCTGTCCTTCTTTGTTAACGGCTGCTTTGCTCATCTCTAATTCTCCTGGAATTTTTTTAAGCTGGTAAAAATGCTTAATTTTATTAAATCTCAACCCTTGAGTGTATGGCTTTTTAATATTCTCTACAACAAACTAGGAAGTAGACACAAAACACTTCTAAATACCAAAGTATGACAGTCGCCTTGAGGAAAAGCACGTGGGTGATTGCTGAGTTGTGAGTCGAACTAACCTCTTTTTTAACATTTAATTTTATTTCAGAGTCTTAAGGGGGTAGAAACGTTTTGGTTACATAAATCGTTTTTGTACAGTTTGAGTTAAAGTCGTAAGTGTGCCCATCACCAATAGAGCGTGCATTGTACCCGTTAACTCTAGCCTGTCACTTGCTTTTCCCTAGCTGGAATTCAAGTTTTCCCTTCCCTATCTTGGAAGGTGCCATTCTTTTTTTTTTTTTTTTTTTTATTTCATCTTATTATTATGGGGGATATAGAATTTCAGGTTACATATGTTGCCCATGTACCGCCTGTCCCCCTAAGTCAAAGCTCCAGGGAAGGTGCCATTCTTTTTGGTCCCCCTCTCCTCTGCCTCCTCCCGCTCCAGACCTGTCTGTCCTTTACTGCCTGTCAATCTCCAGATGCCCCCACGGGAAGTGAACACGCTCTTTCCAACATTCTTCCACGTTTTATTTATGCCACTGTTGCAGCCTATAGTGTATTTGATCTTGTAGAATAATTGTTTATGTGCATGTTTTCTCTTCCCTGCTAGAGTGTAAACTCCTTCATCCCAGAGATCATGATTAATGTTGCTTTGTGTTTGTCACAAAGCCCAACAACTGTGCTTAGAGCACGCAGCCCTGATAAATGGGATTGGACACATAAACCAAGCTGAGAGGTGTTTAGCAGCACCCTAACCAAACTTTTTGAGGTTGGAGGTGTCTTTTGGTGTAAAGGTGTCATGAATCGTCTACTCATAATAGCTTACAATTGTAAGACATTTTTATGGTTGAGACAAATGGAATCTACAAAGAGACATTCTATCCATGGGCCAAAGGATACTGTTAAAATTATTTACAAAAATATTTTCTCCTTTTGCAAGAAAAATCAGTCGTGAGGAAACGTAGCTAAGTTTTCACATGGGACCTTTCATATGGATGGGGGTGGCTATCACCGTTGATCCTCTTCTGCCATATTCATGAATCCTACCATCATGGATTAGATGGTAGAATTAGACTCTTTTACCATTCTAAATTCCATAAGTAATACTTACAGATGCAAAATACCATTTGTTACTTTATATTTGCAATTATTTCATTTTTGCTTAGTGCTATTAAATAAAATCATCCAAATCTGTTAATATTTTGGTTTGAAATTTTTCTCTGTTTTTGTTTCTTAGTGGATTTTTTGGCATTTCTTTACCACAGCTTTTCTCTGTTAGAAAAATTTTCCAGTTACTAGGCCTGCAGAGTAGGTAGGAAATGAAATGAAAATCTATGAAGGTTTGATTATTTTTAGAGACCTCTCATTGAAATTTTTTTGTTTCCTAAATGTTTAATGACAAATGATCTCTAGGGAGCTCAACTGTGTAACTACCTAGAAGTTGAATTTAAAATACTCAAGGTAACCACCTCAGAGGTGTATGGCTAAAAGAGAGTGAAGCACAGAAAAAAAATGCAGTTTTTAATGCATGTCAGTGGAAAGCTAGCCTCAGTTCCAAATTCTTTCTTTCCCTGATAGTGTTTGAGGACAACCCACTCATTCTCCCTGTGGCCGTACGAGTTTTCCTCTGAGGCCTGTGTCTCTGATCTCCCCTCTGTATAAGCTTCCTGACTTATATGACTGTTGCTCTCATGGCAGGATAGACCAAAATTGGTCATCACCAAACTGCATTGGTCAGGCTATTTCCAAAGACACATTTGGGCTACCTCGTTATGGGGCTTTGACGTAAAGACAGGGAGAGAGGGAGGCACAGCTCTGTCTCAGCATCTCCAGCTCCAGGCCCCAAGGTGATAAGGAACATTTTCAGGATGTGACATCACTCTAGTGGCTATCCCTGCAGAAGTGAGGGTCTACCGCTTTGGATACATTTCTGCAGTCGTTTCTAAATGTTTTTGATCATGTATCCCAAGAATGAAAATATTTGAGCATGCACTATATGCATGCAATATATGTATTTTTGGATGTACACAAATAATCATGAAAAAGCAGTGAGATAAATAAGTATAAATAGCTGAGCACGGTGGCTCATACCTGTAATCCCAGTACTTTGGGAGGCTGAGGCAGGCGGATTGCTTGAGGCCAGGAGTTTGAGACCAGCCTGGGCAACATAGTAAGACCCTGTCTCTAAAATTTAAAGCTGAAAAAAATTAGCCGAGTGTGGTGGCATGCGCCTGTAGTCCTAGCTACTTGGGAGGCTGAGGCGGGAGGATCACTGGAGCCCAGGAGTTCAAGGTTACAGTGAGCAACAGAGCGAAATCCTGTCTGTAAAAAAGAAAGAAAAGAAAAAAAGAGAAATAAATGTAAATAGGACTTCTAATATTTTCTTTTAAACCCACAGTGGATCATCTTGCAAACCACACCTTGGAGATCATTGCTTGGGTGCTCCATGGTTAGGGTGTCTCTGCCACAATCTGTCTCTGTTTCTGCTCTTACAGTTGAGAGCTCACTTCTGTCCATGTTGTGGTTTCTCTGTGTGTGTGTCTTCACTATGGTGCTGGTTCCCCGTGTATGTGTCACATATAAATTCCCCGAGAAAGGGGGCCTGGTGAACCCATCAATGGCTACTCTGTGTGTCTCTCTCTCCTTGGCAGAGCTTTCTCACCTGGCCCCCAGGAGAACAGCTGACCAGCCTAGAAAGCTTTGTGGAGTTGGGTGTTTGACCCTTGGCGAGGCCATTGAAGGCCTGGGCAGCAGTGCTACATTTTAGAATACATGTCCTTTGCATGGAGGTGGCCATGGGTGTGACAGTCGCAGACAGGGACCCTGCATGGCCCAGTGCATGGGTTATAGTCCTCTGTAGCCATTCTTCTTGAAGTCATTGCTAGGATTCTGGTATAAAGATGCCATATTCTCCCTTTCTTGTGTGGGTCTCCATTCCAAACCCCTCCATTTCTCAACTGCAAAGCAACAATTTTTGTATTATGCCCACAGTGGGGAACCCCTGTTACCTCTTTCCTCTAATATCCCCAATTAAAAAGCGTTCATGTCACCTACTCTTTGTTAACAAAAGAATTTCTCTCAAGGAATGAGTTTTGGGGACAAACCGGCACATCTCAGAGTGGGTCCTCTTTGCACAAGGAACCTTCCCCAGGAGGCCTAAGGGTGACTCTTTGCCAATCTCCTTCGCCTTGTTGGAGAGTTTCAGATCGAGAAGCACCTGATAGCAGTCATTTGTCTCAGTCCTCTTCCTTCCGGAGCCTGTGGACGTTTGTCCCCACAGCATCCATGGCACCTGGCACAACATGCCTTCGCGTCCTACATGAGCTGGAGGCCGAGAAGACGAGACTGCTTGGGGGCCTCACTCCTCCTGCCGTGCAGGACCAGGGCGAGGGCACAGGCTCTGCGGCCAGGCTGCCTCGCGCCATGGTCCCAGCTCTGCCCCGTGTTCACGCGTGTGATGTGGGCAGATCGTTTCACTCTTCGTGCCTTGGTTTCCTTATCTGCAAGATGGCAGTAATAATAGTATCTCCATCATTGGATTACTGCAAAGATTACTTAATATATAAATGGTTGCTATAGTTAGAATTCAGCAAATCCAGGCTTTTATTATCTAAAAGAAGTAATAGACTTTGTGACATTTTGGACTCCTAGGGCTTTTATTATGCTTCCTCCTGAAAGAACTGAAGAGGCTCAGACTGTGTCCTGTGGGTTTCATTATCTGTGAAGCTCACAGACCGCAAGCCCGGATCTGTCTTGTTGCCTACCCCATCCTTAGCACCTTCCTAGCCCCAGCCTCGGTATGACGTAGACTTTCAATAAATATTAGTCATTGGCTTAGAAAATATTAAGAAAAATAATGATATAAAATGAATATTTTAAAGGAATTTTGATGAGTGACACTCATAGAATCTGGGACTGTGCGGTCACCATCATTTCTGTTGATTGAATGCCTCCCACCTGCGAGATGTCTTACATGCATCGTCTTAATCTCGTATGCAATTCTCAGAGGTAGATATTAGCAATCACATTTTGCAGATGGGAAACTGAGCTTCACAGAGGTTGTGACCTGCACGGAGGTCACAGGGTATTAGCTGGCAGAAAGGGGATTTGCACCAGGGCTCTGCGGCTCCAACATCTGTACCTTTTCTGCGGATGTGTTTTCATGGTGGTGGGGACAGCTCGGAAGGCTTCTGTAGTTCCTTGAGCATCCAGACCCTCAGGACTAAAAAGTCACTCTGGGAATGAGAGTGACTGGACATGCCACGTAAACCACCCACTGTCATTCAGTTCTTAATCTGACCAGCAGGAACTGGCATTTATCTGATTACAAGGAAGAGGCAGACAGATCACTGTACTAAATTCAAGTGTTTGATAAACTTTTCAACATAGGCTTGTCTTGTTTGATATTCCTTCTTTTTAAAAAATGCAGAATCTAGCTGGCAGATCTTACCAGAAGGATCGGGAACTTTGGAAAGTTGGAAGAGTGTGGAAATGGGAGCAGTTAATTTCAAGCTTTTGTTATCATCTGCAAGAGAAGTTAATGCCTATTTACCTTTAAAACCCAAGGGGAGTTTGCAGGAAGCCTTATTTAGTGCTTAAAAAATAGGTTTTTAAATAATTAAGATAAATGCTAAAAATAGCTAGACAATAAGCCTCTTTTAAATATTTTACCATAGTATACTGCTAGCATGACTTACGTTTAGACTATGTCCTGATTTTGAATATTTTCTTTCTGCAGTTTACTGTGTAGATCACTAATCAAAATTAAGTAATGACTACTCTTAATTATAATGATAATTTTTCATAGGCAGCAAAGAGAATGGCAATCTTAGAAATGTTTTTGTTTGGAGTGAATTCTCTCTGGAATCATTTGTTGCTTATGTGAGTAATTTTCTGAGATAGTTACAAAGCATTCTAACAAGGAGTAATGGAATGAAATGAAGTAGTGGAAGATTTGGGATGTATATCAAGAAAAATAAGGTTTTAAACTTTCAGACCTTGTGATATAGTCTTCTAGGGGAATGATAAGTAAAAGTCCTTGGTGTTTAAAATATTGGTTAAGCTTCAATGTGATTATGAGGATGTTTATTCAGCCAGAAACATCCCAGGGCTCTCTAATCCCCATTCCAGAATATTCTCAAGCATACTTCTGTTACCCAGCGGACCCAGAGCAATAAGACCTTGGTGTCTATGAGTAAACACTGGATTTTAATTCCACCACAAGTAATTATTCTCCAGAGTAATTTCCTTTAGAGGTATAAATTGTCTGACTATCTACTTGGAGAGAAGGCAATTTTTGTCTTGAGGAGCTATGATCTGATTTGTTCTAGAGCTGCAGAGCTAAAAGCAGGAAACAAGCTCTTGTGGCGAATCTGGTTGAGGTTCTCTTGATGAGAGTCTGTAAGTCACATAAACACAAACACCACAAACCCAGAGACCAAGGTAGGTCTTATTCAACTCCCCGGGCACGGAATTTTTGTAGGTTTCCCAGGTGGTTCCAAAGCACAGCCAAGACTGAAAACCACCACCAGTCTCTTACCTGCATTGCAAATCTGCCTCTGCTCTCCTGATTTTTGGTTACTGCCTCCGCAATTTTGCCTGAACTCAAGAAAAATGGCCCAAAGTTCTTAACCCTTTTAATTCATTGACTCTTAGAGAACTCGATACAAGCAATAGATCCTCTCCCAGGAAATATACATTGGATATAATTTAAATATGGTTTAGAATCCCTGAATCCCATCTCTAAAAACCCAGATTAAATTCCCTATCCTACCTAGATAATACCAGAAACAAGATGCTCCTGTTCTCTAATTGCCTCTAAAGCCTGTGTCTAAGCCCCGGAGACTAGTGGATTTGTCATGTCCTTTCCCAGGGAAGCAGGAGAGATCACTAGTAAAGCCTCATGCTATATTCTATTGGTGGGGCTGTTAGAAGTTTGTTTGAAGCTTCACAGGTACAGGAACAAGAATATAGTAATTCAACACCGTAGTTGAACTCTAACAATGCAACCCCATAAAGGTTACAAAAAATGCCATGGGGTGATTTGCTTGGGTCTGGGTTATGAGAACTGGTCTCAGCAGCAGAGTAGATAGGATTAGCTCGATTGGTTTAGGGGGTGCTCATTCATGCAGCAGGGAGAGTGGATGCCTATTACAGGGGCCACTGTGGAAACAACCACAAAGTCAACTCAGGTCCTCTCTGGCTTTCCTGCGGGAGCTCTGGGTCATGCAATATAAACTGCACCCTCGTGGCCTTCATCACTCCACTGTTCTGTCCACATCTGTAAAGTAGAGCCCATCATTTTGTCGGAAAACTCAGTACCTGCACCACTTTCAAGCACCTTTTTGTTGTGTCCCTATTGTTGAAGGATTTAATTTTTCATCTTCAAGTTAAGAAATTGTATAATCAATATGTACAGGTTTGTTTTATGGCAGTTTGTACACAATTTAGTATTGAGCGAGACACATAAAACTGGATTATTTTGTTTTGTAAGTTGCTTCATAGAGAAAATGGTTTGAATCACAGCTCCTCTAAGTATTCATCTAAATGGAGATTTTTCCATTGTAAACGAAAAAGAAACAATGTCATTTTTAATCCAAACAGAGAAATGCTCATCATTTCACTTATCTGAAACATTTAGGTTTATTTGTTTATGTCTTTGTTCCTTGGTTTCTTGGTCTACCTTCCTACTTGGAAGCATTCAAAGTTATAAAATCTAGATGAATCAAATCATTACCTGAAAAAATATTGACGTAGAGTTAGGAAATTTGTTTAGATCATTAACTATAGTAGATAGTGAAAAATAGTTAAATATCAACACCTTCTCCCAAAAGGCCACAGGCCCAGTTTATGAATGAGTTCTGCAAAACCTTCAAGAAGCAGATAATTACTATTATAAGCTATTGATGAGTATTAAAAAAGAAAAAGAGACACTTCTTTATTTACTCCATATAGGTAGCATATCCCTGGGCATGATGTTCAAAGGAAAATTATGATCCAATTTGAAAATGTAGGTACAAGTACATAAACAAAATATAAATACATAAAATCCAGTGATATATAAAAATGCATGATGGAAAAATAGGCTTCATCTAATGAATAGAGAAGTGGTTTAACATCATGATTTGTATTAATCTAATTCACCACATTAATAAATGAGAGACCAAATCTTATCTTCAATCATGGTAACTATTATTTAAAACACTGTTTGTAAACTAAGAATAGAAGAGAACTTCCTTAAATCCCACAATAAACATGAGGATGAAGCAGTAAGAACCATTCCCGCTATAACTGATAAAAAGCCACAGACAACCACTATCACTGTCACTATTTAATGTCTTACGGAGGTTCAAATTATTGGAATAAATCAAGAAAAAAATCAAGCAAATGATCTGGAAAACTCTTAGGAGTTATGAGAGAATTAACAAATGTGGTTGGAAATAAGAACACCAAATTGATGGCATCTATAGTTAGAAAACGTAATGAATGAAATGATGCTATTGGCAATTAGCAACTTACCTCTACAACACCTAGCAAGAAATGTTAGAATTATATGAATAAAACAAAAAAATTACAAAACATGTCAAAAATATGTGTGTGCATGCACACACACATGTATGTATTTGTGTGTATATATGTTATATCCTATGTTATCCAACATCAAGATACGGAATCTACCTCAAATTTATTGATAAATTAAATACAACCCTACTCAGAATTTTTGTTAGAAACCTGAAATTTATTCTAAAGATCACATGAAAGGGAAAAATGCATAAGAGCAGCAAAGATATTTTTGAAAGAAAACAAAGCAAGGGGTGGAGCTTTCCTCCAGGCAGGAAAACATCATTAAGTTGCAGTAAATAAAACAGTGGAGCAGGAGAGAAATAGACAATCAGTGAGCCCCAAGGAGTTCTGGGGCAGACTCCTGTGAATGTGGGCATTTAGTTTTGTCACAGGTAGCCTTTCAAATCTGAGATAAAAGGTGGACAATTTAATAAATGGTTACTGGACAATTTCCCACACATTTGAACATAACTAGAGTCACTATAAAGGTCATACATTTATAAGAGATGGAATAAAACCCTTTTGGAAGGCAGTTTGCCACTCTATAAAAACAAGAAAAATTATAAAATTATTAGAAGAAAATAGAGGAAAGCATTTTAATAACATCAAGTTGAGGTAGGCCTTTTTAAACAAGGTCTGGGAAAGATTTATGAAATGAAATCAGAAGTAAATAACAGAAGGAATTGAAATCAGAAAAAAATTTGAAAAGTTAGCAAACATTAAACAATACATTTCTAAATAAAAGACATAAAAGAAAATTTTCAAATTCTTTGAGTTAAATGAAAACATAACATCAAAATTTATGGAGGACAAGTGAAGCAGAGTCAGAAGGAAATGTATAGCTATAAACATGTATATTTACAAAGAAACATCTCATGTCAATAACATCTCCCACTTGAAGACATTAGGGGGAAAAGGCCGGGCGCGGTGGCTCACGCCTGTAATCCTAGCACTCTGGGAGGCCGAGGTGGGCGGATCGTTTGAGCTCAGGAGTTCGAGACCAGCCTGAGCAAGAGCGAGACCTCACCTCTACTAAAAATAGAAAGAAATTATATGGACAGCTAAAAATATATATAGAAAAAATTAGCCGGGCATGGTGGCGCATGCCTGTAGTCCTAGCTACTCGGGAGGCTGAGACAGGAGGATCTCTTGAGCTCAGGAGTTTGAGGTTGCTGTGAGCTAGGCTGACGCCACGGCACTCACTCTAGCCTGGGCAACAGAGTGAGACTCTGTCTCAAAAAAAAAAAATTTAAAAAAAAAAAAAAAAACAAAAAAAAAAACAAAGTAAGCAGAGATAAGGAAATAACAAATATTATAGTGAAAATAAATGAAATAGAGATTAGAAAAACAATAGAAAAAAATCAACAAAACCAAAAGTTGGAAAACCTTATTTAGCTGAACCATGTGGAAATTAATAAAATTCCATTTGCAAAAGAATAAAATACTTAGGAATAAACTTTTAAAAAAGAAATTAATATCCACACACTAAAAAAAATGAAAATCTTGTTGAAAGAAATTAAAGAACTAATAAATGGAAAAACATCCTATGTTCATGGATTGTAGACTTAAGATGGCAATATTCCCCAAATTGATCTATAGACTCAATGCAGTCTCTATCAAAATTTCAGCTGGATTTTTTAGGAATTAATAATCTGATACTAAAATTCATATGGCTGATTGAAATTCATATGCCAGGGATCTAGAATAGCCAAAAAAATCTTGAAAAAGAACAAAGTTGGAGAACTCACACTTTCTTATTTCAAAACTGACAATACTACTATAATCAAGAAAATGTGGTGCTGGCATAAGGACAGATATATGGATTTATGGAATAGAATTGAGGGTACAGAAATAAATCCTTATATTTATTGTCAATTTTTGACAAGGGTGAGAAGATTCAACTAGGGAAAGTATAGTCTTTTCAACTAATAAAGTTGACAAGTAAAGAACTATGACCATGACAAAAAAAGAAGAAATAAATTGGACTACATAAAAATTTAAAACTTTTATCTCAAAGGACACTATCAAAAAATTAAAAAGATAGTCCACAGAATGGGAGAGAAATGTTAGCAAATCGTGTGTATCTGTTAAGGAAAATGTATCAAGGTTATATAAAGAACTTTTATAACTCAACAGTAAAAAGATAAATAGCCCAAGGTGAAAATGGACAAAGGATTTGGGTAGACATATCTCCCCAGAAGATATACAAATGGCCAAAATGCACATGAAAAGATGTTTAGTCATTGATTAGTCATTAAAGAAATGTAAATAAAAATCACAATGAGATACCAACTCACACCCATTGGAATGGCTGCAATTTTTTAAAAAGATAAACAAGTGCTGATGAACATGTGGAGAAAATGAAAGCTTCATTCATTGCTTGCGGTATTTTTAAATGGTGTAGCCGCTTTGGAAAACAGTTTGGCAGCTCCTCAACATGTTAAATATAGAGTTATCATATGACCCAGCAATTTTTCTCCTATGTAAAAAAGAATTGAAAACATATGCTCATAAAAAAACTTGTGCTTAAATGTACAAAAAAGGAGAAACAATCCAAATGCTTACCAATAATGAATACATACAAAAGAATGTGATATAACTATATAATGCAATATTACTCAGCAATAAAAAGGAATGAAATACTGATACGTGCTGTACTATGGTTGAAACTTGAAAATATTAAGTGAAAAAAATATTACGTATATTATATACTATATAATAATATGTGTTGTATATATGTATAGGGTACATGTGATGTTTCAATATAGGCATACAATGTTTGTTAATCAAATCAGGACAATTGGGGTATCCATCACCTCAAGCATTTATCATTTCTTTGTTTTAGGAACATTCCAATTCCACTCTTTTAGTTATTTTAAAGTTGCTGTTGATTATAGTCACCTTCTTGTGCTTTCAAATATTGTTCGTTCTATCTATCTAACAATATTTTCGCACCCATTAACCATCCCCATTTTATCCCCCACTCCCTGCTACCCTTCCCAGCCTCTGGTAACCATTATTCTACTCTCTGTCTCCACGAGATCACCTGTTTTTAATATTTAGCTCCCACAAAAGAATGAGAGCATGTGAGATTTGTCTTTCTGTTCCTGGCTCATTTCATTTAATGTTCTCCAGTTCCATCTGTGTTGTTGCAAATGGCAGGATTTCATTCCTTTTTGTGGCTATATAATATCTCGTTGTGTCTGTGTACCACAATTTCTTTATCCATTCATCCATTGGTGGACATTTAGGTTGATTCCAAATCTTGGCTATGTGAATAGCGCTGCAATAAACATGGGAGTGCAGACATATTTAAGATATACTGATTTCCCTTCTTTTGGATGTGTACCTAGCAGTGGAGTTGCTGAGTCATATGTTAGTTCTAATTTTGAGTTTTCTGAGGAAGCTCCATACTGTTCTCCATAGTGGTTGCACTAATTTACATTTCCAACAACAGTGTATGAAGGTTCCCCTTTCTTCACATCCTCACCAGCATTCGTTATTGCCTGACTTTTGATAAAAGCCATTTCACTGGGGTGTGATGATATCTCATTGTAGTTTTGATTTGCATTTCTCTGATGACTAATGATGTTGAGTATTTTTCATATTCTTTTTGGCCATTTGTATGTGTTCCTTTGAGAAATGTCTATTGGATCCTTTGTCCATTTTTAAATTGGGTTATTTAATTTTTTCCTATTGAGTTGTTGGAGCTCTTGTATATTCTAGTTATTAATCTCTTGTCAGATGGATAGGTTGCAAATATTTTCTCCCATTCTGTGGGTTGTCTATTCACTTTGTTGATTGTTTACCTTGCTGTGCAGAAGATTTTTAGCTTGATGTGATCCCATTTGTCCAATTTTTCTTTGGTTGTCTGTGCTTTGAGGGTATTACTCAAAAAGTCTTTGCCCAGACCAGTGTCCTGAAGCATTTCCCCAATGTTTTCTTTTAGTAGTTTCATAGTTTCAGATTTTAGATTTAAGTCTTTAATACATTTTGATTTCATTTTTGTATACAGCAAGAGATAATGGTCTAAGTTCTATTCTTCTCCTTATGGATATCATGTTTTTCCAACACCATTTATCGAAGAGATTGTCCTTTCCCAATGTGTGCTCTTGGCACCTTTGTCAAAGATAAGTTCACTATATATGTGTGGGTTGAGGCTTCTTTTTGGATGATGAAAATTTTTGAAAATTAGATAGTGATGATGGTTGCACAACTCTGTGATATTCTAAAAGCCAATAAATTTACCTTCAGTGTGGTGAAATTTATAGTATTTGAATGATATTTTTTAAAACTTTTATTAAAAAAGAAATAAGCAAAAGGCTTTCACAGGCACTTTATAAAAGAACATATCCAAATGGCAATAAACATATGAGAATATGCTGAATATCATTAGTCATGGAGAAAATGAAAATTAAAACCACTATACACCCACCAGAATGGCTAAAATTAAAAACGTTGACAATACCCACTTTGGCAACAACATGAACCCACTAGAGCTCTCATACATTGCTGGTGGGAGTGTAAATTTGTACACACGCTTGGGAAGACAAGTTAGCAGTATATCTTAAAACTAAATATATGCCTGCTTTCAGATCCAGTAATTCCACTCCAAAGTATATGTTCAATAGAAATAAATGGAAACACCCACCAAAAGACATGTACAAAAATATCCATAGTAGGTTTATTAACAATAACAAAAACCCCCAGAAACCAGTTCTTAATGATAGAATGGATAAACACATGATCATGTATTCAAACAGTGGAATACTGTAATAGCAAAAAATACATATTTTTAAATCCCTCAAGATATACATTTAAGATCAGTGCACTTTACTGTGTATATATCTTAAAGAGAAAGTATTAGGAAACTTACTAGTTAAAAAATGGGTATTTACGTTGGGAATGGTGACGGGGGGTGGTTAAGGAGTAGGAGGAGAAGGAACAAATACAAGTACCAGTAGCTTGGATTTGCTCCTTAACATCTGCCAGTAAATGAGGATCATTACATTACATCATTATCATTCAGTTGTAAATATTAATACATTTTTATTATGGTTATTTATTTGAGCCATGTGTTATGTTGAATGGTGATTTTTTCCAATTTCTAGTTTTCCTAGCTAGTTTTTTATTATTATTAGTTCTGACTTAATTGCATTTTGGTCAGAGAATGTGGTCTGTGTGATAGTTATTCTCTGAAATGTTTTGAGAATTTATGTCCCAGTTTATGATCAGTGTTTATTAATTAATGTTTTGTCTGTGTTTGGAATTAATGTATATTATCCAGTTAGCACAGGCAATACTCTATTTTCCTTAGATCAAGATTGTTTACTGTATTGTTTTAATATTTTATCCTTTCTGAGTTTTTCTTTGTCAGATCTATGAAAGTGACTCAGAGATATTAAAAATCTGCCACTCAATGGTGGATTTGCCAATTTATACTTAAAGTTCTAGTAATTTTTGCTTTATTTATTTCGAGGTTCTGTTATGTTGAATTTAACCATTTATTCCTAATATATAGTGATGGTCTTTACAAAATTCTAGTAATGTTTCGTTACATTAAACACTTTTTTTTCTCATATTAATGTAATGATTATATCCATACCCCACTCCCTGTTTTGGAGGAGAATAATTTCAAGCTTACAGAAAAGTTGCAAAAGCAGTACAAATGCTCTCATATTCCCCTCGCCCAGTTGTCTAAATTGTCAGGATTTTATTACATTGGTTTCCTCTCTCTGTCTCTGTCTCTCTCTCTTTGGGGCATCTTTCTTAAAGGGAAGGAAGTGAATAAGGACAAACTGTGTAGTTGGGTTAAATCTCAATGGGAGGAAGATGCTGCACCTGCTGCCTCAGATCCTTCTATAAAGCCAAGCAAATGTAGTCTTCAATTAAAGGCTATTTGGGTCTCCTCGGTCTGATTGCCAACTCAAACCCATAATTGCAGCCATGGAGCTGCATTACTTCACTGCTTTGTGTCTCAGTTTCTTTACCCATAGATTTGGAGGAATCCCATAGATTTTAAGAATTGTGTACCTAGCACATTATAAGTGCCACATGAATATTAGTTGCTTTTACTCTTACAGTAATTCTTTCATTGAACAGTTTTGGTTGTTTTCAGCGGAAGGGTTGTTTATCTCGTCCATCACACTGCAGAAAATAGAAGCCCATAAATTCAATCATGTGCAGTACTGTGCAGCTAGCGGTGTTACCTGAGGCAAATTACTAACCCCTCAGTTGGGAGGTGGCTGGAGAATTCTGGTTTGATCAGTCTCTTCCACTGTTGGGTGCTACCAGACAATACATTAAGATGATTTCTAAGAACAGTCTACAATCTGTACTCTCTACTTCTCTCTCAATTTCTTTCTGTCTCTATTTCTCTTTCTGTCTTTTTCTTCCCTTCCTTGATATTTTAGAAGCATTGTAATGGACTAAGCAAAGATATATGAAGATGCTTTACAGAAAGGGGAATAAGATGATTATTTAATCCACTATACTAAGAGTCACAAACTCCAGTGCATGTATGAGTGAGACAGATAATGTAAGTGAATGAGGTGTGCTGTGTCAGACACTAGGGAATGGTGAGGACTGTGGTGAATGGCAGAGCACATGTCCCATTCTAGTGTCTTGTCCTTATCCAGCTCTTGCCAGTTGTTTCCAAGCAAGAATGTGGGTCTAGAACAGCTGGACAGCTTTTCTCATTTTCCCCTAAAAGATAGGAATAAGAATTTGTTTTTGTAATATCTCTTAATTTTTAAACGTTGAAACTATTTCATATTCTGTTTTATGCTTGAGCCCAGAAGCCTGGGCTCCATATGTAGTGAGACCCTATCTCTAAAAAATTATTTTAAAAAACTCTACATGCCTAACAAAGCACATCAGTAAATTCCATTCAGCTTGTGGACTATCATTTTGCAGTTTGTGTATGATACTCCTTCTTGTTCTCTTTTCTGGGGTTAAGTAATTATAATAAATCTCTGTATCTAAATACTCATTTAAAATATCTTTTTAGTAGCTAGCTACTTTACCATAATATATAATTAATAAAAATTAATAGTAAGTTTTAGTTCAGTAAGGATGGCATAAAATTAGCAGATAATCCATTTGTCTGGGAGTTAATCCATTGTGGAATAAAGTACTATTCTTTCTTTTGTGAAAAATGGTAGTAAAATATGATATATTTTTAGAAACATACTGGCAAGTAGAATAGGGAATAAGAAGGAATAATAAAGTAGAAACGCATTTAAAATAAGAGTACATAGAAAGAGAATTAGAGAAAAGATAGATCTAATGATACAATCTCAGACTGATAAAAAGCATATGAATATATAATCTTCTGAACACAATCAAATACTAATTCTTCCTTGGTTTTACTGATTGCATCTAAAAGTATTACAGCTTTCTTTAAAGCAGGTTATAGTTCCCATGAGTATGTGCAAATGCGACAAGCCTTGGCAGTTACCAACATATCCCACAGGTTGCATTTGCCACCTGGTAAAGTGAAAAAAATGACTTTAAGATCACATTTCCAGGAGAACAATTGAACCTGAGGAAAAGAGGACACTCTGACATTAGGCTGGGATTGACTTTTACTGGGTTTGCGATTGAGCAAAGGTTACAGGTACTGAGGAAGATGCTATTTAAAGGATGAGTCAAACAGTTGGAAAATTGTGTTGCTACAAGGCTGGTGAACCTTATTCCTAACTAAAAGGAAGACAGTCAATTGAGAATTGCAGAGAATGCTCTTGATAATAGGACATTGTTGGGTTTCATCATTCAAAACATTAATGGGTGACCATAAGTGCTCGAATTCATGGGGCTCTGTATGGCTATATATAGAAATAAAATCACCATGTTTAAGGGACTGTACAAGTTTCCTAGGGCTGCTATAACACAGTACCAGAAACTGTATGGCTTAAAACAACAGAAATTCATTGTCTTACAGTTCTTGAGGTTAGAAGTCTGAAATTAAGGTGTCAGCAGGGCTATATTGCCTCTAAAGGCAGTAGGGAAGAATTCTCCCTTGCCTTTCCTCAGTTTCTGATGGCCCCCAGCAATCCTTGACCAGTAGCTTCATCACTCCAATCTCTGCCTCCATCTTCATCTGACCTTCTCCTTGTGAGTGTCTCTGTGTCTTCAGATCTTTTACTCCATAGAACAGCAGGCATTGGGTTTACAGCCAACTCTCATTCCCTATAAACTCCTCTTACCTGCAAAGTTCCTATTTCCAAATAGGGTCACATGCATCATAATCTGAAAATCTAAAATCTGAGATGATCCAAAATCTAAAACCTTTTGAGTACCGACATGACACCACAGGTAGAAGATTACACACCTGACCTCTATGTGATGGGTTGCAGTCAAAATGAAGGTGCACAACAAACAGTTTATTTAGCATCCTCAGTGAAAAAAGATGACCATGTGTGACCTGAAGAAACAAAAAATATACTGCTGAAGTTCTATGCTGAAAGTGATCAACAGAAGTTAATGAGAAGTAGAAAAACAATGCATAAAGCTAAAAATGAAGATCTCAATCATGTATTGAAAGAGTGGATCCGTCAGCCTTACAGTGAACACATGCTAGTTAATGGTATGCAGATCACAAAACAAACAAAGATCTATCATAAACTGAAAATTGAAGGGAACTGTGAATATTCAGCAGGCTGGTAGCAGAAATTTAAGAAAAGACATGGCTTTTCATTTTTAAAGATTTGTGGTGATAAAACATCTGCTGATCACAAACCAACAGAGAAATTCATTGATGAGTTTGCCAAAGTCATCGCTGATGAAAATCTGTTGCCAGAACAAGTCTATAATGCTGATGAAACTTCACGGTTTTGGCATTTTTGCCCCAGAAGGATACTGACTACAGTCAATGAGACAGCCCTGCAAAAATTAAGGATGCCAAGGATAGAATAGCTGTGCTGGGATGTGCTAATGCAGCAGGCATGCATAAGTGTAAACTTACTGTGAGAGGCAAAAGCTTGCATCCTCACTGTTTTCAAGGAGTGAAGTCGTGAATTTCTTACTAGTCCATTATTATGCTAACAAAAAGGCATGGATCACCGGGGACATCTTTTCTGACTGGTTTCAT
This sequence comes from Eulemur rufifrons, assembly GCF_041146395.1. Taxonomy (NCBI): domain Eukaryota; kingdom Metazoa; phylum Chordata; class Mammalia; order Primates; family Lemuridae; genus Eulemur; species Eulemur rufifrons. The sequence continues at coordinate 16,140,234 of NC_091007.1, forward strand.
AAACATTTTGCACCAGTGGCTCCTGCTCACTGCAGGGAAGCTAGATTGGATGATGACTGCAAGATTTTGTCATTCCTTGACAACTGTTCTGCTCATCTTTCAGCTGCAATTCTCATCAAAAATAACATTTATGCCTTGTACTTTCCTGTAAATGTGACTTCATTCATTCAGCCTTGTGACTAGGGTATTCTTAGATCAGAAAAGAGTACGTATAAAAACACTTTCTTGAATGGCATGCTAGCATTAGTGAGCAAGGGCACGCATATAGAAGATTTTTATAAGGAGTTTAGCATGAAGGATGCCATATATGCTGTTGCCACCACTTGGAACACAGTGATGAAGACACAGTTGTGCATGTCCAACACAACCTCTGGTCTATAATTATGTTCAGTGATGATGATGAGCAAGATGGTGACTTTGAAAGGTTCCATATGTCAAGTGAGAAAAAAAATGTCCAACATCCTTGCATATGCTAAAAATATCCATCAGTAAGCAGGAAGAAGTGGATATCAAAGAAATTTTTGACATTGATAAAGAGGCCCCAGTTGCTCATTTATCAGATGGTGGTGAAATAGCCAAAATGGTTCTGAATCCAGATGGTGGTGATAATAGTGATGATGAAGATGATATTAACACTGCAGAAAAAATGCTTATTGGTGACACGGTGGAATGTGTGATGGGTTTATTGATGAACTAGAGCAGTGGGCATTCACAACAGAACAAGAGGTAATGTCAGTTTATCAAATCAAAGAGCAACTGCTAAGACAAAAGCCATTGTTAATGAGCAGATGACCCTGGAAGAACCACTGTAAAAAAGCCATTCAGCAGAATGCCTCTTCATCCCTGGAGGACCCACTTCCCGGTCCCTCAACTTCTTCTGATGTTTTTTCTCACCTAGAAAAAATAAGATATGGTGTACAATAACCTTTTAATCACAGCACAGCATCATAGGTGGAGACAGAAAGCCTGCTGTTGTTTGTTGCTGCTGTTGTCTAACAACTGATACAGGTATTCTAATGATGCTACTGTGTTACTTAGGTACCCTGAACACATGTTTTTTTTTTTTCACTGTATTAATGGTATGTCATATTTTTTACTGTTAGGTACTTATTTGTGAATAAATGTAAGAAAATGATTGCTAATTAGTAGCATATATTAATAAATTTAGAGTCAGGAATGATGGTGATGCCAAACAACCACAGATTGTCCATATGGCTGAGATAGTGACAACTTTGCTTTCTGATGGTTCAATGTACACAAACTTTGTTTCATGCACAAAATTATTTAAGGAAAGGTATAAAATTACCTTCAGGCTATGCACATTATATATATGTGTGTGTGTATATATATGAAACATAAATGAATTTTGTTTTGACTTGGGTCCCATCCCCAAGATATCTCATTATATATATATGCAAATATTCCAAAATCCAAAACACTTCTCTACCCACGGTTAGGATTTCAACATATCTTTTTGGAGGACACAAATGAACCCACAACAATGACCACAGCTTGCATAACTATGTAAGAGGCACATGAAGGTGAAATAGAAATCTTGGTTTCAAAGGACTTACACTATATGGAATAAACAACAGAGATTTGGACACAATTTTAGTACCGTCATCTGCATAAAATATGGAGAATCATCATTTTAGAGCTTGAAGGGATTTTCAAAATCATCTTTCCAAAGCCTTCATTTTACACTGGTAAATGAAGAAAATTATAATTACAATGGTGGACTAGAGCACCATTGTTTGTCTTGTTACTATATAGGATATTTTAATTTATAGACACTCTATTGATCTTTTCGTTTTCTTTTTGCATGTCAAATAAGATATTTTACAGCCCAGAATTTTAATATTATGAATCACTATTACTTCACGATTTTATTTCTTTACATGTAAACTTTTGTGTAAACCATAATACAGAATGCTAATTAACACTTTTCTCCCAATCATCATTGTTTGACTAACTCATTTCTATGCCAGCTATAAATACCATGATATTCGTCAATCTGCTTCTTTACTTTCTATTTTTTTTCCATGGATTTGTCAATCCGTGAGTCAGATGCAAACTGTTTTAATTTTTGTGGTTTTACATTATGGTGCAATATATGACAAAGTGAGTCTTTTCAATCCTCTTTTTTTCAAACAAACCTTGGCTCATCTCAGGTAGTTCTTCAAATAGAATGTTAACATTATTGTTTGATGTTCTAAAATTATTTTGTTTGGAGTTATGGTTGGGATTGCATTAAATTTATGGACTCCCGCCAGGGGGATGTCAAAGCCAGAGCAGCTAAAGTCTGGGGTAGGTGTCAGAGCCCAAAGAGGGTGAAGTGGGAACCCACGTAGAGGTGTTTCTTGGTATTGAGTGTCATAGCTGGAGTAGGGCATGGGGAATATTCACAAGAGTATGGAAATCAGAAGAACATGGCAGCAGGTCTCTGATAATCCTGCCAAAGATGCATAACCTGAATTCAATCATGAGGAAACAGACAAGCCCAAAGTGAGGGACCTTCTGCAAAACAACTGGCCAGTAGTCTTCAAAAGTATCAAGGTCATGAATGTCGTGTGAAAGCTAAGGAAGTGTTAAAGACTGAAGGAGATTGGAGATATTATAATGAAAGGCCATGCATGATTCTAAATTGGGAATTTTTTGTTATAAATTATTACTGAGACAATTGATGGGACTTGAATATGGGCTTTGATGATTGGATGATAGTGATAGGTCAATGTTAATTTCTTGATGGTTATGCTTGTATTGCCGGTATGTAGAACATCCTTGTTTGTAGAAACACAGGCTAAAGTTTTAGATAATGGGGAAAGAGGAAAGCAATTTACTCCCAAATAATTCAGAAAAAAACCCAGATCTTTGATTTTACTTCACCTTTTCTATAACTACATAATGGCTTCAAAAACTATTGTGAAAGCAGAAAGCAATTATATGCTGAAAATTTATAGAATAATTTGAGAGAGAATTTAATTTTTTCAAGATTAAATTTTCCCATTCAGGAACATCTAATCTATCACTATTTATTTAAGATCGTAAAAGATACTCTCTAGGAAAGTGTTGTTTCTTCCATAGATGTTTTGAACATTTCACTCTTATGCATTTTATAATATTTTTACTATTGCAAACGGCTCTTTCTTCATTTCAGTTCTTTTTCTTTTTGCTGTCACATAAAAAATTTATTAAGTCTATACATTTGTTTTGTATCTTTGGTGCTCAGATGACTTCTAATCTGTTATTAAGTTCTATTATATTTTATTTCCCTTGTATTTAATACTAAATCATATATCTGCATATAATTTTAGTTGCATCTGTTCATTTTGAGGTTGTACTTTATTTCTTTTCTTATTTCTCACAATTCCAGAAAAAAATGTAGTATATAGTTTTAAAAGCTGATTTTTGTCTTAATCTGGGCTTCAGTGAGTGTGCTAATAATGGTTTACTGTTAGATATTTTTTACTAGACAGATAATAGATATTCTTATTTTTAACAGATATTTTATTAGATATTCTTTATTATTAATAATATTCTTTATTACAGTAGATATTTTTAAAATTTTTATTAGATTTTCTTTTTAATTTTTAATAGATTATTTTTAATAGATATTCTTCATTACAGTAAAAGAATATTCTTTTATTTCTTAGTTTGCGGAGATTTTTCCCCTAGAATTGATTATTGAATTTTATCAAATATCTTTGTGGCAATTATCAAGATAGTCCTATGATTTTTCTCTCTTAACACATTTGAGTGATTATTAACATAAATAGATTTCCTAAACTCGACCCATTCATGAATTCTTGGAAATAATTCAACTTTGGAGTTTATATAACATTGGGTTTAATGTGATATTTTACATAAAATTTTTATAACTGTATTTATAAACAGTATAGGTTTTTATTTATCCATGTCTATTCTATCGTTCTTGTTCATTTTTAATTTTAAGATAATGTTAACCTCATAAAATTAACCAGGGAACATTCCAATTTTTCTGTCTTCTATAACTGCACAGGTATCACAGGACTTGGTTAAACTTTCAATGAATAGAGAGACCTTGTCTGTAAACTATGTGGGTCTATTGCCTTTCTTTTCTTGTCCTTATTATTTTTAAGTTTTTAATTTCTTTCCTGGTTATTATGCTATGCAAATTTGCTATGCTTTTCAGTCAATTTTGGTATGCTACATTTTCCTGGCAAATCATCTCTTTACTGTGTATTCCAGCTTCTTTTCCTCTCTTGCTGTTTTTTTGTTGTATTGATGAAGTTTCCTTTGATATTTTTTAGGGGGTTTGAAAGTTACATATCCAGTTTCTATTCTATTACTGGTTATATTTACATTAAGAATATATTTGAACTTATATTTCTCTGTCATTCTCAAAAAAACAATGTACGTACTCTCTCCACTCTGACTCCCTCTCCTTCCCAAAGAAGATTAAAAAGTTAGCAAGTTTTATATCCCTCTTTCTCTAATCGTTTCCTAGATTTTTAAGTAGTTCCAGGTTAGTTTTTATTATTATACACGTTTGTTTTAAAAATGTCTATAATTGCTTCATTTTTCAAAGCTATAATAAATTATTACTATTTTAAATATTTCTTTTTGATTATCAAGTAATACAAGGGTATATTCTAATTGTAAAAGTTCAGTCATACATAAAACTAAAGTCTTCATTTATCACTACCTACAATGCCTGTGCCTTCCAAACAAGCTATTGTTGTTATGAATTTGGTATATATCTTTGCAAGTATATGGCGTTGCATGGCATATATACCCAAAACATGTATATGCAATATTTAGAATAAATAGTTTAATGTGGCACAAATTATTATATAACTTCCTTTTGATATGTCTTGGTGTTTTTTTTTTTGTGTGTTGGTATATATAGATTTACTTCATTCTTCTAAACTGCTGCATCCCATAGTATAAATGTACCATAATCTGTCTGTTCAACCATTCCCCTCTTGTTAGAAATGTAAGTAACTGTTGTTTTGGAGCTATTAACCAATGATGTTGAAGTGGGCCTCTTTTTGTACATATACAAGTGTTTCTCTAGGGTTATGTATCATCTGGGCTTTAATTCAGGAAATAGAGAGTACTCTAGATTTTCCAAACATGAAAGGATTTAATATAGAAATGTCAGTAAAATAATTATTAAGTGTGGGAGGTGTGGAAGACAGGGTATTCCACTGGGACTTTGGCTTCATTCTCAACTGTTACTGATGTGATCTCAGGATTTGGCAATATATGTACCATAATTCTACATTTTCCTGATCATCAAAGTCCGTTACTCAATCTGGAGCAGTAAATCTCTTCTTCATCTGCTAGTTCAGTAGCATGAGAACCCTCACGTGTCGAGGTGGCTTCTTCTAGTTCAGTGAAATCCTCATTGTGTCTTAGGTGGAACAAACCCTCCATATGGAAATAAGACATTTAAGCCAGCAGAGTTCAAATTCATGGGAAGGGGAAGCAAAATTTTTTCAAGTGAATAATTAGGTATAGTAGTGAATAGCGCCGCTCCCACTTCAACCCTTTGATTCCCAGACCCTCCTATTTGATCTGCAGAGAGTTGGCACCATAGTCTAGAACTGTTCCCGACATCACTGGGTGTTATCTTTCAGCCGATGCATAAGTGAGTTTTCAATGGACCATCCACCATGGTATAAGGTGTTTGGGATACATAGTAAGATCCCTAAATCTTAAGAGAACGAGTACATTGCCTCATTTATTTGTAATATAAAATGAGTTCCTTGGCCAGAAGGAGTATAATATAAAATACCATGGCAGAGAAACAGCGTTCAGTATAGGTACATGGGTGGTGATGGTTGCAAAAGCACTTGGATACAAAAGGCAAATCCATACCCAGAGTAAGATTATTTGTCTATGAGTTACGTATAATGGACTAAGTACAAGCGGGTCATGGGCAGATTTAATGAGCTCCGTCTGCAGAAGGCGCACGCGCAGATGTGACAGTCAGCTGGAGTGCAGAGGGGTGGCCACACCAGGTGTAAATGGATTTACGTGCCTCTGTCCTGGACAGTCCATAATACTTCCCTGAGCTCCTTAATTCGTTTCCTTCTCCTAACTCCTTGGCTGCTCTGGCTCCTCCTCTCCAATCCAGGCAGTAGCATGAGCAATGGTGTAAATAATCTGCTTTTATTCGTGTTATTGTTATCTTAGGGACTGATGCTTCCATCTGCCAGAGAACGTCTCCGTCCTTGCGTATGTGCTGGCATCGCGCCCTGTCTAGGGGCACAGCCGTGGAGTTCGTCCTCCTGCAGAGTCGCCTCACTTCAGTGGGAAAGCAGGGGAGACCTACGGGCTCAGGCTGCTGTGTTTGTCTCAAAAAGTCTCCAAGGATGTTTCTTTAAAAACATTTAATATTGGCTGGGCGCGGTGGCTCACGCCTGTAATCCTAGCACTCTGGGAGGCCGAGGTGGTGGATCGCTTGAGGTCAGGAGTTCAAGACCAGCCTGAGCAAGAGTGAGACCCTGTCTCTACTAAAAATAGAAAGAAATGATCTGGACAACTAAAAATATACATAGAAAAAATTAGCCGGGCATGGTGGTGCATGCCTGTAGTCCCAGCTACCCGGGAGGCTGAGACAGGAGGATCACTTGAGCTCAGGAGTTTGAGGTTGCTGTGAGCTAGGCTGACGCCACGGCACTCACTCTAGCCTGGGCAACAGAGTGAGACTCTGTCTCAAAAAAAAAAAAAAAAAACAAACAAACAAAAAACAAACAAACAAATAAACAAACAAAAAAAAACCATTTAATATTTATCCTGCCTATAGAAATAATACATAGACATAGAAATAAGTTATAGCATAGAACTACATAGGAAATGAGATTCTCCCTAATTCTCATGCTACCCTGCCGTGATCACCATTAGCATCCGTTTTGCATCATATTTATATACACACATACATGTATATGTACTAGAACATGATAATTTATTAGTGTTTTTACTAAGTGTGCAGTTGTACATCTTTTATTTAATAATATATTCGTTCATTTATCCCTATCAGATCATCTTACTCCTTTGAACAGTGGTGTAGTCCTCCACCCTTGGCATGCAGCATAATTTATCTAAATCAGTGCACTATGAATGGGTATTTAGTAGTTTATGTGTTTTGCTTTTTTTAATGTCTATGTACCTGTGATAATTTCAAAAAGTAGAAATGTCACCATTTGTTCCTTGGATCTCGTACCCTTCACAGATACAAGGAAAATATCGAGGCCACCTAAATGAAATGGGTTCACCAATTAGGAAAGCTAGACCTGCTTTAGGGTGTTAATTCAGAAGCATTTCAAAGCAAAGCAGCCTTCTTTGTTTGTTTTTGTTTGGAGAGGAGGCGATTAAAGTGTGTGGCGTTGTTGGGTGCAATTTGTATATAATCGTTCCTTAAATAAATATGTGGCGTACAAAGCTTTTTAAAGACTGCATCTGGCTACAAGGTGCACTAAAAATAACCTTTATTTTTGTCTTCCAAGAAAATAATAATCTGCACGATGATATTTTAACTGAACACATGAGAACACACACACCCACCCCAATCCTAGAAGTTGCAATTGCTTAGAGAGGTTTTACATTCTATTTGCAATAACTTAAATTTTTTTTTAGTCACTGGACCCTTGCATCATCAATTTTCATTTCTTTTTATTTTACTCTGAGGTGGACTGCTTCCAAGTTGACTAAGTTACACATTTAAAATAATTAAAAGTTTCATATTGCAGAAGAAAAATACTCTTTCCTCCACCTTGGACTGTGTCCTTTTCTCCATTCATTTATCACTATAATACTGAAAAATAGTAAACCAAAGCAGCGTTGCACGACCCCGCTTCTCCCCTCCAGCATCCGAGATGCAACTTGTGAGTGTATCTGAGCCCTCGGATACGGGGCCAGTACTCTCAGAAGAGGCTTTGAAACAACTAAATGTTCAAATCACATTTACAGATAATGTTTGCATATTTGTGATCTTTTAAAAGAGTATGTCATGCTGGAAATGGCCCGAATGCAGTCTGCACAAATGCGAAGCCGAGGGGAGTGAAGGAAAGTTCTATGTCCTGTCGAAGGGAAATGCCTCTTACCTGCAGACAGCGGGCCACGTCCACCGCTCTAATGAGGTCACACTAGCACTGTGACCTGTGCAGTCTCTTCTCCTGCCATCTATTCCTCCTACACCCCTCCACTTCCCATCTCCACAGCCTGCTCTTGCAGAGCATTGCATTCATATTTATTTCTCCAATTTTAAGTGATGGAGATGCCAAAAACTCCTACGCACAAAGAATTAAGTGGTGGCCTATTTAAGGGAAGAGGAACGTGAAGTTGGATTTACTTTGCTCTTTACATATGATTGAGAAAATATTGATTGTATTAAGGAACGCCCTTCCTCGACCTGCAACCCAGCAACATCCTTGCTTTGAGAGTGCAAAGGGAGCTTGGAGAGAATCTTCTCTGGTTCTGTTGTTTCATGCATGGGGAGACGGAAGCCCGGGAAGCAAACTGCCCATCCACAGCCAGCCCCTGGCGGTGGCCCACCTGGGCTCTCCCACCTCTCATTCCGGTCCCGAGGTTTATGAAGTGTATCCCAAATGATCAATAATTACCACCAACTTGATATTTGGACTTGGAATGTGCTTTATATTTATATTTAAGTGTTGCTATTCCTGATCTTCTACGAATTCACTTTAAAGGAAATAATCGAGCCACACTGCAAAGGCCTCATTTAGGGGAATATGTGCAGTTGAAAAAAAAAAGTTCAACGTTTTCCTCTTTCTCACTGCAACTTCTCCTGAACTTTTCCTAAAGCAGCGTCGTGTTTGGGAGAGCAAGTATTCTTTTTTTTTTTTTTTTTTTTTTTGAGACAGAGTCTCACTTTGTTGCCCAGGCTAGAGTGAGTGCCATGGCGTCTGCCTAGCTCACAGCAACCTCAAACTCCTGAGCTCAAGCGATCCTCCTGTCTCAGCCTCCCGAGTAGTTGGGACTACAGGCATGCACCACCATGCCCGGCTAATTTTTTCTATATATATATTTTTAGCTGTCCATATAATTTCTTTCTATTTTTAGTAGAGATGGGGTCTCGCTCTTGCTCAGGCTGGTCTCGAACTCCTGAGCTCAAATGATCCGCCCACCTCGGCCTCCCAGAGTGCTAGGATTACAGGCGTGAGCCACCGCGCCCGGCCAGAGAGCAAGTATTCTTTCTGCTGCGTGACAATTTACTCATCTGGATGCACTAACAAAGTTTCAGCAAAGGTAATTAGGAGGTTTGTTGTAGGTTCTCTTTAAAAAAAATTGGAAAAAGGTTTTCTAAGGAGAATCTGTAATAAGCTTGAAGGTAGGATGACTGCTCTATGTACAATGGCAGTTCGTGTTTTGATTATACGGAGATCGGGGAGACTGGGAGGATGGGATCGAAGGTGTTCCTTGAAGGTGTCATGCTCTATGTCCCCGTCAGTGCATCTGCCTAGTCTTTACTTTTACCTGGACAGAGAAATACGTGGGTACCTTAATGGCACACGAATTACCACGTGAAGATAAATAAAGACTTTAATGTTTGTTTGCAATCATACCAAAGGTTGCGTCTGGAAGTGGATTTCCACACAATAGTATGTGTAGCAGGCCAGAGTGAATGTATCAACAGTCCCTACATCCCACTGTGCGATGACCCAGAGACACAAGAGACTTTGGCCTTTTCAGGGAGATGCATTCAGTAAGGTGAGCTGTGCTGTCCAAGAGAACTTTCTTGAATGATAGAAATGTTTTATGTCTGTGCATCCAGTACAGTAGACACTTGCCACATGTGGCCACAGGGCACTTTAAAAATGGCTAGTGCTGGCCGGGCGTGGTGGCTCACGCCTGTAATCCTAGCACTCTGGGAGGTCGAGGCAGGAGGATCACTCGAGGACAGGAGTTCGAGACCAGCCTGAGCAAGAGCGAGATCCCGTCTCTATTAAAAAATAGAAAGAAATGGTCTGGACGGCTAAAAATATAGAGAAAAAATTAGCCGGGCATGGTGGCGCATGCCCATAGTCGAGCTACTCTGGAGACTGAGGCAGAAGGATTGCTTGAGCCCAGCAGTTTGAGGTTGCTGTGAGCTGGGCTGACACCACAGCACTCTAGCTCAGGCAACATAGTGAGACTCTGTCTCAAAAACAAAAACAAAAACAAACAAAAAAAGGCTAGTGCAACTGAGTAACTGAATTTAATTTTACTTAACTTTATTTTTGTTTATTTTTTTGAGACAAGTTCTCTGTTGCCCAGACTAGAGTACAGTGGTATCATCATAGCTCACTGCAACCTCCAACTCTTGGGCTCAAGCGATCCTCCTGCCTTAGCCTCTCAAGTAGCTGGGACTACAGGCATGCGCCACCACACCCTGCTAATTTTTTGAAATTATTTTTTGTAGAGACAGGGTCTCACTATGTTGCCCAGGCTGGTCTTGAATTCCTGGCCTCAAAGGATACTCCCTTCTCAGCCTCCCAAAATATTAGGATTATAGGCATGAGCCAGGATGCCTAGCCCATTTTATTTAATTTAAATAAATGTAAATTAAAAAGCCATATGTGTCTAGGGGACATTGTATTGGTCCATGCAGTTGTAGAGCAGAGAGAGTGGATAAGAGTGAAAAGAGGCGAGGTTGGAATAAACCATGATAGGAAGTGTAAACGTTGTCCTGTAGGGAACACATTGTGGCTGAAGACGGCTGGTGGCTGAGGGCCCTGCAGGGACAGCAAGAACAAGGTCAGGAGCACAGGTGGGGAGGTTGGCCATGGGCTGTAGCTCAATGCTTGGAGTTAGAGCAAACAAGGCAAGGATGGGTGTGGGAGAAGCTATAATTTATAGAGGGAGGGGAGAATTTGAGGAAAGTCCTATCAGTTTGATTCAATTTTCTCCAAGTAGCAAGAGACCGGTGTGTCAGTTGAAATGCAGGGAAAGGCAGATGAGCAGAGTGCCTGGAAGATGGTGAGGGAGAGGAGAGCTGGTCTGAAATGACCAGGGCATGACCATGGGGTGGGATTTCCTGGTGCTAAGAACAGGGCACAGCTGAGGTTGGAGGCCACAGCACTGAAATGGCTCCACCCTGCAGTTCCAGAAGCTTATTGGTCTAGGTGTGGGATCAAAGCAGGTGTTGTAGCAGGTGCAGGGCTGGGGTGCCCCCAACAGTCACAGCAAAAGTCCTGGGTGAAGGCAATGAGCGAGTTCATGAGTGAGTACGTCAGATAATCAATAACGGGGGGTCAGGAAAGACCTAGAAGAGTAAGCTAGTCAGAGAGGAGAAAATTGGAATTGAGGCCTTCAGAGGCACACATGTGACCCCGAGATCCGTGGTAATACATGGCTGCAAAGGTGAAGGTCGTTGGAGACCATGTGTCGGACGGGCCATGTGCGTTTGCCATAAACAACATGCGGGTCTGGGAGAGCGCAGGACGGCAAGGCACATGCGATTCAGGAATGAAAGGCGTTGTCAGGACCTCAGAGACCTAAAGTCCTAGACAAGAGGGGGAAGAAGGTGCCAAGGGAGAGGAAGATGGCACGAGCATTGAAAGGAGGGCATTTTTACACAGAGGCAGAGAAATGCCACCTCTCCCTCCCCACCCTGGAGCGACACTGGTGGAGACGAACAACCTCCAGGGCTGAGGCTTTGGGAGCAGCTTCCTGCAGAGCGGGGCAGCTTTCCGTTAAGGAAGGGGTGGATTCAGTGTCAGTGACTAAGTTTGCACCAGCAGGGAGCTTATTTACTGGGTCTGGAGCCTCCAGAGGGCGCACGGGCTGTATGGCAGCCAGGAGAGGAGAGGAATCGGCAGGTGGGAGAAATTACAGCACATGGGCACATGCAAGGTGTTTTATATTATAATGAATGTGTTAGTTTGAGATATAGTCATTTTTGCTGCCTTTGGGAATGGCTTAGGAAAACAAAAATCAAACAGAATTTGGACACTGAGGCCCTTTCCCCAGTCAGTTAATGGGCAAACGGCCTTCACTACAAGTATGGGACCACTAGGTCTAGAACTTTGCTTTTTTCCTCCTCCAGAACATGATTGTGAATTCAGAAAGGAAGGGTGTAACGGAAGGAGGTTTGTTGATTTGCTTTTTTAAACATCTTTAGAAATCAGGATAAATTCTCATTAGTCTGGGATGATTCCGGTATGACTGACTTCCCCCCTGAACGAGAAGGATAAATACCATCACCTTTCAAGTGCTTTTTACGGATTTTGTGAATCGAAGCTAAATTAGCTCAAATTCCTGAGTATCACAAATGCGGTGGAATATCACTACAACATTTTGTGAGAGCTCACGGTGACCTTTTTTTATAAACTTCAAATCAGAACGTGAGGTCCAGCAATCGATGTTCTGAATAACATGGAATCACATTTGGTTAAACATTGAACGTGCTGTCCTTATAGAAAAGAATAAATTTCTTTTTTTTTTTTTTTTATTTCATCTTATTGTTATGGGGGGTACAGAATTGCAGGTTACATACGTTGACCACGTACTGCCTAGAAAAGAATAAATTTCAACTGGGATTGTCCCAGAAAAGTCTAAGATACATGACCACCATGTTTATAAGCGGGAATAATTTATCAGGCAGATATGTTGGTAACTATGCCTTTTTGGATACAGTTTAACAAGTTCTAGTCTAGGGCACAATCTAGTCTAGTCTAGTCTAGGGCACCTCCTGGTGAGGTTCCAGTGGAGTTAGCCAAATCCAGGAAATGAAAGATATGACCCATAACGAATAATTTAGACTTTTCTTCTCTGCTTTAAGGCACTTTGGTCTGACATTGGTTCCTGGCTTCACTCAATGCCTCAGAAACACATTATCTCACTTAAATGGCAGGCCATTGAGAGTAAGTTGGCTCTGTTTCCAGTGCTGTAACTCAAAGAAAATTCTTTCTCCTGCAAATGATAAAGAATTCTCGGCATGTTTAGCCACAGCTAATCCTATTCCCTTGGGTGCTGTACATTGGGACGCTGTAAGAGCATTATCCAGCGAGGCAATAAACATGCTTTTAAGGGCTTATCAGTAGTACGCTGACTCAAAATGGAAATAATGTCATCATTTTAAGTTGCCACATTCATTCTCTCTGGAGACGTTTGTAGGCTCTCCAAGGTCCTTTGCCCCCCAACGACAGTTTACTTCTGTAAAAGGATGGTCCCAGAATTCAGATTTGTTTTATGATATTAAAACAGAGCAAAACAAGTGAGAAAACCTTGATAGTTATTTGAAATTTCATGTGGTAAAGACTTCTAGGTCACGAGATCAAGTAAAGCCTCTATTACTTGGGGGCACGCCTGGGGTCACCTACGAGGTGTGGCTGGGACCTGCCTCTGCCATAGAAGCTACTTTTTGGTAGACAGAACTTTAAGTAGGGGTCATAGGAACTGAAAGAGAAGAAAACTAAAGGAGTTGGAGGGGAGCAAGAAGACAGACCCTGTGAAACCCTATCAGAGCTGAAAGGGGGCTAAGTAGGCAAGGCCAGAGCTCGGCTAGGGTTTCGGAGAGTAGAGCTGTGGGAACAGAAAGTGATGTTCCATTACCTCTAGAACTGGAGGGAAAGCGATGCTTGAAATACTAATTCCTGGACACTTGGGAGATTTTTCTGAAAGTTTCCAGATACTAAGAGTGGGGGTTGGGAGCTATAGCCCCAGGGGTCTTGATCATGAGCCTCGGGAATGCCATTCTGGGACCTTTTCAGAGTGCTAAATTGTTTCTTGGACAGTCTAAGGGCTGACCCTACTAAAACCCGATTCTAGCCGGGCGCGGTGGCTCACGCCTGTAATCCTAGCACTCTGGGAGGCCAAGGCAGGTGGATCGCTCAAGGTCAGGAGTTCGAGACCAGCCTGAGCAAGAGCGAGACCCCGTCTCTACTAAAAAAATAGAAAGAAATGATCTGGCCAACTAAAATATACATAGAAAAAATTAGCCGGGCATGGTGGTGCATGCCTGTAGTCCCAGCTACTCGGGAGGCTGAGGCAGTAGGATTGCTTAAGCCCAGGAGTTTGAGGTTGCTGTGAGCTAGGCTGATGCCACGGCACTCACTCTAGCCCAGGCAACAAAGCGAGACTCTGTCTCAAAAAAAACAAAAACAAAAAACCCTGATTCTGCATTTTCCTGTCTATGGTGACATTTAGGTATGTCAATTTCATAATGTCAGGGCCAATCTTATTATATAGGCTGGTTGTCCGCTGTCTAGGACAGCAAACTATGCTGGCATTAAAGTGCTGGGTGACTATGTTGGCAGAAAAAAAAGTCCTATTTAAAAAGACCACAAAAAGAAAACGGAGTTAAAAAGAATTATAATATAGTTTTTCTCCCTTTGCTTTCTTTAAAGAAAACAATGTTATACGAAGGTCTGAAACTTGAGAATCCTGCTGTTCTGCTTCCCTAGAAACTAACAGGGCCAGCTCTATGCATAGCAGATTTGAAAAACAATAAACAGCTTCCCTTTGCTCCAAAAATATTATTCTGTAGCCTTCCACTCTGACTGACATTCTCACAATAGGCAATTGCAATTGCAATTTTTAAATTATAATTTTATCAAAGTAAAGCATGCATGGAGTTTTTTTTTAAAAAAAAAAAATTACAACATCTTCTGATAAAAATAGCACTTCCTTTGCCCCAGTCTCTGAGTTGGGTTTCTCAGAAGCAACCTATTTACTTCTTTTAGCTATTTCTTCTGATAATCTCCTATACAATTTTAACTATTACTGTCACTTTGATCTTTTTCCAGTTTTAGACGCTGTCTGTTGAATTCCTGGTACGAATGATGAACATTTGGTGTCTAATGAGACCAACCCACCCCTCAATGTCTTCCTTCCTCCATCCTCCCAATATAGTTATAGAATCATTTTTAATAAAATACATAATAAATGTTACATTTTTATGGCTATGAAGGTATTATTCACTGCTGAGCAAAATCTTGTTCTAGGATTTTTTTTCTTTTACATGAAACTATATGTTTTCCTTGGAGTTGACATTTACTTCATTTTTATTTGCTAGTTTTTTTTAATGTTCCCATCACAAATTCTTCCCAAACTTTTCACAAGAACTACTATTTTTGATACCATTTTCCACGTGGTAAAACATAGCTGGTAATTTATCAATTCCAGTTTGTTTTCCGCTGGAGACATAGCTCTTGTACCTTCCTGTCCTCCTCTTCTAATCTGGATGGTTTGATACATCCTATTACGGAGATGGCATCCCGAGATACCCTGTGTGTCACTTCTAAATTAGATCCCTCCCCTGTTCCTTACTTTTACTCTTTCTTTGTCTTCTTTATCCTCTTATTCTTCTACATAACATCACTCAGTAGCTTACTGAGAAATAGTGCATGGAAATTGGCAACTAACACTTTTGGGACTCTGAATATCTAAAAATCTGTTTCTATCACCTTTATACCTTAGATAGGTTAGCTGGATAGGGATGCTAATTTTTTCTCACAGTTCTGAAGGTATTGCTCCATTGTCTCCTGGTTTCCAATGTCTTTCATAAGAAGTACATGTCATTGAGATTCTTTATTCTTTAAATGCAGTCAGCCTTTTCTCCCCGAAAACCTTTTGGATCTTATTTATTTATCTATTTTTGGTGTTTTTAAAATTCACATTGACATGCTTTGGGTGGGTCCTTTCTTATTCATTTTGATGGGTTCATAATTTCAATTCTAGAAATGCTTTTGTATTTTTTATTAGCCAAATTTCTTCTCTATTTTCTTTGTTCTCTTTTTGTTTTACTTATCATTTGGATGTGGGATTTTTGAATTAATTATGCAACTTCACAGAATTTTTTTTTTTGATTTTTATCTCTTCGTCTTCAGTTCTACTTTCTGGGAAATATTCTTTTATTTTTATTTTTATTTTTTAGACATTGTCTTGCTCTGTTACCTGGGCCAGGATGCAGTGGTATCATCATAGCTCACTGGAACCTCAAACTCCTGGGCTCACGTGATCCTCCAGCCTCAGCCTCTCAAGTAGCTAGGACTACAGGAGCCCGCCATGCCCAGGTAATTTTTTTTTATTATTTTTTGTAGAGACACGGTCTTGCTTTTGCTCAGGCTGGTCTCAAACTCCTGGCCTCAAGCAATCCTCCTACCTTGGCCTCCCAAAGTGTCAGGATTACGGGTGTGAGCCAGCATACCTGGCTGGAGATATTCCTTAAATTATCTTTTAGTCCTGCTATTTTAAAATTTTCTCTGCTCTATATTTAATTTCCAGGAATTCTTAATTACTCTCTGTATCTTTGTTTATTGTATTTTTAAAATGGAATCGGTATCTTCTATGAGTGCTTCGAGGATATTAAACAGGAGTTTTAAAATTTTTCTTCAGCTTTCTGCATTGTCTCTGAATTTTATTCCTTTCTGAATTTGTACTGGTTTCTTTCATGTTAGAGGCTTTCCTCAAACATCCATGGCTTCTAGAATGCCAGTTAATACTAAGAAGCTGTTTGGAATGTGCGTGTGGGCAGGACTTATCCACCAGGACTTCACCCAGGTTTCACAGCAGAGGCCCAGCTGTTTCAGGAGTGTGTTCTCCAATGTCAGTATATGCAAATCGTCCCCTCATCCTCCACTCAGACTTTTTATATCTCAAGAGAAGAATCCTCCAGTCTCTAGCCCTAGGGAATATGTCTACTTGCCTGGCTGGATTCTTAGAGCTGAGTCATGGAAAAGTGGTGGGTGTTTCAATATTCAGGATATAGGTTTTCAAATTTTACTTTTTTATTTACATACAGAAGGGTTCACTCTTCTTGGTTTATAGTTTTCTAAATTTTGACAAATGCAAAGGGTCACACACCGTCACCGCAATGAAGAGACAGAACAGTTCCGTCATTCTCTCGTGCATGCCCATTGTTTACAACTTCTCCTTCAGCCCTAAGTACTGTCAGCTACTGATCTCTTCACCATCCCTAAGGTTTTGCTTTTCCAGAATATCATATAAATGAAATTATTTATGCTTTACTTTTTTGTGCCTGGGTATTTTCATTTGGCACAATGCATTTGAGATTTATCCGTTCTATTCCATATATTAGCAAGCAGTTCATTCTTTTTTTATTGTTATTGAGTAGTATTCCATTACATGGATGTATCACAGACTGTTCATCCATTCCGCTTTTGAAGGACAGATAGATTAGTTCCCGTTTTTGGTGATTATGAATACAGGTGCTATAAATGTCGGCATACAGACCTTTGTATAAATAAGTTTTCATTTCAATCCCACCCCAAGGAGTGGAATGATGAGGTCATGTGGCAAATATACATTTATTTAACTTTGTAAGAATGAGACAAACTGCTTTTCAAAGTGGCTGTATCATGTTGCATTCTCACCAGCGGCAAATGAGAGTTTCAATTGCTCTGCACCTTCAGCAGGATTGATGTTAAGAATTATTTGTCCAATCTTGTTCTGATTTTCCAAAATTTTCTGGTTCTTCTCTTTATTTTGCCTTTCCATATAAATTTTAGAATTAGCTTGCTGATATCTACAAAAATTCCTCTGGGATTCTGATTAGGATTGCCACAGGTAAAACTAGGCCCTAATGGAGGAGCACAGATAATAGCAAAGGATACATATGAAATGCTTCTTAGACACTCCTGGAAATAGCCAAGAGAACTCTGCAAAGATGTCCTAAGGTAGCATGCCTTATCCAGGAGGCTTTGACTTAAGACTTATGGTGTTGGTCAAGATGGAGTAAGGGGCACTGTATTTTCCTGGCAGAATCCACTAAAAATTTGGAAATAATATATAAAACAATGATTTTCAAGACATTGGATATCAACCAGTGAAGAACTGTTTCCCCTGAGAATGGGAAACAAATGAGGTGAGTGTTATGCTTGCCTCAGTTGATTGCTTATAGTGCATTTGCAGGTCTCAGTCAGGGAAGAAAAACCCAGACAGAGCTCAGAAGTCTTCCTGAATTAAAGTGATGCAGCTGGGAATATGGCGATGCAAAATCTGCTAAAGTTTGAAGAACAGAATGCTATGGAGGACAATGCTGCACACACAGAGAAATCTAGAGATCTCCAGGCAGTACTTTTTAAGTATTGTGAGGAGTAATGATCAACACATGCATGTGAGGAAACTCCCTAGGGCAAAAGAAAGAACTACTTAAAAATATTAGAGTGAACAGTACCTGGTGTTCACACAGAGCCTGAAATAGTACCTCTTGTCACCAGCCAAAATGAAAAAACTCATAATTCAATAGGCATTGTGTAGAACACTCTGAAAGATCTTGCCTTAGAAGTGGAAAATAATGAGCCTTAAAATGGGCCCTTCTCTGGACCTACCTAACAAATTAGAAAAGCCAGATCCAAGCAAATCAAAGGGTTTCACAATAACTTAACTGCATTCAAGAACAAAGTTCAAGAAGACTTACAGGAATACAAAAATATTCAGCACCCAACAAGATAAAATTCTTTTTTTTTTTGAGACAGAGTCCCCCTTTGTCCTCTGGGTAAAGTGCTCTAGTGTTAGCCTAGCTCACAGCAACCTCAAACTCCTGGGATCAAGCAATCCTCCTGCCTCAGCCTCCCGAGTATCTGGGACTACAGGTGTACATCACCATGCCTGGCTAATTTTTGTATTTTTAGTAGAGATGAGGTCTCACTGCTGTTCGGGCTGGTCTCAAAGCAGTCCTCCTGCCTTGGCCTCTCAGAGTGCTAGGATTACAGGCATGAGTCACTGTATCCAGCCAAGATAAAATTCTTAATATCTGGCATCCAATACACAATTACCAGGGACACACAGAAGGAGGAGAATATGCCTCATATGACAATAAAAACCCAATCATTCAGAATGGATCCAAGAACTGAAACATATGTTAGAATTAGCAGACAAAGACATTAAGGGAGTTTTATAACTATATTCCAGATTTTTAAAAGGCTAGAGGAAAGACTGAACAAGCTAAGCAAAAATATGATATAAATAAAAAACTCCAATCATATTTCCAGAGATGTTAACTACAATGTTAGATATTTAAAATTTCACTGGATAGAATTATTGGCAGATTAGACACTGTAGAAGAAGTAACCAGTAAACTTGATGGCATAACAATAGAAACTGCAAAATGAAACACAGAAAAAGACAAAAAAAAAAAAAAATAAGATGTAGAAGAAGAAGAGAATCACTGAGATATGGGATCATTTCAATGGTCTATTATATGAACTGAAATCTACAGAAAAGAGAAGAAAGAGGGTGGGTGAGACAAAAAATATTTAAAGAAATAATAGCTGAATTTTTATCAAATTTGATAAAAACTTAAAACGTACAGATCCAAGATAGTCAATGAACTCCAAGCACAAAAGACATAAAGAAAACTACACTATGACACATCATAATCAAATTCTCTAAACTGTAATAAGAAGGAAATCTCAAATGGAGCCATATAAAAAAAGACATGTTAAGTAGAGAGGAATAAAGATAAGAATTACAGCATATTTTTCAACAGAAACAATGCAAGTAAGAAGATTGGCTTCAACTCCTCCTGCTGCCTGCAACTCCTCCTGCTTCAACTCCTCCTGCTGATTCCACCTTGTAAATCCCTTTCCTTGTAATCACAGCTTCTCCTAAAAGCTGAAAGTCTTTGCCATTACTGTCTCCAGTGAAATGGAAGCTCCACATAGAGTTTATCTTTCATGTCGTTCACTTCTGGACTGAAGGCTCCTATGGGTGAGCAGGCTACTGGCACCAAATTACCTGCTTGTACTCTGCCGTAAAAAAGTTTGAACAAGTGAGATATCTGAATTTTTAACCTTGAAAAGTTGGCACTTATCAAAAATCAGAAAGGTGTTCAAAAGTGTTGGGCAGCCAGAAACATAATCATCAACATCAGATTATAGGGCTTTAGCTGTATTTTAAAAGAAATTCTTTACATTGGAGGTAATAGGAATCCTTTTGTTAGACCTCAAGACAATAAAATCCTATCTTTTAATCCAGAATGTACATCCATTTCCATTTCCCTCAGATTCATTTGAAAAAGAGTTCAAAAAATGTGTGTGCAGGTCACAGTCAGGATGACAAAATACAAAAATAAACAAAAAAACAACCTAAGGGATGTGGAAAGTCTTCATAAAAGGTCTAAGGAGAAATAATCTGTTTCCCTTTGCCAATCTGCACTGGTTTCCAGGACTCATAGAGACAGTGGAGAAAGGGGAGACACACCTGTGATTGTCACACCGGCAGACATGAGCCACCTCCTGGGAAGCCTTTCAAGAATTGTGAATGCCTGGTTCTCAGGGGTTTTTCCCTTACCTAGTTTTGTTGGTTTGGCATTTTTTTTTTTTTTTTTTTTTTTTTTTATGATTTCAGAAGTTCAGAACAAATTTTCAGACATCAGAGTCACTGTTAACATTGCTGTTATAATTTCAGGCATTGCTGGCAGTCTTGTGGAGCAAATAAGCAGGTAAGCTTTGAAGGAATAGTACATTTCTTCATAGGTGTCTTGGATTTTTAAGAGAATATCTTTTTATGTAGCTTTATGTGGATACAGTCTAAAAATACGCATTGTTTCTCTAGGCCACTGCAAGAACGAGGATTTAGTGGGAATTCTCTCTCTCTCTTTTTCGTCCCCCCCACTTCTCTCTCTTTCTCTGTCACACACACACACACACACAGGCACGTACATGCAAACCTGACGTAGGTCAAGGTCCTTGATTTATGATGGAGTTACATCCTGATAAACCCATCCAAAGTTGAAAATAGTGTATGTCAAAAATGCATTTGATACACCTAACCTACCAAACATCACAGCTTAGCCTGGCCTACCTTAAACATGCTCAGAACACTTACATTAGCTTATAGTTGGGCAAAATCATCTAACACAAAGCCTGTCTTATAATAAAGTGTTGAATATCTCATATAATTGATTGAATACTGAAAGTGAAAAGCAGAATGGTTGTATGGGTACTCAACAGGTTTCTACCGAATGTGTATTGATTCTTTTGCCCCATGGTAAAGTTGGAAAATCTTAAGTCAGACCATCGTCACCCTCTGTATACATGTCATATTTATATAATTCCACACCTGCACTCTGTTCAAGGACTTTAATCCTCAACCTAACAGCATTTGTCTCAGGTCATTTCTACTGCTATGACAAAATTCCTTAGACTGGGTCATTTATGAAGAACAGAATCTACTCAGCTCTGGAGGCTGGAAAGTCAAGATCAAGGCACCAGCAGATTCGGTGCTTGGCGAGGGCTGCTCTCTGCTTCAAAGACGACACTTTGTTGCTGAGTCCTCACATGGCAGAAAGGCAAAAACAGGGAGCCAAACAGGCTCCCTCAAGCTTTCTGTAAGGGCACTGTTCCCTCATGGGCATTAGGTGAGAGCCCTCACGACCTAGGCACCTCCCAAGGCCCTACCTCTGAATGCTGTTGCATTGAGGATGAAGTCCCAACGTGGATTCTGGAGGGACACAAACAGTAAAACCGCAGCAGTATTCCCTGCGTCCGCTTGAGGGTTCCAGCTCCGGGCCAAAGTCCTTGGCATGATTCTTAGGTCTGACCATGGACATTTACAAAGGCTTTGCCTGGTGGGCTTCATGGGGCGGGGGGCGCTGCCCTTCCCTGCCCAGGCTTGGTGCGCAGCCAGAGCACTGCAGTTTTCTGCAGGGAGTTGCAGACCCCAGTGTGTGCTGATCCGCCTGACTCTTCCCACATCCATTCCGTGGGGCACGTTGAGCCTCTTGCCTGCACCGCTGCGGTAGGTGAGCAAAGCCTGGATCGTTACTCTGATTGGCTTGTTGTCCTCATTAACCACCGTCACACCTGGCTGTTCAGCAGCCTCACCCCCTTATACCCCACGTGCTTGTGAACCTGTGCAGAGGTCCCCTCACGTAAGGAACCCTCAGCCACCTTGTGGAGCTCGTGGTTTCCCTCCTCTCTGGTTCCCTGTCTGGCCCTAGGCACTGAAAACTGGAGAAATTCCCCGATAACTGCGGCTGCTGCTGGCGTTGGCACCGTCTCCCAGGGACGTGCTCCTCCCCTGGGCTGCCCGTTGTACCAGACCGGCCACGCAGACACCAGGGCCACTGCTGATGCTCTTTCCCACAGTCCTCTTGGTCTGTTGTCTGTTGGTTGGGTTTTCTTGGAAGGAAGAGTCTCTTCCCACGGATCCACACACCATTACTGAGGCTCACAGAAGGGCTGCCTTGTTTGCTTAGGGACTTAGGTCTTCATGAAATGGCTCTCTTGGATTCGCTAGTATAGTATTCTCCTGTTTCTTGGACCATGATATTTGGCAACTGGGGTGAGAGGATCCCCTAAGTGACAGATATTTATTATTCTGAAAATGAGCCATTCCCGGCTACAGCCCAGCTTCACTAAACCCCCCTGTCTCAGGATGGAGTGAATGTTTGCACAAGACGTTTCTTGGCCACTGGTGGGTGGTGCTGTTCATTGACTCACTCACTCTCCATCCATCCCCCTACTGGGAGAATTTGGAAAAGCTCAAACTCCATTTCCCCAGGTTTCCTTGCCCAAGGTTCTGGATTCAAGGCAGGGCTCACTAACCAGACACACGCACACATGATTTGGACCACAGAAGCGAGACAGGAGCCATCTCCCTGCCAGCTTTGGCTGTTTCTGCAGCAGGGAAGGTCACAGAAACTACAGTTGCTCGGCACTGGCAGTCTCTGGCTTTGTGCAAGTCCAGAAGCAGCTGCGGCAGACTTGGCACGTGTCTTTGAACTCATAGGTCCAGCGGTGGCCCCGGAGGCCGTGGCTGGCCTGGGAGTTCAGTCCTGTATTCTTTGCATGTCATTTCTGCAGACTCGGGTCAGAACATTTTCCTCCAAATCTTTCGATGCTGTTGTGAGTACCCAATTCCGCACATTAAATCACTGCTTTCTTAGAGTACCCAGAGTAATTTCTGTTTCTTGTGCTGATCGTTGACTGATACCTGGGTCTTGTCAATAAACCTCTGGGATGTGAGCTTAAACTCAAGCTGGAAGATGTCCCACCTCCCCCTAACTCACCCATTTCACGTCTCTATAACTGTTTCTCCTTTGATATATATTTTTTTCCTGCCCAGCAATGAATAGTATATGTCTTCTGATGGTTTTTTAACTTCAGAAGTAGTTGCTAGAGACCAGTTTTAGTGACCGTACACATCTCCTTTTATCATTTTAATGGGAACTTTCTAGAGGGCATTTTGACTTGCATTTCTCATTTGCCATGGTCTTTTACACACAGATCTGAGGATTAATTCAAGACGGGCTTTTCTTTCTTTCTTCCTTAAGCAACAGCCTACATACCTAATGATTATTTTGGTGTGAATTGGATAATGTTTCAGATGATAACTTCCTCTAAGATCAAGTCTATGTGCTGTTAAAAAAAACTTGGTGGAGAGAAGTAAGAGAGGGAGGATTGCTGAGTGGAGACTTGGCACATTTGCTGGCGTTTTGGCTCTGCGGCCAGCTACCAGCACTTTCTGAGAACTCCGCCTTAGGTATTTCTGCAGCAGTGTCGAAGGAATTTTTACTATACGGTGCTATGTTCAATTAATTCAGAAGACTAAAAATACAGCTGGAGATACTGGAAATTTTGACTGCAGAAGTCTCTGGCCAAGGTTTCCATTCCGGCACATTAAAATAACATTACTGCATCAGAATAAAACCCCCAGGCAAAAAGCAAGGCAGGCAGGGAGCTCCCTCTTTTTAGGCAGTAAAATGGTGTGAGGTTTTCAATTTTCTGTGGCACTGCTCTTTCAGCATGATATATAGTTTCAAATTGGCCTGGGTATTTTCGGCGTGTACCCTGTCTGCTCAATTACCTAAGCTACAGCACTAACTTAATTACCCCAACCTGGCAAGTTTGCTGCGAGAAGAGATCAGGAGTGCTGTCTGGCACACACCAAGAGGTATTTATTGACTGTATTTTCAGGGATATCTTTGCTCTTTCCTCTGAGCTCAAAACTGAGAGGCAGTTCACTATTTTCCCAATAAAGTCAAGGCTAATTTTCTGATGACTGCTTAACCAGACAACGAAAGGTCAGCCATCTTGCTTTGTGGCCACTGGTAGTTACCACTGGTTAAAGCTTTAGAAGTGTCCCCTTCCCCAGGCCCTACACTTCCTGTGAGAAGCGAGTGGCAGTCTGCAATCCACACCCTGTCCTTTATGTGGGGGCAAATTATATATGCCCATCTCCTTGTCCAAGTTCCTCCTCCTGGACACGTACATCTTAACCATACTTAATGTTGTCTGGCTTTTTGGGTGGAAAAGGCTGCAAAGAAGATTGCTTCAAATAGTTTGCAACATGACTACAACTTAAGTATCGCCCTGCCATTTCTGTGTCTCAGGGGTGGGTGGAGGGAAACTGCAGGTGCATCTCTTTGCCAGAATAGAGAGTACCGTATTTTGGGAAGATTGTATAATGTAGTGCCCATTATACCATAGGTTTCATGAGATAATGATGAAGCACTAGAGCAAATCAGCATTCTAGGCTGGTTGAATGTGCTAACATTCTAATTTTGTATAGAGGGTGATTACTGTTATTATTATTTATAGAGTGCAGTAAGTATACATAATGCTTCATAAACATGTAGGCAGACAAGGGCTCTGCCCAGAGGTGCCTAAGTTCTAATTGCCTGAATTAGACAGTATAAATGGGGGAGGGGGAAACCTACTCTGTGCAAAAATGGGAGGGGATGGAGTAGAAAACTGGGTTCAAAAGATCGGTGCTTCTGAAGGACTGAAGGATCAAAGCAAATGTTCTTTTAGGCTTCGGTGGAAGTTGTTGTATGCAAGGCAGGAAGAAGCAAAAATTGCAATAACTATAAAACCCATTTTAAAATACTTCATGAAACCTTTAAAGATATTCTAACTTGTTCCCATGAATTCAGTTCTGCCCCACTTGCCCAGGTCTACGTGTCTGGACCCCAAAGTCCCAGGGCATAACTCAAAGCGAGGTCACAAGGGAAGAAGGAAGAGAGGAAGGCTACCAGATTGTAGGCTGTTTGAAGGCAGAAACCAAGTCTGATGGATACTTGGCTTTCCAAATCCATTCTCTTGGCTAGGACTTTTCTTGCCTTGATACCAGTAATGAGAAAAAATGAAAATTTTGCAACTAGCAGCAGTGTTTTCACAGATAAGCAAATCTACACCCAGGAACAATCCTTATCAAATCTCTTAACAACGTACTCTTTAAGGAAGCCCTTCCCGAAACCTGAACTGGAAACAACAATGAATTATCTTTTTGCTACCGTTTATTAGGTTTGATCATGTGACAAAGATGTTCTTTGGTGTCCATGTAGTCTATTTAGGAAGGGGACTCCATAAATCACAATAAAGCAGCCCCAGGGAATGTTCTACTGTAAGTTCTATTTGAAAAGCTATGTTGAGGCTGGGCGCGGTGGCTCACGCCTGTAATCCCAGCACTCTGGGAGGCCGAGGCGAAGCGGGAGGATCGTTTGAGGTCAGGAGTTCGAGACCAGCCTGAGCAAGAGCGAGACCCCCCGTCTTTACTAAAAATAGAAAGAAATTAGCTGGACAGCTAAAAATATATAGAAAAAATTAGCCGGGCATGGTGGTGCATGCCTGTAGTCCTAGCTACTTGGGAGGCTGAGGCAGGAGGATTGCTTGAGCCCAGGAGTTTGAGGTTGCTGTGAGCTAGGCTGACGCCACGGCACTCACTCTAGCCTGGGCAACAGAGTGAGACTCTGTCTCAAAAAAAAAAAAAAAGAAAAGAAAATCTATGTTGAGCTATAATTATCACATATGAACACATGTATAATAATGGCAGCCAAATCCAACTTTCATCACAAAATTATTGCTAATCTGTGATTATTCACAAAGTAGCTGGTTATTTAAATGCTTCTTCATTGGCATTTTAGTATGAGATTTAACTGTGCATTACCTTTAGGAGTACTGTCTGTAAGTGTATAATGTCAGCTACTTGTTTTGGTTATTACATTTTTGAAATTTGAATTCATCAGTTTGGGATTTCTTATCAGTGTAGGACTTCTTAAAAAGAAATTGGCCACTTAAAATTTTGTCCTTGGGGTTAACTCTATCAGGATTAGAGGGTACTACACAAGCAGTTCAAATACAAAGCTCTGAATATATCACGAAGCATAAAATATTAAGAGCAACTCCCGAGAGAAGTCGCAGGAAAATTTCTGTGTTTCATACCAAATTTCTATGCTCTAAAAACAAGTGTTTAAATTTTTTTGATCATGCTTTCTTTATCAATAATTATTTTTAGCCTTCTTTTAATATCTCTTTAGAAACATATCTACATAATTGAATAGATTTATCAAAATCATTTTGACCGTAATCTGGAAATGGTATAATATATATGTGCATGTATGTGTTTATCTATCACAGGTACAAGTATGCTATCAATGTATAAGATATATGTTAACTGATTTTTAGGGGGCATACAGGAAGACAAGTCCTATGTGAAATAATTCATTTTTTTTCTAACTCTTGTCTTTTTTTGAATTTGCTTTTTTTTGTTGCAAAAACTGAGCAGCTGCAGCAAGGATAGAGGGAACTTGCTTTGCTCAGGAGATGGCTTCTAGAAGGGCAGAATTATGATTCACCATAGTTTTGTCAACATATATTTGCTAGAGGGTTTGGTTTAGAAGCTTTAATGGCTATGGAGTGAGTGATAAAAAACTACTGCAATGTTGAAGTAGCGTGCCTCCAGGAACACCCTCCTCCCACTCCCAGCAGAGCTATTCTTTCTTTGTATACATAATGCATTGGCTCTATGGTAGCTGTGGACTGGTGTGTGTGTGTGTGTGTGTGTGTGTGTCTCATTTTGCATCTAGTCCTGATAATTGAACTGCCTGGCCATAGGGGTTTGAGAGCATCATCACCAACAGTGGCCTGTGACCTGTTGGGTTATATTGGCAATGCAGGACTCTGGCTCTCCTCACACCAATTAGGGCAAAGTCCAGGGTAAGTTGAGTCAATAGTGCATCTGAACCCATCAGCAATGCAATCATTTAACACCCAACTTAACTGATGTGCTGCATTCTAAACAATGGGAAAATATTTGTAACATACTTTAGACAGGGCTTCTGAGTTCCAAACACCAAACTTGTAAAATATGTAAATGTCAATAGACAAATGTGAAAGAAACCTTACAGGATAAGAGCAGCAAGTGATGTTGAAACTGATGGGCAATTTAAACCCCCCACCCAGATGGAGTGACCAGTTCAGTTATTGGTAGTGATCCTTTGGAGAGTTAATTTTTCCTCTCCTACATATTTGTTTCACATAGATGGCAGAGGGGTCAGTTGAAAACAGATTTTAAAATGGAGTTGTTATTTTATACTCTTTAAAGAGCATCCATTCAACATATATTTATTAAGTGCCTGCCATTTAAAAATATACCAGGCCTTGTACTAGGTCCTAAGGTTAAAAAACAAAACAAAACAAAACGAAACAAACTAAAAAAACCTCCTGCCCTGGAGGAGCTTGTAACTTTAGAAGGAAGGCAGACATGCAAACAACCAATCACATTAGAATGTCAAAATAGTTATCCTGGCGATGTGAACAGAATGCAATATGAAGTAAGGGAAGGAGAGCTCAGGCTTGCTGCATCAAATAGCCTTTACTTAGCATGGCTGTGTCAGCCAAGCTGTGATGCTTGCTAATATGGCATCATTAACTTGCTGCATTGAACACCTGGAAGCAAAATTGTGACCCAACTTAGAAGGTTCATACGCACCAGTGGAGCTGCCATGTGACAATTTTGTTTTCCAGTGGTGCCTTTAATTTGTCAATGACTTGCTTATTCCCACACTATTAATCCGAATTAGCATTTTCAGGAACAGTGGTTCCTACTGAGGAATTGCTGCTTTTGAAATATGCATAACTAGGATCTGGTTATGTAATCCCTTCATGATGTCAGAGTGCTTGCAAATTTGTACCTTAAAAAATAGGACGGTTGCAAGAGAACCTGGAGGCTGATGACCCTATGTCCTTCTCTGATATTCCCTTGTTCTAATTAGGAACATGCTGTCCTGTATCTTTACTTATTTTAATTATACTAATTATTTGTGAAATCCGATACATAGTTAAAGATATCCATAATTTTGCCTGATTAGCTAGAATTCTAATTTTTGAATGTGGGGATTTTTAAGACTTAAATCTAAGGCAGTTGACCAGGATCTCAGACTTGCTTCTGTTTTGTCAAACTTTTATTTGAGAATCAAGATTGTAGTGAAACTTTCTTCTGCTTCATCCAGATCTGACCCTACTTCAGTAACTTTAAAAAAGTTGAAGTTTTAAGAAAAGAAAGTGTTTGTGGATGGGGAATATTTTCCCCCCTCTTCCTGCTTCCCCACCCTCTCCATTTAGAAAATTAATTTAATGGATAAGAGGTATCTCAGATTAAACAGTGTCTGGATTCAGGAAGGAAGACGCCTGCAGTTAAAAATGACTGCCACTCGACGGAGGCAAAATTGCTGGCTGCATTGGCGATTCCTGTGGAGCGCGCCTGACGCCTCGCTGCTGACAGCGGACCAGGCCCGGCTGGGTGCATTGCACACCAGCTCCAGCCAGGAGGCTGCGGGAGGCGGGCGACAGCTCCGGGTGGGGCACTCGCCCGTGGAGGGGGCGTGGGGCTTGCGCGGGACGCGCACGGAGCCATGCACTCAGCCCTAAGTTCCAGGGACGGCTGGGTCGCTGCTAAGGGCCAGACGCTCCAGGAACAGCCTTTAGCCATCCCAGCACCACCTAAAGAGCCTTGATTTGGAGCCTCCGCAGAAAGTCTCTTCTATTTTTGGCCCCCAGGACAATTGCAGAGGGAAAAGGAAAGTTGGGTGGCTACGTAGGTCCCTTTCGAGTGTAAGGTCCTGGAGGGTGGCAAAGACTCAAAATGTAGCTTGACTCTGATGACCCCAAGAGAGTCTGCTCGGAGTTCTCACTACCACGGCCTCAGACCCAGGACTCAAGGGCGGGAGTCCAGTCTCAGCTTTGACCAATTTCGCTCGCTCGGGGCGCTTCCGTCGAGCTTCTGGCGGGGACTCACGCGGGGGGCAATCAGGTGGGCAAGCCTGGCCGCTCCGATCTCTTTGCAGCAACTTGTCTCGGTAGGCAGGGGCGGCGGGCTGGATGTTTGCTCGGGGTAGGTGACAGGCGCCCTTGGCGCGCCAACGCCAGCTCGCTCCCGGGAACTTGCAGGGAGCCGAGGCCAGGAGGACCCTGGAGCTCTCCTTCCCACCCGACTCCCTCCTACGGGAGTGTGGAATCACCTCGCCCACACCGTCAACCCCGCTCTCGCTCCTAACTCTCTAGCGCAGCGTTAAGGCGTCCTGTGCACCCTCCAACTTTGGGGAAAGAGAGTGTCCAACTCCCGCTCTCCCACCGCCCGCACCGCGTTAATTCATTTCGCGTGGTCGCATCCCAAGTCAGCGTCCCCAGCGTCCCCAGCGTCCCCGCCCCAACCTGGAAGCGAGCGCCCCCGGCTGTTCACGGCAGCCCCTCGGCGCCCGTTTGCAGGGAGCTCGGTTTCTGGCTCTTCGCAGGATCCAGCTGCGGTTGCGATCGGTCCCCAGCGCTGCGGGGCACACGCGCGCGAGCACACGCACGCGCTCACACTCCCGCTCACACTCCCGCGTCCTCGCTCCCCGCACCCCACCCTCCGCGGGGTGGGGGTGGGGGTGACGTCAGGACTGCAGTCCAGAGCAGAGCGGCTGGAGAGGGCTGCGCGCTCCTCGCCGAGGAAGCGGGAGGCGCACTCGGGCGGCCGCCGCTCCCGCGCTCCTCCCTCGGCTCTGCACCCGCTGTCACGCTGCCCGCCCGCGGGGCGCCTCGAGAGCCTCCAGGTGAATTGAAAGTCGTTTCCGGGGGAGGACGGAGAGGGTGCTGCAGTCCTGGCATGCACTGAAACTGCAAGTCGGACAGAAGCGACCCAGCCGAGGAGCAGGGCGCGCGGCGCGGTGCGCAGCATCCCTGGGCGGCTGGAGGCGGCCCCTGCTCGGCTCGCAGCCCTGCGCGGTGGCCGCACCTCAGCCCGGGACTCCGGCCCCGGGCGCGATCGCCGGGGAGAGACCCCCCCTATCTCTCTTGCGCATTTCGCAGCTGCGCTGGTGTGGGGCATGCGAGTGGCTGCGGGTCGCCGCGGAGCAGCTGCCGGTGGGAGAGCCAGGAGAGGCGAGGGGGCGGCAGCCTCGGCCCGAAGTAAGTGCAGCAGAAGTTTGCGTCGGTCGCCCCGCGAGTGGGAGGCACATCTCCTCCCCTCCTTCTCTAAGGAGACCGAGGGGAGACGCACAGGCAGCCTGGCGCGGGAGAGAAAATGAGCGTTTTCGAGAGGGGGCAAGGACCCCGGAGGGCGAAGGCGGGGAGGGGTCCCGGTGCGGTGATGGGGTGCCAAAGCAGGAGACTCCCCACGGGGGTGGGGGGAGGGACTGGAGCGGACCCCGACCCTGGGGATCTCAGAAAGGGAGGGATCTGGGGAGAGGGAAGGTGGAGACAGTCACACCTATTCTGGTGACCTTGGCATGCCCCCCCCCCCCCAGTGGTGAGCCAGGGGTTTATCCGAGGTTGGAAACGGAGCGACTAGAAGGTTGCATCGCTGCTCACTCCGGGTTGCGCTGAGGGCGTAGCGCTTCCCGACTGCTGGAAGACGGGCAAGAGGGGACAGAAGCCGGCGAGACAGCGATGCTGGAGGGTGGGGACGCCCCGGGAGTCGGGACACAAGGGAGGTTGGAGATTGGGGTCTTCTGAGAGGCTTTATCCTCGACAGAGGCGACAGAGATCGAGGGACGAGGCAAGTGTGACGCTTCTGGTTGCTACAGTTGATGTTGAGCGCCTTTGGAGCTTCGGTCGTTAATTCTTGCCATCGGGTGGCTTCTCTGAGGGCGATAGTGCTCCGGGAGCAGGGTGACCCCCGCTCCGCCACCGGTCCCTCAGTCCTCAGACTGTCCTGAGCCGCTGGGAGGGCTGGTATTCTGCTCACTTGTTCTCTGGGCACGTCCAACTCTTTCTGGCTCCGTCTTCTCTAACCGGATTCCCCCGAGGAGGTTTTATTCTTAAACTGACCCAACTTCTAATAGGGGGAAAAAAAAGTTCGTGGAAACTGCGCTCATCCTACGGTCAGAGCCCTGCAGAGGGCAGACAAGGACGGCGCGGGGCGCTCGCCCACCCTCTTCTCAGCTGGGGAGGGTGCTTGGGGAATTTTATACTAAATATGATGACATTATCCTAGGCAAGCAGCGATAGCATCTTTTCTGAGAGTAGGACTGTCTGTACGTAGGAAATCGAAATCCCACTTAGCTTCTGATATCGAGGGCTACGCTTTTGGAAGAAATATAGTTAATTTAAAACTGATCCCATTAAGTTAAAAAAAAAAGTCACGTGTAATGCATATTAGTCATCCAGTTTCAATTATTAATTCATCCATCATCCATCCATCCATGCATCTGAAATACTTAATGGCGCCCAGCTATGTGCCAGGGACCCAGCTCTGTGTGTTAGATGCTGGGGCGACACAAATGATTGATGTGTGGTCCCAGCACTCCGGGAGCTTAGAGGTCCGTAAGAGAAGTGGTCTGGAAAGAAGGTGGGAAAATGTATGGATGCTGCCTGACTTTAACTGCAGGGACTCACCCCCAGCTCGTGAACTGTTTGGCCCCACGTCTGCTAGATTGCACCCTCCTTGAAGGCAGCCACATCATCATTCATCTGTGATGCCCAGAGGCCAACACTGTGCCCTCACATCAATAAGTACTTTGAAATGAATAAATGAATGGATGAATATACTCGTAGTTAAAAGTGTCCTAAGGAAAGGTGTCATGCTGGGGGGAGGAGGAGGAAGAGTATGCGCCAGGATGGAAAGAAAGAAAGGGAGCTGGAGAAGGAAGAGAAGATAAAGTTCATAACCATTTAAAAAGACATAATGTGTAACAAATGAGCTCTTGTTGTCCATTTTCACACAATGGAAATCATCAGCACCCAACTCAGTTCTCTATGAAGTACATGCAGCTCAGTGGATATTTAGACTGTAAATAACATTTTTAGAGCAGGGTCTCTGTTCATTTGCCATGTAGAGATCACCTGCCTCGTTCATGTGGATATGTTGATAATATAATGATTTGGATGTGTCTAGGGTCGTGGGATAGAGTGGTGAAAAA
This sequence comes from Eulemur rufifrons, assembly GCF_041146395.1. Taxonomy (NCBI): domain Eukaryota; kingdom Metazoa; phylum Chordata; class Mammalia; order Primates; family Lemuridae; genus Eulemur; species Eulemur rufifrons. The sequence continues at coordinate 16,172,311 of NC_091007.1, forward strand.
ATACTTTAGGAGCATCGAAAGAATTCCTTCCTATAGCTAATAATATTTTGCTACTTAATGTGTGCATTTCCACCCCTGCACTTGAAACGTATTTACTCTAAACTTGATTAAATTATTTATGTATAGATTTTACCAGTGAAGATTAAACACATATATTCAAGACTTTCCTCAGTTTCATTAACTGAGCCCAAGTTACTATTGTGCTCAGGTAGAAGGTGGGCAATGTCAAGGTGAGTAATAAGCTCCCCCCCTTGAGTTCTATTATTTTCACTTGAAAACTAAAACTTCATATGTTTTCTTAAGTGTACAACAGACCTGCTTACCTTGCACTGCTTTTTCAATATTTATCAATGGCAATAATTACTCAGTAATGTGAGTCAAGAGTTTATAGGCAGTAATGCTAGTTTTACTTTTTGAAACCTTCTCAGTGCTATGTGATTTGGGGCTGTTGATGATATTTTTGTAAACTTTATAATCCCCAATTCCAAAATGAGATTATTTTACTTACATGCTTTAGTTAGGCATTGGAAATCAGAATATGTCAATATAGAGCATTACTTTATTTTGGACTTTGTGTTCAGTTAATGTCATTAATTTAGTATGTCAATACTGACAAGCAATTTATAATTAATGAATTAATTATAAATATGAGATTAAAAATTCTATATTTTTCCATTACTAAGTATCATGCAGACGTTTTAAGACATTACCAGAGTTCTAGAAAGAGAATTGTGATTGTGGACAATTTATGGTGGCTTAAAAATTATATTTTAGAAGCAAGGGTAAAGAAATACTAAAAATGGTAGCTCGACTTTGGAATTCTTTGACCACACACTAAGATGTTTCTTCTGTTGTAGCTATTTGATTTGGATTATTTCCAGAACTGCACTGTTAGATCAAATGACTGTTTGAGAGTCTTGCAGATTTGGCAAGGTGTACGCTCTAGGGGGCAGAAGTTTATTTTGGAAATTTAGTTAGAGTGCAGAAATGCTGAGGTTATAGGAGAGTGGGGTCCTAGATTACGGAGTTTAGAAATTATCCAGCCTCATTGTTTGCAGATGAGAAAACAGATCAAGAGTGTCGAAGGGTCTGCACTTCCCAGGATCACATTTCAATGCACCAAAGAGTTTCTCATGTTGCCCATTGTAGGCTTGAGAGGAAATCACATACTCAGGGCACCTTACCCAGGGGCAGTTTAATGGATTTTCTATTCATGGATTCCTGAAAGAACTGTGAATAAGTGAAGCTTGAACTGGGTCCCCGCCCCCGACATCTTCTTCCCTACATGTTGACACCAATGCACATGTTCTCCTCTCCACTGGACGGTGCTGGTATCAGATCACTCAATAATGGGAACATGTGGGCTTTGGAGGGACACCTGTGTTATGTTTCAACTCTGTCTCTCTCCAGCTTGCAACCCTGGGCAAGTTACTTAAGTTGTCTAACACCTCCCTTCCTTTATTAGCAAATCTTTGTTTTATTTTATAGGTTACTACCTATATGTAGGTGTAGGTGTATTTGCATAAGCATCTATTTATTGCCCCTCCTCTAGATCGTAAGTTTTACAAGGGAAGGAACCAAGTATTTCTTGCTCACTGCATGCCCAAGACCTGGCACACTGTTTGGCACACAATGGATGCACGATCAACATTTGTTGAATAAGGAATGAGTAAAAGAATGATTGCGTGAAGGAGACATCACTTTGATGGAACTGGAACCAGAATCATGGGAGCCACGCCCTTCTGGAGCTTCTAACTCTGAAATTGCGTTCCCTTTGCCAACCTCGCTTTCTGGACAGATGAGATCCTGATGTCCCTGCTCCCCCAAACGTGCTTCTCTCACCGACTCCTCTCGTTAAGTGACAGTCCCATTTTTGGGCCAAAAACCGTGGAGTTATCCTCTCACTGCAAGCGTCGAGCCACTCCCAAATGCTGCAGCTGTGCCTCATGGCATATTCCAAACCCAACCAAGTCTGCCCACTTCCCTGGCTACCAGCCTGGCCCAAGCTTCCATCATGTCTCTGAGCTATGGCAGTGACTTCCTAACTCCTCTGTCTGCTCCCTTCCGTGTACCACACCACAGTCTACATTCCACACACAGCCAGAGCAATCCTACTAACACATAAGCCAGGTTACATGACTTCTCTGCTTGAAGTTTACAATGTCTTCCCATCTCTTACTCGGTAACAGTCCTTACAACTAACTATAAGGTGCCACACTATGTGGCCCCTTCTAAACCTTCTCATTTCTTCTCCAGTGTCCCCCTTAATCACTCTGTTCTCCCCACACCAACCTTCCTGTTCACGCACCACACTTTCTCTCGTCCAAGCAGCTTTGAACTTGCTGTACCCTTTGTCGGAATGCCCTTCCCAGACACCTGCTTTGCTCCTTCACCTCCTTCAAATCTTTTCTCGGGTTCATCTTCCCAATGAATGTCATTTTAAATAGGCGACCCTATTTTAACCCTTTCCTGTGTTCATTTCCCTTTTATTAATGGGTCTTGTGACTACAAGAAATGCCATATATTTGACTCACTTAGGTTTTGTGTTCCTCTGCCCCACTAGAAGGTATGCTCCATGAGGGCGGAGAATTTTTTTTTCCTGTTTTATTCAGTTCTGAATCCCTAGTAGCTAGAACAATGCCTGACACATAGCAGGTGTTCGGTAAATATTTGTTGAATAAATAAATGGGAATAAAATGGTACCTGTATCATAGGGTCTTGTTAAGACTAAATGAAACAATGCACTTTGAGTGTTTAGCACAGTGCCTGGCACTTGGTATAGGCTTAATTAGCATAAGACGTTCTGATTATGGTGTCATCTCTGGTCTCCTGGCCTTTTAGTACCTCTTTTGACCAGAATTCTGGTCAGAGGCAGAAATCTTCCAGGATCCTTAGGTGCTAGTTTTGAAAATGACTTTGAAGGAGTCCCAATGGTTGTTTGCATCTGCTGCTGGAAATAATTAGGAAATCAATCCAGTTATCTCTCCAAGATATGGCATAATCCTTTCTGTGAAACGTCTTCTGTCCTGGGGCTTCTGGAAGGTTGCTGTTGTACATTCCACCTTCAGGCTGAGAGAGCCACATTCTCTCATGCTCCGGGCAAGTTCTCCTCGAACGGGGCAGGGTCTTCCTCCCTAAGAGATCGCAAGCTATTTCTTCAATGGTAGTGGAAGTGGGAGGCTGGGGATAGTGGTTTTCTGGAGGGCACAGGTGGAGATCGTGCCCAACTAGAACACACCGCTGTTTCTGGAACATCATTTCCTAATGCAGTCACCTTGTGAAGTCAGGACTAAGAACAGGAACCTGGGCAGGAATGGAGAGAGAGAGAGGGAGACTTCGTAAGTCGGCTAGTTGACCACCTGAGTGGGTTTGTCACAACTTTCTTGTCTCTTGGTTTGGGGTTGCCTCTTGCTTGTCTTAATGGGACTCTTTTCATGGATTGCCTTCTAACCCAACAAATTTTAGCCGAGGAGGAGTTATGGTGCCATATCAATGAATCAATGAGGCATTACATGAAAAAATAAAAATTAAATAAACTGACCCCTGTGAAGCCATCCGTAGGGCTAGGAATGGCCTACATAAATCGCCTAAATAATTACTTCTTAATTGCTTAATAATGGGCTGTACCTGTTTAAATGCCCCGTTGGCCAAGCTGACGGGATGTTTTTACCATTCTAGCAGAATGCTGTGAGCAGACAGTGCCTGCTTGTTAGAATTTGGCATCTTATTACATTTCTGTAGAAATTAGCATACCGAACTCTACAGCTTGGAATTCCTGCTAGTTCAAAGCAGTTGCATCTTAGAAGTTGACTCAACAGCCAGTGCTTTCCATCCTGGTATTTAGAATGGGTTTGCCTTAGCAGAGAAAAGCGTTGCCCATTTTTCACACTAGAGATAGAAAGAGAGCCTTGGGTTTAGTACTTGTAGGTTACCAGTTATGTTCTTAGCATGCTCCCATGAGTTGTGCAATTTACGTTAATTTAGGGTAGCTTTTCTGGAGCCTGGAAAAGTTACCACAGCAGCAAAAATGGGGCCAACAACCTTGAAGTACAGTGTATCTATGAGAAATCCATTTTCTTGTAACTGTGAAAAAGATGCACCCAGACCAAGGCTATGGGGGGCGGGGGGTGAGCGGGAGAGAGAGAGAGGAAAGAACACATTTTGTTCCGAACATTCTTCATAAGTAGGTTGTTTGGAGCTATTTTCTCATAGAAACAACATTACATGTGGAATTTTAAGTTCCCAGCTGCCTTGGGAAAAGTCTTATTTAATTCATGGCTGAGCCTTAAAAAAAACAATACTATAGTTTGCTTTTTCATGTGGGAAAAGGAGTCTTAATTTCTAATTAATAAAATCCTAATTTCCATGAAGTTACACTGTGAAGATCCAGGTTGGCATTTTTGTAACTAATTTCTCCCTGACTCCTTGCTGGTTTATTCAACAGATAATCTCATGATACATATGTACAATATGATATATAATAATTCGACTGAATATTGGACCCCTTTTGTCATCCTTTTCCAAACAAGCTTATAAATGACATTAAGTTAATAAAGTATAAATAAAAAGTATATAACCAACATTAAGTATGTACCTATTGAGAATTAAGACTGCTGCAAGGCACATCTCAGCGTTTGTGAATCCATCCATCAGTGGCATGAGTGATTTCGGGGGGATTGGGGTGCTCTCCTGGCCTCCCACCCTGAGGCCTCTGCCGAGACCCTTTCAGCACAAGACAAGGGTGCTGAGAATTCTGGTCCCTGTTTTCTCAGTCTCACTTGTTAGAGGCTGACATTCAATATCGCTTTGCAGAGGAGACAAAACAGTTATCCTTTCCTTTCTACTTCTTTCTCCTTCCCTCCTTCCTGCAATCTTCGTTCTCCTTTCTTTTGGCCTAAATCTTTGGCTTCCTTCCTCTGGCCTCAGCATTCTGGTCCCGCCCGCATCTTTATGCAAATTGCAACCAGCCCCCTCCCTACTGGTGATTAGAGAATCCTCCCTTCACGCCCTGGTTAATGCCAGGAACTTGCTTTCACCTGCTACAGCCTTGGCACCTGGGCTGGGCACTTCTCCTTCGTGGCAGAGATGGGGAGCGGAGACCCTCCTGTAGGTCACTCATATTCGCAGAGTGGGTGTCCCAGCAGAGAAGGTAAAGGGGGGGGGCGGTAAGATGGGGGCATCAGAGAGAGTCACAGTGAGAGTCTGAGGCCTCTTTTCTTTGGAGGACCCAGACATCGCCCTGACTACTCCCCTATACTCCCCTAGCTTTGCACCAGGGCATGGTGTCGTCCCGTCTGCAAATTCTCTGGGAACCAAAAATCTGGTTGAAAGTTTCTTCCCTGCCCTCTCATTTCTGAGAAGTACAAAGGTAAGAGGCGTTTCAGAGATGTGCTGGCTCTCTGCAGGAAGAAAAAGCTCCGATTTGTAGTGTTCCTTGATTTCTGTGTTGCAAATATTTCTGCGATAGCCAATTTCAACGTGATGTCTGCTGCTTGCAGAACTCTTAAAATTTTAACAGTTGGCTCTCATGAATCCGTACAGCCTGGCTCTTGCTAACCATGCTATGAAAGAAAGAATATGTTTTTTCCTCGTATCCTTCCTTCTCTTCCTGCCCTTTTCCACTTGGTAAATGTAGAGAAAATAAAAGATAATAGATCGAGGGTGAACAAACTTGTCCTATAAAGGGCCAGATAGTAAATAAATATTTAAGACTTTGCAGTCCACGTTTGCATTTTGTCACATATTCTTTTTTTTTTTAAAGTAGCCCTTTGAAAATGTAAAAACTATTCTCAGCTGAAAAGTAATACAGAAACAAAAAGCAGGTTGAGGGTTTGATTGGGTCTGTGGGTCTTACTTTGCTGATCCTGGGAATAGATGATCAGGGTGGGTCTTTGAAAACTCAAAATTCAGAGGATTGGTGTAATATATATTCTATATTACATATGTGTGTATAATGTATATTATGCACACACACACATACAATATTTTTATGTGTGTGTTTGTCTATATTTTAGAGAAAAAGTCCAGACTGAGTGAGATTATCCTGAGCATGTCACCATTGGACCCACCTGGGCTTGGGTCTCTGTTGGCAGAATGAGGGGTCTGGGGGTTGGAGGTTGGGAGATGAGAGAACATGGAGGTTGTTGAGCTCAGTGTTTTTTTTTTTTTTTATTTCAGCATATTATGGGGGTACAAAAGTTTAGGTTATGTATATTGCTCATGCCTCCCCCCAGCCCCCTGAGTCAGAGCTTCAAGCGTGTCCATTCCCCAGACAGTGCACATCGCACTCATTATGTAGGTATACACCCATCCCCTCCCCCCCACATCTGTCCGACACCCAGTTGGTGTTATTCCCAAATGTGCACTTAGGTGATGACCAGGGAAACCAATTTGCTGGTGAGTACATGTGGTGCTTATTTTTCCATTCTTGGGATACTTCACTTAGTAGAATGGGTTCCAACTCTCTCCAGGTGAGCTCAGTGTTGAATAAGGAGAAGTATGACCTCAGGGCATCTTTTTTTTCCCTTCTTTCTTTTTTAAAAACAGCTTTATTGAGATATAATTCACATAGTATAAAATTCATCCATTTAAAGAATGCAGTTCAGTTTTTAAAAACATATTCATAAGGTTGTGACTCTATCTCCACGATATAATTTTAGAACATTTCCATCTCCCCTAAAAGAAACTCCTGTACCTGGTACAGTTAATCGCTATTGCCTCATTCGTTGCCTCATTACCTTGCAGCCCACGGTCTCTGGGAATTACTAATCTGCTTTCTGTCTCTGTGGATTTGCCTATTCTGAACATTTTGTATAAATGGACTCATACAGTATTTGTCCTTTTGTGACTGGCTTCTTTCCCTAAGCATAACGTTTTCAAGGTTCATCCATTGTAGCATGGGTCAGTACTGCATTTCTTTTTATTGCCAAATAATAGTTTGTTGTATAGATATACCACATTTTATTTATTTATTCATCAGTTAATGGACATCTAGATTGTTTCTAATTTTTGGCTATTATGAATAATGTTGCTATGAAGATACACATTCAGATCTTTGTGTGGATACACAAGGGCTGTCCAGAAAGTATACAGCCGTTGTTAATATAATGAGAACATAGTACATGGCTGGATACTTTCCGGACAGCCCTTGTGTGTTTTCATTTCTCTTGCGTAGACAACTTATAGTGGAGTTGTTGGGTGATGTGATAACTGTGTTTAGCATTTTGAAGAATTGCCCAAATGGTTTCCAAAGTGGCTCTGCGTCATTTTACATTCCCATCGGCAATATATGAAGGTTCCACTTTTCTATATATATGTCCTTGCCAATTCTTATCTCTATTTTTAATTATAGCCATCCTTTTGGATGCAAAGTGGTATTTTGTGGTTCTGATTTGGATTTCCCTAATGACTAATGATGTTGAGCATCTTTTCATGTGCTTATTAGATATTTGCATATCTTCTTTGGAGAAATGTCTATTCAAATTCATTGTTCACTTTTAAATTGGGTTAATTGTCTTTTTATTATTGATTTATAAGCGTTCCTTATAAATTCTAGATACCAGTCCCTTGTTAAATACATGACTTGCAAATATTTTCTTCCTTGCTGCAGATTGTCTTTTTACTTTCCTGAGGGTTTAGTTTGCAACACAGAAGTTTTGATATTTTGATGAAGATGAAAAGTTTTGATGTTTTGATGAAGTACAATTTATTTGTTTTTTTCTTTTGTCACTTGTGCAGCAAATCCAACTTTGTTAAGATTTATTCCTGTGTTTTCCTCAAAGAGTTTTATAATTTTAGCTCTTGCTTAATTTAGGTCTATAATCTATTTTGAGTATGGCTTTTTGTGTGTATTACGAAGAAGTTGTCCAACTTTATTTTTTTGCATGCGGATATTCAGTTGTCTGAGCACCATTTGTGGAAAAGAATCAAATTGTCTTGGCACCCTTGTTGTAATCAATTGACCAAAAATGTGAGGGCTTTTTTCTGGAGTCGCAATATTATTCCGTTGAGCCGTATGTTTATTCTTCTGTCAGTGCCACTTTGTCTTGAATACTGTAGTTTTGAAGTAAGTTTTTAAATTGGAAAGTGTGAGTTCTCCAGCTTTGTTCTTCTTTTTAAAGATTGTTTTAGCTATCTTGGTCCCTCAAATTTCCATATAAATTTTAGGATCTTCTTGTCATTTTCTAGAAAAAAAAAAACCAGCTGGGATTTTGGTAGGAATTGTATTGAATCCATGGATCACTTTGGGGAGTAATGTCATCTTAACAATATCAAGTATTTTGATATATAAGCATGAGATGGCTTTTCATTTATTAACATTTTCATTTTTTAACATTACTTCATAGTTTTAAAAGTTTTGCATTTATTTTCCTAAACTGATTTTTAAGTATTTTTTGATGCTATTGTAAATGGAATTGTTTTCTTAGTTTAATTTTTGAATTGTTCATTCAAAATACAGTATATAAAAATACAATTGATTTTTGTATATTGCTCTTATGACCTGTAACCTCTCTGAACAATTTTTATTAGGTTTAATAGCTTTTTGGTAGATTTTAAAGGATTTTCTCTATACATAACCATGTCATCTGTGAATAGAGATAGTTTTATTTCTGCCTTTCCAATCTAGATGCCCCTCCCTCCCTTCCTTCCTTCCTTCTTTTGCTTGTCTAATTGTCCTGGCTCAAACCTGCAGAACAATATTAAATAGAAGTGGCCCAAATATATGTCCTTGTCTTATTCCTGATCTTAGAGGAAAGCATCCCTTCTTTCACCATTAAGTATGATGCTAGCTGTGGGTTTTCACAGATGCCCTTTAACAGGTTGAGGAAGTTTCTCACTCTACTTTGTTGAGCGTTTTTATCATGAAATGGTATTGGCTTTTGTGGAAATGCTTTTTCTGTGTCTACTGAGATGATCATACGGTTTTTGTTCTTTTTTTTTATTACTAGTACATATTATATTGATTGATTTTAGATGTTAAACCAACCTTGCATTCCTGGGATAAATTCCACTTGGTCATGTTGTACAATCCTTTTTATATGTGCTGGATTTAGTGTGCTAGTATTTGTTGAGGATTTTTGTGTCTATCTTTATAAGGGATATTGGTCTGTAATTTTCTTGCCATATCTTTGTCTGATTTGGATACCAGGATAGTAGTGGCCTCTTCTCTTCTCACTTTCAGTTTTCACACTGCTGTTCTAGCCACTTTAGCGACAGGTAAGGGGTGTGGGGGAGAGGAGGAGAGAGTCAAGGGCTAACAGTGGCCCCAGGCAACAGTATGGAAGAGGAAAATAAAACCCTAAGTAGATTCTACAGAGGACACAGAATTCTTGATTGCCACGTGGACACCAGGCTGGGCCCTGTTATTGGGGATATCCTACATCAAGGATATGTTTTACTCTGTTATTTTATACATATATTCATTCAGAATATTTACTGATCACCTCTTTTCTGATAAGAAGTAAACTTATTACTGATAAATTTAAATGGACCTGATTCCTGTCCCATTAGAACATACAGGTTATAGGGGTAGACAGACATGATAGAATAATTACAAGTTAAATATAAAATCACAGCTGTCATTTGTATGGTGAAGGGGAGGTTTCTGGTGCTGTGGGAGGATGTAGCACGGAGATCTGGTCTATGGCTCTGGTAGTGGGAATATCACAGCCAAAGTTCTGCGTTGGGAAGACGTGATGGAAGTCCAATCTGGGGGGATGACTGAGAGCAGGAGGATGGCAAATGGTGGGAGGAGACAGCCAGTAAGAGCGAGGCCACCCATGGCCCAGACACCTAGGTGACAGGCCTGTGTCATTATCCTCAAAGCAGTGTGTCTTCACTTCTAAAATGTCCTTGTCTGGGTTCACCAGTCTTATTTTTGTTTCAAGTTTTCCTTAAAGAAGGAAATATCATTCACTAGTTCTGCTCTTCCCATTTTAGTTTTTTACTTTTATGAGACTCAAAATGGGGGCAGGAGAGAGATGAGCTGAATGAGGGATTAAAGGAGCTTCTTAGGCTGGTCCAAGAGAGAACAAAGGGAGACAGGCTGGATGACACAGTTAAGTTTCTTGAGTATCAGAAAAAAAGGGTGGGAGCGAGATGGAGCATGAGCCCATGTTGGGTCCAAACCCCCAATTTTACAGGTGAGTACACTGAGACTCAGAAGTGCTGGGTGACATCCAGGTTCACAGAGCCTGAGGTGGCAGAGCCAGAACAGGAGCCCCACCTTCCTGACTTCCTTTCAAGTTCTCTTTCCACCGTCCTGCACCCTTCCTCGAGCTGAGCTCTAAGGGATAAGAAGAGGGAGGGGAAGGGTTGAGGTAGAGGAGGGTAGCACTGCAGATGGCCTTTCTGTTTGGAGCACCATGAGTGACAAGAAGATGGTGAGAAGTGAGAACTAAGGTTGGGGGAGTTAGGCAGGGGCCTCATCACAGGCAGTGTGAGCAGCTTTAAGGAGGGGAGTAACACAAAAAAGACTGATGCATTAAGAAGATGACTGTTGGTGCTCTGTGGAGAACAGATTAAACGGGGCCAGAGCAGAGGCAGGGAATCCAGGCAGGAGTCTGTAGAAGGTGAGGTAGGTGAGGAGAAGTAGACAACTACAGATTTGTTCTGGAGTTGGAATCGACAGGACTTGCAGATGTTACCTTCAAGGCCCTGGTGAGAGTCCCCAGGGAAGTTGGATATGCCTAGACTTGGGGAAAGGGCAGTGTGGATGCTCTTCCGTTGGGTTGTTCTAGAAGCAGCTGTATGGGCTCTTTCCAAAGTTCCTGAGAAGTGCAAAGTTCTCTTTTAAGGTGTCCCTGGCTTAGCCTCCAGATGTTTTGACCAGACGTCGCCCCACCAGCCTGTGGCTGTGTGACACTATGCACACTCCATCTCAGGCACCCAGCTGTGATAGCAGTGGGGGACATTCTTGAAGACTAGAAACTTCCTTTTACCTGGAATGCCTCTCCTTCTTTCTTAATGGACAAATGTTTGCCTATTCTTCAAAGCTTGGCACAAATGTTACCTTTTCTGTGAAACTATCAAGTTATGTATTTAACAAACACTTCTGTGGCATTTCTTATGCTCACCTAACCCTTTTTACTACACGTACATAGCCCTTACTACGCCTACAGTGTCACCCTTATGTCTGGTTAACACTAGAGATACAAGCCCAGAGAGACTAAGTAACTCGTCCAAGGTCACAGAGAGACAGTCGGGTCCGGAGTGCGGAGGCTGAGCCACTGTGCTGTGCCGCCTCCTGCTGGAAGCTCTCTGGGCAGCGTTGTTGACTCTCTTCCTTCCAGCGTCCCTCTGTTACATAGCACTTTCCCTATTGTGTTAATCATTTAAATGTTTTTCTTCTCCAGCAAAGAGGGAGCACATTGAAGGTGGGAACTGTGTGTTGCTTATTTTCACGTCCCCCCATGTTGGGTGGATAACAGATGCCGAGTGAGTGAATGAATGAATGAACATGAATGAATGAATGGCCGTCTCAGGGTATAACTGAGAGAGCAAAGTGGCAAGAGTGGGATGGAACCTTCTGTCACCTTATGCAGGCTGCACTTTTTCTAGGCCAAGGAGTCCCTGAGCTGCATTATAATTCAGGCCAGTGTAATTTCTGGCTTTGCCATCACGTTATTTAAAAATTTCCATTAACCCTTTGGTGTGTTCTAATCAAATAGTGCTGCTCTTGGTTACACAGGTGATGACGCTCTTGCTCTGGCCGGTGTTGTGCTCTTTAACACAGCGGCTCTGTTGTCACCAAGGACACTTCTGCATCGGATATTGATTTACATATTCAGTTATGAATGTCATGAAGGCGACTTTATAGCTACCGAGGATCCTATCGGCTCAAGAAACTGCGACAGCGTGAACAACACAGTGCGCACTTGTTCGTCCAACGTGCAGGAACAGAGAGGCCTCATTGATCGGCGTTCGCAAGGCTTTTTGTTCTATGCTGATATAAAGTTGAAAAATGCCGGGTGCTATATTTAGTATCCAGTGGTGAAAGTATTTTTGGAAAATTCATTATGTTTTTCGGACAGTTCCAGTTGTGCTGAACTTTTACTGAAATATAGATTTTTATAGCTGCGCCTTGATTTTGAAAAATTTGTTTTACCAGATCTGAATTACAGAATAGATACATTCGAAACAAATTGCATTACGAAAGAATCTCAGGTATTTCATTAAATATCTGTGGAGCAGGTACAATGAGGCTCAGGCACTGGGTCACCTTTTACCTCTCTTTTTGTCTGGGGTCTGATCAATAAAGCAAACCCACCAAGCAAGGTTTCTAGCCAGGTAGAAGATATAACTCATGATTTTGCTTGTCTGTAAAATGCTCAGTACAGAGCTTTGCAAAACTTACATTAGAATATATGCTTTAGGCTTCATCCAAAGTAGGACTTTGGACTCCTGCTCTTTCTGTAGACATGAGCCCCATGAGCTCAGGTGTGCTTGAAGACAGAGCGAAGGACCAGGTCTTCTGGGCCAACCCCAATACCACGTGCTTGGATATGCATGAGGCTGGCAGATGGATAATGCCCACCCCCAGAGATGTTCACATCCTGGTCTCTAAAAGCTGTGACTATTTTACGTCTCACCTGGGGACTTTGCAGGGGTGATTTTGTTAAGGATCTTCAGATGGGAGATTGTCCTTGGTTATCCATGTAAGCCAATATAATCCCAGGGGACTTTATAAGAGGAAGGCAAGAGGGTCACAGAAGATGTGATGATGGAAGCAGAGGTCGCAGTGATCCAGGACCCCAGGCCAAGGAATGTGAACCACCTCCAGAAGCTGGAACTGAGGAAATGGATTCTCCCCTGGAGCCACCAGGAGTGTGACCCTGCCAGCACTGATTTTAGCCCAGTGAGACTTCTGACCTACAGAACTCTAACGCACTAAATTTGTGTTGTTTTAAGCCACCGAGCGTGTAGTAATTAGTTACAGCAGCAACAGGAACCTGCCACAGAAGATGTGGGGACCCACACAGTTGTACTTACTACAAGGGAACACTTTCTGAGAAAGTGAAAAGATGAAGTTACCCTGTCCACTAAGAAATCATGGTCCCATTAATGTCAAGCTTCAACAGATCAAATCAACCACTCTCCTCTCCTGGGAAAGAATGAATGAGAGAAAACAGAAGCTAATGAAGGCATGTCAGTGGGAAGAAGTTCAACCCTAGGAATTAGAGACTTACACAACCCTTGGAGGATGGGGGAAACTATGCCTGGGATCGTCACTTTCAGGAAGTCTAAAGTATGGGAATCGCAGGGCATCTTGCTCACTAGGGGAGTCCCGGGAGATGCCAAAATCTATAGTTCAGACCTCACTTCTGTTGTCTGCTGATACCCGTGATCCTGTGTGTGGCCACCATGGGAAAATAATGACTTTCACCTTCCAAATCACACGCCAGCACCTCTCAATGGTGGACTCTTCTAGCGACCCTGTAGGCAAGGGGGAAATGTAGTTCCCCCTTGGGCTTTAACTCTCTGAACATCTAGGGCCAAACTGTACTGGGTCTCAGCAATGATCTGGCACAGAAGCAAAGAAAAAATCACAGCAGAAGTCTGCTTCTCCATAGTTTAGGGGAAGTGACGGGGAGAACATAAGCCTCCCTCCCTACACCCCCCTGCCCTGTGTTCTTGGCCCTTTGGGGTCATGGCCACCATTATGAGCCAAGTCAACGACCATCTTGACAAACTCTAAGTTACTGCACAGCTGTCCAGACAGAACAGAAGAGATAGGAGATAGATGTGAAATTGAATATTAGTAGATATATTTCAAATGATGGTGTTGTCATTCAGCTATAACTTTACCAGGTATCTGTTTTGAACCTACTTGCTTTAAGGACAATTTGCTTTGAAGCTTTTAACAAATAATTTAAGCCAAAGTAATATTCATTGCAAATGTCAGGAGCAGTTGAATTTTATTTTCATAGAGCCTTTGAACTTCTGTGTTTACTGTGAAAGATTAAGGGTTACTGTGCCATTATTTCTATTTTTTAAAATAGGATGAAGTTGTACATGTTGCTTTTATCTAATTATTAATACCTATAAATATCATTTAATTAAATAATGCAGGAATAAATTCAGTGTGCATATTTCTCATTGCTCTCAGTCAAGTATTTTCAGAAGACTTACCTGTTACTTATTACTTCAATCTTTTGTTTAGAGACAGGCTCTTACTCTGTTGCCTAGGCTGGAGTGCAGTGACACAATCCTAGCTCACTACAGCCTCAAACTTCTGGGTTTAAGTGGATTCTCCTGCCTCAGCCTCCCAAATAGCTGGGATTACAGGTGCACACCACCACACCCAGCTAGGTTTTTTTTTTTTTAATTTTTATGCAGACAGGGTCTCACTATGTTTCCCAGTCTAGTCTTGAACTCCTGGCCTCAAGCGATCTTCCTGTCTCGGCATCCCAAAGTGCTGGGATTACAGGCATGAGCCACCGTGCCAGCCTAGTACAATCTTTAATTGCCACTTAAGAGTACAGAATTGCTTCTGGTATGGCCAAAACAACCAAGGGGGTGGGGTAGTTAGGATGAAATGCAGCTTGCAGGCATCTGGTTCAGTATGTGAGGATGAAGATGAAAGTTAACACTGGAAGGTTGGTAGGAATCTCTAAATATTGGGTGGGAAGGGATGCCAAGTTGAGCCCAAGTTTCTAATAATGAACTAACGGTTTGGAAAAGAGCTATGGAGGGGTGTGTTATGGATTAACTGAAGTATTAGAAAATAGGGATTCAGGGAGCAAGTGGCTAGAGAATCACTGAGCGGAACTGTGACGCCATCATACTTTGGACGCTTACCTGCTCAGGTAGCCGGGATGGCTCTTTTAGGTCCATTGAGTGCAGGTTCTGGTCTGGCAAAACTGTTGTCATTTGGCCCTTTGCCCCTGACTATCATACTGAGTTATTTTTCCAATTTTAAGACCATAAGGCCAATATCAAGAGCTATTGGTTTCAGTACCCGGTACCTCGTCATTTCAGTTTTATTTTATCATCAGACATTTTGTTTTTATACTTCTAACAGATTAGTCTGTTTCCTACCTGGTCAGACTAGCACGGACCAGAAGGCAGGTCCAGATACTACTGTTCTTCTCTAAAAATGCACGTCACAAACATTTCCATAGTCCTTTTCCTGTTTACCAACCTCATTTGAATGATGATTTCAATAGTACTGACCCTTCTACACATCGTGTGTTCAGTTAATATGGAAATTCTGCTTTAATATAGTCTAATTTTTAAAGTTTGGTCTAATTTGTCTCTGTCTAGGAGCGTGTGTTGATTTGCATTGTGATAATATTATTATTAGCTATTCTTAAATAAGACAACCCATTAAAACTCATCAATATCTCTAATAATGTTTGACTTTAATTTCTGCTAAAATATGTGACATAATCTGGAGTTAAAAACATTCTAAAAAAGAGTCAACTTAGATTATTCTGTGCTTGAGCAAAATTAATGCTACATGATCACCTATATCTGGTACCTCTAGGCAATTTCATTGTCCTTGGCTTCCAACCTGCCCCCAAATCTGTTCAGCCCAGAACTCTCTTCTGAACTCAGACCTGTACACACACTGCTTATTAGGTCCTGCACCCAGCTACCCAGCTGTTTACCTATCTCCCCTTTCTCTCTCTTCTGTCCTTTCTGTCTATACATTCCTGCACCGTTCACGAGGTTTCATCTAGAACTATTTCAACCTGCTTACCCACCACTGTCTTAGGGCGGGTTCCCCAGAAAGCAGACCCTAAGAGGAAGTTTTATGCACAAGTCATTTATTAAGAAATAGCTCCCAGGAGACTCATGGACAGTGGGAAAAGTAGGACAGGGGAGGAGAGGAAGCCAAGCAAGGGAGAACCCAGGCAGAGATCTGCAGAGGGCAGCTGCCACCTGATCCTGCAGACAGAGACACGTTATGACTTTGGTAGAGTCCTTCCTCCACTAAGAAATAAGTGACAACTTGCACTTTCCTGAATATGCTGTGCTTCCTCAAGACTCCTACCTGTTCATCTTCTGGTCCCTGGTCTGAAATCATCTTCTTCTCCTACTTTTTTTTTTTTTTTTTTTAATTTCAGAATATTACAGGGGTACCAATGTTTTGGTTACATGGATTGCTTTTGTACTGCTTGAGTCAAAAGTTATAAGTGTGCCCATCACCCAGACAGTGTACATTGTACCTGTTAGGTATGATTTCACCTGTGTCCTCCTCTCCCTCCCACCTGCATGATTTCTGTTGAGTTTTACTTCCATCTGTGCACATGAATGCTAATTGGTTAGTTAAAATTTAATAGTGAGTACATGTGGTGTTTGTTTTTCTATTCTTGCGATATTTCACTTAGGAGGATGGTCTCCAATTCCATCCAGATTGCTGCAAAATGTGTTAATTCATTTTTTATGGCTGAATAGTACTCCATGGTGTACATAAACCACATTTTATTAATCCACTCATGTATTGATGGGCACTTGGGATGATTTCACATCTTAAGTGATTGTGAATTGTGCTGTAGTAAACATTTTAGTGCAGCTGTCTTTTTGATAAAATGACTTTTTTTCCTTTGGGTAAATACCCAGTAGTGGGATTGCTGGAGCAAATGGCAGGTCTACTTTTAGTTCTTTGGGGGAATCTCCATAGTATTTTCCACAGAGGTTGCACTGGTTTGCAGTCCCACCAATAGTGTATAAATGTTTCTTTCTGGATCCACACCAGCATCTGTTGTTTTGGGACTTTTTGATAAAAGCCATTCTCACTGGGGTTAGATGGTATCTCATTATGGTTTTGATTTGCATATCTTTGATGATTAGTGATGTTGAACATTTTTTCATATATGTATTGGCCATTAGTCTATCTTATTTTGAAAATCTTCTGTGCATGTTTTGCCCACTTTTTAATGGGGTGGTTTGATTTTCTTTTCTTGCTGATTTGCTTGAGTTCTTTGTAGATTCTGATTATCAGCCCTTTATTGGATGGATGGTTTGTGAATATATTCTCCCATTCTGTAGGTTGTCTATTTGTTCTGTTAATTATTTCCTTGGCTGTGCAGAAGCATTTTAATTTAATCAAGTCCCATTTCTTTATTTTAAATGTTGCTGTGATTGCCCTTGGTGTCTTCTCCAGTAAATTCTTTGCCTAGGCTTATATCTAGAAGAGTTCTTCCAACATTTTCCTCTAGAATTCTTGTGGTTTCATGTCTTAGATTTAAGTCTGTGATCCATCTTGAATTAATTTTTGTGAGTGATGAGAGAGATGGATCCTGTTTCAGTCTTCTACGTGTGGCTATCCAATTTTCCCAGCTCCATTTATTAAATAGGGATTCTTTTCCCCAGTAGATATTGTTGTCTACTTTGCCAAAGATCAGATGGCAATATGTGGATGGTT
Organism: Eulemur rufifrons; assembly: GCF_041146395.1. Classification (NCBI taxonomy): domain Eukaryota; kingdom Metazoa; phylum Chordata; class Mammalia; order Primates; family Lemuridae; genus Eulemur; species Eulemur rufifrons. The sequence goes on from NC_091007.1 coordinate 16,189,682, forward strand.
TTATACCTGGGTACTCTGTTCTGGACTTTTGGACTCAGGTGACCACGGAGTCCTTCTCTGGTTCTCCCTTTGGGACACAGTTGCAACTATTTCAAGAAGGTTTGAGGTGGTCCTTCTATCCCCAGAGTAGCTTCTCCTGGGCTACCAAGCTCTGTGTACTGACTTCTGTCACAATAGCTATATTATCACATTGCTACTGTTATTCCCAGGACTGCATCTCCCTCTTGATGGCGGAGGAAAGAGACAAAGTCTTTCCCTTTTTATCCCTTTGGTGTTTAGCACAATACTTGTTGAGTCAATAAAGTGAGCAAAGAAGTAAAAAAAAAAAAATCTGATGAAAATACTTGACCAGAGTTGGTACATATTATGTCCTAAATAATTTAATTTATGAGGAGCTTGGGATTCTACTAGAATATGTGATGTAAGTAAAACTCATTTTAGCTTACTACCTTTTTACTATTGAGTATCATGAGACCTAATGGTAAAAGCTGTATCAATTTTAGAGTCTCTTTGATGTAGCTATAAGATTTTATATGTCTTTTATGATTCACCGTGTGAAGTTTCAAATACATACCAGAGAGATTTAAAATGAGCATTAAGTGATGAGTAACATGTAAATTCGAGAATTTCTGTGATAAAACATATATATTCATTTTCTCTCATCTATAAATATTATATTCTTAAAAAATAGGTAAAACCGATGCTAAAGAAAAACAAAGCTTACATGACGCTGTAACTTTTACAGCATTTTATTTAAAAGATAAAATGTCATTACTCGGTTCACCAAAATGACCTTTAAAAGCCACGATCTTTAAAAAAGAAATGGTTTTGTTTTAAAGGGAAACACTTTGCCCCAATTTGCAAATTAATGGTTGTATTTTCTCCTTAATAGTGATAAGAAAGCAGAAATTGAGGCACAAATGGTACAAATGGTGTGTTTCAATCTTGAAAGGCGATATTTTTCTTTTTACTACTTAAATAAGCTTTTATGGAAGCCTTCTGACTAATGTTGTATATAAGAGATTTTATGTACATACTTCCATTAGATGAGGCTATGTCATTAAAATATATGAACATGATAGACTTTGCGCACACAAAATGAAACAAAACTATGCTCAGGGCATTTGGAAAGTTTCTCTTTATGAAATAAATGAACAATACCTTTAAATCCATGTAAAACAAAGCTTTGATTTACAATATATGGCTTAGTTTGGATCACCCAGTTCCCTTTGTGTTGGTTTCTTATACATACATTTTGTAGTCGTGTGAAATACATAAACCTACCAGCTCAGTTTCTTGTTGTGCTAGGGATTTCTTAGGCTAAATAAATGCAATATGTAAAATTTTGCATTACAAATTATCAATTAAGAGGTACATGCTCTACATACAGCCAGGTCCACCTGCTTTTATAGAGTGAACCTGCTTTGTTTTTCCTTGAATGAAATTAGATTTGTTGGACCTTCCCAAGTATCCTATTTACAACCAACTTCTCCATCTGAAGACTTCCTTTCCTCCCTTACCTTCAGCCTGGATTGAGCACACAAGACTGTGCACACTTTTATGGTCTAAATCACTGGAGAAGCTGGTCTGGTTTACTAAGAGCAGCTTTTTAGGTCTGCTTCTATTGTGCATATTAAAAGATATTTATATGCACATAACAACAAAGAAACATTTATGTGCCTTTACTTATAAAAGACTTCTTTGAAGACAAGTAGATTCTGAATGGTTGCTTTATACAGTAGAGCCTCATTTGCTACATAGCATTTTTTCTTTGCCATCATCCATTGTTCTTTTAGGTCCTAATTTTTCATTTTCCTCACATTTTAAAATTCATATACATGATGTTTGTCAAGCCCCCTTGTGCCTGTCATAGTGTATATTCATGTTTCACTCATTTTAAAACATGTTAAACAAGCAAAAAGGCAGACAAGAGCAACACATAGAAATTAAATTCTCCATCAAGATTAAACCTCTGCCCTAGTTTGCCCCGCACATTCCAGCCCTTTTGAAAGAGTTGCCTGTACTGAACAATCTTTATTTCTTTACCTTTTTATCACCGCTAGTTTTCTTAAAATCCTTCTTGGTATTAAGAAATACTTGGTTGCCCCTGTGCTAGTGTATTTTTAAATGAAATAGGTGGAAGTCTGCTTTTAGGGTTTTTTTTTTTTTTTTTTTTTGCTCTAAATTAAGCTTATAGAAGGACTTATTAAAATATAATCTCTAATAGGAGCTAATATTAATTTAGCACTTACTATGGCCCAGGCAGCATGATAAACTCTTTATGTGGATTATCTAATTTACGCATTGCAATCACACTACAAAATGGGAATTTTGCCCACTTGGTAACCCAGGAAAACGAGGCATAGTGAATTTTGGTGATACTTTCCAGCACAATAATATGGGTCACTCCAAGGTCACCCCACACTGAATAATTGCACATTGCTGAAAATATACCAACTAAGGCTAGGGTCCTTAAATCAAAAGTCCAGTTGGACATGGGCTGGTGAAAGAGATTGATTTCTTTATGTTCTTACATTATTCCTAATAGAATTGAAGTCAGGGCAATAAAGATATATTCGGTGAGAGTGGAAATGGGGATAAGAAAAACAAATGATGCTAAGATGAAATTAGCATATAAAATGTGCGCTGGAAATCCTCTACCCTTGGCGATGTGAGCCAGAAACTGGGACTCTGAGCCAAAGTGAAGATGAAAATATCATCAGTGACATGATTCACTTTGTCTGAAATCTGAAAACAAGCCAGTTGTTCAGGGAAAGTGCAGCCCATCCTGATGATGAGACCCAGACCCTCATAGCAATGACCATGAAGGACTGTATCTAACTTCCTTTAAAGTAGATGTGTCTTTTCAAAAAATGTTTCGAATGGGTTTCCTAACTTTTTCGAAGCGTGTTTTGCTGTTGAAATGATCAGGCTTTCCTATTGGTTAGTCTAAATCCTGTTTGCTTCCGTGTTAGCCTATTCCATGGATGAATAAATAAACGCAGAATAAATGTGAGTTTCTCTCCCTTCTCACCTTGTATGTCCTCAATAGAAAATGTGGCCACAGTAGTTAAATGAATGACTGAGTCTGAAATGGTCTTTCATCTATTAAATATTTTAGTACTTGTAAGAATGGTTTTATTTCTCAGTTTTCTTTTTTGGAAATATTCAAATGTGGTTTATAGAATAGCAGAAATATTCTAAAGAGCCATTTATTTGTTGCTTAAGCAGGCTTTTTGTCAGAGGAAAATAGTTTATGATTCAAGGTTTGTCCCAAGTTTGTTTTCTCTGTTTAAATAATTCGTTTTGTTTGCTTTGTTATTCGTCACAAGCTTAAAACTGTTTTAAAATCGCATTTTTTTTTTTTTTTTAGTTACTGATAAATCCTTTATTGGGGAGAAGAGGATATGGGTGGGTAAACATTAAAACTGGCCTGATATGGAATAAATTCACAGAGATAGAAAGCAAGGAAAATTTTTTTTAACAGAGATCTGTTTAGTGAAGAAAGATAAAGGATTATGTTTCTCTTTGTTACAAAAGGACTATATTCTTTGCAATATTTTCTTATAGCAGTCTCAAGGTTTATGTAGATGAAATAAACTATTTAATACATAGTGTTGGAGCGTCTGCAGAAGCATATCTGGGGGCATAAAAATTGGAAAGAGAGAGAGAAAGAGAGAGAGAGAGAAAGGGAAAGAAATTGCAAAATGCAAACTTAATTAAAGGAAAGACTTCCTTTCAAGAAACTTGCTGATTAGTTAGATAAAATATGCACAAGAAACAAGTGTTTGTGTTTGCCGATTCCTCAAAATGTTAAACATGGAATTACCATAGGACCCTACAATTCCACTGCTAGGTATATACTCCAAAGAACTGAAAACAGATATTCAAGCCAGTACACGCGTACACACATTGATAACAGCACTAGTCACAATGGCCAAAAGGTGGACATAGTCCAAATGTCCATCAGTGGGTAAATGGATAAACAAATGTGTTATATGCCAGCAATGGAATATTGTTCAGCCATAAAAGGAGTGAAGTACTGATACCTACTACAACATCATGAACTTCCAAAACATTACGGTCATTGAAAGAAGCCAGATCCACAAGGCTCCATAGTGTATGATTTCATTTATATGAAATATTCAGAACAGATAAATCCACAGAGACTGAATGCAGATCAGCTGTTGGCAGGGGCTGCAGGGAAGAGGGACTGGGGAGAGATAGCTTAATGGGTAGGGAGTTTTCCTTTGGAATGATGGAACTGTTCTGCAACTAGCTAGAGGTGGTGGTTGCAGAATGTACTAAATGCCACCAAATGGTACCCTTTAAAATGGTTAATTTTATGTTATGTGGATTCCACCTCAATAAATTATTTAAGAAATAGTCATATGTAAATATTATCTGGAAATATGTAGATATATAAATGCCTGATGACCTAACTGAATGATTCAAAAATGTTTGCCTCTGGGACAGAAGAACGTGGTATTGGGAGGAGGCGGGTGGAGCAATGTCGTATTTTAGCTTTAACCATTGTGATAACATTGACCTTGTTAAACTGTGTGTGCCACTTGAAAAAATAAAATGCATTTATAATTTTTAAAAAATCTTTGCTAAGATTTTTACTATAATATACAGTAAATAACAATAACAATCAAATCTCTAAATACTGGAGAAATGCTTAGTGAACAACTGATTAAAGTATTGAGAGACTTTTTTTTTTTAAAGAGAGCTGGATTTTTTTTTTTTTTTTTAAGCTGGATTTTTGAGGTTGAGCTGAATAGATTGATGGAACCAATGGAAGCTTCGATGGCAAAATGAGGTAGAACATGCAGAGGGCCTGGGCTAAGGACTTCCCAAAGATAAAAGTAGGGGTAGCAGGAATCCAAAAATGGGTTACCTCCTCTCCATTTTGTTTCTTTCAATTTTATAATCAGTTAAACAAAAAGTGTATTGGAATTTCTACGTTATGGAACCACTGTAAGAATAGTCTGTCCTGGGATAGGAAAAACCTTCATAGATTTCATCAATAAAAATTCAGTATAAGTATATTGACTACTTTAAGCCTAGAATTATTCCACTAGCATTCATAGGTCACCCATGTGGAAGAGGCTCTTGTCCCCTAAGGGATGAAAAATCTGAGTCTTGGTTTTGCTTAGAAAATTAAAATGAAAAGGTACGAATTCCACTGACACCTTTGTAACTTATCAAAAACCCTAAGAATCTTTGTAGATTCATGGAATTAATAATAGCTTCTACCCACCCAATTCTGTGGAGGCTTTTGTAGTCTAAAGTCCTACTTTTTTTTAAGGCCCATTAAAAAATCATTTTTAACGACATGTGAGAACTTCATAAAACATCTGGGAAATTAGCCAGTTTCCCTGAGTGAGTGCCTTGAAAAGTCAGAGGTAATTTCCAAAGAAACTGTGGGAATTTCAAATTGCCACTGATAATCAAAGCCCACTCCTTCATCCCATCCTGACACTTCTGCCCAAGAGGTGCAGCCACTGGGCGTATTGGAAAGGGGGTGAGGGCTTCCTGCTCCCAGTATTATTTTAATTTAATTTAATGTCTTAGAGCTGTCAGCATTCACCTGGCTGGCTCTGACAGACCCCATGCATTGCACAGTGTGTGGGTAAAATAATCTGTTGAAGTCAGGGTTACTGTTATAAATAACATTTTTTTCCCCCAGAACACATGATAAACTTCTGCAATTTCTTTCACTGCTGGTATATGCTATTCCTTTTCAATGCTTATCAAAGTATAAGTAAGTAAGTCACCCATGTTCTTGGTTACATAAACCAATTCAAACTAATAAAGGTAACTACAAGTATTCTCTGAGTATGTTTACCTTCAATATATTATGAGTAAGTTGTTAAAATTTCCCAGAAAATGTTTCTAGGAAAATTTCTCTCATGTAGCAAGCCTATTACCTGCCTTCCGAGACAGTGAAAGAAATTAACATAAGCACACCTGTTTGGGATTAAGCACACAATCTTGATACTTCTAATTAAGATTTTTGAAATTTCTCTTTTCCATTACATCAGGTACACGGGGTTTCCTGTATTTTTATCATTTTTTTTGTTTCTATCCAGATGTCTTTTTTTTTTTTTTTTGCTTTTAAAAATATTTTGGTATTGCAACCCAGGTGTCCATTGACAAATGAATGCATAAACAAAATACGGTGTAGACATACAATAGAATATTATTCAGCCTTAAAAAGGAAGGAAATTCTGACCCATGCTACAACATGGATGAAAGCAACCTTGAAAGCATTATGCTAAGTGAAATAAGCCAGTCACAAAAAGATATATACACATATGATTCCATATGTATATATATGATTTCTGTAAGGTACCTACAGGAGTCTCATTTATAAAGACAGAAAGTAGAATGGTGGTTGCCAGGGGCTGGGAGAAGGGAAAATGCGTAGTTACTGTATAATGGATATAAAGTTTCAGTTTTGCAAGATGAAAAGAGTTCTGTGGATAGATGGTAGTGACAGTGGCATTGAACTGTACATTTAAAAGTGGTTAAGATGGTAAATTTTATGTTATGTGTATTTACCATGATTTTAAAAATTAATAACTGTGCATATGTGTATATATATTTGTATTAATAAAAGGAACGGTTTTAGCAGTTTTCCATGAAGTCTACCATTAGCTCTTGGATTAGGATAAATGTTGTCATGTTAAAGAAAAAAATCTTGCTAATATTTATTGATCATTTTAAAATTCAAATAATTTTTTTTTTTTTGTTTTTTTTTTGTTTTTTTTTTTTTTTGAGACAGAGTCTTACTCTGTTGCCCAGACTAGAGTGAGTGCCGTGGCATCAGCCTAGCTCACAGCAACCTCAAACTCCTGAGCTCAAGCGATCCTTCTGTCTCAGCCTCCCGAGTAGCTGGGACTACAGGCATGCACCACCATGCCCGGCTAATTTTTTCTATATATATTTTTAGCTGTCCATATAATTTCTTTCTATTTTTAGTAGAGATGGGGTCTTGCTCTTGCTCAGGCTGGTCTCGAACTCCTGAGCTCAAACGATCCGCCCACCTCGGCCTCCCAGAGTGCTAGGATTACAGGCGTCAGCCACCGCGCCCGGCCTCAAATAATTTTGGATAAAAATCTTTTCCAGATATATCTCACTTGTTAGATATAGTCTGTTTTCACTCTTGGTTTTTTTGGGTGTGCCATTCTTTGGAGTGATAACTGTAGCTCTGTTATCTCATTTAATGCTCGTAATTATCAATGAGGAAACTTCTACCAGGGGGGAAACTGGGGCTCAGAGAAGTTAAGTACCTCGCTCCGGGTCATACAGTGCTGAAGCCGGGATTTGAGCGTAGTCCGTGTAATGAGACTGCGCGAAACAGAAATCCCACTTCACACTGGCATCAACAAAGGAATAACGTGACCCACATATTCCAGTCCCCGAGGGGCAGGCTTCGGGTCTTAAATCTTGGGTCTAGCCGTTCCTTTGTTTCTCTCTTGATTCTGCCCTACGTTGTGTGTTGGCTTCATTCTTGGACTTCTTGCAAAATGGCCAGAGTCATTCCTGAGTGTCATCAGACAGGCCTTCAGTAGATTTTATCACGCACCTCACCCACCAGGATCGGTTCAAACATCCATTCTTTGACCAGTCACTGGGCAGGAGAAAGTGATGCACTTAAATTAGATTGTGCAGCTGAATGGATATTGAGAAGGCGGCTGCCTTGGCCACGTTAGCTGCCTGATTCCCCCTGTCTCATGCCACTTCCTCAGGGCCACTGCTGTTTTCTGCTTCTGCACTGACCAGCCCTATGCTCCTGTGCCTTTTGAATGACTGTGTGTGGCCTATTGCAGCTTCTGCTGTCACTGTGAGCCACTGCTTGCAGTTTCCATCAGTGTGCTTGTTCCCTGAAGTGTTCCCGTCACTCCTCTGATTATTTAATTATCTGCTGCTTAGCTGCTATGCCCTGGGAAAATGAAAAACATCACCTTATTAGAGATTTTTATAAAGATTTAAAAATAGACTAATAGTAATGGCATAGCGGTCTCTCCTAAGGAAAAAGCACAGACGTTCTAGTGCATGCAACTTGGAGCACTGTTTGCTGGGCAGATTCATTTCTTTCTTGTTTACTGCTTCATTAGAGAATGAACTATCTGAATAGTTGAGATTGGTTCATGAGTAACTGCTAATTGTGAGCATTTAAAGTTACATAATGGGATATGTAATCCTTCTACATTTTTCAAAGCCATTATGAAATCAGGAGAATTAGAATTTTTATCATTTTTAAAGAGATTCTTGCCAAGAAATCATTGTGGTTCTACGTAATATAACTTTGCTGTTTGCTGATTTTTAAAAAAATATTAAAATTCGTATATGAAAATGAATACATTGGTAAGTTTATGCTTTGCTTCTTATATTTTTTACAAGATTTGATAATTCTTATGTGTTCTTTCTTTTCAAAATGGTAAAAAAAGTCTATCATTTAAGTGTTTAACTTTCCAATGCTATTTCTGTATTTTTCATTGTGTTATTAATTTTAATTTTCCATTTTCTGAATTTTAAATTCTCTTTGATGAACGATTTTCTGTATTTCTTATGCTTAACTTTTAAATCATGCATTGCCTACTTTTATCTTTGTTTTTTTTTTTTTTTTTTTAAAGATGTGGTCCAAGCTTTTTTACAATGGTATTAGATTTACCAATAGTGGAAGGTAAGGTTAGAAGATGTGCAAGATTTTGATTGCCAGGCTGGATAATTTAGCAGGTTCTCTCAAATTTTACCCCTAAATATCCCTAAAGGTGGAAGAGAATGAAGTCCAGGTGGCTAGCCCTAAACGGTCCCAAAAAGCCCATCAAAATTTCTTTGAGCCCTTGTGTTTCAACTTAAAAGTTCATGTAAATTTTTATTTTCCTCCATAATATGTATGTAATTATTTTAATATGAGTTATGCCTAAACTACTTGTCATTGAGTTAACAGATGTACCAGGAGACATACCATGCTTATCCATTGACTTTGCCTTCATATTGCCTCACACTCAGGAGAACTCACGTATCTGGTCTATATCCTTGTCCCTACGTGAATGTTAAGCCCTCCAAGTCCAGTTCTGGCAGCTGCCTGAGCCACTGGGTTGGCCTTGGTTCTACCCAGTGGGATCCTTCCTGCGCCCAATACTTTATGACAATCTTTCTCACAAGGTGCTTGTCCTTTCTACCTGTGAATATCATGGATTCCCTTTCTCTTATGTCTTCAATTCTACCCCTTATCTGTTGTTGTTTTGTTTTGTTTTGTTTTGTTTTATCATTTTCCTTCCCTTCTAAACCACATTGGGATTTTTGCTACCCTGCCTTCGGTAACCTGCTACAGTTGGCTCAGCCCATCCTGTGAAGCAGGGCCTGAACACTGAAGATTTTAATAAGACAGTGTGACTGATTCAGAGTCTTTCTGGAAACTTGCTCCCAAAGTAGTCTGTGGGAAGAGTTTAAGGGGGGAGCTACAGGGACAAGGACACCACTTAGAATGCACATGGAGGGAGAAGGCTGACGTGATTTGATGTTGCTGTTTAAGAACTGCACAGAGACCATGACCTGGGTCTTCAATTATACTTCTTCCCTTCTTTAGTTTAAAGACTGTTAGTGGGCAAAGGTTGATTCATGTGAAATTTTTAGGTATTTTTCTAAGTTTAACATTATGCTTACACTCACGTATCAGATCTATGAGAATAAGGCATAATTACATATAACACAGCAAATGATCTAGCTGCTCTCTTCCTTCCAAGTAGAATGAAACACAGAATGCTGTCGTTAATGGAATAATTCATGTCCACCACTGATTAGAGTGAATTCTTTGGTTCATAACAATACATATCATTTTCCTTACATACGTGACTTGTTTATTCATTGAACTTTTGACTTATGGAAACTAGCATTTTACTGTAATAAACACTTGGTTACATCTGTTATAAATTGCACATGATTGGTTTTTCCAAGAATCGTGTTCCAATTCTAAACCAAAATCATAAGCAGCTGTCTGTTAATAGATATGTACAGCAGTTCCCCACCTTTGTGTCATGTTGTTTAAAAATGTTGTCTGTACCTCAAAAATCAAGTTCAGATTGATGCAATTTCTTAATTTGAAAACTATACTTTAGGGTTTTGTGTTCTGTTCTTGCCTTACTCAAAGAACCAATTCTGTATGGGGAGAAAATGGTTGTTTGCAACTTTTTCCTTCCTGTTGTCCTTTTATATGATTTTGAAGGAAGTATTTTTCTATTAATTTTTTCTTTTTCTTTTTCTACCATTCCAACTAAATTTAGCTTTCACTCTTTTTTAGTTTGTGTGTGGTTTTATTTATTTTTTATTTATTTATTTTTTTTGAGACAGAGTCTCACTTTGTTGCCCAGGCTAGAGTGAGTGCCGTGGTGCCAGCCTAGCTCACAGCAACCTCAAACTCCTGGGCTCAAGCGATCCTCCTGCCTCAGCCTCCCGAGTAGCTGGGACTACAGGCATGCGCCACTATGCCCGGCTAATTTTTCTATATATATTTTTTTAGTTGTCCATATAATTTATTTCTATTTTTAGTAGAGACGGGGTCTCGCGCTTGCTCAGGCTGGTCTCAAACTCCTGACCTTGAGCGATCCACCCGCCTCGGCCTCCCAGAGTGCTAGGATTACAGGCGTGAGCCACCGCGCCCGGCCTTGTGTGTGGTTTTAAATTCACCATTTTAATTTTTCTTGGTGCTCACTTTTCTCTAGTACCAATCTATATAAAGTTCTTAGGATTTTTAAAAAAAAACTAATTTGTTTTTAAAAGGTAAGCCTAATATTTGAACATTATTTTTTTCATTTTCTTAAATTGTAAAGGAAATATAATCCACATATGAAAATCTTGGCATATAGAGAAAAATAAACACTTACTTGTAGACTTACCAGCCCATCAAAACTACTATTATAATTTTGGAGTATTTAATTTCATTATAATTTTATAGGTTTGTTTCTTTTTAAAAATATAATTTTCATCATGACATATATAAGTCTTTGTATTTTTCTCGTTTAATGTTCATTTACATTGTTTTTTTAACAGTGGACTTTAGTTTTTAGAGCAGTTTTAGGCTCACGGTAAAATTGAGTAGAATATGTAGATACTTCCTAGATTTCCCCCACCCTGACACAAGTATGGCCCTCCCCATTGTCAACATCCCCCTCCAGAGTGGTACATTTGTTACAGCTGATGAACTTACATTGACACATCATTGTCACCAGAGTCCATAGTTTACATTGGGGTTTACTCTTGGTGTGTTGTACATTCTGTAGATTTGGACAAATATATAATGACAGGTATCTATCATTATTATAGTGTCACAAAGAGCATTTTCACTGCTCTAAAGGTACTCTGTGCTCCATCTGTTCATCCCTGCCCCCAACCCCTGGCAACCACTCATCTTTTTACTGTCTCCATAGTTTTGCCTTTTCCAGGATGTCATGTAGTTGGAATCCTATGGTATGTAGCCTTTTCATATTGGCTTCTGTCACCTAGTAATATGCATTAAAGGTTCCTCCATGTTTTTTCATGGCTTGACAGCTCATTTATTTTTAGTGCTGAATAATATTCCATTGCCTAAAGTACCACAGCTTGTTTATTCATTCACCTATTGAAGGACATTTGGTAGCTTCCAAAGCTTGGCAATTATGAATAAAGCTTCTATAAACATTTGGGTGCAGGTTTTTGTGTGGATGTATGTTTTCACTTCCTTTTGACAAACACTAAGGAGCATGATTGCTGGATCATATGGTAAGAGTATGTTTAGTTTTGTGACAAATTGCCAAACTGTCTTCCAAAGTGGCTGAGGCATTTTGCTTCACCACCGGCAATGAATGAGAGTTCCTGTTGCTCTACATCCTTGCCAGCACTTGGTGTTGTCAAAGTTCTAGATTTCTGCTATTTTAATAGGTGTGTAGTAGCATATTATTTTTGTTTTAATTTACATTTCTCTGAAAACATATGATATGGAACATCTTTTCATATACTTATTTGCCATCTGTATTACTCTTTGGTGAGGTGTCTGTTAAGGTCGTTTGTCCATTTTTAAAATAGGGTTGTTTGTTTTATTATTGTTGAGTTTTAAGAGCGGTTTTTTTGGTATATTTTGGATATTAGTACTTTATCATAAATGTCTTTTGCAAATATTTTCTCCCAGTCTGTGGCTAGTATTTTCATTCTCTTGACAGTGTCTTTCACAGAGAAGGAAATTTTAATTTTAATGAAGTCCATGTTATATATTATTCCTTTCATGGATCATGACTTTGACATGGTATCTAAAGAATCATTGCCATATCCAAGGTAATCTAGATTTTCTCCTATGTTATTTTCTAGGAATTTTATAGTTTTGTTTTTTACATTTAAGTTAGTTTTTTGAAGGGTGTAAAGTCTGTATCTAGTTTCAATTTTTTTTTTTTTGCATGTGGATATCCAGTTGTTCCAGCACCATTTGTTAAAAATACTATTTTCTTCATTGCATTGCCTTTGCTCCTTTGTCAAAGATAAGTTGATACTATTATATTTCATTGGTCCATTTGTCCACTCTTTTGCCAATACCATGCTGTCTTGATTACTATAGCTTTATAGGAAGTCTTGAAGTCCAATAGTATGAGTTCACCAACTTTATTTTCCTTCACCATTGGGTTGGCTATTCTGGGATATTTGCCTCTATAAGTAAACTTTAGAGTTAGTTTGTAAATTTCCACAAAATAATTTGCTAGGATTTTGATTTTGATTGTATTGAAGCTATAGATCAAGCTGGGAAGAACTGACATCTTCACAATATCAAGTCTTCATATCCTTGAACATAGAATATCTCTCCATTTATTTAATGTCTTTAAAAATTTTTTATCACAGTTTTGTAGTTTTCCTTACACCAATCTTGTAGATATTTTATTAGATTTATACCTAAGTATTTCAATTTTGGGGAGGTGCTAATGTAAAGGGTAATGTGTTTTAATCTCAAATTCTACTTGTTCAGTGCTGGTATATAGGAAAGCAATTGACTTTGGCCTATTAACCTTGTATCCTGAAACCTTGCTATAATTGCTTGTTAGTTCCAGGAGGTTTTTCGTTCAGTTCTTTTGGATTTTCTTCACAGACAAACATGTCTTTTGCAAAGACTTACTTTTTTTCTTCTCAATCTGTGTACCTTTGATTTCCTTTTCTTGTCTGATTGCATCAGCTAGTAATTCCAATACAATGTTCAAAACAAGTGGTGAGTAAAGCTTTTAGTTTTCATTATGAAGTATGATGTTAGCTGTAGGGTTTTTTTGGTAAATATTCTTTGTCAAGTTGAGGAAGTTCTCCTTTATTCCTAGTTTTCTGAGTTTTTTTTTTTTTAATTGTGAATGAGTTTTAGATTTTGTCAAATGCTTTTTCTGCATCTATCAGTAGGATCATGTGATTTTTCTTCTTTATCCTGTTGATATGACAGATGATATTAATTAATTTTCAAAACTTGAATCAGCCTTGCATACCTGGTATACATCTCACTTGGTTATGGTGAAATTTGTTGTTTCTTTTTATACATTGTTGGATTTGATTTGCTAATTATTTTGTTGGGGAGTTTTGCATCTATGTTCATGACCTATTTTGGGCTATCGTTTCTTTTTCTTGTAATGTCTTTGTCTGGTTTTGGTATTAGGATAATGCTGGTCTCATAGAATGAGTTAGGAAGTATTCTTTCTGCTTCTGTCTTCTGAAAGTGATTGTAAAAAATTGGTATAATTTCTTCCTTAGATGTTGGGTAGCATTCACCAGTGAACTCATTTGGCCCTGGTGCTTTCAGCTGGGAAGATTATTGAATATTTATTTAATCTCTTTAATAGTTGTACAATTTGCCCCTGGTATCTGTGCATTCCACATCTATGGACTCAGTCAACCATAGATTGAAAATATTTGAAAAAAAGAAAAACCGATAAAAAATAACAGTACAACAAAAATAATACAAATTTTAAAACCAACATTGTATGACTACTATTTACATAGCATTTACATTGTGTTAGGTATTATAAATAATCTAGAGATGATTTAAAGTATACAGGAGGGTGTGCATAGGTTATATGCAAAAACTATGCCATTTTATACAGGGGACTTTAGCATCTATGGGTTTTGGTATCTGCAGAGGGTCCTGGGACCAATCCCCCATGGATCTTGAGAGACAACTGTGCCCATATTCAGATTGTCTGTGTCTTTTGGTATGAGTTTGACAGATACGTCTTTCAAAGAATTGGTCCATTTTGTCCAGGTTATCAAATTTGTGGGCCTAGAATTATTTATAGTATTCCTTTATTATTGTTTTAATATCCATGGGATCTTAGTGATGTGCCCTCTTTCGTTTCTGATGTTAGAAATTTGTGTTCTCTCTCTTTTTCTTAGTCTGACTAGAGGCTTATCAATTTTATCGATCTTTTTAAAGAACCAGCTTTTGGTTTCATTGATTTTCTCTATTGATTTCCTGTTTTCATCTGTTTACTTGGATTTAATTTGCTCTTGTTTTTCTAGTTTCCTAAGGTGGAAACTTAGAAGATTGATTTTTGATATTCTTTTTTTTTTCTAATAAATACATTCAATGCTATAAATTTCCCTTTAAGCGCTGCTTTTACTGTACCCCACAAATGGGATGCAAGCTTTTTACAAACCTGACCAGAAACCAGATCCTTAAATCACTCTTTTTTTTTTGTTATATAACCTTTAAAACTATCACCTTTAATGCCTGTAAACTATACCTTTGAGGAGATATATGATGATTTACTTAATATATTTGATATTATTGAACATTTATATTACTTTTCACTGTTATGAATAAACTACAAAAATAAGGACTGTCAGAAGTAGGTTATCTAGATTAAAATGTAAGAATATTTTAGACTGTGAAAATGTTTTGATATTTCAGTTTTTAATGGTACCATCATCCTTTAGTATCTTATGAGCATTGATTCCAGAACCCTCCTAGGATACCAAAATTTGTGGAGAAATGCCATTTCAACTTTCTCCAGCAAGGTGTAAGGGTTTCCATTGATTTCCATCCTTGCCTATATTTTATATTGTTAGACTTTTTAATTTTTATAAATCTGTGGAAGTAAAATGGTATTATAATTTTAAAATTATATTTTTCTGATTACTAATGAGGGCTCAGTGTCTTCTTGTATGTTTATTTGCCATTTTTGGTCCTTTTGTGAAATGCCTGTTTGTGTCTTTTGTACATTTTTCTATTATATTATTTGCTTTGTTCTTATTGGGCTCAATGAAATCTTTATATATTATGAATACTATCACCACAATCAAGATAGTGAACTTATCTGGTGCCCCCAGCAGTTTCCTTGTGAACATGTATTTCCTTCTCTCTTGGTTAAATGCCTAGGAGTGTTATGGCTGGGTGTATGGTAGGTATATGTTTAAATTTTAAGAAACTGCCAAACTGTTTTACAAAGTGGTTGTACCGCTTTACGCCCCAGCCAGCAACGTAGGGGAGTTTCTTCATGGTATATTTTTATAAACAGAAGTTCTTAATGTTAAAATAATCAAATGTATTAATCATTTATTTCATCACCTCTTTTTGAATGTTATTTAAGACATTCTTCCCTGAGACTATCATGACATTCTCCTACATGTTTAATTTGTTACATTTTGTTTAAGTCTTTATTGTTTTGGTGTAGGATATGAAGTATGGAGAGTGGGATACGATGTACGAATCCAATTTTATTTTTTCCATGTGGACAACAAACTGTCTCTTTACCATCTAATGAATAGTCCCTCCTGTCCTGTGTGATCTCTGATGCTACCTCTGCCAAACACCAAGTTTTCGTGGATGACAGGCTCAATGTGTGCGTCTGTGTTCTGTTTCAGTTGTCTGTGCCTGAGCCAATGAGCCATTACGGTAATTAATCACTACAGCTTTATAATAAGGCGTAAGATCCGGCGGTGGAAGTCTCCCTAACTTGTTTTTCTTTAGCAGTTTCTTGGCTATTCTTCCTTTGTTCTTCCCCAAGTTCCATAAGAATCGCTCCTGAGATTTTGATTGAATTCTATTTAATTCAAAGATTAATTTGAGAAACATTAAAATCTTTACAAAATTGAGTATTCTGACCCATAAATGTGACATTTCTTTCCCTTTACTGTCTTTCAAAAGAGTTATAATTTTTTGCATGTATATCTTGGGCGTAATTTGATATATTTATTACCATATTTTATATAGTAAAAGCAAATAGTGTGTTTGAAATTCTACCAGTACTTACGTGAACATTTGAAAAGGATTTTAGTCTTTGGCTTTTCTAGTTTCCCTTCCATTACTTCTCTCCTTGTTGCCCCCAAAGATTTGTTACTTTTCCCTCAGTTTCATCTGGAATTGTACACAAAAACCAATTATTTTGAAGCAAAATGTCCCTTCTTTCAATACGTTTATTATTTTTCATTCTGTTTTAGTTACTATATTGTAATAATTAAAATTATGTATATTTGTGAGAATATATTATTTTTCCCATGATGATTAATGTAGTTATTTAATTATTTTTAAGTAGTTAACCAGTTTAAGTGCCTATCGACAATTATTTTCTACTAAAATATCTCTGTTTTTCGAACTCATACTTTCCTTAATCTCTTGGTAATCTGGAATATATTTTTAGCCAATGTTTGTAGAAAACCTATTGGGTGACAAATTTATAGGACTTTTTAATCTCCTAGCTGATATTTTTTATGACATTATTCATTTGCAGGGATGGTCACTTAACATACATCATCCTATCATGTGAACAGCACATAGATATTTACAAAATCCTTGAATCATAAATTTCTCCCCTCCGCGCATGATAAACTGCCTGTTTTCTGGCATTTAATATTATAGAGGAGATATTGGAAAAGAAACTAGAATTGGTTTTTTCCCCAGTTTGGTTAATTTTAGTACTCATTTTAAAAATTCTTTAAGTTTAAAAGTTTTATGAGGCTGTATCTCAATATTTATTTCTGCTCATTAAGTTCTCTGGAAGATGTTAAATGATCAATTTCTAATCCCAAGGTGGTTTTTTCAGGTCTGGAATGTTTGATCCTCTCCTATCTCTGATTATTGCTTCTCATTCTTTTACCGATGGGTTTTCTCTCTAAGGTTTGTCATCAAATACGTCATCGCCTTGTGCATATTCTTCACAATGTTGTTTATTTGGCCTTTATTCTGGTCTCGAACTCCTGACCTCGAGCGATCCTCCCGCCTCGGCCTCCCAGAGTGCTAGGATTACAGGCGTGAGCCACCGCGCCCGGCCTGGCCTTTATTCTGAACGTGCTTTCCAGTTTCTTGTCTACAATTTTGAATCGAGTTTCTGCACGCCTGCTGATTTTATTTGTCACAACATTTTTTATTTTCCTGCGTCATCTTTTATTACAAGCCGTTCTTGTTTAACACTTTTTTCTTTTTAATCCTACTTGGCTCAAGAGGTAGATATTCTTAAAAATGTTTTTCTTTTGTTTCTTGAAGTCTGAAAAGGGAGCATGGTGGGGAAGCAATGGGAGGATTTTTCTTCAAACCATTAAACTTTGCCTTTCTTTTCCTGGACGGAGGGAATTTATGGGTAGGCAATTGACTAATTAATTCAGCACATATGTATTGAGCACCTACTATGTGCCAGGCACTGTTCCAGGCACTGGGGCTATAGTGAACAAAACAGACAAATAAAAGTCCCTACTCTCATGGAGCTTATATTCCACTGGGGGGACATAGGGAATAAACTATATAAGTAAATGAAGCATTTGGACATCAGATGGAGGGGTGGGCCCTAGAGAAAACTAAAGTGGAGAATGGAGAGAGGGAGTGTTGGATGGGGGCATGGGCTGCCTTTAAACTAAGAAGGTAAAGATGTAGGGAGGAAGTGTGTGCCGACATTTTCATCTGTTTAACTTACTTTTGAGTTTGACTTGTTGATCTTTACTTATTTTCCACAGTTATACTGGGAAATTGGTTTTAGGGTGGGTGTGACAGAGGGTCTCCTGTGTGGGTGTGCGCACATGAGCACAAGTTGGATTGTTACGTGTTGGTGTTTGAATGTAGCAGGTCCATCTCATTCTGTGTTGGAGGAAACACAGGGCGGGAGGAGGGTTCTCACCTCCTCACCATTGCCATCCAAAAGTTTTCTTCTAGACCTAAAGATTGTGTGTGCGTTGAGAAGAAAAACATCTCATTTTGTGCTTGGGATAAAGGAGACATTTGTTAGATCCTGGTTTACTCCATTGAGTATGAATTTCCCACCCTTTGTTCAATTTGGCTGATCAGGAGTTGGTCCATGAGTGGACATATGGCACAGCTGAGCCAATGTGAGTCATTCCTGGGGTAATATTAGGCTGCTAGGAGAAGGAAGCCTCTTTCTACTGAAGTAACTAATTAATTCTGGAATCGGCAGTATTATTCCCGTGCTGCGTGGAGGAGGCATATCTATAGGAAGAAAAAATACAGTTTTCATAAAGAGGAAAAGTGAGGTGAGATGTGAGAGAGAACATGTACTCTAGCAACATTCTTTAAAGACCCTGGATCGAACCGTGCCTGAAGTCACTGTAGGATAGCTTCCTTCTCCTTCCCTTGCTTCCTCCTCTCTCCTTCCCTCCTTCCTTCCCTCCTTCCTTCCTGTGCTTTTTGGAATCGGCTTTCTGTTCATTTGCAATTGGAATGTTTCTAACTAATTCCATACTCTTTCAATCCTTCAGGCCCAGACAAGGGAAATAAAGAGTTTCATAAGTAGTTCATTGAACAAAAGCAGCACGTTCAGGTGCTTATTTCGCTAAATCTCACTTTTAGTATCTCAGAGCTGGCCTCAGGAAGTGGTTTCCAGAGACGTTTGTCCATGCAGAGCCAGCTCTAGGTGACTCAAGCTGCCAGTCACAACCAGAGCAGGGATCAGTGGTGAATGGGTTGGCAGAAACCTGTTCCTTCTCCTCCTTAAATGTAGTTGGGGACACAGACATCAAACAAATAAAAATATAATTAAAGGGATAAGAACAGGAGATGGGGAGTGCAGGCAAGGGACATAGATCTCTGTTACAGATAGAAAGAGCCACTCCGGGGGTGACCGTCCAGTGGCATGAGAATGAAGATGAGCATGAGACTATCTGGGGAAAGGCAGGCCAGGCGGAAGAAATCCGGAGTCTCTGGCTGATTCTGAGCGGGGGTGTGATGTGATTTAATCTGCTCTTTAAAACCATCGGCAGCTACTCTAGAGGACGGACCGTGGGGGCAGGCAGGCTAGGTGGGGGGGCCGATGCAGTGGCAGCCTGGGTGAGAGGCAGTGGGGATGGGGACCAGGGCAGTGGTGACAGGGGGTCAGCAGAGAGCTGGAGATGAGGCGGATGGGGTTTGCTGATGGAGTCGCTGTGGGGTTTGAGAACACGATGGACACCAAGAATTGTATGCAAGATGTTGCGTGAGTCAGTCAGTCCTTGTGCCTTTTGCTGATATGGAGAAGTGGGCGGGGCAGATGTGGGGGGAGGGGCTGCCGTGAGCAGGACACTAGGAGAGTGTGGCGTCTCGGACCTCACAGTGCTTTAAGGAGGAGGAGGAGGAGACCGACCGCATCAAACAGTGCTGAGCAGCCGGGTACCAGGGCGACTGAGACTGACCATCGGGTTGGCCATTGTCATCGTATAACATCAGGGCCGGGGTTGGGGGCGGTGGAGGGTGCAGGGAGGAACTGATTCTTGACCACTGTATAGGGGACAGTCCCTCTGATGTGCCGACCGCTGGAGGAGAACAGGATGAGCCAAGGCTGCCCAGACCCACTCCTGCCTCTGCAGAAGAGTTGAAAGTGATGCGTTGAATTGCCTGGACTAAAAGCCAAAACTGGCACCGCTGAACACATGGGGCTGCAGAGGGAGAAAAATCACACATTGCTGGGAGTTTCCATAAGATGATTTTAGCATCACCTTTCATAGTATGTTTGAACAAAACCTGCCCCGGAACCCCGAAAATTGAACTAACTACAGAATTGAAAACTACCTCCTGCTGGGCCCCAGGTGACAGGTAAATTTTGAAAAACAATCAGTGGTTTGTGGTGGTTCTTACCATAGTCTGGTTGGTAATCACCCGGGTTACCTGTTTCCGTGATTGGCTTAGTTTTCTTATCCCTGTTGCAAATCACCTCGAAGCTGAGCCTCTGATGTGTGCTAAAATCAACCTGAGGAAGAAGAAAACGTCTCTGGCATTTAAATGGATTTCACATGTGCTGGTTCCGCAAGTGCCCAGCAAGGGGGACAGTTTTATGAAGACATTGCACCGAGTGAATCGATGGCTGCTTGAACTGTACAATTAGGTTTGCTCTTAGAGGATGCAGGCGCTAAAGAAGAGAGGAGATGAGGGTAGTTATAGTATAACAGTTATAACTGTGGAGCTTACACGCTGCTAGGTTGAGAAGAATGACCAGCAGCTGGCGCTTTGTAAGATTTTAGATTTTGGAGTTTTTAAATTTGAGAGTTACCACCCTGAGCTGTCCAGGGTTGTAAACCTCTGTTTACAAATTGCATTGATGAGGACCGGTACAGAAAGCAGAATAAAACATAACCGGTAAAATTCACACTATGTCATATTTGGACTAGTTTTCCAGAACAAGTTTCACTGGGTTAATGTTCGAATATTGGGTTAACATGACCACGTTTTTGTGTCATTTTAATTTTCAGAAGAAATAGAAATGTCTCTGAGAATACGGTGGTAGGAATCATTGATTTTTCCTGGCAGGGGTTAGGAAAGAGTTCAGAAAAGAGGGAACACTTGGCAAGGCTGGAAGGATGAGTCGTTTTCTGGTAGAAAAGTGGAAGAACGCATTATTCCATGGGGAGGGGAGGCGTCAGCAAAGATGAGGCCACGTGGAAATGCTTGGTGTGCTTGGATCAAGGCCAAATCCAACAGTCGGATGGTAACCGTGGAATTAAGGGCTTTAAAGGGAGGGGATGGTCTTGGTGGTGTCCTTGGTGGTGGCCATTTCCTCCTGGGAACTTTCCTGCTGCTCTGACATTTGTGTGACCCCAGCAGAGGATCCAGACTGGTTTGCTCAGGTCTAAAGATCAATTTTTGTTCCTAGGAAGATTCGTAGGTGGCCTCCAGAGCCAGCTGAACTGCCTGACTCCTCAGAGGACATAGGGTAAGGGAAGTTGAGAGGTACCGGTGGTAGGTGCTGAAGGTGGAGTTTCTGAAGATCAGGACTTCATTGATCACTGTTAACCCAGGCAGGGACATACTCCGAGTATATCAGGAAGGGCACGAGGGGAGTGGCAGGTGCAATGAGCTCCCGCAAAGGCAGCCCTGGGGAGGGTGTGGCGATGCCGTGATGGAAATGAGCATGGAAGGGTGTGCTAGTACCGGATCGTTTTCCATCCGTCTCAGTTACTAAAAGCATTTACTCCTGTGTTAGTCAGGGTTCTCTGGAGGAACATAACCAACAGGATATGTGCATATAGAGAGAGATTTATTTTAAAGAATTGACTTACATGATTTTGGAGGCTGGTACGTCTAAAATCCGTATGATGGCCAGCAGGCTGCAGACAAAGGGAAGAGCCGGTGCCGTAGTGCAAGTTGAAGGCCAGCTGTCTGCAGGCAGAGTTCTTCCCCCAGGGTGGTTAGACTTGGGTCTAGTAAGGGCTTCCACCGACTGGGTGAGGCCCACCCACGCCGTGGGGGGCAGTCTGCTTCACTCAGAGTCCACTGATTTAAATGTTAGTGTCTTACCTAAGGGAAAAAAGTCATTTTATCAAAAAGACACTTGTACCCGAACATTTATTGCAGCACAGTTCACAATCACAAGGATATGAAATCAATCCAAGTGTGTGCATCAATACATGAATGGATTAATAAAGTGTGGTATATGTACACCATGGAGTACTACTCAGCCATAAAAAAACGGTGAACTAATGCCTTTTGTAACAACCTGGATGAAACTGGAGACCATTCTTATAAGTGAAGTATCATAAGAATGGAAAAACAAACATCACATGTACTCACTATTCAACGGGAACTAATAGATCAACACTCATGTGCACACATGGAAATAAAACTCAACGGAAATCAAGCAGGTGGGAGCGGGGAAGGGGGGATGGGTAAACTCACACCTAACAGGTACAATGCATACTACCTGGGTGATGGGCACACTTATAACTTTGACTTAAACTGTACAGAAGCAATTTATGTAACCAAAACATTTGTTCCCCTGTAACATTCTGAAATAAAAAAATACCCTCATAGAAACTTCCAGAGTAATGTTTGACCACATAGCTGGGCACCACGGTCCAGCCACATTGACACATAAAAAGTTAACTGTCACAGTCTTCAATGAGGAAGAGGAGAAAGCCCTATTAGAACTCAACGTCTGTCTATTGTCTTTTTTGCCAACAAAACATGAGGGATTTTTAAATGATTTTTTTCCATGTTGCTGTATCCCCAGTGCCTATAAAATTACCTGGTACATAGTAGGTGCTCAATAAGCATTAGATAAACAAATTAGTAATAGGCTAAATGTTTGAGTTCAATGACTTAGATATACATTATCTGATATTCTAATATTTCTAACCTGGCCAGAACGTTTGTGCTAATATAATAGGATCGCATCGAGTTACTCAGTATATCTGGATTGAGTCTCTGCACCATCTTAGGCGTAAATTAGGCACATTTGGAAATCAGTGCTAACTTTTTCATATTGCTGACTAAGGTGGAGACCTTGGTGACAGACTTCCATACCTGGCGGCCCAGCACGTCCTGCTGAGAAGCTCTCACCCAAGTGAGAAATGCTAATGAACGGTCTGAGGGATTTGGGCTGTTGTAGCTGTATATATTTTACAGCCCATGGAAAGAGAAAGAGAAATGATATATTTTCTTTATCGCCAAAGCTCGTGAAGGCTATTTGTAACTGTACTTGGCCCACAGATAATTTGTAGCCTTGGAAAATAAGACCGACAAGTGTGGAAGCCCTCACGGCACCCCCGGTAAAATGAGTGATAAATCGCAGTCCGGGGAACGGATGGTTAACCGCAGGGAGGCAGGACTGGCGACAGGAGTTTCAGCCCATGGCGGGTGCGGATGCAGAGGACAGTGAATAAAAGCTTCCGGTTTTGTCTGCACGCGAACGAAGAGCAGACTAATCCACACTTATCTTTCTTGCATGGTTTGGACTTTGCTGTTACTTTGTGCTCTTTGTAAACACAGATTTTCTTCTAAGGACTGCACGGAAGGTCATTCACCGTGTTCCCTGCCCTCCAGGAACTTACATTCCAGAGAGAGGTCTGGGGCATAGACATATGTGCACCTTTTCTACTTGGTGTGATGAAATTATTTCTTTGAGCTAGAACTTGAGTGAGGACTCACAAGAGAAAACAGAGAGGCAGGGAAGGAGATACGGAGTTGGCAATGGAAGGATTAAGCAAAGCGTGCCAAGGGACTGTCCGTTTGATTAGAGTGAAGGAAGGCGAAGGAGAAATCAGGAAAGCTGGCAGAGAGCCTTGGATCCACCAGGAAGGAAGCTAAGCCTACGCGGGGCCCAGGGGACCACCTTGAGTCATCAGCATATCTCGTTTGAAAAGCACTTTCTAGTGCGCACAACACTCATCTCATAGGAGCGTAATCTGATCAAAAGGCTTGGCAAGATAAAAGGACCTCCGTGAGTCTTTGGAGAGGACACTAGCTAGAAACGAGAAGGGCTGCCAGGGAGATGACAGTAGCCAGAGGAGTCTTAAGGAATAAAAGATGAATGAAAGTAATGAAGACGTTGGGGCAATTATCGGCATTTTATTTCTTCTAGAATTTGGACGGAGGTGACGATGCAGCTTCTATTTCCTGAGCTTCCGACCAATCCTGGGGCTCTGGGGGCCCTCGGAAGCTGTATGAAGATGGTTGATACTCATGGGTGGGTTTCAGAAGAAGGGTAGAGACTGTGGTCTTTGGTGTAAGTTCAGGTCACAAAAACCAGAGTTAGGACACATGGTGCCAACACGACCACACGCGAGCATCTCAGGTAGGGCCAGGACACGTTGGGAAGGGAGAGACCGTCAGACCGTGGTAGTTGGGACAGTTAAGGGCACACATTCCTTATTAGGAAGGAATTGAGAACAGATCCCAGAGGAACATTCATATGTGATGAAGATGAGGATTCAAATCAAAGGCCAAGGTTGGGAAGGTAAGAGGACTGAGGCCAGAAGTGGATTCCTCCAGAAGCCCGATCTAGAACTGGCTGGCTCCTTTGCAAAGGGTCCAGCTTCTCGCTGAGCACCAGCGGCTGCTTTTGTAACCGACACGGGGTGCATCCATCATCCTGCTTCCGCTGCCCTGCACCCAGAGTCCCCGAGACCACAGTCTAACTAGGCCGGGGCTGGTTTTGTAAGGAGAACCGGTGCCTCTCTTCCCTTGTCCCCAGGAGTGACTGCTGTGTCCTACACTCGGATTCCCTGGGGAAGCCCAACTCATCAGGACCTGCAGGCGAGGGAGCAGTTCCACTGGGAGCCCTGAGGCCAGTCGGCCTGTTCCGCCAGGCTGTGTGCCTCTGACATGCTCAGTTGCTTCTCAAAATGCCCCTCCAAGGCAAGTTACCTCTTCCCTGCAGTCCCGCCTGCTCTTGCCCCCTCTCCTGGCCCCCGCCTCCCCCAGGCCCCCTCTGCAAAACCTGCGCACCATGCCTTCTGGAGTACCCGGTCCCTAGGGGACAGCAGTCCCTTCCGTCACCCTCCTTTTCAGTAGAAGCTCTCTTTGCCCCTGGGTCTTGACGGACACCTTCCTCCAGCTCGAGGCTTTCCCTTTTCCAGCAGCCTCCCGACTGCGGGTTCTGTGAGAGCAGGTGTCCCATGGTGCTCTGGGTGCCTGTCCTTTGTGACCTCACATTCCGCAGTCTCTGCTTTCACTGCGTCACCACTGTGTGTTGTCTCCGTCACTAGACACAGTGTCCCTTGATGGCGAGCGCTCCAATCATGTGCCCAGGACCATGTCTGGCTCAGTATATGCTTGTTGAATTAATGAATGATTAATCAAAGAGCTTGAACGAGAGGCTGTGACTGCCTGATGGTCACCTAAGAGCAGGAGAGTTTTATTAGCAGCCTCTGGACAGAAAGAGCTTATTGGTCCTGTTTTATATTATCATGAATATGGTCAAGTGCATTCTGAGCGGGGAAAAATGTAAAGTTTAGTGGTTCCTCTGCAGGCCTGTACCTTGTCGTTCCTTCTCATGACGATCAGGCCATGGGAGATTTTTCTACGATAGCGTTTGAGGTGTCCCGTGCACCAGAATGGATGTGTTGTTTGCCAAGTTTCTTCGATGACACATTTTAATCATTTAAATCAGGAAAGATCATATGTGCTAAACGATTTTGAAAAGTATACCAAAAACGCGTCTTCTAGTTTTCACTTCCCCACATTATGAGTCACGAGGTCCTTACAGGAGCTAAAATGTCCTTTGGCGAATAAGATGCCATTTCTCCAACTCCTCCCCAGTGTTCTTGAACTTACTTTCAGTCTAGCAAAAGTGGAACGTCATCCCTTTTACTGCGGTGGGCGAAATCAATTTGTGATTGTGGCCAGTGGTCTTGAAACCCCACATAATTAATTTTGGTTTAGCAAATCTGGTTGAAGAAAAATGTGAAGAAAGTGTTTTATCATCCTGGCTTCCTTTACTATGTTTCCAGACATCTCCAGGGGTTTCTTGTCAGATTATGTATCCTGAAGATATTGGTGACGAATTATGAGTAATGCAAGCCAGGAGAGAGGCTGTTCAGGGTTAGGTTTCGAAAATGCTGAGATGCGAGAATATCAGCAGATATCTTTCATTACATAGACTGGTTTTGAAAGTAAACTTTATGGAAAATTATTTGTATAGTCAGAAAGTAGGTCTAGTGTGTTATTATTTGTTTTGGTTTTGATGGCAGATTTCACATGCTCAGCAATCTACGGTTTGGAGGTGTTTGTGAGCCCTTCGTAGAGCCGGCTGAATGCCAGTTTCTACAGTTATTCAGTTATTCTGTGATGCTTGTTATCTCCTAAATAGTTTCATAAAGACACAGATGGAATTTTGCTATGAACATTTCCATCAGTTCCTGGAATCTTGGATTTTCATTAATTGGCGAATTGGAAGTATTGTCAGAGGCGAGATTTAATGCATTGAAATACTATTAACTTTAGCTTTGTTTTGGTTCCTAAGACATTGACATTTTATTTACTCTTTAGATGTGGGCTTCAGGGGGTCTCTTTTTACGAGTGGAAGTCATTGAATAAATTATTTGTTAGCTCCAAAAGGAGGTTGATTTTATTGCTTCGAATTGTATAGGAAAAAAAAACAAACTGCACTTTGATCCAAATGTTAATTGGATGCTGAAGAATTGTTTCTGAAAATTTGACTATTTTTTAAATCCCTTGATATAGGCTCCAATTAAAATAACCACATATGACACTTTTATTTTCATTGACTCAGAATTAAAAGGCACATTATAATTTTCCACGATTCATGCAATATTGTACTTTATTTCTCTTAGGTATAATGTTTGACTACATTTATTTTGGAATGATGCTTTTTTTCTCTTGTATCAAAAGCGTTATGACATGTTACTAATGAATATAAGCATTAAGGAGTGATATTTTTATTAAATCCTAAGCATTATGTTTCATTCAGTGTCTTTACATGGTTGTCTTTAAAAAAAAATTCTATAAGAAGCCAAAGCGAATAACTTTTATTGAGTGTCTTCTATGGGTCAGGCCTGTGCTAAGCTTCCTATATTACATAGGTTATAACATTGAAGCCCTACCAAAGCCCCTGTAAATTATTGTCACCCCCAGTTGACCTAGAAAGAAGCTGAGGCACAAGAAGCTAAGTAACTACCCCAAGTTCACACAAATAGCACTTGGATTTGGGATCGCAGGTCTTCGAAATTAATGATAGATGCTTTGCACATCACTTCTCCATTTTCATGCCTCTTATTTTTTTACGGGAGCTCACGTCTTTGTATAGAAAGCATTCTGTAGTTGAAAAAAGATTCCCAAACAGTCGTGCCAATAAAAGAGAGGTCAAACACAAATAAGGGAAAAGCTGGCTAAGACCAGTGGCTCTGATTATACTCAGAATATCCATGAGCATTGCTTAGAAATCTTCTAGAAAGAGAAGATAAACATCCCTGACACAAAGATGAACAGACAATTTGTACCTCAAGAAAGAAGGATGACCACTCAGTTCCTAACTGTTAACAGAAATAATCTGAGAGTTTTGCACTGTAACATGCTGGATCTCTTACGCCCGCTTCATCTGTACATCTGCTTGTGAACATAGTCAATCAAAAGCCAAACAGCTACCCACCTATTTCTTGGTTGAAGCTGTAACTATGATAGTTTTATAAAATTTAGTATGCAAACTAGGAATTGGATTTGGAGCTTTGCAGGCTGCGTGCGGTTGGGTTGACTCAACTCTCTGTGATACACTCTCAGAACATTTGAGAACAGGAATCTCACTGATTGAAGCAAGAGTTATCCAGACTTCTAGTTTCTAGACGAATGCTGGAGAACAGAATGGGAGTCTCTTCTATGATAAGCAAATTAATCTTTTTTAATGACTGACAATACCATATGTCTAAAATCCAAACTAATCTCAACAGTCGATCAAGGAAGGGTAATTAAGAGCTTTTAAAGCACCAGCCCATCTGAGTTTTTATTTTATTTTATTTTAGCTTATTATGGGGGCACAAAAGATCAGGTTATCATCTATTTTTTAGAACTTAAAGAGAATCACAGATCTTAAAACTTTCAGACTCTCACTTTCACAGCTCTGCCTTTAAAACTTGATTATTCCAACCCTTCCTAGTCCTTCTGACACACTCCTACTCACTTGCAACGCCCAGCTCAAAAAATGTCCTCATCTATGAAGTGTCCCCTCACTGTTTACTCACTGTTTCCTCCTCCCTGTCGCCGGTAGATGTAGCCCTTCCCCAATTTCTCCTGCACACTGTTTAATGACTGACCTTTCTGGGTGTCTGTCCTGCGGAGCTGTGAGCACCTAGCGATCAGCCACCTCTTTTGTCTCAGAATCCTCTGATTGTAGGGGAGCAGTGCCTGGCACTTTCGAGACACTCAATGTTTGTTAAACAAATGAATAAATAACACAGGAAGGGCAAAGCATGTTCGTACCAGAAGCAAAAAAGAGAAGAAGGGAAGGGGGTGTTTCCCAAAACTCCAAAGAGAGAAGGATCTCATCCCTGACTCCTCTCTGTTCCAAAAGGAAACGTGACAATTCTTTGCATTGACCTTCTGGGCACTATGGGTCCCACCTACGGAGTCTCTTTAGACTGAAACTTTAGTAGGACTCAAAGTGTCACATGTTCTGCCCAGGGGCCTCTCTGGCATTGTCCCACATGGTCAGGAAGTCCCTCCTTTCTTACTGTGCTCTTTGACAAATCTCGGTGCATATTCGGATCCTGACAGCCTTTACCAGGGCGTGAGTCAGGCCCGGGTGGCAGATGTCAAGGCTGATGCCTCTGTATCTTATTTCCTGTCCGTCTCTACGCCTCGATGTCCCTGTGTCTCCTGATTCTGCCCTCTAGCTTCTCTTTGGGGTTCTCGAATCCTGACTCTCAGCCGGTTAGATTCCCAAATGCTCCTTTTTTTCCTTACCATGCTGCTTTAATCTCTGGGCATCCTCTCCGGGAAGGAGCTGATAGGTCCATTGTACCATGTCTTACAATTTTTTGTTTAAAGGGGCATTGCTGATTTTTTTCATTTCTGACCCTTAGTGAGCAGTATTTAATTGCTTGCATTAAGAGGAAGGATAGAAATCAAAGGAAAATGAATTTTAACATACCATTGGCAAGTGATTTAAAACCACCAAATTATCAAAACAATAATTAAATACCAACCAGATTTCATCTGCATTATAGAAGCACGCAGGCAAATCACAGCGTGTGGAGCTGTCGGGGCTACGGCTTGTGCTCTGGGGACCCGCAGCTGTGCCCCCTACACGGGCTCCGCCAGCCACCGCTGCCTCCAGCTGCGGCCCAGATTCTTAGAGCAAATGGCGCGAAAAGCTTGGCAGAGGAGATAACTTAGGTCCTTGGAGCTTAAACCCTAGGGGAATCCTAGGAGCCCAAATCTAGGGGCAGAAGAAAACATTTTTTTATATCTATGGCAGTATATATTAAAAAATGATAAGATCTATAACCACAGATGTTTGGTCATCTCCAGGGAGTTAAGAGACCTGGTTTAGTGCCAATGTAGTCACCAAGTGGACATAATAATCTTGTCCAAGTCTCTTAATCTCTGTCATCTTCAGTGATCATAAAGGACTCTGATAGTGCTAACACGTAATACTTCTGCGTACAGAGTGGATTAGTTCTTCTCCCCGGGGGCCTCGAGTGAGGAGCGAAATACTTATAACTACGTGGATGCAAAGCCAAAACAAATGAGGGATGAAAAGAGAGGAGAAATGGCAAATAAGCCTAGAGGGATGCGAATTAATAGGTTGTTGTGGGAATCGCAGGAAAAAAATAGAAAAGTCAATAGTTAGAACAAGAAGTTTGGCCATGCTGTTAGCACTGAGAGCCCAGTGGACTGATTGTGAGCTAATAATAATCACAAGGAAGATTCCAGTAGCCTCAAGTAACGCACCTGTGCTTCGTGGGGTTCAGAGCTATGAACCTGTACGTTATTGTACTGATACTGTATTTTGCTTTCTAATTGTTCACATTTGTTTATATTATCTTTGGTTATTGTGTGATTCTGAGGCCTGCTTTGAAGAAGTACAAGAGTTTTTTTTCAGAGGAGAACCTGTAGATAATCAGAAATTGATGTGGGTTAATATTTTAAGAAATAACATTGGAAATGCTAAAGATGAGTTTAGTATCCAAATAGATGGTGATACATACAATTCTGTTTCCACCCTGTCTCCAGCCCCAGGCACCCACCATTCCACTTTCTGGGGACTGCTGGTGTAGACAGCAGTGACAGGAATGACAGCAACAGTCTTGACGATTAGACAGTGGTGTGGGGAGATGGTAATGACATCTGCCACACCTGGGGATGATTCTCAACTCTTCTGTTTTCTGCCTATCAGACTTTGAACAATGCCCTTACCTTCTGTGAGCCTCCAATTTCCTGCCTGTGGAATTGCCCTCGAGAAGTTGCACGTATGCATGATTTGAAAGTTTTGGGTTGCTTCTATATCTGCACCTGCATCGCATGTGAAGAGGGAATTACTCTCCAGGGTCACTTGCGGTAGAGGGAGGAAGAAATGGTCTCGTTTGACGTGACACCATATCCCTTGTGGTTCACTTCTTCCATCTGCCTCATGCTGTACAGATACTATACATTGGGGACTAGCAAATCCGACTGTATTCTGGGATTTTTCTCTCTTCTCAGGTTTAGGGAAGGGAATGTATTCAGTAGTTGGCACATGCATGTTTTCAGTACTTGGCACGTGTGGGTCAGTGGGCATATGTTAGTCCAATCAAGAGAAGGACAAGCTGAAAGCGTGCTGTGCTTGCTAGCGTGCACCTGCTAAAAGCTCTTTCTGCTCCTCGCGGGTTGGGCTCCCTTTCGTACTAGGTCTGAGGGCGTGAGGACGAGTGTGCTGGCTGTGATGACAGTGCACGGGGGTGGCAGACGGAAGTTCTTTTCACCTCGATGCTAGTGGACTTAGGCCTGTCCCTAAGGCTCTCATATCATCTTAATAGGACTGATAATGGAGTTAATGAAGAGTTTGCGGCAGCCTTAGAATGAATCAGTATGCGTTGAGATGGGAAGGTTCAGGAATAAATGAAGCAGGAGAGACTGGAGGGGACAGTGGGCAGGAGCTAACAGCACAGTCACAACAGATGTTTGTGTCGGTGGTGAAGGATTTTTGCTTTTGTTTTTTAACCTTTTGCCAGTAATAAGGAGAAGAATAGCAGCAGAATAAAAAAGAGGAGCAGCATAGGGGGATGGGAAAAAATACAATTTAAAACATCAATAGAAGAACAAGTCTCTGCATACGCTTCTGTAGAGATAGTTTACCAGTTGGTAAAAAAAAAAAAAAAAAAGCAAAGCTCAGATGGTGTAATAAGTATCCACTTTCTAGGGTGATCTAGTCTCAAATTCAGTCATTATATCTTAAATGGTGATGTTTTAAAAATGTAATTGGGCAACAGCCAGACATGGTGGCATGCACCTATAGTCCCAGCGACTCGGGAGGCTGAGGCAGGAGGATCACTTGAGCCCAGGAGTTTGAGGCTGCAGTGAGCTGTGATTGCACCTGTGAGCAGCCACTGCACGCCAGCCTGGGCAACAGCGAGACCTTGTCTCTTCAAAAATTAATTAATTGATTAAATCTAATTTTAACACATCGAGTGCCCCGTAAGTCGTATTTAACTCAGGCTAGTCTGGAGCCCAGGGCCTCGTGAAGCAAAACCCTGCAGTTGGTTCGTGAACATCTGACTTGTTGATGTTCTTATTATTACGATTAATATTGACAACTTAATTCTAAAAATGTGGATTGCATTGCATGTAACTCACACATAGAAAACAATAAAAAACAACAAATTAGAAAAGATTGTTTTGTTTTAGTAGAACATTGTGGCCCCAGGAACATTTTTTTTTCCTAGTGTAGCAATCAGTTTGTTAAAACATGTCACTGGGCAAGTCATGTAAGTTACGCTTTCTTGTTAATACGCTGTCATGTTAGTTATGATAAACAGTGTAGGGCTTTTGGGTAGAAAATTCTTTCCCTTGTTTACCCCTTTTCCTTCTCTTCTTTGTCAACCCCTTTGCCACCCCAAAAGCATGCATTAGATAGCACAATGAAAAGCATTCACTCGCTATATTACCTGAGGTTTGCTACTTTCAAATTTCCAAGGCTTATCAGGGTTACTCAGTCATTTGAAATTTTTTGAATTATCACAGTATGGGAGAATTGGAAGGTGATTTGCGGACAAAACTGTGGCTGATAAGAAGGTAGACAGTGGTTAAATCTCTTAATTAGCAATGATTCCAATATTATTCTCCTGTAGGAGACTTGAGTCCAATGACAAATTGAAAATCATATGTTCTAAAAGAAAACGGAGTCCTTCCCCAGGAGATTTTTATAGCTTCTAAATCAAGTGTGGTTTTATGCCCCGTGGCTGTCACTTGTGGTGTGGTGGAGCGAATACAGCAAAAATTGATTTTTGTTTTTGTGATATTCAAAGAATGGCTTTTATTTATGGCTGTGGTCTTGATCTGAAAACACAGTTAATAGTGTGATCCAGTTTGTCTTCATATGATTTCATTCTAGGCAGCACTTAACAGCAAAGAACAATAATTTTTTTTCCAACCCCAATGTTAACTGAGAGTTTATTCAACAAATATTTAGGTTGACAGAAGGTATTTGACTCCAGAGCCGTTGTTATCACTATGTGCTCAAGTTGACTCTCTGGGAACATATTCTTATTCGCTCCTCTGTTGAGTCATTCATTTGGCAAACATTCATCCAGGGCCTGTCCTGTGCTGAGCACAAAAGATGCAGAGATAGACACAGAGTCCTACCTCCAAAGGACCTTATGAATTAACCTGAGAGGTGCAGGGACATTTGGGGTTTTATGGGAACACAGAGAAGCAGTGAATAATTAGGATAAGAGATGGGAGAGAGTGGTCAGAAATGATGTCCAAAAAGAACTGGAGTCAAGTGTGGTGGCTCATGCTTGTAATCCCAGGACTTTGGTAGGCTGAGGAAGGAGGATCGCTTGAGCCCAGGGGTTTGAGGTTGCAGTGAGCTATGATCGCACCATTATACTCCAGCCTGGACAACAGAGCAAGACCCTGTCTCAAAAAAAAAAAAAAAAAAAAGAGAAAGAGAGACAAAGAGAGCTGTGAGCACAATGGCAGAGAACACGAACACACGTGTAGTGCATCCTGAGAATTACAGCTGATGGTGGGAGGAGGGGACACAGGAGAGGACTGAGCTGGGCTTCCTCTGAAAGCTCTGGGGTGACAGAAGGATTCCGTGCAGAGGTGATAGGATCAGGTTTGCACGTTGACATCAGGGTGCAGAAAGGATTGGAGGCGGCTGGTCTGGAGGAAGGGTAGTGAGCTCTTGCTTGCAGTAATCCAGGTGAGAAGTGCTGGAGCCCCAACTAAAGAAAAAGAGATAAGGAGGACATATTTAAATTCCACTGGGAAGGAGTTGGAAGCTCAAGGTAACTGCCTGCGGATATGGGAGAAGGAAGAGGCTGGGAGTGCTCAGGTTGGCAGTTGGGCGGCGCCGTTCACCGGTGGTGCATTTGGGCGGGGGTAGAATTTTAGTGCCCTTCTCCCGTCTGTAATTTCCTAACACAGACATGTATGCTTAAGGAAAAAACCCAAATGAGACAGAGAGCACTGCTTTAGGAATAATCAGGTAAGCATCCCCTGCCCACAAGCAAGCCCAGAGCACAAGGCTTAAGCCCAGGAATCCAAGCAGGGCTTTCTCCTTTCCCCCCACTTTGAGATGGCTGAAGTGGGGGGTCACATGCTGGGGCCTCTACCCCCCAGGTGTACTTACCTGGTAGAACAAGACCTGGGAGAAAAGTTACCTCTGAATTAAAAAGTGGCAACAAAGTAGGGGGAGTCCCAATGTCCCATTCTGTCCCTGAAGAACAGTAACCCCACCCGTGTTTGCAATGTAACCCAATGAAGGTTTCAAGAGTTGACCAGTAAGATTTGTAACTTTTCCCTTTGGGAAGAAATAGTGAACGGGTCGAACAGTGGGGCAGAGACAGTTTCTGTCTGTGGTCGGAGGTGGAAGCATAGGGATGGTGACAGTAGCATGTTCCTTTCCACACTGTCACTCCCAGTACTGGCCACAGTGACTCTGGAGGCTCTCAATAACCCAGAGGAAACATGAGCAGGGATTTTTGCTCTGGAGAGAAACAAC
Source organism: Eulemur rufifrons (assembly GCF_041146395.1). Classification (NCBI taxonomy): domain Eukaryota; kingdom Metazoa; phylum Chordata; class Mammalia; order Primates; family Lemuridae; genus Eulemur; species Eulemur rufifrons. The sequence goes on from NC_091007.1 coordinate 16,223,539, forward strand.
TGTTTGGTAGTCATTGGGATGTTGGTTATAGTTGAAAGTGTCAGACTCGGGCAGGGACCATGTCTGATTTTGCTCATTATTATGTTCCTGGCACTTAGCATGGTGCCAGGCTCGTATTAGATGCTCATTAAATATTTGTTAAATCCCCCGGTGAAGTTTCTTGGACTCTTCCTATCTACTAAATGATACCTAACTTTTGATGTTACCATTCAGGAACAAAGATGTATTTGTGAACTCTTCAGTGAGGAAAGTATATGTTGCCATTTCAGGGATGGAGGTAAAAATAATTTCAGTGTTTTAATGCAGCAGTTGAGCTTCACTGTGAGCATTAATATAAGAGGTGGGGGGTTGAGAAAATCCCTGGACTTGCTTCTTTGCCATTCAGCGCAGCCCGGAGATGGGTTAATTCAAGGATCATTGATTTGCCCACAGACGGTCTGGGCTGGACTTGCCTCATGGGGATGCTTGGGTCCAAGGACAAAGCAGGTTTGCCTGGATCTTCTGGAGCTGCCCAGATCTACAGCGAACAACCTCCCAGAACCAAGCCAGAGAGGTTAACGAGCATTGGTCTCTGTGCTGTGCTGTTTGCACTGCTAGGGGCTGGGAGTTTTCCACTGAGCAAGGCACCCACACCCTGGAGTTTCAAGTCTAGGGAGGACTTAGGTAATGGAGACCAAGGAGGTGAGACAGAAACTGTGTTTTATCAAAGGAGTAGGATTGATTGCTATTACATCATTCTTTCATTCCAGCTCTCTCCCAGGTTTTGCCTTAATGACCCGAGAGTCTGAGAAGCTCTGTTCAGAACAGCAGAGCACATTTGGCTTTGACATATGCAGTCGTTGCATACCACGGGGCACTCGGCTCCCTTTTAACTCAAAATTAATTACAGACATTTATATTTTCAGGGACCACAGTGAGTAATCAGTCCTAATTAACTGGTAATCAATCAATGCTTTACTTTCTCCCTATCCTTCTCCATGTACAGAGGCAAGTATTGATGCTAAGAATCCTTGGAGGCTGGGAGAAACACGCTAAAATCATGCAAGAGGAGTTTGATGTGTGGGTTCCAGTTTTGTTAGTGATGGGTGGGGGATACATGGCCTTCATTCTCACTGTGCTCCAAACCCTCTCCTACTTGGTGGCTTTCATACTCTTCATGCCAGAGAACAGCCTAAAATGTGCAAATCCCATTTTTTGAGTGGTTGCAACAGAATGAATCTTGATTGTTGCTGTCCCTGTTGTTTGGGCTTCAGTTTAGTTTAATTTAGTTTAGTTACACATTGTTTTTTTTTTTTTTTTTTTTGGAGACAGAGTCTCGCTCTGTTGCCTGGGCTAGAGTGCCGTGGCATCAGCCTAGCTCACAACAACCTCAAACTACTGGGCTTAAGCAATCCTTCTGCCTCAGCCTCTGAAGTAGCTGGGACTACAGGCATGTGCCACCATGCCTGGCTAATTTTTTCTATATATTTTTAATTGTCCAGATAATTTCTTTCTATTTTTCAATAGAGACAGGGTCTCACTCTTGCTCAGGCTGGTCTCGAACTCCTGACCTTGAGTAATCCTTCTGCCTTGGCCTTCCAGCATGCTAGGATTACAGACATGAGCCTCTGCACCCGGCCGTAGTTATACGTTGTGTGTGATAGTTTTAAAGATCCCTTCAGCCTAAGCTCAATTTTCACCAACTATTCACTGGTAGATAAAGTTCAGTGAGTTCACACGTGGTGATAGGAGGGGAAAAGACAGGAGTTGGTGACTCACCGCTTCCAAAGCAATATCAAATCATTGCTACAGTGGCCCCTGAGGATGGAGGGGACCCTGGAAGAAAGTGACTATATTGTAGCATCAACCCTAAGAGTTAGTTTCCAATGGTCTTTTTGAGGGGGTGATAGTAGTTTTCCTCTTATTCACCACTGAGTCAATCTAGGGTCTATAGCATCTCCATGATGCTCAGACTTTTCAGTTTCCCCAAAGTAATGGGACACAGGAATAGCTTCTGTGCATAGGTTGACCTTGGCTCTCCAGTGGCTGCCAAGAGGACATCTGCTTTTCAATGTCATGGGACTCAGTGGAGTGAGGAGACTGATGCAGTTAAGGGTTATGTTGGCTACAGAATACAGATGGCTTTTCATGGCTGCCAATGTTGGTGCAGAACATCCCACCTTGACTTCTGGTCAAGTGTGAGGCACCCACTTAATGTGACAATGTAAATTAGCATGTTATCAACCCAACACTCTTTCTTTCCGTGATCAGCCAGCCCTTTCCTCCTTTCAGCACCTTGACAGAAGGACTCAAGTGCTTGGAATTTGTAAAGAAGTGTACTTTGTGTGCGCTGAAGTATTATTGTAATGATGGCACCAGGAGTGGTTATGATTTGGTTCTTATGCCATTATTAGGTCTACTTTTGGGATGATTTCCAAAGACATAGCTTTGCCTCTTACATAGTTCAGGTTGAATAAAGCTCTCTTCTGATGTAAATTATGCAATTTGTAGAGTTTCTGCAGTGAATATTGAAGCCTCGTTGTTTCTCCTCCCCATCTAGCATGCTTCTGAAGCAAGAGCCATAGGTTTTGATTTAGGGAAAGCAGGCAAACTTTTAATGTCAGCATGAGTAAAATACAATTGGAAAAATATACATTTTTTTCTGCTAAATCCTCCAAAACATACTATTCTAATCCAAGCTGTTAATTTGTGCACCAAGCGTAGTGGTGATTCTTGATGATATTTCATGATGTTTATATTAGATATGGTAACTCTGGCCACAGTACAACAGATAAACTTGAAAATGTTAAGGCAGAGCACAATAAAAGTTTACGTCTCAGGCACATAATGTGTGTTCGTGATTAGTGGGTGGCACCCCTCCAAGCGATGATTTGGAGACCCAGCGTTCTTTCATATTGTGACTTTGCCATTTTTGTTTTAATTATGTGTTTAAATTTTTTTTTTTATTTCAGCGTATTAGGGGGATACAAATGTTTAGGTTACATATATTGCCTTTGCCCTGCCCGGGTCAGAGCTTCAAGTGTGTCCATCCCCCAGACGCTGCACACCGCACCCATTAGGTGTGAATATACCCATCTCCTCCTCCCTCTCCCAGCTGCCTGACACCCGATGAATGTTATTACTAAATGTGCACCTAAGTGTTGATCAGTTAATACCAGTTAATACCAATTTGATGGTGAGTACATGTGGTGGTGTTTTTACATTCTTGTGATACTTCACTTAGTAGAATGGGCTCCAGCTCTATCCAGGATAATACAAGAGATGCTATATCACCATTGTTTTTTGTGGCTGAGTAGAACTCCGTGGTATCCATATACCACATTTTTTTAATCTGCTCATGTATTGATGGGCACTTGGGTTGTTGCCCCAGACTTTGCCATTTTTGATTCAAAGCTTCCACTGTTAGCCTGGAAGGAGAAAGAGCACGAAGGATTGCATGTGTTGAAGGGCTTGGACATGGCACACATCCCTTCTCACTTGGGCAGAATTTGATCACATGCAAGGAAGCTCAGTCCAGAGCCCAGCCGTGTGCCCAAGGGGACGAGGGTACAGCTGTGGTCAGCAGCCAGCCCGTCTCTGCCACAACTGTCTCCTCCCTTCCTTTATACCCTCTCCTTTTCTTTGCAATTTGTCTTTTTAACTTCCACAGTGTAAAGCTTGGCGGTGGAGCCCAAGTGTTGGAGAATTTAAGAGAGAATCTAAAAATACACAATCCCATCGTATTTTATGCATTTTAAATTATGTGAATTTTTAAAGTGTGATTTAAATGTTAGTAAATATTAGCAGAATCTCATTTGATGTGTGAAATTTTTTAAAAAATAAAGCATACCCAATTTAAAAATAAATTGTGTCATTTCAAAGCTGGCTGGCAAAGCCAATCGTTAGGTATTTATGACTTTGACACTTGGAGCCTCGACTGACAACAGAAATATCCACTATCCTTGGTGGGTATGAGATGAGTTATAAAATTCTCTATATGCATTAGAATCTCTGGTGGTGATTTTAACGACCCTGGTGTGCTTGCATCTTAATGTTCATGGCTATTCTAATTTAGAATCTTTTTCATACTCTTAATGCTATACAAGCATTCATGAAGTGGTGTTCAATGTTGAAAATGTGCCTAAAAGTCAATACCATTGACATGGAGAGTTGATAATAGTCAGGAAATGGAGAAGGCAAAAAAATACAAAAGGAAAAGGGGATCCACTAATATTTGGGAGCACCAGGCATTGTTCTAAGCAGTTGGTTTGCACTGACCCTTTTGAATTGCACTTTGGATTGTATTGTCCTAAGCAGTTACATGCATTGACCTCTGAGTTAGGTAGGAAGGTGCTGTCATCACTTCCATTTTATGAATTCAGAAACATGATACTGTGGGTGGAAGGCCACACACCTTCTTGTCATGCCATGCTGTTCATTTAGGACCGGACAATCTGCAAACTTTAGGGAGATTGCTAAAAAAGTTAAAAGGAGAGTGTAAGCAGTCTTTTTACTCTGCCCATTCTAGAATGAATCCTATGGAATAATAAAGAACTGTATGTTGTCACAATGTAATTCTTAAGTCTTCAGGTATCCATCCCGGTCTATAAGTGGCTGCCCCTCAACTTTCTTTATACATAACCAAGAGACACACCTGTGTGATTTCTTCTGTGAAATGTGATGTACAGAATGGCGTCGCTATGTTCAGAGCTCTGAAATGGGGTTAGGGAGCCATTCTAAGGACTACTTGCTGATCTGCAACCTTGCAAGAAAATTAGGATCTTGCCTTGAACCTTTGGACTGGGCCAAACTGCCAGGACCACAGCATCCTGGAGAACTGCTGAATTTCTCCAGCAAGGCAACTCCTGAGAGCTCGTTTGGAGGTTCTAGCAGGGGGGGGAACAGCTACTCGTATACCCTTGACTGAAGAATGGTCTTCCTCTACTGGGGAAGGTCATCCTCTTCGACTGAGCACGCAGCTTCAGGAGGGATCCACGTGGGCAGTGAGGGAGGAAGGGGACACCCGCCTAGCCAGCCAGATCAGCCAAATCAACCCTGGCGATCAATGGGGTGACAGATGTCGCAGCCTGATCCCCCTCACATCCCAGCAAGGCAACTCTTGAACAACAGCAACAAATGAACTGTCAGTACCAGTCACCTTTTCTTAGTTGACACTCAATACCTTTGGATCTAGAGCCCTAATTTCGTGTTTCTGATTTCCCTTCCCCCCATGTCCTCGAGTAATGAGCCTGTTGCATTCCCCTCAATGGAGTAGGGTTATATATTATTTTTCCTTTTTGGTAACCCCCTGATGGATTTAGAAATTCAGTAATAAGAATGAAGGTTGAGGAAGAAAAAAAAGTAGGGATAGGCTGGAAAGAGGGAAATGATTGACTGATTCATTAATGAGTTTCTTCATTGATTCATCAGACCACTGTCAAGGGTGCTGTGTACCCGGCATTGTTGTAGGCTCAGGAGATGCAAAGAAGAGGAGGGAACATCCAAGGTCACTAAGGAAGATGAGTGTTAAAAAATTAAAAAAATAAAGAACTGAATGAAGCAGACAACAGAGATATGTCTGACTTTCCCTGTGAAAAGGCTTTGCATATAGTTGTTCAGACAAGAAGGGGTAAAAGGACCTGGCACATTCTAGAAACCAAAGGGTGTTCTATGTTGCTGGTATGTGAGCTGTCCTGCCCTTAGCCTTGGGCGATAGCACCCCTGTCCTGGTCCTGCACTTTAGAGAGTGTCACTGCTGCAAGAGGCCTATGAGGCCGACGGGACCCGCCAACCTGGAGTCCAGCCCCCCTAAGCTCCTGGTTGCCTGGAACCCTAGACTGCCCTGCTTGGATGGCCCCAGGCTCCCTCGCTTGGTCTTTGCTGATCTCTTCCACTGGCTAAACCCCAGCCAGGAGTGTCCACACCCTGCCCTCAAGACTGATCATGAAGAAATCAGGGTGGAAGAAAAGGGTGCAGGCTGGGGACCCAGAGCCAGCTCTCCCTGTGTCATTATTAATATATCCCATGTGGGACTCCGAGGGGGTCCAAGAATTCTAAATTCACCGCTGATCTCCAAGTTCTTTAAACAGTTATAGTTAAGCTAGAAAGCTTCAACATCGTTGATGGTTTATAAGCTTGATTTATACATGTTTATCTTCATACATAGGACGTAAGGGCTTTTCTTTCTACTCTTGCCTACCTCCCATGAATGGCAAGGGTGAGCTTCGTGAAGAAGATGAAGCCGATGAGATGGATTGGGTCCAATGATGATGATCGTGGTGCATTGTGCCACTTAGCAGTAGGGAGCTAACTGACGTCTTCAAGGAGAAGAGGCCCACGATCAGATGCATTTTTATGAAAGGCAGCTTCAGGGAACATGTCAGTGAGAAGCTGCTGCCCACGGTTAGCTCACAGATGCCCCGGAACGGACCTAAGGCTGTGGCGAGACAGTGAGAGTGGAGGGGAGAAGAATCGGATTTATGAGATCAAATCAATGTGCTTTCTTGATTGATTTAATAGGTGGGTTCACGTGTGGAATGACGGAATGGGAGATGAGCAGTTAGAGCCACAGAGCTCCGAGGAGGACTTGAGAAGGATGTATTTTGTTGTCATCTGGGGGAAGAGAGAATGCGCTCAGTTTCTAGTATCCTAAGTTGGAGCTGGCCAAGACATTGGGTGCCAGTGCACAGCAGGCACGGGACAGAGGTCAGCGCTGTACCTGGACCCCTGTCCCTGCTCAGCCCCCAGCCACAAACATGTGTCATAGCATGCGAGAGTCGATCGATATTTCATACAAAATGCAAGGCCAACGTGAGTCACCCCATTGACTAAATGGGCTAAATACTTGAGTTAATTCAAGATATGTAACTTCGTTTATGCTAGACTCTACATTTTTTAGGTCATACGAGTATTTCACATCGTATGAGGCTTCAGGGTGATTAAATGTTCCATCTACAAGTATTGCATTAAAATGAGATAAATCTAGACTTTTTCCCTTTGATGTAACTGATTTGTACTGCAAGACATTCCCATCACAGACTTTTTCCCCACCGGTCAGTGCCTTCTCTCTGTATCTTATATATTCTTAATTTAAACCATTTCATGTGTAGCTGTGTTAACTTCCATAACTTCTATAATCATAAAACATAATTATCCCACCGACATATCAGATAATGTTATGAAAGTAACATTGAATCGAAACGACTTTCACAGAGTCATATAAAGAACTCTAATAATTTCTTTTAAAATTGTAGGGCAGGTCATGTTCAGAAAAAGAATCAAATATTAAGTAGAGGAATTACATTGGATCAGTGCCCAGATTCTTAGGAGAGACCATTGAAGATGATCACCTGGTTTCCTCTGAGCTTGAATCCCAATCATGTCCCTTGATACAGTCCCCGACAGGAAGCCTGAGGGTGACATGCCTGAAGAAGCCTCAAGATGCTTCCCTAAAGGACACTGGTAACGGTGTTTTATAACTTAATTCCTTCTGAAGTCATTTAGCCAAATTAATGAACTTTGGAAAACTACTGGGGGAAAAGATAACATGTATTATATATTTAAAATTTTTCATCTATGGATGACGCAGATAATGAAATTCCTAAGCCTAATTCATTATTGCTTTACTCACATTTATTTATTATGAATATATTTATTCATAATATTCTCCTATATCAAGCTATTCTTTTAGGTGACAATTGTATACACCATAAGCGACATATTTGGTTATAGGTGTTACCTGAGCCTAGTATCTCAATGAAATATCAATATGAATATTAATGAAATTAAAAGACCTATTATTATTTTTAAATGTGTAGATAAAATTACATTGGAATTACTACTGTAGGTACTGAATGACATGACTGTGGACACTTTTTCTTTCTTTATACATATCCTATATTTTCTAAAATTTCCCCAATGAACACACTATTCTTATATTCGGAAAAAATCAATCTGTCATTTTTTATTTATTTTATTTTATTTTATTTTATTTTTTTAGACAGAGTCTCGGTCTGTTGCCCGAGCTAGAGTGCCGTGGCGTCAGCCTAGCTCACAGCAACCTCAAACTCCTGGGCTCAAGGGATCTTCCTGCCTCAGCCTCCCGAGTAGCTGGGACTACAGGCATGCGCCACCATGCCCGGCTAATTTTTTTTATATATATTTATAGTTGTCCAGATAATTTATTTCTATTTTTAGTAGAGACAGGGTCTTGCTCTTGCTCAGGCTGGTGTCGAACTCCTGACCTTGAGCGAACCTCCCACCTCGGCCTCCCAGAGTGCTAGGATTACAGGCGTGAGCCACCGCACCCAGCCTGAAATTTTTAAAAAAAAGAAAAAAGTAGACAAGGGAAACATATGGTTGAGGAAGAGGGACTGATGAAGTCACAAGGGGTCATACGTAGGCTCGGGTGTGCACACTCACACTTTCACTACAAGGAGAGCATAAAGCCAAGAAAATGCAAAAAGAGAGAACAACTGTCAATATCTTGCCATCCTTGTGCTATAGAAAGGCACAAGAAATGCTTTCTGCTCATCTCTTTAAAAAGTCACTGACTACCAGTCTTAACTGTGGATGTTTTTGTAGCAGGCAGAAGCATTAGTTGCTGCAGGAGAAATGTTTTTATTTCATAATTTGAACGGTTACCATTACAATTTCTTTTTGGTATCATTAAAGGTTTAAGCACATAGAAAATTATAGAGAAGAATAGAATAGCCACATGCCCACCGTCTGGCTTTGTCAAAACTTTGCATTTTCGCTAGATTTGTTTCAGATACTGCATTGGTGTTGTCAAGCAAAATATTATAGCTTTGTGATGGATGAAAGGGAAGACTTCCGGTGCCCCCTGATTGGTGGCTGTGGGTGTGGGAAAGCTGGGGTTATTCTCCGTGATGGATTAGGGGTGCATACTTGGCTTTCTCTGGTCCTGAGCTGGAAGCTGGGACAAAAATCAGGGAAGTTGTCAGTTAATAATCAAGTCCTGGCCATTTGAGGCCAACTGTTATAGGGGTCGTTGTTTGACTTCCTAGATTGTCACTAGAGGTGGCAGTCTGGCTTTCTGCAAGTCTGACTTAAAGCAGGCTGGCTTTGGGGGCTGCTTATTGGAGATAAAGGGATTGGTTTCCTGGGCAGGTTGCTGCAGGTTCAAGGTCAAAGTACTATTTTTATATATGGTCTGGCCATTGTCCATTTGTACATTCCGTCTGTCATGATACAGGAGCTTCAGATCCCCTCATGTTTACCCGTTGAATGGCATGTCACTGTTTGACTATGTCGTCACTTCCAGTTGATAAGCTTGGATCACAGCTTTTTAGTAGCATTCCTAACAGCACTGCAATTACTATTCATGTCTGCTTATAAAAGACATTTTCATTCAGTGTTTCATACCATAACTTTCTTGCTATCTGTCTGCTTTCCATTTGGGGACCAGAAAGATATGATGAGTTTTTATAGCTTTTGTCTTTTGTCTTGGTCGTAGCTAATTGTACTATAACTTCAAGAGAGGCATCAAAGGTCACTAGAATTAGTAAACACTGCTCAGGCCTCCCAGGGCCTATAGAAGTAGGCTAGAAAATCACATCTGCCTGGTTTTAAATTCTTATGGCAAAAAAAAAAAAAAAAAATCATTATTTCTTCTTCTGCAAAAAAAAAAAAAAATGAATTTTTCTTCTTTCTCCTTCATGTCCTCTATTTGCCTGAGTTAGTAGAGATGGCAACTTCACCACTCCACCAGAATAAGACCTCTGAATTAGCCTTTATGAATAGCTCCCAGAGTTGTCTATACGGGACATTAGCACAGAAAGCTCACTCAGTGTGAATGTTCTCAGTCAAGGCCAGGTGACTAATAGACACTTAACTAGAAGTTAAATTGACCACAAGTTCTACAATGAACCCTTGGAATTGAGTAATTGTCAACACAGTTACTTTATGTTAACGCTCTCCTTTAAAAGCACTGCTGTGTCTTGAATATTAATATGGTAGTACGTCCTTTTAGAATGTACATGCTTTCTAGGATTTTCAATAGCTTTTCCCTTCACTCCAGGTAATCACTTCGTGCTCATTGATGTGAGTTGTAACTGTTTATTTCAAGGAAATAGTAAAATAAATAAATAAATAAATAATGCATGTAACGATGTTTCTATCAACCACAGACTGCATTTACAAAAATGGTCCCATGAGATTTTAATACCATGTTTTTACTGTACCATTTCTATGTTTACATATGTTTAGATGCATAAATACTTACCATTGTGTTACAGTTGTCTACAGGATTCAGTGCAGGAACCCGCTGTACATGTTTGTAGCCCAAGAGCAATAGGCTGTACCATACCGCCTAACTGCGCAGTGGGCTATACCGTCTAGGTTTGTGTAAGTTCGCTCTATGTTTGCACAACAATAAAATTCTCTAAGGATGCATTTTTCAGAACATAGCCTTGGCATTAAGTAACACATGACTATACGTAATAGGAAAAATATGAAGTTATAATTCTTACGTGACCAAGATTTTTTGTTTTGTTTTGTTTTTATTGTATATATTTAAGGTGTACAACATGTTTTGATATACATAGTGAAATGGTTATTATAGTTACACAAATTAACATATCCATCATCTCTAATAGTTACCTTTTTGTTGTTGTAAGAGCACATAAAACATACTCTCTTAGCAAATTTCCAGTATATAATACAATATTACTAACCAGAAGCTTCATGCTGTACATTAGATCTTCTGACTTACTCATTCTACATAACTGCAACTTTGTATTCTTTGACCCAAATATCCCATTTCCTTCCCCAGCCCCTCCTGGTGACAACAGTTCTATTGTCTGTTTCTATGTAGTTGCCTTTGGATTTTTTAGATTCTGCATATAAGTGAGATCATACAGTATTTTTCTTTTCTGTGTCTTTCTGTGTGTGGCTTATTTCACTGAGTGTAATATCCTCCAGGTTCATTTGTGTTGTTGCAAAGGGCAGGATCTCCTTTTTTAAGGTTGAATAATATTCCCTTGTGTATATGTGCCACATTTTCTTAACCACTCATGTGTAGGCAGACACTTAGGTTGAGTCCACATCTTGGCTGTTGTGAATAAAGCTGCAATGAACATGGGAATGCAGATATCTTTACGGTTTCATTTCCTTTGGGTACCACCCAGAAGAGGATTATTGGGTCATATGGTAGTTCTATTTTTAAGTTTTTGATAAACCTTTATACTGTTTTCCATGTGCCTGCACCAATTTACATTCCCACCAACAGTGTACAAGGGTTCCCTTTTCTCCATACCATCACCAACACTTATCTTTTTCCTTTTTGATAATAGCTGTCCTACCAGGTGAGAAGTGGTATCTAGTGGTTTGCTTTATTATTTCCCTGGTGATTACTGATGTTGAGCAACTTTACGTTTCTCTGTTAGCCATTTTTATGTCTTCTTTGGGACAGTATCTATTGAGGTCCTTTGCCCATCTTTTAATCATATTTGCTTTTTCTTTTCTTTATTTTTTGCTGTTGTATGAGTTCCTTATTTATTTTGGATATTAATCCCTTGTAGATATACAGTTCTCAATTTTTCTTTCTACCAGCCTACCCAATCTGTAGGCTGCTTTTTCAGCGTTCAGTTTTATCTCATTGATTATGATGTTAGCTGTGGGCTTTTTATAAATGGCCTTTATTATGTTGAGGAAATGTCCTCTGTTCCTAAATTGTTGAGAGGTTTTAAAGAAGGAAGAATGTTGAATGTTGTCAAATACTTTTTCTGCATCTATTGAGATGATAATGTGCTTTTTATCTTTCATTCTGTTAATGTGGTGTATCACATTGATTTGTTTGTGTGTGTTAAACCAACTTTGCATCCCAGGGATAAATCCCACTTGGTCATGATGTATAATATTTTTGATGTGTTGCTGAATTCAGTTTGCTAGTATTTTATTGAGGATTTTTGCTTCTATGTTCGTCAGAGACATTAGCCTGTAACTTCCTCACTTGTCCATCCTTCCTTCCTTCCTTCTTCCCTCCTTCTCTCTCTCTTCCTCTCTTTCTTTCTTTTGGGTGACTTTATCTAGCTTTGGTATCAGGGTGATGCTCACCTGATAAAATGAGTTTGGAAGTACTCCCTCTACTTCTGTATTTTTGAAAGAGTTTGAGAAAAATTCATATTAATTCTTCTTTTACTGTTTGGTAGAATTCAGCTATGAAGCTATCTTGTGCTGGATTTTTCTTTGTTGGGAAGTTTTAAATTATTTTAATCTCTTTATTGGTCTGTTCAGGTTTTCTGTTTCTTCTTGATTCAATCTTGGTAAGTTGTATGTTTCTAGGAATTAATTCATTTCCTCTAAGTTATCCATTTGGTTGGCATATAATTGTTTATCATAGTCCTTTGGATCCTTTTTATTTCTGAAGTGTCCATTGTAATGTCTCTACTTTCGTTTCTGATTTTATTTATTTGAGTCTTCTCTTTTTTCTTAGTCTAGCTAAGGATTTCTCACTTTTGTTTATTTTTTCAAAATGCCAACTCTTAGTTTTGTTGATTTTTTTTTTCCTATAGTTGTTCTAGGCTCTATTTTTATTTATGTCTGCTCTGATCTTTATTATTTCTTTCCTCCTGAAAACTCTGGGGTTAGTTTTCTCTTATTTTTCTGATTCCTTGAAGTATACCATTAGATTGTTTGAGTTCTTTCTTAATGTAGGTGTCTTTAACCATAAACTTCCCTCTTAGAACTGCTTATTCTGCCTCCCTTAGGCTTCAGTATGTTGTGTTTCCATTTTTGTTTATCTCATGACATTTTTAAATTCTCCTTTTGATTTCCTCTTTGACCTAGTGGTTGTTCAAAAGCATGCTATTTAGTTTCCACATATTTGTGAATTTTCCCATTTTCCTCCTATTACTGGTTTCAAGTTTCATACCATTATAGTTGGAAAAGATACCTTATATGATTTAAATCTTCATAAATTTCTTAAGACTTGTTTTGTGACCTAACATATAATCTATCCTGGATAATGTTTTGTGTGCACTTAAGAAGAATGTGTATTCTGCTGCTGTTGTATGGAACATTTGGTATATGTCTGTTAGGTCCATTTGGCCTAAAGTGTCCATCAAGTCCTCTATCTCCTTGTTGATTTTCTGTTTGGATGATCTATCCATTATTGAAAGTGAGGTATTGAAGTCCCCCGCTATTGTTGTATTGCTGTCTATTTCTCCCCTCAGACCTGTTAATGTTTGCTTTGTATATTAAGGTGCTCTGATATTGGTTGCATATATATTTACAATTGTTATATCCTGTCAATGAATTGATCTGTTTATCATTTAATAATGACCTTCTTTGTTGTGACAGCATTTTGACTTAAAGTCTATTTTGTCTATTATAAATATAACCACCAGTGTTCTCTTTTGGTTACCATTTGCGTTGAATTTTTTTTAATACCTTCACTTTCAGCCTATGTGTGTCCTTGAAGCTCAAGTGGGTCTCTTATAGGCAGCATAGCGTTGGATCTTGTTTATTTATCCACTCAGCCACTCTGTGCCTTTTGACTAGAAAATTTGTTCCATTGACATTCAAGGTAATTATTGATAGGTAAAGACGTACTGCTGCCATTTTGTTAATTATTTTTTTGTTGTTTTATAGATCCTTTGTTCCTTTTTTCCTCTCTTGATGTCTTCCTTTGTAATTTGATAATCTTCTATGGTGGAATTATCTGATTTCTTTCTTTTTCTCTTTTTGTATATCCAGTATAGATTCTGCAATGTAGTTATCATGAGGTTACATGGAGAGTCTTATAACAGTGTATTTTTAGCTGATCACATCTTAACTTCATTCACATACAAAAACTCTACACTTTTACTCTGCCCCAACATTCTATGTTTATGATGTCACAGTTTACATCTTTTTATATTGTGTATCCCTTAACAAATGATTGTTTCTGTATTTACTTTTGGTATTTTGTCTATGACCGCATTTTAAAAACAGTCTCTTAACTCATAAACCTGTTCCCTTATGAGAGTCCTGCTGTTTCTATTATTTCTTGCTCAAACTATTTTTAAAACAACAAAAACCAGAAACATCCTTTCTAACAAATCTTGATATTTCTGGGCTTACTCCCTTTCAGACTACCCTTCTAACTGCTACTAGAGTGATACTGTTAACATAAAATCTAATTAACCCCCTGCTTAAAATCCATTAAGGCTTCTTATCATTTTTAGAGTAATGACTAGCTAGCCTGATATGAAAGGCTCTTTACGACCTGAATGCCACCTCTCAAGACCCCCTCTGTCATTCTCCAGCATAGTCACAAACCAGGCAGCTCTCTCCTCCAGCTATTCCAAGAGGTTCCCAGATGTACCACTGGGCCTAGACCCTTTGCCTGAATTATTCTTCCTTCCTCTATTTATCTGACTGCCTCATCCTTTAGGAGTCAACTCCAGAGTAACCTGCTCTGTGAAGCTGTTCCAGGGCCTGCTCCCTCACCTACAGAATCAGGACCCCTCTCTTTCCTGTGCCCAGGGCCCACACATTCCTTGGTTATGACACCTAACAGAGAGTTTTGTAATTCGGAACGTGTTTGCCTCCCTCATGAGACTATGGGCTCTTTGTGGAGAGGGACTGTTTTGAAGTGTTCATTTATTTTCTTTTTTATTATTTTGAATTTAAATCAATATACATACACACACACAGGTGTCTATATGCATGTATATATAGATATATAAACCTTGCTTTTAACTCCTCTCTGCCCTTTGGTTTCTGAACTTGGACATATTATTTGACCTTAAGATTTTAGTTTCCTCATGAAGAGGTTGAGCTTAGTTAGGTTTTAGAGCTTTGGAAGAGTCATTAAAAATCTCAACCAAAGATCCATCAAGAATAAGGTCATTTCTCCAAACTTCTTTTTCTATCCTCAGCACCCAGGAAAATATGTAGGAGTTTGTTGAATAAATTAAAGGAAGAAAGAAGTAAAAGAGGAAAGAGAGTGAGGAGGAAGGAAGGAAGAAAGGAAGGAGAGGGAGAGAAAGAGGAAAGGAGGAAGGACGGAGAGAGGGAAGGAAAAAAGGGGGAACATACAACCAAATGAGGCATTTATTGAGATCTACATGAGCAAGAGGGATACCGAAATAGCATCGGAATTCTGTGGGAAAAGAGGAAAAAGGAGGAAACCAATGCTGGCAGACAACAAACAGTGTTCACACCAAAAATGTTTTGGGGAATACAAGAATAAATTAGACATGAAAGTTGCCCTCAGGGAGCTTTCTGTCTGGTAAAGGAGATTAAAATGTGTCCATGTAAAACTGCAAAGCAAGTAGTGAGAATTGTCTGGGGCGATAGGCTGTCTGCAGAAGTTTGTTGAATGAATAAATGCACGAGCAAACGGAAGTACAGTTCTTGTGGGACTTCAGAGGAGGAGGAGATTCCATCTAGTTGGGAAACTCTGGGTAGGGAGAAGTCACACTCGACCTCGGTCTTGGGGACAGGGAGGATTTGTATAATACGGATAAGGGGCAAGGGTTTGGAGTGAAGCGATGATGGAGAGGGGACCGTCCCAGCTAGACTGAAGAGTGGAGAGGAGTGAGTGGGAGCTGAGATTAATTCATTTTTGCCAAACAACTCAGTTTTGATAGCCCACAGTTAGGACGGCCATGCCTCTAGCACTACAGGTTCTGCAGTTTAGACACATATTATTTTATTATCTTGGCTTTTCTGCTATTACGATAACCACCAAATACCATTTCTTGCTCTCCAAAAACTTTAAAACCTACTCAGAAGTAGCCAAAAGAACATGAGTTACAATAGTGACATCTAATGATTGTAATGCCAACCTTGTTTCATACAGTAACAATGGAAACTGCAAAGCAAGCTCCTGTAATCCTTGTGTGGGTGGTGGCAGAGTTGTCGTAGCCTTACTTGCTAATGAAGGATTGCCAATTCCTTAGCCAGGGTAAACCAAAGGCTCAACGAGGAGCTAAAATCAGCAGGCTCAGGGCACCCACATAGCCACAGAAATGATACTTCTCTGGACCGTAGAGAATTGCACTTTCTGCTCGTGCTGTTCAGAAGCCTAAATTCCTGCAGTTTCCAGTCGTCAAAGCTTAACCTTTAACAGTCATGACAGCTATCTTGTGTGCTGCTCGCAGGCCCCCCGTCCGGGAGGCTGAGTCCAACAATGAGAAATGGAAATCATGTTTTCTGTTTTACAGACATTTAAAAAATGTTAAAGTTTAATAGCATGATCTTTTTCTTCCTGGCAATGTTTTTAAATTTCAAGTCGATCTTTGAATCATTTTTTTTTTGGTATCATAAGCAATCCTACAAAAGATAGTAAAAATGAAAGCTCAATATATTTTTTAAATATTATGGGAAAGAAACAATTTCCTCATCTTTATGAATTATCTCGCATTTCCAAATGTTCACCAATCACACTGATTCTCCGGGGTCCTTTAAATATCGTTTGATAAATGGGAAAAAAGCCTCTCATTTGACAATAGAATGAGAATATATGAGATTCTAAGAGATTGATGTTGTTTAGCTTTCAATAAATGCTGGTTACCTGCTGTGTCTCATACCAGGCTGGGATATAACATTGCAGAAATGTCCTCCACAATGTCATACATGAGCCAGGAGAGGGAAGAAGGGGCCTCACAATTAGGGGTCACGCAGGTGAAGATATTGGTAAGCACCTGAGGTTGTTGAGCCCAGTCTGAGGGTGAAGGAAGGATCCAGAAGACAGGCCATAGAGGTAGAGCAGGTGCTGAGTCAAAGGGAGAGATTACCAGATGGCAGAAACAGCCTACAGAGAGGCTCTGAGCTGAAAGAAAGCATGACACGTGAGAGGTATTGCAAGGAATTGGGAGAAGACAAAACAAACAAAAGAAAAATTCTCCACACTGCCCAAATACCAAACGCAATCTGCCATGTGCATATTGTATGATAACTAGCCTTCCTTGTCCGATATTTTTCTTCTTCTTCTTTTTTTTTTTTTCTGAGACGGGGTCTTTACTCTGTCGCTTGGGCTAGGGTCTAGTGACATCAGCCTCCTAGCTCACAGAAACCTCAAACTCCTGGGCTCAAGCGATTCTCCTGCCTCAGCCTCCTGAGTAGCTGGGTCTACAGGTGTGCACCACCATGCCTAGCTAATTTTTCTATTTTTTGTAGAGACAGGGTCTCACTCTTCCTCGGGCTAGTCTCAAACTCCTGACCTCAAGCGATCCTCCCACCTCGGCCTCCCCAAGTGCTAGGATTACAGGCGTGAACCACCCCACCCAGCCTGATATTTCTTTTCTAAACTGATTGGTGAAACAAATAATTGTAAAAATAATTTCTTTCATGGTATATCCATTAGGACAGAAATTTGTCAAAAGTTTGTTATCTTGTATGGTTAGTGTTTTCATTATTGGTAAGTCCTGTGTTAAACATAAGTGATAACATTATCTGAGAAAAATTAAGATCTTTTCTTTACAATTTCTTGCTAGCCCAATGGGAGAAATGTGGAATATTTGCACTGGAAAAGCCCTCACGGATTCACAGGCTTTGGATCACCAAGGAGTTCTCAATGGAGACAGTACCTTGCCCAAGGGCACTCAGCCTCATGGGGCTGAGAGTTGGATCTGCAGCTCAGGGTTGTAAATCCCTCTCCAGTGCAGTTTCCGTAATGCCCAAAGTTTTGTTCTAAATTTTCCACCCCAAGCCTTGTAGGGATCCTCCAGTTCTGTTGTGAAGTGTCCACTGTGATGTTATCCTTTTTGTCCACTTCCCTTCGTCTCCAGGTGGAGTTTTAATTAATTAATGGAAGGTCAGGTCACAAATGATTCGCTTTTTGATGGGATTTTGACATGCGTTGTTGGGAGTGATTTCGTGTGCACATTTTGGGGACAGCGTTTTCCTGACCATGCTCATTTACACGGCTAATTAGCACGGACAGCACTTGTCAGCCAGTTCTGTCGGGCAGGGCAGGACAGAGACAGGGAGAAACGAAATAGGACATAACACAAAGCACCCACATTATGCTCATTCGTGACTGAAATGCTCAGTGGCACATTTTAGATGAAGGTGAGTGACTTGTTATTACCATTGTCAAGGTCCTTTTACTTGAGGCTTCCGATGGCCACGGAACTCTGTGACCTTAAAGAGATGAGCTCAGGTCGCAACGGACAATTTTCAAAAAATTTCTTTACAGTGTGAGAGAATTCAGTGGAGTTTCAATTACCAGTAAAAGACAAAGCTCTTTTGGCATCTCTATAATTCTTAATAAAACTTACTGGGACCAAATGAGAAAACTGTGTCTTCCTTGATTTCCCTTTCTCTGATTGTCAAATGAATTTATAAAAGAAACACGTATAGAGGAATAACTTCTACTTTATTAAGTTTTTTTTTTTTTGCATGTTTATTACAATGGGCTTAATTAAGTCATTGATTTTAGAGACGTGTGATTCTTAACAGTGTAGGTGACCTTTGTTTTTGATCTTTGGTTATTCAACTTTCAGATCTTGATTTCTGAAACAGACTACTTTACAAGGAATCTGGTATATTACAATGCACTAATTATTATCTGAAGACAGAAAACTGCCGTTTCTAAGCTTTTCTTTTTTCTCTAGACAAGCAGTTAAGAATCTGCTATGCATGCAGGCTCTGGGATGAGACACTCTTGGGTTCCTATCCTAGTGTAGCCTCTTACCACCTGAAAGATGTTGGGTAGGTTTACATAAAACTTTCTGAGACTCAGAGTTTTCATCTGCACAATGGGATGATAATGGTATCCCTGTCACAGGGTATTTATTGGTGAGGATTAAGTGAGATAAAATGGGTGCAGCCCTTGGCAAGATGCGTAGCCTCTCCTAAGAACTCAGTAAATGCCATCCAAATATAATGTGACCAGTACTGTAGAATTTTTTCAACTTCCCAGATTGTATTTGATATTTTAAACTCTCATAACAGCACCAAACCTGACTTCCACTACTGAGAAATGGCCACTTTCAGTTAAAACTGATGAAGCACACTTTCTTCAACACTTCCTAAGTTGTCAGTAAGTGGTCATAAGGGGATGTGTGTAGTGAATGCCGTGTAGGAATTTTATTTTGGTAAAAAGAGCTCACTTTTAAAGAATAAGTGATGTGTCCCCCATTGCCTTACCAAGCAAACTAAGGGAGAAAGGACTATTTTTGGGATCTGTAAATGGCTTTCTTTCAAGAGTCCTGTTAATTTGGTTTATTGCTGTAGATACCCTTAAGCTAATAATGATTTGTGGTCACAATAATGCTTGAATCTTTGAATGCTGCTTTGAAAGAACTTTGTATAATGAAAAGTTTCAAACCTATACAAAAATAGAAAGAAGAGTATACTGAGTCTTTATATTCTTATCACTCAGCCTTAACAATTAACAATAAATGGCCAGTCTTGTTTCATATAAATTTCCACTCACTTCCCTCCTGCCCCAATGCATTGAGTTATTTTGGAACAAATGCCAGCCATCATATCATTTCATTCCTAAATACTTAGAAATGTATCAATAGAAGATAAAGACCCTTTGATGTTAAGGTGTGGTAATGGTATTGTAGTTTTATTAACAAATTAAATTCCTTAACGTTATCATCAGGTATCCAATCAGTTCTCCAATTTCTCCAATTATTTTGTGAGCATTGTTTGATAGTTTGAGTACTATTTTTGAGTAAAAGAAAATGAAAAAAAAATTTACAAGTAATTTTATTGTGCATTTGTGTTCATGTGAGATACCATAGTAATTTCTAGCAGTTGCATCTCAGGAAGTAAAATTGTACCACCTAAAATATTGAAAAATATGTTTTTCATGGTTGGATTTTACAAGGCAGCTGCTGGATGCATCTAGATTCCAACGATATTATGAAAGGTGAACATCACTTTGGGAGTTAGAAATACAGTGGGCAGGCCGGGTGCGGTGGCTCACGCCTGTAATCCTAGCACTCTGGGAGGCCGAGGCGGGTGGAAGGCTCAAGGTCAGGAGTTCGAGACCAGCCTGAGCAAGAGCGAGACCCTCGTCTCTACTAAAAATAGAAAGAAATGACCTGGACAGCTAAAAATATATATAGAGAAAAAATTAGCTGGGCATGGTGGCACATGCCTGTAGTCCCAGCTACTTGGGAGGCTGAGGCAGAAGGATTGCTTGAGCCCAGGAGTTTGAGGTTGCTGTGAGCTAGGCTGATGCCACTGTACTCACTCTAGCCCAAGCAACAGAGCGAGACTCTGCCTCAAAAAAAGAAAAAAAGAAAAAAAAAAATGGTGGGCAACTTCAGCAATACTGTATTATACCTCCACCAAATAAGAACTGATTTTTCCTCCCCCTGTTGTTTAGATACTGTCAACAAGGCCTAATTCAGGATAATTTATATTTCCAATGTTATGTTTAGGAAGCCTATTGCAAGACTTTCCTTTGATTTGCAATTCAAGCTACATCTGTAACCATATTCTGTCTGGAACAATATTGATCTCTATGGGAAGTTTCATGACCTTCATCTGTAAAAGCCACGAGGGCTCTAGAAATGAATTAAATAGAAACCCTCTCTTTTGGGTGATCATTTTATGATGTTTTATCTTCACAAGCCAGGACACTAGAGAACAAAACAAACATTTAACCCATCCGGCAGGGTCAGGAAAAGGGCAAACCTTTTCACCTTCTGCTGTA
Source organism: Eulemur rufifrons (assembly GCF_041146395.1). Taxonomy (NCBI): domain Eukaryota; kingdom Metazoa; phylum Chordata; class Mammalia; order Primates; family Lemuridae; genus Eulemur; species Eulemur rufifrons. Next base: position 16,244,144 of record NC_091007.1, read on the forward strand.
GCTATTCCGGAATGTTCACATGTAAATTGTACTTTCAGAGCCAAGCCATGCTTTGGATGCAGACTGACCAAAGTCTGCTATTTAAAGAAAACGACAGTGAATCCTTTTGCAAAGTGAGGAATACACTGTTTCGAACCGTGAACAAATATGATTAATTTTGTTCTTCTATAGCAAGCTTTCCATATATTAGCCTTTTCCAAATGGATCTATCTTGAATGTCATTACTATTAATATAGGACCCTGTTCTTACTCGTTTTTATCTTAAAGTAAGAACGGATGTGGGTAAAAACTCTAAGCTTCTGTGGCCTTAGGACTGCTTCGTTCTGTAGCATTGCATTTCCTGAAGCTTTGTTTGCTTTTCTTCTCTGAGCTAAGTGTTGTGCTTAAAGGAAGCCAATAGTTATTCTTTAGCCATTTTTAGTGCCTTAAAGTTCGGTATACCAGTGGGTTGAGTGATTGTCCAGGAAACATCACATGTGGGAGAAGGATGGACAATAAGCATGCAAGGTGGTTTAAGCTCCGGATCACGTCAGGGAAGAAATGAATGAAGATTTGTGCATAGTTCTATTTATTAATAATGTGTGCATTTTATTCCCATCACTGTGCATGGTCTACCATCAGGATACGACCCCTAGCTCTGCTCAGAGAGGACCTCACAAATGAATGTGGAGGACACAGAGTACCCATTTTCACTCGTGAAACAGCAACCCACAAGACAGAATTCCTGTGCCATCCCCAGATAGCACGTGCCCCATATGTTTGGTGCTTTTGCCCGTAGTGTGACTATTGCACGTCACTGATGATTCCCTGGCTCAGTGTTAAACCTCTGTGTGAGCCATGAAGCCACATTCCTATTCATGCCTTTCTTGACTTTTCCCTCTTCTTCTTCCGATTCTGGTAATGCCTCCTTCCTGGACAATTTGCAATACTTCCAGGAAAAATTCAGCCATTCAGTGAAGGTTTAGCACTATTAAACATACTTCTACTAAGCACATTCTTGGCAAGGGAAATAATATCTTGGCCAGCAAGCCACTGCCTGAAACACACTGATAGTTACTAACTATGCACATTTTTTGCATATAAAACGTCCGTGCAGAAGCGCCTGCTGTCTGGGCCTAGGTTCTTGCTCTCCTGCTACTGTAGCTGCTACAGCCAAGCACAGAGCAAACCTCAAGCTGTGGGCTCAAAGCCGACAGAGGTAATTTAGGCTTCTGTCAGTAAAAGCACTTAAAAGCAAAGCAGATAATTTCGTTTTGACCTTTTCTCCTCATGGTTCAAATAAGGTGAAATTCATTTTAATCATCATTCATCAAAGGCATTTTGACCAGTAATATAAAATCATTCCTTTTGAAAGCACGCAAACGCTTGTTAGGAGGAAATGATTGTACTTTCGGGTAGTCTTCACTTTAAAAAATTTCCTTTAACAATGTAAGATCATAGAAGTTTTAGACCTTAGACTTCACTTCTCAACTTGACTTTAAGCCATCTGTATAGACCCGTGCAGAGCATTCCTTCCCACCCGTTGGGGGGTTGCCTTTTTAAGTGGATCCTTGCCCGTTGTCTAGTTCTGAGATGCTTGTTTCTTGCTGACTTCACCGATCATAAAATAATTAAATATTTTTGGGAATTTCCTAACACTTATGAAATGGATGTTTTGGGGGCTAAAAATCTTCATACAGTAACTCGACTCCCTCACGAGGCAAGTTGCCGAAGAAGGAAACTCACCCCGCTTGTTCTTCTGTCTACCTCTTTCCAGCTATAGGGAGCTAAACAAAGCTCAAGTTTTCACTAAAGGAGAACACATTTTTCCTTGGGCTTTTGCTTACAAAAGCAGAGAAAGCCGTTGTTAATGTTTTCATTTAGCTGACAACATTGTACTTAATCTATTTTCGGGAGGATTTGATATCTGTTAACAACTGTGCGTCTTTTTAAGTATAATACCAGCTTTGGTTTTCATTCTGTCAGATTTCACAGCAGAATTTTAGGTTTCCTGAAATAAATATGGAATACATGATTTGTTCGATGTAGGATAAAGCTAGCTTGTATGAAGGCGATTAAGTGAAATAAATGCATAATTAATCACCTTAAGCTGGAAACCGGAGATCCCTAAAAGATCTGAAAATACATGACAATTTTAATGTGTATATATATGTTTCTTTTGATGATAAGTATATAAATATATATATCTTTTATCTGATTGTCAAAGGGCACTCGAATATCACTTGATTTTACCACTGGTAACACACATGTCAGGTGAGCTACCTACCCTTTGAAGAAGCTGCTTACACTTGGCCTGACTCAGTTTCCCAGCTGGTGACATCCCAGGAGAGCAGAGAAACCCCAGGGTTTTCTTCCCCCTGGACCTCAGCGCTGCTGGGAGTGTGGTAGCTTTTGCTTCACCCTGCCCCACCCTGACCCCAGAACACCACCTCTTCCTCGACCAGTTTATGTCAGAACAGCCCCATTTAGAGCATTTCCTGACTTTGATAGCCTTTCCTGATGATTTGGGGAGGGAGGGAGGTCACACAGGAAAGGACTTCCCTTTGGGGTCCCCTTAGCGCTACTTCACTTTCTCCTGGTCTCCCTGCCCCCTTACTGAGGAAACAAGTTCCCCACCTTATGCCTCGCTAGTCCTCTTGGAAGTCTCAGCGTCCACCCCTGCGCCTCTCTAGGTAGTTTCCAGAGGAGTCTAGGACAGAGAAAAATCTCTGTCTTCTTACATGCTGCGCAAAGATTTGAGCTTTGCTTCCCAAGGGACACGGGGTTGTGTATAGCAGAGCGCCAGCCCAGACAGCCAGGATGCCTGGGTTCTGAGAGTCCCGCCTCTTACCTTCTATATGACCTTGTGTAAGTCGTTTCATTGCTGTAAACCTCAGTTTCCCCATTTGTGAAGTGGAGATGATAACACAAGCTTTGCCTTCCCCAGAGTCTGCGTGTCTCGTTTGTGTCTCATATTCCCTGACATCCTAGAGGGTAGAGCCACTCCGGAGTCCCAGCCTTTGATTGCTTAAGGGATTGCAGAACAGCTCCACCTGCCAGGGCCTTGCACGGAACCCCTCCGCCGTGGAACAGAATACTTTAGGTACGACGGCTTAAGCATTTTGTAAAATGTCTATTTTAATACAACTCTTAGCTTATCATGTGGGGCTGGTATAGTCCACCCACACCACCCTTCTCAATGAGGGGTCTGAGTAGAGGTATTTTCAGGCTGAAGGGTTGGGAGGGAAGGACCCTGTTCCCCAAATGATGATAGGGATAGGGGTGTCTTTCTTGAACACTCATATGCCTGGTGCCACTGGGCACTTTATATTCATTATCCATTTACGACTCACAGCCACATTCAAGGTATTTTTATCTCTATTTAAGAAAGAGGGAAACTGAATTCGTGAGAGATTAAGCAGCTTGCTCAAGGCCACACAGTGAATATGTCTGATCCTCATGTGTGTGTGAGTCCGGCAGTCCTGGTTCCCTTCCACCAAATTAGGGTGCAGTTGTCATTCATGCAGACGGGCATCTGTGCTTTCTACAGCCACCAGCTCTCATGAATCACAGAAGGAAATTCAACCCTGGAGGGCGATAGATTAAAAGACCTTTAGGGTCACTGGTACCCGCAGCATTCCAAGAAGTTGTGAATCCGGTTGGTCAGCCACAAGCTAAATGGGGTGCTCATAAAAGGAATTTCCTTGTTCCTTGTTTTGCCTCTTTCATTAGAACAATGATCTCTGGAATGTGATGTGAACCACAGTCCGACAGGGTGTGGAAACAAAACACTAGACAGGAAGAGGAAGTTGCCAGGCCCTTGAGGCCAGCGTTCTGTGTTCTATTGGTCATATTGGTCAGATGGTCACAGCACCCATCCCACTGCAAGAGGGGGACACAAGACCTCACCCTGGAGGGAAGAAATGTCACACAATATCTGGCCATTTTTAATCCTTTGGTGCATTATTTTAACACATTGACTGCCACACTAGGAAAAAAAAAGTTTCCCTTGGGGCCACTGTGTTCTATTACGAAAATAGAATAAAAACATTGAAAATAGAACGATCCTTTCTAATTTAATGAAAAATTTGTTATTTTTTATTGTTTTCTGTGCGTTGAGTTATATGCAACTTGAAACATAGTTCACGTGGCTCCCAAGGTGAAAAGACATGAGTTCCATATGCTTCACGAGGCCCTGAGGTTCAAAACTAGCGTGAGTTAAATACAACTCACAGGGCAGTTAATGTGTTAAAACAGAAGTCACAGCTATTCTGTCCTCATGGAAGCAGAAAAGACCATTTGTAGGCGTCACATGCTGTGTTCTCATCCGTCACCCCCAGCATTGGCTTGGGGTTGGAACAATTTTACCTCTGAGTTCTTTATGCTACTTCAGGGTATTTTCTTGTGTTTTTTATTGAGGTTAAAAAACATATGCTAGCTTCCGGTGGTTTGCTGGCCAACCTTGGTGTGTAGACAAACCACTCTGGTCTCTGCTTTCATCTTTGTGTGGTTTCTGCATGTATCTGTCTCCACATTTCTCCTTTTATTGTAAAGACAGCAGTCATGTTGGATTAGGGCTCACCCTAATGACTTCATTGTAACATGATTACCTCTGAAAGACCCTGTGTCCAAATAACGTCACATTCTGATGTACTGGGGGTTCGGGCTTTAGCATACAAATTTTGGGAGGGGCACAGTTAACCCGAAATAGCTTTGTAAACCAGCAAAGGAGTGTGGATTTTGAAATCAGAGTCTTTATTAGGCTCATGTCAGATAATGTCATAATGTTATGAAAGCACTTTACACACTGTCAGTACAACACAGATGTTGAGCTCTTGCTATTGCACTTGCTGTGCATTTTCCGATTATTCAGCTTATGCCTTCCAGTTTTTCTCTGATTTCTGGACATTGCAGAGCTATCACTCTGCAGAAAGTGTGAAGAAGTCAAAATGCTTCTACCACCATGGGGTTATGAAGAGAGAGAAAAACCAGCTACCCTCAGCATATTATTTTAAGGAATTAAGATCTACTCATTCATTTCTGATTTTCTGAGGGATCCAAGAAATTTCCTTCAGAATTTTTATTGGACTTCTCAAGACTCTCTCTTATACCAAAGGCCACTGGGCTTACGGATGAAATAAAAATGTGCTGTTCAAGGAAACCCAACAGCTGCCATTCTCTGAGGACCACCCTCTCTTTGGAATGTCAGATTTAAAACACAGAAAAGAGTTTATGTTTGAAAAGGCAACAAAGAGGGTAATGTTCTGTTAGACTGAGAATTAAGACTGGTACTCTGGGAGGCCGAGGCGGGAGGATTGTTTGAGGCCAGGAGTTTGAGACCAGCCTGAGCAAGAGCAAGACCTCTTCTCTACAAAAAGTAGAAAACTTATCTGGGCATGGTGGCATATGCCTGTAGTCCCAGCTACTTGGGAGGCTGAAGCAGGAGGATCGCTTGAGCCCAGGAGTTTGAGGTTGCAGTGAGCTATGATGACACTACTACACTCTAGCCAAGGCAACAGAGTGAGACCCTGTCTCCCCCCCAAAAAAAAAAAAAAAGATTTAAGGATAGGTTAGCCCTCCAAGAAATGCCTTGGATATAAGCAAGATTAATTTTAAAGTGATTTCTTTTTCTTTGTATAATATTTTTCTGGGAGCAATCTTGTTTGCTTTGAAAACGATCACCACCGGGTATCTTAGAAATCTCTGGGTTGCTTTTTCATCTGCATACAGCCCACCAATTCCCCACCCCAGCCTCTCATATTTTCATAACAATAGAAGATGAAAATTTGTTTAAACAGGAGGGAGAACGCCCATAAAACAGCAAATAGCATAATAGGAAACAAGACACCGCTCCTTACCGTGTGCTCTGTTTACGCAG